>NC_141137.1:155934537-157363287 GCF_053477565.2 Lygodium microphyllum
ATATACTTGGTATATCCAGTGGGAGCAATGCAAAATACCCTTGTATTTATTACATGGAAAGCATAGGGATCTAAAGATTGGAGTAGTTTATGAATTGTCAAAAGAGTCCCAACCAAAGAATCCATAGATTTATGAAAATCCAAAAACAAGGAGGGTATATGGGATCCTATTCTTTTAATCTCAGTCAACAAGAATATTCATATTTGTACTTTGCATGCAAATATTAGAATAATTCATAAGCTTCTAAGACTGCACCTTGATTGTGTATACTTAAATAAGCTAATATTCTTGTTGGGTGAGTGTATTGATAAATGTGAGACATTGCTCTTAAAAATCGAGTTTCATGAGAGACAAGTTCACATCATTTGGAGACATCTAAATATCTTCTTGAAAGTGTTGAGGCAATAATAAACATTTTCCAGTATCCACTAGTAGTGTACATATCTAAAGAAGGAAACATGGGTGGAAAAGGATATTACTTTCTATTTGGTAAGCTAGAGAAAGAATTCAATCCCTACATTCTTGAAATGAAAGGTTAAATGATATAAGCTAACTCTTTCTTCTTATGTGCTACAACACATCCTTCTACCTCATGGGCCTTATTTTGTGGAAGAGTAAAGGCCTTTAACAACTTGTAGTAGCCAAGTAATGGAAAAATCCTACCATCAAGCATGTACATGTTACTTTTGTAGCATAAAACACAATGGAGAATGTCAAGAATCCCAATATGGGGTTGATCATGGTGTATACAAAATGATTGACACATAATTATGGTGGATTGCAATAGACAAGGATCTCCATGGCTATAGACAAAAGGCACACAATATACACACTCAACAAATGTTCACTACAAGGATTTAAACCTATAGAGATGGTGGGTAGCGACGTCGCTATTTGCGTCGCTAAATAGCGACGCCCCACAGGGAAACAAAATAGGCCGAAACCGAGCACGGGTTCATTTCGTGCATTTTTGTCGATCGTTTTGAGAGGGAGAGCGAGAGAGAGAACAACTGTCATGAGAGAGGGAGACGAAGAAGGCTTGCCGTTGTCGCCACTGCCGCCATCATTCGCGAAGGAGAGGAGGAGCCTTCATCGCAAAGAGGAGCCGCCAAACCCTCGCCATATCTCATCGGTGAGTCCATTCTCTCCGTCTTTTTCTTGTTTAGGGTTTACTTCTCTTTCTCTTTTGCTTTTTTAGGAGAGGAAATGAGAGAGAAAGAGAGGGAGAGGGAGAGGGAGAGGGAGGGAGAGAAAGAGAAAGAGAGAGGGAGAGAAAGAGAAAGAGAAAGAGAAAGAGAAAAAGAAAGAGAAGGAGAGGGAGGGGGAGGAAATGAGAGAGGGAGAGAAAGAGAAAGAGAGGGAGGAAATGAGAGATGGAGAGGGAGGGAGAGTGCATTCTCTCTCTCCCTCTCCCTTGTGCTTTTATAATTTGTGTATATATATTGAGAGAGGGAGAGGAAATGAGAGAGAAAGAGAGGGAGAGGGAGAGGGAGAGGGAGGGGGAGGGAGGGATAGGGAGAGGGAGGAAATGAAAGAGGGAGGGGGATGAAATGAGAGAACGAGAGAGAGAGAAAGGGAAAGAGAAAGAGAAAGAGAGGGAGAGGGAGGGGGGAGGAAACGAGAGAGGGAGAGAAAGAGGAAGAGAGGGAGACGCAGACGGAGACAGAGAGGGAGAGGGAGAGGGATGGGGAGGAAATGAGAGAGGGAGAGGGAGAGAGAGTGCATTCTCTCTCTCCCTCTCCCTTTTGCTTTTATAATGGCCACTTTTATCAAGACTTCTTTTGAGTGCCATTCACTAGCAAAGTTTCAATTGCTCAAGCTACACAAACTCTCTAATGGCCACTAGATCATCATCTAAGGGAGGTTCCAACTCTAAGATCTAGTTTATTTTCCTCTTCAAAATTAAAAACATAAAAATGACTACATTTTTTGTAGAAGCAATTGAATATGACTTTTTCTTGTGATGAGGATAAAGTTAGATCAAACATACATGAATCATTGAAGATAGGGGAAAGTATTATAGTTAGTATAGGATCAACCACTTGGGAAGTAATCAAATCCATTGAAGAAAAATCACACATGCACTTTAGGTGGACTTCCATTATGAGGCTATACAAGTAGTTTGTGAGGATTAACGTCCCATAGCCCACTACAACTATAAAAGAAAGCTACATATCATTAAATGTAAATTTGTCCTTTGTTCTTCATGAATGATGAGAATGATGATTGAACTAGTACTGCACCCAATGAATTCATCAAAGCATAATCCTTGATGGGATTTCCTTTTGACCCTCATGGTATTATTTCCATGTTGGATTTGATTTTGATCCAAACTTGAAGCTAGATATCTTCTAGTGAGGTAAATTTGTCCAAATGTTATGTTTTTTCTCACATGATGTATATGTATTACAATCCCTCTATGTCTTTGTCCCATGGTCCTCTTGATAATGATTCCTTGATAATGACAAAGGGGATGGGGTGATCGTTGCCACTATTTACTACTTCTTATCATTTTTCCCTCTCATCAATTGGCAAGTTTATCTTCCTACTCAAATCTTTGAGCATATTGTCTTTGACTAACTTCTTTGCATTTTTCCCTCTCATCAATTGGCTAGTTCATGTTTCTACTCAAAATTTATAGCATATCATATTTTATATATAGGTATGTCTTTATGCCTTTGACCAGAATTCTTCTAAAATGTATATGTACATTTATGACTTTTCACATCATTATATGCACTCTTTTAAGATATATTGTTTTACGCTTCCAAGACACCTTATTCTTTAGAATGTGTACATATCTCTTGATAGGTCTCTGTAGCACAAGGTCAACCTCTTTGTTTCATGATATTGTGAAAATTTGTCTTTGAAATCCTTAAATATGAACATTGTGTACCCTTATATGAGGTAACAATGTTATTTGTAAGCCTTATGTTTGTGTCTCTAGTTATATCTAAAATCTTTCTACTTTAATGGATGCATGTGTTTAGGAAATTCTTTTCATAGAATATGTTGATGCCCTAGTGAAGTTCCCCCTCGCTTAAGGAATTTAATTGCACATGTGTACTATTTTATAATATTATTATGTCATAGCATGATGGGGCCTTTGCATGCCATGTCCCTTTACGGCAACATCTGACCATTGTATAAGGAGGATAGGCCATGTTGGTAAGGCTATGCTTCTTTAACTATGTTCATAACCTTTGCTATAGTGGATTGCAATGCATCTTGAGTGCATCCCTAACCTCTTGGCTAGGACTCGATGAAAATATAAACCTATGATTGAGGAATGATTGCTTGGACTTAGAAGGTTGAGTTGTAATCTAAAATACATGTACACTTACAAAGTTACTAAAATGAGTCTTGCATTAACTTGCACAAATTGGAATAGAATACAAGGCCCTCCTTATACCAAATATCTCCATTCAATGCTAATCCTAATATAAATGAATGTAGCCTTCTAAATGAATAAGGTGATTCCACAATCAAGTATCAAGATCAAAAGGCTCGGACTGGTCCAATGTCTTCCGAGAGTTGTAGCAAAAAATAAGTGTATGAATCAAGAGGTGTCTTGTAGTGAAATTTCAATGCCTAGTATTTGCAGATTATGTTTTTAAAGGAAGTGTTTGTCTTTAAAGCTAAATAGTCTTGTTTTTCATAAAAAACTCACCACAGTTCATTTTTTGAGAAAATGTTTGCCAACTATTCTTAGAATACTACATTAGTGAGAATATTTCCAAATATAAGCAATGCTCTCACATGGTACATTACGAGGTGTTGTGAGCCTATGCAATTGTCTATTTCTATAGGAACATTATGTCTCAAGTGTGTGAGGATTGTTACCACCCCAAGTCTTCTATATTTTATGTATTTGTATACGTACACTACATATTATCATGATGTGTTACCACTCTACATAACTTTTTCATTCAAGATGCTTCCCCCCAGGTTTGCATATAGAGGGAGTACTACTCTATGTTGTCAAACATTACTTCCATTTCAAAATAAATATCAAGAAGTTGAAGTCATGGAATTGAGAGGGAGAAAGAGAGGGAAATTAAAGAGAGGGAGAGGGAGGGGGAGAGGAAATGAGAGAGGGAGTTGTGGGTTTTGCAATTGTTTAGCATAAAATTATTATACGACTCATTTTTCTTCATTACTTCAATGTGGCTGATAAATCAGAGCATTGACAACCAAATACAATCATTTTCAACCAAAATTTATCATTAAACAATGAAATCTACGACTTACTCACATGAAATCACACCTTTCTAAGGTATGTATTTCAAAATTAGAGGCCCGATGACACTCCCCAATAGCCGTTGACAATTGTTCCAACCCCAATCTACACTTCTTTGCACTCCCGTATCATTGCACGATCAAAATCTTTCATCTCAACTCACCCTCTCCTCATATATTAACCAATAGAAACATACAACAAGAGGAGAGAGGAGAGAGAAATACCAAAATCAAATCTTTCGATTCAATGCATTAGTTTTTAATCAATTTGTTGTAATGGATGGCAAAAAAATTGAGCATCTTACTGTCTTGTGTATTCCTACGATTTCAACCAACAAGAAAATGATTTAAAAAATTTTGCCAAATTGGGAGGCATCGAAAAAATGGTGTCCCTGTTACAACTATATATATAATCTCTCACTTGACTTGGGTCTCACCTATATATACTAACTCTACATCAATATGATTCATATTGATGTAGAGTTAGTATATATAGGTGAGACCCAAGTCAAGTGAGTATTGATGATTCATATTGATGTAGAGTTAGTAGATATAGGTGAGACCCAAGTCAAGTGAGTATTGATGCAGAGTTAGTATATATAGGTGAGACCCAAGTCAAGTGAGAGATGATATATATGGATTGAAGCAAGCCTCTCGTGCTTGGTATATTAAGATTGATCAGTTCCTCACATCTAAAGGTTTTGTTGCATGTTTTGCTGACCCAAATCTTTACATCAAAAGGGAGGACAAAAGTTTTATTATTCTTGCTCTATATGTTGATGATACTATTCTTATGTCAAATAATATTGCCTTCTTGGATGCTATGAAGAAGCTTTTATCGACTACATTTGAAATGGTGGATCTTGGTGAGCATTCTTGTTTGGGTATTCAAGCTCAACGACACTGACAACAAGGCATTCTTCTTCTTCACCAAACAAAGTTTATTAATGATATTGTTGAGAAGTTTGGGTTGATAAATGCACACTCTGCCAACACTCCCATTCTTTCGAGCTCTACCAAGGGTACATCTACAAAACGCAATGAAGAATCAACCATTCATCAACCTTTTGCTAATCTTGTTGGTTGTCTTCAATTTATTGGTTTAAACACAAGACCAGATATTTTATTTCCAGCTAACTTTTTGGGACAGTATCTTTCTTCCCCTTCCACTATTCATTGGAGTGCTGCAAAACGTATTCTTAAGTACCTCAAGGGTAGTAAGGAGTTTGGTCTTATTTATTGTTGTCGAGAGGATTCTTCTTTATCTTCTTCACGACAACTACTTGCAGATTTGGGACATCCTTCATCATCTAGTACACCTCTTTGATGTGACAACCAAAGTGCTATTAGTCTTACCAAAGATTATATACAACATAGTAAATCAAAGCATATTGCTATTCATTATCATTATGTTCAACATGAAGTCAAGAAAGGTTCCATTATGGTGGAGCATTGTCCCATTGATCAAATGGTTGTAGACATCTTCACCAAAGCTCTTAGTGAAGCTTGTTTTAGTTCATTAAGACATGCACTTGGTATTGTTCCAAGTTCTTGTCTCATTAATTGAGGCATGTATCATTGTATTCAAGAAAACTTTATAGTAAATCATTTTTGTATCGTAGGTATGTGTAAGGGCTCGGGCTTTTCCCTTGTTCTCCCCAAGGGTTTTTTCACTCGCAGCCAGAGACCTTTGTTTGAGTGGGGATGTTACAACTATATATATCATCTCTCACTTGACTTGGGTCTCACCTATATATACTAACTCTACATCAATATGAATCATTCTTTGGGAGAATGTCTTGTGTATCTCTCTCGTACTCTCTCTCTCTCTCAACAGTTCCCCACCCCCCAATGTTTTGTGTTCATGCCTTTTCATTCCTCTAAGCTTATTATGTTGAGATTTCAAGCTCAATTGATTATATGTATGTGTGTGTGATTGACATTACCTATAGCTGTGTCTAGTTATACTCATGTGTGGGACATTAAATAAGTCGATGTTGACCAGTCATGGTGGCTTTCATCTTAACAATATATATGCCCTTATTCTCATGCATTTGAGCATGGTTCAAGTGTATCAAATGCTCATCTTTGGGAGGTTTTAACAAGCTGGAATATGTCCTAAATTGTGGATAGCAAGCAACTATTACTTTTTCAAGTAATCTATTACATTGGATAGTATATGTGGACCTTGATTATCAACATATGTATGTTAGATGTTGTATGAACTAGAAAGAGCATTGAATGATGACTTTTGGAGCTGAAAATCAATTGCATTGACATGATTATTGGCTGTACATGAATGGTACAAGAGCTATATGACATTGGTTCTTGAAGATAGGGCATGTATGGATGTTTGTATGATCATGTCTTGGTCTCTACATGTGTTGGCATATGTATGCTATGATTCGGGAAGCTTCTAAGCTTGGATTGCCCTTGTTTTGGCTGCATATTGGCTGATGTTATTAGGCATGAAGATATTTGGCATTTGTACTTGTTGTACATGTACTACAATGTGACTGAAAGGTTGTATATGGACTCCAACATATAGTGGTAAATGTCTAGGATGTTTTGGGACATGTTTGACACATAAACATCTCTATTTTGACTGAGAAAAGACTCCTAGTCATTTACTAGTTGTGCTGATTGCAAACTGTCTGTTTCTTTACTGTCAGTAAGATAGAATGTACATAGGGCATGCAACAACTACATGCTCTATGAACTGGTTGATGTACCTACATGTTGTGCCACTGAATTGTGGATTTATCAAACATATTTGTGGGCTAAAATACTGTGAATTCACAAAGGATTTTGTTGTAGAAAACTGTCATAAAAGTTGAAGGATAAAATTGGCCAATAAGACATCTTGGTTTGCAAGGAGTTAGGCATTGATTAAAAACTATCTACTGCAATATGGAAAATGCTCAAGGCATTGGTAACATCACCCAAATTGTCGGTGGCAAGCTTAATAACAAGAACTTGCACTATGGAAGTTCAAGATGTAGATTTTTTTGATTGACAGAGGATATTTGGATTTATGCATGGGGACTCAAGCTAAACGTGAGTTACCTGAACAGAATCCAACATAGGATCGGCCAAGAGATCATTGACAGTGGTAAAAAAGAGTTGGCAAATAACTACATTGGTTCTCTTTGTGCATTTCTGATTCAATGGCTATGCAAATTACCAGTTGTTGTTTCCCAAAAGATGCTTGGGATACACTCGTGAACAATTATGGTAATGTCACGCATGAAAGGAAGATACTTTAATAATATGTCCAGAAATGGCAAGAGCATTCAAGCATACACAATGGAGATAAAGACCATAGTCGACCAGCTAGCTACTATTACATGTAGTGTTTCAGAGGATGATATGATTACAGTGACATTGAATGGGCTTGGCAAGGAGTACAAGGCATTTGATACTTCTATTTCTGTAGAACCCCCTGATTTGGATGAAACTGCTTGCATTACTACTACATGAAGAAGTAAAGATTGGTCTCAACACAAGTTTGAGTTCATCTCAAGGTAGAGACAGTATCCTCTACTCTAGCTAGCGTGGTAGGGGTGGCAAAGGACGTGGCTCTTTTCGAGGTCAAGGAGACACTCAAAATACCTATGGAAAGCAACAAGAGAATGCATGGAATAGATCGAATATGTAGGGGGAGGACTTAGAGGCAGGGGGAGATCACCTAGAGGCAAAGGCTGTGGATCGTGGCAGTCAAATGAGCAGTCTAACAGGGACAAATACTATCATTATTGTGGAGATATGGGCATATTGCCAAATATTTTCATAAGAAGCAAGCAGACATGAAAGAAAAAGGCAGACAACATTGAAATTATGCTTCTTCCAATGGTGCTCAGGATTATCAGGGAGATAGGTTGTTTTCTATGGAGCATGTATCAAAGAATGTGCCTAAGCAAGGTAGAGATGAGAAATGGTACATAGATTCAAGGGCCTCTAATCATATGACACCCCACGTAGAATGGTTTGATGAGTTGGTTGCGGGTTCTCATTGCAAATTGATTGCTAAAGGAAAAAGGGATGGCAGAATGTTTACGTTGGATGCATCTATTCCAAAATTGAAGGCAGCCATGTTTGCCCATGATGATGGAGTTGTACGGGATGTTGAAATTTGAGATAAACATATTGGCCATGCAAATGTTTAGAAGCTAAAATCTATGTAGCAAAAAGAGGTTGTACTTGGGTTACCTAAGTTCAAATACAATGATCTTAGGCATGTATCCTCTACTTGTTAGTTTGGGAAACAAGCACGGTTTCCTTTTATGAGGCATGTCAAGGAATGGTTCTCGTCCATTGCAATTAGTACACTCGGATGTATAGGGTCCATCTCATAATGCTTCTTTCAATGGTGCTTGATATTATGTCTCTTTCATTGATGATTTTAGTAGATACACATGGCTGCTAGGATTCATGATGTAACTCCTTATGAGAAGTTGTATGGGCACAAGCCCAACATTAGGCCTCTTAAGTTGTTTGGCTGCATTGCTTACGTGCATGTTCGTAATGAAAAGAGGAAGAATTTGGATCCAAAAGCTATCAAGAGTTTTTTTCTAGGTTATGTACAAGACAAGACGGCTTACAAATGTTATGTACCATCCACTCATGAGACCTTCATTAGCAAGGATGTAGTTTTTGAAAAGTTGGCTTCATGGATGGTAATCCTACATCATTTGTTTCTGATGGATCAATCAGTACTAATAATGTTAAAAATTCTTCTTCAGCAAAGTACTTCTATAAGTGGCCCTACAAGTGATGCTTCATCTACAATTAGTCGTTGGATAGGACAATTGCATAATCATACTCCCACATCCATTGCCATGGATATGTTTGTGAGGGGGAGATTGGATCTTGAGGAAGTTACTATATGAATATCCTCCATCACGTTGTCGTACTGCTACGCATCCGAGATGTGAAATCCACCAAAAAGTTGTGTGTGTGATATTTATTACTTCGTATATACTTAGGTTTTGTGCTTTGCCACTCTATAACTGGTGAAAGAAACACAGATGCCACAGAGAGCTTGAAGACTATTGTAGGCAAGCATGAGGAAAGTTTTGATGATGGTTTTGACATCAAACCAATATCAGAGTCAAATCTATCAGTCAAGACTCTTGCTTGTTTCAGATGCAAGTACTCATGAAGACGCTATTTCCATTGCACAATTTGATGGGTGTTTGGAATGTAAGCTAATGTTTCTTTTGTGATGCTGTACTTGATGGCTCTATAGAAGATTGTGTTGAGCATATGCACAAACAACATGGTTTCTTCATTCCAGATTCAAATTTTCTCAAAGATCCTCGTGAAATGCTAAATTATCTTGGCTTGAAGGTGACAAGGGGTTTTGTTTGCTTGTATTGTGATGATCAAGGAAAAGAATTCCAAAGTTTGGAGGCAGTTCGAAAGCATATGATATGAAAGAGCCATTGTAAGCTATGATATCAAGATGAAGGCTTGTATGCTTTTCTAGAGTCCGCTTTTCTAAGGCCTATTTTGAAGGATTGAATGCTTGGGGAAGGATGAAAAAGCCACGGATGGCTATTTGAAAATGAATGACTATTTTTGAAATGGGGGCTTTTTGGGGGGAAGAGGCTTAATTGAGAAGGACGGGGAGCGCTACTAAGGAGGGGGGAAGAGGATTTTTCACTAATCAGAGAAGGAGCTCTACGGAGGAGAAAGGAAGATTTTTCGCTACTCAGAGGAGGAGTTCTGCAACTTTGGGAGGAGGGAGGATCGTCAAGAATTTCCCAATGGGCTCGTTCATTAAAGCCACTTTCCCTAAGCATCGATTAGGTCTAGAAGCTTCCTCTGCCGACTCCATTTGGCATAGCTAAACCTGCTTCTTGACACTAATTTTGACTAACATCCATTTGAGCTATCATCATTCAAGATTGACGAAGAAGGATCGGATCGTCCTTAGCAATTGGGATCAACATGGTATCGTAGGCCAATCTGCTTATCAGCAACAATAGCTTAGTACAGCGCTGAAGGTTGCAGAAATATTATATTCTCCCTCGCATTCTTATGACGGCCATAACGGAAGAGCCCAACGATTTTCGTTATTCTGGATTTCTGTCTCAACTTCTTCTATGCAGACACATGGCTCATAATTTTGCATCCCTCCTTTGGTTAGTACAGTACTTCTTCCTTTCTTTTTCTGCAGTCGTGCTGCTGAGGGTGGCGATCTGAAGACGAAGCTAGCATGGATGAAGGGAGGAAGGCCAACTGCAATACCGAGATTCAAGGGTAGATCAGCAACATAATTGATTCATAGCTGGCGAAAGTGTTTTGGATGATGAGCTACATTACGAGACCTGCAAATTCAATCTTGATCAGGGTACAATGATTGGAATCTCCGGCATCAATATCCCTTGCGCTAATCAGTCTTGAGGGTGTGCAAAAGGTGCAATATTAGGATTGAGGTCCTGTCAGCATTATGGATCAGCAGTGGCCATCTCGACTGCAAAAAAAATGTCAGAATGATTAGTCTCTACAAAATGCACATACAACACTATTGGCTGCTACTGCTTCAGTCTTAGAGGCAAAGGAGGCTTCAGGTGGGTTTCAGACTCTACGAAGTGATGCTGCTCTTGAGAATTTTTCATCAAAGCTGGATGCTTTTTCAGGTAGAATGTGATCAGGCACAAGAGTTTATTGAATCTGTTAGGCAGAGGATTGATTCTGAATGTTTAGTTGATGAAGCAACGGTTCTCTCGCTGCTCGAACTGGAAATGATGGGAGGCTAGGCTTGCCTTCACTCCATGCTGTAAGGCTTGAATAAATGAGCAAGGCTGTCCGTTGGCTTGTAATTGAGCTTCAGCATGGTTCTTCATCTCCTGCAGTAACTCCTAATCAAATCAATATGCCAAATACTACTGCTCCAGCCTTTGATATGAAGCCATCAGAAGAGATAGCATAGTAGGCTGAAAATGGTATTGAAGAAGGTTGATTTGATAGTGTGAACTTTACCGTTGTTGTTCTGCTTTTATTCTTGTGACAGCCCTCAATGGCTACAAGAAATTTCTCTAGTTTAGGGCTTTAAGTGAGATGACCAGGTTCAAATTATCAGAGGCAAATGAATGAAAGTAGTGTCTATCTTTGATGTGGTAGTGGGTGATATTGATCACCTCATCATTTGGAATCAAGTTCGCTATGGGTTTATTGTCAAGTCTGTGGATTCATAGATCCATCCTTTGGTTGATGCTGCTGAAAGGACAATGCTGAAATTTCTGTCTGTAGTTGATAATCAGATTTATACTGAAGGTTCCTATGTTGAAGGATGAATTCTATGCTCATCTAAAAACTTGCTTTTGGTCCTATCATTGCTCTATAGACGAGGTCTCGTTGGGAGATTGGCGGATCTATTACTGCACACAAATCCTCTCATCTTGCTTATTTATATGATTGATCTTCTATCTTGAAATTAGTCAAGGTCCTCTGTGGTTGGGACTTTGCTTTAGAAAACCCTTCGACATCTTTGGTGAACCCGGCGTGAAAGCGTCGCATAAATTTCAAGATGGGAGATACTTTAGCATCCATTTCAGCCTCTTCTACGATTCCTGCTGTGTCCTCTACTTCAGCTCCATCATAGAGTGCTGCTTCAAGTACTTCAACGAATGATCTAAAGCAGATTTTACAGAATATGTCTATGTATATGCAGCTTCAAAATCAGCAAACACAATTGTATATGCAGCAGCAACAATAATTGCATCAACAACAGTTGTCTCAGCAAAGGAAACTATATTCGGAGCAGGAGAATGCAATCAGCGCGACTAAGGCGATTGAAGTAGTTGAGAATGAGAAGAAGCTATGTGATGGCCGTAATGTTTCAGCTTACTTGAAGACATATGAGATCAAGATGGGATTTTTTGGAGTACCAGGTGGACTTATGAGTAAGTATTTTCTTCGCCTTGTCACACCTTCCTTGAGGGAAAAAGTGACCGATCTTTTTATTCAAAATTCACATTGGCAAGATTTTAAGAAGGCCCTCAAAGAAGAGTATTTCCTTGAGGACTTTGGGATGGCTACACGGCAGTCATTTCGAGAGTGGGTCAACATGCCAAACAAAGGTCTAGCTACTTCAGAGTTGATACGAGAATTTGAAGAAAGGTATAGTCAGCTTGATGCCATTGAACAAAGAGCATTGGATGTTGAGAAAGTTGAGCTTTTCTTGCAAGCTGCAGATCCTTCTCTTCAGGAAGAATTAGGAGAGCTTCTTGAGGATCGCACGAAGCCTATGGGTCTTAAAACGGATTGGCAAGATGCCCAGGATGTAGTCTCGACTTTGACCAAGAGGAGGATATGGAAGACCTGCCTACATAATGGATCTATGACACCGACACCCTCTTCTGCTCCTATGCCTACTTCTATCCTTGTTATTTCTTCTCTTCCTCAGCTAGTTTCTTGGCCTATGCCAGTGCCTACTGTTTCTACTCCTATTCCTCCTGCTCCAAGACCGATGCCGGCTCCTTCTGCTCCAAAACCATCCACTCCGTCGGTGCCTTCCTCTCTTGATGATATAATCAAAGGCATAACGGATTTGACACTAGAGTCAGTTAAAGTAGAATTGGTGGGAAAATTGAAAGAGCAGTTTGCTTCGACTGCGCCTACTATTTCTTCTAGTGCTCCTAGTGCACCTAGGAGTGCTCCTAGTGCACCTAGGAGTGCTCCTAGTGCACCTAGGAGTGCTCCTAGTGCACCTAGGAGTGCTCCTAGTGCACCTAGGAGAGATCGAATATGTATTTGGTGTGATAGTATAGACCATCAGCATTGCAGGGATTGTGAATCTTTTCAGGATGCAAGGAGGAAGAATTTGGTATTTTGGAGACAAGATGGTAAGATTTGGTTGACTGAAATAGGAGCTCCGCTTGCTACCAACTTTGGGAAAGGCAGAATGAAGAAGTTAGTGGATGACATGGCTGCGTGTACTTCTTATGTGGCAGCTAGAGGAGATGCTTCTGCATATGGAGTCCAGATTGAGAAAGGATCAGAGAATCAGTTAGCATTATGGACTTATGCTATGGAGACGGCAAACAAGGGAAAAATTCAGCAAACTGTTTTGACTAGTGTAGGCTCTAGCATAAGATCTAAGACAGGTTGGGATTCGCTTGTTGACAGGTACACTATTTATGCCTACTTGGCTAAGTCTCAGGGAGCAGATGTACTTGTTGAGGAGAAGTGTAAGAGGGATGAAGAAAATCCAAGTGTAGCTAAAAAGACTAGAGGGGGTGAGTTTGTTACTCCACCTACTGCAGGACCGTCTTTGAGACGAGGGCCAGAACGACAGATGGAAGATGCTCAAAAGAAAGAAAAGAGGCAAGAGCCTAGAGAGAGAAAGCAGCCAGGGTTTAGATTGATGTCCGATATTGAGACATCTACGAACATGAAGGAAATATTTAATGAGAAGATACTTGGCAGTGAGGTGACATTTACTATTTCTGAGGTTTTGGGTATCTCGAAAAGAGAGTTTCAAGATCAGTTTCAAGAGGTCCTGAAGAGGAAAATACATGCATTGCCTACTACTGATACACATGGAGTTTTGATTGGGGAGTTGGATGAGGATGAGGATGAGGTTATGGTTGAGAATGCTTCTATTTTTCCGCAGAGTGAGAAGAGGGTTCAGCCTCTGCATTATGCTAAAACTGATGAGCATGTCTTGATACTGCGTAGTCACTTTTCGCGGAGTCATTGGGCTAGGGCAACTACAAAAATGATGGTAAAAATTGGAGAGAAATAGGTGCCTTATATTGCTTTGGTGGATCATGGTTCAGAGATTAATCTCATAGTTCGTGGAGTTTATGAAAGTAATAGATGGCCTATGGATGTAGAGCATGGGTGGCGTATGAGGGCCGCCAACAACACTGGAGGTGATTTGTATGCTGCATGTCCTAGTGTTAGGGTTTCTATTGGAGATGTAGAGGAGGATTTCCATTTCTTTGTGCAGGATTCATGCTCTTATCCCATAATTCTTGGACAGCCATTCATCACAGAGATGTGCATGGAAACAAAAGTAATGGATGATGGATTTGCTTATGCACGGATTTGCAGTAAAGATGGCATGAGAGCAGTTCAGTTTATGACTGTGTGTGTGAACCATGTTAGAAACAGAGATACTCTTAGATATGCACCTTTGCCCACTGTGAGGGATCCAGGTTTTCATTAGGTACCGCTGTTTCCCGAGACGATGGTGGTACAGAGCAGAGGAGATTGGAGTTCTCGCCTCCTGGCAGCAGTGTTTTCTCCTCCAATTTTGTTGGGATTTCAACAAACAGTTCGATGAGCTATCAAAAGACTTCTAAGTTGCCTAGAGCTGCCAGGCATTACATATGCAGAAAGGAGAAAATTTTGAAAAATGCAGGTATTTTAGAGGATGATGAGCATATAGATGGGATGTATGATAGTATGATTTGTGCAGATACGATGGCAGAGATGAAAAATATGCTGAAAACTGATATGTAGAGTTGTCACAGCAATGTATTAGTGCAATCCCTGGACATGTTTCATGAAATTGCAGATTTTGTGTCACAGATTGAGTCAGAGGCTGAGGTGACTCAGCAAAAAGTATTGAGTGCTGAAGAAATTTAGCAAATTGAGTTTCCAGCTGATTATGATCAGCTTACAGAGACACAGAGGGCTGAAAACTTTCAGCCAATAGAGTTTATTCACTACAAGGATTTGAGCTAGTAGCGACGCCGATTAGCGACGATGGATAGCGGCGTCGCTATTGGCGTCGCTAATAGCGTCGCTATTTGCGTCGCATTTAGCGTCACAAATAGCGACGCTCCACAGGGAAAAAAAGCGGCCGAAATCGAGCACGGTTTTCATTTTGCATTTGCTCCATTGTGAGTTTTGAGAGCGAGAGCGAGGGAGAGAGTGACCCTGGTGAGAGAAGGAGAGGAAGAAGACTTGCCACCGCCGCCGCCGTTGTTCGCGAAGGAGAGGAGGAGCCTTCATCGCAAAGAGGAGCCACCCCACGCTCGCCATATCTTATCGATGAGTCTCCCTCTCTCTTTCTTTTGCTTGTTTAAGGCTTAAATCACTCTCTCTTTATTTTGCTTGTTTAGGAGAGGAAATGAGAGAGAGGGAGAGGGAGAGGGAGAGAGAGGGAGAGAAAGAGAAAGAGAGGGAGAGGGAGGGAGAGGGAGAGTGCATTCTCTCTCTCCCTCTCCCTTTTGCTTGTTTAATGTTTAAATCACTTTCTTTTTTGCTTGTTTAGGAGAGGAAATGAGAGAGTAAGAGAGAAAGAGAGGGAGAGGGAGAGAGAGAGGGAGAAAGAGGGAGAGAAAGAGAAAGAGAAAGAGAGGGAGAGGAAGAGGGAGGGGAAGGAAATGAGAGAGGGAGAGAAAGAGAAAGAGAGGGAGAGTGAGGGAGAGTGCATTCTCTCTCTCCCTCTCCCTTTTGCTTGTTTAATGTTTAAATCACTTTATTTTTTGCTTGTTTAGGAGAGGAAATGAGAGAGAAAGAGAGGGAGAGAAAGAGAGGGAGAGGGAGAGGGAGGGCAAGGAAATGAGAGAGGGAGATAAAGAGAAAGAGAGGGAGAGTGCATTGTCTCTCTCCCTCTCCATTTTGCTTGTTTAATGTTTAAATCACTTTATTTTTTGCTTGTTTAGGAAATGAGAGAGAAAGAGAGATAGAGAGGGAGAGAAAGAGAGGGCGAGGGAGAGGGAGGGGAAGGAAATGAGAGAGGGAGAGAAAGAGAAAGAGAAAGAGAGGGAGAGGGAGAGGGAGAGGGAGGGAGAGTGCATTCTCTCTCTCACTCTCCCTCTTGCTTGTTTAATGTTTGAATCACTTTCTTTTTTGCTTGTTTAGGAGAGTAAATGAGAGAGAAAGAGAGAAAGAGAGGGAGAGGGAGAGAGAGGGAGAGAAAGAGAGGGAGAGGGAGGGGAAGGAAATTTAAGATAATAGACTTATCGATAATGGTATGCAATGTGCTTTGCCATGGGCCACGTACATTGGTGACTCTTTAAGATGGCTTAAAATTGGTCATGTCCTTCATAATGTCCAAGTAGGGGATCTAATTGTGATATGCATAATTCATTGTTTTTGTATTAACTTTATAGGCATAACAAATTAGAAATCATGCCAACTAGTCAACGGAAGGACTAAAAGAAAATGATACCCTGGCTACTGGTCATTACGGTACTTCATCAAAATGAACCCAAAAATATTGTTATAGAAGAAGAATCCCTTAATTTGAGTATAGGATATTTTCTCTTAGGTCTTATGACTATGAGTAGAATTGATTGAAATAAATTTTATTACTATAGTTGATAAATTTCATAGATGGCATTAATTTTAATACGCGATCCTAGGATAAAAAAACACATTCTAAGATGCTTTTTGTTGAGACTGATTTATTATTAGACTAAGAGATCCTCAATGATGCTCATAAATGGATTACTTATACTCAAAGCCCTCTAGTGCAGTTTTTTACAATAACGAATAATTATCTACTGGGACAAACAAATCCTTGAGCATGATACAAGGCTAAGATTTAACATAAAAAAATCTCTCAACTACTATGTACAATGCAAGATTTATGGTCAACTTGCAACTTGACGTACATCTCCATAAAGCTATCCATTTAAGCCTCGTTTGCTGTAATGTAGATAAGATAAAAAACGAAGAAGGTCTTATTGTTCAAGACCGCGAGACGTATCTTAATCAGCGTGTCCCATGTCCTTGCTCTCAATGCAAGTTGGCAATTAGACGAAAACGCCGTTTGTCTATAGAACATGTACGACGATTTGGCGAGTTTCAATCTGAGATCATTGATCAGGCTTTTGCGGATTTTCAGAAAACGATAATTTGAAGTTAATATTAATCATGCATTGTACTCGCAAGCTAATTGAAAACCATACACAATAAGATTGGGTCTTGTTGGCAAATTTTCTATCCAGGGGGGTGATGTCTCGACCCAAGGGGGAGTGCACCCTTTGCGGCCAATTAGAAGAGTTCATGGACATGCGATGGATGGATTGCAGGAGCCAATCCATCACTCGCAAGGCCCATCTATACCGTCAATGCCACAGGAGACAGACAACCTTCCCAATCTACCTATAATCATGGAGCCTGAGATGGAGGCAATGATTGATGCATTGATTCCCATGGATGTTGAGATATCTAACCCGCTTAGAGAGGAAGCATCCATACCATTATATGATGGGTGCCGAGTATCTCGATTGAAGACATTGCTTGCACTCCTAAGTATGCAAGCAAAATACGGTTGGAACGATACGAGTGTGACTAAGTTATTCAGGTACCTTGCACATAGGCTTCATTGATTATTTTTTTAAATAGTATTATTGCAAACATTTGTGCTTTTTCAAGGTGTTTTATGATTTTTTTCAGGTTATTGAAATATCATATATTACCACCTGCAAATACCATGCCTGAGTCTCGTGATGATGCACGACATGTTTTACGGAAGCTTGGCATGGACTACAATAACATCCATGCATGTATCAACGACTGCATACTGTTTCGAGATGAATACGAGACTATGGAGACATGTCCAAAGTGTGGTGCTCATAGGTATCGACAGGACTTACAAGGGGAAACCATCCCTCAAAAAGTTCTCAAACACTTTCTGCTCATCCCCCACATAAACCACATGTTTCGCACGTCTGGCATGGCAAGCTTGACAACGTGGCATATGCAGAATAGGTCCACGGATGGAGTTCAACGAATATCAGCAGATTCGCGCTCATGGAGCCACATTGACTCTACCTTCCCAGGCTTTGCGTGAGAGCCAAGGAATCTTCGGCTCGATCTTGCCATGGATGGTGTGAACCCATTCGGTCTGCGCTCGACTTCTTACAGTGTGTGGCCTATAGTGCTTGTCAACTACAACATCCCTCCATGGCTTTTTACGAAGAAAGGACATCTCATCCTTAGCTTGCTCGTCCCGGGCCACTACAAAGTAAAAAATATGGATGTGTATCTTCGTCCATTAGTGGATGAGCTTAAGATTTTATGGGAGGAGAGGGTCACTATGCAAGATATGAGCAGGCGCGATGGTCGGCGGTCAACCAACATTCGAGCCATTCTCATGTGGACGATGCATGACTTTTCGGGATTGGGAGAGTGCTCAGATGAGCAGACCTCCATTCTCGCTGGTAATATCTATATTTTATTTCATTCAATCAAGTATTCACTAGGTCGTGGCTCACCTTACAGGTCTGGTTACCTCAGGTTATCATGCATGTCCATTGTGTGGGCCACAGTTAGACTCCCGAAGGTCACGAACCATGAAGAAGATGGTATATCAAGGACATGCCACTTTCTTGTCAGAGGATCATGAACTCAGGGAAGGTTTTCTTGGACGACCTCCAACACGTATGAACTCTGCAAGCTGGTAGGAGCTGAAAATGGTAAACCCGAAATCACATCCAAATGGAATGCGACGATTCTCAGTTTTCTACGAGTTGCCATATTGGACCCACTTACAGGTCAACCACTTGTTGGATCCCATGCATATTTTTAAGAATGTGGGCAGCTTGCTATGGGACCACATCACACGAAAGGGAGACACTATAGGGTCACGAATGGATTTGAAGGAGGTAGATAAGATGGAGGCGCTTTGGCCGCAGTCGAGTGCTGAAGGGGGAGTGTAGCTTCCCCGCGCTCCTTGGGTTTTGTCCACCAAAGAAGAGCGCATTGTGAAGCAAGTAATCAAGTCTATCCGCACTCCGACGGGTATGATGCGTTCTCTCAGGTCCGCATTTTCTAAAGATGACCAATTGTCGGGGCTAAAATCCAATGATTGGCATAAGATATGTCAGGTTTGTGAATAGAATGGATTGTAATTAGCGTGGGCATTTTGCAATTTGAAAAGTGGCCATTATTCATAATGCTTTCTCATTTGTGGTAGTTTGTCCTACCGATCGCGATCGCAGGATGTCTTACTCCAGAAATTCGCGGGGCCATTTACAAGTTGTCGACTTTGGTGCAATGGATCTCACAGAAAGAGATTAAGACGTCCTCTATTGAATTTGCAAGGCAGGGAGCAGTGGAGACGGTCTGTCTCTTTGAGAAATACCTCCCCACTAGCATGCTCACGATACAAGTTCACCTTCTTGTGCATCTTGTGGATGAAGTGGAGATTGTTGGACCTGTCCATACGCGATGGATGTTCTTCCTAGAGCGCTTCATGAAAACCATGAAAGGCTTTGTGCGACAACGAGCTCCTCCAGAAGGTAGCATGGCGGAAGGTTGGTTGGTGTTAGAGGCGTTAGTGCATATCTCACAATGGCTACCAACGGTGGAACCAGACAATGAAATGCTATGGACGCTGAAGGATGATGATAGACTGACTGGAGATGTGGTGGTTAGAAATGGGGTAGAAAAAAGAATGGATGCCTCAATGGAAGAGAAGGTGAATCGCTTTTTTATGTTGCACCATGCCTCCATGGAGACGTGGCTCGCCAAGTACCAGATTGCAAGGCAAGATCGAGAGGAAGGACGAGCTGAATTCCGACGCAGTACGTGTCATTGACCGATTCGATATCCCGAAGGCATGGAGGAGATGCCACGGTTTATGTCAACACGATGGTTGCATGGAGCCTTGATCGCAGCATCCAGCGAAGGGACAAAGGTCTCAATGAAGGAATGGGAGTTCTCGAGGGGATGTAGTCCAAAGGTGATGAGGGGTTTAGAATGTGTCGTATCTAAATTTTATATGCGACATCTAATTTGTGTGTTTCAATGTACAGTACAAAATATATAGTGCAGCGTGGTTGCGCGGATGGCATTTTCGCGTGGAGCGTATTGACAAAATGCGCTCCACAATGGACTGTGGTGTCATGGCAAGGTTTGAGCAAGAGAGCCGGCGACGAGCAATGGATCCGAACACGGTTGTGGATGAGATGGAGTATTTTGGGAACTTGCAAAGTATTATTACGATGGATTACCGTAGCTTCTCCATGATACTATTCGATGTGTAGTGGTTCAAAGTGGTACTTGGAGGAGCTGGAGCAACAGTTTGACGAGGTCCATCTGGATTTCTCGAAATAGATTCCGAAAAAAAAATGGACAGACTTGCGCGACACCTTTGTGTTACCGGCCCATTGTGAACAGGTGCATAGAGTCATTTGCTTGCTAATTGTAATACGACATGGTTTATGTCACAATGGTTTGAACTCGCTTTGTACGTGTTTGTGAACAGGTAATCTTCTATCCAAACCCCCGACAACCTCGATGGTGGTATGTTATACCTTCAACTCCTCGAAGTGCAAGAGTATATGATCAAAGCCATGTTCCGGGCATAGATGAAGAAAATATGCAAATAGAGGGGTTGATATTACAAGGGGTGGAAGCCACCGTAAGCTTGGAGCCCTCATCGGCTAACAATGATGGAAATACAGTAGTCCAAGAATTTTTTGAGAACGAGGCAGACTCGTTCTTTTGTGGTGACATGTCTATCGACCTTCCAGTGTATGCAGAGTTGTGTTAGGAGATTAATATGGGACCATAGAATACTTCATTCTTGGAGAATTGTATTACTCAATTCGTTGTTTAGATCTTCCATAAGGGTACATAAGATATGCATTTTAAGAGGGATTTTTCAAAAATGATTTATATTACTGTGCTTTGTATAGTTTAAATTGATTATTCTAACACCATTTTTTATCTGTGCAGGTGACATTTTTAGGATGAGTCAAGGGATGAGCGATGAGGAGTTTTAGGACATGATGGCACGCATGTCTCCAGACCAACTCGCGAGATTCAGAGAGATGGCAGACCAGGAGCTGTCTCATTCTTTGTCAGGGCTCTGCTAGATCTGCTTCAGTGCGATCAAATGCTTCAACTTCGAGTAGACGATCTCGACGCTCACGATTTGGGCCAGAGGGAGGGACTGCATCGGGATCAGGGGGTGATGCTGTGGAGACACGGATGTGGTGTCTCTGTCTCGTCATTCAGCTATTGCTGCGTCACCTCTAGGATTTGTCACACCTGTGGGGACGTCTACTCCAGTTACTCTTGCTTTTGTGCAGCTGTCAGCGGATGGCACCCCTTTGAGTGCCACTCCGAGAGAGGTTACCCCCGTCGGTACACTGGATGTAGAGGGGTCTCCTGGATATGCCCAGAAGCGTGGACGGAGATGGGAGAGGACCCATCTTAGGCAGACTCCTAGGGGTTATGGATACCTGGTTGATAGTAAGTCAGGAGCCATCATCATGAATGATGAGGGGAGGAGGGTGATGGCTCGCATGAGAGAGTTGCGCCAACAAGTTTTTCGGCACAACGTCCTGGATCGTTGGAAGAACATACTGGAGGGGAGCAAGGACTACATAGTAGCATCCTTGCACGAGGAGTTTCCGGTGCCAGTCGCACTAGATAGATTCTCTACGGGTTGGATGATGGATTGCATGCGTACATACATGTCACATAGACAATCCGACGCACGCAAGGCAATCAAGAGTGGGGCTGCAAAGCCCAAGTGGTTAGATGCAGACGACTGGCGCCGACTAAGGGAGGAGGCTACAGATTCACCAGGACATTGGAGTCAACAGCGGGAGGCGGCGAGGGCACGACTCGAGGACAGAGTGGTCCATCATCTTGGGAGTGGCAGCCATAGGATATATTTGGAGGACTTTGTAAGTTTCTCTTTTGTTTTGCTTATTTGGTTTTTTGAAATATTCTTTGTACTGACAATCATGTTTCTAAAAGTTAGCATTTTGTTTTCTTTGCAACACTCCATTACAAATCGCGATCCGCAAGGCCTTGAGACTCGATATGCAGAGAGGCACGGTCTCAATGCATTGATCGACCGATTGTATAGATGCGGCGGCCCTGTAAGTCACTCATCTTTCTTGTCCGTAGTTACCATGAGATATTTGAATGCATTATTGTATGGTGGATTGATACGTTGCTTCTTTTTCTGCAGAATCCGTTGGATGCTCCTTTGCGGCGGGACGAGCTTTCAGGGAACGAGGATTTCTAGCTCGCCCTTGGATCCTTGGAGCTCACACACCTTTAGTTTTTAGTCGCCTGATCTATGTAGACATTTTCTATGTATTAGTGATATCCTTTCATGATTGTACCAATCGCATTTTATGCGATCATGTATTTATTTCATGTATCAGTTTTATGATTTCAGTATACATTCTTTTTGTTTGCAAGTTCTTTGTATGCATTAGTGCAGAAACTATTTTGTATGGCTCTCATACAGCACACAGTGCTATATGTGACATGACAGCTTGCTGCCCTGCCAAAAATTTTCTTTTTCCCTGTTACCGTCGCTATTTGCGTCACAAATTTACTGCTCGCGTCGCTATTGGCCTCGCTATGCGCGTCGCAAATTCACTGGTTGCGTCGCATATATGCATCGTAAATGCAACGCATATAGCGATGCCAATAGCGACGTTTTTATGGCGTCGTCAGTAACGATACTTTTTGCGACAACGGGGGAAAATTTTGTTGTTTGTATTTTCATCGCTTTAAACGTCGGTATAAGGTCTATATCTTGTAGTGATTGCTGAAATATTTCAGCATCTAGAGTTTAGGGCTGTTCCTATGCAGTCCATAGAGCAGAGGGCTAAGGATATTCAGCCACTAGAGTGCAGAATTGCTGATTTACAGCAAGATTTGAGTAATGCAAAGGATCATAATGAAGCCAAGGTTGACACGAAATACAAGAGTGTGGATAAGAAGGTGAAGCTGGTAGCTGTACCGCTTCCACCTGACAGTGATCAACAAATAGAGAGGGCTGCTATAAATAGCTAATTTTGAGGAATCCGGAGCATATAGGCTATAAAATTTCAGCAGAGACTCTTGCTGAATTAAAAATTAGAAATGGTGATTTCTTGCTACCCACAGAGAAGCAATGCTTTCAGGAGATGCTTGAGCGACATGGAAGAGGGTTTGCTTTTTTTCCGCATGAGATTGGATGTGTGAATCCGGATATTGTTGCTCCTATGGTGACCTTTACTATTCCTCATATTCCATGGAACCTCCGACCTATTCCAGTGCCTAAGGCACATCTGCCAAAGCTGATTGATTTCTTGAATGAGAAAATCAGGATGGGAATCCTAGAGCCTTCATCTGCACCATACTCAAATAGGTGGTTTATGGTTCCAAAGAAGAATGGTACTCTCCGATTTATATAGGACGTGCAGCCAGTAAACAGAGTTACAATCAGGAATGTTGGTATAGGTCCAGTTGTGGATGAGTTTGCAGAAGCATTTGCTGGACGTGCCACCTATTCTTTAGGTGATTTGTATTTCGGATATGATCAGTTTCAACTGGCTTTGGAAAGCAGGGACATAACCACTATGAGAACTCCTATTGGGCTTGTCAGGATGTGTACCTTGCCTGAAGGTGCCACTAATTCTGTTGCACATATGATGAATGCTATGCATAAGGTCCTTCGTGATTACATACCTCACCTTACCATGCCTTTCTTGGATGATGTGCCCATTAAGGGGTGTGCAGAAGAAGAGAAGAATGAGAGTTTAAATGAGCAGGGATGCAGATACTTTATGGCTGATCATATTTCAGCTTGTGAAAAGATTTTGGCCAGGTTAGAAGAAGTGAACTTGACATTATCAGGGCAAAAATCTATTTTTGGAGTAAATGAGGTTGTCATTGTTGGACATATGTGTGGGTATTATGGCAGGAAACCCTCACCTGAGAAGGTGGATGCTATAGGCAAGATTATAGAGTATTGTTCTACCACTTCAGAGGTACGGAGATTCATTGGAGCTTGTGTGTTTTATATGATTTGGATACCCCATTTTGCACACATAGAAGATTGTTTATATCAGCTGCTTCGAAAGGGGCAGAAATTTTATTGGGATGAGAGCCACATTAGAGCCATGCAGAAATTGAAGAAGTTGTTGCATATTGCTCCTACTCTCAAGAAAGCAGATTATAAATGCGGAAGGCCTATTGTATTGACAGTTGACACTAGTCCAATTGGCATAGGTTGGGCTGTGGGTCAAGATGATGTAGATGGAAACAGGTATGCTATTCGGTTTGGGGCGAAAGTCCTAAATGAGAGACAGAGGAGATATCCATAAATCAAGAGGGAGTTACTGGGGATTGTTACGGCTCTCAAATGTGACAAGGAGTACTTTATTGGAGCCTCAATTGTGGTAGAGACAGATTGCTTGCCATTGATAGGTATGATTACGAGTTGCTCTACTCCGGATATAGCTATGCTGAGATGGATTGCATACATCAAATCATTAAACCCAGAATTTAAACATATAGCACGAAAGGATAATCCAGTGGTTGGCAAATATGCTGTCTAGAGCCATATTTGATGATGAGGAGACACTACTTGTAGAAGAGGATGATGCAGAAATTTCAGCCACTATGGTTGATCATGTTTGCCATGTCTATGATATTGTGGCTTTCATAGAAGAACTCTATGTTGGAGATTGGTTGCAGATTGGCAAGTAACTTAGTACACTAAGCAAAAGAGATGAATGGACAAATGAAGAGTTCAAGAAGATCATAGGGAAAGCCTATGGTTATTTTCTTAAGGACGGATTTCTTTGGAAGCATTCGAAGAAAAGAGGTGGATTACCCTTGCGGGTTGTCTGCGATAGAGAGACACAGTTAAAAGTGATGAGGGAGTTTCATGAGAGTCCTTGGGCTGGTCATAGAGAAGTGTGGGCTACTTATGAGAAAATCAAGGAGAAATATTGGTGGAAAGGCATGTATAGAGATGTTTCTCACTTTGTAGAGACTTGCAGAGACTGCCAGATGTATTCGGTAGTGCGTCATCGAGATGAGCTTCATCCGACCTATCCGCTATGCATTCATTATAAGTGGGTAGTTGACTTGGTTACTATGCCTATGGGTCTATGGCAGATGAGATATATTGTTTTGGCTAGAGAGGATCTTACTAATCATGTTGAGGGCAGATCTTTGAGAACGAAGACCACTAGTGCAATGTGTAAGTTCTTATTGGAAGAAATTTTTTGCAGGTATGGCTCTGTGGGTAAGATCACTGCGGATCGCGGTGAATTGGATGCAGATGAAGCTAGGGAGTTTTTCTCTCAACTAGGAATCAAATTGGCTCTAACCACAGCATACAATCCAGAGGGAAATGGGAAGAGTGAAAGAGGGCATCCACCGATAGTGAAAGCATTAGCCAAAGCATGTAGAGGACAGATTGGAGAATGGCTGAGATTTTTACCATTTGCTTTGTGGGCTGATTGTATGACTCATAGTGTTACCATAGGATATATGCCCGCAGAGTTGATGTATGGTCAGAAACTGGTTACGCCGACTGAGACTTGTGCTTTGACATGGTCAGTTTTACCTTGGCAGGAGGATTTGACGAGAGAGGAGCTCTTAGCTCTTCGGATTCGGCAGTTGGAGAGAAGACCAGAGGATATTCAACTAGCTATTGACTGGTTGAAGGTTGCTAGACTAAGAAATAAGGACAAGTTTGACAGTAGGCATCGCTTGCGGCCTAGAGCAATAGAAGAGGGAGACTGGGTATTAGTCTTTGATAGTAGCCTTGAAAATCAGCATACTGCATTTTGGAAGATGGTTTGGACCGTAGATAGTCAGACATGTCTTTGATAATGCAACATATGAGTTGACAGAATTGGATGGGACAGTGCTTAGAGTGCTTATTGCAGGAAAAAGAATCAAGATTTCCAAGAAAAGAGATGATGAGGATTATGCGTTAGAAGAATTCGCAAGAGAAGAGCAACGAGAAGAAACTCTAATGGAAGAGACAGATGATATGACAGATAATCTTGTTGATATACCGGAAATACACAATGAAGAGATTGATCTGTTCATGGATCTTGATGATAATGATCATGGGTAGTTGGCCCATCCGGAGGATGCACAGGATTAGAGGGGGTGGATGTCGTACTTCTGCGCATCCGAGATGTGAAATCCACCAAAAAGTTGTGTGTGTGACATTTATTACTTTGTATATACTTAGGTTTTGTGCTTTGCCACTCTATAACTGGTGAAAGAAACACAGATGCCACAGAGAGCTTGAAGACTATTGTAGGCAAGCATGAGGAAAGTTTTGATGATGGTTTTGACAGTAAACAAATATCAGAGTCAAATCTATCAGTGCAGGACTCTTGCTTTGTTTCAGATGCAAGTACTCATGAAGACACTATTTCCATTGCACAATTTGATGGGTGTTTGGAATGTAAGCTAATGTTTCTTTTGTGATGCTGTACCTGATGGCTCTATAGAAGGTTGTGTTGAGCATATGCACAAACAACATGGTTTCTTCATTCCAGATTCAAAATTTCTCAAAGATCCTCATGGAATGCTGAATTATCTTGGCTTGAAGGTGATAAGGGGTTTTGTTTGCTTGTATTGTGATGATCAAGGAAAAGAATTCCAAAGTTTGGAGGCAGTTCGAAAGCATATGATATGAAAGAGCCATTGTAAGCTATGATATCAAGATGAAGGCTTGTATGCTTTTCTAGAGGCCGCTTTTCTAAGGCCTATTTTGAAGGATTGAATGCCTGGGGAAGGATGAAAAAGCCACGGATGGCTATTTGAAAATGAATGACTATTTTTGAAATGGGGGCTTTTTGGGGGGAAGAGGCTTAATTGAGAAAGGGGGAGCGCTACTGAGGAGGGGGGAAGAGGATTTTTTGCTAATTAGAGAAGGAGCTCTACGGAGGAGAAATGAAGATTTTTTGCTAATCAGAGGAGGAGTTCTGCAACTTTGGGAGGAGGGAGGATCGTCAAGAATTTCCAAATGGGCTGGTTCATTAAGGCCACCTGTTCCCTAAGCAGTGATCAGGTCTGGAAGCTTCCTCCGCCGATTCCATTTGGCATAGCTAAACCTGCTTCTTGATACTAATTTTGACTAACAACCGTTTGAGCTATCATCATTCAAGATTGACGAAGAAGGATCGGATCGTCCTTAGCAATTGGGATCAACATGGCATCGTAGGCCAATTTGCTTATCAACAATTATAGCTGAGTACAACGCTGAAGGTTGCAGAAATATTATATTCTCCCTTGCATTCTTCTGATGGCCATAACGGAAGAGCCCAGCGATTTTCGTTATTCTGGCTTTCCACCTCAGCTTCTTCTATGCATGCACATGGCTCATAATTTTGCATCCCTCATTTGGTCAGTACAGTACTTCTTCCTTTCTTTTTCTGCAGTCGTGCTGCTGAGGGTGGCGATCTGAAGACGAAGCTAGCATGGATGAAGGGAGGAAGGCCAACTGCAATACTGAGATTCAAGGGTAGATTAGCAACATAATTGATTCATAGCTGGCGAAAGTGTTTTGGATGATGAGCTGCATTACGAGACCTGCAAATTCAATCTTGATCAGGGTACAATAATTGGAATCTCCCGCATCAATATCCCTTGCACTGATTAGTCTAGAGGATGTGCACAGGGTGCAATATTAGGATTGAAGTCCTGTGAGCGTTATAGATCAGCAGTGGCCATCTCGACTGCAAAAAAAACGCCAGAATGATTAGTCTTTACAAAATGCACATACAACACTGTTGGCTACTGCTGCTTCAGTCTTAGAGGCAAAGGAGGATTCAGATGGGTTTCGGACTCTACGAAGTGATGCTGCTCTTGAGAATTTTTCATCAAAGCTGGATGCTTTTTCAGGTAGAATGTGATCAGGCACAAGAGTTTATTTAATCTGTTAGGCAGAGGATTGATTCTGAATGTTTAGTTGATGAAGCAACGGTTCTCTCGCTACTCAAACTGGAAATGATGGGAGGCCAGGCTTGCCTTCACTCAGTGTTATAAGGCTTGAATAAATGAGCAAGGTTGTCCGTTGTCTTGTAATTGAGATTCGGCATGGTTCTTCATCTCCTATAGTAACTCCTAATCAAATCAATATGCTAAATGCTACTGCTCCAGCCTCTGATATGAAGCCATCAGAAGAGACAGCATAGTAGGCTGAAAATGGTATTGGAGAAGGCTGATATGATAGTGTGAACTTTACCGTTGTTGTTCTGCTTGTTATTCTTGTTACAGCCCTCAGAGGCTACAAGCAATTTCTCTAGTTCAGGGCTTTAAGTGAGATGACCAGGTTCAAATTATCAGAGGCAAATGAATGAAAGTAGTGTCTATCTTTGATGTGGTAGTGGGTGATATTGATCACATCATCATTTGGAATCAAGTTCCCTATGGGTTTATTGTCAAGTATGTGGATTCATAGATCCATCCTTTGGTTGATGCTATTGAAAGGACAATGCTGAAATTTCTGTCTGTAGTTGATAATCAGATTTATACTGAAGGTTCCTATGTTGAAGGATGAATCCTATGCTCAGCTGAAAACTTGCTTTTGGTTCTATCATTGCTGTATAGATGAGGTCCCGTTGGAAGCTTGGCGGATCTATTACTGCACACAAATCCTCTCATCTTGCTTATTTATATGATTGATCTTCTATCCTAAAATTGGTCAAGGTCCTCTGTGGTTGCGACTTTGCTTTCGAAAAACCTTCGACAACGTGCATTCAAGGAATATTTATAAATATCCTTATCTGTGAATTTTTCTTGAATAAAGCCTAACCCTTTTCTATTCCATCTGTAAATAACCCCTTGATATTACACCTTTTTGTATGTAAGAAATGTATACAAATGTTATTTTAAAAATACCTTATTTTGAACCCACGTGGATGCACACTTATATTTATGAGTAACTTACCCGAGGATTGGATAAAGGAAAGGATTAAAAGATGTTTGATGATGTGACTCATCTACTTATAGAAGGATATGAGTCACTTGGCAGTGATAGTTTGGATCGTGAGTTGGGAATACCTTTAGTTATGATGCCTGGTGTAAGGCATAGCAAGTATGTGCCGCCTCATGAGAGGCAAGCTCAAAGTGAGCTACAGTTAACAAGGTCTGAAACAGTCAAAAAACAGGTTGATAGGTTGACATATAGTGGATATTCAGCCTGTCATTATGCTTACATGACTAGAGTAACAGGTTTCAAAGAACCAATGAAGTTTGACGATACAGTTTGCAGATCACAATTGGTGTGCTACCATGGATGAAGAAAATGCAGCACTAGATGAAAATGAAACATGGGATTTGGTCAATTTGCTTGAAGGAAAAGTACCCATTGACTGCAAATGGATCTAGAAAGTAAAATGCAAGTCAAATGGTTTACTAGAATGGTATAAATCTAGGCAGGTTGCAAAGGAATATGCATGATAGTACGACTTCGATTATGAAGAGACTTTTAGTCCAGCTGCCAAGATGGAAATAGTGAAAATAGTCATTGCATTGGTAGCATCTAAGGGCTCAAAATTATGGTAGATGGATGTTAAAAATCCTTTTTTGAATGGTGAATTGCTTGAAGAAGTGTATATGGAGTAGCCTGAAGGCTATGTTCATCTTGATTTTTTGACATATGTGTGTAAATAAAAAAAGCTTTATATGGGCTCAAATAGGCATTAAGAGCATAGAATGCTCAGATAAGTAGTTATTTACAACAACATGGATTTCAGATAGCTTGTGCAAATCACAGTCTATTCACAAAGAAGAGAGATCATGGTTATGTTTTTTTGGTGGTTTATGTAGATGATCTTATCATCAATCGAGATGATGACCAAGGGATTGTTGAAATTAAATCATTGCTACAATTTGAATTTAAAGTTAAAGATCTTGGAGAGCCAAAGTATTTTCTTGGGATTGAAGTTATACCTACATCACAGGGTATATGGCTGTTGCAAAAATGGTATGCTCATGATATGTTGCAAAAGTATGGCATGGTAGAGTGTAAAGCTATGGAGACACCCTTGGATCAAAATGTCAAGCTGGCAATTGATGTTGGGACTAAAATAGAGAATGTAACTATGTATAGATAGATGATGGGCAGCTTGATCTACCTTACTATCACTCCTTGTGACTTAAGTTATGTAGTGGGACTAATTAGTCAATTCATGTAAAAGCCTCGTAAGCCACATCTAGATGCAGTCATGAGGATTATGCAGGTTACATGAAGAGTACTATGGATTATGGGCTATTTTATGAGTATGGAAAATTCCTTGACTTGAGAGGTTACACTGATGCTAATTGGACTGGTTGTGCTTATGACAGGAGGTCAACTGGTGTGCTTATGCATTTGGTTTGGGTAGCAATATGATCAACTAGAGTAGTAAGAAATAGCCTACAATTGCTTTTTCTAGCATGAAAGTGGGATACAGGGGTGCAACATTAGTGGCATGTGAAGCAGTTTGGTTGATGAAATCGCTAAATGACTTGGGGATATAGTTGGATAGCAAAGTCAGATTACATTGTGATAATCTCAGTAGTGTGATGTTAGCTAGTAATCTCGTGTATCATGCTAGATCCGTACATATCAATGTTCATTACCATTTCATAAGAGACATGGTACTAGTAGGGAAAATTGACTTGTTGCATGTGAAGATCAAAGACCAATAGCAGATATCTTTACCAAATCACTTGGTAAAGATAAGTTTTACTTTAGACAGCTACTTAGAGTTCAACAGTTAGTTTGACCTTGAGGGGGAGTGTTGAGACTTCAAGCTCAACTGCTCATGTGTATGTGTGTCCATATGTACTCATATGTGGGATATTAAATAAGTCAGTGTCGACCTAACCACAGTTAGTCATGGTTAGTGGTAACCTAGTTGTACTATCTCTTTCATGTTAGTAGAGATTGAATAATGAAGATGAATGAGATGAGTTGACTACTCACTCTTTGACTCCACTCTATCTCTCTTATCTTTGAACATGTTAAGCTTGTTAAGTTTTAAACAAAAAAGAATTAGTTCATTCTCTTATGTTCACATTTGGCATAAGTGGTTTTTTCACAAATGGAGGCATGATCGAACTCCAACTCACAAACGGATTGGACGGTTGGCTTTGTGACATCAAAATCTATAAATTTTTTCATTGTTGTGTAGTTGGCGGCTCTCGAATCACATAGTTGCTTCATAACATGAAACCTTGTAGGGATTAAATGGAAAGTCAAACAGACTCAAAACTTGATTATTCAGTGCATGTCCACACTATGGCAACCTGCTTTTTCAGCAAATTTGTGAGGGGTGCTGTGATTAAGGCATAGTCCTTAATGAAGATCCTATACGAGCCTGTTAATCCAAGAAAGCCATGCACTTCTTTAATAGTAGTTGGTGGAGCCCACTCTTGGAAATCCTTAACCTTTGTAGGGTCTAGAGAGATTCCCTCATTTGCCACAATAAATCCAATATATTCAATTTGCCTCCTGAGGAAGGCGCACTTTTTCTTTTTAGCATAGAGCTTATGAGTCCTCATGGTCTCAAGGATGATGCGAACTTGGGATTCATGATCCTCCTCTTCCTTGGAATAAACCAAGGTGTCATCAAAGAAGAAAAGCACAAAATCATCAAGACATGGTCTAGAAATGTCATGCATTAGCCTACTAAAGGTAGCGGGGGCATTAGTCAATCCAAAAGACATCATTGTGAATTCAAAATGACCATTTCTGGTGTTGAATGCCATCTTAGGAATATGCTCTTCCTTGATGCGGATCTAGTAGTATCCTGACCTCAAGTCAATCTTGGAGAAGATCTTTGCTCCCTAAAATCGATCAAGTAACTCCTTTATCCTTGGGATAGGATATTTATTCTTGATGGTTACTTGGTTCATGCCTCTATAATTGATGCAAAGGCAAAGTCTACCATCCTTCTTCTTTTGAAACAAGACTAGAGCCCCCGAAGGAGAACTGTTGGGATGTATGTACCCTTGATCAAATAGCTATTTGAGTTGTTCTTTTAACTCAATAGCTTCAAGAAGGGACATCTTAACTCATGGTATTAGTTTGATCTCATGATCCACTTCCCTTGATGGTGGTAGTTCAATCAATTCTTCTAGGAACACATCCACATACTCTTTTGGCCATGATGGTTCCACAATGGAGTCCTCTACCTATTCAAAATTATTCAACTTGATCAGATAGATGGGTAATCCTTTTCTTATTCCTTGAGCTATTCGCATTTCTTTAGCTAGGTGGATCTTTTGTTTACCTGCTTCTCCTTGTGTAGTAACTAGCTCACCCTTAGGATTTCAAAAGGAGATTTGTCCTTTCCCAAACTGGATGTGTGCATCATTGAAGATTAGCCAATACATCCCGAGTAGGCACGTACGGACTCCTAAATTCATGATTTTGAACTTAACCGATGTGGACTCATGTTTGAGTAGGAATTCCACCTTAGTAGTTTGTCTAGTACAAGTGATTTCTCACCCATTTGCTAGTTCAACAAGAAAAGTAGGTGCAGCTACAGTGGCTATCCCTAACCTTCTTGCACAAGATAGTGAAACAAAAGAGTGAGTGTTGCCATAGCAATCAAGGTTTTGAATTTCTTACCTTGGTAATCTGATGGTGTTTGGATCACTGAGAATTGGCAGTTCAGACCCTTTTTATGGAGAGCGGCATGAACGGATGCCCTCTCAAAATCAGCTTCCATGGATGGGTCTTCTTCTTTGGTGACTCTCTTATTGGAGATATGGGAATTTTTTGCCCTCCCCATTGCTGTATGACTACAGCCATGAGTAGCTCTGGCTTGTCCACTAAATTTTCCTTGGTGACGATCTCTGCCAAGTTTGGGACATTCCATTTTGAAGTGTCCACGTTCATTATAGTGAAAACATCACAAGTTTTGATCACTTCTTTGAGTGGAGACAAAGTCACTAATTGCATTTGTCCTCGGCTTGTTTCGTTGACCTTGACTCTGTCCTTGTGCCCTTTTGAATTGAACTCTCAATATTCTTGGATTTTGGTCTTTGTGTAGTCTATTATTCCTAGCTAGACTTCTTGGGCAATAGGTTCTACTCTTATCAATGCATCTTGCGAATTCAAAGGACGCATTGATTCCAACCGAGTGCTCATCCGTTGGTTTAGCCCATCATAGAACTTTGAGACTTATTGGGGAATGCTCATTATCGGAGTGTATTTCAACAAGGAGACAAATCTCAAGTAGTACGCCTCCAGAGATAGGCCCAACTGTTTCAACTTAAAGAACTCATTCATCTTTTGAGTTTTGTATGAAAGTGGCATGTACCTTGCCTACACTGCTTCGTTTAGTTTATCCCAAGTTATTGTGCTTTTAGTGACTGCTTGGTCTTTACAACACTGCTTCCACTAGACCCTACCCTCACCGGTAATAAGCTTGAGTTTTGCAATCATAGCCTAGTTTACAGATGTTGTTCCTACTACATTGAAGTAATCCTTTGTGGATTCAATTGATACTTTGGAATTATCTTCAACAGTTTTTTCTTTTCCATCAAATTTTGGTGGTTTAATTTGTTTGAGAAGAAACTTCTTCTCTTGTGCCTTTGCTGGGCTTAGTGCGGAAACAAGACTCTAGTTCTATGCTTTTGGTGTTGTATCTGGTTTTCAATTAAAACTTTTGTGTTAATACTACATTTACACATCTCTTCACACTTATCTCAATGAGTAGTTTATTTTTCATCAATACTATGCAAAAAATCATATGAACATAAAATTCTTATTTATCCATAAAGAAGCATAAGCCTCAAGTACAATTATTCGAGAATAGATAAAGATTGGCTAGGATTATTCTCTTTTCAAAAGATACATCAATGCCAAGTTAATAATTCTCTATTGGTTTTAGCTACAGGGACAGAATAGTAGTATGGATTGAGAGAATGGATTCTTAGGAAGCGGTAAGTCATGGGAAGTTTAGGAAGTCCCCCATTTTTGCTAGCCATGACATTCGTTTCACCCCATTACTTTGATTCTATTTGCTGGCAAGACTTTGACCACCTCGTCATAAATATAACAATTTTGTTCTACTTTTTGGCATCTGATGTGTAGGATCAAATTCACACAAGCCTCATGGAAGATGAATAACTTGATAATCTTCAAGTCTTCCAACCATTTTAGCCTCTTCAGATTTTTTTGAAGGTCACTGAGTCGATTGGCATCTATGTAGTAGTATCCCGCACTCCAAGTCCAATGCCTTTCCACATATAGAGATGAAGGGTTGTAGAGTGGGTCCAAGATCACCATCATGTCAGATCGTTGCCAATAACTTGAAGATTTCATAGCCATCTTGAACATGATGTGAAATATGAGGAACCTACTCCATGCCTCATAAATCTGGAGTGGTGGAAACAATCCAGAAAGGAGTAACATAAAAAATGTATTCTAGTTAAAAACATCACCTCTCTCTTCTCGATTTATTCCTATCTTGGTTTTATTATTCATTAGTTTCGGCTTTGATACCAACTATAACGTGTCTGCATAATGGTTGTACAATAACATTTCCTAGAGGTCCATCAAGAAACGAATCTAAGAGTTGCTATCTGGTAGTTGTTGAGATGACAAGCTCAACACATGTGGACATTGATGATGGACCGCCTGGTTAGATGGGTCCACACGTCTACACTTAGCACGTCGGTGGTCATTATGACTCTCACATGGCCACTAACTCATTACTTATTATATTCAGGTTGTTACACCTATTTACAGCTGGCATAGTTATAGCGCCAGTCGACTAGTGTAGTTGGTTATGCATTGTTTGACTTAATAGGCCACTTTCCTTTTATCTTGTATCTTATCTATACTTTGTGTACATTGTGAAGTGTGTGAAAGAAGAAGAAGAAATCAGCAAGAAAACGTTTTGGCCTCCATCTCTCTTCTTGTCTCTTGAGTGAGCTTCTCCTTGTGCATTCTGTGTTTGTTCGACGCAGCATCTTGAGCAATCCCCTCCACCACGCGATTCTTGACATGGTATCAGAGCCGCACCACTCAGAGAGGCTGATTTCAAAGGTTGAAGCAAAGGGGAAGAAGCAAGGTTCGAGCAAGCAAGCCACGGGTAAGAAGCTCTCCCATCCTTCCACTCTTTCTCTTGAATAGTGCCTGTGGAGGCACCGGAAGCAGGGCATAGCAAAAATCTCAGATTGCAGTGAGATTTGGTGTGTGCGAAGAGCACTGTATATTCTGCAGGGCTTATCCGCAGTTATTTTGGGCATTTGAGGCCGTTTCAGGGCCCGTTTTAGAGCCGCAAGTTGCGGACAACAGTTTCAGGATACACTGTGACTTCAGCTGTATCGACCGACAGTGGGTACGCAGGTTACAAATTTCAGATCTGTAAGATTAAAGGTGTTTACCAATGAGTAAACACGAGGTTTATCTGCAAACAGGTTGCAGATTGCATGTATTGTTGAGCAGACAGTGAAAAAGGCTGTCTAGTGTATTGCTGTGCACTACAGGTCGAGGATTGCAGAAGATTTGCTTGCTGTTTGGTATTATTCTTGTGATAATGGCAGAGAACAGTGGAAGCCCCATCATTGAGAAGCTTGACAAGAACAACTACCCTTCATGGAAGTTCCATGTCACGAACTTTCTTATTGGAAAAGGCCTCTACGAGTTCGTTTCAGGTGAAGAAAAGGAGCCGGAGGTGAGTGATCCTCCAACTGCAGAAGAGATAAAGGCACGAAAGGAATGGAATGCAAAAGACAAGAAGGTCATGTATTGGTTGTCTGCAGTAATTGACAATAATATGTTGGGACACATTAGAAATGCAGAGAATGCATATGCAGCTTGGACCATACTTGAAAGTATGTTTTCTGTAAATACAAAGGCACGAAAGATTTAACTCAAGCAAGAGTTGAATACATTGAAGAAAGGGAAGATGTCTATCAATGAGTATGCATTGAAGGTAAGGAGCATTGCAGATGCATTGGCAGCGATTGATGCAATGCCCGATGATGATGATTTGGTGTCGTCTACCTTGGGTGGACTTAACAATGAAAAGGCTTGGAAGTCTTTTGTAACTTCCGTATATGTCAGAAAGCCATTTCCAGATTTTGATGAGTTGGTCTCTCTAATGATCACTGAAGAAATCAACATGCAGAGTGAGACATCTGAAAGAAGTGGTAAACAGGTCCAGGCTTTCTACTCCAGTTCAGGAAGGGGACGTGGCAGGTTCTCTTCAAGAGGCCGTGGTACAGGACGTGGTAGTGACAACCAGCAAAACAGATTGAATCAGCAATTTGGCGATATGCAGGTTTCAGGAGGTCATGGTAACTTTAGAGGCAGGGGGAGCTTTAGAGGAAGAGGTGGATGGAAGAACAGAGATTCTAACAACTCTGGTATTGTGTGCCACTACTGTGGCAAAACAGGTCATATTGCAGCCCAATGTTATGCCAAGAAAGATAATATTCGAAGTGGTAAGTTGTAGCAAGGAAACTATGCATCGTCTTCACAATAGAATGAAGACAAAAATGAACGTTTGTTTGTTATGCAGCATATGCTGAATGCTGTTACAGGAAAGGGTACACATGAAGATGTTTGGTATCTCGATTCAGGTGCATCCAATCATATGACCAGCCATGCAGAATGGTTTGGAGAGATGCAGGATTTGCAGAATGCAGGTTATGTGCAGACGGGTGATGACTCATGCCACCCAATTTCACACATTGGAAAAGTTCCCTTGTCCTTGCATGATGGTAAGACAAAGAGTCTTTCAGATGTATTACATGTGCCATCTATTACAAAGAATTTGGTGTCAGTCGGTCAAATGGTAGAGCAAGGGCTGCAAGTCAGATTTAATGCAAAGGGCTGCTTTGTAGAAGACTTCAATGACAAGTGCAGGTTGGTAGCAAAGGGAAGTAGAGTTGGACGTATGTTCACTCTAGATGCCGGAATTCCTACTATGAATGCTGTTATGTATGCCAAAGGAAAAGGTGTTGTTGCAGACATTGAAATTTGGCACAAACGCATTGGACATGCAAATGTACAAAGGCTGAAACTAATGCAGTCCAAAGGGTTGGTTACAGGTTTTCCTACATTTAGAGTTGCAGAATTTCAGAAGGTATGTGAAGCATGTCAGTTTGGTAAGCAGGCAAGACAACCTTTTTCACATGATAGAGATGTAAGCAGAAATATTCTTGATGTTGTACATACAGACATTTGGGGGCCTACACAAAATGTATCTCTTGGAGGCAGTTCATACTTTGTCACATTCATTGATGATTGTTCTAGAAAGCTATGGGTATATTTTATGAAGGAAAAGAGTGAAGCGTTTGAGCACTTTAGAACTTTCAAGGCTGCAGTTGAAAGAGAAACAGGCTTGAAAGTAAAGTGCCTGAGGTCAGATGGAGGGGGAGAGTACCTCTCAAATGAGTTCAGTGATTTTCTGAAGTCTCATGGGATAAAGAGACATTTCACATGCAGGTATACCCCACAGCAAAATGGGGTTGCAGAAAGGAAAAACAGGCATATTGCAGAAGTTACACGCGCCTTGATGGCTGAAAAGAATATGCCTAAGCATTTTTGGTCTGAGGCTGTTCATACTGCTGTTTATATTTTGAATAGAACTCCCACAGCTGCAGTTCATGGTATGACCCCCGAAGAATGTTTTACAGGTAAGAAGCCTGATGTTTCACACTTGAAAGTATTTGGCTGCATTGCGTATGTTCATGTGCCAGATGAGTTGCGGAAGAAACTGGATCCAAAGGCTGAAAAGTGTGTCTTTATTGGATACTCTTTAGAGCAGAAAGGGTATCGCTGTTACAACCCTGTCACATGTAAGTTGAGAGTGAGTAGGGATGTCATCTTTGATGAAAAGAGCAGCTGGTATGCATCTAGTGGTGATGCATTGGATGTTGATGATGATCATGACACTCATGTGTAGGCTGAAAAGCAAGAATCACGGACTCTTAGTGGACCAGAGACATCATCTAGTAGTCCTTGGTCTGGGAGACTAAGGAGTACCTCTACATCTTCAGATGCATCTAGTAGCACTACAGGTAAAGACAAAGGAAAGAATAAAGTGTCAGAAGGCATTGATGCAGTTCTTGATGGATACTCCAGTGGCTCAGAGAGCTTAGATGATGAGCTTGGCATTCCTTCAGTGAGAACTCCAGGTGTGCAGAGAGCACGGGTTGATGTAAAGACTCCATTGAGTGATCTAGTGGTACGCAGGTCTAGCAGGGTGAGATACCCTGTTAAAAGATTTGGTTTTGAAGGTTATGCAGCTCACCATTATGCTTATATGGTGAAACTAGTTGAGGATGTTGATCCTACATGTTTTTAGGAGGCTGTTGGTCATGCTCATTGGGATGCAACAATGGATGAGGAGATGGCTGCATTAGAGGCTAATAAGACTTGGGATCTAGTATCATTGACGAAGGGAAAGAAAGCTATTGGATGTAAGTGGGTTTATAAGATTAAGCACAATGCAGATGGTTCTATTAGCAGGTACAAAGCTAGGCTGGTTGCAAAAGGCTATGCCCAGACATATGGCATAGATTATGATGAAATCTTCAGTCCAGTTGCTAGGATGGCAACTGTCAGATGTGTGATTGCTTTGGCAGCAGCCAAAGGTTGGAGGTTGCAGCAAATGGATGTAAAGAATGCCTTCTTGCATGGTTATTTGCAGGAAGAAGTGTATATGGATCAGCCAGCAGGTTATGAAGATTTAGAGCATCCCACGTATGTGTGCAGATTGAAGAAGGCACTCTATGGGCTCAAGCAAGCACCTAGAGCATGGTCTGACAAGATTAGAGAGTATCTTGTCAATATTGGTTTTTATGTTTCTGATGCTGATCACTCACTTTATGTGAGAAAAGGAGATGCAGGTTTGGTCATCATAGTCATCTATGTGGATGACTTGATTATTACAGGTGATAGTGATAGTGGGATTGCTGAAGTCAAGGATTGTTTGAAGATGAAGTTTGAGATGAAGGATCTAGGTGAGCTAAGGTACTTCCTTGGCATTGAGGTGATCAGATGTGATGATGGTATATGGCTGTCCCAAAGACAGTATGGCTTGGATATGTTGTCCAAGTATGGTATGACAGCATGCAAACCACTTTCAGTCCCGTTGGAGCAGAATGTAAAGTTGAGTGCTGATGTTGGGGATGAGATAGAAGACCCTACTATGTTCAGGAGGATAGTGGGGAGTTTGATTTACATGACTATTACAAGGCCAGACTTGAGCTACGCTGTTGGTCTTGTGAGTCAATTTATGCAAGTACCTAGAGAACCACACTTGGATATAGTGAGACGCATATTGAGATATGTCAAGTCCACATTACATTATGGACTTTTCTATGAGGTAGGTACAGACGTACATGTGTTTGGATACACAGATGCAGATTGGGCTGGTAGTATGTCGGATAGAAGATCTACCAGCGGATACATGTTCTCTCTTGGTAGTGCAGCAGTTGCTTGGAGCAGCAAAAAGCAATCTACAGTTGCTTTGTCGAGTACAGAGGCTGAGTATAGAGGTGTTGCTGTTGCAGCATGTGAGGTAGTATGGCTGCAAAAGTTATTGGCTGATTTGGATGTGCAGGTGGAAGGTCCAGTTGTCATTTATTGTGACAACATGAGCAGTATACAGTTGGCTAGGAACCCTGTGTTCCATACCAGGACAAAACATATTGAGGTATACTACCACTTTGCGAGAGAGAAGGTACTAGCAGGTGAGATTGACTTGGTGTATGTCAGCACACATGATCAGATAGCTAACATCTTCACGAAGGCATTGGGTACAGAGAAGCTTCAAAAGTTTCGAAGCTTACTTGGAGTTGCAGAGATGCAGTTGAGCTTGAGGGGGAGTGTTGAGATGACAAGCTCAACACATGTGGACATTGATGATGGACCGTCTGGTTAGATGGGTCCACACGTCTACACTTAGCACGTCGGTGGTCATTATGACTCTCACATGGCCACTGACTCATTACTTATTATATTCAGGTTGTTACACCTATTTACAACTGGCATAGTTATAGCGCCAATCGACTAGTGTAGTCGGTTATGCATTGTTTGACTTAGTAGGCCACTTTCCTTTTATCTTGTATCTTATCTATACTTTGTGTACATTGTGAAGTGTGTGAAAGAAGAAGAAGAAATCAGCAAGAAAACGTTTTGGCCTCCATCTCTCTTCTTGTCTCTTGAGTGAGCTTCTCCTTGTGCATTCTGTGTGTGTTCGGCGCAGCATCTTGAGCAATCCCCTCCACCACGCGATTCTTGACAGTAGTTCCATTGAATGTTTTGAGGCTTGTCACCTAGGGTTACGTGAGTCCGCCTCGCAATGCAACGTTCACAGCCAAACCCCCTAGGATCAACCTAAAATCTTGGTTCCTAGAGGGCAATGTCTCCTAACAGCATTCTACCGTCAGATCCTAGACATTCTACTTTACATAGAGATATCCAAGATGAAGAAGATCTATGCCACACTTGGTTCAAAGAGAATGTGAAATGAGAGGAACATAGCGCCCAACCTCTCTACTCATAAGGCATAGTCCCATTCCGGTCCCCTAAAATGGCATGAATCAGATTCTAACCTAATATTATCTAAAGATCGTACGACTGTAGAACTTTGTGAGGAGCCTCCTAGTCTTCTGGGACCACCCTTCCATAGGACAGACCTGTCCAGGGTTCCATCCACCCGCTTCCCTCAATAGGCATTCTTTAGTTATCTAATTAGATCCTATCACATTTATATGTGACATTTAAAAATAGCTTCCTTAATTAAGCCTTTTTGGGAATAGGGTTCGTTCGCGTAACTTAAGGCACTGACACAAAAACAGTTCGGGCAGGTTCCTTGAAATTATACTTTATATTAGCATTTTAACTGAGATACACATCTTGTCCCAAAAAGATGATTTTTGAAATCCATGAGGATGCGTCTTATTTCCTCCAAGTTTCTGCCCTTGCACTAGTAATACGGCCTCAAGAAATCCATATCGCATCACATAGATCATTTGAGTAAGACTCGGAGGTAGGGAATTTACAGTCAGAGCCCCCTTGGCATCCAAGCATCCTCCTACATTCAAACTAACCCACAGAGAGACCTCTTGTGGCGGGTTTGGTCCACATTCTTGTCACCGTTATTTGGAACTTCCTTGTCTAGGGTTGGTGGCTAGCTTGGGGGTAGCTTGGCACGCCCTCCATGAATTCAACCTGATTCATTGTTTAAATTTCTTTTGTGAGCTTGGATCATACATTCCTTTCATAGACATTGAATCTAGATTTACAAGTACAAACAACAATGAAGGCGAGTGCTCAAGACATCTGCTAAGGTGGAGTTCCCATCTTTAAATGCTTAGCGATGCCCTTCTTGGGTCTTTCTTGCCTTGGCATCAATTTCCATTATCTTCTGAGAGATAGAGAATACCCTCTTTGCGACCTCACTCCTACGTAATAGGAGTGAGAAATTACATTTTTGGATTTTTATCCGATAGTTTTCGAATGGTAGCTTCCCTAAGTTACTAACCTTTGGTTCTTATCTTAAGGTCCAGGTCTTGCATGATTCAAAATAGGATTTCAATTGCTTAGTTGGTAACCATTTTCCCACCTTAGAATTTTATCGGGGTTCTAAGTTTACCCTAGGGTTTCATTCCCTCAAGATAACAAGAACTTTTGTTTACTCCTCTCACAAGTCAAGCGTAAACTAAGTATATTTACCATTCTAAAACATTGCGAGCATCGAATGTAATTTGGCGATTAGTCCTTCTTGTGGGTACGACATTCAAGCTTTCTTGTGTTAGGTTCGAGATATATCATATTTTGAAAAAGATATACCCAAGAATGTTTTGGATCCATTGCGGCTAGCTATTGGGGTAGAGACCAAAGAGCATGTTGACTCTATTAAGTCAAAATATGGTCATAAAGGCAACTTGACCTATTTGCGATTCGAATCCTAGTTGAGTCGAATTAAATCTTAGCCTCACTTATCATGTAGGATTTCATTTACCAAACTGGCCCTTGCAATTAAGCTTAGCACTTCACATGTGCATCTTAAATCTACCTTTTTAGATGCATCCCTATTATGTAGTGCAATTGAGGCTATCCAAGAGGCCATGCAAATCTAGTTGCAAGTCTTTTGTGAGTTGATGATATGATGCGGTGTCGTAGCGCGTAGGGTTGAAGGTCACCACAAGGGTTTGGCAAGAAAAGTGGACAAGATAGATGGAGTTGTGTCTTCAAGAGATATATAGATACAAGCAAATGTTTGTGGGTTTGAGAGAAACTTCACAACCTTCAGTTCACCATTTGCTTTGACTTGCCTTGGAAAAAAAAAGATTTATACATAAGATGGTTGAATAAACGGGTTAAGAGCTTGAAACTTATGATCACAAAGATGGATAAATTGTAAACAAGACTTCAACTTCAATTAATCAAAGAAGAGTCTTACCCTCCCTTGCCAATGAATATAGCTATCTATTTCAGCCTAGGCATGAAGAAGATCTTCAAGACACTTTATCTTTTCAATTGATTAGTACAATGAAGATAGCGGATCAAGAAGAAGATTGCCTATATCAGCCTTTGAATGAATCAAGGTTATAGAACTAGCATCACTGTTTTTGGGTTTTCATGAAAAGATCATGAGTTTCATGACTTAAATTATTGTAACTTGAATTAAGCAGCTACATAAAAGCTTCAGTTTATGGATTGAGTGATATGGAGAGGCAAGGTTAATTCCAAAGCATGGCAACAAACCACCAAAAATCTTTTTTGAATCCACCCTTGAATGAAGAGGAAGAAGAATACTATGTAGACAAAATTACAAGTCTAGTTTGTACTTGCAATGATTGTAGATGAAGAAGAATCTGTGTTTACAGGTTTCACCCTTGAAATACCATATTTTAGGTTGAGAAGATGAAACCAAAAGTATCACATAACAGTGTCAAAAGTTGTCCTTGAAACTTCCTTACAAAGAGTATAGCCTATAGTCACTCATAGGAACCAAGAATATCCCAAATTCTACCAAGATTAAAGAAGTGGATCACAACTAAAGCTTTAGCCCATAAATATGCTATTTTAGGCTCCTAAGAATAATTCAAGATGACATAAATAATCTCCCAAGGAGTATCTATAATTTCCTTTCAAGGCAAGAGTGTTTTGATACAACAATTACAAGTGAATAGTAGAGTGTGTCCTTTTCATAAGCCAAAAGAATAAGCATTAGTGTGACCAGAATTAGCCCACAAATAGAGTAATGGGCTGCATATAACAATTTAAATGAGAGTTTTATGTTTCCCAAGATCTCCTCTTGATAGAGAAGAGAGTTTACATCAAGAGTTAGGTGCATAAGACAATGCCCTTCTCATTTTCCTCACAAATGCATGTACCTCTTGAACCATGCAAGAGATGCTTTGAAAAATAGAAATTCAGTCCATTTAAGAGAATTCTTGGCCTTCCAGTTATGCCCACAAGTCTTGATAAGAAAGATCAAGAGCGGAACAAGAGGCTCCCTTGAAAGGAGAGAGTTGTTACTCCAACGATATAGACACAAACAATGATCAAAGCTTCCTTCTTCCTTCTTCCATGAGCATGAATAATCCCTGAATGGGCTACTGCCCTCCTTTTTATACATATTTACCTTGTTTTACTTAGCCAAGAGTGGCCTTCCATTTTTGTCAATGCATGGGAAGGGAGATACTTACAGTTCAAGTGGAGTCTTGTGAAGTTGCTTGTGGTTGCATGGCTTGGGCTTCCCTTTTATGTGGTGGCTTGGAAACCTCTCATCCTCGTCCATCCATGGAACCATGTTCTTAGCCTGAAGATGCCTACAAAATGCGACACAGAAAATGGTTGCCTCATGTAGTTCAAATACTCCACAATAAGTCCACATAAGCAAGGATGATGCATACACAATGTCCCACACTTAGTCAACTTAGACAACTCCATCTTCTTTGTGACTTTGCTTGTGAGTACACTTAAAACTCTTGAATAACATAAGTACACAATAACATCATTGGGTTTTGGAAAATATAATCCAAGGGAACCTACCAAGTCATCTGCTCATGACCATATTTTTCTTGTTTAATGTTCCATGACTTACAAAACTTGTAGCAACTTCATGTAAGCAATGAAAGGAAGGTTAAGAGTAAGTAACCAAAATCAAATGATCTTGTCAAGGACCCATAATAAATTTATTTTATTTTAAGGCAGAGAGCCCCCATCTTTATTACACCATGCCATATGTTGGTGGACTTAGGCTTTTAAGACTTATTGCACTAGGCAAGTCTCTATGTAGCATGTCTAGATTATTAGTGACTAAGTGATATATGTAAAGGATAAAAGTTTTACGTTTAGACCATGGGCAAAGAATCCCATGACATTCACCTAATCCTAATCTACACATCCTCCAGCATGTGCCACTTTATGTATTAGGATCTTTCTTGTTTTGTCATGTCCTCTTCTCCATTTTTGAAGTCTTCTTCTTCTTCCATATCTTCATGCTCTTGGAATATATCCAAGTCTTCTAACTCATATGTTGAACTTTCTCTTTGTTTGAAGTGCATGATTCTTTTTCTAAATATGGGTACCTTCATGCTGGTCCCATCCAATTCAACCAATGAATGTGTAGCATTGTCATGTACTATCTTTACCACATATGGGCAAAACCAATACTTTACAATATTTCTAAAAGCACTATATTGATTGTCTAGGCTGCTGTCATAGACAAGCACCCATTCATTTTCTTGAATAGCTATTGGCTGAAGTGGATGTTGCTATCAAATCCTCTTTTGCCTCATCGGCATCCAACTCTCCTCTATCTACAGATACTTTGCCGACACAAGCATATTTGCAAAATACTTCTTCAAGAAAAAAGTGACAAATAGCTTGAGTGGTCTTGGTTGTTAAAGCTTTACCTTCAACTTGATTGGTTAGATCTTCTCTTGCAAGCACTAAATACCGCATATTCCATATCCATGTAGGCATGGTTACAAGATCAATAACCCATCTATAGTGTATAGACAAGGGATAAGTCGATTGTAACCCATATTGATGCTTAACCATAGAGTACATCTAACACACATAACAATTTTCAAAAGAATGCTCTATGTCTTGATACATGTTCTGCCACCAATATTTTTCTTTGACTTTATTAAAGGCTCCCCATATGCCTCTATGGCCAACCCACAAGCTTTCATGAAATTCCTTCATTACCTATTTTTGCAATGTTTTGTTACCTAAAGCTTAGACAGACGCTTCTTTCTTCTTATTTCTGTGCTTCCATAGATAAAGCCATAAGATTTCCTCTTAATATGCTTGAACTCCTCATCGATCCAAGTCTCATTCTTCTTCATTGTGCTCAAATATTGGCCGAATCTTCTTCAAGGAAATGAACTAGAATTTGAGCAATGTAATGAGCATGCTGGCTTTTAGTTTACCTCCCTTTTTCCATAGACAAATCTTTGATCTTTGCTGTTGTTTGCTAATTTAGAGTAGTACATTTTCCTGTACTTGATGTACTTAACATTGTTCCGTTCAAAAATCAGCTACACTTGATGTTTTCAACTTTGGTTCTATATATGTAGCAGCTGAAAATGTATTTTCAACAATCATGGAATGAGATTCAACAAGTATAGATCATCTTCTTCCATCAACTCCTCTTCATGGTCATATCTTGGGTGTGACAACATGTCAACAATTGGATACTCCTTTCCTGCAAGATTCTTCAACTTGGGATTGAGAGATTTAATATATGCAATCCATCTTAGCATAGCAATGTTGGGTGTTGAGCAATTAGCAATCATGCCCAAGAGTGGAAGACAATCAGTTTGTACCATTACGGGAGCACCTTTAAAGTATTCACGATCACACATTACTGCTATTACAACTCCCCATAATTCCATTTTTACTTGTGCATACCTTCTTTGATGTTCATTGAGAAACTTTGCTAAAAAAGGAATTGCATACCTGTTACCTTCAAGATGTTCTTGGCCAACAGCCCATCCTATCCTAATGGAACTTGTATGCACATTAAGGATGATGGGTTCTCCATTTGAATAATCAGCCCTTTTGTGAGTGGGGGCTGAATTGAATAGCCTCTTCAATTTATGTATAGTGAGAGTATGCTCTTTTCCACAAAAGAATATTTGACCTTTTCTTAAGAATTGATAAAAATTTTGGGCTACATGAGCAAAATGTGGTATCCATATGAGATAGAATACACAGGCGTGAAGAAATCTTCTCACCTTTGAAATATTTGTGCATTCTTCTTGCATTCTGCTGATGGCATCTATCTTGATTGGTGAAGGTTTACGTCCATAGGGGCCACACAAATGTCCGACCACTAGGACTTCTTCAACTCCAAAAATCAATTTAGCTCCAGAAAGGCTAAGATGAACCTCTTCTAACCTTGTCAAAATCTTGTCACAATCATAAATATGGTAAACTACAAATGTCCTGCAGCCATGTTCATCAAGCTCCTCATTCCTTTCATAGAATCCACATCCCTTGATAGGTACAACATCAAGAAAAGGAAGAGTAAGCTGTGGAATAAAGTCCCTTAAAACTTTGTGCATGGTGTTCATCATATGGGAAATGGAATTTGTTGCACCTTGCAGCAGAGTACACATGCGGACCAAACCAAGAGGTGTCTTCATTGTGGTAATGCCTTGGCTCTCTAATGAAAACTAAAATTAGTCATATCCTGAATATAGGTCACACATAGAATAAATTTCTCTTTTTGCAAAAGCTTCAACAAACTCATCAACAATTGGACCTGAACCAACATTTCGGATTGTGACTTAATGAATAGGTTGTAGATATTGAATGAATTGTAAAGAACCATTTTTCTTGGGCACCCCTCTAAAACCTTCATTCTGATCTTTTCATTCAAAAGTTCCAGTAATTTGGGAAAATGTGCCCTTGGAAGAAGATTAGGCTTGAGGTGCCAAGGCACATGTGGAATCGTAAAAATGACCATAGGAGCCACAATATTTGGATCTACATAGCCTATTTCACTTGGCTAAAATGCAAAAGCTTTTCTATGCTTCATTATCATTTGCATGAAAGAGTGTTTTTCCCTCAATAAAAGAAAAGAATTATCACCTATTTTGAGCTCTTTTATACTTTTAGATGTAAACTTGTAACCAATGTTGGTAAGATCACGAAGACTCGACTCATTTGTTGTCCTATTAGCCAACCCTTCACTTTCAGGAGGCAATGGAACTTCCACATGCTTGATTTCTTATCCACCGTCTTGTATTTTGTCTCCACTTTGCGCTTCAGCCTTGTTGGGAAAACCAATATCTTCCTATTCAACAAATTCTTGAATTGTTTGATAAAAATCCAATGAATAGACTTTTATGGATTGCTTTTCCACCTGATTTTCTACATGAACAGCTGCATATATTTCAACCAATGTGTTAGTAGTAATCAACCCTAGAAAATACCTAAAATATCTTCATTTTCAACCATCATGTCATACGTTTTTAGCTCCCTTTTTACATGACATTCATATTTTATTTCGGATTTAGTCATGGCTGGAAGGGATTTATAACAACCCATACTATTGGTTGAACATACATGTAGATTTGCTAGAAACAGCTTCTAAGAAGCATAAGGAGGCACAACCGTTTTACATGAAGTACTGCCATAGCCTCTTTTTATAGCAGTGCAGCCTGAAAACCCTTGAATTCTCGGGCGTTAGGAGGCACAGGATAATCCCATAATCGATCTCTATTTCAATGATGGTTAGCACACATAGTAAGAAATTGGATAGCTCATTCATTATTCTTGCTTTGGATTTGAGCATAGGAAGAACCATCATCAAGAGCTTTTGTTTCCAAGTGGGCTTTAGAAATGTAGGCTTGCCCAAGAATGATAGGGTAACTTATACAAGAGTCTTCTGATTTGCCAGTCTGGATCAATATCTATGGACCATGCGCTGCTTACATAGAGACTCCTAGCAATGTTTTCTCAGAACCATGGTCTAAGAGTGCAATACATGGTGTTTATTTTTCTCCAATTTTGACAACTGTCTCCCTTGTTGCTCTTGCTTAATGCGTATGGGAGTAGTGATGCTTGGAATGAATCAAGCTTCTTCCTCATCATGCATGTGCTGTAGACAGCCTTCTTTTTGAGAGGCAGGCTGCCCAATTGGTTTGGATCAGTCGACCATTACATTTTCAGCTTTTACTTCTTCAATTTCTGCTTCCATGCTTTCTTTATCTTCAGCTTCAATTACTGCAATTAATTTTTTAACTACTTCAATTTGAGATCCTTGTGCATTGAATTTATCTTTTTCATGCACAAATACTCAAAGGACTGTGTCGTGCTGCCGCCAGAGAAGCTATCGCCACCATATTGTCACCATGGGCCGCTGCCGCCAGGCCGCTATTGCCACGCCACCTCCACCATCATCATCGTCATCATCATAATGATTATCCTCATCATCATCTCCTCCATCATTTCTTTCTCTCTCCACGTCATTCTGTGGAACAAAAGCTTGGAAGCTTCTTTAGAAGCTTCTAAACAAGGCTTCCATAAGCTTTATTCATCCGCACCTCTTGGGTTTTTCAAAAATCGCGACTGTAAGGCCCATTCCTACGCAGAAGAAGGGAACCCCAGGAAAAAAGAGACCTTGGAACGCGTACAAAGCTGAGGGAAAGTTCGCTGAGCCAAAAAGCTATTGTGTCAATGGCTTCGTAGCCAAAGGTGAGGCGAGCACATGCGGGAGCTTCCACCCCGAGCACACGTGTGGACAACGCTGCAAATCTTAATGCCCAGGTTCCGAATTGTAAACCTGCATGAAAAGAATGCATTTAAGCATGTTCAAATTTTGTAGGGGAGTTATAAATGCATTTATTCATTTGTTTTACAAAGTTTAGTGCATATCGAATATTTCAATTTTCTCGCACTCCCGTGGACAAGGGTAGTTGCAATCTTCTTGAATGAATAATGCGTAACTTAGAAGATGATATCGTGCTAAGAAGGATAGAGCTTATGTCACATGATGCACTTATGAATTAAATTCATGGTCATGGTTCATATAGAGGATAATCTTAGACACCCATTGAATGATGTCCAAATCGTTGCAATACATGGAAATGAATTACGAACTTTCCAAATTACATGCGAAGATGGTTGCATTTTAGGTTGGATCAAGTGCTGGAGGAAGGATTAATTTAATGTTGGACTCATGCTATTCGCCCGTGCATGGAGTCTTTCCATCAAAGTTTGAACGCATCTTCATCAAAATTATTAAAGCCCTGATTTCGTTGCATCAATGTAGTTTTTTATACGAGTTAGCACTGATTTGTCAATCATCATTATAGGCAAGGAAAAGTAATGATAATTATAGATCTTATAGCTGCATAAAAGGAAAATGTCTATGGTTTTTGAATTCGCATAATTGCATGGAATGTTATATCTTGAAATTATTTACATCTTTTAGGGAAAGCATTTGCACCTTTAAGGAAAGAACGCCTCTTGTCACAAGACAATTAGATCAATTAGGTAAATCGCTTGTAATGGTGTAACTCAAATGATGATTGCCTCAATGCGCGAGGTAGAGCTAAGCTGTGATAAAATTTTGCCTAGTATCGCACTCGAAAAACCGACTTAATATTTCCAATCTCAAAGGTCCTACCTGCATTCACGAAATGCTAGGGTTAGTTAAACGCCCATGTAAGAACGATCTAGGGTTTATACCCTAAGGATCAATTGACCAAATACTAGACTTCCGTTTGAATTTCGAAACCCTAGGGCCAAACATTGTCAGCCTAGCAGGGTTAGGGTTGGGTTGGATCAAGAGGGCTCCCAAACCCTACATCTTGACCAAAGGTATTCTTGACCAAGAATACCGTGTGATGGGAGAAATAATCCCAGAAGTTAGGTGCAACACTTATCTCGTGCAACAAGTTGCAACATCGCATGGTTTTGTGTCTAAACCACAAAATACTATTGCCACTCCTTAGAACAAGGGTTGGCAGGTTCTAAGTACAAGTCTAATTTGCAAGAGGATGAGTAGTCATCCTGCTACATCACCCTTCCTTGGGGCTGATTTGCCATGTTAGGGGAATTATGAATTGCCTAGCAAGCATCTAGTTAGGGCAATGAGGTTATCCAGGATTTATTGACCTTAATGTAAGGAGTCCTAAGGTATTGATAAATTGGGTTAACATGGTATAAATCCTAACCCAAGGAAAAAGGATAAACTAGCAACACAGCTTACAAAACCCTTGGGATCTTGCCAAGTCGCAATTGATCCCAGATCAAATGTTGGATGCATTCGGAGAGAAGGAATTATACCTTAGTAGTTAACCATATAAACGACCACTGGAATGCTTGTGTTTGTACAGTTAGGAGCACTGTTTGTTCTTCTTTACTCAAGAAACTAATGCTGGAAAATAACTAATACTTCAGGTTGAAAGCCTAGAGGGAGAGACAGTATCAGTTACCCCCGACTATCTGTCTGACCCTATCCAAGGGGTTGTTAGCCGCACTGGATATGTGGACCAAACCCGCCACGAGAGGTCTCTCCGTTGGTGCTACTTGGAGCAAGAGGATGCTTGGGTGCCAGGGGGGCTCTGGCCGTAAATCCCTTGCCTCGGGGTCCTGCATAAGAGGCCGACGTGACTCGAGATTGGATCTCGAGGCACGTATACTAGTCAATGGGCAAAAACTTGGAATAGCGATCCCTAAGGATTGCTGGAATTGCCTTCAAGTGGGCCTTCATGCAGATTATGGAATAGCTTTCAAGCTAGATTATATGATATATTCTAGAGAATGATAAATAAGATCAATTGTTGAAAATGAACTTGTTTGACACTATTTTTCTATGTCAGTGCTTAAGTTATGTGAAGGAACCGGTGATTAATTGGCTAATTAAGGAAGCTGTTTTTGCTTGTTAAACAAAATGTGGTAGGTAATTAGATAACTAAAGCAACTTGAGGAAAGTGTGGTGGATGTGACCATGAGTCCGTCCTATGGAAGGGTGGTCCCGGTTGGCCGAGAACTTCTCTCAATGAAATTAACAGCAAGGTAACAATGACCTAGAATCTAGAGTGCTAGAGACCTGATTTTATACTATTTTAGGGGAACGAAACGAGACTATGCCTTATGGACAGAGAGGTTGAGCTTTGCATCCCTCTCATTTTCCATTCTCCTTGAACCAAGTGCAGTATAAATCGGCTTCGACCCTGATGTTTCTGCGTAAAGTAGTTCCTCTGGGGCTCAACGCTAGTTACCTCCGAGGAACTTGACCATTAGGGAAACCTTGATTCAGGTCGATCCTAAGTGGGAACGGTCGGAATGCTTCCACTTTGTGGAAGACTCAGGAAGACCTAGATCGCAAACCCCGTGACATTCCATGGGAGTGCCGGGCGGTGCTTTCTAGACTTTCTTCTTGATGGGCTGGTAAGATGTGTCCTACAAGGGGACAGGGGGACACGTTACAATTGGTATCAGAGCGAACCAACGAGGATCTAATATTTTCAAGAAAACTTAATGAGGAAAAATAGAGCAAATGTGGATGTTAAGAACATTTTCTTACTTACTTACGCATGCTGGCCTGCAGAGTTGTGAAGCATGGAACAAATTCTTGGTGTTCTAGATTATGTTTATGACTATAATGCGTGCTTCGGGTTATCGACGAAGGCTAGATATGATGAATATCCTAGATCGCATCTACAATCCTTCACCCTTGTATGTGGAACGGAGATGGACAGGTGATTCAAAAATTTACTACATAGCTGCCCACCGACTTGCGTACCTTCGAACCAACTTGAAGAGAATCAAGTGGATGGAGGACTTAAAGATTGTTAAGTTGTTCATCTTTGTTGAGGCTCACGCAAACACAACCCTACATGTCGGCGGTCGAAAGGTCAAGTAGTGTAACGTGTCCACTAGAATCATTCCGGACACGTCTTAGTAGTCCATCGGGAAGGATGTCTAGAAAGCTCCGCCCGGCACTCCCATGGAATGTTACGGGACTTGCGATCTAGGTCTTCCCGCGTCTGCCACGTAACGGAAGTATCCTGGCCGTTCCCACTTAGGATCGACCTGAATTTGGGTTTTCCTGTTTGGTCATTAGCTAGCAACAACTAGCGTCAGACCCGAGCGAACTACTTTACGCAGAAACGCCAGGTCTGAAGCGGATTCACGCTGCACTTGGTTCAAGGAGAATGGGAAACGAGAGGGATGCAAGGCTCGACCTCTCTGCCATAAGGCATAGTCCCATTCCGTTCCCCTAAAACAACATGAATTGGGTAATAGTTAATTCTAAGTCATCGTTCTCGTTACTTGTTTCGGTGATGACGATCATCCTCTGTTCGTTGAAGACTTTGAGAAAAGTTCCCGGCTAACCGGGACCACCCATCCATAGGACAGACCCATGGTCCGTCCTCCGCACTTTCCTCAGTTTGTTTTAGTTATGTAATTACCTACCACATTAATTTGACATATATCAAACAACTTCTTTGATTAACCCTGTTAAGCACTGGTTCCTTCACGTAATCTTATCACAGGACATAAAGAAAACAATGTCAAACAACTTCTTTGTTATCATTTTATTCCTTTTATCTTTGAAATACAAGGAGTTCCGCCCGTAGGCTTGTTCATAATCCACCCGAAGGCTATCCAGTAACCCACCAGGGATCACTAATCCAAGATTCTGCCTGTAGACTAGTATGCGGGCCTCGAGATCCAATCCCGAGTCACGTTAGCCTCTTGTGCAGGGCCCGGAAGGTGAGGGATTTACGGCCAGAGCCCCCTCTGGCACCCAAGCGTCCTCCTGCTCCAAGTAGAACTCAACGGAGAGACCTCTCACGGCGGGTTCGGTCCACGTTCCCGGCGCGGTTAACAACCCCCTTGGTTAGGGTCAGGCAGGCAGTCGGGGGTAACTAAAGCTGCCTCTCCCTTCAGGCCTTCAACCTGAAGTATTTAGATATCATTTCATCCTTTAGTTCATTGAGCAAACAATGCAAACAGTGCTTTCTAAACTGTTACAAGCACAATCAATTCCAGTGGTCGTTTTAGCTGGCAAACTGTTAAGGAGTGACTCCTTTTCTCCGAATGCAACCCGCATTCGATCCGGAATCAATTGCAACTTGGCAAGATTCCTATCGTCTTTGGGCTAGGGTCATACCCTGTCAATACTTTAGGTTTAGTTTATGGTAAATTCCGGCGACCATGTCGCTTTAGTTTATTGATTAATCATTTTCGTCCAAGCAAATGCCTAGCTTCCCTTAACTTGACAAAGTTTCCCTAATTAGGATAGAGTAAAAGGACGACTACCCTTTTCCCCTTGTGAGTTTAAACTGGTGCAAGAACCTGCCAACCTTAATCCACGGAATGGCAAAACTTCTCACGATCAAACCGCAAAGCTATGTGACGTTGCAATTTGTTGCACAAGTGTCGCCTCCATTCTAAGAGATCATTTCCCTTAATGAATGGCGTATTTAGGTCACGGAATTAACTTCAGTCGAGAAGGAGGGTTTAGGGTGTCTTTTACCCACCCATCCTTAATTTCACTAAATCGACAGCGTTTAGTCCAACTCAAATCGAGTTTCATCATCTTGAACGCTTGATCCTTAAGGTAGGAATCCTAGATTATTGTTTACATGAGCATCCAATTAGCTCAACATTTTGGGAATGTGGTTAGGACTATTGGCTTGAAGGTTTCGACTTAGCGACATTTGGAAAACTTGGCCGAATCCTTAACCTAGTTAGTGTTCGGGGTGTCTATCATACCATATGATTCCTTTGTGGCTAGGTGATTTGGATAATTCATTATGCTTGTCTCGCGACAAGGATGAATCCTTCCTAGAGACAATAAACTAGATCTAAAAGAGGAAAAATAGTTGCAACTAACATATTACATGTAAACATGTGCTTCATTGCTCCCACGCATCACATGGTTCACAATAACTCTATCTTTCCTTGGTATAGTAAAAATGCATGATAATCTAGATACTAACCTTCCTAGGACATACTAGGACTTACATCAAATAGTCATGCTTACAACCTTGTTGTCTACACTTTAGAATCTCATGCTTTGATAACGCATGCGATCTTTTCTAGATACGGCTCCTAATGAATGGAATTTCTGCATGATGACTACGCAACACGCAACTTTCCCCTAGTTACAATGTAGTTAATGAAGTTCATACCAACTAAAACTAGTGTTAACTTATTCCATGTTACATGCTACTTGCGAGTTCATAAGATCATTTTCGTATTCTTCTATTTCTTTCCGGATAATATCTTATGGGTGTTAACTTTTCCCCACAAATCATTACCAGGAGATATTACCCAAAATGCGGCACACGCTTATTCCTACCATGTCTAGTAACCAAATGCACTTATCAATTTCATTTCTTTGTCCTATATGTTTAGACTCATTACTTTGATAAGTCCAAAGTAGCAACATGCAGCTAGTCCTTTAAGGCGGACAACTCCGGAAATGCAACCGTTTCAATTCCATGACATGCACCAACCCTATCTAATGTTTAAAGAGATAATTTATCAAATGTATTTTTAACACTGCCACATGCATTAAAAAAAATAAGCGTAAAATTCATTCTCCCTTATGGAATTAATCGCGCCTAGACATTTCTTTTATGCGAGAATAAATTCGAAAAAACCTGGACTTGAGGGCTCGGGGAGATATCCACTTGAATGCTTGGAGATGAACCTCCCGCAGGCGCACCTTGTGATCTTTTTGGTGCCATCGTGGGCGTGATCTCGGCTTCTGGTTAGCCTTTGCGGTCTACAAATTGACTTGCCTTGGCATGCAACCTCCCGACCTTTGCCTTTTTCCCTCGTACGCAGGAGATTCCTTTACGAGATTTTGGATAGATGGTGCTTGCAGAAGAGGGCTTTATGAGTTCTTTAGGGAAAACCCGGGTTGGCATGGAATTGATTCACGGATGGCTTGTGGGCTTTGAAGTCTTTTTGCGAAAAGCCTTTTATGAAGGGTCTTGTGGGAGGTCTTTATGGGCTTCACCTTCTCCTCTTCAAAGTCCCGGGGAGGGGGGGGTATGAACGGGTCTATGGGGGATGTAGTGGGAAGGGGGCTTAAGCCCCCCTCTTAGAAGCTTCTTAAGAAGCTTCTAAGAAGCTTCTGAGCTTCTGCAGCGACGTCGAGGGGGGGGGGGAGTCGTAATCCAGTGGGCGGCGGCGGACTGAGGTGGCCTGGCGGTCTGGGGCGGCAGCTATGGCGGCTGGCGGCTGGCGGACTGGGGCGGCAGCGTGGCGGCTTCATGACGGCGACCTCCTCCTTCTCACAGCCCGCCCTCCTCTCTCCCTGACTCCCTGGGGAGGGGGGGGTTTTTATAGGCCTTGGGGGGGGGTGGGGAAGAGGGCCTCCACACACGTGGAGGACTCCCCCTCATGCAGTCCAACTCACTCCTCCTTGGCCATTCCCCCCCCACACTCCCTATCCTCCAACCATGCATCGGCTGGGGGAAGGGATAATAATTTTAAAAAAAATTGCCTTGAATTTATCCAATTGCCCCTTCAAAAAGGGTGTTCCCACGTGGTTTTTACGGTCCTCAACCCCAGCCTCTAATTTACAATGTGGCGGCCTCATTTTTGAGCGTGAATGGTATGGATTAAGCTACCAATAATACGATGTAGGTGATACCCTTGCACAGGATTTACACGGCGTGCGGGAAGTCAATATTTACGGTACGCAGTGTGCGGAAATATTACATTCTCTCCCCCTTAGAAGAATCGAGATGTTCTCATCTCGAGAAAAACTGGGGATATTGAAGACTGAGAGAGCCTTCATCCATCCAGGTAGCGTCCTCTTCGGGATAATCTTTCCACTGGACGAGGTATTCCTTCAAGGTTCTAGATCTTAGCTGTCTCTCCCTAACATCTAAGATCTTATCCGGTCTTAGTTCAAGGACTCCTTGACTAGGCATTACAATTTGTTGGTCATCAAGTACATGATTTGGGTTGGGTACATATTTTTTTAAGAGGCTAATATGGAATACATTGTGAACTTTTAGGTTATCTGGAAGTTGCAATTTATAAGCATTGGGTCCTAGGCATTTGAGGATTTTATACGGTCCACAATACCTTGGACTTAGCTTCTTGCATTCACCTAGAGATAGAGAACTCTTTTTCGGCCGTACACGAATGAAGACCATGTCTCCTTCTCCGAAGACCCTCTCTTGGTGTTTCAAATCCGCATATGCCTTTTGTCTATCTTTGGCTGCTTGTATATCTTGTCTTATTGACCTTATTTGGTCATCCATGTCCTCCAACATTTGTCTTGAAGCTTCCACCCTTAGGGTAGGATCAGAAAAATTTAGGGGACTTCGACAATCATGACCATACAATGCCTGAAAAGGCGTCATTTGAATGCTCTGCTGGTAAGAAGCATTGTAAGCAAATTCTACTAACGGCAAGTATTGAATCCACCTCTTCGGTTCTCGACAGCAGTAAGCCCTAAGCATATCCTCAATGATTTGATTTACTCGTTCTGTTTGTCCATCCGTTTGGGGATGGTAGGCAGTGCTAAAACAGAGCTGAGTTCCAATAGCTTCAAAGATAGCTCTCCAGAAGTGTGAAGTGAAGAGAGAGTCTCGATCGCTAACGATCCTTCTAGGTAGCCCATGTAGCTTGAATATCTCTTTGATAAACACCCTTGCAATGTCGGAGTCTTTATAGTTTGTCTTTACTGGAATCAGGTGTGCAACCTTAGTAAGCATGTCAACTACAACCATAATGGAGTTGTACCCTCCTTGGACTTGGGGTAAGCCCACCACAAAATCCATACTGATGAATTCCCATTTCATTTGGGGAATGTCAAGTGGTTGCAATTTTCCTGGCATCATGACATGTTCAGCCTTGATACGTTGGCAAGACAAACATTCGGTGACATATTTGAGGACGTCACCTTTGAGCCTCTCCCAATGGTAGCTTTTCCTAACTGCATTAAGAGTTTTTGCATAGCCAGGATGTCCTGCGAAAGGGGAGTCATGAGCTTCCCATAATATCTTTTGCTTAAGTGACTGGCTTGTTGGTATACATAACCTTGTTCTGTAATAAACAAGTCCATTATCAGTGGAAAATTCCCGATACTTAGCTTGTGACTTCAGATTCTGCTCTTTGGTAGCTATTTCTTTTATCATGGTTTGGTAGGCCAAATCATGGCATGCCTCCTCTCTAGCTAGTTCGAGTATAGGGTTGCTTGGCATAGATACCTTTGTAGCCAGAGATCTGGCCGTTGATGGATTCTGCAAGATTAGGGAATTTAGGAATGCCTTGCGACTGAGTGCATTGGCAACTACATTCTCTTTCCCCGGTCGATACTTGATTTCAAAATCATACTCCTCCAATACTTCGATCCATTGACGTTGCCTCATGTTGAGCTCGTTCTGGGTAAAAATCCATTTGAGACTCTTATGATCTGTTACTAGAGTAAACTTGTTACCCAACAGGTAGTGTCTCCAAAGCTTTAGAGCATGGATGACAGCTAATAACTCCAGATCATGCGTGGCATAATTCTTTTCATGACTCTTCAATTTCCTTGAAGAATATGCTACGGGATGACCTTCCTGCATGAGTACACACCCCAAGGCAAGAATGCTGGCATCAGTTACTACCTCGAACTCCTTATTGAGGTCAGAAAGTTTCAGAATAGGTGCTGATACCAAACATTGCTTCAATTGGTCGAAGCTATTTTGCTCGGGAGTTGACCATGTAATAGAAGTCTGCTTCTTTAGTAAGTCGGTAAGAGGTGCTGCAATCAAAGCATAGTTTTTTATAAAGACCCTATACCATCCTGTCAAGCCAAGAAAACTGCGTATTTCTTTGACGGATACTGGTATTGGCCATTCAAGCACATCTCTGACTTTGGCTGGGTCTACTGATATTCCTTCTGATGATACTATGAATCCTAGATATTCAATCTGATGTTTGAAGAATGCACACTTCTTCATTTTTGCATACAGCTTATGAGACCTCATTGTCTCCAAAACAATCCGTAGTTGAGGTTCATGATCTTCTTCTTGTTTAGAATAGACTAAAATGTCATCGAAGAAGACAAGCACGAAATCATCAAGATATGGTCTAAAAATATCCTGCATTAATCTATTGAAGGTGGCAGGTGCATTTGTAAGCCCGAATGACATAACCAAGAATTCAAAGTGCCCATATCTTGTATTGAAGGCCGTTTTTGGAATATCCTCATCCTTGATCCTGATTTGATAGTAACCTGACCTGAGATCAATTTTGGAGAAGATCTTTGCACCTTGAAGGCGATCGAGAAGCTCATCTATTCTAGGAATAGGATACTTGTTCTTGACTGTTGATTGATTCAACCCACGGTAATCAATACATAGTCGAAGTGTCCCATCTTTCTTCTTCTGGAATAGAACTGGAGCTCCCCATGGTGAGTTGCTAGGCCGGATGTAACCCTGATCTAACAGTTGCTTGAGTTGTTCCTTCAACTCAATAGCTTCCGGAATAGACATTCTATAAGGTCTCTTTGCAATTGGCGCAGCTCCAGGTATTAGCCTTATTTCATGATCAACTTCTCTTGGAGGTGGAAGTTCAGTTAATTTCTCAGGGAATACGTCAGCATATTCCTTTAGCCAAGAGGGACCCTCATGAGACTCTTGCTTTTGATCTAACTTGTTGAGTTTGATCAAGTAAACAGGTAATCCTTTCCTAACCCCTTTTATGATCCGCGATACTTTGGCTAACTGGATCCTTGGCACTCCTGCCTCACCTTGAGTTGTAACAAACTCTCTTTCAGAGTTTCGAAAGGAAACTTGGCCCTTTCCACAGTGGATGTGAGCGTCATTAGGCTTAAGCCAATCCATCCCGAGTAGGCACTCATGGATACCTAAGTTCATGACTCTGAATTTGACTGAGGTTTTCTTTCCTCCCAGATAGAACTCCTCCTTAGCAGTTTGCCTAGCACAAGTTACTTCACGACCGTTTGCCAATTCCACAAGTAGGGTAGGTGCTTCTACTGTGGCTATTCCTAATCTCTTAGCACACGCTGGTGAGATAAAGGAATGTGTACTGCCACAATCAATCAAGGTTTTGAAACCTTTACCTTGATAGTCCGACGATGTCTGAATCACCGAGAATTGGTGATTCGGGCCCTTCTTATGTAGAGCGGCATGGACCGTCGCTCTTTCGAAATCCACTTCCATAGTCGGATCTTCCTCTTCCTCTGCTTCACATCTTTGCCTATTGATAATGCAGGCAGCTCTTCCTCTACCACGGGTGGCGGCTCCTTGACCGCGCCCTGCACCTTGACGGAGTCCTTCGCTAAGCTTGGGACATTGCCTCTTGAAGTGACCGAGTTCATTGCAGTGGAAACATCGGATGTTTCGGCCATTACCGTGAGTAGGAACAAAGTTGTTGACGTTATTTGTCCTTGCTTTCTTCCTTTGTCCCTGATTGTGGCCTTGAACTCTCTTAACCTGGGGTCTGAATGCTCCTCTGTTCGGGTCGCTATAAGACCAATTCTTAATACCCCTTGGTTTAGCTTGCACTTCCTGAATTATAGGTGCCGCTCGAATAAGTGCATCCTGAAGATCTGATGGACGCATAGATTCGAGATGGGTATTTACAGGTGGATTTAAGCCTGCGCAAAATTTGGACACCTGCTGTGTCGTGTCCATTTGTGGCGCATACTTTAAGAGTGAGACAAATTTAGAGTAGTATGCGTCAAGAGTGAGTCCTAACTGTTTTAGCTCATAGAACTCATTTATTTTCTGTGTACGATATGCAGGCGGCAAATATCTCCCTTGCACGGCTTGCTTTAACTTCTCCCAAGTAACGGACCCCTCTGAAATCCCTTGATCCCTGCACCATTGTTTCCACCATAGTCTGGCTTCACCGGTGAGTTTTAATTTGGCGAGCATGGCTTGATTGGTTGGTGCAGTGCCAGCTGCTTCGAAGTAGTCCTCCATAGATTCAATCCAAATCTCAGCATCCGACTGGACGAATCTGCCTCTCCCGTCAAACTCGGGTGGCTTTATCTGTTTGAGGAGGAACTTCTTCTCCTGGATCACAGTAGTACTTGATGTAGGGGGCGAATTTGGAACCTGTACCTGGGGTTGTGCCTGAGTAAAAGTTTTCCTAACATTATTGTATGATAATTGACATTAGCTTATCTTTAGTTCAGCTATCTCGTAAATCATGAAGCTACTTAACTTTTTGCAACAACCCTGATGCACAATCGAATAGTGATAAAAAGGAAGTCCTTATTTATATTTATATGGCGTAGCCTTATACAACATCTTGTGTGATGATAATCCAATCATTACATTTAGTTTGGGGAGAACAACATTGTATTGGATTTGTCTACAGGAACTGTGTAATAGTAGGGTTTTGGGTCATGAATCTTTAGGAATCGATAATTCATCGGAAGTTCAGGATATCCTTTCCGCTGGAATCCATACTTCCCATGGCGGCCCAATACCTTAATTCTATCAGCTGGAATTACACGGGTTACTTCCTCATATACATATGAGTTCAATTCAACTCTCCGACCTCGAATATGCAAAGTCGAATTTACGTGAGCTTCCACAAAAATGAACAGCTTCACGACTTTCAAATCTTCCAACCACTTGATCCTCTTCAGGTTGGTCTGTAGATAAGCGAACCGGTGGGCACGTATGTAATAGATTCCTGAAGACCCCGTCCATCTTCGTTCTATATATAAAGGTGATGGATTATAAATCTGCTCCAGGATGTTCATCATTTCAATTCTCTGCCTATAATGCGGAGAATGCATTGCAGTCATAAACATGATCCGGAACACCAAAAACTTGTTCCATGCCTCGTAATTCTACAAGACAGTATTGAAGATGAGGAAATGTTTGGATAGGGACAATTTCTTTACTTCATTTTTAATGAAATCTCATGAAAACAATTCCATTGTTGGTCGGCTCTAATACCAACTGTAACGTGTCCACTAGAATCATTCCGGACACGTCTTAGCAGTCCATCGGGAAGGATGTCTAGAAAGCTCCGCCCGGCACTCCCATGGAATGTTACGGGACTTGCGATCTAGGTCTTCCCGCGTCTGCCACGTAACGGAAGTATCCTGGCCGTTCCCACTTAGGATCGACCTGAATTTGGGTTTTCCTGTTTGGTCATTAGCTAGCAACAACTAGCGTCAGACCCGAGCGAACTACTTTACGCAGAAACGCCAGGTCTGAAGCGGATTCACGCTGCACTTGGTTCAAGGAGAATGGGAAACGAGAGGGATGCAAGGCTCGACCTCTCTGCCATAAGGCATAGTCCCATTACGTTCCCGTAAAACAACGTGAATTGGGTAATAGTTAATTCTAAGTCATCGTTCTCGTTACTTGTTTCGGTGATGACGATCATCCTCTGTTCGTTGAAGACTTTGAGAAAAGTTCTCGGCTAACCGGGACCACCCATCCATAGGACAGACCCATGGTCCGTCCTCCACACTTTCCTCGGTTTGTTTTAGTTATGTAATTACCTACCACATTAATTTGACATATATCAAACAGCTTCTTTGATTAACCCTGTTAAGCATTGGTTCCTTCACGTAATCTTATCACAGGACATAAAGAAAACAATGTCAAACAACTTCTTTGTTATCATTTTATTCCTTTTATCTTTGAAATACAAGGAGTTCCGCCCGTAGGATTGTTCATAATCCGCCCGAAGGCTATCCAGTAACCCACCAGGGATCACTAATCCAAGATTCTGCCCGTAGACTAGTATGCGGGCCTCGAGATCCAATCCCGAGTCACGTTAGCCTCTTGTGCAGGGCCCGGAAGGCGAGGGATTTACGGCCAGAGCCCCCTCTGGCACCCAAGCGTCCTCCTGCTCCAAGTAGAACTCAACGGAGAGACCTCTCACGGCGGGTTCGGTCCACGTTCCCGGCGCGGTTAACAACCCCCTTGGTTAGGGTCAGGCAGGCAGTCGGGGGTAACTGAAGCTGCCTCTCCCTTCAGGCCTTCAACCTGAAGTATTTAGATATCATTTCATCCTTTAGTTCATTGAGCAAACAATGCAAACAGTGCTTTCTAAACTGTTACAAGCACAATCAATTCCAGTGGTCGTTTTAGCTGGCAAACTGTTAAGGAGTGACTCCTTTTCTCCGAATGCAACCCGCATTCGATCCGGAATCAATTGCAACTTGGCAAGATTCCTATCGTCTTTGGGCTAGGGTCATACCCTGTCAATACTTTAGGTTTAGTTTATGGTAAATTCCGGCGACCATGTCGCTTTAGTTTATTGATTAATCATTTTCGTCCAAGCAAATGCCTAGCTTCCCTTAACTTGACAAAGTTTCCCTAATTAGGATAGAGTAAAAGGACGACTACCCATTTCCCCTTGTGAGTTTAAACTGGCGCAAGAACCTGCCAACCTTAATCCACGGAATGGCAAAACTTCTCACGATCAAACCGCAAAGCTATGTGACGTTCCAATTTGTTGCACAAGTGTCGCCTCCATTCTAAGAGATCATTTCCCTTAATGAATGGCGTATTCAGGTCACGGAATTAACTTCAGTCGAGAAGGAGGGTTTAGGGTGTCTTTTACCCACCCATCCTTAATTTCACTAAATCGACAGCGTTTAGTCCAACTCAAATCGAGTTTCATCATCTTGAACGCTTGATCCTTAAGGTAGGAATCCTAGATTATTGTTTACATGAGCATCCAATTAGCTCAACATTTTGGGAATGTGGTTAGGACTATTGGCTTGAAGGTTTCGACTTAGCGACATTTGGAAAACTTGGCCGAATCCTTAACCTAGTTAGTGTTTGGGGTGTCTATCGTACCATATGATTCCTTTGTGGCTAGGTGATTTGGATAATTCATTATGCTTGTCTCGCGACAAGGATGAATCCTTCCTAGAGACAATAAACTAGATCTAAAAGAGGAAAAATAGTTGCAACTAACATATTACATGTAAACATGTGCTTCATTGCTCCCACGCATCACATGGTTCACAATAACTCTATCTTTCCTTGGTATAGTAAAAATGCATGATAATCTGGATACTAACCTTCCTAGGACATACTAGGACTTACATCAAATAGTCATGCTTACAACCTTGTTGTCTACACTTTAGAATCTCATGCTTTGATAACGCATGCGATCTTTTCTAGATACGGCTCCTAATGAATGGAATTTCTGCATGATGACTATGCAACACGCAACTTTCCCCTAGCTACAATGTAGTTAATGAAGTTCATACCAACTAAAACTAGTGTTAACTTATTCCATGTTACATGCTACTTGCGAGTTCATAAGATCATTTTCGTATTGTTCTATTTCTTTCCGGATAATATCTTATGGGTGTTAACTTTTCCCCACAAATCATTACCAGGAGATATTACCCAAAATGCGGCACACGCTTATTCCTACCATGTCTAGTAACCAAATGCACTTATCAATTTCATTTCTTTGCTCTATATGTTTAGACTCATTACTTTGATAAGTCCAAAGTAGCAACATGCAGCTAGTCCTTTAAGGCGGACAACTCCGGAAATGCAACCGTTTCAATTCCATGACATGCACCAACCCTATCTAATGTTTAAAGAGATAATTTATCAAATGTATTTTTAACACTGCCACATGCATTAAAAAAATAAGCGTAAAATTCATTCTCCCTTATGGAATTAAGCGCGCCTAAACATTTCTTTTATGCGAGAATAAATTCGAAAAAACCTGGACTTGAGGGCTCGGGGAGATATCCACTTGAATGCTTGGAGATGAACCTCCCGCAGGCGCACCTTGTGATCTTTTTGGGTCCATCGTGGGCGTGGTCTTGGCTTTTGGTTAGCCTTTGCGGTCTACGAATTGACTTGCCTTGGCATGCAACCTCCCGACCTTTGCCTTTTTCCCTCGTACGCAGGAGATTCCTTTACGAGATTTTGGATAGATGGTGCTTGCGGAAGAGGGCTTTATGAGTTCTTTAGGGAAAACCCGGGTTGGCAGGGAATTGATTCATGGATGGCTTGTGGGCTTTGAAGTCTTTTTGCGAAAAGCCTTTTACGAAGGGTCTTGTGGGAGGTCTTTATGGGCTTCACCTTCTCCTCTTCAAAGTCCCGGGGAGGGGGGGGTATGAACGGGTCTATGGGGGATGTAGTGGGAAGGGGGCTTAAGGAAGCCCCCCTCTTAGAAGCTTCTAAGAAGCTTCTGAGCTTCTGCAGCAACGTCGAGGGGGGGGAGTCGTAATCCAGCGGGCGGCGGCGGACTGAGGTGGCCTGGCGGTCTGGGGCGGCAGCTATGGCGGCTGGCGGCTGGCGGCTGGCGGACTGGGGCGGCAGCGTGGCGGCTTCACGACGGCGACCTCCTCCTTCTCACAGCCCGCCCTCCTCTCTCCCTGACTCCCTGGGGAGGGGGGGTTTTTATAGGCCTTGGGGGGGGGGGGTGGGGAAGAGGGCCTCCACACACGTGGAGGACTCCCCCTCATGCAGTCCAACTCACTCCTCCTTGGCCATTCCCCCCCCCACACTCCCTGTCCTCCAGCCATGCATCGGCTGGGGGAAGGGATAATAATTAAAAAAAAAATTGCCTTGAATTTATCCAATTGCCCCTTCAAAAAGGGTGTTCCCACGCGGTTTTTACGGTCCTCAACCCCAGCCTCTAATTTACAATGTGGCGGCCTCATTTTTTAGCGTGAATGGTATGGATTAAGCTACCAATAATACGATGTAGGTGATACCCTTGCACAGGATTTACACGGCGTGCGGGAAGTCAATATTTACGGTACGCAGTGTGCGGAAATATTACAAGTAGAATAAGTATGTGTATGAGAACGTGACCCGAATAATCCCTACCGATAGGATCGAGGTGTTGGGACATTATGAGAAGAACGGATATCAAAGGAAATGATACCCTAAGCTTCCTATGACTAATCGATTCTTGAAAATCCATGACCCCAATCCATATTATTACTCAGTTCCCGTAGTTGAATGTAACACATTTTTATTCTCCCCAAATTGATGTGCCAATCATCTTGTTCACCTTCCCAAAAATAATTGTACTCAGAAAGGGCTATGCCCATGTGAATGAAATAGACTTTTTTTTATCAATGATTGTCTTGGCTGTAAGTGTTGGTAATGGAGTTAAGTGATTAGGTCACTTGACTAAAAGCTGAATTGGGCATGTAATGTAATGTGAGAAATACATAACAAATTTTTAATGTAAAGAATTTTAAATGCCCAGGCGCAACCTCAAGTGCAGATTCCTAGTCCAACCCCTACACCAAGTATGGCTGTAATTTAGGAGAAGAAGTTTCTTCTCAAGCAAATCAAGCCACCAGAATTCGATGGTAAGGGAAGGACCGTCCAAACTGATGCCGAGATCTGGATCGAATCCATGGGGATTATTTCAAAGCAACAGATACTGCACTTGCCAACCAAGCAATGCTCGCCAAGTTGAAACTTACCGGCGAAGCAAGACTTTAGTGGAAGTAATGGTGCAGAGACCAAAGGATCTTAGAAGGGTCAGTTACTTGGGAGAAGCTAAAAAGTTCTTTGTGTGAGGGAAATATCTACCACCTGCCTACCACACACAGAAGATGAACAAGTTCTATGAACTCAAGTAGCTTGGTCTATCCCTTGATGCTTACTATTTTAAATTCGTCTCTCTCTTAAAGACGCCCCACAAATGGACATGACACAACAGGTGTCAAAGTTTTGTGCTGGGCTAAACCCACCCATAAACACCCACCTGGAATCAATGCGGCCAATAGATCTACAAAATGCACTCATTTGAGCTGCACCCATAATACGAGAGGTACAGACCAGGCCAAGAAATAACAAGACTTGGTCTTATAAGGATCACAACAAGGGAGTGTATAGATCCCAACCTAAGAGAATGCAGGGCCAAAGTCAGGAACAAAGGAAGAAAGCCAGGACCAACACTGTAAATAATTTCGTTCCTACACAAGGTAATGGCCGCAATCTCCGTTGCTTCCAGTGCAACGAGCCCGGTCATTTTAAAAGGCAGTGTCCCAAGCTTAGCGGAGGACAACGTCAAGGGCCATCCCAAGGAACCAAGGAGCCTCTGTCATGGCCAAAGGAAGAACCTCTAGTGTTGCCAATAAAAGGAGCTATGTGATGAAGAAGAAAGGCCCGAATTGCTAGTTCTCAGTGATTCAAACACCATCGGATTATCAAGGTAAAAGCTTCAAAACCTTGATTGATTGTGGCAGTACACATTCCTTCATTTCACGAGTCTATGTAAAAAGATTAGAAATAGCCACAAAAGATGCACCTACCTTACTTGTGGAATTAGCAAATGGTCGTGAGGTCACTTGTACAAGGAAAAATGCTAAGGTGAAATTCCTACTGGGTGGAAAGTCAACTTCGGTCAGATTCCGGGTTATGAACCTAGGTGTCCACGAGTGTTTGCTTGGAATGGATTGGCTTAAACCTAATGACGCCCACATTCACTGTGGAGAGGGCCAAGTTTCCTTTCGAAATTCTGAAAGGGAATTGGTCACAACTCAAGAAGAGGCTAGGAAGCCAAAAATTCAATTGGCCAAAGTATCTCAGATAATAAAAGGAGTTAGAAAGGGGCTACCTGTCTACTTGATTAAGCTAAATAAGCTAGATCAGAATCAAGAGTCTAGGGAAGAACCCTCATGGCTAAAGGAGTATGTAGACGTATTTCCTGAAGAGCTGACAGAGTTTCCTTCTCGAAGGGAAGTCGATCATGAAATCAAGCTAGCGCCAGGAGCTGCACCAATTGCAAAGAGGCCATATAGAATGTCCATCACAGAAGCAATTGAGTTGAAGGAGCAACTCAAGCAACTGCTAGACCAAGGCTACATCCATCCTAGCAGTTCGCCATGGGGAGCTTTAATGCTGTTCCAGAAGAAGAAAGTGTTAAGAATCGCGTGGTGGGGGGACTTGCTGAAGATGCTGTGCCGAACACACACACAATGCACAAGGAGAAGCTCAGTCAAGAGACAAGAAGAGAGATGGAGGCCAAAACGTTTTCTTGCAAGTTTCTTCTTCTTCTCCCACACACTTTACAATGTACACAAAGTATAGATAAGACACAACATAAAGGAAAGTGGTCTACTAAGTCAAACAATGCATAACTGACTACACTAGTTGACCGGCGCTATAACTATGCCAGCTATCTGTAAATAGGTGTAACAACCTGAATATAATAAGTAATGAGTCAGTGGCCATGTGAGAGTCATAATGACCATCGATGTGCTAAGTATAGACATGTGGACCCATCTAACCAGGCGGTCCATCATCAATATCTGCATGTGTTGAGCTTGTCATCGCAACACTCCCCCTCAAGTTGAACTGCATCTCTGCAACTCCAAGTAAGCTTTGAAAATTTTGAAGCTTCTCTGTACCCAATGCCTTCGTGAAGATGTTAGCTATCTGATCCTGTGTGCTGACATACACCAAGTCAATCTCACCTGCTAGTACCTTCTCTCTCACAAAGTGGTAGTGTACCTCAATATGTTTTGTCCCCGCATGGAATACAGGGTTCCTAGCCAACTGTATACTACTCATGTTGTCACAATAAATGACAACTCGACCTTCCACCTGCACATCCAAATCAGTCATTAACTTTTGTAGCCATACTACCTCACATGCTGCAACAGCAGCACCTCTATACTCAGTCTCTGTACTTGACAAAGCAACTGTAGATTGCTTTTTGCTACTCCAAGAAACTGTAGATTGTTTTTTTCTACTCTAAGCAACTGCTACACTACCAAGAGAGAACATGTATCCGCTAGTAGATCTTCTATCAGACATACTACCAGCCCAATCTGCATCTGTGTATCCAAACACCTATACATCTATACCTGTCTCATAGAAAAGTCGATAATGTAATGTGGACTTCACATATCTCAATATGCGTCTGACTGCATCCAAATGTGGCTTTCTAGGTACTTGCATAAACTGACTCACAAGACCAACAACGTAGCTCAAGTCTGGCCTTGTAATGGTCATGTAGATCAAACTCCCCACTATCCTCCTGAACATAGCAGGGTCTTCTATCTCATCCCCAACATCAGCACTCAACTTTACATTTTTCTCCAACAGGACTGAAAGTGGTTTGCATGCTGTCATACCATACTTGGACAACATATCCAAGCCATATTGTCTTTGGGACAGCCATATACCATCATCACATCTGATCACCTCAATGCCAAGGAAGTACCTTAGCTCACCTAAATCCTTCATCTCAAACTTCTTCTTCAAAAAATCCTTGACTCCAACAATCCCACTATCACTATCACCTGTAATAATCAAGTCATCCACATAGATGACTATGATGACCAAACCTGCATCTCCCTTTCTCACATAAAGTAAGTGATGAGCATTAGAAACATAAAAGCCAATATTGATAAGATATTCTCTGATCGTGTTAGACCATGCTCTAGGTGCTTGCTTGAGCCCATAGAGTGCCTTCTTCAACCTGCACACATACGTGGGATGCTCTAAATATTCATAACCTGCTAGTTGATCCATATACACTTCTTCTTGCAAATCACCATGCAAGAAGGCATTCTTCACATCCATTTGCTGCAACCTCCAACCTTTGATTGCTGCCAAAGCAATCATACATCTGACAGTTGCCATCCTAGCAATTGGACTGAAGGTTTCTTCATAATCTATGCCATATGTCTGGGCATAGCCTTTTGCAACCAGCCTAGCTTTGTACCTACTAATAGAACCATGTGCATTGTGCTTAATCTTATAAACCCACTTACATCCAATAGCTTTCTTGCCCTTCGGCAATGATACTAGATCCCAAGTCTTATTGGCCTCTAATGCAGCCATCTCCTCATCCATTGCTGCATCCCAATGAGCATGACCAACAGCCTCCTCAAAACATGTGGGCTCAACACCCTCAACTAGTTTCACCATATAAGCATAATGGTGAGGTACATAACCTTGAAAACCAAATCTTTTAACAGGGTATCTGACCCTGCTAGATCTATGTATCACCAGATCACTCAATGGAGCCTTTACATTACTATGAGCTCTCTGTACACCTGGTGTCCTAACAGAAGGAATACCAAGCTCATCATCCAAGCTCTCTGAGCCACTAGAGTCTCCATCAATAACTGCATCAATGCCATCTGACACTTTATTCTTTCCTTTGTCTTTACCTGTAGTGCTACTAGATGCACCTAAATATGTAGAGGTACTCCTTAGTCTTCCTGACTAAGGACTACCAGATGATGTCTCTGGTCCACTAAGAGTCCTTGATTCTTGCTTTTCAGCCTGAACATGAGTGTCATGATCATCATCATCATCCAATGCATCACCACTAGATGCATACCAACTGCTCATTTCATCAAAGATGACATCCCTGCTCACTCGAAACTTACATGTGACAGGATTATAATAGCGACACCCTTTCTGCTCTAAAGAGAATCTAATAAAAACACATTTTTTTGCCTTTGGATCAAGCTTCTTCCGTAGCTCATCTGGCACATGAACGTATGCAACACAACCAAATACCTTCAAGTGCGATACATCAGGCTTCTTGCCAGTAAAGCATTCTTCAGGAGTCATCCCATGAACTGCAGCTGTGGGAGTTTTGTTCATAATATAAACAGTAGTATGAACAGCCTCAGACCAAAAATGCTTACGCATATTCTTTTTAGCCATCAAGGCGCGTGCAACTTTTGCAATATGCCTATTTTTCCTTTTGGCAACCCCATTTTGCCGTGGGATATATCTACATGTGAACTGTCTCTTTATCCCATGAGACCTCAGAAGATCACTGAACTCATTCGAGAGGTACTCTCCCCCTCCATCTGACCTCAAGCACTTTACTTTCAATCCTGTTTCAATTTCAACTGCATCCTTGAAAGTTCTAAAGTGCTCAAACGCTTCACTCTTTTCCTTCATAAAATATACCCACAGCTTTCTAGAACAATCATCAATGAATGTGACAAAGTATGAACGGCCTCCAAGAGATACATTTTGTGCAGGCCCCCAAACGTATGTATGCACAACATCAAGGATATTTCTGCTTACATCTCTGTCATGTGAAAAGGGTTGTCTTGCATGCTTATCAAACTGACATGCTTCGCATACCTTATGAAATTCTACAACTCTAAATGTAGGCAAACCAACCCTTAGGACTACATTAATTTCAGCCTTTGTACATTTGCATGTCCAATGCGTTTGTGCCAAATTTCAATATCTCAACAATACCTTTTCCTTTAGCATACATAGTAACATTCATAGTAGGAATTCGAGCATCAGAGTAAACATACGTCCAACTCTACTTCCCTTTGCTACCAACCTACACTTGTCATTGAAGTCTTCTACAAAGCAGCCCTTTGCATTAAATCTGACTTGCAGCCCTTGCTCTACCATTTGACCGATTGACACCAAGTTCTTTGTAATAGATGGCACATGTAATACATCTGAAAGACTCTTTGTCTTACCATCATGCAAGGACAAGGGAACTTTTCCAATGTGTGAAATTAGGTGGCATGAATCATCACCCGTCTGCACATAACCTGCATTTTGCAAATCCTGCATCTCTCCAAACCATTCTGCATGGCTGGTCATATGATTGGATGCACTTGAATCAACATACCAAACATCATCATGTGTTCCCTTTCCTGTAACAGCATTCAACATATGCTGCATAACAAACAGACGTTCATTTTTGTCTTCATTCTGTCGTGAAGATGATGCATAGTTTCCTTGCTGCAACTTACCATTGCGAATATCATCTTTCTTAGCATAACATTGGGCTACAATATGACCTGTTTTGCCACAGTAGTGACACACAATACCAGAGTTGTTAGAGTCTCTGTTCTGCCATCCACCTCTTCCTCTAAAGCTCCCCCTGCCTCTAAAGTTACCACGACCTCCTGAAACTTGCATATCGCCAAATTGCTGATTCAATATATTTTACTGGTTGTCACTACCACGTCAAGTACCACGGCCTCTTGAAGAGAACCTGCCATGTCCCCTTCCTGAACTGGAGTAGAAAGCTTGGACCTGTTCACCACTTCTTTCAGATGTCTCACTCTACATGTTGATCTCTTCAGTGATCATAAGGGAGACCAACTCATCGAAATCTGGAAATGGCTTTCTGACATATACGGAAGTTACAAAAGACTTCCAAGCCTTTTCATTGTTAAGTCCACCCAAGGTAGATGACACCAAATCATCATCATCGGGCATTGCATCAATCGCTAGCAATGCATCTGCAATGCTCCTTACCTTCAGTGCATACTCATTGATAGACATCTTCCCTTTCTTCAATGTATTCAACTCTTGCTTGAGTTGAATCTTTCGTGCCTTTATATTTACGGAAAACATACTTTCAAGTATGGTCCAAGCTGCATATGAATTCTCTGCATTTCTAATATATCCCAGCATATTATTGTTAATTACTGTAGACAGCCAATACATGACCTTCTTGTCTTTTTCATTCCATTCCTTTCGTGCCTTTGTCTCTTTTGCAGTTGGAGGATCACTCACCTCCGGCTCCTTTTCTTCACTTGAAACAAACTCGTAGAGGCCTTTTCCAATAAGGAAGTTCGTGACACGGAACTTCCATGAAGGGCAGTTGTTCTTGTCGAGCTTCTCAATGATGGGGCTTCCACTATTCTCTGCCATTATCACAAAACTAATACCAAACAACAAGCAAATCTTCTACAACCCTCGACCTGTAGTGCACAACAATACACCAGACAGCCTTTTTCACTGTCTGCTCAACAATACATGCAATCTGCAACCTATTTGCAGATAAACCTTATGTTTTCTTCTTGCAAACACCTCAAGAATTACAGATTCGCAATATGTAACCTGCGCACCCACTTTCGGTCAAAACAATCAAAATCACAGTGTACCCTAAAACTGCTATCCGCAACCTTGCGGCTCTAAAACGGGGCCTGAAACGGCCTCAGATGCCCAAAATAACTACAGAAAAAGCCCAAAAGGGCTATTTTGTAGAATACACAGTGCTCTTCGCGCACACCAAATTTCCCTGAGATTTTTGCTCTGCCCTGCTCCCGGTGCCTCCACAGGCACTATCCAAGAGAAAGAGTGGAAGGATAGGAGAGCTTCTTTCCTGTGGCTTGTTTGCTTGAACCTTGCTTCTTCTCCTTCACTTCAGCCTTCAAAATCAGCCTCTCTCATTGGCACGGCTCTGAAGCATGTCAAGAATTGTGTGGTGGGGGGACTTGCTCAAGATGCTGCGCCGAACACACACAGAATGCACAAGGAGAAGCTCACTCAAGAGACAAGAAGAGAGATGGAGGCCAAAACGTTTTCTTGCTGGTTTCTTCTTCTTCTCCCACATACTTTACAATGTACACAAAGTATAGATAAGATACAACATAAAGGAAAGTTGTCTACTAAGTCAAACAATGCATAACTGACTATACTAGTCGACTAGCGCTATAATTATGCCAGCTGTAAATAGGTGTAACAGCCTGAATATAATAAGTAATGAGTCAATGGCCATGTGAGAGTCATAATGGCCACCGACGTGCTAAGTGTAGATGTGTGGACCTATCGAACCAAGCGGCCCATCATCAATGCCCACATGTATTGAGCTTGTCATCTCAACAGAAAGATGGGATGCTTCGTTGACTCTACAGAGGGCTGAATCAATCAACCATTAAGAAAAAATATCCCATTCCAAGAATAGATGAACTTCTTGACCGTCTTCAAGGTGTGAAGATCTTCTCCAAGATTGATCTTAGGTCTGGGTATTATCAGATAAGGATCAAGGAAGAAGATATCCCAAAGATGGCATTCAACACAAGATATGGACACTTTGAGTTCCTAGTCATGTCATTCGTGCTGACAAATGCTCTTGCTACCTTCAACAGGTTAATGCAGGATATCTTTAGGCCCTACCTTGATGACTTCATACTCCTCTTCTTTGACAATACCCTAGTCTACTCCAAATAGGAAGAAGATCATGAACCCTAGCTTCGCATTGTTCTTGAAACAATGAGGGCACACAAGCTTTATGCCAAGAATAAGAAGTGTGCATTTTTCAAGCGATAGATTGAATATCTAGGATTCATTGTATCAGGTGAAGGAATTTCAGTAGATTCAGCCAAGGTCAGAGACGTTCTGGAGTGGCCAACACCAACTTCTATCAAAGAAATACGTTGTCGTGCTGCTGCGCATCCGAGCCGTAAACACCTCCATTTTTGTTGTGCATTTGTGTTATCTTTTCGCGTGTGATTTATTGTGTGTGATTGATGCATTAAGATAATCCGTCCTTCCGCACCCAATGTACATACTCCACTTGTGTATTTGTGTTTGTGTGTGTTTCAGTTTGTATGCATATTGTATGTGTGACAGAAAAATATGAAAAACTAATGCCAAAGGACATTATCAAGCTGATAATTTCAATAATGATCTCCAAGAAAAGTGCAAGAAATCGTGGAATCAAACGAGGCGGATGGGGGAGATGAATCAAAGAGTTTTGTGACATCGAAGGTCATTGAAGCATTGAGTTAGATCATGTTATCGTGCTAATTTTCTGATGCTTGCGATTCATGTCATCCATGGCTGAACTTATGGACCTTACTTCGATTGGATCACAATAGAAATCCTTTGCTACATCTGATTTCAAAGGTTGGTTATAAATTGGTGCATTTGATACCATGGTTTCATGGGAGAAACCATTGAGGTAGTAAAAGAGAAGCCTTTCTATTTTGAAAATTGGAGGGAAAGATAAAAAACTTGGTACTTTCAGAATAGCCTTACGAATGCTATGTTGAGATTGGAGAGGGAAAAAGCTAGGAAAAAGGGGGATATTTTTGAAAGGGCTATCAATGGCGGGCTGGGGGAGAAAAGTGTGGGAAGAGGGATGATGAGGAGGACGAGGGCAAAGATTATATGGATTTTTCCTGGCTCTCAATAGGTTTGACAGTCTGCTTCCAAGCTTTAGGACCCACCTTTCTCAAAAGAAGCAGGTGTGCGGACCTTCTCTACTCCTTTGAAATGCTCTTGGTAAACCCGAGAGTAAGCGTCCTATTGGGAGACCACGAAAGTCTGCTTGTGGCAAGATTAAAGATCAGCCTGCATTCTATTCAACCAGAAAGGAGAAGGCAATTGCCTCTCTTGTAACTAGAAGAAGAAAAGAAATTTGTGTTGCAACTCCGGTATTCAAAACCATAGCTGATCGCCATCTAATTCGGCTGGAAGGCATGGCTTCTTAGCATCCTTATTCCACTTCGGCAGCAAGTAGATCCTCCATCGCAATCATCCACAACTGCAGTAGTTTATAATTCGACAAGAAAGCTAGAAGATGTTGCCGATGAGAGCTTTTTCAGTGACCCAGAACATTGCCCAGCAACCTCTTCTTCAATACCAAAAGCTGATCGGTGTGATACAGACAATGGGTATGGAAATGCAATGAATGGAAGAGGACTGTGAAAGGCTATATACAAGTAGGATTTGTGGGAATTCTAATAGAAGATCAGCTTTACCAGACAGAGGTTTGATATCCTATGGGGCAGTTGATTATCGTGTTTTCTCATCTCACAGCTTAACAGAGACTCTCATGCAAAAATTTGGCTAGTCAAGCTCTCTGTGTTCAAGAAATGAAGATGAAGAGAAGGTCGACAGAGTTTTTCATCCATTGCTCCGCTGTTGCGTCTGCGTCATTTCTCCACACAAGCCTGGCATTCCTATGATCTGATCATAGATCCTTCGGGCTGGAATATCATGAGGCTTGATTGTCGAACCACAGCACCTGGTCATTCAAAGCCTGGCCTCTGTTTGATTTTGTTTGCTTCTGACACGGTTGCATAGCAAGAAGACACGTTGGCATAAGGTAGCTTTTCACTGTGGCTGCCAGAGCTTTGTGGTGGAATATGATCTCTCTCTTAGACATGCTTGAATCATCTGCATTGCAGTGCAGTTTGATGCAATTGGCGATGCTTTAAGCTCCAGAGTAGCTTCGCAGAACAGTCTGCCACCTGTGCTGCTAAGTTTTGGGAAGAATAAGCACGTGAAATTTTGTAAATTCTTGTAGCAATCTCCTGGTACAGTCACCGTGGACATCATCCTTTGTTAGACACGTTTCTACTGGGCAAGCTGCAGGGATTGATGCCACTCACAAAAGAATCTCCAACACAGTTACAACTTTGCCAATGGAGACAAGTGATGATGATGGCAGTGGATTGTGTACAACTTGTATGTCTTCACTGCTGCCTGTCAATGGCTCTTCTACAACATCCAATGTTTCCTTAAGGATTTTGGTTCGTTTATGATATTGGTTCGTTTACATTCAACCAAAACTGTTATGGTGTTGTAGAAGTGGCTGAAACCAGTTTATATACCACCAGTGGAGGCATAGCTGATGTCCTTGGCATGATATCAAAGACCTGCTAAAAGTACTGCACTGTGTGAATATGGGATACAAGAACAACTGAGCTTACTCTGAAAATATCTAGTGCTCATTCCAATCGAATCAGGGGACTGAGTGTATTGGATTCAAGTCATACAGCAGAAGTGTTTCCATTCTCTGCTGTCCACTGCTATTGTATTCTCCTGTGGTAATCTCTTGCTAAAATTTGAATGCTGTGAACAGCCTTGAACTGTGCTGAATGTTTGGTAGACTTATAGGTTGATTTCTCAATGATTAGATCGAGAAAAGGCTCAGAATTGATGCCCAGCAGAACTCTTTCCAGCTGAACTCTTCAAGACACTTCAAGCCTATGTGCCAAAGGCATAACTATCTTCAAACACCTGAATGTAAAATAGTTTATGAGATACTACGGATTTTTCTGAACATGGATCTCATGTAATTTACTTGACAAGGAATATAGTGAACTTTGGCATCAAAAATTCGATTTCTTCTTGTTAGCCTCTTTCCTTGTTGCAACTTGAACTCCGTGTTCAGCAGCTCTTACACGAAATCTACGACATTTCTGGCGAACCCGACGTGAAAGTGCTGCGTCAATTTTCAGCAATATGGGAGACTCGCAAGAAGAGATGACAGATGACAATGTCATGAAGAACCTGTTTCAGTCATTTACAACCTATATGCAGCAGCAAGCTCATACGAAACGTGATAGTGATGCCATGGATGCCTTGAAAGCTGTCCAACAGGAGATGAAGCAGTTCAATGGCCAACAAGTGTCAACTTACCTGCATTTGTATGAAGAAAATATGAAGTTTTTTGGGGTTTCTCAAGATGCTTGGAGCCGCTACTTCTTGCGGATTGTGGTACGCGCTCTTGAAGTCCGAATTTCAAAAATTCAAGAAACACATGCTGGTTGGGCATAGTTTAAGAAGGCATTAAAAGATGAATATTTCCTAGAGGATACAGGTCTTATGAACCGCATGAATTTCTTAGCATGGGTTTCTATGCCTAATAAGGGACTTTCAGTTTACCGGCCTTCTGCGAGAGTTTGAGAGCTGCTATGATCAGTTGGATGGAACTGAGCAGCAAGCTTTGAAGATGCAAAAAGTGGAATTATTTTTACAAGGCACTGATGCTGATTTACAGGAAAAGTTGGATGATCTTTTGGAAGATCAAGCTACTGATTCAGGTTTAAAGACCGAGTGGAGACATGTCATTGATGCTGTGAATGCTCTTGTTAAGAAGCAGCGCAGGAGAGTACGATTGCATCGTAATACAGAATCTGCTTCTGAAAAATCCTTGGAGACCTCTTCTTCTACCCTTGCTGCAAGTTCTATGCCTAAGCCTACTCCTCCTATTGTAAATCCACCAGTCCCTGCTGCCCCAGTGCCCTTATCCGTAGATGATGTTATTAAAGGCTTGGCAGATTTGACGATTGAAGCAGTCAAAGCTGAAGTTGGTAAGTTAAAAGAGCAACTTATGTCAGTACCTACTATAGCACCTGCTCCAGCGACTGCTTTTCTAGCTGGCTAAAGAAAAGGGAGACGATGTATTTGGTGCGATAGTACAGAGCACCAACACTGCAGAGATTGTGATGCTTTTCAGGAAGCGTGTAAGAAGAATGTAGTGTTCTAGGGACAAGATGGGAAGATATGGCTGACAGAGACTGGTGCTCCTCTTGACACGAATTTTTGTAAGGGAGGCATGAAGAAGCTCGTTGATGATATGGCTGCGCAATCAGCTTATGTGAGTGTTAGAGGAGATGCTTCAGCTTATGGAGTCCAGCTTGAGCAGAAAGCAGATGGAGACTCTGCTTTATGGTCCTCTGCCTTGGAGATAGCGAGAAGAGGGAAAGTTCAGGTATCTACTATAACTTGTGTGGGCTCTAGCATCCAAGGAGAAACGGGATGGGATTCTCCTATTGACAGGTATTCTATTTTTGCTTATATGGCGAAAACACAGGGTTTAGATGCCATGGTTGAGGAAAAGAGAAGAAGAGATGAGGAGGGTCTCAGCACCTCCAAAAAGACTAGAGGGGGTGACTTTGTTTCACCACCTGTTACAGCTCCACCTATGACAAGTTCTCCAGCTCAATCAGGTCCTGAACAACCTATGGGAGACAAGCAGATGCAAGAGAAGAGGCAACCAAGAAAGGAGCCAAGATTCAAGCTCTTGTCAGACCTTGATATGCAGACAGATATGAGTAAGATTTTTCATGAAAGAATTTTGAATAGTGAAGTCACTTTTACTGTTGGAGAAGCTCTTGGGATTGCTAGAAGAGAAATACAGGATCAGATGCAGGATCTTTTGCGGAGGAAATGACATGCGATGGAAGGACCTGCTTTACAGGGATTATGGCATGGAGCTCTTGGGGAAGAGCATGATGATGCAGTGATGGTTGAGAATGCTTCTGTCAATCCACAATTGGAGAAAATAGTTCAGCCTATGGAGTATAAAGATGATGATACCCCTATCCTCATTCCTCGTAGCCATTTTTCACATAGTCATTGGGCTAGAGCAACCACTGAGACGGTGGTAAGGATTGGAGAGAAACAGATTCCTTTGATCGCTTTAGTCGATCATGGTTCCGAGATTAATCTTATTGCTTGAGGTGTTTATGAGGGTGGAAAGTGGCCTATGGATGCAGAGCATGGTTGGCGCATGAGAGCCGCCAATAATACTTCTGGTGATATGTATGCTGCTTGTCTGAGCATCGGAATTTCTATTGGTAATGTTTAAGAGGATTATCATTGCTTTGTTTAGGATTCTTGCTCTTATCCGATTATTCTTGGACAACCTTTCATTACAGAAGCAAGAATGGAGACGAAAGTGATGGATGACGGCTGAGCCTATGCATGGATACGCAGTAAGGATGGTATGCGAGCTGTTTAGTTTATGACTGTTGGGGTAAATTATCCTAGAAATAGGGACTCCTTGCGTGAGGCACCACTACCTGTGAAGGAGTTGGATTTTCATTAGGTACCACTGTTTTGCGAGACGCCAGTGGTACGGAGCGGAGAAAAGAGGAGATCTCGCCTCCTGGAAGCCAGTCTTTCTCCACTAATTTTGTTGGTTTTTCTTCAGATAGTTCAGTGAGTTATCAGAAAATTTCAAATTTGTCTAGAGCTGCCAGGCAGTACATTGGTCGTAAGGAGAAAGAGTTGAAGATTGCAGGTATTTTGCAAGCAAAAGAGCATGTAGATGGGCTATATGAAGGGATGTCTTATGCAGATACATTGTTTGAGATGGGAACAATGCTGAAAACTGATGTATGTAAGGGATCAAAGATCATACCTGTGCAAACCTTGGATATGTTTCAGGAAATTTCTGATTTTATGCTAAAAATAGAGTTAGAGGTTGAGAAAACTCAGCAAACTGAATCTATGGCTGATCTTGATCAGCTTACAGAGTTGTAGAGGGCTAAAACCTTTCAGCCAGCAGAGTTAAATGCTGGAAAAAATCAGCATATGGAGTATGAGGCTGCACCCATGCAGTCCATAGAGCCGAAGGCTGAATCCATTCAGTCAACAGAGTTTAATGCTGAAAAATTTCAGCATACAGAGTTTCAGGCTGCACCCATGCAGTCCATAGAGCAAAGGGATGAAATCTTTCAGCCAACAGAGTTGAGAGTTGCTAAAAATTTGCAGAAATTGTAGCAAAGAACAAAGTGCTTGACTGATGCCAAGGTTGACACAAAGTATAAAATAGTTGATAAGAAGGTTAAGTCGGTTGCAGGGCCGCTTCCTCCTGATAGTGATGAGCAGATAGAAAAAGCTATGAAACAGCCTATGTTGAGAAATCCTGCAAATATTGGACATAAATTTATAGTTGAAACTCTTGCAGAATTGAAGATTGGAAATGATGATTTCTTGCTTCCAGTGGAAAAAGAATGCTTTAGAGAGATGCTTGGACGTCATGGTAAGGCATTTGCTTTCTTTCCTCATGAAATTGGCTACATTAGTCCCGAATTGGTTGCACCTATGGTCATCTTCACTGTTCCTCATGTGCCATGGAATATACGTCCTATACCTGTGCCTAGAGCACACTTACCAAAACTGATAGAGTTGCTGAATGAGAAGATTAAGTTGGGAATTTTGGCACCCTCTTTTACGCCCTATTCTAACATGTGGTTTACTATACCAAAGAAGAATGGTACTTTGAGATTTATTCAGGATATGCAGCCCGTGAACAAAGTGACAATTAGGAACGTGGGAACAGGTCCAGTTGTGGATGAGTTTGCTGAGACTTTTGCAGGACGAGCCATCTATTCTCTAGGTGACTTGTATTCAGGTTATGATCAATTTCAGCTTGCCTTGGAAAGCAGGGATATTACTACTATGCGGACACCTATTGGTCTTGTGAGGATGTGTACCTTGCCTCAAGGTGCCACCAACTCAGTTGCTCATATGATGAATGCTATGCATAGAGTTCTACAAGACTATATTCCGCAGTATACCATGCCTTTCCTAGATGATGTGCCTATTAAGGGTTGTGCAGAAGAATAAAAAAATGAGAGTCTTGATTTGCGAGGATGTAGACAGTTTGTGGCTGAACACTTGGTTGCTTGTGAGAAAATATTGACACGATTAGAGGAGGTGAACTTGACTCTTTCAGGGCTGAAATCTATCTTTGGTGTTAATGAAGTCATCATAGTTGGACATATGGTTGGTTATTATGGCAGGAAGCCTTCACTTGCAAAGGTGGATGCCATAAGTAGGATTGCAGAGTATTGCTCGACTACTTCAGAGGTGTAGAGATTTGTGGGAGCTTGTGTATTTTACATGATTTGGATTTCTCATTTTGCTCACATAGCGGATGTTCTCTATCAGCTTCTTCGAAAGGGGCAGAAATTTCATTGGGATGAGAAGCATTCGAAAGCCATGCGTAAACTCAAGAAGCTGTTGCAGTCAGCTCCTACTCTTTGCAAGGTGGATTATCAGTGTAGATGGCCAATCATGTTGACAGTTGATACTAGCCCTATTGGCATAGGTTGGGCAGTGGGACAGGATGATGCTGATGGAAATAGATATGCAATCCGCTTTGGAGCTAAAGTTCTTAATGAGCGACAGAGGAGATATCCACAGATTAAAAGAGAGTTGTGGGGAGTAGTCACTGCACTGAAGTGTGATAAAGGGTATTTTATTGGTGCTTCAGTTGTTGTGGAAACAGATTGTTTGCCTTTGCTTGGCATGATTACTATCTGTTCAACTCTAGATATAGCGATGCTTCGGTGGATTGCCTACATCAAATCATTGAATCCATAATTTCGACACATAGCAGGGAAAGATAATCCAGTTGCTGACATGCTATCTAGAGTGAGATAGGAGGATGAGGAGTAAATGCTTGCAGAAGATGATGAGACAGAGTTTGCAGCTTTTGTCCTTGTTCATGATTGTCATGTATCTACTGTTGAAGCCTTTATTGAAGAACTCTATGTTGATGAGTGGCTGCAAATTGGACAGTATCTAAGTTCATTGACTCGAAGAGCTAATTGGACAGATGATGAATTCAAGAAAATCAGAAGAAAGGCTTATGGGTATTTCTTGAAAGATGGTTTTCTTTGGAAGCATCCAAAGAAGAGAGGCGGCTTACCCTTGAGAGTAGTTTGTGAGGTAGCAATGCAGATACAGATTATGCGAGAGTTTCATGAGAGCTCATGGGCTGGTCATAGAGGTGTGTGGGCTACCTCTGAGAAAATCAAAGAAAGATACTGGTGGAAAGGGATGTATAAAGATGTTTCCCACTTTGTGGAGACTTGCAGGGACTGTCAGCTTTACTCTTTAGTGCAGCATCGTGATGAGTTGCATCCGACCTATCCATTATGTATGCATTATAAGTGGGTGGTAGACTTGGTTACTTTGCCAATGGGACTTTGGCAGATGAGATATCTTGTCTTGGCTAGGGAGGATCTTACAAACTATGTTGAAGGCAAATCTTTGCAGACGAAGACCACCACTACAGTATGTAAATTCTTGTTGGAAGAAATATATTGCAGGTATGGATGTATAGGCAATATTATAGCTGATCGTGGAGAGCTAGATGCAAACGAAGCTAGAGAATTTTTCTCACGGTTTGGGATTAAGTTGGCTCTTACTACTACCTATAATCCAGAAGGAAATGGCAAGAGTGAAAGAGGTCATCCGCTGATAGTTAAGGCATTGGCAAAAGCTTGTAGAGGTCGGATTGGAGATTGGCGGAGATTACTACCTTTTGCATTGTGGGCAGACCACTCTACACATAGCATGACTACTGGATATATGCCTACAGAGTTGATGTATGGGAAAAAACCTGTTATGCCTACAGAAATATGTGCTCTCACGTGGAGTGCTCTTCCATGGCAAGAGAATTTATCAAGGGAGGAGCTTCTAGCTCTTCGAATTCGTCAACTAGAGAGAAGGACAGAAGATGTGTAGCTAGCAGTTGATCGTTTGAAGGCAGCCCGACTCAGAAACAAGGACAGGTTTGATTTGAGGCATCTCTTGAGGCCTAGAGCCATAAAAGAAGAAGATTGGGTTCTAGTCTACGACAGTAGTCTAGAGAATCAGCATAGTAGCATGAGAAAAATGGTTCAAAGATGGTTTGGACCGTATGAGGTGAAATAGGTTTTTGATAATGCTACCTATGAGTTGGCTGAATTAGATAGAACAGTATTGAGGGTGCCCATTGCTGGAAAACGTGTCAAGATTTTCAAGAGAAGAGAAGATGAAGAGTATTCACTTGAAGCATTGGCAGAAGAAGAACAGGTAGAAGAAAGTCTAACAGAAGAAACAGAAAATATTGTGTGTGATTGATGCATTAAGATAATCTGTCCTTCCGCACCCAATGTACATACTCCACTTGTGTGTTTGTGTTTGTGTGTGTTTCAGTTTGTATGCATGTTGTATGTGTGACAGAAAAATATAAAAAACTGATGCCAAAGGAAATTATCAAGCTGATAATTTCAATAATGATCTCCAAGAAAAGTGCAGGAAATCGTGGAATCAAATGAGGCAGATGGGGGAGATGAACCAGAGAGTTTTGTGACATCGAAGGTCATTGAAGCATTGAGTCAGATCATGTTATCGTGCTAATTTTTTGATGCTTGTGATTCATGTCATCCATGGTTGAACTTATGGACCTTGCTTTGATTGGATCACAACAGAAATCCTTTGCTACATCTGATTTCAAAGGTTGGTTATAAATTGGTGCATTTGATACCATGGTTTCATGGGAGAAACCATTGAGGTAGTAAAAGAGAAGCCTTTCTATATTGAAAATTGGAGGGAAAGATAAAAAACTTGGTACTTTCAGAATAGCCTTACGAATGCTATGTTGAGATTGGAGAGGGAAAAAGCTAGGAAAAAGTGGAATATTTTTGAAAGGGCTATCAATGGCGGGCTGGGGGAGAAAAGTCTGGGAAGAGGGATGACGATGAGGAGGAAGAGGGCAGAGATTATATGGATATTTCCTGGCTCTCTATAGGTTTGACAGTCTGCTTCCAAGCTTTAGGAGCCACCTTTCTCAAAAGAAGCAGGCCTGCGGACCTTCTCTACTCCTCTGAAATACTCTTGGCAAACCCGAGAGTAAGCGTCCTAATGGGAGACCACGAAAGTCTGCTTGTGGCAAGATTAAAGATCAGCCTGCATTTTATTCGACCAAAAAGGAGAAGGCAATTGCCTCTCTTGTAACTAGAAGCAGAAAAGAAATTTGTATTGCAACTCCCGTATTTAGAACCACAACTGATCGCCATCTAATTCAGCTGAAAGGCATGGCTTCTTAGCATCCTTATTCCACTTCGGCAGCAGGTAGATCCTCCATCACAATCATCCACAGCTGCAGTATTTTATAATTTGACAAGAAAGCCAGAAGATGTTGCCAATGAGAGCCTTTTCAGTGACCCAGAACACTGCTCACCAACCTCTTCTTCAATACTAGAAGCTCATCGGTGTGATGCAGACAATGGGTATGGAAATGCAATGAATGGAAGAGGACTGTGAAAGGCTATATACAAGTAGGATTTGTGGGAATTCTAATAGAAGATCAGCTTTACCAGACATAGGTTTGATATCCTATGGGGCAATTGATTATCGTGTTTTCTCACCTCACAACTTAACAGAGACTCTCATGCAAAAATTTGGCTAGTCAAGCTCTCTGTGTTCAAGAAATGAAGATGAAGAGAAGGTCGACATAGTTTTTCGTCCATGGCTCCGCTGTTGCTTCTGCGTCATCTCTCCGCACAGGCCCGTCATTTGTATGATCTAATCATAGATCCTTCGGGCTGGAATATTGTGAGGCTTGATTGTCGAACCACAACACCTGGTCATTCAAAGCCTAGCCTCTATTTGATTTTGTTTGCTTCTGACACGGTTGCATAGCAAGAAGACACGTTGGCATAAGGTAGCTTTTCACTGTGGCTGCCAGAGCTTTGTGGTGGAATATGATCTCTCTCTTAGACATGCTTGAATCATCTGCATTGCAGTGCAGTTTGATGCAATTGGCGATGCTTTAAGCTCCAAAGTAGCTTCGCAGAACAGTCTGCCACCTGTGCTGCTAAGTTTTGGGAAGAATAAGCACGTGAAATTTTGTAAATTCTTGTAGCAATCTCCTGGTACAGTCACCGTGGACATCATCCTTTGTTAGACACGTTTCTACTGGGCAAGCTGCAGGGATTGATGCCACTCACAAAAGAATCTCCAACACAGTTACAGCTTTGCCAATGGAGACAAGTGATGATGATGGCAGTGGATTGTGTACAACTTGTATGTCTTCACTGCTGCCTGTCAATGGCTCTTCTACAACAGCCAATGTTTCCTTAAGGATTTTGGTTCGTTTATGATATTGGTTCGTTTACATTCAACCAAAACTGTTATGGTGTTGTAGAAGTGGCTGAAACCAGTTTATATACCACCAGTGGAGGCATAGCTGATGTCCTTGGCGTGATATCAAAGACTTGCTAAAAGTACTGCACTGTGTGAACATGGGATACAAGAACAGCTGAGCTTACTCTGAAAATATCTGGTGCTCATTCCAATCGAATCAGGGAACTAAGTGTATTGGATTCAAGTCATACAGCAGAAGTGTTTCCATTCTCTGCTGTCCATTGCTATTGTCTTCTCCTGTGGCAATCTCTTGCTGAAATTTGAATGTTGTGAACAGCCTTGAACTGTGCTGAATGTTTGGTAGACTTATAGGTTGATTGCTCAATGATTAGATCGAGAAAAGGCTCAGAATTGATGCCCAACAGAACTCTTTCCATCAGAAATCTTCAAGACACTTCAAGCCTATGTGCCAAAGGCATAACTATCTTCAAACACCTGAATGTAAAATAGTTTATGAGATACTATAGATTTTTCTGAACATGGATCTCATGTAATTTACTTGACAAGGAATATTGTGACCTTTGGCATCAAAAATTCGATTTCTTCTTGTTAGCCTCTTTCCTTGTTTCAACTTGAACTCCGTGTTTATCAGCTCTTACACGAAATCTACGACAACGTAGTTTTCTTGGATTGACAGGATGGTACAGGGTCTTTATAAAAAACTATGCTTTGATTGCAGCGCCGCTGATCGATCTACTGAAGAAGCAAGTATCAATTGTATGGTCACCTGCTGAACAGTCCAACTTTGATAAACTAAAGCAAAGCTTGGTATCAACACCTATTCTGAAACTGCGAGACCTTAGTAAGGAGTTTGAAGTGATAACTGATGCTAGCACACTTGCCTTAGGATGTGTGCTTATGCAAGAAGGTCATCCTGTAGCATACTCTTCAAGGAAACTGAAGAGCCATGAGAGGAATTATGCTACCCATGATCTGGAGCTGTTAGCTGTCATCCATACTCTCAAGCTTTGGAGACACTACTTGCTGGGTAACAAGTTTACCCTAGTAATGGATCATAAAAGTCTTAAATGGATCTTTACCCAGAATGAGCTCTACATGAGGCGATGTCGATGGATTGAAGTGCTGGAGGAATATGATTTTGAAATCAAATACCGGCCTGGAAAGGAGAATGTAGTTGCCGATGCACTCAGTCGTAAGGCATTTTTGAATTCTCTGATTTTTCAAGATCCATCAACAAAAGATCTCTAGCCACAAAGGTATCCATGCCAAACAACCCAATCCTTGACCTAGCTAGAGAAGAGGCATGCCATGACCCAACCTATCAGAAATTGCTAAAGGAGATCCCCATCAAGGATCAAGACCCGAAGCTTCAAACAAAGTATCAAGAATTCTCTATCAATAGTGGACTTGCCTACTATAGAACGAGATAATGTATACCGGTAAGCCAATCACTCAAGCAGAAGATACTTTGGGAAGCCCATGACTCCCCTTTCTCTGGACATCGTGGCTATGCCAAGACCCTCAATGCAGTCAGAAAGAGCTATTATTGAAAGAAGCTTAAAGGTGACGTTCAGAAATATGTCATGGAATGTTTGTCTTGTCAATGCATTAAGGTCAAACGTGTCAAAATGCCAGGGAAGTTGCAACCGCTTGACATTCCCCAAATGAAATGGAAATTCATTAGTATGGATTTTGTTGTTGGCCTACCCCAAGTACAGGGAGGATACAACTACATTATGGTTGTGGTGGATATGCTCACCAAGGTTGCACATCTTATTCCTATTAAGACAAACTATAAAGCCTCAGACATCACAAGGTTATTCATCAAGGAGATATTCAAAATGCATGGGTTACCCAAAAGAATCATTAGTGATCGTGACTCTCTCTTCACATCACACTTCTAGAGGGTTGTCTTCGAGGCCATTGGGACTCAACTCTGTTTCAGTACAGCTTATCATCCCCAAACCGATGGTCAAATGGAACGAGTTAACCAAGTCATTGAGGATATGCTAAGGGCACATTGTTGCCGCAAGCCCAAAAAGTGGATTCAATATTTGCCACTGGTTGAGTTTGCCTACAATGCTTCTTATCAACAAAGTATTCAGATGACCCCTTTCCAAGCATTGTATGGGCACAACTGTGGTAGTCCTTTAAACTTTTCGGATCCAACCTTGAGGGTTAAAGCTTCAAAGCAGATGCTGGAAGACATGGATGACCAAATCAAGTCGATAAGACAAGACATCCAAGCTGCCAAGGACTGACAAAAGGCTTACGCGGACCTAAAACGTCAAGATAGATCCTTCGTTGAAGGTGACATGGTCTTCATTCGCGTATGTCCAAAGAAGAGTTCCCTATCCTTGGGTGAATGCAAAAAGCTAAGTCTAAGGTATTGTGGACCGTACAAGATTCTCGAGTGCCTAGGGCCTAATGCTTATAGACTACAGCTCCCTGAAAACCTAAAAGTCGATAATGTATTCCATCTCAATCTATTGAAAAAGTATGTGCCTAACCCTAGCCACGTGCTTGATGATCAGCAAGTTGTAATGCCTAGCCAAGCAGTCCTTGAGCTACGGCCTGACAAGATCTTAGATGTTAGGGAGAGGCATTTGAGATCCAAGACCTTGAGAGAATACCTTGTCCAGTGGAAATATTATTCCAAAGAGGATGCCACTTGGATGGATGAAAATCCTCTCAACCATCAATACCCCCGGTTCTTCTCAAGATGAGGACATCTCGATTCCTTTAAGGGAGAGAGAATGTAATATTTCTGCACGAAATATTAATGATCTTGGACCCCGCACATCTTGTGCAAAAGTAGTGCAAAGTAACCTTTTGCAATGGAAAAATGTTGGTGGCTAAGTGCTCTCTCCGCATGCATCATCAAATTCTAGCCCGGATTGTGCACAAGAGTCCGTGGATAAAAACCCGCAAGCCCACGCGGGAACACCCTTTATGGGAAAGGCAAAAGGATAATGGATAATTTGGTGCAAAATTTTTAATTAATAACCCCCTCCCCTTCAGCCGTTGCATGGTGGGGGAGAGGGAGTGGAGAAGAGTGGGTGTGGAGTAGGAGAGCACGGGGGGAGGAGGAGGCATGCAAACTAGCCACATGTGTGGCTATTCCCTCCCCCTTAAAGCCTATAAGAAACCCCCCCCCCCCCCCCCTTAAGCTTGAGAGGATGGGAGGGTTTGTGGGGACTGTGCCGTGCTGCCGCCAGAGAAGCTGTCGCCGCCATTTTGCTGCCATGGGCCGCTACTGCTAGGCCACTGCTGCCATGCCGCCTCCACCATCATCATCGTCATCATCATAATCATTATCCTCATCATCATCTCCTCCATCATTTCTTTCTCTTTCAATTGGCATCATCGACAGTATCATCAACCAAAAAGTAATGATGGACATCATTAAACCAAAAAAAAGAATACATGAATAAATGTCATTTCAGGAAAAGATCTCCTCTTGATAGAGAAGAAAGTTTACATCAAGAGTTAGGTGCATAAGACAATGCCCTTCTCATTTTCCTCACAAATGCATGTACCTCTTGAACCATGCAGGAGATGCTTTGAAAAACAAAAATTCAGTCCATTAAAGAGCATTCTTGGGCCTTCCAGTTCAGCCCACAAGTCTTGATGAGAAAGATCAAGAGCAGAACAAGAGGCTCCCTTGAAAGGAGAGAGTTGTTACTCCAATGATATAGACACAAACAATGATCAAAGCTTCCTTCTTCCTTCTTCCATGAGCATGATTAATCCCTGAATGGGCTGCTACCCTCCTTTTTATACATATTTACCCTATTTTACTCACCCAAGAGAAGCCTTCTATTTTCGTCAATGCATGGGAAGGGAGATACTTATAGTTCAAGTGGAGTCTTGTGAAGTTGCTTGTGGTTGCATGGCTTGGGCTTCCCTTTTGTGTGGTGGCTTGGACACCTCTCATCCACCATCCATGGCATCCTATTCTCAGCTTGAAGATGCCTGCAAAATGCGGTGCCAGAAATGGATGCCTCATGTAGTTCAAATGCTCCACAATAAGTCCAGATAAGCAAGGCTAATACATACACAATGTCCCACTCTTAGTCAACTTACACAACTCCGTCTTCTTTGTGACTTTGCTTGTGAGTACACTTAAAAATCTTGAATAACATAAGTACACAACAACATCATTGGCTTTCGGAAAATATAATCCAAGAGAACCTACCAAGTCATTTGCTCATGACCATATTTCTCTTGTTTAATGTTCCGTGAGTTACAAAACTTGTAGCAACTTCATGTAGAAAATGCAAGGAAGGTTAAGAGTAAGTAACCAAAATAAAATCATTTTGTCAAGGACCCATAATAAATTTATTGTATTTTAAGGCAAAGATCCCCCATCTTTATTACACCATGCCATATGCTGGTGGACTTAGGCTTTTAAGACTTATTGCACTAGGCAAGTCTCTATGTAGCATGTCTAGATTATTAGTGACTAAGTGATACATGTAAAGGATAAAAGTTTTATGTTTAGACCATGGGCAAAAGACCATGAGTAAAGAATCCCATGACATTCACCCCATCCTAACTTGCCCATTCGCAACATGTGCCACTTTATGTATTAGGAGCTTTCTTCTTCTGTCATGTCCTCTTCTACATTCTTGAAGTCTTCTTCTTCTTCATTGTCTCCATGCTCTTGGATTATATCCAAGTCTTCTAACCCATATGTTGAACTTTCTCTTCATTTGAAGAGCTTGATTCTTTTTCTAGCTATCGGTACCTTCATGCTTGTCCCATCCAATTCAGATAATGAATATGTAGCATTGTCATGTACTATCTTTACCACATATGGGCCAAACCAACGCTTTGCAATATTTCTAGAAGCAATGTATTGATTGTCTAGGCTACTGTCATAAACAAGCAGCCATTCATTTCCTTGAATATCTCTTGGCCAAACTGGATGTTTCCTATCAAATCTTCTTTTGTTCTTTAGCCTTGCTATTTTTAGCTTCTCAATAGCTGATTGAACATCTTTTAGGTCTTCTTTCTAGCTGCCATATGCGAAAAGTCAGCAACTCTTCTCTACTAATGCCTTCCTCCCAAGGTGAAGACTCCATGTGAGAATAGATTCTTCAATTGGCATAATTGGTTGCTGACCATGCATGAGTTCAGCTGGCATATAGCCAGTTAGGGTACTATGAGTAGTCCGGTCAGCCCATAATGCGAAAGGCTGCATTTTACGCCATTCTTTAATCTTTCCTCTACAAGACTTTTCTAGAGCTTTGAGAAAAGGCTGATGCCCTCTCTCACTCTTCCCATTTCCTTCAAGATTGTAGGCTAATGTCAAAGCTAAATCAATACCCAATTGAGCAAAGAATTTGCATGCCTCATCAACATCCGACTCTCCTCTATCTGTGGTTACTTTGCCGACAGAACCATATTTGCAAAATACTTCTTCAAGAAAAAAGTGACAAATAACTTGAGTGGTCTTTGTTGTTAAAGCTTTACCTTCAACTTGATTGGTTAGATCTTCTCTTGCAAGCACTAAATACCGCATATTCCATATCCCTGTAGGCGTGGTTATAATATTAATAACCCATCTATAGTGCATAGACAAGGGATAAATCGATTGTAACCCATCTCGATGCTTAACCATAAAGCACATCTGACACACATAACAAGTTTTAAGAAAATGCTCTATGTCTTGATACATGTTCTGACACCAATATTTTCTTTGACTTTATTAAAGGTTCCCCATATGCCTCTATGGCCAACCCACAAGCTTTCATGAAATTCCTTCATTACCTGTTGTTGAGATATTTTGTTACCTAAAACCGGACAGACACTCCTTTCTTCTTCTTTCTATGCTTCCATAGATGCCCAACTTTGAAGAAAAAGCCATAAGCTTTCCTGTTAATATGCTTGAATTCCTCATCGATCCAAGTCTCCTTCTTCTTGATTGTGCTCAAATATTGTCCGAATCTTCTTCAAGGAAATGAACTAGAATTTGAGCAATGTAATGAGCATGCTAGCTTCTAGTTGACCTCCCTTCTTCCATAGACAAATCTTTGATCTTTGTTGTTGTTTGCTGATTTACAATAGTACATTTTCATATTCTTGATGTACTTAATACTGTTCCGTTTGAAAAATTAGCTACACTTACTGTTTTAAACTTTGGTTCTATATATGCAGTAGTTGAAAATGTATTTTCAGCAATCATGGAATGAGATTCAACAAGTATAGATTCTTCAACTTCATCTTCTTCCATCAGTTCCTCTTCATGGTCATATCTTGCAAAGGACAACATGTCAGCAATTGGATACTCCTTTCCTACAATATGCTTAAACTTGGGATTGAGAGATTAATATATGCAATCCATCTTAGCATAGCAATGTTGGGTTTTGAGCAGTTTGCAATCATGCCCAAGAGTGGAAGACAATAAGTTTGTACCACTATGGGAGCACCTATAAAGTATTCACAATCACACATTAATGCTATTACAACTCCCTATAATTCCCTTTTTACTTGTGCATACCTTCTTTGAAATTCATTGAGAACCTTTGCTCAAAAAGGAATTCCGTACCTGTTACCTTCAAGATCTTCTTGGCCAACAGCCCATTCTATCCTAATGGAACTTGTATCCACATTAAGGATGATGGGTTGCCCATTTGAGAAATAAGCCCTTTTAAGAATGGGGGTTGAATTTAATAGCTTCTTTAATTTATGTATAGTGAGATTATGCTCTTTTCCACAAAAGAATCTTTGACCTTTTCTTAATATCTGATAAATATTTTTGGCTACATGAGCAAAATGTGGTATCCATATGAGATAGAATATACATGCGCAAAAAAATCTTCTCACCTTTGAAATATTTGTGCATTCTTCTTGCATTCTATTGATGGCATCTATCTTGATTGGTGAAGGTTTACGTCCATAGAGGCCACACAAATGTTCGACCACAAGGACTTCTTCAACTCCAAAAATCAATTTAGCTCTGAAAAGGGTAAGATGAATCTCTTCTAACCTTGTCAAAATCTTGTCACAATCATGAATATGGTTAACTACAAATGTCGTGCAACCATGTTTGTCAAGCTCCTCATTCCTATCCTAGAATTCACATCCCTTGATAGGTACATCATCAAGAAAAGGAAGAGTAAGTTATGCAATAAATTCCCTTAAGGCTTTGTGCATGGCTTTCATCATATGGGCAACGAAATTTGTTGCACCTTGTGGTAGAGTACACATGCGGACCAAACCAAGAGGTGTCGTCATTGTGGTGATGTCTCAGCTTTCTAATGAAAGCTCAATTCGGTCACATCTTGAATATAGGTCGCCCATAGAATAAATTTCTCTTTTTGCAAAAGCTTCAACAAACTCATCAACAATTGGACCCAAATTAACATTTCAAATTGTGACTTAATTAACATAATGTAGATCTTGAATGAATCGCAAAGATCCATTTTTCTTGGGCACCCCTCAAAAATCTTCATTCTAATCTTTTCATTCAGAAGTTCCAATAATTTGGAAAAATGCGCCCTTGCTACAAGAATAGGCTTGAGGTTCCAAGGCACATGTGGAACTATAAAAATGACCACAGAAGCCACAATATTTGGATCTACACAGCCTATTTCACTTGGCTGAAATGCAAAGGCTTTTCTATGCTTCATTATCATTTTCATAAAAGAGTGTTTTTCTACCAATAAAAGAAAAGAATAATCACCTATTTTGAGATCTTTTATAATTTTATATGTAAACTTGTGACCAATGTTGGTAGGATCACGAAGACTCGACTCATTTGCTATCCTATCAACCAGCCCTTTACTTTTAGGAGATACTGGAACTGCCACAGGCTTGACTTTCTTATCCATCGTCTTGTATTTTGTCTCCACTTGTGCTTCAGCCTTGTTGGGAAAACCAATATCTTCATGTTCAACAAGTTCTTGAATTGTTTGATAAAAATCCAATGAACAAACTTCTATGGACTTATTTTTTGCCTAATTTTGTACATGAACAGTTGCATATATTTCAGCCAATGTGTCAGTAATAATTGACCCAAAAAAATGCTTGAAAATATCTTCATTTTCAGCCGTCATGTCATACGTTTTCAGCTCCCTTTTTACATGACATAAATATTTTCTTTCGGATTTAGTCATGGCTATGGAAGGGACTTATAACAGCCCATACTATTGGTTGAACATATATGTAGATTTGTTAGAGACACAGCTTCTGAGAAGCATAAGGAGGCACAATATTTTTACATGAAGCACTGCCATACCCTCCTTTTATAGCAGTGCAGCCTAAAAACCCTTGAATTATTGGGCATTAGGAGTCACATGATAATCCTATAAATCAATCTCTATTTCAATGATGGTTAACACACAATAAGAAATTGGATATCTCATTCATTATCATTGCTTTGGATTTGAGCATAGGAAGAACCATTATCAATAGTTTTTGTTTCCAAGCGTGCTTTAAAAATGTAGGGTTGCCTATGAATGATAGGGTAACTACAAGAGTCTTGAACAAAGAAGTGAAAATTGTATTTTATGTCTCCAATAGGTACCTGCATATTAGGACATGTAGCATATAACACTCTAGAAGAGTTGTTTGCGGCTCTCATTTGCCAGCCTGGATCAATATCTATGTGCCATCCGCCGCTTTCATATAGACTCCTAGCCAAGACGTTTATATCAGAACCATGGTCTAAGAAAGCAATACATGGTGTTTCTTTTTCTCCAATTTTGACAACTGTCTCCGTTGTTGCTCCTTCCCAATGCATACAGGAGTAGTGATGCTTGGACTGAATTGAGCTTCTTCCTCATCCTGCATGTGATGTAGACGACCTTCTTTTTGAGAGGCAAGCTGCCCAATCGGTTTGGACAAGTAGACCATTATATTTTCATCCTTTACTTCTTCCATTTCTACTTCCATGCTTTCTTTATTTTCAACTTCAAGTACTGCAATTAATTCTTTCATGCTTCAAGTTGAATTCCGTATGCATTCAATTTCTCCTCATCCTGCACAAATATTCGAGGAGCTTGCAAAAAAACATACACTGTTTCTTCAGCATCAACACCAACATATTGTATTTTTTATTTGATTACATGAATAATTACATCATGAAATTCACATTTGGCAATTCCAAGAATTTTGCCTGACGTATACTCAATTTAACCTTTGCATATTTCAACCAAATATGCAAAGGCGGAAAAAGAATCTACCAGTTCTTTCCAACCAGTTATTCCTCGAATGCACTGACTTTAAAATCTACACATAGTCGAATATGGTTGTTTTTCTTCTTCCTGATAACAACTGGTGAACACCATTTTGTGTGTTGTATAGGGAATATTAAACCAGCTTTCCGTAACTTTTGTAACTCCTCAAACAACCCGTCCCTCAATTCAAAAGGCATACGCCTTACCTTCTGATGCACAGGACGACTCCCTTCTTTTACAAGAATAGTTTGAACAACCAGGCTGGGAGGAATACCTCTCAGCTGGTCATAACTCCAGGCAAAGATGTCGCGGAATTCCTGAATCAAGGACACATAGTCCTCCCTTTCTGGCTGAACTAAGCATGAAACCTAATTTAATTGGCCGCGAATCATTTGGCGTACCAAGGTCTAACTCAATCACATCTGCATCTCTTATCGTATCTTGAGGCTTTATCGGCTCATTTAGAGTTATTTGATAAATATCCTCTGTAGTGGACCCCTCTTTAGATTCATCACTGGATGATGTCTTACTACTAGATGGATCATCTGTTGTTTCTAATTCAGTGGAGGATAAAGGAGCTCTCTCACTCTAAGGAGACTCAGGGTAAGTATCGACTATTACTCGATTAGCACCTCTACCTAGAACCACTCGACCGGCGGGTATATCGACTTGACAGTCTGTTCGTAAGATCCAAGGCATGCCTAGCAAGACTCGATAGCTAGGACGTCCTACAAATCTTATCACCCTAAAGTCCAAGAAGCATTCTACACTTGCAATTGTAACATGGACTTTAGTAATGCAACCTTCTGGTTGCCCTAGACTATCATCAACCATTCTAATAAGGGTGGAACTATCTTTTTGGATGCCTAGACCCAACCTCTCCATCAACTCTGAACTCATGATATTGACGGAGGACCGAGTGTCTACAATAGCATGCTCTACTAATATTCCATCCACGTATGCTGGAACCCTAGGGCAATTCTTTTTAGTATGATCAAATCAATCTTCCCCTACTCGTGCTATGCCCAAAGGTTCTACAATATACCCAATACGCAGAATCTTCTTGAATTCCTTGCGTACTCCTGGGGATAATTTAATCAACTATAAGAGGTTTACATCTGGTTTGACTTCGCAAAGAGAACTTGCTAAATCAAAATCATGATAGGTAGTCAAAGCTCTCTTTTCTTGCCAAACCATCCTTTCTTTTGGTCTCCGGACCAGTTTTGGTGCTTCTTTTTTAGCCCTTGCCTTCTTTCTTGGCACTTCCTCATCCTTCTTAGGATCGACTTTTTTGTCAACAAGCCTTAGAGGTCCACCTTCCATGCCAGGATTCAGGACTTGCATCCCCTTATCCCCTTTCTTAGGGTTTTCCTTGACCAGTTTTGCATTATCTTTATCACCCTCTTTAACCTTTTAGCCTCTTGTCATGGCTCGTAGGTTAGAGTTTTCAGCGCCATTGATGTGTACAGCCTCAATAAGGTTGACTCCATTGCCTTGTGGCAACTCTTCTATAGTGGTCTTTCCCCTTTGCAGTATTTGTCTTGGTCCATCATTTTGCTGCAGGTAATTACCTTGCGCTCTATGATTCACTGGACCTGGCTGTTTACTCCCTTGTTGGAGGGAACTAATCTTACTCCAACAGGTAGCAGCTAAGTGGCCCGACATCCCACAAATATCACATTTGAAATTTGGACAGTTTCTAGGGAAATGTTGTCCGCCACACCACTTACAGCTGAATCTTGAGGGTCCACTCTCTTCAGGGCATCGACTCCCTATCAGATTTTGCTGCTTGTTTAGGAAATTGACGTCAACAGCTATTTGTTGATATTTTTCAGAAATCATATCAATGTAGTGCTTTATCATATCCTTAACTTCACCAAGAACATTAGAGGCGCTCGACTCAGAGCGTTGATCGTCTATCCGTCGTTCCATTGGCCTAATAATTTGATTGGGCATTGGTTGTTGACTCATAGGAACAAAATTAGGATTCGAAACTTGGCCTCCAACATTTGGTGGAGCCAACTGACTAGCCATAGGCATAGTCACACTGGGAGGAGCTGGCAGCAAAGGTACATTTTGAACCATGCTTCCTCTCCCATTAGGGTTATTCATAGGCATCCCTTGACTTCCATTTATCAATGGTAAATTTTCTCCATGTACTAAACCCGCATTAAGATTTATTCGAGAGGAGTAGGCCATTTGTAATCATGACTCTACTCCTTCTGTCGGTGTAATGGCGGTGTCTATATCAGCCAAATCCACACTGCTCAATTGTACCTAAATATTGAAATCCAATCCATGCAAGAAGTATTGCAATTGGGTAGGACAGAATGGGAATGTAAGTTTGTAACTTACGAAACACTTCCTTAAGCTTCTTAGCATAGGCTTTCACATTCTCATGGGGGTGGCGTGTTACATTCAAAACATGCAACCAGTACTGGCCACCTCTTTCAAGGGCATATTCTCCTCGGAAAGCTGCATAAAATTGATCAATTGTGGTTATGGTTCCAGTCTCTATGCTATGATACCATATTGCAGCCCTTCCTTTTAATGTCATCTTAAAGAACATCATGAGATGTCCCTCATCTTGGATTTGATAATTAAACATTAATCTTTGGAACTCACAAATGTGAAACTCTACATCTTCTTCAGCTAATCCATTAAAAATGGGCAAAGGAACTCCTAAAGCTGGCAGATCCGGCGTCCTTGCAGGAATTGCAATGGGTTGTGCCATGACGACAATCAAATTGACAATAGGCGTTTGAACTAATGGAATCACACCCCCACTTGAAGTGGGTTGACTTGGTGGAAGAGAGGAAGAACTTGTGCTTCCTCCTGCACCTAAAGGACTATGTGCAGTAGTTGGTTTACTAAGACCACTGCCTCTTATGCGTATCGGGCTACTCCTTTGAGGAGAATAGCGACTTACGATCTCCAACCGCCATCTAGTCCTCTCAACATGTTTTTCTTTTTGTATTTTGGCTTGACGGTCCTTGTTAGAGGACATAAACTAACTTTTTGGTCCCTAAAAACCCTGAATCGAGAACCGCTACTTGTTGGCAGCTCCTGGAAGACGCACCACTCATGGGACCTAAAATGGGCCGACACTGGCTATAGCACTAAGCCGGACCTCATACTCATAACAGACAAACACACCCTCACGGCCTTGCAGACCAGAAGCATCAACCTGCTACTAAAGGACAAACTGTCCTAAAGCCTAATCTATGCGTTTATAGTTTTATAGTTTTGTAGTCCAACGTTTCCCTTTTTATAAACTCCACAAAGGGAGAGCCCATACACATTGGCAATAAATACTACGATAATCACATACATGGGAGGCAACCTCTTGGTAGAAACACCGCGGCCCCACTGCAGCTCTCCTACATCACAGGGATTGGCCCCTTGATGTGCTTCTCAACATATAAAATAAACAAACAAACTCCACTCTTTCATTTAAAACGTCTCTAGGAGATATACCATGTTTCCTCACCAAATAATCCCACAAGAAACAAATGTCTATCCTACGGCTTAGGATGCCTTTCCACCCTCAACATGGGTCATTGTCATTGAAAATATGTGCTATGCATCCAAGTTTTATATTTCGATACCATGATCTTCATGCACATGCAAAGGTGAATGATTCTAAAGTGCTCAAACATCATTTTAAATCAACAACACGTAGTTCACAATCAGGCTTTTTAAATGCATCTACTAACCCATTGTAGCATTGAAAGGATAGCACCGAGATAACACTCGTGCTACTATCGTCTTAGTTAACATTCCATGAACTCTATGACATGATGTGTATCAGAAAATCAGCCACAATCAACATGCAAATCACACCATTCAAACCTCCCAACCCCCTACGTTTAGGTATTGCTTTCGTTGCATAGGTGTAGAGGTTCATTTTGTCATGTTTTGATGTATAAAAAGCGATAAATCACAAACTTTGACAAAGAGATAGGGCAAACTGAGGCCAAACCTCATGCTTTACTACTACCATACATCCACAAACAATCATTATATTTTTCCTTATTTTTTTAAGATGTATTTCTATTTTTTTTCTTATTTTTTCAATTTTCTTGATTTATTTGGCAATAAAATAGGCTATTTTCTAAATTTTCTTATTCCAATCACTTTAACATACTAACATTCAATTTATCTTTCATATTTCCCCCATTAGAACACTTTTTGCCCACCCGAAACTTAAAAACTACCATTTTGCCACTTAAAGATCGCATTTCAGGTTTACGGGGATTAAATAAAGCATGTAAATCATTGCAAAACCAAAATTTTCTAATACACAGCAATTAATCATGATGCAAATAGCACTCACACAAATTTTCATCCAAAAAGAACGTAATTATCATCATAAACTATCAAAAATCCTTTATTTTCTTCATAAAAATGGTCATACCGTGTTTTTACATAACCCGAGACATTTTGAATGACTGCATAACCAGCAAATGCAGCCTCCATTGCTCTCAATCCAATGCTGTACATCAATCTTCATCACCATTTCCTTCATTCTCCTTCCCCGATTCCTCCTTCAAGATGGTACACATGAACAACCCATAGAGAAGAGAGAGAGGGAGGAGAGAGAAAGACTAGAATCTGTTCTCTTCATCCGGACAGCCATTCCACGCGCAAAGACCAGCGATAGAACCAGCCAAGAGGGAGAAGTTGAGGGGTAATCTCTGTTCCATGGGGTACATTTAGCCTGTCAATCATCATCATGAGGGAGAGGGCGAAAAATGCGCCGAGTTGCTGATTACACCATCCTCTCCTCCTTCATGTTTTTTTTCATGCAATTTGGATGGGGGGGTTAAAATGTCCCAAAGGGCACCCCCCCTTTGGTCCTCTCACATGTCCAACTTTTCAAATCTTGCCAATTTTTGGCCCATTTCTCGTCCGGACTCCGATTCGAGCTCTGAAAAATCCTGGGTGTCCAGCATGGCATCCCGCATTGACTGGCAACTCCTAACATCCCACACAACTGTCAAAAAATTTATAAAAATCCCACAAGTGTAGCTCGAGCACCTTTTAAAAGTCGTCTTTCACATGGTGCTTAAAATCATCGTAGTTGTAACGTGTCCACTAACATCCTCTAGGACACGTCTTAGCAGTCCATCGGAAAGGTTGTCTAGAAGACTCCACCCGGCACTCCCATGGAATGTTGCGGGTTTTGTAATCTAGGACTTTCCGCGTCTGCCCCGTAACGGAAGTGTCCTGGGCGCTTTCCACTTAGGATCGAATGGAATTGTTTGGTCGTTTGCTAACAGCGACTAGCGTCAGACCCGATCGAACTACTTTACGCAGAACGCTCGGTCTGAAGCGGATTCATGCTGCACTTGGTTCAAGGAGAATGGGAAACGAGAGGGATGCAAGGCTCGACCTCTCTGCCAAAAGGCATAGTCCCATTCCGTTCCCCTAAAACAGCCTGAATCGGGTAATCGGTACTTCCAAGTCATTGTTCTCCTTGCTTGCTTCGGTGATGTCCGTTGAAGACCTTGAGAAAAGTTCCCGGCTAACCGGGACCACCCATCCGTAGGACAGACCTATGGTCTATCCTCCGCACTTTCCTCAGTTTGTTTTAGTTATGTAATTACCTACCACATTAGTTTGACATATACAAACAGCTTCTTTGATTATCCATGTTAAGCACTGGTTCCTTCACGTAATCTTATCACAGGACATAAAGAAAACAATGTCAAACAACTCCTTTATTATCATTATATCCTTTTATCTTTGAAATACAAGGAGTTCCCGCCCGTAGGCGTATCCAGTAATCCTTCCTGTGATTACTATCCCAAGTTTCCGCCCGTAGACTAGTATGCGGGCCTCGAGATCCAATCCCGAGTCACGTTAGTCTCTTGTGCAGGGCCCGGAAGGCGAGGGATTTACAGCCAGAGCCCCCCCTGGCACCCAAGCGTCCTCCTGCTCCAAGCAGAACTCAACGGAGAGACCTCTCACGGCGGGTTCGGTCCACGTTCCCGGTGCGGTTCACAACCCCCTTGGTTAGGGTCAGGCAGGCAGTCGGGGGTAACTGAAGCTGCCTCTCAGGCACCAACCTGAAGCTTTAGATATATTTTCATCCTTTAGTTCATTGAGCAAACAATGCAAACAGTCCTTTCTAACTTTTACAAACACAATCAAATTCCAATGGCCTTTTGGCTGGCAAACTGTCAAGGAGTAACTCCTTATCTCCGAATGCGAACCGCATTCGATCCGGAATCGATTGCAACTTAGCAAGATTCCCATCATTCTTGGGTTAGGGTCATACCCTTCCAATACATTAGGTTTATTGTGGCAGGGACCAGTGACCATGTCGCTTTAGATTATTGTCGAACAACTGCTTCAAGGCAATTTACTTAACTTTTCTTTTCCTTGGCACCTTTCCCCAAGGAAAGTGAATAACAGGATGATTACTCATCCTTAATAATTTAACTTCCGTCAATAACTTGTCATCCTCATTTCGAGAGATGACAATACTCTTTGCGAACAAATTCCGAGACTATACAATGTTGCGGCTTGTGCGCAAGTATTGCATCTATTCTATGGAATCCTTTTATCCATTTCCTAGTGTTCCGACTGCGGGTTTTAACCCTAGCCGGTTAACACGATTTTGGGGTATCCTTCAAGTCATTACAATTAGGTTTGGGTCATGATTCTGGAATGTGCACTCTCTCGGAGTTCCATCGTGATCCTTAGGTTCACAGTTTTTTTGTCTAAAGTGGGGACAATTTATCCTTGCGCTAAATCCTAGTTATCTCTTAGGATTCCTATGCTTATACGATTCCTTGTGGCTCATATTACTTAGCCAATTCAACTATGCCTGTTTGTGACAAGGATGATCCTTCTAGGGTGATAAACCAAATCTATGGAATCGAATTTGCGTAAACAAGCGATTGATTGCCGTTTTCTTGGTGAGGTAAATTACTTACTAATATGTACGCTAACTTTCCTAATTAATCCAGCCTACTACTTTATAGTTTATCCTTTGGCATCCCATGCATTTACACCTAGTTACGACTCTTTAATGATTGATCCTTTTCTCATGAAGACTACGCAATTTCATAACATTCTCCTAGTCACTAAGTCGTGATGATACTCAAGCGAAAACTAGTGTTGCTCTATTCCATCATATAGCTATGTTGCAAGTCATACATTCGTTTTTTTAGTGCCCTATTAGTTCTTTCCGAATGAAATCTTATGGTGCTAGACTTTCCCTATGAAATCATAATGTGCACATACGCTTAATTCATCATATCTAGGATGGCAACTAATGCACATATAAACTTCGTCTTCTTGCTTAGGATTACCTTTAAAAATACCATCTACATGCACCTAATTCCCTAACCGTTCAATCTTTCATAATGCTCAAAAAGATGCATTTCTTTCAATGCTTTTAATTTAAACGTAACTTGAATTTCCCTTCCTAAGCGCGCCTAACCATTTCCTATGCGGAATATAATACGAAAGAACCTGGACTTGTGGTGACGGGGTGATGTCCACTTGCACGTTTGGAGTCGAACCTCCCGCGGTTGCCTCCTGGGATCTTTTAGGAGCCATTGTAGTCGTAATTTCTACTTACAATCCCCTTTGTGCTCGTATGCGGATGGTTTCCTCTTCGTAATGGAACTTCGATTAAGGCTTCGGATTCTCCACGAATTCGAATTGGCGCGGTAATTGGACTGCTTGCGGTTTTAACAATCTCGTCCAAAGTCTTGTTGACGGTCCTTGAGAGGTCTTTACGGCCTCACCGTCTCATTCTTCGGAGTCCCGGTCTTTAAGGGCTCTTGGGGACTACACGGTGGGAAAAGCCCTTTGGGCCAAGGGTGGAAATTTGCCCTTAAAAGGTGGGAAAAAAAAAGTGGATTTTAGGCTCGTGGGAAGGGGGTCTAGGGAGGCCCCCTATGGAAGCTTCCAAAGAAGCTTCCAAAGGCTTCTGGTGGGTACGTGGCGCAGCCCGTGGACGACGTGGCGACGGCTGGTGGCCCGACAGTGTGGACAGCGCGGTGGACGGGGGGTGTGGCAGCTGGCGGCCCGGCGAGGTTGGGCGGCAGCGCGGCGGAGGTGCAGCAGTCCGTGGCGAGGCTGGCGGCCGGCAGCACGGCGGACTTGGCGGCCAACAAGGCAACTGGAGGAGCAGCAACACGGCGGCCTGGAGGCTTCTCACGACGGCTCTCCTCCTCCTCTCCTCTCAGAGACTTCTCCCTCTCTCCTTCCTTCTCACACGACTTCACCCTCTCTCTCTGTGTCTGTCCGTGTGTACCACACCCCCCTATCAAGGGTGTTTTTATAGGCCATGGGGGGTGGGGAGTGGGTCTCCCCCCACGTGGGGGAAGTTGCCCATGCAACCCCCACTTTCCCATCCCCTCCACATACTCCCTTCCCTCCAGCCATGCATCGGCTGGGGGAAAGGGATAAATACATAAAAAAATTTGCAATCAATTTAATTAAATTGCCCCTCCCAAGAGGGTGTTTCCGTGCGGCTTGCGGTTTTGAACCCCCGGTTCGATTTACCATTCGCAGAGGACCCTATTTTCCCTCGTGCGGCTCACACATTACGCGGCCAATAATTTAAATGCGAGAGATACCCTTTGCACAGGGTTTGCACGGCGTGTGGGAAGTAATATTTACGATACGATCACGCGGAAATATTACATTCTCTCCCCCTTAGAAGAATCGAGATGTCCTCATCTCGAGATAAACTGGGGATATTGAAGATTGAGAGAGCTTTCATCCATCCAGGTAGCATCCTCTTCGGGGTAATCTTTCCACTGGACGAGGCATTCTCTCAAGGTTCTAGATCTCAACTGTCTCTCCCTGACCGTGGCCAATACCTTGACGGTGTCCCTCACTGAGCTTGGGGCATTGCTTTCTGAAGTGACCGAGTTCATTGCAGTGGAAACATCGGATGTTTCGGCCATTACCGTGAGTAGGAACAAAGTTGTTGACGTTATACTTTTTTAGATCTAAGAGTCGGGAAATATGGCCAAAATGATGGACGCCAACTTTTTCTAACTGCGGTGGAGACCACCTCCCAATTTTATACACACACACACTTTCTTTCCCACAATTAACACTTTCATAAAACATCATTCATTAGACTCCCAACCCTTTTGCCTCTCTTCTCCTCTCTCTCAAGCTAATAAACCATTAGAATTCCCCTCCTAAATCACCCTCAAATCATCCTTTTAATTGTAGTAGTAATGTATGAATTCTCACTACTCTCTCTGAGTCCATTATTGCTAGATATGATCTTATTTTATGAAGATTCTCTATATTTTCTTATAGGAGAGCTCTTGGACTCAAGCTATGGGGGAGAGAATGGAGACAACTCACCTATGATGGAACTTGATTAAGTACAAAATTGGTCAACAAAACATCTAGATGGAGCTTCCACATTGGTGGAATTGCCTTAATGCAACTTTGGTGGTGTTAATTGATATTCTATCTTAATCTCCTCCCTACACACCCTCAAGGCCTATATAAAGAGGCCTTCTCCTTTGTAATTTGCAAGAGAGAGCCAAGGGGTCTTCTTCAGCCCTATTGAGCCTTCCCCATTCTCTCTCATGAGCTTATGCAGTTCATTCCCTTACTATAGCTTATGCATGCTCTACAGTGTAATAAGCCCATGCTATTGGTGTCCATATTGTGTATATTGGTTATGTCTTGAGGATTCTCCATCTCTTGTGCCCTCTTAAGTTTTATTGATTCATTTATTTTTTGTAGTTCTCTCTCTCTCTCTCTCTCTCTCTCTCTCTCTCTCTCTCTCTCTTAGTTTTCCTCTCTTTTCCCTCACAAGCTCCTCTCCCTCTTGCATAGCATTCTAGTTTGCTCTTCCATAACTAGGTGGTGCCCTTGCCTCATTCACTTTGTGGCAGAAGGGAGCTCGGCATAGTATAGAGGCTGCCATACCGAATTTCCTTCGTCAGTGGGAACATTAGACAAGTCCACATTTTAAACTTAAAAATTTCTTTCAAAAAATGAGCTACAAAAGAGGGACTGGTGAGTCCTACCCTTTTGTTCTTGGGCGTCTTCTTCTTCTTCTTCTTCATTGTTGTCTTCATGTTATTTGAATATAGCAAGATATGCTCTTTGATACTTTTTCTTAGAATGACGGAATTTCTCAATATGCCTAGTTTTCTTACAAAAGTCACAGACTATGTTGTTTTTCCCTTTCACATAGAGGATTTGTTGGTCTCCTCTTGGGATATTTGTTTCTCCCTTGCTCTTGATCTTCTTTTCGTTTTCCACGAGAGAGGCTTTGATATACACAAGCTTTAGCTTTGGCATGTTGATTAATGTGGTAGACACATTATCAAACTCGGGTGGAAGACTCTTGAGAAGTACTCCAATGCAAATGTTTTCATCCATCTTCAAGTTGATTCCTACAAGTTGTATCAACAAGATTTTCATATAATTCAAATGAGTTGCAAGTGAGGTACTACTTTTCATGTCAAGTCTAAAAAATTCAATCAGTCAGCCATATTTGGAGGATTTTGAATGAGCTCCAAACAGGGTTTCTAATTTATCCCATGTCGTGTGAGAGGTTTTACAATCATCACCATGATGAATGTAGCTGCCATCAAGTTCGGGCTTGATGATAGCTTGAGCCTTATCATCATTTTTATCCCATATGATTGAAAGTACAACTTCCCTTGATTTCTTCTCTTAACCACTTGTGATTGACCACAAGCCTTTCTTCATCAAGATTAGTTTGATCCTAGTTTGCTATCTATGGAATCCGACACCGTTGAAAGGAGCTATCGGTGAGTCCTTTCCCATATTGAGGTTGCAAGATCAATAGCAAATTAGCTCCAAAAATTTCAAATATCAATTCAGCATAAGTGCCAAGAAGCACTAGGTAATTAGTATCAAGAGATACTAGGTGATTAGGTGACTAGTATGCCCTTTGAACTTGGAATCTTCAAGGTCTTGCAAGTCCATGGTCCGAGTTCTTCCCCTCCTTGATTTGATGTTGGATTTGCCAAAAAAAAAACTAAGAATAGTTGAGTTGAAGATTTTAATTCAAGTGTGTCAAAGAACACAAGAGGATTAGTGTTAATTAACACTAGTATCAAGAGATACTATGTAGTTGAAGCACTTAATGTTGAATCTTATTCTTGCCGATTTGAAGTAGTAGCTTAGCTCAGGACTCAGTGTTGTAGTAGATCAGAGAGTCAATGACATTACTGAGCCAAAGAAATTAGGAAAATGAAGTAAAATTTGAGCTTTGAGATTAATGGCTATGGCTATCCTCTTTAGGGTTTTTATAGGTGACTAGTTTTTTACAGATTGTAGTACATAGACATAACCACTTAATAAACCCTCTGAGCTAGAGATAGCTTAGTTATATATCCTCAATTGCTATATGGTAGTGGATGGAATCATTGTGTGTGTAGGCAGAACAGATGGTACAAATCACAACTGGCGCAAACAAGGCATCGACTGAGAAACGTCACAATGTTGGAGCATAGATGTTGAGATATTGAGCTCCACTCGTGATATGCCAGGGTGACCGTTGTGCATTTATGTCACCGACTTGTCAGTTGTAGATGCGGTTGGTACACCGCCCATGAATAATAGCTACATGATAGCTATCCTTATCTACTCTAGTTCGTGGCTCAGTTAGTATGCTACCTTAGTTAGTTGAGTTTGGTTTGAGACCCATATATAGGGTTCTTCTATTTCTTTGTATTTGAGTTCTTTTGGCTTACACAACTAAGAAGAGGAAAACTATTTTCAGCCTCCACCTCTGTGTGTATTCCCCCATTGTGTAAGCAAGAAAGCTACAAGTGAGACTCCTTCCTTCTCTCCCACAATCTTGACATGGTATCAGAGCCTTGTTCGTGGTAAGGAGCTCAAGAAAGCAAGCCAAGCTCGTGGTGTTCTGGTAAGAGGAGCAGTGTTGCTTTCATTTTCTGTTTTGGGAGCAGATCTCTGCAGGTAGCACAGCCAGAAAGTGCAGGAGTGCATTGTCTCAGGTTGAGACGCCCTTCGCGATGAAGCAAGAGGGCAGTATATGCTGCGGGCAAGGGCTTTAGCCCTTGGCGACCTTGTTTTTTTTATTTGAGGCCATTTCGGGGCCTGTTTTGGAGATGGAAGTTTTCTGCACGCACTCAGGAAAAGGCCCAGTTTTATGTTGTGCAGCCACTGTTCTACAGGTCAGTGAAAAGTTACTATAGAAATTGCATCATATGCTTGTGTGCAGAGACATTGGGAGTTACAGAATCATCCTTGGTTCCTGTTTATTCAAAATCGTCACTAGGAAGTGACTGTGTGGTGAAATACCACTTTCGCCAGTTTTACAGATTTGCCCTTGTGAGGATGAAGCTGTGTTTTTTTGCAGTGACAGAATTTTTTGCAGTATTCTATAATGGCGTATGATTCTCTTTCACAGATTGTAACTGAAAAGCTTGACAAGAACAACTTCTAAGCATGGAAGTTTAGAATGACGAATTTCCTTATGGGAAAAGGATATTGGGAATTGGTTGCAGGAAATGAAGAAGAACCAGTTCTTCCTGATGTTCCCAATCAACAGCAAATGCAGGCATTCAAAGCATGGCATGAGAGAGCCAGGAAAGTTATGTACTGGCTATCTATCAGTATTTCAGACTCTATGATTGTGCATATTCAAGATGCAAGTACGCCAAAGGAGGCATGGGATACTTTGTCAAAAATGTATAGCACAAATACGCAAGCCAGGAAAATGCAGCTCAAGCAAGAGTTGCATAATGTGCAAAGAGAAAATATGAGCATCAATGACTACCACATGAAGGTGAAGAAGATTGCAGATGCACTTGCTTCCATTGGGTCGCCATTGGAAGATGATGATTTAGTTTCCGTGACCTTGAATGGTCTAGGAAAGGATTATGCACAGTTTCGGACATCCATTTCAATTCGTGAAAGATTTCCTGATTTTGAGGAGTTGATTGCTCTTCTAATTTCTGAGGAGCAGAGAAATGGTGGTGCATCTTCTTCAGGAGGAACTTCAAAAGAAGCTGTCTTCTACTCAAATGTTGGAAGAGGTAGAGGCAGAGGTAGAGGAGGCCGATTTGGAGGCCGTGTTAGAAATCAGAATATGCAGCAAACTCAAGAAAACCAGTCCTATGGAGGAGGATGTGGTAACTCTAGAGGCAGGGGGAGCCAAAGAGGTCATGGTGGATGGCAAAGAGGCCAAAATGCAAACAGCAATGTTGAATGCTACTACTGTGGTAAAATGGGTCATATGGCTAAAGACTGTTATAAAAAGTAGAATGACATCATGAATGGAAAATTGCAACAAGGGAATTATGCATCTTCTAGTAGACAGGGTGATGACAGAAATGAGCATTTGTTTATGGTGCAGTACATGAACAATTCTGTGACAAGTGCAGAAGAAAGCAATGATGTATGGTATGTTAACTCAGGTGCATCAAACCACATGAGAGGTCATGCAGAATGGATGGAGGATGCAAGGAAAATGAAAAAACCAGGATTTGTGGAGACTGGTGATGATACTGTGCATCCTATTGTGCAGATTGGAAAAATTCCTTTGTCTATGCAAGATGGGAAAAAGAAATACCTGTCCGATGTATTTCATGTCTCGAATATCACCAAGAATCTGGTTTCTGTTGGTCAAATGGTTGAGCAAGGCTTGCAGGTCAGATTTAATCCTCATGGATGCTTTGTTGAGGATATGAAAAATAAAGGTCGGTTGATAGCAAAAGGAAAGAAGAAGGGCAGAATGTTTACATTGGATGCAGACATGTCTGAATTGAGTGCAGCAATGTTTGCACATGGGACCGGTGTAGTTGCAGATATTGATATCGGGCATAAACGCATTGGTCATGTTAATGTACAGCGACTTAAATCAATGCAGGCCCAAAATATTGTTGCAGGATTGCCCAAATTCAAGGTTGCAGAAATGCATAAGGTATGTGAAGCCTGTCACTTTGGAAAACAGGCAAGGAAACCATTTCCTAGACATGTTCAAGAGAGTAAGAAGCCATTGGAATTAATCCACTCTGATGTGTGGACCACTAAAGCTGCATCTCTTGGAGGTTGTCATTATTTTGTCAGTTTTATTGATGACTATAGTAGAAAAGTTTGGGTGTATTTTATGAAAAAGAAAAGTGAGGTTTTTGGGCATTTCAAAACTCTTAAAGCTATAGTTGAAAAAGAAACAGGCCTGCAAATAAAATGCCTAAGGTCAGATGGAGGGGGAGAGTACCTCTCAAATGAGTTTGCAAGGTTCCTGCAGGAGCATGGCATAAAGCAGCAATATTCATGCAGTCATACCCCACAGCAAAATGGAGTTGCAGAAAGGAAAAACAGGCATATTGGAGAGGTGTCTCGTGCTATGCTCAATGAAAAAGACCTGCCAGATTTTTATTGGACTGAAGCAGTTGCTACAACAGTCTATATAATGAACAGGACTTCCACTGCAGCAATACATGGAATGACTCCAGAGGAGAGGTATACTGGTAGGAAACCAGATATTTCTCATTTGAAAATTTTTGGTTGCATTGCCTATGTATATGTGCCAGATGAGTTGAGATCCAAGTTGGATCCAAAAGCTGAGAAGTGCATCTTTATTGGTTACTCTCTGCAGCAAAAAGGGTATAGATACTATAACCCTTCTACTCGTAAGTTTACAGTGAGCAGAGATGTTGTTTTTGACGAGATGAGTAGCTCGTATAAACCAGTAAATGTGATTGATGATGTAGATGCACAAAATGGTAATGCTGCACAGAATTCACAGCAGCAGTCACAAAATATTAGTAGACCTCGAGCGTCCTCTAGCAATAGTTCACATTCTTCGCCATGGAGAGGCAGATTGAGATTAGGAGAATCTTCTCAAAGTAATGCAGATAGTGATATGGACGTATCACGAAAAGGAAAAGAGAAGGTTGATCAGCCCATGTTTGATGTGAATGTAGGTCACTCTTATGTGGATGGTGAATCCAGTGGCTCAGAACAGAGCATTGATGATGAGTTGGGTATTCCTTCTATTGTTACACCTGGAGTAAGGAAGACCAGGGATGTTTTGAGAGCACCTGGGAGTGAACCTACTTTGCGCAGGTCTATGAGAGCTAGGTATCCTATGGATAGGCTGAAATATGATGGATTTACAGCCATTCACTATGCATATATGGTCAAAGTGATACAAGAACCAGAACCCACTTCTTTTGAGCAAGCCAGGGGAAAAGAAAAATGGGAGAAAGCCATGGATGAAGAAATGGATGCCTGGGAAGCAAATGCTACATGGAAATTGGTACCTTTGCCTAAAGTTAAGAATGCAATTGGCTGTAAGTGGGTTTATAAGGTGAAGCACAATGCAGATGGTTTTGTGAACAGATACAAGGCAAGATTAGTAGTCAAGGGGTATGCACAAACATATGGCATTGACTATGAAGAAACATTCAGTCCGGTTGCAAGGATGGCAACCGTAAGAGCAGTCATTGCTATGGCTGCATCAAAGGGATGGTCTTTACATCAGATGGATGTAAAGAATGCCTTCTTGCATGGTGATTTGCAAGAAGAGGTCTATATGGAGCAGCCACCAGGTTATGTGCATGATGGTCATCTTGAGTTTGTTTGCAAGTTGAAGAAAGCCTTGTATGGCTTGAAGCAAGCACCTAGAGCATGGTCTGACAAGATCGGACAGTATCTTGTCACTATTGGCTTTCAGATTTCCAAGACAAATTTCTCACTTTATGTGAGAAAAACAAAGAAAGGTATTATGCTACTTGTCATTTATGTTGATGATTTGATTATGACAGGTGATAGTGATGAAGATATCCGTCATGTGAAAATGCTATTGAAGCAGAAGTTTGAGATGAAGGATTTGGGAGAGTTGCATTATTTATTGGGCATTGAGGTGATTAGATCACCAAGTGGGATACAGCTCTTGCAGAGGCAGTATGGATTGGACATGCTGTCCAAATATGGGATGACAGGCTGTAAGCCTATTTCAGTTCCTTTGGAGCAGAATGTGAAGCTGAGCACAGATGTAGGTGAGCTTCTAGAAGACCCTACTATGTACAGACGCATAGTAGGAAGTTTGACTTATATGACTATTACCAGGCCACATTTGAGCTATGCTGTTGGATTGGTAAGTCAGTTTATGCAGGCTCCAAGGAAACCACATTTGGATGCGGCTAGACGCATACTCACGTATGTGAAGTCCACATTGCAGTATGGACTATTTTATGAGACTGGGATTCAGATACAACTGCATGGATACACTGATGCTGATTGGGCTGGTAGTATTTCTGATAGACGATCTACCAGTGGATATGTGTTCTCTTTTGGGAGTGCTGCAGTCACTTGGAGTAGCAAGAAACAGCCTGCAGTTGCCTTGTCCAGCATAGAGGCTGAGTACAGGGGTGCAGCAATGGCTGCATGTGAGGTAGCTTGGTTGCATAAGCTACTTTAGGATATGCATCAGTCTACAGATGGGCCAGTTGTTATTTATTGTGACAATATGAGTAGTATACACTTGGCAAATAACCCAGTCTATCATGCTAGAACAAAGCACATTGAGGTGCATTATCACTATGTGCGAGAGAGGGTTTTACTAGGTCTTATTGATCTAGTTTATGTTAGCACAGAGGATCAGGTAGCTGACATATTCACGAAGGCATTGGGCACAGAGAAGCTGCGCAAGTTCAAAGACCTGCTTGGTGTGCAGGAATTGGGATTGAGCTCGAGGGGGAGTGTTGAGATATCGAGCTCCACTCGTGATATGCCAGGGTGACCGTTGTGCATTTATGTCACCGACTTGTCAGTTGTAGATGCGGTTGGTACACCGCCCATGAATAATAGCTACATGATAGCTATCCTTATCTACTCTAGTTCGTGGCTCAGTTAGTATGCCACCTTAGTTAGTTGAGTTTGGTTTGAGACCCATATATAGGGTTCTTCTATTTCTTTGTATTTGAGTTCTTTTGGCTTACACAACTAAGAAGAGGAAAACTGTTTTGAGCCTCCACCTCTGTGTGTATTCCCCCATTGTGCAAGCAAGAAAGCTACAAGTTAGACTCCTTCCTTCTCTCCCACAATCTTGACATATCGAGCTCCACTCGTGATATGCCAGGGTGACCGTTGTGCATTTATGTCACCGACTTGTCAGTTGTAGATGCAGTTGGTACACCGCCCATGAATAATAGCTACATGATAGCTATCCTTATCTACTCTAGTTCGTGGCTCAGTTAGTATGCCACCTTAGTTAGTTGAGTTTGGTTTGAGACCCATATATAGGGTTCTTCTATTTCTTTGTATTTGAGTTCTTTTGGCTTACACAACTAAGAAGAGGAAAACTGTTTTGAGCCTCCACCTCTGTGTGTATTCCCCCATTGTGCAAGCAAGAAAGCTACAAGTGAGACTCCTTCCTTCTCTTCCACAATCTTGACAATAGAGTCAGTAATGTTGAGCTTTGAAGTGATAGGGACTAGTGCCCAGAGTCAAGGAATATCTATCCAGAAGGAAGCACGAGCTTAAGTGGGCTCGGAAGAGAGATTCAAGTCCTCCACTAAAGGTGGGTGGCTATGGAGGTAGGTGAGAGATTCATGGGAAAGTGGAGGGAGCCAAAATTTCAAACCAAAGTGACCCACTCAATGGCCTAATGACTCATTACCTTGAAACTGGCTCCGATACCATGTTAGAATATTGAGGATGCATGCTAAGGAGGATCACTAATGAGCAAATAGACAATCATAATGAGGCATAAGCATTGACAATGAAGAACAACTGATATTATCCAAGCATAATGCAAGTACAACTAATGAGAATGAGTGTGGGGATGAGTGCCTTTTATAGGCTTATAGTAGGTGGTATTGCTAGATGGAGAAATGTGGAAAGTGACCATGGTATTCAGCAATTGTGGTTTTAATAAACCATGCATACATGACCTAGTTTAGGGCTTTCTTTGCAATGTGTTTCTTTGCCTTGTTTGTTCCTTACAAAGATGCTATGGTGGACGTGATTGCACATTTCTCAACAAGTAATCATGACGAAACCTGTATCGTAGAAGTTTGCAGGAAAAGCTACTGTTCTGTTTGTTTTCCTATTTTAAGTCCAGTTTACTTGAATGGACATAACTTTTGACATAGAACTCCAAATTGAGCATGGATTTGATAAGGAAAAAAACTTGTGAGTCCTAGCACGTAACAAAAACTAGTTTTCTTGAGAAAGACGTTTCCTTTAGAGTTTTCCAAATATAAAGTTTTAGGGTGTCCAAGCAAGGCATATTTACAATTCAACATATATGTAATCTAAATGATGATCGAGTGACCTTCTTCTATGCTTAAAATTCATAACGTAAGATACTCATAACATACACAATACATCAAATTTAAGCATGAAAAGAACATGAATCAATAATTGAAGAGATAGTACATAGATATACTTCTTGATTATTCTTCAAGGAATTCGTTGTAGTCGATCATGATAACTCTGATGCCATGTTGAGATGTAGAGAGAGAAGATATGTAAAGATGTGATGATAGGGGGAGAAAAGACACACTATATACACTCCGAAAGACCACATCATATTGATCACAATCTACATATATATAGGTGAGCCTAGTCTAGATAGGGTGAGCTATATATAGCTCCAACACTTTATACCCTGTTCTTGCTCTCTTCAAATCATAGAATAACCTATGCCAACCATCTCTCTTCTATATACAACTCCCTTCTCCCTACATAACCAAATAACCAATTAACACTATTAACTTGAGCATTAAAGAAATTACACAAGCCAATCTATAGTACAAATAAATATGTAATCATCTCCCTCTTCCCTCCCATAATACCCTCTATTCATTCCTATGCAATGGACACTAGTTAACCACCCTTTTTCTCCTTGATTACCTAATTAAAATATTGTAGCTCATGCCATAAAAACTTATGATGTCTGCTTATATAATTGCTAATGGTAACTGGGACTAAATAGTTTGCATAAGGCATGACTTTCGAACATGTAAGCTACTTTCGATACTTTGCTCTCCCCTATGTCATTGTCCATTATTACTAGTGGAGTGCATTAGCCTTATCTTACATACAGTGTTAATAACTTACTATGAATATCATAACAGGTTGACTTGTGAAGAATACATTGCACAAAAATAGCACTTCCAAGGAATTCATTATTGTGTATGTTGTAGAGTACACCTTATCTAGCACAATAAGCATGTAACGTGTCCCCCTGTCCACTTGTAGGACATGTCTTAGCAACTCATCGGGAAGAGAGTCTAGAAAGCGCCGCCCGACACTCACAAGGAATGTCACGGGGTTTATGATCAAGGTCTTCTCGAGTCTGCCACGAAACTGAAGCATCTATCCGTTCCCACTTAGGACTGACCTGAATCAGGGTTTTCCTAATAGTCAGGTTCCTAGGAGGGATCTAGCGTTGAGCCCTAGACGAACCACTTTGCACAGAAACATCAGGGTCGAAGCAAATTTGTACTGCACTTGGTTCAAGGAGAATGGAAAACGAGAGGGATGCAAAGCTCGACCTCTCTGCCCGTAAGGCATAGTTTCATTCCGTTCCCCTAAAACAACATAAATCGGGACTCTTACTCTATTGATTCTAGGTCACTGCTACTTTGCTATCAATTCCTTTGAGAAAAGTTCTCAACCAACCGGGACCACCTTTTCGTAGAACGGATGCAGAGTCACGTCCACCGCACTTTCCTCGGGTTGCTTAGTTATCTAATTACCTACCACATTTAGTTTGAAAAGAAAAAAATAGCTTCCTTAATTAATCAATTAATAACTAGTTCCTTCACGTAACTTAAGCACTGACATAGAAAAACAATGTCAAGAAAGTTCATTTTTCAACATTTGTTATTTATTAATCTTAGTCTTTGGAATACATCAAATATCCTGCCCGAAGGCTATCCCAGCAATCCTCAGGGATTGCTATTCCAAGTTCTACCCGTTGACTAGTATACGGGCCTCGAGATCCCATCTGAAGTCACGTCGGCCTCTTGTGCAGGATCCCGAGGCAAGGAATTTATGCCCAAAGCCTCGCCTCGCACCCAAGCATCCTCCTGCTCCAAGTAGCACCCACGGAGAGACCTCTCGCGATGGGTTCGGTCCACGTACTCAGTGCGGCTAACAACCCCCTTGGATAAGGTTAGGCAGACAGTTGTAGGTAACTAGAACTGCCTCTCCCTCTAGGTTTTTTAACCTGAAGCATTAGTTGTTTTTTCTGAAATTAGTTCCTTCAGCAAAGAAGTACAAATAGTGCACCTAAGTGTACAATCACGAGCATTCCAATGGTCGTTCGTATGGCCAACTACTAAGGTGTAACTTCTTCTCCTCGAATACTTCCAGCATTTGATCCTGGATCATTTGCGACTTGGCCAGATCCCAAGGGCTTCGTAAGCTGAGTTGCTTGTTTACCCATTTTCCTTGGGTTAGGGTTTATACCCTATTGACCCAAATTGTCACTATCTTAGGTTTCCTTAAATTATAGACAATAAATCCTGGACAACTCGGTCGCCCTAACTTGGTTGGTCAATTTGCTTTCTTGGCAATTCATTACTACCCTAGCTTGACAAATCACTCTCCAAGGAAGAGTGTTGAAGCATGACAATTGCTCAATTTCTAGGAAATTTGACTTGCAATTAGTACTCGCCAAACTCGGTCTAAGGTGTAGGAGTACTATTTTGTGATTTAGATGCAAGAGCATATGACGTTACAGCTTGTTGCATGGGATAGGTGTCAATACCTCACTTTGGGATTATATCTCTCATCATACGGTATTTCTTAATCAAGATATAGGGTTTGGGAGTCCTATTGATCCAAACCAAAACCCTAACCCTACTAGGCTGATAAATGTTTTGGCCCTAGGGTCCCTAAATTCCTTGCGAAAGTCCATCATTTGGCCATCTGATCCTTAGGGTGAGAACCCTAGATTGTTCTTATACAAGAGATTTGGTAACCCTAACATTTCGTGAATGTGGGTAGAACTTTTAAGATCAAAATTATTAAATCGGCATTCCAAGTGCGATACTAAGCATAATTTTATCATAGCTTAACCCTACCTAGCACATTGAGGTGACCGTCATATGCTAACTAATCATATCTTTATGAATTTCATGTAAGTTACACATGAATTATTTAGTTGATCTAACCAACCCACGATTAAAGATGATCTTCCCTTTAAAGATACGAATACTTCCTTCTAAACTTGCAAGTACTTTTCCTGAAGGATGTAAGTGACTGCAAGATATGTGAGATGTATCATTCCATGTAATTTCAAGACCATAGACCTTTTTGCCTTTATGCAACTATAAGATCTAGAGTGATATTTCTTTTCCTTGCCCTATACTATAATGACTGACATTCAGAGCTAACTCTTGTAAACCCTACATTGATGCATTGAATTCAAAGCTTTGGTATTTTAATGAAGATGCATCCTTTCCCAATTTTGAACTTTGATAAAGGAACTCTATGCATGGATGCATCATTCTTTCATAACCAGAAGCCAATGAATACATCATTGATTTAATCCTCCCTTTATCACTTAACTCAACCTAAATTGTAACTATTCATTTGCATGCTGTAATATATCAAACACTGCAATTCACGCATGAATCTCCTTTTTAGGTAATGGGATAATGATGTGGCATTTTGAAAATTTATTAAGGATAATGGAATTTTTTTTCCTTATTCCCCCCCTAGCCGATGGTCGTGCTGAAGAGGGAGAGGGAAATAGAATGTCGAGCAAGCTCCTTTGCTGGAGCGTGCTCACACTGGGAGGCATGCCTCTCGACACGTAGGAGAGGAAGGATCCCCCTCCCCTCCTCTATTTAAACAGAGGGGGGCTGTTGCTGTGAAGGGATGAAGGAGGAAGAGAGAGAGGGCTGCCATGACGCTAGACGGAGGGTCATAGATCATGAAGGAGTGCTGCCACCTATCACAAAGGAGGAGGGGCTGCTATTATCGACGTTGTCGCTGCTGCTGCAGAGAAGGAGGGAGGTCAAGCTAGTCGCCGCCAACCCGCCTTGGTGGAGCCATGAGCTGCCACACCAGCACCCTCCGCCGTTCAGGCTCCTGTCCACCTGATCACGCCCCCCCCAAACCTGCACCAGTGGGCCACGAGTCGTCGGCTATACCTTCTTCCCCTCTCCCACGTGGCGTGAAGATTTAGAAGCTTCCTGGGGGAGAAGCTTCTAAAGGGCTAGATAAGCCACCTTTCACCCCCCCGTGTCTTAAAACCTTCCAAGGGCCCCTTCTTATGCCTCTTATTACACCCCCCCCCCTCGTGTTTAAAAGTCTATAAGCCCCCTTTTCCCCCAATAAGAGTGGGGCTTAGAGGTCTTATTATCCCCCCCCCCCCCCCCCCCCCCCCGTGCTTTTAATCTCTCTTAAGCCCCTTTCCTTAGGCTTTGAAGGTACCCCCCCTAAAAATTCCCCCTTAGGTTTTACAAGCCCCTTTTTATCCCCCCATAAAAGGGTTTTGACCTTTAAGGTCTTATCTCCCCGGTTTTTTTTTTAATCCTCCTTAAGGCCCTTCCTTTGTGCTTGAAACCCCCTATCACAAAAACCCCCTTAAGCCCTTCCTTCGTGCTCTTGAAACCCCATGCAAAATACCCTTGGAGCTTTGTTCTTTTTTCCCACTCGTAAAAGAGAAGACAGTGTTGAGGGCTTTTACAACCTCCCTTTCCCACTCAAAAACCCTCGTAAGGGATTCCACACTTTATTTATTCCCCATTTGTGCAAGTTTTTACAAGGCCATTAAGCCCCTCCTATGGCTTTAATGGGTCTTATCCGCAAAAGATTGTGAAACATCCCCCTTTTCGAATTCCCTACTTCAAGGAGTTGGAAGCCTTCTAAAATTGTTTTTGATGGACGATGCAAGTTATTGCAAAAGAGAGACACGGTGGAATATCAAAAAGGAGTTGTAAAGTTGCTTCCATGGCGGAAATGCCTCCTAAGAAAGTCCAAGGCGCAGCCGCGGGAGGGTCATCTCCCAGCATCAACGTGGATATCTCACCCCAAGCCCAGGTTTTCCTTCCTAATTTTTATTTGATATTGTTATAATTCAATCATGCAAGGTTTATTGTTAGAAATAGGATATAATTTTTGTCCTAAATGCTCACGACAAAGGAACTTACTCATTAATACTTTCAATAAAACATGCAAAATAAAGGAAGCATAAATGCATTTCTAACAAATAGCTTTATGCATTGAAATGAATTATAAACTAGATTATTGTCCATTAAAATAGTATACTTCGTTTAAGCCTAGAAGTATAAACTGCATATCGCACTATTAACCCATATCCTCTTCGCAATGAATCATCATGGAAAGTGCAAGTCATGGAATGATTCTTACGATGCATAACTCTAGGCAAATTATCGTTGTCAACTACATAAACTATCAAGAAAAAGGTTGCTTGTTTAGTATGAATTTTATTCGCAAGCTACAGGAAGATTAGTTGTAATTAACCTAATCTATGCCTGACCTTAAATCGACAAGTTAGGGTTGAAAGAGCAATTTATGCATAGACAACAAGTCATGTGTTTATGAAATGATAATGTAGCTATCTTCTAGAGTTAAACAAATTGGCATAAACCTAAAAACCACGAAGTACTCATTTAGAATGGGTTAAATTCCAATAAATTCACTAGGAATTAATACGTAACTGTAATATTCCCATTTGAGAATATTACTAAACCGACCTCTCGCTCTCATCGTAAACTCGTGCAAAGATTATCACCAGTGCCAGCAGCTAATCTATAACCACACGCGAGAAATGGAGACACTCTACCTTAGGAAAATAAGGACGGGGATTCAAACCTGCATAGCCGCGGGAAAACTCCCTCTTGGGAGGAGGTTAAGGGGATAAAGGTGGAATTATTGCAAAATTTTTGAATTTATCTTCCCCAGCCGATGTGTGGCTGGGGGAAAGGGATGGGCTAGTAAGGGCAGCATGAGGAGGTGGGGGGAGAGAGCCATGCAACGGGCCACGTGGGGAGGTCCCCTCTCCCCCCCTTGGACTATAAGAACCGCCTTTGTGGGGTGGTGGGAAAAGCGGAGAGGCCGCGGAGGGGCCGTGAGGGAGGCTGCGTAAGGCTGCAGTAGATGTCATGAGAGAGGAGAAGAAGCCGAGAAGCTACGACTGTGAGGCTCTTGTGCCATGGCCAAAGGAGGAGGCTGTTGCGAGTCAGAGGGCGCCATTGCTACCGTCTGCCACAAGCCGCTGGGCAAGCACACTGCCGCCACTCTCTCTGCTGCTACCACCGTTGCAGCAGGTGGCGCTGAGGCTCCATGTCAGTCAATCACCTCCCAAGAAACATCATCCGCCACGTATTATCCTCCCCCTTCCATGTGGAGGCTGCGATAGCCAGAGAATTACTGGAAGCTTCTTTTTTTTTTTTTTTTAGAAGCTTCTAAGGGGGGGGGGGGCTTCCTTAAACCCCCTTCCCACTAGATCACCCAATAAGTCCATCCCGGGACTTTGAAGAAGAGGAGGCTACAAAACCCCTTCCCACCAATCATCCCTGGGCCGGGATTTTGAAGAGTAAGAGAGGAAGCCTATAAAGGCCCTTCCCACCAATCACCCACAAGGCCGGTCCTAGGATTTTAGGGAAGGAGAAGAAGAACTCTAAAGCCTCCATTCTTGCAAGGCCCATTCGCAAGAGCCCTTTCCGCGAACATCCTCGTAAGGCCTCAGTTGATGAAACTCCATTCATAAAATCTCCATTTCCAAGAATTTTATAGGAGCCCCATTTCCACAAACCAAGCTCCAACCCTGCAAGGCCTTCCATAAGGCCAAATTCCGCAAGCTGGTATTCTCAAGGATCCACATTTCGAAAGGGATCTCCTGCGTACCAGGGAGAAAAGAGCAAGATCTTAAGCTGCGTACCAGGGCGAGCAAATTCACCGATTGCGTAAGGGAAAAGGCAACCTGGAAGTCCGTAATTATGTCATGATGGCCCCCAAAAAGTCACAAGTTGCACCTGCGGAAGGATCTTCTCCTAGTATTTACGTGGATATTTCCCGGAGTCCACAAGTCCAGGTTTTATCTATTTGGATTCCACACAAAAGTATTGAATTAATCACGATAACTTCATGGAATTAGGAAGCACTCATGCATGTTCAAATTCAACTAGTCAAGTTAAATGCAATTGGAAAAATGAATTGGCTATTTGAACATTTATTAGAAATAGCTTAAGATATGAAAATTGATCATTGGTACGTTCAATGGAATGAGCATAAGGTGTCTATGCATTTGTAGGACCTTATCAGTAAGTTTCCTTTTGTGCATTCGAAAGTGACGAACCTAGGACAACTGTTACCTCATTACAAGGTTGAAATTATTGAGGTACACCTTTTTACTAGGCATGGAAAGATTAATGGCATGTCACATTTTTAGATAAATCTTCCTTGTAATGATTCATGAGGAAAAGTTAACACTCATAAGATGTTATTCGAAAAGAAATAGAAGAGCACGAAAATGATATATGGACTTGCCAGTGGCATGTAAAATGGAATAAGTTAACACTAGCTTTAGTTTTGTATGAGCTTCATTGACTACACTGTAGCTAGGAGAAAGTTGCGTATTGCATAGTCGTCATGCAAAAATGTCATTCATCAGGAGCCGCATTTTGGAAAGGTTGCATGGTTTATCAAAGCATGAGATTCTAAAGTGTAGACAACCAGGTTGTAGGCATGATTATTTGATGTAAGTCCTAGTAGGACCTAGGAAAGTTAGTGTCCAGATTATCAGGGATTTTTACTTTACCAAGGAAAGATAGGGTTATTGTGAACCATGTGATGCGTAGAAGCAATGAATCGCATGTTTACATGTATTGGTGTAGTTGTAACTATTTTTCCCTTTAGATCTAGTTTATTATCTCTAGGAAAGGTTCATCTTTGTCACAAGACAAGTATATTGAGTTGTCTAAATCACCTAACCCACAAGGGATTCATATGGGCATGGTTCAGTCGATATGACAAATATCCCAAGTGCTAACTAGGGTTTAGCGCGATAAGGATTCGACCTAGTTTTACACTTGTTGCCAAGTCAAAGTCCTCAAACCCAAAGGTCCTACCCACCTTCCTGGAGAAATTGAGCCAATGGGACACGCACGCAAATAATGATCTAGGGTTTCTAACCTAAAGATCATTCGACCTAGTGCTAGAACTTCGTTTGAGTTGGAATCCCTAGGACCGAACATTGTCGGTCTAGTGCAATTAGGATTGGGGTGAGTGAGAAGACGCCCTAAACCCTACTTCGAGTCTAATCATAATTATTGACCAGAAAACACCAGTCAAAAGTGAAATGATCTCTTGGAATGGAGGCGACACTTGTGCAACAAGTTGCAACGTCGCATAGCCTTGTGGTTTGATCACAAGAAAGTTTTGCCAATCCCTAGAATGAGGTTGGCAGATTCTTGCGCAAATTTAACTTACAAGAGGATGAGTAATCATCCTGTTACATCACCTTTCTTGGGGAATAATTGCCAAGAAAAAGGAGAGTTAGGTATTTGCTTGGAAGCAATTGACCAATCAAAAAAATTGAAGCGACATGGTCGCCAGGATTTACTATTAATAAAACCTAAGGTATTGGTTAAGTTGGGTTAACAGGGTATGGCCCTAACCCAAGGACAAAAGGGTGAACAAACAAACCCTTGGGGATCTTGCCAAGTCGCAATTGATCCCAGATCGAATGCTGGATGCATTCGGAGAGAAAGATTCACTCCTTAACAGTTGGCCAAATAAACGACCACTGAAATTGATTGTGCTTGTAATAGTTTAGAAAGCACTGTTTGCATTGTTTTCTCAAGGAACTAAAGGATGAAAAGATATCTAAATGCTTCAGGTTGAGGGCCTCAAGGGAGAGGCAGCTTCAGTTACCCCCGACTGCCTGCCTGACCCTAACCAAGGGGGTTGTTGACCGCGCTGGGAACGTGGACCGAACCCGCCGCGAGAGGTCTTTCCGTTGAGCTCTACTTGGAGCAGGAGGATGCTTGGGTGCCAGGGGGGGCTCTAGCCGTAAATCCCTCGCCTTCCTGGTCCTGCACAAGAGGCTAACGTGACTCGAGATTGGATCTCGAGGCCCGCATACTAGTCTACGGGCGGAAACTTGGAATAGTAATCCCTATGGATTACTGGATAGCCTTCGGGTGGACAATGGACAAGCCTACGGGCGGAACTCCTTGTATTCCAAAGATAAAATGATGAAATGATAATAAAGAAGTTGTTTGATATTGTTTTTCTTTGTCACGTGCTAAGATTACGTGAAGGAACCAGTGCTTAACAGGGTTAATTAAAGAAGCTGATTGTTATATGTCAAATTAATGTGTTAGATAATTACATAACTAAAACAAACCGAGGAAAGTGCGGAGGATGGACCATGGGTCCGTCCTACGGATGGGTGGTCCCGGTTAGCCGGGAACTTTTCTCAAAGATCTGGAAGATGCAGCGGGAGGTTCATCGAAAGCAATGACCGAGAATTATGTTTTACCCAATTTACACTGTTTTAGGGGAACAGAATGGGACTATGGCAGAGAGGTTGAGTTTTGCATCCCTCTCATTTCCCATTCTCCTTGAACCAAGTGCAACGTGATTCCGCTTCGGACCTGGCGTTTCTGCGTAAAGTAGTTCGCTCGGGTCTGACGCTAGTTGCTGCTAGCTAATGACCAAACAGGAAAACCCAAATTCAGGTCGATCCTAAGTGGGAATGGCCAGGATACTTCCGCTACGTGGCAGACGCGGGAAGACCTAGATCGCAAGTCCCGTAACATTCCATGGGAGTGCCGGGCGGAGCTTTCTAGACATCCTTTCCGATGGACTGCTAAGACGTGTCCGGGATGATTCTAGGGGACACGTTACAGTTGGTATCAGAGCTAACCAACAAAGGACTTGTTTTTAGGAAATTTTAATAAGACGAAGTAAAGCAAATGCTACTGTCCCAAACATTTCCTTACTTTCAATGCTGTCTTGCAGAATTATGAAGCATGGAACAAGTTCTTAGTGTTCCGAGTCATGTTTATGACCGCGATGCATTCCACGAATTATCGACAAAGGGTTGAGATGATGAACATCCTAGACCGGATTTACAATCCATTGCCTGTGTACGTGGAACGGAGATGGATGGGTGTTACAGGGATCTATTACATAACTGCCTATCAACCTGCGTACCTTCAAATTAACTTGAAGAGAATCAAGTGGATGGAGGATTTGAAGATCGTAAAGCTGTTCATCTTTGTTGAGGCTCATGCAAACGTGACCCTACAGGTCGGAGGACGAAGGGTTAACCAGAATAAGTATGTGTACGGGGAAGTGATTCAAAGAATCCTTGCCGACCGAATCAAGGTTTTGGGACGTCATGAGAAGAATGGATATCAAAGGAAAAGATACCCTAATCTTCCAATGAATTATCGATTCCTGAAAATCGATGACCCCAATCCGTACTACTACTCAGTTCCTGTAGCTGAATGCAACAATATCTTATTCTCTTCGAATTAATGTATCAACTTGTTCCATCGCCCCAAGAAATAATTGTACCTCGAAAGGGCTATGTTGATATGAATGGAATAAAACTTTTTCTTCCGATTGTCTTGACTATGAATACTAATAAAGAAGTAAAGTGATTTGGTCACTTGGCTGAAGGAATACGTGGACGTAGTTTCTGAAGAGTTAACAGAACTCTCGCTTCAAAGTGAAGTAGATCATGAGATGAAGCTAGTAATAGGAGCTGCGCCAATTGCGAAGAGACCCTATAGAATGTCTATACCAAAAGCAATTGAGTTGAAGGAACAACTCAAGCAACTACTAGATTAGGGCTACATCCGTCCTAACAGTCACCATGGGAAGTACCAGTACTGTTCCAGAAAAAGAAAGATGGAACACTTCAACTATATATTGATCACAGTGGGTTGAATCAATCAACAGTCAAGAACAAATATCATATTCTTAGAATAGATGAGCTTCTTGATAGTCTTCAGGGTGCCAAAATCTTCTCCAAGATTATCTTAGGTCTGGCTACTATCAGATAAGAATCAAGGAAGAAGATATCCCAAAGACGACCTTCAACACTAGATATGGACACTTGAGTTCTAGTTATGTCATTAGGGCTTACGAAGGTGCCTGACACATTCAATAGGTTAATGCAGGATATTTTTAGACCATATCTTGATAACTTCGTGCTCGTCTTCTTTGATGACACTCTGTTCCAAACAGGAGGGAGATCATCAATCCCAACTTCGGATTTTCCTTGAGACAAGGAGGTCACACAAGTTGTATGCTAAGATGACGAAATTATGCATTCCTCAAACATCAAATTGGTTATCTGGGATTCATCATATCGGTAGAAGGAATCTCAATGGAGCCAGCCTAAGTTGGAAATGTTCTAGGATGGCCAAATACCAACAACTATCAAAGAAATACTCAGCTTTCTTGGACTGACAAGATGGTATGGGGTCTTCATCCAAAACTATGCTTTGATTGTAGCACCTTTGACAAAATTATTGAAGAAGCAAACGTCCATTGCATGGTCAACTGCCGAACAAACTAGCTTTGATAGGTTGAAGCAAAGTTTGGTATTAGTACCGATCCTAAAACTTCTAGACCACAGTAAGGAGTAGAGGTAGTAACTGATACTAGCATGCGTATGTAGAAAAGTCATCCTATAGCCTAATCTTCAAGAAACTGAAGAGCCATGAAAAGAATTATGCTACCCATGATCTTGAACTTTTAGTTGTCAAGCTTCGGAGACACTACCTGCGGGGTAACAAGTTTACACTAGTGACTGATCATAAAAAAGTCTCAAGTGGGACTTTACCTAGAACAAGCTCAACATGAGGCAATGTTAGTTGATTGAAGTGCTGGAGGAGTATGACCTTAAGATCAAGTACCGAACTGGAAAGGAGTATGTAGTTGCTGATGCACTCAGTCGCAAGGCATTCCTAAATTCCCTAATCTTGCAGAATCCATCAATAGCTAGATCTCTAGCTACAAAGGTATCTATGCCAAGCAACCCTATTTTCGAACTAGCTAGAGAGGAAGCATGCCATGATCTAGCCTATCAAAAGGTGCTAAGGGAAATCTCTATCAAGGACCAGGAACAAAAGCTATAGGCCAAAGGTCATGAATTCTCTGTCAATAATGGACATGTCTACTATAGAATGAGAGCATGTATACCGGCAAGCCAGTTACTTAAACAAGAAGAGATTGTGCGAAACTCATGATTTCACTTTCTCGGGACATCAAAGCTGCGAAAGATAGACAGAAGGCATACACGGATTTGAAGTGTCAAGATAGAATATTTGAGGAAGGAGACATGGTCTTCATTCACGTATGCCCAAAGAAGAGTTCCCTATCCTTAGGGGATTGCAAGAAGCTAAGTCCAAGGTATTGTGGACCATACAAGATCCTCAAATACCTAGGACCCAATGCTTATAGACTGAAACTCCCTGAGAACCTAAAGGTTCATAATGTATTCCATATCAGCCTATTGAACAAGTATGTACCTAATCCTAGCCATGTACTTGATGACCAACAAGTGGCAATGCCTAGCCAAGGAGTCCTTGAGCTACGGCCTAACAGGATCTTAGATGTTGGGGAGAGACAACTGAGATCCAGAACCTTGAGAGAATGCCTCGTCCAGTGGAAAGATTATCCCAAGGAGGATGCCACTTGGATGGATGAAAGCACTCTCAACCAACAATATCCCCAGTTCATCTCGAGATGAGGACATCTCGATTCCTCCAAGGGGGAGAAAATGTAATATTCCCATTTGAGAATATTACTAAACCGACCTCCCGCTCTCATCGTAAACTCGTGCAAAGATTATCACCAGTGCCAGCAGCTAATCTATAACCACATGCGAGAAATGGAGACACTCCACCTTAGGAAAATAAGGCCGGGGATTCAAACCTGCATAGCCGCGGGAAAACTCCCTCTTGGGAGGAGGTTAAGGGGATAAAGGTGGAATTATTGCAGAATTTTTGAATTTATCTTCCCCAGCCGATGTGTGGCTGGGGGAAAGGGATGGGCTAGTAAGGGCAGCATGAGGAGGTGGGGGGAGAGAGCCATGCAACGGGCCACGTGGGGAGGTCCCCTCTCCCCCCCTTGGACTATAAGAACCCCCTTTGTGGGGTGGTGGGAAAAGCGGAGAGGCCGCGGAGGGGCCGTGAGGGAGGCTGCGTAAGGCTGCAGTAGATGTCGTGAGAGAGGAGAAGAAGCCGAGAAGCTACGACTGTGAGGCTCTTATGACATGGCCAAAGGAGGAGGCTGTTGCGAGTCAGAGGGCGCCATTGCTACCGTCCGCCACAAGCCGCTGGGCAAGCACACTGCCGCCACTCTCTCTGCTGCTGCCACCGTTGCAGCAGGTGGCGCTGAGGCTCCATGTCAGTCGATCACCTCCCAAGAAACGTCATCCGCCACGTATTATCCTCCCCCTTCCATGTGGAGGCTGCGATAGCCAGAGGCTTACTGGAAGCTTCTTTTTTTTTTTTTTTTTTTTAGAAGCTTCTAAGGGGGGGGCTTCCTTAAACCCCCTTCCCACTAGATCACCCAATAAGTCCATCCCGGGACTTTGAAGAAGAGGAGGCTACAAAACCCCTTCCCACCAATCATCCCTGGGCCGGGATTTTGAAGAGTAAGAGAGGAAGCCTATAAAGGCCCTTCCCACCAATCACCCACAAGGCCGGTCCTAGGATTTTAGGGAAGGAGAAGAAGAACTCTAAAGCCTCCATTCTTGCAAGGCCCATTCGCAAGAGCCCTTTCCGCGAACATCCTCGTAAGGCCTCAGTTGATGAAACTCCATTCATAAAATCTCCATTTCCAAGATTTTTATAGGAGCCCCATTTCCACAAACCAAGCTCCAACCCTGCAAGGCCTTCCATAAGGCCAAATTCCGCAAGCTGGTATTCTCAAGGATCCACATTTCGAAAGGGATCTCCTGCGTACCAGGGAGAAAAGAGCAAGATCTTAAGCTGCGTACCAGGGCGAGCAAATTCACCGATTGCGTAAGGGAAAAGGCAACCTGGAAGTCCGTAATTATGTCATGATGGCCCCCAAAAAGTCACAAGTTGCGCCTGCGGAAGGATCTTCTCCTAGTATTTACGTGGATATTTCCCGGAGTCCACAAGTCCAGGTTTTATCTATTTGGATTCCACACAAAAGTATTGAATTAATCACGATAACTTCATGGAATTAGGAAGCACTCATGCATGTTCAAATTCAACTAGTCAAGTTAAATGCAATTGGAAAAATGAATTGGCTATTTGAACATTTATTAGAAATAGCTTAAGATATGAAAATTGATCATTGGTATGTTCAATGGAATGAGCATAAGGTGTCTATGCATTTGTAGGACCTTATCAGTAAGTTTCCTTTTGTGCATTCGAAAGTGACGAATCTAGGACAACTGTTACCTCATTACAAGGTTGAAATTATTGAGGTACACCTTTTTACTAGGCATGGAAAGATTAATGGCATGTCACATTTTTAGATAAATCTTCCTTGTAATGATTCATGAGGAAAAGTTAACACTCATAAGATGTTATTCGAAAAGAAATAGAAGAGCACGAAAATGATATATGGACTTGCCAGTGGCATGTAAAATGGAATAAGTTAACACTAGCTTTAGTTTTGTATGAGCTTCATTGACTACACTGTAGCTAGGAGAAAGTTGCGTATTGCATAGTCGTCATGCAAAAATGTCATTCATCAGGAGCCGCATTTAGGAAAGGTTGCATGGTTTATCAAAGCATGAGATTCTAAAGTGTAGACAACCAGGTTGTAGGCATGATTATTTGATGTAAGTCCTAGTAGGACCTAGGAAAGTTAGTGTCCAGATTATCAGGCATTTTTACTTTACCAAGGAAAGATAGGGTTATTGTGAACCATGTGATGCGTAGAAGCAATGAATCGCATGTTTACATGTATTGGTGTAGTTGTAACTATTTTTCCCTTTAGATCTAGTTTATTATCTCTAGGAAAGGTTCATCTTTGTCGCAAGACAAGTATATTGAGTTGTCTAAATCACCTAACCCACAAGGGATTCATATGGGCATGGTTCAGTCGATATGACAAATATCCCAAGTGCTAACTAGGGTTTAGCGCGATAAGGATTCGACCTAGTTTTACACTTGTTGCCAAGTCAAAGTCCTCAAACCCAAAGGTCCTACCCACCTTCCCGGAGAAATTGAGCCAATGGGACACGCACGCAAATAATGATCTAGGGTTTCTAACCTAAAGATCATTCGACCTAGTGCTAGAACTTCGTTTGAGTTGGAATCCCTAGGACCGAACATTGTCGGTCTAGTGCAATTAGGATTGGGGTGAGTGAGAAGACGCCCTAAACCCTACTTCGAGTCTAATCATAATTATTGACCAGAAAACACCAGTCAAAAGTGAAATGATCTCTTGGAATGGAGGCGACACTTGTGCAACAAGTTGCAACGTCGCATAGCCTTGTGGTTTGATCACAAGAAAGTTTTGCCAATCCCTAGAATGAGGTTGGCAGATTCTTGCGCAAATTTAACTTACAAGAGGATGAGTAATCATCCTGTTACATCACCTTTCTTGGGGAATAATTGCCAAGAAAAAGGAGAGTTAGGTATTTGCTTGGAAGCAATTGACCAATCAAAAAAATTGAAGCGACATGGTTGCCAGGATTTACTATTAATAAAACCTAAGGTATTGGTTAAGTTGGGTTAACAGGGTATGGCCCTAACCCAAGGACAAAAGGGTGAACAAACAAACCCTTGGGGATCTTGCCAAGTCGCAATTGATCCCAGATCGAATGCTGGATGCATTCGGAGAGAAAGATTCACTCCTTAACAGTTGGCCAAATAAACGACCACTGAAATTGATTGTGCTTGTAATAGTTTAGAAAGCACTGTTTGCATTGTTTGCTCAAGGAACTAAAGGATGAAAAGATATCTAAATGCTTCAGGTTGAGGTCCTCAAGGGAGAGGCAGCTTCAGTTACCCCCGACTGCCTGCCTGACCCTAACCAAGGGGGTTGTTGACCGCGCTGGGAACGTGGACCGAACCCGCCGCGAGAGGTCTTTCCGTTGAGCTCTACTTGGAGCAGGAGGACGCTTGGGTGCCACGAGGGGCTCTGGCCGTAAATCCCTCGCCTTCCGGGTCCTGCACAAGAGGCTAACGTGACTCGAGATTGGATCTCGAGGCCCGCATACTAGTCTACGGGCGGAAACTTGGAATAGTAATCCCTATGGATTACTGGATAGCCTTCGGGCGGACTATGGACAAGCCTACGGGCGGAACTCCTTGTATTCCAAAGATAAAATGATGAAATGATAATAAAGAAGTTGTTTGATATTGTTTTTCTATGTCACGTGCTAAGATTACGTGAAGGAACCAGTGCTTAACAGGGTTAATTAAAGAAGCTGATTGTTATATGTCAAATTAATGTGTTAGATAATTACATAACTAAAACAAACCGAGGAAAGTGCGGAGGATGGACCATGGGTCCGTCCTACGGATGGGTGGTCCCGGTTAGCCGGGAACTTTTCTCAAAGATCTGGAAGATGCAGCGGGAGGTTCATCGAAAGCAATGACCGAGAATTATGTTTTACCCAATTTACGCTGTTTTAGGGGAACGGAATGGGACTATGGCAGAGAGGTTGAGTTTTGCATCCCTCTCGTTTCCCATTCTCCTTGAACCAAGTGCAGCGTGATTCCGCTTCGGACCTGGCGTTTCTGCGTAAAGTAGTTCGCTCTGGTCTGACGCTAGTTGCTGCTAGCTAATGACCAAACAGGAAAACCCAAATTCAGGTCGATCCTAAGTGGGAACGGCCAGGATACTTCCGCTACGTGGCAGACGCGGGAAGACCTAGATCGCAAGTCCCGTAACATTCCATGGGAGTGCCGGGCGGAGCTTTCTAGACATCCTTTCCGATGGACTGCTAAGACGTGTCCGGGATGATTCTAGGGGACACGTTACAGTTGGTATCAGAGCTAACCAACAAAGGACTTGTTTTTAGGAAATTTTAATAAGACGAAGTAAAGCAAATGCTACTGTCCCAAACATTTCCTTACTTTCAATGCTGTCTTGCAGAATTATGAAGCATGGAACAAGTTCTTAGTGTTCCGAGTCATGTTTATGACCGCGATGCATTCCACGGATTATTGACAAAGGGTTGAGATGATGAACATCCTAGACCGCATTTACAATCCATCGCCTGTGTACGTGGAACGGAGATGGATGGGTGTTACAGGGATCTATTACATAACTGCCTATCAACCTGCGTACCTTCAAATTAACTTGAAGAGAATCAAGTGGATGGAGGATTTGAAGATCGTAAAGCTGTTCGTCTTTGTTGAGGCTCATGCAAACGTGACCCTACAGGTCGGAGGACGAAGGGTTAACCAGAATAAGTATGTGTACGGGGAAGTGATTCAAAGAATCCTTGCCGACCGAATCAAGGTTTTGGGACGTCATGAGAAGAATGGATATCAAAGGAAAAGATACCCTAATCTTCCAATGAATTATCGATTCCTGAAAATCGATGACCCCAATCCGTACTACTACTCAGTTCCTGTAGCTGAATGCAACAATATCTTATTCTCTTCGAATTAATGTATCAACTTGTTCCATCGCCCCAAGAAATAATTGTACCTCGAAAGGGCTATGTTGATATGAATGGAATAAAACTTTTTCTTCCGATTGTCTTGACTATGAATACTAATAAAGAAGTAAAGTGATTTGGTCACTTGGCTGAAGGAATACGTGGACGTAGTTTCTGAAGAGTTAACAGAACTCTCGCTTCAAAGTGAAGTAGATCATGAGATGAAGCTAGTAATAGGAGCTGCGCCAATGGCGAAGAGACCCTATAGAATGTCTATACCGAAAGCAATTGAGTTGAAGGAACAACTCAAGCAACTACTAGATTAGGGCTACATCCGTCCTAACAGTCACCATGGGAAGTACCAGTACTGTTCCAGAAAAAGAAAGATGGAACACTTCAACTATATATTGATCACAGTGGGTTGAATCAATCAACAGTCAAGAACAAATATCATATTCTTAGAATAGATGAGCTTCTTGATAGTCTTCAGGGTGCCAAAATCTTCTCCAAGATTATCTTAGGTCTGGCTACTATCAGATAAGAATCAAGGAAGAAGATATCCCAAAGACGACCTTCAACACTAGATATGGACACTTGAGTTCTAGTTATGTCATTAGGGCTTACGAAGGTGCCTGACACATTCAATAGGTTAATGCAGGATATTTTTAGACCATATCTTGATAACTTCGTGCTCGTCTTCTTCGATGACACTCTGTTCCAAACAGGAGGGAGATCATCAATCCCAACTTCGGATTTTCCTTGAGACAAGGAGGTCACACAAGTTGTATGCTAAGATGACGAAATTATGCATTCCTCAAACATCAAATTGGTTATCTGGGATTCATCATATCGGTAGAAGGAATCTCAATGGAGCCAGCCTAAGTTGGAAATGTTCTAGGATGGCCAAATACCAACAACTATCAAAGAAATACTCAGCTTTCTTGGACTGACAAGATGGTATGGGGTCTTCATCCAAAACTATGCTTTGATTGTAGCACCTTTGACAAAATTATTGAAGAAGCAAACGTCCATTGCATGGTCAACTGCCGAACAAACTAGCTTTGATAGGTTGAAGCAAAGTTTGGTATTAGTACCGATCCTAAAACTTCTAGACCACAGTAAGGAGTAGAGGTAGTAACTGATACTAGCATGCGTATGTAGAAAAGTCATCCTATAGCCTAATCTTCAAGAAACTGAAGAGCCATGAAAAGAATTATGCTACCAATGATCTTGAACTTTTAGTTGTCAAGCTTCGGAGACACTACCTGCGGGGTAACAAGTTTACACTAGTGACTGATCATAAAAAAGTCTCAAGTGGGACTTTACCTAGAACAAGCTCAACATGAGGCAATGTCAGTTGATTGAAGTGCTGGAGGAGTATGACCTTAAGATCAAGTACCGAACTGGAAAGGAGTATGTAGTTGCTGATGCACTCAGTCGCAAGGCATTCCTAAATTCCCTAATCTTGCAGAATCCATCAATAGCTAGATCTCTAGCTACAAAGGTATCTATGCCAAGCAACCCTATTTTCGAACTAGCTAGAGAGGAAGCATGCCATGATCTAGCCTATCAAAAGGTGCTAAGGGAAATCTCTATCAAGGACCAGGAACAAAAGCTATAGGCCAAAGGTCATGAATTCTCTGTCAATAATGGACATGTCTACTATAGAATGAGAGCATGTATACCGGCAAGCCAGTTACTTAAACAAGAAGAGATTGTGTGAAGCTCATGATTTCACTTTCTCGGGACATCAAAGCTGCGAAGGATAGACAGAAGGCATACACGGATTTGAAGTGTCAAGATAGAATATTTGAGGAAGGAGACATGGTCTTCATTCACGTATGCCCAAAGAAGAGTTCCCTATCCTTAGGGGATTGCAAGAAGCTAAGTCCAAGGTATTGTGGACCATACAAGATCCTCAAATACCTAGGACCCAATGCTTATAGACTGAAACTCCCTGAGAACCTAAAGGTTCATAATGTATTCCATATCAGCCTATTGAACAAGTATGTACCTAATCCTAGCCATGTACTTGATGACCAACAAGTTGTAATGCCTAGCCAAGGAGTCCTTGAGCTACGGCCTCACAGGATCTTAGATGTTGGGGAGAGACAACTGAGATCCAGAACCTTGAGAGAATGCCTCGTCCAGTGGAAAGATTATCCCAAGGAGGATGCCACTTGGATGGATGAAAGCACTCTCAACCAACAATATCCCCAGTTCATCTCGAGATGAGAACATCTCGATTCCTCCAAGGGGGAGAAAATGTAATATTCCCATTTGAGAATATTACTAAACCGACCTCCCGCTCTCATCGTAAACTCGTGCAAAGATTATCACCAGTGCCAGCAGCTAATCTATAACCACATGCGAGAAATGGAGACACTCCACCTTAGGAAAATAAGGCCGGGGATTCAAACCTGCATAGCCGCGGGAAAACTCCCTCTTGGGAGGAGGTTAAGGGGATAAAGGTGGAATTATTGCAGAATTTTTGAATTTATCTTCCCCAGCCGATGTGTGGCTAGGGGAAAGGGATGGGCTAGTAAGGGCAGCATGAGGAGGTGGGGGGAGAGAGCCATGCAACGGGCCACGTGGGGAGGTCCCCTCTCCCCCCCTTGGACTATAAGAACCCCCTTTGTGGGGTGGTGGGAAAAGCAGAGAGGCCGCGGAGGGGCCGTGAGGGAGGCTGCGTAAGGCTGCAGTAGATGTTGTGAGAGAGGAGAAGAAGCCGAGAAGCTACGACTGTGAGGCTCTTGTGACATGGCCAAAGGAGGAGGCTGTTGCGAGTCAGAGGGCGCCATTGCTACCGTCCGCCACAAGCCGCTGGGCAAGCACACTGCCGCCACTCTCTCTGCTGCTGCCACCGTTGCAGCAGGTGGCGCTGAGGCTCCATGTCAGTCGATCACCTCCCAAGAAACGTCATCCGCCACGTATTATCCTCCCCCTTCCATGTGGAGGCTGCGATAGCCAGAGGCTTACTGGAAGCTTCTTTTTTTTTTTTTTTTTTAGAAGCTTCTAAGGGGGGGGGGGCTTCCTTAAACCCCCTTCCCACTAGATCACCCAATAAGTCCATCCCGGGACTTTGAAGAAGAGGAGGCTACAAAACCCCTTCCCACCAATCATCCCTGGGCCGGGATTTTGAAGAGTAAGAGAGGAAGCCTATAAAGGCCCTTCCCACCAATCACCCACAAGGCCGGTCCTAGGATTTTAGGGAAGGAGAAGAAGAACTCTAAAGCCTCCATTCTTGCAAGGCCCATTCGCAAGAGCCCTTTCCGCGAACATCCTCGTAAGGCCTCAGTTGATGAAACTCCATTCATAAAATCTCCATTTCCAAGATTTTTATAGGAGCCCCATTTCCACAAACGAAGCTCCAACCTTGCAAGGCCTTCCATAAGGCCAAATTCCGCAAGCTGGTATTCTCAAGGATCCACATTTCAAAAGGGATCTCCTGCGTACCAGGGAGAAAAGAGCAAGATCTTAAGCTGCGTACCAGGGCGAGCAAATTCACCGATTGCGTAAGGGAAAAGGCAACCTGGAAGTCCGTAATTATGTCATGATGGCCCCCAAAAAGTCACAAGTTGCGCCTGCGGAAGGATCTTCTCCTAGTATTTACGTGGATATTTCCCGGAGTCCACAAGTCCAGGTTTTATCTATTTGGATTCCACACAAAAGTATTGAATTAATCACGATAACTTCATGGAATTAGGAAGCACTCATGCATGTTCAAATTCAACTAGTCAAGTTAAATGCAATTGGAAAAATGAATTGGCTATTTGAACATTTATTAGAAATAGCTTAAGATATGAAAATTGATCATTGGTACGTTCAATGGAATGAGCATAAGGTGTCTATGCATTTGTAGGACCTTATCAGTAAGTTTCCTTTTGTGCATTCGAAAGTGACGAATCTAGGACAACTGTTACCTCATTACAAGGTTGAAATTATTGAGGTACACCTTTTTACTAGGCATGGAAAGATTAATGGCATGTCACATTTTTAGATAAATCTTCCTTGTAATGATTCATGAGGAAAAGTTAACACTCATAAGATGTTATTCGAAAAGAAATAGAAGAGCACGAAAATGATATATGGACTTGCCAGTGGCATGTAAAATGGAATAAGTTAACACTAGCTTTAGTTTTGTATGAGCTTCATTGACTACACTGTAGCTAGGAGAAAGTTGCGTATTGCATAGTCGTCATGCAAAAATGTCATTCATCAGGAGCCGCATTTAAGAAAGGTTGCATGGTTTATCAAAGCATGAGATTCTAAAGTGTAGACAACCAGGTTGTAGGCATGATTATTTGATGTAAGTCCTAGTAGGACCTAGGAAAGTTAGTGTCCAGATTATCAGGCATTTTCACTTTACCAAGGAAAGATAGGGTTATTGTGAACCATGTGATGCGTAGAAGCAATGAATCGCATGTTTACATGTATTGGTGTAGTTGTAACTATTTTTCCCTTTAGATCTAGTTTATTATCTCTAGGAAAGGTTCATCTTTGTCGCAAGACAAGTATATTGAGTTGTCTAAATCACCTAACCCACAAGGGATTCATATGGGCATGGTTCAGTCGATATGACAAATATCCCAAGTGCTAACTAGGGTTTAGCGCGATAAGGATTCGACCTAGTTTTACACTTGTTGCCAAGTCAAAGTCCTCAAACCCAAAGGTCCTACCCACCTTCCCGGAGAAATCGAGCCAATGGGACACGCACGCAAATAATGATCTAGGGTTTCTAACCTAAAGATCATTCGAACTAGTGCTAGAACTTCGTTTGAGTTGGAATCCCTAGGACCGAACATTGTCGGTCTAGTGCAATTAGGATTGGGGTGAGTGAGAAGACGCCCTAAACCCTACTTCGAGTCTAATCATAATTATTGACCAGAAAATACCAGTCAAAAGTGAAATGATCTCTTGGAATGGAGGCGACACTTGTGCAACAAGTTGCAACGTCGCATAGCCTTGTGGTTTGATCACAAGAAAGTTTTGCCAATCCCTAGAATGAGGTTGGCAGATTCTTGCGCAAATTTAACTTACAAGAGGATGAGTAATCATCCTGTTACATCACCTTTCTTGGGGAATAATTGCCAAGAAAAAGAAGAGTTAGGTATTTGCTTGGAAGCAATTGACCAATCAAAAAATTTGAAGCGACATGGTTGCCAGGATTTACTATTAATAAAACCTAAGGTATTGGTTAAGTTGGGTTAACAGGGTATGGCCCTAACCCAAGGACATAAGGGTGAACAAACAAACCCTTGGGGATCTTGCCAAGTCGCAATTGATCCCAGATCGAATGCTGGATGCATTCGGAGAGAAAGATTCACTCCTTAACAGTTGGCCAAATAAACGACCACTGAAATTGATTGTGCTTGTAATAGTTTAGAAAGCACTGTTTGCATTGTTTGCTCAAGGAACTAAAGGATGAAAAGATATCTAAATGCTTCAGGTTGAGGGCCTCAAGGGAGAGGCAGCTTCAGTTACCCCCGACTGCCTGCCTGACCCTAACCAAGGGGGTTGTTGACCGCGCTGGGAACGTGGACCGAACCCGCCACGAGAGGTCTTTCCGTTGAGCTCTACTTGGAGCAGGAGGACGCTTGGGTGCCACGAGGGGCTCTGGCCGTAAATCCCTCGCCTTCCGGGTCCTGCACAAGAGGCTAACGTGACTCGAGATTGGATCTCGAGGCCCACATACTAGTCTACGGGAGGAAACTTGGAATAGTAATCCCTATGGATTACTGGATAGCCTTCGGGCGGACTATGGACAAGCCTACGGGCGGAACTCCTTGTATTCCAAAGATAAAGTGATGAAATGATAATAAAGAAGTTGTTTGATATTGTTTTTCTATGTCACGTGCTAAGATTACGTGAAGGAACCAGTGCTTAACAGGGTTAATTAAAGAAGCTGATTGTTATATGTCAAATTAATGTGTTAGATAATTACATAACTAAAACAAACCGAGGAAAGTGCGGAGGATGGACCATGGGTCCGTCCTACGGATGGGTGGTCCCGGTTAGCCGGGAACTTTTCTCAAAGATCTGGAAGATGCAGCGGGAGGTTCATCGAAAGCAATGACCGAGAATTATGTTTTACCCAATTTACGCTATTTTAGGGGAACGGAATGGGACTATGGCAGAGAGGTTGAGTTTTGCATCCCTCTCGTTTCCCATTCTCCTTGAACCAAGTGCAGCGTGATTCCGCTTTGGACCTGGCGTTTCTGCGTAAAGTAGTTCGCTCGGGTCTGACGCTAGTTGCTGCTAGCTAATGACCAAACAGGAAAACCCAAATTCAGGTCGATCCTAAGTGGGAATGGCCAGGATACTTCCGCTACGTGGCAGACGCGGGAAGACCTAGATCGCAAGTCCCGTAACATTCCATGGGAGTGCCGGGCGGAGCTTTCTAGACATCCTTTCCGATGGACTGCTAAGACGTGTCCGGGATGATTCTAGGGGACACGTTACAGTTGGTATCAGAGCTAACCAACAAAGGACTTGTTTTTAGGAAATTTTAATAAGACGAAGTAAAGCAAATGCTACTGTCCCAAACATTTCCTTACTTTCAATGCTGTCTTGCAGAATTATGAAGCATGGAACAAGTTCTTAGTGTTCCGAGTCATGTTTATGACCGCGATGCATTCCACGGATTATCGACAAAGGGTTGAGATGATGAACATCCTAGACCGCATTTACAATCCATCGCCTGTGTACGTGGAACGGAGATGGATGGGTGTTACAGGGATCTATTACATAACTGCCTATCAACCTGCGTACCTTCAAATTAACTTGAAGAGAATCAAGTGGATGGAGGATTTGAAGATCGTAAAGCTGTTCGTCTTTGTTGAGGCTCATGCAAACGTGACCCTACAGGTCGGAGGACGAAGGGTTAACCAGAATAAGTATGTGTACGGGGAAGTGATTCAAAGAATCCTTGCCGACCGAATCAAGGTTTTGGGACGTCATGAGAAGAATGGATATCAAAGGAAAAGATACCCTAATCTTCCAATGAATTATCGATTCCTGAAAATCGATGACCCCAATCCGTACTACTACTCAGTTCCTGTAGCTGAATGCAACAATATCTTATTCTCTTCGAATTAATGTATCAACTTGTTCCATCGCCCCAAGAAATAATTGTACCTCGAAAGGGCTATGTTGATATGAATGGAATAAAACTTTTTCTTCCGATTGTCTTGACTATGAATACTAATAAAGAAGTAAAGTGATTTGGTCACTTGGCTGAAGGAATACGTGGACGTAGTTTCTGAAGAGTTAACAGAACTCTCGCTTCAAAGTGAAGTAGATCATGAGATGAAGCTAGTAATAGGAGCTGCGCCAATGGCGAAGAGACCCTATAGAATGTCTATACCGAAAGCAATTGAGTTGAAGGAACAACTCAAGCAACTACTAGATTAGGGCTACATCCGTCCTAACAGTCACCATGGGAAGTACCAGTACTGTTCCAGAAAAAGAAAGATGGAACACTTCAACTATATATTGATCACAGTGGGTTGAATCAATCAACAGTCAAGAACAAATATCATATTCTTAGAATAGATGAGCTTCTTGATAGTCTTCAGGGTGCCAAAATCTTCTCCAAGATTATCTTAGGTCTGGCTACTATCAGATAAGAATCAAGGAAGAAGATATCCCAAAGACGACCTTCAACACTAGATATGGACACTTGAGTTCTAGTTATGTCATTAGGGCTTACGAAGGTGCCTGACACATTCAATAGGTTAATGCAGGATATTTTTAGACCATATCTTGATAACTTCGTGCTCGTCTTCTTCGATGACACTCTGTTCCAAACAGGAGGGAGATCATCAATCCCAACTTCGGATTTTCCTTGAGACAAGGAGGTCACACAAGTTGTATGCTAAGATGACGAAATTATGCATTCCTCAAACATCAAATTGGTTATCTGGGATTCATCATATCGGTAGAAGGAATCTCAATGGAGCCAGCCTAAGTTGGAAATGTTCTAGGATGGCCAAATACCAACAACTATCAAAGAAATACTCAGCTTTCTTGGACTGACAAGATGGTATGGGGTCTTCATCCAAAACTATGCTTTGATTGTAGCACCTTTGACAAAATTATTGAAGAAGCAAACGTCCATTGCATGGTCAACTGCCGAACAAACTAGCTTTGATAGGTTGAAGCAAAGTTTGGTATTAGTACCGATCCTAAAACTTCTAGACCACAGTAAGGAGTAGAGGTAGTAACTGATACTAGCATGCGTATGTAGAAAAGTCATCCTATAGCCTAATCTTCAAGAAACTGAAGAGCCATGAAAAGAATTATGCTACCCATGATCTTGAACTTTTAGTTGTCAAGCTTCGGAGACACTACCTGCGGGGTAACAAGTTTACACTAGTGACTGATCATAAAAAAGTCTCAAGTGGGACTTTACCTAGAACAAGCTCAACATGAGGCAATGTCAGTTGATTGAAGTGCTGGAGGAGTATGACCTTAAGATCAAGTACCGAACTGGAAAGGAGTATGTAGTTGCTGATGCACTCAGTCGCAAGGCATTCCTAAATTCCCTAATCTTGCAGAATCCATCAATAGCTAGATCTCTAGCTACAAAGGTATCTATGCCAAGCAACCCTATTTTCGAACTAGCTAGAGAGGAAGCATGCCATGATCTAGCCTATCAAAAGGTGCTAAGGGAAATCTCTATCAAGGACCACGAACAAAAGCTATAGGCCAAAGGTCATGAATTCTCTGTCAATAATGGACATGTCTACTATAGAATGAGAGCATGTATACCGGCAAGCCAGTTACTTAAACAAGAAGAGATTGTGCGAAGCTCATGATTTCACTTTCTCGGGACATCAAAGCTACGAAGGATAGACAGAAGGCATACACGGATTTGAAGTGTCAAGATAGAATATTTGAGGAAGGAGACATGGTCTTCATTCACGTATGCCCAAAGAAGAGTTCCCTATCCTTAGGGGATTGCAAGAAGCTAAGTCCAAGGTATTGTGGACCATACAAGATCCTCAAATACCTAGGACCCAATGCTTATAGACTGAAACTCCCTAAGAACCTAAAGGTTCATAATGTATTCCATATCAGCCTATTGAACAAGTATGTACCTAATCCTAGCCATGTACTTGATGACCAACAAGTTGTAATGCCTAGCCAAGGAGTCCTTGAGCTACGGCCTAACAGGATCTTAGATGTTGGGGAGAGACAACTGAGATCCAGAACCTTGAGAGAATGCCTCGTCCAGTGGAAAGATTATCCCAAGGAGGATGCCACTTGGATGGATGAAAGCACTCTCAACCAACAATATCCCCAGTTCATCTCGAGATGAGGACATCTCAATTCCTCCAAGGGGGAGAAAATGTAATATTCCCATTTGAGAATATTACTAAACCGACCTCCCGCTCTCATCGTAAACTCGTGCAAAGATTATCACCAGTGCCAGCAGCTAATCTATAACCACATGCGAGAAATGGAGACACTCCACCTTAGGAAAATAAGGCCGGGGATTCAAACCTGCATAGCCGCGGGAAAACTCCCTCTTGGGAGGAGGTTAAGGGGATAAAGGTGGAATTATTGCAGAATTTTTGAATTTATCTTCCCCAGCCGATGTGTGGCTGGGGGAAAGGGATGGGCTAGTAAGGGCAGCATGAGGAGGTGGGGGGAGAGAGCCATGCAACGGGCCACGTGGGGAGGTCCCCTCTCCCCCCCTTGGACTATAAGAACCCCCTTTGTGGGGTGGTGGGAAAAGCGGAGAGGCCGCGGAGGGGCCGTGAGGGAGGCTGCGTAAGGCTGCAGTAGATGTCGTGAGAGAGGAGAAGAAGCCGAGAAGCTACGACTGTGAGGCTCTTGTGACATGGCCAAAGGAGGAGGCTGTTGCAACTCAGAGGGCGCCATTGCTACCGTCTGCCACAAGCCGCTGGGCAAGCACACTGCCGCCACTCTCTCTGCTGCTGCCACCGTTGCAGCAGGTGGCGCTGAGGCTCCATGTCAGTCGATCACCTCCCAAGAAACGTCATCCGCCACGTATTATCCTCCCCCTTCCATGTGGAGGCTGCGATAGCCAGAGGCTTACTGGAAGCTTCTTTTTTTTTTTTTTTTTTTTGTTAGAAGCTTCTAAGGGGGGGGGGGGCTTCCTTAAACCCCCTTCCCACTAGATCACCCAATAAGTCCATCCCGGGACTTTGAAGAAGAGGAGGCTACAAAACCCCTTCCCACCAATCATCCCTAGGCCGGGATTTTGAAGAGTAAGAGAGGAAGCCTATAAAGGCCCTTCCCACCAATCACCCACAAGGCCGGTCCTAGGATTTTAGGGAAGGAGAAGAAGAACTCTAAAGCCTCCATTCTTGCAAGGCCCATTCACAAGAGCCCTTTCCGCGAACATCCTCGTAAGGCCTCAGTTGATGAAACTCCATTCATAAAATCTCCATTTCCAAGATTTTTATAGGAGCCCCATTTCCACAAACCAAGCTCCAACCCTGCAAGGCCTTCCATAAGGCCAAATTCCGCAAGCTGGTATTCTCAAGGATCCACATTTCGAAAGGGATCTCCTGCGTACCAGGGAGAAAAGAGCAAGATCTTAAGCTGCGTACCAGGGCGAGCAAATTCACCGATTGCGTAAGGGAAAAGGAAACCTGGAAGTCCGTAATTATGTCATGATGGCCCCCAAAAAGTCACAAGTTGCGCCTGCGGAAGGATCTTCTCCTAGTATTTACGTGGATATTTCCCGGAGTCCACAAGTCCAGGTTTTATCTATTTGGATTCCACACAAAAGTATTGAATTAATCACGATAACTTCATGGAATTAGGAAGCACTCATGCATGTTCAAATTCAACTAGTCAAGTTAAATGCAATTGGAAAAATGAATTGGCTATTTGAACATTTATTAGAAATAGCTTAAGATATGAAAATTGATCATTGGTACGTTCAATGGAATGAGCATAAGGTGTCTATGCATTTGTAGGACCTTATCAGTAAGTTTCCTTTTGTGCATTCGAAAGTGACGAATCTAGGACAACTGTTACCTCATTACAAGGTTGAAATTATTGAGGTACACCTTTTTACTAGGCATGGAAAGATTAATGGCATGTCACATTTTTAGATAAATCTTCCTTGTAATGATTCATGAGGAAAAGTTAACACTCATAAGATGTTATTCGAAAAGAAATAGAAGAGCATGAAAATGATATATGGACTTGCCAGTGGCATGTAAAATGGAATAAGTTAACACTAGCTTTAGTTTTGTATGAGCTTCATTGACTACACTGTAGCTAGGAGAAAGTTGCGTATTGCATAGTCGTCATGCAAAAATGTCATTCATCAGGAGCCGCATTTAGGAAAGGTTGCATGGTTTATCAAAGCATGAGATTCTAAAGTGTAGACAACCAGGTTGTAGGCATGATTATTTGATGTAAGTCCTAGTAGGACCTAGGAAAGTTAGTGTCCAGATTATCAGGCATTTTTACTTTACCAAGGAAAGATAGGGTTATTGTGAACCATGTGATGCGTAGAAGCAATGAATCGCATGTTTACATGTATTGGTGTAGTTGTAACTATTTTTCCCTTTAGATCTAGTTTATTATCTCTAGGAAAGGTTCATCTTTGTCGCAAGACAAGTATATTGAGTTGTCTAAATCACCTAACCCACAAGGGATTCATATGGGCATGGTTCAGTCGATATGACAAATATCCCAAGTGCTAACTAGGGTTTAGCGCGATAAGGATTCGACCTAGTTTTACACTTGTTGCCAAGTCAAAGTCCTCAAACCCAAAGGTCCTACCCACCTTCCCGGAGAAATTGAGCCAATGGGACACGCACGCAAATAATGATCTAGGGTTTCTAACCTAAAGATCATTCGACCTAGTGCTAGAACTTCGTTTGAGTTGGAATCCCTAGGACCGAACATTGTCGGTCTAGTGCAATTAGGATTGGGGTGAGTGAGAAGACGCCCTAAACCCTACTTCGAGTCTAATCATAATTATTGACCAGAAAACACCAGTCAAAAGTGAAATGATCTCTTGGAATGGAGGCGACACTTGTGCAACAAGTTGCAACGTCGCATAGCCTTGTGGTTTGATCACAAGAAAGTTTTGCCAATCCCTAGAATGAGGTTGGCAGATTCTTGCGCAAATTTAACTTACAAGAGGATGAGTAATCATCCTGTTACATCACCTTTCTTGGGGAATAATTGCCAAGAAAAAGGAGAGTTAGGTATTTGCTTGGAAGCAATTGACCAATCAAAAAAATTGAAGCGACATGGTTGCCAGGATTTACTATTAATAAAACCTAAGGTATTGGTTAAGTTGGGTTAACAGGGTATGGCCCTAACCCAAGGACAAAAGGGTGAACAAACAAACCCTTGGGGATCTTGCCAAGTCGCAATTGATCCCAGATCGAATGCTGGATGCATTCGGAGAGAAAGATTCACTCCTTAACAGTTGGCCAAATAAACGACCACTGAAATTGATTGTGCTTGTAATAGTTTAGAAAGCACTGTTTGCATTGTTTGCTCAAGGAACTAAAGGATGAAAAGATATCTAAATGCTTCAGGTTGAGATCCTCAAGGGAGAGGCAGCTTCAGTTACACCCGACTGCCTGCCTGACCCTAACCAAGGGGGTTGTTGACCGCGCTGGGAACGTGGACCGAACCCGCCGCGAGAGGTCTTTCCGTTGAGCTCTACTTGGAGCAGGAGGACGCTTGGGTGCCACGAGGGGCTCTGGCCGTAAATCCCTCGCCTTCCGGGTCCTGCACAAGAGGCTAACGTGACTCGAGATTGGATCTCGAGGCCCGCATACTAGTCTACGGGCGGAAACTTGGAATAGTAATCCCTATGGATTACTGGATAGCCTTCGGGCGGACTATGGACAAGCCTACGGGCGGAACTCCTTGTATTCCAAAGATAAAATGATGAAATGATAATAAAGAAGTTGTTTGATATTGTTTTTCTATGTCACGTGCTAAGATTACGTGAAGGAACCAGTGCTTAACAGGGTTAATTAAAGAAGCTGATTGTTATATGTCAAATTAATGTGTTAGATAATTACATAACTAAAACAAACCGAGGAAAGTGCGGAGGATGGACCATGGGTCCGTCCTACGGATGGGTGGTCCCGGTTAGCCGGGAACTTTTCTCAAAGATCTGGAAGATGCAGCGGGAGGTTCATCGAAAGCAATGACCGAGAATTATGTTTTACCCAATTTACGCTGTTTTAGGGGAACGGAATGGGACTATGGCAGAGAGGTTGAGTTTTGCATCCCTCTCGTTTCCCATTCTCCTTGAACCAAGTGCAGCGTGATTCCGCTTCGGACCTGGCGTTTCTGCGTAAAGTAGTTCGCTCTGGTCTGACGCTAGTTGCTGCTAGCTAATGACCAAACAGGAAAACCCAAATTCAGGTCGATCCTAAGTGGGAACGGCCAGGATACTTCCGCTACGTGGCAGACGCGGGAAGACCTAGATCGCAAGTCCCGTAACATTCCATGGGAGTGCCGGGCGGAGCTTTCTAGACATCCTTTCCGATGGACTGCTAAGACGTGTCCGGGATGATTCTAGGGGACACGTTACAGTTGGTATCAGAGCTAACCAACAAAGGACTTGTTTTTAGGAAATTTTAATAAGACGAAGTAAAGCAAATGCTACTGTCCCAAACATTTCCTTACTTTCAATGCTGTCTTGCAGAATTATGAAGCATGGAACAAGTTCTTAGTGTTCCGAGTCATGTTTATGACCGCGATGCATTCCACGGATTATTGACAAAGGGTTGAGATGATGAACATCCTAGACCGCATTTACAATCCATCGCCTGTGTACGTGGAACGGAGATGGATGGGTGTTACAGGGATCTATTACATAACTGCCTATCAACCTGCGTACCTTCAAATTAACTTGAAGAGAATCAAGTGGATGGAGGATTTGAAGATCGTAAAGCTGTTCGTCTTTGTTGAGGCTCATGCAAACGTGACCCTACAGGTCGGAGGACGAAGGGTTAACCAGAATAAGTATGTGTACGGGGAAGTGATTCAAAGAATCCTTGCCGACCGAATCAAGGTTTTGGGACGTCATGAGAAGAATGGATATCAAAGGAAAAGATACCCTAATCTTCCAATGAATTATCGATTCCTGAAAATCGATGACCCCAATCCGTACTACTACTCAGTTCCTGTAGCTGAATGCAACAATATCTTATTCTCTTCGAATTAATGTATCAACTTGTTCCATCGCCCCAAGAAATAATTGTACCTCGAAAGGGCTATGTTGATATGAATGGAATAAAACTTTTTCTTCCGATTGTCTTGACTATGAATACTAATAAAGAAGTAAAGTGATTTGGTCACTTGGCTGAAGGAATATGTGGACGTAGTTTCTGAAGAGTTAACAGAACTCTCGCTTCAAAGTGAAGTAGATCATGAGATGAAGCTAGTAATAGGAGCTGCGCCAATGGCGAAGAGACCCTATAGAATGTCTATACCGAAAGCAATTGAGTTGAAGGAACAACTCAAGCAACTACTAGATTAGGGCTACATCCGTCCTAACAGTCACCATGGGAAGTACCAGTACTGTTCCAGAAAAAGAAAGATGGAACACTTCAACTATATATTGATCACAGTGGGTTGAATCAATCAACAGTCAAGAACAAATATCATATTCTTAGAATAGATGAGCTTCTTGATAGTCTTCAGGGTGCCAAAATCTTCTCCAAGATTATCTTAGGTCTGGCTACTATCAGATAAGAATCAAGGAAGAAGATATCCCAAAGACGACCTTCAACACTAGATATGGACACTTGAGTTCTAGTTATGTCATTAGGGCTTACGAAGGTGCCTGACACATTCAATAGGTTAATGCAGGATATTTTTAGACCATAGCTTGATAACTTCGTGCTCGTCTTCTTCGATGACACTCTGTTCCAAACAGGAGGGAGATCATCAATCCCAACTTCGGATTTTCCTTGAGACAAGGAGGTCACACAAGTTGTATGCTAAGATGACGAAATTATGCATTCCTCAAACATCAAATTGGTTATCTGGGATTCATCATATCGGTAGAAGGAATCTCAATGGAGCCAGCCTAAGTTGGAAATGTTCTAGGATGGCCAAATACCAACAACTATCAAAGAAATACTCAGCTTTCTTGGACTGACAAGATGGTATGGGGTCTTCATCCAAAACTATGCTTTGATTGTAGCACCTTTGACAAAATTATTGAAGAAGCAAACGTCCATTGCATGGTCAACTGCCGAACAAACTAGCTTTGATAGGTTGAAGCAAAGTTTGGTATTAGTACCGATCCTAAAACTTCTAGACCACAGTAAGGAGTAGAGGTAGTAACTGATACTAGCATGCGTATGTAGAAAAGTCATCCTATAGCCTAATCTTCAAGAAACTGAAGAGCCATGAAAAGAATTATGCTACCAATGATCTTGAACTTTTAGTTGTCAAGCTTCGGAGACACTACCTGCGGGGTAACAAGTTTACACTAGTGACTGATCATAAAAAAGTCTCAAGTGGGACTTTACCTAGAACAAGCTCAACATGAGGCAATGTCAGTTGATTGAAGTGCTGGAGGAGTATGACCTTAAGATCAAGTACCGAACTGGAAAGGAGTATGTAGTTGCTGATGCACTCAGTCGCAAGGCATTCCTAAATTCCCTAATCTTGCAGAATCCATCAATAGCTAGATCTCTAGCTACAAAGGTATCTATGCCAAGCAACCCTATTTTCGAACTAGCTAGAGAGGAAGCATGCCATGATCTAGCCTATCAAAAGGTGCTAAGGGAAATCTCTATCAAGGACCACGAACAAAAGCTATAGGCCAAAGGTCATGAATTCTCTGTCAATAATGGACATGTCTACTATAGAATGAGAGCATGTATACCGGCAAGCCAGTTACTTAAACAAGAAGAGATTGTGCGAAGCTCATGATTTCACTTTCTCGGGACATCAAAGTTGCGAAGGATAGACAGAAGGCATACACGGATTTGAAGTGTCAAGATAGAATATTTGAGGAAGGAGACATGGTCTTCATTCACGTATGCCCAAAGAAGAGTTCCCTATCCTTAGGGGATTGCAAGAAGCTAAGTCCAAGGTATTGTGGACCATACAAGATCCTCAAATACCTAGGACCCAATGCTTATAGACTGAAACTCCCTGAGAACCTAAAGGTTCATAATGTATTCCATATCAGCCTATTGAACAAGTATGTACCTAATCCTAGCCATGTACTTGATGACCAACAAGTTGTAATGCCTAGCCAAGGAGTCCTTGAGCTACGGCCTAACAGGATCTTAGATGTTGGGGAGAGACAACTGAGATCCAGAACCTTGAGAGAATGCCTCGTCCAGTGGAAAGATTATCCCAAGGAGGATGCCACTTGGATGGATGAAAGCACTCTCAACCAACAATATCCCCAGTTCATCTCGAGATGAGGACATCTCAATTCCTCCAAGGGGGAGAAAATGTAATATTCCCATTTGAGAATATTACTAAACCGACCTCCCGCTCTCATCGTAAACTCGTGCAAAGATTATCACCAGTGCCAGCAGCTAATCTATAACCACATGCGAGAAATGGAGACACTCCACCTTAGGAAAATAAGGCCGGGGATTCAAACCTGCATAGCCGCGGGAAAACTCCCTCTTGGGAGGAGGTTAAGGGGATAAAGGTGGAATTATTGCAGAATTTTTGAATTTATCTTCCCCAGCCGATGTGTGGCTGGGGGAAAGGGATGGGCTAGTAAGGGCAGCATGAGGAGGTGGGGGGAGAGAGCCATGCAACGGGCCACGTGGGGAGGTCCCCTCTCCCCCCCTTGGACTATAAGAACCCCCTTTGTGGGGTGGTGGGAAAAGCGGAGAGGCCGCGGAGGGGCCGTGAGGGAGGCTGCGTAAGGCTGCAGTAGATGTCGTGAGAGAGGAGAAGAAGCCGAGAAGCTACGACTGTGAGGCTCTTGTGCCATGGCCAAAGGAGGAGGCTGTTGTGAGTCAGAGGGCGCCATTGCTACCGTCCGCCACAAGCCGCTGGGCAAGCACACTGCCGCCACTCTCTCTGCTGCTGCCACCGTTGCAGCAGGTGGCGCTGAGGCTCCATGTCAGTCGATCACCTCCCAAGAAACGTCATCCGCCACGTATTATCCTCCCCCTTCCATGTGGAGGCTACGATAGCCAGAGGCTTACTGGAAGCTTCTTTCTTTTTTTCTTTTTTAGAAGCTTCTAAGGGGGGGGGGCTTCCTTAAACCCCCTTCCCACTAGATCACCCAATAAGTCCATCCCGGGACTTTGAAGAAGAGGAGGCTACAAAACCCCTTCCCACCAATCATCCCTGGGCCGGGATTTTGAAGAGTAAGAGAGGAAGCCTATAAAGGCCCTTCCCACCAATCACCCACAAGGCCGGTCCTAGGATTTTAGGGAAGGAGAAGAAGAACTCTAAAGCCTCCATTCTTGCAAGGCCCATTCGCAAGAGCCCTTTCCGCGAACATCCTCGTAAGGCCTCAGTTGATGAAACTCCATTCATAAAATCTCCATTTCCAAGAATTTTATAGGAGCCCCATTTTGCACAAACCAAGCTCCAACCCCACAAGGCCTTCCATAAGGCCAAATTCCGCAAGCTGGTATTCTCAAGGATCCACATTTCGAAAGGGATCTCCTGCGTACCAGGGAGAAAAGAGCAAGATCTTAAGCTGCGTACCAGGGCGAGCAAATTCACCGATTGCATAAGGGAAAAGGCAACCTAGAAGTTCGTAATTATGTCATGATGGCCCCCAAAAAGTCACAAGACGCGCCTGCGGAAGGATCTTCTCCTAGTATTTACGTGGATATTTCCCGGAGTCCACAAGTCCAGGTTTTATCTATTTGGATTCCACACAAAAGTATTGAATTAATCACGATAACTTCATGGAATTAGGAAGCACTCATGCATGTTCAAATTCAACTAGTCAAGTTAAATGCAATTGGAAAAATGAATTGGCTATTTGAACATTTATTAGAAATAGCTTAAGATATGAAAATTGATCATTGGTACGTTCAATGGAATGAGCATAAGGTGTCTATGCATTTGTAGGACCTTATCAGTAAGTTTCCTTTTGTGCATTCGAAAGTGACGAAGCTAGGACAACTGTTACCTCATTACAAGGTTGAAATTATTGAGGTACACCTTTTTACTAGGAATGGAAAGATTAATGGCATGTCACATTTTTAGATAAATCTTCCTTGTAATGATTCATGAGGAAAAGTTAACACTCATAAGATGTTATTCGAAAAGAAATAGAAGAGCACGAAAATGATATATGGACTTGCCAGTGGCATGTAAAATGGAATAAGTTAACACTAGCTTTAGTTTTGTATGAGCTTCATTGACTACACTGTAGCTAGGAGAAAGTTGCGTATTGCATAGTCGTCATGCAAAAATGTCATTCATCAAGAGCCGCATTTAGGAAAGGTTGCATGGTTTATCAAAGCATGAGATTCTAAAGTGTAGACAACCAGGTTGTAGGCATGATTATTTGATGTAAGTCCTAGTAGGACCTAGGAAAGTTAGTGTCCAGATTATCAGGCATTTTTACTTTACCAAGGAAAGATAGGGTTATTGTGAACCATGTGATGCGTAGAAGCAATGAATCACATGTTTACATGTATTGGTGTAGTTGTAACTATTTTTCCCTTTAGATCTAGTTTATTATCTCTAGGAAAGGTTCATCCTTGTCGCAAGACAAGTATATTGAGTTGTCTAAATCACCTAACCCACAAGGGATTCATATGGGCATGGTTCAGTCGATATGACAAATATCCCAAGTGCTAACTAGGGTTTAGTGCGACAAGGATTCGACCTAGTTTTACACTTGTTGCCAAGTCAAAGTCCTCAAACCCAAAGGTCCTACCCACCTTCCCGGAGAAATTGAGCCAATGGGACACGCACGCAAATAATGATCTAGGGTTTCTAACCTAAGGATCATTCGACCTAGTGCTAGAACTTCGTTTGAGTTGGAATCCCTAGGACCGAACATTGTCGGTCTAGTGCTATTAGGATTGGGGTGAGTGAGAAGACGCCCTAAACCCTACTTCGAGTCTAATCATAATTATTGACCAGAAAACACCAGTCAAAAGTGAAATGATCTCTTGGAATGGAGGCGACACTTGTGCAACAAGTTGCAACGTCGCATAGCCTTGTGGTTTGATCACAAGAAAGTTTTGCCAATCCCTAGAATGAGGTTGGCAGATTCTTGCGCAAATTTAACTTACAAGAGGATGAGTAATCATCCTGTTACATCACCTTTCTTGGGGAATAATTGCCAAGAAAAAGGAGAGTTAGGTATTTGCTTGGAAGCAATTGACCAATCAAAAAAATTGAAGCGTTATGGTCGCCAGGATTTACTATTAATAAAACCTAAGGTATTGGTTAAGTTGGGTTAACAGGGTATGGCCCTAACCCAAGGACAAAAGGGTGAACAAACAAACCCTTGGGGATCTTGCCAAGTCGCAATTGATCCCAGATCGAATGCTGGATGCATTCGGAGAGAAAGATTCACTCCTTAACAGTTGGCCAAATAAACAACCACTGAAATTGATTGTGCTTGTAATAGTTTAGAAAGCACTGTTTGCATTGTTTGCTCAAGGAACTAAAGGATGAAAAGATATCTAAATGCTTCAGGTTGAGGGCCTCAAGGGAGAGGCAGCTTCAGTTACCCCCGACTGCCTGCCTGACCCTAACCAAGGGGGTTGTTGACCCCGCAGGGAACGTGGACCGAACCCGCCGCGAGAGGTCTTTCCGTTGAGCTCTACTTGGAGCAGGAGGACGCTTGGGTGCCAGGGGGGGCTCTGGCCGTAAATCCCTCGCCTTCCGGGTCCTGCACAAGAGGCTAACGTGACTCGAGATTGGATCTCGAGGCCCGCATACTAGTCTACGGGCGGAAACTTGGAATAGTAATCCCTATGGATTACTGGATAGCCTTCGGGCGGACTATGGACAAGCCTACGGGCGGAACTCCTTGTATTCCAAAGATAAAATGATGAAATGATAATAAAGAAGTTGTTTGATATTGTTTTTCTATGTCACGTGCTAAGATTACGTGAAGGAACCAGTGCTTAACAGGGTTAATTAAAGAAGCTGATTGTTATATGTCAAATTAATGTGTTAGATAATTACATAACTAAAACAAACCGAGGAAAGTGCGGAGGATGGACCATGGGTCCGTCCTACGGATGGGTGGTCCCGGTTAGCCGGGAACTTTTCTCAAAGATCTGGAAGATGCAGCGGGAGGTTCATCGAAAGCAATGACCGAGAATTATGTTTTACCCAATTTACGCTGTTTTAGGGGAACGGAATGGGACTATGGCAGAGAGGTTGAGTTTTGCATCCCTCTCGTTTCCCATTCTCCTTGAACCAAGTGCAGCGTGATTCCGCTTCGGACCTGGCGTTTCTGCGTAAAGTAGTTCGCTCGGGTTTGACGCTAGTTGCTGCTAGCTAATGACCAAACAGGAAAACCCAAATTCAGGTCGATCCTAAGTGGGAACGGCCAGGATACTTCCGCTACGTGGCAGACGCGGGAAGACCTAGATCGCAAGTCCCGTAACATTCCATGGGAGTGCCGGGCGGAGCTTTCTAGACATCCTTTCCGATGGACTGCTAAGACGTGTCCGGGATGATTCTAGGGGACACATTACAGTAACCTAATCGCTACGTATTGCTAAATTTGAAACTCCTATACTCTAAATACTTGCCCACTTTCACCGAAACATAGGGATAGTGAAACATATTTTGAAAGTGAGCTAGGGTTTGTCCCTAAGAATCTTACAATATGGAACTTGGAAACCCTAGGTCTAACGACGTTAGCCTAATGTAATCAAGAATAGATTATTTTGTGACTCCATTCAATGTGACACTTGTGCAACAAGTGTGGAGTCATATGATCTTATGATTGGATCACAAGGGAATGGCCAAATTCTCGCAAGAAGAAGACTAATCATCCCAACTTAGTATCTTTCTTGAGTAAAGAGGATTGATTGGAAGCTAACGACTAGCGGATAAATTGAAATAACCAATGAACTTAAGGTTTGACCGGGTCGAGTTAATAGGGTACGCCCTAACCCAGGATATAGAGGATCTTGCCAAGTTGCAAGTCATCCCGGATCAAGTGCTGGATGCATTCGAAAGTAAGGATTCATTCCTTCGCACTTTGCCAACAAAAACGATCAATGGAAATGTTTGTGCTTGCTACAGATTTTAGAGCACTGTTTGGCTTTGTCTAATCAATGAATTAAAAGATAAATGGATATCTATACTTCAGGTTAAAGGCCTGAAGGGAGAGGCAGCTTCAGTTACCCCCGACTGCCTGCCTGACCTTAACCAAGGGGGTTGTTAACCACGCCGGGCAAGTGGACCGAACCCATCGCGAGAGGTCTCTCCGTTGAGCGCTACTTGGAGTAGGAGGACGCTTGGGTGCCACGGGGGGCTCTGGCCGTAAATCCCTCACCTTCCGGGCCTTACATAAGAGGCTAGCGTGACTCGAGAGTTGATCTTGAGGCCCGCATACTAGTCTACGGGCAGAAACTCGGATTAGTGATCCTTGTGGATTGCTGGATAGCCTTCGGGCGGATTGTGGATAAGCCTACGAGCTAGACTCTTTGTATTTCAAAGATAAATATGATAACTTTTTAATAAGGAACTTGTCTGATATTGTTTTTCTATGTCAAGTGATAAGTTTACATGAAGGAACTAGTGCCTAATGGGTTAATTACAGAAGCTGGTTATTACATGTCCAACTAATGTGTTAGGTAATTAAATAACTAAAACAACCGGAGGAAAGTGTTGAGGATGGGCCATAGGTTCGTCCTACGGATGGGTGATCCCGGTAGGTCGGGAACTTTTCTCAAATCACGATGGAGAGCAGGGGATCGTCAAAGAAGACGAACAACAAAAGCGTTGACCTAGAGTTATGATTGAACCCGATTTACGTTGTTTTAGGGGAATGGAATGGGACTATGCCTTATGGCAGAGATAATGAGCTTTGCATCCCTCTCCTTTCCCATTCTCCTTGAACCAAGTGCAGCGTGAATCCGCTTCGGACCTAGCATTTCTGCGTAAAGTAGTTTGCTTGGGTCCGACGCTAGTTTCCGTTAGGAAATGACTAATAAGGAAAACCCTAATTCAGGTCGATCCTAAGTGGGAACGGCTAGAATACTTCCGCTACATGGCAGACACAAAAAGCCCTAGATCGCAAATCCCGTAACATTCCATGGGAGTGTCGGACGGAGCTTTCTAGACATCCTTTCCGATGGACTGCTAAGACGTGTCCTGAAGATACACGTGGATACGTTACATATGCGAATTGCATAATATATGTTTTTGCCAAAGATCCTAAATCTTTTCCTTTCATTGTAACTATTTAGATATCATTTAATGACCATCTATGACTATCTTATACACGAGTCACAACCAGGAAATTATTACATAAGTGCATTATGTGTTTATGCCCTATCCTTTGCATGGTGCAACAAGGATGCCTTCGCAAAATTTCATCTTTTAACTTATATATCATACGTTCAAAAATGCAACTATCCTTGACCATGGGAGTGCAAGCAAATGCAAGTACTCGTCATACAACTAAACTTTGTAAATCGAACAAGTATATAAATTTTTCGATACATTTAAGTCTCCTATGTGAATTAAAACATGCTTTGTGCATCCTTCCCATGTGGGAATATTTTTCAAAACCTGGGCATTCAAAATCGGGGCGTTGTCCACTCTCATACTTTGGGTAGAAGCTCCCGTGTGCGCTCCTCTCGACTTTTGCTTAGGAACCATTAATGAAGTAAATTTCAACTCAGCGAACTCCCCTCCCTTGGTACCCCTTACGAGTTTCGAAGTTGCTACTGCCCGAGATCTCCCTTCCTGCGAGGGAATCCGGCCTTGCAAGACACGATAAAAAAAACTGGGAGGCACGGGTGAACTTGTCCTAGAGAAGCTTCAATAGAAGCTTCTCAACCTTCTGGAAGAAATAGAGATGACGTGTGTTGGAGAGGATGATTGAAGTGATGATGGTGAGGATGATGATCGAGATGATGATGATGATGATGATGATGATGATGATGATGGAGGTGGCAGTAGCCAGGCGGTGTGGCGTACACAGGCGGCGGCAGCAGTTTGAGGCGGCAGCAACTCGACGGCGGGTAGCACCACCATGCCTCTCCCAAGCTTGGGAGGGGGTTTATATGAGGTGAAGGTTGGGGGGGGGCAAGTGGTGGCCACAGAAGTGGCAGACTGCATGTCCTCCTCCCAAGATAGGCACTTAGGGGGTTTATATGAGGTGAAGGTGGGGGGGGGGGAGGTGGTGGCCAAACAAGTGGCAGATTGCATGCCCTCCTCCCTATGCCCCTCCACAAGCTCCAACACATACTCCCTCTCCTCGCCATGCAACGGGTGAAGGGGAGGGAGTTAATAATTAAAAAAAATTGCAAATAATTCATTATCATTTTTCCCTTGAAGGGGAGTTCCCGCGGTGGGTTATGGTTTTGAGCCACGGTTTCCTACGCACAACACGGGGCTGGTGTTTGTTAGTACACGAGGATGGAGCACTAAGGCCAAAGTTTTTTTTTTTGTGCCGGGGGGGTGGGGGACTACGAATTGCTTTTGCGCAGGATCTAGGGTCTTTAATATTTCGTTGTAGAAATATTACAAAGCATTACTCATAGAACATTGATCTCGCACATACAACGCCATACTCTAGCTATGGCATTGCGGTCAAACCCCACACTTCCAAGTTTAGTTTCCTAGACTATATCCTATTCTAGTTTGGTTGCCTAACATTGAGCCAAACATTGGAAATCCCCTTGGTCGAATCAAGGCACTCTCACCAAATATTTGACCCTCCACATGGATGCTATAACCTTGGGAATTTCATACACCGAGTGGATTTCGGTCAATGCAGCCCTCGCACGACGCGTTCCCTTTGCCCCTCTTCGCGATAAATTCACCCTCCATCCCTCACTGGCTGGATTGATTCCGCCGTCTAAACACTTCATTTTCACTGTCACTGCTCACTTTCACCGTCACCATCGATCGGCTTCCCTCTCTATCCAACCGCCTTAACCTAAGAAGCAACTTCCCGGACCACCTTCAGGCCGCCCTCCCCGCCGTTTGATTGTCCCGTCCCGCACGATCTGTTGGCATTCCTCCGCATGGCACCGCATACCCAGTGTCGCCATCCCGCCAACGTGTTGGACCGGTTGCGAGGTTCAGCGGCTCCCAGAATGAACCGCCGCCTTCTCCCAACGGCACGGCGCCGTCGACTACACGATGGTATAACAGCCCATACTAGTCTATATTTTATGCTTTGCAGTAAGATTGAGCGCATGGTGTAGCAACTCGAGCATGACGTTTAAGGCATTCACGCATAGTACATGGTCCAGCACGCCGTAGCGTGTGAGCATGCACGCATGAAGCATTTGGTGTATTGTGAACAACGCAAGTACACATCGGCTGTGGTAGACATCACATCACACTATCATATGATCAACGCATGATAACGCTCACAGATTATAATATGCTCTCTTTTTAATCTCGTTTTTCTGATTCTTGCAGTCCGGGTTACTAAGATATAACGCTGATTTGGCTAATGCGTATTGTCATTATTATTTTAGATATATAAAACTTTTATCTACTGTCTTCACATGTATGTATAGTAATATATTTAACCCCCGTTTAAGATATAATTTTCTATATGTGTGTGTATATGCAGCGTTATATATGATGTGATTTTTTCTCCAAGTCCTGCTTGAATCTCCCATATACCCCTTAAATAACTTTTTTCTAACATCCTATGAAGGATATATATATGTGCGCATATGCATATATATATATATATATATATTTGTTTATTTATTTGGGTATATATATATTTATTTATTTATTTGGGTACCCCCCACGATTTATCCCTTCTCTATCTCGCGAGCTAGATACACATTACACACACACCAACACATATTTATGTGTTTATGTAAAGCACTATACTTATATAACTCCTGTAGCAAATTCCTCCTAGATCCTATTAGCCATCGTGATTCTGCATTTATATTATGCCATCATCCTACATTATCCTTTCCACCACTCCCAAACCATAATACCTGTTGGCAATGAATAATCTATGAATACCGTTACTAAATTGTCTAGCAACTTGAGATAAACATTTTACCCCACATGGAAACCAGAAAGGTAAATGGATGAAAGGGTCAATTAGGTTAACAACTAGGCAAGGTCATGAACACCTGTAATACACATTAGAAGTCTTGGTTCTCACCCTCTTCGTTTGTATGGATGCAAATACGAGACTTTACCTCTACTCATATTGCAATATTCTTTGTTGGAGCTACAATTTTTTATAAATTTCTCTCTTTTATATGGTTTGAAGAAATGGAAGAACATGGTGTAGTAGTAATAAGGGGTCTCCCTCCCCTTACCCCAAATTAGTTGATTGTTCATAATGGTAGCTCTTCTTTAATTTCTATAATTAGCATTTGTAATCTCTACATCACTGCCCTTAGTTAAGACACACTCACATATAATATCTACACATGTATAAATATGTATATATACACTTCTGTTCCTATGTGTGTGTGTGTGTGTGTAATACATGCATTTCTATTTGTCTGGTCATATATGTGTGTTTGTTATCTCTCTTCTTCTCATCACTTTTCTCTCATGTTCTTTCTTTTTTTTCCCAAATCCCTAGTCTCTCATTTTTTCCACCTCATATATGTATGCATCTTGTGTATGCATATATTTATGCACATCTATATGTGCAAATATATGTATGTGTGTATTTAATATGTGTGTTTTCCTTTGTGTGGTCTCATAAGTGTGTGTGTCCCCTATTTCCCTCTCATCATTTTTCTCCTATCTTCTCTTTGTTATTTAGTAAGTGTGTTTCCATTTATGTGGTCTCATAAGTGTGTGCCCTCCATCTCCCTCTCATCATTTTTCTCCTATCTCGTTTCTTTTTTCCCTAAGTGCCTATCTCTCATATCTTTCTCCTCAAACGTATGCATGATGTGTGCAGATGTGTTTGCACATGTATACATGTGTGTGTATGTGTGCATCTATATATTTGTGTCTAGAAGTTTATATCTATATCTATGTACATATATGCATTTGGGTCTAGACGTATATATCTACATGTGTGTATATATATGCATGTGCATGCAAGTTTTGTAAGTATGTATTTAATAATTGAACACTGCATATGCATGTTCAACCATTAAAATATCATTTCATCTAATAACTTCAATTAGAAAAGAAATTCATCTCTCTAACAAGGGAGAGGGAGAGAGAGATAGAGAGAGAGAGAGAGAGCCAACTATAACTTTTTAAAGACTCACCTTTCTATTTTTTTAATCATATCACTCTTCAAAATACTCTCTTTATTTTTTGAATACAAGCCTCTTCTCATTGGGCCACATAGGCTCACGGATTTTCTCCTTATTTTGAGGCTTGCCTAAGTAAAACCGTGCTCTTTAAACCATGCAAAATAGTTGCCTATTTTTTTCCATCCTTTATGATTCGATCAACCACTGCAACAAAAAGGCTCCATAGACGCGCTTGTAGATGCAATATTTGAACTGTGATAAAAAATATCGGGCGTGTTTATTACCGCGTCTACTGCTGCGTCTACAATTTCGCGTCTAAAAGTGCGCTTATAGTCAGAGTTACACGCCCATATAGATGCGCGTATTGACATGCTACGTAAATATATAATCATATTTATAAAGAAGTGGATATATTCATATTGTGCGTTTATACACGCCTGTATCTATGCATTTAAAAAAGCGTTTATTCTGCAAGTTTTTGACGAGAATAGACACTGTCGAAGTGTTTTCGAAAGCAAAGTCGCGTCTACAGAAGACCTTGACTAATTTCTGGATAGAAGATCAGTAAAGATCCGAAGATGAAAGAATCTGTGTGCAGTAAGAGATCCGCCAAACTTTCATTGAGACCTCATCTATGCAGCAATGATAATATCAAAAGCAAGTTTCAGCTAAGCATAGAATTCATCCTTCAATGTCTGGTTGCTTTCAATTCATAGGGGTTGAACATATGCATAATCAATCTATCTTCAAGCTTTGTGTTTGAATCAAGGTATCAAGGAAATTGATTCATAGAATTGTACTAAAGTCGATTTAAAAAAATATACATGCATACTATCAAAAATTTTCTGTTATTGATAGTCAGACATCGTCCTCTGATTCTGCCAGCATTCAGTCCAGAACCTTTGCACAAAGCTGTTGTCACTATTTTAACAGTGACCAGTTGAGCTAGCAGCCCTTTTTCAAGTATAGATGCAGTCTTTTGAAAATGCAAAAGCTCTTCACCATTTGTAAAGCTCAATACAGGATTCCAGGGTACTTCAATGCAATCAATCCCAGCATGTTTTGTGTTATTTTTTATAAGAAAGATCCACCAGCAAACAGACTTTAACTCATAGGGTGGCATAGTAAAAGCATGCCTTTGTCAAAACATTCAGAAATTTCCTGACTCCATTATGATCATGGAACATTTTTGTCTTCTCCACATTATGTAGGTGTAGAGCTTGTACAGCTGCAATCTTTTCCAGACTGACCAGTAAAATTTTCGTAGTCCAATGAAATGTATGGGTTGAGTGATGTAGTTTGACCCACACAAGAGGGAAGTCAATAACCCCTTCAGACATCACTTAATCATCCTACAACATCCAAAGATTTGAATATTACTCATCAAGGATTTCGGCAGCTCTCTGTGTGCAAAAGTTAGGTACTTCTAACAGCTGAACATCTGCAGATGACAGATTCTGTGCCCTTAAATGCTTGCATCATCTCAACAGTTGTGATTGCCTTCATTTGAGTATCATTTAAGATCACTTGCATTTCTGTACCACTGAAATTTTCTGTCTGTAATGGAACCCAATAGAGATCAATGTCCTCAGCTATGGGCAGCTGCTGTGTAAAGATTTTCAATATCTCAAACATTCTTTAACTATAGGTAAGTCGCACGAAAGAAGCTGATCCAAGCGCCCAGATCAAAGCAAGGTTACGTTGAGCAATTCTGAACAATTCGTAGCAACAAAACAAACACACTATTAAGAGTTTCTACACCCTCAAGTTCTGTCCACAATTGATTTTTGTAAGTGATCCATTTATCCACAATCAATCTGACAAGACCGATGAGGTAATGAGATTCATCAGAATTATGTTATATGTCGCCTTCTTTTTACCTGCACTTCCGATTCCCTGTTCCGTTCAGTACCGCAAGGTTCCGTCCCAATGACATCTATCGCTTTTTCATACTGACGGACTGCAACTGAAACATCTATGTCATGTGGTAGTTCAATCATTCGATTACACAAACGTTCGGTGCCAATTTCACACTGCAGGATGCATTGAGTTCCACGATCAGAGAGAAGGAATTCCAGGTTTCCTTTGTAACAAGCATCAATCACCTCAGTGCTGTTTAACATCTTTCTCTCCCTTCTGAGCATAAAAAGCAACGTCGTCGTGACCTCTCCAACAGGTCTCTTCAAAGAGGGAATCTGTTTCGTCCCACGATCTTCAGAAATCCATCCAGGTCATATGATAAGAATTTTAATGTTAAATGGATTGCTTGCCCTTCCAATTTTCCTCAGCGCCTTCACCATCTTCGTCGTTTTCTTCAGCGTCTCACAAAACACGAATCTCCCTCCAAAAATAACTGGTTTCCCCGAATAGAAAAGCCCTTTTTTGAATTTTCCTGCACCTCCCCAGAGAAAGCTTTCCCCCCAAAATAGCCTTCAAAGCCAGAATATACAAAGTATTTGCAAGAAACTTCAAGTGGCTTGCCCCAACAAGCCTTCCTAACAATCTTGGCTTTCAGCAAAAGCCTAGTATAACACAAAATTATTTGTCCCTATTTCAGAAATGATGAACTCCGTACAAATGGCGTGTAAGTCCTACAAATCAAGAAAAGAAGTAGCAGCCAACACGCGAAATGCATTTCCATCATTCAACTTGGGATGGTGTCCATAAAGGTAAGCCAAAGTGATAGCCATTGCACTCCATGATACGACATTTCGAAATGGTAAGCCAATAAACATACTCTCTGCTTCTTGTATGGTCCCATGTGCTCCATACATACTCACAAGGCCACTACCAACAAAGACATCTGAAGTATAACCCCTCATACAAGCATCATGATGCAATGTTTGGCCAATTTCCAGAAACCCAAGTAGAGCAATTGTTCCTCCCAAACAATAGCTTATGCATCTGTAAGTGCACCACAGGCTTGAAGGGCAATCATGTATGTCTACTCATCACGACTTATTTCTTCCTCTTGCTTCAAACCCCTCTTCACTATATTACCCACATAAAATAAAAGAGCAAACATAGCGACTAAGTATGTACAAAGTATCAAATCACACACACAACTTTTGGGTGGTTTTCACACCTCGAATGCGCAGCAATACGACATCCATCCCCTCTAATCCTATGCATCCTCTGGATGGGCCAACTACCCATGATCGTTATCATCAAGATCCACAAACAAATCAATCTCTTCATTATGCATTTCCGGTATATCAACAAGATTATCTATCATATCATCTGTCTCTTTCATTGGAGTTTCTTCTCGTTGCTCTTCTCTTGTAAATTCTTCCAATGCATAATCTTCATCATCTCTTTTCTTGAAAATCTTGATTCTTTTTCTAGCAATAGGCACTCTAAGCACTGTCCCATCCAATTCTCACAGCTCATATGTTGCATTATCAAAGACATGTTTGACTATGTATGGCCCAAACCATCTTTTCTCCATCTTCTGAAGTGCAGTATGCTGATTTTCAAGGCTGCTATCAAAGACTAATACCCAATCTCCCTCTTCTATTGCTCTAGGCCACAAGCGATGCCTGCTATCAAACCTGTCCTTATTTCTTAGTCTAGCAACCTTCAACCTGTCAATAGCTAGCTGAATATCCTCTGGTCTTCTCTCCAACTGCCGAATCCGAAGAGCTAAGAGCTCTTCTCTCGTCAAATCCTCCTGCCAAGGTAAAACTGACCAAGTCAAAGCACAAGTCTCAGTCGGCATAACAGGTTTCTGACCATACATCAACTCTGCAGGCATATATCCTGTGGTAACACTGTGAGTCGTACGATCAGCCCACAAAGCAAATGGTAGAAGTCTCGGCCATTCTCCAATCCGTCCTCTGCATGCTTTGGCTAATGGTTTCACTATCGGAAGATGCCCTCTTTCACTCTTCCCATTTCCCTCCGGATTATATGTTGTAGTTAGAGCCAACTTGATTCCTAGCTGAGAGAAAAACTCCCTAGCTTCATCTGCATCCAATTCACCACGATACGCAGTGATCTTACCCACACAACCATACATGCAGAAAATTTCCTCCAATAAGAACTTACACACTGTACTAGTGGTCTTCGTTCTCAAAGAGCTGCCCTCAACATGATTGGTAAGATCCTCTCTAGCCAAAACAATATACCTCATCTGCCATAGACCCATAGGCATAGTAACCAAATCAATTACCCACTTATAATGAATGCATAGCGGATAGGTCGGATGAAGCTCATCTCGATGACGCACTATCGAATACATCTGGCAGTCTCTGCAAGTCTCAACAAAGTGAGAAACATCTCTATACATACCTTTCCACCAATATTTCTCCTTGATTTTCTCATAAGTATCCCACACTCCTCTATGACCAGCCCAAGGACTCTCATGAAACTCCCTCATCACCTGTAACTGTGTTTCTTCATCGCAGACAACCCACAAAGGTAATCCGCCTCTTTTCTTCGGATGCTTCCAAAGAAATCCGTCCTTGAGAAAATAACCATAGGCTTTCCTTCTGATCTTCTTGAACTCTTCATCTGTCCATTCATCTCTTTTGCTTAGTGTACTAAGGTACTTGCCAATCTGCAACCAATCTCCAACATAGAGTTCTTCTATGAAAGCCACAATATCATAGACATGGCAAACATGATCAACCATAGTGACTGAAATTTTTGCATCATCCTCTTCTGCAAATAGCATTTCCTCATCATCATATCTGGCTCTAGACAACATATCTGCCACTGGATTATCCTTCCCTGCTATGTGTTTAAATTCTGGATTTAATGACTTGATGTATGCAATCCATCTCAGCATAGCTATATCCGGAGTAGAGCAACTCGTAATCATACCAATCAATGGCAGGCAATCTGTCTCTACCACAAGTGAAGCTCCAATAAAGTACTCCTTGTCACATTTAAGAGCCGTAACAATCCCCAATAACTCCCTCTTGATTTGCGGATATCTCCTCTGTCTCTCGTTTAGGACTTTTGCCCCAAACCAAATAGCATACCTATTTCCATCTGCATCATCTTGACCCACAGCCCAACCTATCCCAATTGGACTAGTGTCAACTGTCAATACGATAGGCTTCCCACAATTATAATCCGCTTTCCTGAGAGTAGGAGCATTCTGCAATAACTTCTTCAATTTCCGCATGGCTCTAGTGTGGCTCTCATCCCAATAGAATTTCTGCCCCTTTCGAAGCAGCTGATATAAACAATCTGCTATGTGTGCAAAATGAGGTATCCAAATCATATAAAACACACAAGCTCCAATGAATCTCCGTACCTCTGAAGTGGTAGAACAATACTCCGCAATCTTGCCTATAGCATCCACCTTATCAGGTGAGGGTTTCCTACCATAATATCCGCACATATGTCCAACAATGACAACCTCATTCACTCCAAAAATAGATTTTTGCCCTGATAGTGTCAAGTTTACTTCTTCTAACCTGGCCAAAATCTTCTCACAAGCTGAAATATGATGAGCCACAAAGTATCTGCATCCCTGCTCATTTAGACTCTCATTTTTCTCTTCTTCTGCACACCTCTTAATGGGCACATCATCCAAGAAAGGCATGGTAAGCTGAGGTATGTAATCACGAAGGACCTTATGCATGGCATTCATCATATGCGCAACAGAATTAGTGGCACCTTGAGGCAAGGTACACATCCTGACAAGCCCAATAGGAGTTCTCATGGTGGTTATGTCCCTGCTTTCCAAATCCAGCTGAAACTGATCATATCCCGAATACAAATCACCTAAAGAATAGATGGCACGTCCAGCAAATGCTTCTGCAAATTCATCCACAACTGGACCTATACCAACATTCCTGATAGTAACTCTGTTCATTGGCTGCATGTCCTGAATAAATCGGAGAGTATCATTCTTCTTTGGAACCGTAAACCACCTGTTTGAGTATGGTGCAGATGATGGCTCAAGAATTCCCATCCTGATTTTCTCATTCAATAAATCAATCAGCTTTGGCAGGTGTGCTTTAGGCACTGGAATAGGTCGGAGATTCCATGGAATATGAGGAATAGTAAAAATGACCATAGGAGCAACAATATCTGGATTCACACATCCAATCTCATGCAGAAAAAAAGCAAATCCCCTTCCATACCACTCAAGCATCTCCTGAAAGCATTGCTTCTCTATGGGTAACAAAAAATCACCATTTCCAATTTTCAATTCAGCAAGAGTCTCTACTGAAAATTTATGACCAATATGCTCCGGATTCCTTAAAATTGGCTGTTTAGCAGCCCTCTCTATTTCCTGATCACTGTCAGGTGGAAGCGGTACAGCTATCGGCTTCACCTTCTTATCCACAGTTTTGTATTTCGTGTCAACCCTGGTTTCATTATGCTCTTCTGCATTACTCAAATCTTGCTGTAAATCAGCAATTCTGCACTCCAATGGCTGAATATCCTCAGCCCTTTGCTCTATGAACTGCATAGGAACAGCCCTAAACTCTGAATGCTGAAATATTTCAGCATTAAACTCTGTTGGCTGAAAGTTTTCAGCCCTCTGTGTCTCTGAAAGCTGATCATAACCAGCTGGAAACTCTGTTTGCGGAATTTCTTCAGCACTCAACACTTTTTGTTGAGCCACCTCAGCCTCTGACTCAATATGTGACACAAAATCTGCAATTTCATGAAACATGTCCAGGGATTGCACTAATACATTATTGTGACAACTCTACATATCAGTTTTCAGCATATCTCCCATCTCTGTCATCATATCTGCACAAATCACACTGTCATACATCCCATCTATGTGCTCATCATCCTCTAAAATTCCTGCATTTTTCAAAATTTTCTCCTTCCTGCATATGTACTGCCTGGCAGCTCTGGGCAACCTAGAAATCTTCTGATAGCTCATCGAACTGTTTGCTGAAATCCCAACAAAACCAGAGGAGAAAACACTGCTGCAGGAGGCGAGAACTCCAATCTCCTCTGCTCTGTACCACCGTTGTCTCGCGAAATGGCGGTACCTAATGAAAACCCGAATCTCTCACAGTGGGCAAAGGTGCATCTCTGAGATTATCCCTATTTCTAACATGGTTCACACACACAGTCATAAACTGAACTGCTCTCATACCATCTTTACTGCGAATCCGTGCATAAGCAGATCCATCATCCATTACTTTTGTTTCCATGCGCATCTCTGTGATGAATGGCTGTCCAAGAATTACGGGATAAGAGTATGAATATTGCACAAAGAAATGGAAATCCTCCTCTACATCTCCAATAGAAACCCTGACACTAGGACAGGCAGCATACAAATCACCTGCAGTATTGGTAGCGGCTCTCATACGCCACCCATGCTCTACATCCATAGGCCATCTATTACTCTCATAAACTCCACGAACTATGAGATTAATCTATGAACCATGATCCACCAAAGCGACATAAGGCACTTGTTTCTCTCCAATCTTTACCATCGTCTCTGTAGTTGCCCTAGCCCAATGGCTCCGCGAAAAGTGACTACGCGGTATCAAGACAAGCTCATCAGTTTCATCATAATGCATAGGTTGAACCCTCTTCTCTACCTGCGGAAAAACAGAAGCATTCTCAACCATAACCTCATCCTCATCCTCATCCAACTCCCCAATCAAAACTCCCTGTGTATCAGTGGTAGGCAATGCATGTCTTTTCCTCTTCAGGACCCCCTAAAACTGATCTTGAAACTCTCTTTTTGAGATGCCCAAAACCTCAAAAATAGTGAAAGTCACCTCACTGCCAAGTATCTTGTCATTAAATATTTTCTTCATGTCTATAGATGTCTCAATATCAGACATCAATCTAAACCCTGGCTGCTTTCTCTCTCTAGGCTCTTGCCTCTTTTCTTGCTTTTGAGCATCTTCCATCTGTCGATCTAGCCTTGGTCTTGAAGACGGTCCTGCAGTAGGTGGAGTAACAAACTCACCCCCTCTAGTCTTCTTAGTTGCACTTGGATTTTCTTCATCCCTCTTACGCTTCTCCTCAACAAGTACATCTGCTCCATGAGACTTAGCCAAATAAGCATAAATAGAGTACCTATCAACAGGTGAATCCCAACCTGTCTCTGATCTAATGCTAGAGCCTGCACTAGTCAAAATAGTTTGCTGAATTTTTCCTTTGTTTGCAACCTCCATAGCATAAGTCCATAGTGCTGACTGAGTCTCTGATCCCTTCTCAATCTGGACTCCATATGCAGAAGCATCACCTCTAGCTATCACATAAGAAGTACGCACAGCCATGTCATTCACTAACTTCTTCATTCCACCTTTACCAAAGTTGGTAGCAAGTGGAGCTCCTGTCTCAGTCAACCAAATCTTACCATCTTGTCCCCAATATATCAAATTCTTCCTCCTTGCATCCTGAAAAGATTCACAATCCCTGCAATGCTGATGGTCCGTATTATCGCACCAAATACATCTCCGATCTCTCCCAGGTACACTAGGAGCACTCCTAAGTATAGTAGGAGCACTAGAAGAAGTAGTAGGCGCAGTCGAAGCAAACTGCTCTTTCAACTTTCCCACAAACTCCGCTTTAATTGACTCTAGTGTCAAATCTGTTATGCCTTTGATTATGTCATCAAGAGAGGTAGGCACCAATGGAGCGGATGGTTTTGGAGTAGAAGGTGCAGGCATCGATAGTGGAAGAGGAGGAATAGGTGGAGTGGAAACAGTAGGCACTGGCATAGCCAAGAAACTGGCTGAGGAGGAGAAGAAATAACAGGGATAGAAGCAGGCATAAGAGCAGATGATGGTGTCAGTGTCATGGAACCATTCTGTAAGCGGGTCTTCCATATCCTCCTCTTGGTCAAAGTCGAGACTGCATCCTGGGCATCCTGCCAATCCGTTTTAAGACCCATAGGCTTCGTGCGATCCTCAAGAAGCTCACCCAACTCTTCCTGAAGAGCAGGATCTGCAACTTGCAAGAAAAGCTCAACTTTTTCAACATCCAATGCTCTTTGTTCAATGGCATCAAGCTAACTATACCTCTCTTCAAATTCTCGAATCAACTCTGAAGCAGCTAGACCTTTGTTTGGCATGTAGACCCACTCTCGGAATGACCGCCAAGTAGCCATACCAAAGTCCTCAAGGAAATATTCTTCTTTCAGGGCCTTCTTAAAATCTTGCCAATGTGTATTTTGAATAAAAAGATCAGTCACTTTCGCCCTTAAGGCGGGTGTGACAAGACGAAGGAAGTACTTACTCATAAGTCCAGCTGGAACTCCAAAAAACCCCATCTTGATCTCATATGTCTTCAAATATGCTAAAACATTACGGCCATCAAATAGCTTCTTCTCATTCTCAACTGCTTCAATCACTTTAGTCGCGCTGTTTGCATTCTTCTGCTCCGAATAGAGTTGCCTTTGCTGAAACAACTGCTGTTGATGCAATTGTTGCTGTTGCTGCATATACAATTGTATCTGCTGATTTTGGAGCTGCATATACATGGACATATTCTGCAAAATCTGATTTAGATCATCTGTTGAAGTACTTGGCGCAGCAATCATTGATGGAGCTGAAGTAGAGGACGCAACTGGAATCGTGGAAGAGGCTGAAGTATCTCCCATCCTGAAATTTTTGCGACGCTTTCACGTCGGGTTGACCAAAGATGTCGAAGTGTTTTCGAAAGCAAAATCGCGTCTACAGAAGACCTTGACTAATTTCTGGATAGAAGATCAGCAAAGATGCGAAGATGAAAGAATCTGTGTGCAGTAAGAGATCCGCCAAACTTTCATTGAGACCTCATCTATGTAGCAATGATAAGATCAAAAGCAAGTTTCAGCTAAGCATAGAATTCATCCTTCAATGTCTGGTTACTTTCAGTTCATAGGAGTTGAACATATGCATAATCAATCTGTCTTCAAGCTTTGTGTTTGAATCAAGGCATCAAGGAAATTGATTCATAGAATTGTACTAAAGTTGATTTAAAAAAATATACATGCATACTATCAAAAATTTTCTGTTATTGATAGTCAGACATCGTCCTCTGATTCTGCCAGCATTCAGTCCAGAACCTTTGCACAAAGCTGTTGTCACTATTTTAACAGTGACCAGTTGAGCTAGCAGCCCTTTTTCAAGTATAGATGCAGTCTTTTGAAAATGCAAAAGCTCTTCACCATTTGTAAAGCTCAATACAGGATTCCAGGGTACTTCAATGCAATCAATCCCAGCATGTTTTGTGTTATTTTTGATAAGAAAGATCCACCAGCAACAGACTTTAACTCATAGGGTGGCATGGTAAAAGCATGCCTTTGTCAAAACATTCAGAAATTTCCTGACTCCATTATGATCATGGAACATTTTTGTCTTCTCCACATTATGTAGGTGTAGAGCTTGTACAGCTGCAATCTTTTCCAGACTGACCAGTAAAATTTTCGTAGTCCAATGAAATGTATGGGTTGAGTGATGTAGTTTGACCCACACAAGAGGGAAGTCAATAACCCCTTCAGACATCACTTAATCATCCTGCCACATCCAAAGATTTGAATATTACTCATCAAGGATTTTGGTGGCTCTCTGTGTGCAAAAGTTAGGTACTTCTAACAGCTGAACATCTGCAGATGACAGATTCTGTGCCCTTAAATGCTTGCATCATCTCAACAGTTGTGACTGCCTTCATTTGAGTATCATTTAAGATCACTTGCATTTCTGTACCACTGAAATTTTCTGTCTGTAATGGAACCCAATAGAGATCAATTTCCTCAACTATGGGCAGCTGTTGTGTAAAGATTTTCAATATCTCAAACGTTCTTTAACTATAGGTAAGTCGCACGAAAGAAGCTGATCCAAGCGCCCAGATCAAAGCAAGGTTACATTGAGCAATTTTGAACAATTCGTAGCAACAAAACAAACACACTATTAAGAGTTTCTACACCCTCAAGTTCTGTCCACAATTGATTTTTGTAAGTGATCCATTTATCCACAATCAATCTGACAAGACCGATGAGGTAATGAGCTCCGTCAGAATTCTGTTATATGTCACCTTCTTTTTTCCTGCACTTCTCATTCCCTGTTCCGTTCAGTATTAGTTCAGTACCGCAAGGTTCCGTCCCAACGACATCTATCGCTTTTTCATACTGACGGACTGCAACTAAAACATCTATGTCATGTGCTAGTTCAATCATTCGATTACACAAACGTTCGGTGCCAATTTCACACTGCAGGATGCATTGAATTCCACGATCAGAGAGAAGGAATTCCAGGTTTTCTTTGTAACAAATATCAATCACCTCAGTGCTGTTCAACATCTTTCTGTCCCTTCTAAGCATAAAAAGCAACGTCGCAGTGACCTCTCCAACAGGTCTCTTCAACGAGGGAATCTGTTTCGTCCCACGATCTTTAGAAATCCATCCAGGTCATATGATAAGCATTTTAATTTTAAATGGATTGCTTGCCCTTCCAATTTTCCTCAGCGCCTTCACCATCTTCGTTGTTTTCTTCAGCGTCTCACAAAACACGAATCTCCCTCCAAAAATAAGTGGTTTCCCTAAATAGAAAAGCCCTTTTTCGAATTTTCCTGCGCCTCCCAGAGAAAGCTTTCCCCCCAAAATATCCTTCAAAGCCAGAATATACGAAGTATTTGCAAGAAACTTCAAGTGGCTTGCCCCAACAAGCCTTCTTGACAATCTTGGCTTTCAGCAAAATCAAGAAAAGAAGCAGCAGCCAACACGCGAAATGCATTTCCAACATTCAACTTCGGATGGTGTCCATAAAGGTAAGCCAAAGAGATAGCCATTGCACTCCATGATATGACATTTCGAAATGGTAAGCCAATAAACATACTCTCTGCTTCTTGTATGGTCCCATGTGCTCCATACATACTCACAAGGCCACTACCAACAAAGACATCTGAAGTATAACCCCTCATACAAGCATCATGATGCAATGTCTGGCCAATTTCCAGAAACCCAAATAGAGCAATTGTTCCTCCCAAACAATAGCTTATGCATCTGTAAGTGCACCACAGGCTTGAAGGGCAATCATGTATGTCTACTCATCACGACTTATTTCTTCCTCTTGCTTCAAACCCCTCTTCACTATATTACCCACATAAAATAAAAGAGCAAACATAACGACTAAGTATGTACAAAGTATCAAATCACACACACAACTTTTGGGTGGTTTTCACACCTCGAATGTGTAGCAATATGACAACGCACATTTATCCTGCAATTTAGACGCACTGATAGATGTGCAAAATAGAGGTATGAAAAAAAACCTGAGAGCATGTGGCTTTGCAAGCCACATGCTCTCTGGTTTTTTCCCCCCATCAACATCAAATTGTATGTTTAGGGAAAACAAAGAAATATTATTTCGAAGATTTTTGTATTGAAAAAAATACAATGTATGTAGAACACGAAATTTCATATATATAGATGAAACGTTTTTACATGATGAGTTCTAGTGCTTATGACCTCAAGCATGGTCATGGTCTCAAGCACTAGCTGAAAGTAATACATATCAAAAATGAAAATTACAAGCCAAGGCGAGGCATGCATGCATGGGGCTCCTCTACATCTCCTCAGAAGAGGCATCATCATCGCTACCACCACCACTACCTGTGCCGCTGCCGTTGCCGCCACCGCTACTACTAGTCCCCCCTTTGCTATCCTCAACTGCATCAAGGTTCGCCTACACAAAGGATTAAGGTATATAAATACCATTACAAGCAATAAATTAGAGTTACCTATACTATTCATGTAAAAAATAAAACATACCTCTTCTGGTGGTGGAATCCTCATGGTACGATTATATTGCTCCTCCGTGATGAGTCCCTCCTCGTAGAAATGCTGCCAAGTGGATGCCCGATTATGACCTCGATGGTAGCCTACCTCTCTAGGAGTAGGCATCCTACCAACGATATGATACTACAAAACAATTTGAACATACAACGTATTAGAACACACTACATAATGAAGTGAAACAAATTACAAAATTTAATTTTTTTAAAAAATTAAATAATACTTACAAACTCAGCCTCCCATGACTCCTTGCCACTCGATCCATAATGCGATGATCCCATGGTTGCCATTTGGATATGTTGTGCCTCTGCATGCTGGTGACTTGTCATTTTCTCCACTGCTCTCTTCTTGGCCTCTTTCCACTCCCTGCGGTGGCAATTGGGTGGTTGGCCATATCTAGGGCGCCCCTGCTCTTGTCTCCGCAGTGACTCCTTGGCGCTGTCGTATTATTGCACATTCGAGGTGTGAAATCCACCCAAAAGTTGTGTGTGTGGGAGTTGATATTTTGTACATACTTAGTTGTTATGTTTGCATCTTTATTCTGCGTGGTAATATAGTAAAGAGAGGTCTTTTACTACCTTTTCTTTCAGCTAGGGTTGCACCTGATAGGTCCTTCTTCAATAATGGTGGACATGAAGGGATGCTTTCAGCCTATGTTGAGCAGGGTCAAGGTGAGAAGGCATTATAATTATACAAACAAATGCAAGATGAGGGCATCCCACCAGATGCTATAACTTTGGCTTGGATTTTTGAGAGCATGTGGAAACATTGGAAATACAACTAAGGGGCAAGAGATACATACTGAAGTTTTACAAAATGGGTTGTTAAAAATAGATGTTTGTATAGGCTCTGAGTGGTTGACATGTATGCAAAGTGTGACCTGCTCGAGAAAGCACAAGAAGTCTCTGATGACCTTCAATTAAGAAAAGTAATGTCTTGGACTGCACTTATCTCAGGGTATATGCAATATGGATACAATCAGGAAGCAGTTAACTACTTCAACCAAATGTGACTTGAGGGGATTTCTCCAAATACTGCGACGTACATTTCTTGCTTGAAAGCTTGTGGTTCTCTAGGGGCCATAGATAAAGGCTATGAATTACATAATGAGGTCGCTTTTAGAGGGCTTATTGAGGAAGGACTATTTTTGAAAGGGCCTATTGAGGGAGGACTATTTTTGAAAAGAGGAGTTTTGGGGATAAAAGAAAATCGGACGAGGAGGACAGAGAAAAAAAGCAGTTGAATTGGAGCGTGAGATTGGGAGACACTGACATATCGAAAGGAAACGTGCTTGAAAGGAAAATCCCAATTCTGGCATTCCTTTGGGCAGAGCTTCGAGGGATCTCTGTCGCTTCTGCCATGGAGGATCTCACGATACCAGGGTTTTGGTCAGAGCCTGGTGGCAATGGATTGAGGATTTCAACATCGCAGGTTGGAAGAAGGGATGCATCTTGACAGACTTCGATAAGGGTTACAAATTCTGCAAAGTCCTTCTCCACTCTCTGGAAAATCCCTCTGTGACGCACGTTGATGAGAGATATTTCTCCTGTACTTGCATAATATCAGATGATCAGATTCTATAGTGTGTGACCTGACTATGCCATAGCACCACCATTTCCGATGACGCCAAGTGCAGTAAAGAAGCTTTTGACAGACTGGCGGATTTGATATGACAGAAGGCAATCTTCAAGATGATGTCAAATTTCGACCGTCTTTCCGATAGAGTAGTATGCTCGATATTTTCCAGACGATGCTTCGATGTGTAGATGGACTTCAGTGAATGCATGTCTCGCTGCACCACGCCGTCAGAATGCGCCGCCCTGCGGGAGGACTATTTCAAATGCCTGCACCACAGGAAAGAGTATGCTCGCTTGTATGTGATTGCGAAGGAAAAGAAACGACAAGAGGCTGAAGCAAAGGCACAGAAAGGGAAACCAAGTGAGATTAAGCATCGTTAGGACAAAGCTGTATGCCAATTTCATGTGATATCATCCATCAGGTTGTTGCGATTTTTTTTTCCTTGGGGAGTGTTGCTGTTGTAAACTTTCTCAGCCTTCTACACACTTCTCGCTTTCTATCACCGATGGTCTCCGCTGTCAGATTTATACTGCAACAATAGAGGAGGCTGTTGCAGACAGAGCTGTTGGATGGGATGTGAGTGTTGCTGATTATATACAGAGAGCACAATTCTAATTAAGCCATCAGCATCCAGAATCAACATATTCATTTGTGCCAGATGAAGACAAAAGAAGCTGAAGGAAACGTAGAAGTCTAAGATGAGGATGTGATGTAGATGAAGAAGTGGTCAAGGAGGAGATAGAGAATAATGTTTTTTTTTCTCTTTCAATGAATAAGGAGCTTTACACAGAACTGATGATGTCTTTGATAACTGGAATTTTAGACTAGACCTGTGACTGCTTCTATATACTTATGGTATTGACAACTGCACTTTTCAATAAGCAAGCCTTCAGAAACCTTAAAAGCAATGGTTTAGTTCTTGCTGAGAATGGGAAGATGTCCTTTTACAACTTGTGAGCTCAGGATTTTCAGCGTGCTGGTTTTTTTTAATCCAGAAATATTGAAGCTGCAAAATTAACAGAAACAAGCTTTCAAATCCTACTAATGAATACAAATTACCAAATGTGGCAAATTGTTTGTGAATACATCTCTGCTGCTGTGATTTTCAGAATAGAGGGATCAACAATGTGGAACTGATTCAGTTTCTCCTTGAACTTGGATTTCATATTGTTGGGGAGAATTTATTTTTGAGACCTTGTTCTTCTCAACTGTGCACGGCTTTGAATAGAAAAGATCTAACAGAGGATGATCCATTGATCCATCTATTATGACCAATATCTCTTGTTTTAGAACTGATCTTCTATCTTGAAATTTGTCAAGGTCTTCTGAAGATGCGACTTTGCTTTCGAAAAACCCTTCGACATCTTTGGTGAGCACGACGTGAAAGCGTCGCATAAATTTCAGGATGGAAGATACTTCAACATCCATTTCAGTCTCTTCTACAATTCCAGCTGCGTCCTCTACTTCAGCTCCATCATTGACTGCTGCGTCAAGTACTTCAACAGATGATCTAAATCAGATTTTGCAGAATATGTCTATGTATATGCAGCTTCAAAATCAGCAAACACAATTGTATATGCAGCAGTAGCAGCAATTGCATCAACAACAGTTGTCTCAGGAAAGGCAACTATATTCGGAGCAGGAGAATGCAATCAGCGCGACTAAGGCGATTGAAGTAGTTGAGAATGAGAAGAAGCTATTTGATGGCCGTAATGTTTGAGCATATTTAAAGACATATGAGATCAAGATGGGATTTTTTGGAGTTCCAACTAGACTTATGAGTAAGTATTTCCTTTGTCTTGTCACACCCGCCTGGAGGGCAAAAGTGACTGATCTTTTTATTCAAAATTCGCATTGGCAAGATTTTAAGAAAGCCCTGAAAGAAGAGTATTTCCTTGAGGACTTTGGGATGGCTACACGCTGGTCATTTTGAGAGTGGGTCTACATGCCAAACAAAGGTCTAGCTGCTTCAGAGTTGATTCGAGAATTTGAAGAGAGGTTTAGTCAGCTTGATGCCATTGAACAAAGAGCATTGGATGTTGAAAAAGTTGAGCTTTTCTTGCAAGCTGCAGATCCTGCTCTTCAGGAAGAATTAGGAGAGCTTCTTGAGGATCGCACGAAGCCTATGGGTCTTAAAACAGATTGGCAAGATGCCCACGATGCAGTCTCGACTTTGACCAAGAGGAGGATATGGAAGACCCGCCTACAGAATGGTTCTATGACACCGACACTGTCTTCTGCTCCTATGCCTGCTTCTATCGCTATTATTTCTTCTTCTCCTCAGCCAGTTTCTTGGCCTATGCCAGTGCCTACTGTTTCTACTCCTCCTATTCCTCCTGTTCCACGACCGATGCCAGCACCTTCTGCTCCAAAACCATCCAGTTCGTCGGTGCCTACCTCTCTTGATGACATAATCAAAGGCATAACAGATTTGACACTGGAGTCAGTTAAAGCGGAGTTGGTGGGAAAATTAAAAGAGCAGTTTGCTTCGATTGCGCCTACTATTTCTTCTAGTGCTCCTACTGCACCTAGGAGTGCTCCTAATGCAGCTAGGAGAGATTGAAGATGTATTTGGTGCGATAGTACGGACCATCAATATGCAGGGATTGTGAATCTTTTCAGGATGCAAGGAGGAAGAATTTGGTATTTTGGGGACAAGATGGCAAGATTTGGTTGACTGAAACAGGAGCTCCGCTTGCTACCAACTTTGGGAAAGGTGGAATGAAGAAATTAGTGGATGACATGGCTGCGCGTACTTCTTATGTTGCAGCTAGAGGAGATGCTTCTGCATATGGAGTCCAGATTGAGAAAGGATCAGAGAATCAGTCAGCATTATGGACTTATGCTATGGAGACAGCAAATAAGGAAAAAATTCAGCAAATTGTTTTGACTAGTGCGGGCTCTAGCATCAGATCTAAGACAGGTTGTGATTCGCCTGTTTTGACAGGTACTCTATTTATGCCTACTTGGCTAAGTCTCAGGCAGCAGATGTACTTATTGAGGAAAAGCATAAGAGGGATGAAGAAAATCCAAGTGCAGCTAAAAAGACTAGAGGGGGTGAGTTTGTTACTCCACCTACTGCAGGACCATCTTTGAGACCAGGGCCAGAACGACAGATGGAAGATGCTCAAAAGAGAGAAAAGAGGCAAGAGCCTAGAGAGAGAAAGCAGCCAGGATTTAGATTGATGTCCGATATTGAGACATCTACAGACATGAAGAAAATCTTTAATGACAAGATACTTGGCAGTGAGGTGACTTTTACTATTTCTGAGGTTTTTGGGCATTTTGAAAAGAGAGTTTCAAGATCAGTTTCAAGAGGTCCTGAAGAGGAAAAGACATGCATTGCCTACTACTGATACACAGGGAGTTTTGATTGGGGAGTTGGATGAGGATGAGGATGAGGTTATGGTTGAGAATGCATTTGTTTTTCCACAGATAGAGAAGAGGATTCAGCCTATGCATTATGTTGAAACTGATGAGCCTATCTTGATACCGCGTAGTCACTTTTTGCAGAGTCATTGGGCTAGGGCAACTACAGAAACGATGGTAAAAATTGGAGAGAAACAGGTGCCTTATGTTGCTTTGGTGGATCATGGTTCAGAGATTAATCTCATAGTCAGTGGAGTTTATGAAAGTAATAGATGGCCTATGGATGTAGAGCATGGGTGGCGTATGAGAGCCACCAACAACACTACAGGTGACTTGTATGCTGCCTGTCCCAGTGTCAGGGTTTCTATTGGAGATGTAGAGGAGGATTTCCATTTCTTTGTGCAGGATTCATGCTCTTATCCCATAATTCTTGGATAGCCATTCATCACAGAGATGTGCATGGAAACAAAGGTAATGGATGATGGATCTGCTTATACATGGATTCGCAGTAAAGATGGCATGAGAGTAGTTTAGTTTATGATTGTGTGTGTGAACCATGTTAGAAATAGGGATACTCTCAAAGATGCACCTTCGCCCACTATGAGGGATTTGGATTTTCATTAGGTACCATCGTTTCGCGAGACGACGGTGGTACAGAGCAGAGGAGATTGGAGTTCTCACCTCCTGGCAGCAGTGTTTTCTCCTCCGGTTTTGTTGGAATTTCAGCAAACAGTTCAATGAGCTATCTGAAGAATTCTAAGTTGCCTAGAGCTGCCAGGCAGTACATATGCAGGAAGGAGAAAATTTTGAAAAATGCAAGAATTTTAGAGGATGATGAGCATATAGATGGGATGTATGATAGCATGATGTGTGCAGATACAATGACAAAGATGGAAAATATGCTGAAAACTGATATGCAGAGTTGTCACAGTAATGTATTAGTGCAATCCCTGGACATGTTTCATGAAATTGCAGATTTTGTGTCACAGATTGAGTCAGAGGCTGAGGTGATTTAGCAAAAAGTATTGAGTGCTGAAGAAATTCAGCAAACAGAGTTTCCAGCTGATTATGATCAGCTTACAGAGACATAGAGGGCTGAAAACTTTCAGCCAACAGAGTTTACTGCTGAAATATTTCAGCATCCAGAGTTTAGGGCTGTTCCTATGCAGTCCATAGAGTAGAGGGCTGAGGATATTCAGCCAATGGAGTGCAGAATTGCTGATTTACAGCAAGATTTGAGTAATGTAGAGGATCATAATGAAGCCAGGGTTGACACGAAATATAAGACTGTGGATAAGAAGATGAAGCCGGTAGCTGTACCGCTTCCACCTGACAGAGAGGGCTACCAAACAGCCAATTTTGAGGAATCTGGAGCATATAGGCCATAAATTTTCAACAGAGACTCTTGCTGAATTGAAAATTGGAAATGGTGAATTCTTGCTACCCATAGAGAAGCAATGTTTTTTAGGAGATGCTTGAGCGACATGGAAGGGGGTTTACTTTTTTCCCGCATGAGATTGGATGTGTGAATCCAGATATTGTTGCTGCTATTGTGATCTTTACTATTCCTCATATTCCATGGAACCTCCGACCTATTCCAATGCCTAAGGCACACCTGCCAAAGCTGATTGATTTGTTGAATGAGAAAATCAGGATGGGAATTCTTGAGCCTTCATCTACACCATACTCAAATAGGTGGTTTACGGTTCCAAAGAAGAATGGTACTCTCCGATTTATACAGGACATGCAGCCAGTAAACAGAGTTACTATTAGGAATGTTGGTATAAGTTGAGTTGTGGATGAGTTTGCAGAAGCATTTGCTGGACGTGCCATCTATTCTTTAGGTGATTTGTATTCGGGATATGATCAGTTTTAGTTGGCTTTGGAAAGCAGGGACATAACCACTATGAGAACTCCTATTGGGCTTGTCAGGATGTGTACCTTGCCTCAAGGTGCCACTAATTCAGTTGCGCATATGATGAATGCCATGCATAAGGTCCTTTGTGATTATATACCTCAGCTTACCATGCCTTTCTTGGATGATGTACCCATTAAGGGGTATGCAGAAGAAGAGAAGAATGAGAGTCTAAATGAGCAGGGATGTAGATACTTTGTGGCTGATCATATTTCAGCTTGTGAGAAGATTTTGGCCAGGTTAGAAGAAGTAAACTTGACACTATCAGGGAAAAAATCTATTTTTGGAGTGAATGAGGTTGTCATTGTTGGACATATGTGTGGATATTATGGCAGGAAACCCTCACCTGATAAGGTGGATGCTATAGGCAAGATTATGAAGTATTTTTCTACCACTTCAAAGGTACGGAGGTTCATTGGAGCTTGTGTGTTTTATATGATTTGGATACCTCATTTTGCACACATAGCAGATTGTTTATATCAGTTGCTTCGAAAGGGGCAAAAATGTTATTGGGATGAGAGCCACACTAGAGCCATGGGGAAATTGAAGAAGTTATTGCAGATTGCTTCTACTCTCAGGAAAGTGGATTATAATTGCGGAAGGCCTATTGTATTGACAGTTGACACTAGTCCAATTGGCATAGGTTGGACTATGGGTCAAGATGATGCAGATGGAAACAGGTATGCTATTTGGTTTGGGGCGAAAGTTCTAAACGAGAGACAGAGGAGATATCCGCAAATCAAGAGGGAGTTATTGGGGATTGTTACGGCTCTCAAATGTGACAAGGAGTACTTTATTGGAGCTTCAGTTGTGATAGAGACAGATTGCTTGCCATTGATAGGTATGATTATGAGTTGTTCTACTCCGGATATAGCTATGCTGAGATGGATTGCATACATCAAGTCAAAAAATCCGGAATTTAAACACATAGCTAGGAAGGATAATCCAGTGGTAGATATGCTGTCTAGAGCCAGATATGATGATGAGGAAATACTACTTGCAGAAGAGGATGATGCAAAAATTTCAGCCACTATGGTTGATCATGTTTGCCATGTCTATGATATTGTTGTTCATAGAAGAACTCTATGTTGGAGATTGGTTGCAGATTGGCAAGTACCTTAGTACACCAAGCAAAAGAGATGAATGGACAGATGAAGAGTTCAAGAAGATGAGAAGGAAAGCCTATGGTTATTTTCTCAAGGACGGATTTCTTTGAAAGCATGCAAAGAAAAGAGGTGGATTACCTTTGCGGGTTGTCTGCGATAGAGAGACACAGTTACAGGTGATGAGGGAGTTTCATGAGAGTCCTTGGGCTGGTCATAGAGGAGTGTGGGCTACTTATGAGAAAATCAAGGAGAAATATTGGTGGAAAGGCATGTATAGATATGTTTCTCACTTTGTAGAGACTTGCAGAGACTGCCAGATGTATTCGATAGTGCGTCATCGAGATGAGCTTCATCCGACCTATCTGCTATGCATTCATTATAAGTGGGTAGTTGACTTGGTTACTATGCCTATGGGTCTATGGCAGATGAGATATATTGTTTTGGCTAGAGAGGATCTTACCAATCATGTTGAGGGCAGATCTTTGAGAACGAAGACCACTAGTGCAGTGTGTAAGTTCATATTGGAAGAAATTTTCTATAGGTATGGCTATGTGGGTAAGATCACTACGGATCGTGGTGAATTGGATGCAGATGAGGCTAGGGAGTTTTTCTCTCAACTAGAAATCAAGTTGGCTCTAACTATAGCATACAATCCAGAGGGAAATGGAAAGAGTGAAAGAGGGCATCCGCCGATAGTGAAAGCATTAGCCAAAGCATGCAGAGGACGGATTGGAGAATGGCCGAGACTTCTACCATTTGCTTTGTGGGCTGATCGTACGACTCACAGTGTTACCACAGGATATATGCCCGCAGAGTTGATGTATGGTCAGAAACCTGTTATGCCGACTGAGACTTGTGCTTTGACTTGGTCAGTTTTACCTTGGTAGGAGGATTTGACGAGAGAGGAGCTTTTAGCTCTTCAGATTTGACAGTTGGAGAGAAGACCAGAGGATATTCAGCTAGCTATTGACAAGTTGAAGGTTGCTAGACTAAGAAATAAGGACAGGTTTGACAGCAGGCATCGCTTGCGGCCTAGAGCAATAGAAGAGGGAGACTGGGTATTAGTATTTGATAGCAACCTTGAAAATCAGCATACTGCACTTCGGAAGATGGTGAAAAGATGGTTTGGGCTGTACATAGTCAGACATGTCTTTGACAATGCAACATATGAGCTGACCGAATTGGATGGGATAGTGCTTAGAGTACCTATTGCAGGAAAAAGAATCAAGATTTTCAACAAAAGAGATTTTGAAGATTATGCATTGGAAGAATTTGCAAGAGAAGATCAACGAGAAGAAACTACAATGGAAGAGACAGATGATATGACAGATAATCTTATTAATATACCGGAAATGCAAAATGAAGAGATTGATCTGTTTGTGGATCTTGATGATTACGATCATGGGTAGTTGGCCCATCCGGAGGATGCGCAGGATTAGAGGGGGTGGATGTCGTATTGCTGCGCATTCGAGGTTTGAAATCCACCCAAAAGTTGTGTGTGTGGGAGTTGATATTTTGTACATACTTAGTTGTTATGTTTGCATCTTTATTCTTCGTGGTAATATAGTAAAGAGGGGTCTTTTACTACCTTTTCTTTCAGCTGGGGTTGCACCTGATAGGTCCTTCTTCAATAATGGTGGACATGAAGGGATGCTTTCAGCCTATGTTGAGCAGGGTCAAGGTGAGAAGGCATTATAATTATACAAACAAATGCAAGATGAGGGCATCCCACCAGATGCTATAACTTTGGCTTGGATTTTTGAGAGCATGTGGAAACATTGGAAATACAACTAAGGGGCAAGAGATACATACTGAAGTTTTACAAAATGGGTTGTTAAAAATAGATGTTTGTATAGGCTCTGAGTGGTTGACATGTATGCAAAGTATGACCTGCTCGAGAAAGCACAAGAAGTCTCTGATGACCTTCAATTAAGAAAAGTAATGTCTTGGACTGCACTTATCTCAGGGTATATGCAATATGGATACAATCAGGAAGCAGTTAACTACTTCAACCAAATGTGACTTGAGGGGATTTCTCCAAATACTGTGACGTACATTTCTTGCTTAAAAGCTTGTGGTTCTCTAGGGGCCATAGATAAAGGCCATGAATTACATAATGAGGTCGCTTTTAGAGGGCTTATTGAGGAAGGACTATTTTTGAAAGGGCCTATTGAGGGAGGACTATTTTTTAAAAGAGAAGTTTTGGGGGCAAAAGAAAATCGGATGAAGAGGACAGAAAAAAAAAGTAGCTGAATTGGAGCGTGAGATTGGGAGACACAAAGTTATCGAAAGGAAACGTGCTTGAAAGGAAAATCCCAATTCTGGCATTCCTTTGGGCAGAGCTTCGAGGGATCTTTGTCGCTTCTGCCATGGAGGATCTCACGATACCAGGGTTTTGGTCAAAGCCTAGCGGCAATGGATTGAGGATTTCAACATCGCAGGTTGGAAGAAGGGATGCATCTTGATAGACTTCGATAAGGGTTACAAATTCTGCAAAGTCCTTCTCGACTCTTTGGAAAATCCCTTTGTGAAGCACGTTGATGAGAGATATTTCTCCTGTACTTGCATAATATCGTATGATCAAATTCTACAGTGTGTGACCTGACTAGCCCATAGCACCACCATTTCTTCAAGTCATGAAGATGACGCCAAGTGCAGTAAAGAAGCTTTTGACAGACTGGCGGATTTGATATGACAGAAGGCAATCTTCAAGATGATGTCAAATTTTGACCGTCCTTCCAATGGAGTAGTATGCTCGATATTTTCCAAGCTGTGTTGTGCTCAATCTGTGGGCTGCTTGGATGTGTAGATGGACTTCAGCGAATGCATGTCTCATTGCACCACGCCATCAGAAATGCGCCGCCCTGCGGGAGGACTATTTCGAATGCCTGCACCACAGGAAAGAGCATGCTCGCTTGTATGCGATTGCGAAGGAAAAGAAACGACAAGAGGCTGAAGCAAAGGCACAGAAAGGGAAACCAAGTGAGATTCAGCATCATTAGGACAAAGCTGTATGCCAATTTCATGTGATATCATCCAGCAGGTTGTTGCAAATTTTTTTTCCTTGGGGAGTTTTGCTATTGTAAACTTTCTCAGCCTTCTACACACTTCTCACTCTCTATCACCGATGGTCTCCGCTGTCGGATTTATACTGCAACAACAGAGGAGGCTGTTGTAGACAGAGCTGCTAGATGGGATGTGAGTGTTGCTAATTATATATAGAGAGCACAATTCTAATTAAGCCATCAGCATCCAGAATCAACATATTCATTTATGCAGATGAAGACAAAAGAAGCTGAAGGAAACGCAGAAGTCTGAGATGAGGATGTGATGCAGCTGAAGAAGTGGTCAAGGAGGAGACATAGAATAATGTTTTTTTTTCTCTTTCAATGAATAAGGAGCTTTACACAGAATTGATGATGTCTTTGATAACTAGAATTTTATACCAGACCTGTGACTAGTTCTATATACTTATGGTATTGACAACTGCACTTTTCAATAAGCGAGCCTTCAGAAACCTTAAAAGCAATGGTTTAGTTCTTGCTAAGAATGGGAAGATGTCCTTTTACAACTTGTAAGCTCAGGCTTTTCAGCATGCTGGTTTTTTTTAATCCAAAAATACTGAAGCTGCAAAATTAACAGAAACAAGCTTTCAAATCCTGCTGATGAATACAAATTACCAAATGTGGCAAATTGTTTGTGAATACATCTCTACTGCTGTGATTTTCAGAACAGAGGGATCAACAATGTGGAATTGATTCAGTTTCTCCTTGAACTTGGATTTCATATTGTTGGGGAGAATTTATTTTTGAGACCTTGTACTTCTCAACTGTGCACGGCTTTGAATAGAAAAGATCTAACACAGGATGATCCATTGATCCATCTATTATCACCGATATCTCTTGTTTTAGAACTGATCTTCTATCTTGAAATTTGTCAAGGTCTTCTGAAGACGTGACTTTGTTTTCGAAAAACCCTTCGACAGCGCACGTCATAAGGTGAGACCTCTTGTTACGAAGCGTGTCTCTCGCCTTTGACTGTCCCCAATCATCTGAGAATCGTGAATTCTCGGGATTAGGGTAACTTCTATGTACTACCTGCAGTACCTCTTGTCGCAAACCATTTTTTTGGTGCTTGAAGGGAATCATGCAATCTTTATATATGGCATGCACCACACTCCTCAAGTAGGCTATCACTTCCCTCCCCTCAGAGTCATACAAGATACCACCAACATCAGTGTGACAGAGTTGTATATTTGTGGAGGCTCACCTCTCTCATTTCCCAGTGAGGGTGATCAAGAGCTACCTCCTAGGCAACCCCCACAAAGCCCTCGTCCTCTCGCACGACTCTCCCTCCTTCCTCGATGGGCACTACCCTCTACCTCACTCGATGCACCTGCTTCTGCAGATGCACGTGCTTCGACCGATCCATGTACTTTAGCTGATCCCTGTGCATCAATTAATCTATGTGTATGGATAGTGCGTGGAGTATGTGTTAGTAGAGGTGTGCCAAGGTTTGGTATTTGTGCGACAGTGTTAGGCAAAGATGTGATAGGTGTCCTAGAGATCACACTCAAAATCTCCTCTGTAGTGGAAGGGCGACCAAGATAATTGGTCATCTCCCCCATGAATTGCTCCTTGTTTGGAAAACCTCCAAAAAAGCTACTAATACCTCTAGAAAACTTTGCTAAGGTGTTGTTCATGCATTCCAACTGAGGATCAATGCTGGAGGATCCAGGATTCCACATCTACACAAGAAAAATCATATTACCCTGTGCAGATAAAACATATTACATGCTAGATCTATATCTGCATCTATATCTGTGTCTCTGTGTGCATCTGTCAGCGCGTCTATTTTTGTGTCTATACCTGCGTCTACACTGTCATCTCGACGCACTGACAGATGCGCACAACCGGACTATTTTTTTAAAACTTGGTTTAAAAATGTGCAAAAAAACCTCCATAGATGACAGTCTATAGCATGTAAAGAGAGAGAGAGAGAGAGAGAGAGAGAGAGACAAACATACAGAGAAAGTAAATAAGATTGAGAGAGAGAACAAGAACTCACCTTCTTTGCTTGTTCCGACGGATGGCGACTAGGTTGCAAGCTCCTTGTCCTCCTTCTCCCTTCCCTTGGTAAGTTGCTTGAATCTTCTTCTCTTCCTTGTTGTTTGGCTCTTGTTCTTTACTCTTTGGCTCTTCTTTCCTCTTGTCCTCTTTTTACTCTTATTTTCTTCCCTCATTGTCTTCATGAAGTGATAGATAGACATGAGTAGTGATGTCGAGCTCGAACTGCAGAAAACGCGCAAAAAATGCAAGAAAGCATAGGTTTGAAAAGAAAGCCACAATATTTTTTAAATTTTTTTAATATTTGCGTAGCGCGTCTGTAAGCGCGTGTATATGCACAGATAATACCTATTACACGTGCTGACAGACGCGCAGGAACAATTCAACTGATTAGATGCTAGCTTTTGGTTGTTTTTGGATCAACATGACATGACTTTCCTAGTCTTTCAATATCAAAATGTTTGCCTCCATGTTGTAAGTATCAATGTATGCATTTAGGAAATATGACATATCACTACAACAAGAAGGCCTCATAGACGCACTTTTAGACGCGATTTTGGAATATAGAGAAAATCTTACAGGTGCGTCTATCCCCCCGTCTATTTGCGCGTTGTCGAAGGGTTTGTGAAAGCAATGTCGCAACCACAGAGGTTATTGATCCAAGATAGAAGATCAATCAAGCAAGATCAAGATTCAATTTGAGAATTCAATTTCAGAAAATGGCCCTATAATCAATTTGTTCAAGCCTTTGGTCTCTTGAATGTGGCAAACAGACTTGTTGGCCTAGTTCTTCGGAAAGGAAAAAGCTTGATAAGTCATGGAGAACTTCCAAAATGTGTTCACGAGTCATTTTCCCATCGCCATCTACATCATAGACTTTAAAAAAATGGTCTTCACTTTATTTTCGAAGGTTTGCTTTGACACTGAAAACTAAGAGAAGGGTCACAAAATCCTTGAAATTCAAGCCATCCAACATCTTTATCATTTTCTGTAATAACAAGTTAACAGTAAACTCTGGAACTAATAGAAACTTCTTAGCAGTGAAGAAGTCTTTTCCATTACATCATTGAAAACTGAGAGAAGGGCAAAACCTCCCATAGAGGAAGACAATTTCCTGCTATGAGACTGTTATAAGAGTCTACATTGTTCTTGGACATCTTCAATGTCATATTGTGTGAGCATAGAGGAAGCATTCCCTTCAATTCTACCTATATATGTTCAGCTTTTATGAGCCACTGATCCATCTTGAATTTCCAGACAGAAATTTCACACAACCACACACCCATGCCCACATCATCTATCATAGCATAAGCATCAATAACCATCTTGTATTTATCTGCCTCAAAATTATGGCACACTTCAAGCAGCAAATGTTCAACCTTCTCCAATGTCCTCTGAAGCCAGTCCTCAATACTATGATTCGTATCTGTAATTGCGATGATGCCAGAGCACTCATCCATTAACTGCATGCATGCTGAGCACATACGCAAGGCTTTGACATAGTCACCCTCCTCTACTATACTCTCAAACGAGATTTTATGTCCATAGCATGCTGAAATTTCACCAGGATTGGCAAAATGTCCTCAATCAGGTGATTCTTCAAAATAGAATGTGTTTCCAACACCACAATCTGTACAAAACAGTTCAGCCACCATAGCTTCATCTACTGCTGACACACCAAATTACACCATAGACTCGATCAGCTCCGATTGCAGTTTTGCTCCTTTCCCAATTATGTCATCGAGCCTTGCTAGTCTCGTCGTCCTCTTTAGCAATTGCATAGAAGTCATCCTCGAATACAACCTCTGCATCGTCACTCTCCTCCTCTGAACCAAGGTTCGAGTGTTCATCGGTCATGCAAGAGCGACAAGGGACGTCGCCACCAGGCAGTTGAAGGTGGAAGCAAGACAGGCAGAGGGTGGAGCGGGGGTGTCAAGCCACGAGGAAATTGGCAGATTGGACGGTGTGGTCGCAGGCGCAGCAGAGCCAGGCCAAACTTAGCTTGTTGAATCCGCTTGCTGTGATTCATAAAAGCATCAACCCAATAGGAACAAACATCAAAGACAGCAGCTAGAGCCTCTCCTTCTTCCTCCCATCAATGGAAATGCAGCAACAAGCGACAACAAGAATTCAGCTGAAGCATTAGTGATGGTGTTTTAATCCCTCTACTCATCGCAGTGAAAAGGCATCACAGCTCCTCCTTGAGGCTTGCATACATGGAAGACTGCATCCCTTCCTCTGTTTTCAATGTCGTTGACGAAGAGAGCGCAGTCCCCGTTTTTCAGTAATCTCAGCAGCATTCCAGTAATGAACAAGTTTGATGGATGGAGTAATTGTATAAGTGCTTTGAATAGATTTCCATGGATTTCTGCGCCTCCATTCACTGTCTCACGACAAAAACCAGGCTCAATGCCTCCCTGATTCCCTCTCAGTCCGCGCTTCAATCCCTGCGTGTCGACTCCTTCTCCCCTTCTGCAACCTGTCGATTTCCATTCAATAATTCTCAGTTTTTCCCCCCGAAAAAGCCTCCTTTTTCAAAAATAGCCATCCGTGGCAAAGCCTCCTTTTAAAATAGCCATCCGTGGCTTTGCTTTTTCCTTTATTAGACCCTCTGAATCCTGCAATAAGACTGTGCTTGGCAGTGGATGATGTCGAACCTTCACCACTGTCCTGTACATCAGAAATAAAAGGAAACTTTCTTCAATATTTGATATATTTGCAATATCACCAACAATGAGTCCTGCAGACAGTGATCCGAGCTCCAAGTTCAGCGTATCCTGAAATGTATGCATTCCATGAGATTACATCATGAACTGGTAGCATGTCAAAGACACGGTGTGCTTCAGCAAGTAAGCCACTTCTGCCATACATGTCTACCAGTTTGTTTCCAACATAAAGCTGAGGCAAGAGACTGCATCACGAATGGGTAAGTTGTTGAAAACATGATGCGCTTCCGCAAGGGAGCCAAATTTCCCATACATATCCACAAGAGAGTTGCCCACCAAGGGCTACAAGCGCCACATTTACCATAGATACTAATAAGTGTGCTATTAACAAAAACTTCTGAAGTGAAGCCCTTCATGTGAGCATCAATACTCATATGCTGAGAATAAATGTAATCACAACAACTAAATATGTACAAAGTACCAAATCCCATGCACAACTTTTGGGTGGTTTACACACCTCGAATGCCCAGCAATACGACATCCACCCCCTCTAATCCTGCGCATCCTCCGGATGGGCCAACTACCCATGATCATTATCATCAAGATCCACAAACAAATCAATCTCTTCGTTATGCATTTCCGGTAGATCAACAAGATTTTCAGTCATATCATCTGTCTCTTCCATTGGAGTTTCTTGTCGTTGCTCTTCTCTCGAAAATTCTTCCAATGCATAACCCTCATCATCTCTTTTCTTGAAAATCTTGATTCTTTTTCCAGCAATAGGCACTCTAAGCACTGTCCCATCCAATTCAGTCAGCTCATATGTTGCATTATCAAAGACATGTCTGACTATGTATGGCCCAAACCATCTTTTCACCATCTTCTGAAGTGCAGTATGCTGATTTTCAAGGCTGCTATCAAAGACCAATACCCAATCTTCCTCTTCTATTGCTCTAGGCCGCAAGCGATGCCTGCTATCAAACCTGTCCTTGTTCCTTAGTCTAGCAACCTTCAACCTGTCAATAGCTAGCTGAATATCCTCAGGTCTCCTCTCCAACTGTCGAATCCGAAGAGCTAAGAGCTCCTCTCTCGTCAAATCCTCCTACCATGGTAAAACTGACCAAGTCAAAGCACAAGTCTCAATCGGCATAACAGGTTTCTGACCATACATCAACTCTGCAGGCATATATCCTGTGGTAACTCTATGAGTCGTACGATCAGCCCATAAAGCAAATGGTAGAAGTCTTGGCCATTCTCCAATCCGTCCTCTGCATGCTTTGGCTAATGCTTTCACTATCGGCGGATGCCCTCTTTCACTCTTTCCATTTCCCTCTGGATTATATGCTGTAGTTAGAGCCAACTTGATTCCTAGCTGAGAGAAGAACTCCCTAGCTTCATCTGCATCCAATTCACCGCGATCCGCAGTGATCTTACCCACACAACCATACCTGCAGAAAATTTCCTCCAATAAGAACTTACACACTGCACTAGTGGTCTTCGTTCTCAAAGATCTGCCCTCAACATGATTAGTAAGATCCTCTCTAGCCAAAACAATGTATCTCATCTGCCATAAACCCATAGGCATGGTAACCAAATCAACTACCCACTTATAATGAATGCATAGTGGATAGGTCGGATGAAGCTCATCTCTATGGCGCACTACTGAATACATCTGGCAGTCTCTGCAAGTCTCAACAAAGTGAGAAACATCTCTATACATGTCTTTCCACCAATATTTCTCCTTGATTTTCTCATAAGTAGCCCATACTCCTCTATGACCAGCCCAAGGACTCTCATGAAACTCCCTCATCACCTGTAACTGTGTCTCACTATCACAGACAACCCGCAAAGGTAATCCGCCTCTTTTCTTCGGATGCTTCCAAAGAAATCCGTCCTTGAGAAAATATCCATAGGCTTTCCTTCTAATCTTCTTGAACTCTTCATCTATCCATTCATCTCTTTTGCTTAGTGTACTAAGGTACCTGCCAATCTGCAACCAATCTCCAACATAGAGCTCTTCTGTGAAAACCACAATATCATAGACATGACAAACATGTTCAACCATAGTGGCTGAAATTTCTGCATCATCCTCTTCTGCAAGTAGAGTCTCCTCATCATCATATCTGGCTCTAGACAACATATCTGCCACTGGATTATCCTTCCCTACTATGTGTTTAAATTCCGGATTTAATGACTTGATGTATGCAATCCATCTCAACATAGCTATATCCGGAGTAGAGCAACTCGTGATCATACCAATCAATGGCAAGCAATCTGTCTCTACCACAACTGAAGCTCCAATAAAGTACTCCTTGTCACATTTGAGAGCCGTGACAATCCCCAATAACTCCCTCTTGATTTGCGGATATCTCCTCTGTCTCTCGTTTAGGACTTTCGCTCCAAACCGAATAGCATACCTATTTCCATCTGCATCATCTTGACCCACAGCCCAACCTATGCCAATTGGACTAGTGTCAACTGTCAATACAATAGGCCTATCACAATTATAATCCGCTTTCCTGATAGTAGGAGCATTCTGCAATAACTTCTTCAATTTCCGCATGGCTCTAGTGTGACTCTCATCCCAATAGAATTTCTGCCCCTTTCGAAGCAACTGATACAAACAATCTGCAATGTGTGCAAAATGAGGTATCCAAATCATATAAAACACACAAGCACCAATGAATCTCCGTACCTCTGAAGTAGTAGAACAATACTCTGCAATCTTGCCTATAGCATTCACCTTATCAGGTGAGGGTTTCCTGCCATAATATCCACACATATGCCCTACAATAACAACCTCATTCACTCCAAAAATAGATTTTTGCCCTGAAAGTGTCAAGTTCACTTCTTCTAACCTGGCCAAAATCTTCTCACATGCTGAAATATGATCAGCCACAAAGTATCTGCATCCCTGCTCATTTAGGCTCTCATTCTTCTCTTCTTCTGCACACCCCTTAATGGGCACATCATCCAAGAAAGGCATAGTAAGCTGAGGTATGTAATCACGAAGGACCTTATGCATGGCATTCATCATATGCGCAACAGAATTAGTGGCACCTTGAGGCAAGGTACATATCCTGACAAGCCCAATAGGAGTTCTCATGGTGGTTACGTCCCTGCTTTCCAAAGCCAGCTGAAACTGATCATAACTTGAATACAAATCACCCAAAGAATAGATGGCAAGTCCAGCAAATGCCTCTGCAAACTCATCCACAACTAGACCTATACCAACATTCCTGATAGTAACTCTGTTCACTGGCTGCATGTCCTGAATAAATCGGAGAGTACCATTCTTCTTTGGAATAGTAAACCACCTGTTTGAGTATGGTGCAGATGAAGGCTCAAGGATTCCCATCCTGATTTTCTCATTCAATAAATCAATTAGCTTTGGCAAGTGTGCTTTAGGCACTGGAATAGGTCAAAGATTCCATGGAATATGAGGAATAGTAAAAATGACCATAGGAGCAACAATATCAGGATTCACACATCCAATCTCATGTGGCAAAAAAACAAATCCCCTTCCATGACGCTCAAGCATCTCCTGAAAGCATTGCTTCTCCATGGATAACAAGAAATCACCATTTCCAATTTTCAATTCAGCAAGTGTCTCTGCTGAAAATTTATGACCAATATGCTCCGGATTCCTTAAAATTTGCTGTTTAGTAGCCCTCTCTATTTGCTGATCACAGTTAGGTTGAAGCGGTACAGCAACCGGCTTCACCTTCTTATCCACAGTTTTGTATTTCGTGTCAACCCTGGCTTCATTATGCTCTTCTGCATTACATAAACCTTGCTGTAAATCAGCAATTCTGCACTCCAATGGCTGAATATTCTCAGCCCTCTGCTCTATGGACTGCATAGAAACAGCCGCAAACTCTGAATGCTGAAATATTTCAGCAGTAAACTCTGTTGGCTGAAAATTTTCAGCCCTCTGTCTCTCTGAAAGCTGATCATAACCAGTTGGAAACTCTGTTTGCTGAATTTCTTCAGCACTTAACACTCTTTGCTGAGTTTCCTCAGCCTCTGACTCAATCTGTGACACAAAATCTGCAATTTCATTAAACATGTCCAGGGATTGCACTAATACATTACCATGACAATTCAGCATATCAGTTTTCAGCATATCTCCCATCTCTGTCATCGTATCTGCACAAATCACACTGTCATACATACCATCTATGTGCTCATCATCCTCCAAAATTCTTGCATTTTTCAAATTTTTCTCCTTCCTGCATATATACTGCCTGGTAGCTCTAGGCAACCTAGAAATCTTCTGATAACTCATCGAACTATTTGCTGAAATCCCAACATAACCGGAGGAGAAAACACTCCTGCTGCCAGGAGGCGAGAACTCCAATCTCCTCTCCTCTGTACCACCGTCGTCTCGCGAAATAGTGGTACCTAATGAAAACCCGAATCCCTCACAGTGGGTAAGGGTGCATCTCTGAGAGTATCCCTGTTTCTAACATGGTTCACACATACAGTCATAAACTGAACTGCTCTCATACCATCTTTACTGTGAATCCGTGCATAAGCAGATCCATCATCCATGACCTTTGTTTCCATACGCATCTCTGTAATGAATGGCTGACCAAGAATTATGGGATAAGAGCATGAATCCTGCACAAAGAAATGAAAATCCTCCTCTACATCACCAATAGAAACCCTGACACTAGGGCAAGCAGCATATAAATCACCTGCAGTGTTATTGGCGGCTCTCATACGCCACCCATGCTCTACATCCATAGGCCATCTGTTACTCTCATAAACTCCACGAACAATAAGATTAATCTCTGAACCATGATCAACCAATGCAACATAAGGCACCTGTTTCTCTCCAATCTTTACCATCGTCTCTGTAGTTGCCCTAGCCCAATGGCTCCGCGAAAAGTGACTACGCGGTATCAAAACAGGCTCATCAATTTCAGCATAATGCATAGGCTGAACCCTCTTCTCTACCTGCGGCAAAACAGAAGCATTGTCAACCATAACCTCATCATCATCCTCATCCAACTCTCCAATCAAAATTCCCTGAGTATCAGTGGTAGCCAATGCATGTCTTTTCCTCTTCAGGACCTCCTGAAACTGATCCTGAAACTCTCTTTTTGAGATGCCTAAAATCTCAGAAATAGTGAAAGTCACCTCACTGCCAAGTATCTTATCATTAAAGATTTTCTTCATGTCTGTAGATGTCTCAATATCGGACATCAATCTGAATCCTGGTTGCTTTCTCTCTCTAGGCTCTTGCCTCTTTTCCCTCTTTTGAGCATCCTCCATCTGTCGATCTGGCCCTGATCGTGAAGACGGTCCTGCAGTAGGTGGAGTAACAAACTCACCCCCTCTAGTCTTCTTAGCTGCACTTGGATTTTCTTCATCCCTCTTACGTTTCTCCTCAACAAATACATCTGCACCATGAGATTTAGCCAAATAAGCATAAATAGAATACCTGTCAACAGGCGAGTCCCAACCTGTCTCAGATCTGATGCTAGAGCCTGCGCTAGTCAAAACAGTTTGCTGAATTTTTCCCTTATTTGCAGTCTCCATAGCATAAGTCCATAGTGCGGACTGAGTTTCTCATCCCTTCTCAATCTGTACTCCATATGCAGAAGCATCATCTCTAGCTGTCACATAAGAAGTACGCGCAGCCATGTCCTCCACTAACTTCTTCATTCCACCTTTACCAAAGTTGGTAGCAAGTGGAGCTCCTGTCTCAGTCAACCAAATCTTACCATCTTGCCCCCAATATACCAAATTCTGCCTCCTTGCATCGTGGAAAGAGTCACAATCCCTGCAATGCTGATGCTCCGTACTATCACACCAAATACATCTCCGATCTCTCCTAGGTGTACTAGGAGCACTCCTAGGTGCAATAGGAGCACTAGAAGAAGTAGCAGGCGCAGTTGAAGCAAACTGCTCCTTCAACTTACCCACCAACTCCGCTTTGACTGACTCAAGTGTCAAATCTGTGATACCTTTGATTATGTCATCAAGAGAAGTAGGCACCGATGGAGCGGATGGTTTTGGAGCAGAAGGTGTAGGCATCGGTCGTGGAACAGGAGGAATAGGTGGAGTAGAAACAGTAGGCACTGGCATAGGCCAAGAAACTGGCTGAGGAGGAGAAGAAATAGCAGGGATAGAAGTAGGCATAGGAGCAGATGATGATGTAGGTGTCATGGAACCATTCTGTAGGCAAGTCTTCCATATCCTCCTCGTGGTCAATGTCGAGACTGCATCCTGAGCATCCTGCCAATCAGTTTTAAGACCCATAGGCTTCGTGCGATCTTCAAGAAGCTCACCCAATTCTTCTTGAAGAGCAGGATCTGCAGCTTGCAAGAAAAGCTCAACTTTTTCAACATCCAATGCTCTTTGTTCAATGGCATCAAGCTGACTATACCTCTCTTCAAATTCTCGAATCAACTCCGAAGCAGCAAGACCTTTGTTTGGCATGTAGACCCACTCTCGGAATGACCGCCGAGTAGCCATACCAAAGTCCTCAAGGAAGTATTTTTCTTTCAAGGCTTTCTTAAAATCTTGCCAATGTGTATTTTGAATAAAAAGATCGGTCACTTTTGTCCTCAAAGCAGGTGTGACAAGACGAAGGAAGTACTTACTCATAAGTCCAGCAGGAACTCCAAAAAATCCCATCTTGATCTCATATGTCTTCAAATATGCTGAAACATTATGCCCGTCAAATAGCTTATTCTCACTCTCAACTGCTTCAATAGCCTTAGTCGCACTGTTTGCATTCTCCTGCTCCGAATAGAGTTGCCTTTGCTAAGACAACTGTTGTTGATGCAATTGTTGTTGCTGCTGCATATACATTTGTGTTTGCTAATTTTGGAGCTGCATATACATGGACATATTCTGCAAAATCTGTTTTAGATCCTCCGTTGAAGTACTTGATGCAGCAGTCATAGATGGAGCTGAAGTAGACGCAGCTGGAGTTGAAGAAGAAGTTGAAATAGAGGCTGAAATGTCTCCCATCCTGAAATTTCTGCGACGCTTTCACGTCGGGTTCACCAAAGATGTCGAAGGGTTTGTGAAAGCAATGTCGCAACCACAGAGGTTATTGATCCAAGATAGAAGATTAATCAAGCAAGATCAAGATTCAATTTGAGAATTCAATTTCAGAAAATGGCCCTATAATCAATTTGTTCAAGCCTTTGGTCTCTTGAATGTGGCAAACAGACTTGTTGGCCTAGTTCTTCGGAAAGGAAAAAGCTTGATAAGTCATGGAGAACTTCCAAAATGTCTTCACGAGTCATTTTCCCATCGCCATCTGCATCATAGACTTTAAAAAAATGGTCTTCACTTTATTTTCGAAGGTTTGCTTTGACACTGAAAACTAAGAGAAGGGTCACAAAATCCTTGAAATTCAAGCCATCCAACATCTTTATCATTTTCTGTAATAACAGGTTAACAGTAAACTCTGGAACTGATAGAAACTTCTTAGCAGTGAAGAAGTCTTTTCCATTACATCATTGAAAACTGAGAGAAGGGCAAAACCTCCCATAGAGGAAGACAATTTCCTGCTATGAGACTGTTATAAGAGTCTACAGTGTTCTTGGACATCTTCAATGTCATATTGTGTGAGCATAGAGGAAGCATTCCCTTCAATTCTACCTATATATGTTCAGCTTTTATGAGCCACTGATCCATCTTGAATTTCCAGACAGAAATTTCACACAACCACACACCCATGCCCACATCATCTATCATAGCATAAGCATCAATAACCATCTTGTATTTATCTGCCTCAAAATTATGGCACACTTCAAGCAACAAATGTTCAACCTTCTCCAATGTCCTCTGAAGCCAGTCCTCAATACTATGATTCGTATCTGTAATTGCGATGATGCCAGAGCACTCATCCATTAACTGCATGCATGCTGAGCACATACGCAAGGCTTTGACATAGTCACCCTCCTCTACTATACTCTCAAACGAGATTTTATGTCCATAGCATGCTGAAATTTCACCAGGATTGGCAAAATGTCCTCAATCAGATGATTCTTCAAAACAGAATGTGTTTCCAACACCACAATCTGTACAAAACAGTTCAGCCACCATAGCTTCATCTACTGCTGACACACCAAATTACACCATAGACTCGATCAGCTCCGATTGCAGTTTTGCTCCTTTCCCAATTATGTCATCGAGCCTTGCTAGTCTCGTCGTCCTCTTTAGCAATTGCATAGAAGTCATCCTCGAATACAACCTCTGCATCATCACTCTCCTCCTCTGAACCAAGGTTCGAGTGTTCATCGGTCATGCAAGAGCGACAAGGGACGTCGCCACCAGGCAGTTGAAGGTGGAAGCAAGACAGGCAGAGGGTGGAGCGGGGGTGTCAAGCCACGAGGAAATTGGCAGATTGGACGGTGTGGTCGCAGGCGCAGCAGAGCCAGGCCAAACTTAGCTTGTTGAATCCGCTTGCTGTGATTCATAAAAGCATCAACCCAATAGGAACAAACATCAAAGACAGCAGCTAGAGCCTCTCCTTCTTCCTCCCATCAATGGAAATGCAGCAATAAGCGACAACAAGAATTCAGCTGAAGCATTAGTGATGGTGTTTTAATCCCTCTACTCATCGCAGTGAAAAAGCATCACAGCTCCTCCTTGAGGCTTGCATACATGGAAGACTGCATCCCTTCCTCTGTTTTCAATGTCGTTGACGAAGAGAGCGCAGTCCCCGTTTTTCAGTAATCTCAGCAGCATTCCAGTAATGAACAAGTTTGATGGATGGAGTAATTATATAAGTGCTTTGAATAGATTTCCATGGATTTCTGCGCCTCCATTCACTGTCTCACGACAAAAACCAGGCTCAATTCCTCCCTGATTCCCTCTCAGTCCGCGCTTCAATCCCTGCGTGTCGACTCCTTCTCCCCTTCTGCAACCTGTCGATTTCCATTCAATAATTCTCAGTTTTTCCCCCCCAAAAAGCCTCCTTTTTCAAAAATAGCCATCCGTGGCAAAGCCTCCTTTTAAAATAGCCATCCGTGGCTTTGCTTTTTCCTTTATTAGACCCTCTGAATCCTGCAATAAGACTGTGCTTGGCAGTGGATGATGTCGAACCTTCACCACTGTCCTGTACATCAGAAATAAAAGGAAACTTTCTTCAATATTTGATATATTTGCAATATCACCAACAATGAGTCCTGCAGACAGTGATCCTACAAAGATTTCAAGAAATCCCCCGAGCTCCAAGTTCAGCGTATCCTGAAATGTATGCATTCCATGAGATTACATCATGAACTGGTAGCATGTCAAAGACACGGTGTGCTTGAGCAAGTAAGCCACTTCTGCCATACATGTCTACCAGTTTGTTTCCAACATAAAGCTGAGGCAAGAGACTGCATCACGAATGGGTAAGTTGTTGAAAACATGATGCGCTTCCACAAGGGAGCCAAATTTCCCATACATATCCACAAGAGAGTTGCCCACCAAGGGCTACAAGCGCCACATTTACCATAGATACTAATAAGTGTGCTATTAACAAAAACTTTTGAAGTGAAGCCCTTCATGTGAGCATCAATACTCATACGCTGAGAATAAATGTAATCACAACAACTAAATATGTACAAAGTACCAAATCCCATGCACAACTTTTGGGTGGTTTACACACCTCGAATGCGCAGCAATACGACAGCGTCTACCGTGTCGCGTCTATAATCGCATGTATGAATGAATTTACATGCAAAAATAGACGCGAAATAGATGCACATATACACGCATTAATACATGCGTATAATAAACCAAAATTGCTATTTATTTAATTCATTTTGCGCGTCTATTAGCGTGTCTATTTTACAGTTAGACAGGCATATAGACACGCTTATAGACGCGCTTATACAAGCATCGGTAGACGTGAATGGAAAAAAACTCTTTTTTTAAAAAAGATATTTAATTTCTTTTTTAAATTTGACTTATCTAGCGCGTGTATAAGCGCATGTACTCTGCACTGTAGACGCGCGTATAAACGCGCATTTTCTGCAATTTAGACGCACGGATAGACGCACAAAACAGAACTGGAAAAAAAAAACCAGAGAGAATGTGATGCTCTCTGGTTTTTTTTTTCTCTCCCATACATCAGATTGTGCATTTGAAAAAAAGACAATGTATCTTACGGGCAGGAGAATTGAAAATAAAAGTCCATGTATTCATTATAGATCAAAAGCATTTACATGGGAAGTTTAAGTGCTTGCGACCTAAAGCGTGGCAGCAAGCAGTAGGCTCAAAGATGGATCATATATATACAAGAAAACAAGGCCTCATGAGGAGGTATGGTCTAGGAATTTGAAGAAGAAACATCTTCGCTAGTACCACCATGGCTACTAGAGTCTCTATTCCCCTCCTCGCTATGCTCCACATCCGGGTTCACCTACACACACAAAAGATCAAGGTTGCTTACGTAGACATGGTGGAGAAAAAGTTATAATTAGCTATATTTTTAATAGGAAAGTAAGAAAAACATACCTCCTCTGGCTGTCAAACCCTCATAGCCCGGTTGTATTGGTCCTCAATGATGAGACCCTCCTCATAGAAGTAAAGCCATGTGGATGCACGGTTATGGCCTCGATGGTAACCTACCTCTCTAGGAGTAGGTATCGTACCAATGATAGTAGTCTACAAAACAATTATGATATATACAAACAATTATGAGACATAATATATTAGAACAAATTATATAAAAAATTGAAAGAAATCTAGATTCTAAAAAACTAGAAAACAAAATATACTTACAAACTCTGCCTCCCATGATTCTCTGCCACCCGATCCGTAATGTGGCGATCCCATTGTTTCCATTTGGATCTGTCGCGCCTCTGCGTGCTGGCGACTCTTCACTTTCTCTGCTGCTTTCTTCTTGGCTTTCTTACACTCTATGTGGTGGCACATAGGTGGTTGGCTATAGGCTCCACGACCCTCCTCCTACCTCCGCAGTGAGTCCCTAGCGCGTGTCATGAGGTGGGATCTTTTGTTGTGAAGCATATCCCTCACTTTTGTGCGTCCCCAATCATCCGGGAATCGCTGACCCTTAGGATTTGGGTACCTCCTATGGACTGCCCTCAACACCTCCTACCACAAGCCGCTTTTCTTATTTTTGAAGGCAATGAAACAATCTTTATACGGCACATGCACGACACTCCTCATGTACGCCATTACATCCCTTCCTTCATCATCATGGAAGATGCCACCAGCATCTGTAACTCTATAGCACTGGCGTACAACCTCCTCCACGTGATCTACTGGTGAGAGTGATCGCTCGCCACCTCCTAGGCAACCCCCACACAAGCCTCGTCCTCCCCCTCGACTCTCGCTCCTCCCTCTCTGTCGACTACCCTCTGCCTTGCTGGATGCATGTGCTTCTGGACATGCTTGTGCTTCAGCCGATACACGTACAGGTGCTGCACGTGGAGTACCTGCATGTGGAGTACCTACAATTGGAGTTTGGAAAGTAGTGCCAGGAAAAGACGTCAGAGGCATTCCATACATGACACTGAACACCTCGTTCGCTGTGGGAGAGCGGCCAAGGTGTCTAGTCATCTCTCCCATGAAGCCTTCCCTACTAGGAAAAACCTCCAAAAACGCATTGACCCCCCTGCCAAACAAGGCCAATATATCATTCATGCGATCCAAATCCGGGTCATTGCTAGATGAACTAGGATACAACATCTGCAAAAAAAACACAGGAAAAAGACAAATTTGTTTGCATACAAAAAATCATATATTACCTACATTTTCAAAGAGCTTTCTTTAGACATTGAGCATAAAACTTAAGTGCTAATGCTTCTCATAAACAAGAAAGTTGATAAACACAAACATGGGATTGGTCACATTCATCGTTGCAAAAATATATTGTTTTTTATCAGAGCTGGGAGAGCTGGCGCGTGTATAACTGCATCTAAATTGCAGGTTAGATGTGCTCTCAGACGCGCTCCTAAAGTCAACCTTCTATTCAGTGCGTCTATATTCGCATCTAAGATGCAGTATAGACGTGCTGTCAGACGCAAATTCCAGGTCAATCTACATGCGCGTGTATCATCCTGTGTAGATTGACCTACACACGTGCCAGCACAGGTGCTTTAAGACGCGCCCTTAGACGCAATGAGAGGAAACATTTTTTCGCGTATATACCTATGTCTACACTGAAATGTAGACGTGCTATCAAACGCGCTCAGTCAGCTAATTTTAGCCCGACGACCGCCATTGATGATTTACAAAATGCAATACATAATGGAATCAGAAATCCTAATACATAGACAGAGCAGAGAGAGAAAGAGAGAAACAAAGAGAGAGAGAGAGAGAGAGAGAGAGAGAGAGAGAGAGAGACTCACCTTGGGTGTTTGGTGTGGCGGGTGGTGGCACTTCTTCCTTCTCCTTCTTTTTCTCCTTAGTAAGTTACCCTCCCTTGATGCTTGCTTGCTTGCTTGCTTCTTCTTCTTGTTCTTCTCTCTCTTGTTCTCTCTTTCTTCCTCTCCTTGGCTTTTCTTTTTCCCTTCTTGTGTGTTTGAAATGAAAGAAGAGGTGAGTCATGAGGAGGTGAGGCATGAAGAGACTAGGTGAGGTATGAAGAGATTGCATGTCGGCTAAACTCAAGCTTTAGAACCGCAAAAAACGCAAGAAAGGAAAGGCACAGTTTGAAAAGAAATGATTTAAGTATGGTTTGAATTTTGATGTGTGCGTCTATTTTTGCGTGTATATGCGCATCTAAGTTTATGTAAACACGTGGATAGACACGAATATAGACGTGCAAATACACGCAAATTTAGACGCGTACGTAAACGCAGATATAGACACACATTTAGGCTTTATCATAATTTTTTGTTTTTAAGATAAGTTTTGATAGTGAATTCTTATCATAAGTTTTAATGTATTTCTGATGATTTTTGTGTATTTAAAATTGAGATCTTAGAATGATGATTTTTGTGTTTCTATGTAAACATATGAATGACAAATATTTTGATGTTGTCATGAATTAGGTTTAATCATGTTGTCATCATCACCTAGTGCGGTGCATGCTGATGAGTCAATGAGCACATCCTCAAGTGAGGATGAAACATTGCATCTTCATAATCGAGATGCATGGCTACGATGAAAAATTAAATGCATATGTGATCGTTGTCGAGGGTGTATTTTTCGAGCACGTCAAATTGCAATGTTAAACCTCAACTTGTATGGAGAATGGGACCGAGGAAAATCACCAGTATTTATTGTTTTTTTTAACCACTAAGATTGCTAGTCTATGTTATGGGAATTATATATCAACGTACATGAAACTCCCTTTTGTGGTTTAGCAGGATGCGGTGCCACATCCTCAGATGCTCCCTCCCGGGCGTCAAGAGGCTGCAAAACATCGACGTGAGGAGGCAGAGTCTTCAAGAAGAGTAGAGACTGACGACCATGATACTAGCCCTCATGAAATGCCCCATCTAGTCATAGAGGATGAGATTTTGGACAACATGGTACACCATCTATTTTTGCAACCAGTTCAGGGAGAAGGTCACTCTACGAAGCCAGATGATCCACTATGTGTAGCATCATCTACTTCGTTGTATGAAGGTTGTACATACTCTGTTCTTCGTGCGTCCCTCGAGATACTTAACTTGCAAACAATTTATGGATGGAGTAATGCCAGTTTGGATGCGTTATTGAAGTAGGTATCAATTTAGTTTGGCTTATGAATCATAATATTAATTGTTCTATTTTAAAATCAAACAGAAATATATGTTGGTGGTTTTTTAACTCACTTTTAAAAATATATGTAGGTTATTATCACAAATGCTTCCAAAAGGAAACATTAGTATTACCTCAACAATGCGAGAAGGTATATATGCAAAGGCTAATTTTTTAATATGTATACATGTGATACATATACACAATATAATAAGTATTTAAATTTCTTGCTTTTGTTTTTCAAATATAGGTTGTGTATCATCCAATGGTAAACAATAACCGATGGTGGTATGTCATCCCTATGTCTAGTCGTTCAAAACCAATATATGGTAATATTACCGACATGGAGATAGCAGATGACAATCCAACAATTAATGATGATGTGCATGATGACACCATAATGGATGATATGCGTGATATAGTACAAGATGAACCTCGTGAGGATGTTCAAGGAAACGCAAAAGAAGACAATAATGTGATTGTCGATTATATTGATGAGGTTATTGAGAAATATAGCAACACATCTGATAGTGGGATAGACTTATTTGTTTCGTTACCTCTTGGTAACATAGACCTAGAAGTAGATAGTTTAGCAAGGGCTGATCTCATTAAAGATGAGATGGATCATTCACTGTAACATACTTAATTTGCTTAATGATTCAATGTGTATTCCTAATTCTATGGTTTTTATCATGCGCACACGTGCATACTCAAGAATCAATAGTCAAGTTTAAAGCTAAATTGAATTTTTCATAATAAAAATGAAGTATTTTTTATCATCTTCAAGTAGAGAAATTATGACATACATATTGCAATGTTTGCTACTAATTGTAAGGTCTCTGTCGCTTGCCGCTAATTACTTATATCAGGCTTCTCAACTAGAGGAACTGCCATTCATTAGAGAGCAATGAAAAAATAATTATTAACTCTATTTTTTCAATTCAATGATTCAATGTGTATTCTTAATTCTATGGTTTTTATCATGCCCACATGTGCATGCTCAAGAATCAATTTCAGGTGGTTAAATAATTATTAACTTTGGTTTTTTAATTATGTGAATTCTAATTTTAGGTGGTTAAATAATTGTGCGTCTGCTAGTGCGTCTATTTGTGCGGATATATAGATGAAAAATTCGTGTCTATTTACACGCACTTTTACACACACATATAGACGCAATGATAGACGCACCCGACTTTGCGCGTCTAACATGCCCGTCTATGCCTCGTTTCTATTGTAGTGTATATAGATTGTATGTGCATAGTGGTCCAACAAATCAAGCCTCTTTCTTATTTGCAGGCATTATATATTGTAGTTAAACTCTAACAGTTTATATTGTGCAAAAAGGCGTCATTGATTTAAGCTAAGAACTTGATTAATGTTCTGCTTTCATTTATGTTGGGTTGGCCAATCTTCCTGATTAATGCAAGATATACTTGATATGATGTTTTTGATTGAAAATCTTGAGATAAGAGATGGTGCACTAGCAAATCAATTGACCTATGTGGTGACATATATAACAAAGCTTGAGGATAAGAGATAACACATTGGCAAGTCAATTGGCACATATGTGGTGACTTACTAGACCATCCCACTTGCAATTGCATGCAAGTATCAATAGGTGGATAAAGCAAGAATGGTTTTTAGCTAGAGAGAGATAATGCAATGAAGGTGTATATGAAAGAGATAGAGAAAGGCATATTATCCATCAATCAATCAAAGATATGTACATGAAGTGACTTGATATAGTAATTAGAGTATCGTCATTTTTAGCATGCTCCATTGACTTCTGCAAGTTCCCATAACCTTGAAGTAGATAGCCAACCACACTGTCCATGGAAGGAAAACTTGACCTCATCAAATTAACCAAGTTAATTTACTTATACATTTCATAGATAAGAGATTTGTAGTTAGCTTGTTGGTATTGCAAAGTATCCTTACAGTGATCTATTTTAGTCACCAACAAGTGGACACACTGATGAAAAGAGGACATGTGCACATTGGCTACATGTGGTCCACCTTATCTAAAATTATATGTGAGCTATAAGTGCACCTTGACATGATTGGAATAGCTTGCACATGCAAAAGCCAACTGATTTACATCAATCTACTCACGCTATGAATTGGCATGCATGTCTTTCTTTTGCTTTGATTGTATTGATTGTGATGTATATTCCTCGAGAATAATGATAATCAAGGGACTACCCTAAAAAGTGAGAGTACTCCCTTAAATCACCGACTAAGCTTTGATCTATAAGTTTATGCATGGCTAGGTCAAGTGCACAACAAATGAGACATGTGAGTGTATTGATCAGTTCTCTCTCTCTCTCTCTCTCTCTCTCTATATATATATATATATATATATATATATATATATATATATATATATATATATATATATATATATATATATATATATATATATATATATATATATATATATTGCACATACACAAGTCAACCTTTGATCTATAAGTTTTAGCCATGGCTAGGTTAAGTGCACAATAGATGCAACATGTCGTATATACATCCAATCATCATGCCCTATCCAATCACATTTGTATATGGCATGATTGGATGTATATAGGACATGAAATCACATATATATAATTAGCTTTGAATGATTGGATGTATATTTGTAATACTTAGAAAGAAGTAAAGTTGGTAATGTATATCATGTCCTATACATGTATGCCCTATACATGTATATCATGTCCTTATGATCCAGGTGTAATTATATCATATATAAATCCAATCATGCCCTATCCAATCACATTTCTATAGGGCATGATTGGACGTATATAGGGCATGAAATGAGACATATATAATTAGCTTTGAATGATTGGATGTATATTTGTAATACTCAGAAAGAAGTAAAGTTGGTAATGTATTCAAACAAATACTAGCTGTTAAGAGGTTTGATCATATTTAGGGACTTTATGAGAAATGAAAAATATGTGTATTTATTTTCTAATCTATAGGCGCGTTTATAAACGCGGATATATAGACGCGTTCTGTATACTAGCGTAAATAGACGCACTGATACACGCGCTTATAAATGCGCCCGCTTTTTCGTGTGTATAGTGCGCGTCTATAGGGCCTTTCTCTTGTAGTGAACCAACATTGTCGAAATACTAACTCTTTCCTAGCTCCAAGTATAGTAACAAGATTGCCTCTACATTCCAAGGCTATAAGGAAAATGATTGTAGAGTAGGTTTGTGAAAAGGAAATCAAATTTACTAAAAATGAAGGAAAAAGTTTAATTTGACATAGAGAAATAAAAAATAGGATCCAAATTTTAATTCTTACCATTAGGATACTAAGACTATATACTAGGCATGGATTGGCTCAAGATAAACAAAATATGAACCCTATGTGCCAAAGAGGAAGCTATCTTCCAAGACTTGTAAGGAAACACTATGAAGACATCATAGTATCTCCTTACAAGTCTTGAAAGATAACTTTCATTAGGATGGTATGATAGATCCCTTCCATAGCATGAATCCTCTCAAAAAAGATAGATCTCTTAGACTTCTTATTCCCTTGAAGGGGACTAAACCAAGTGGTCATAAAAAATAGGTATCCAATACCAATAATCAATGAGCTCACAGACCAATTACATGAGGCATAAGATTTCTCACAGAAAACCTAAGATTATGTATTGTCTAATCAAAATCAAGAAGTAGGATATCTGAAAGATGGCCTTCTAGTACTAGATATAGCCATTATGAGTCCTTGGGCAGGCTACAGTATCCGTCATGCAATCTAAACTCTTGACCTTTAAGAAATAAACCATTTGCCCATGTATTTAGAATCAATGAATCATGGGAGTTTTTTATTTTTTACCATGTGAGAAAAAAAAGTATATATTTTTCATGGGAAAACCCAATGTATATTGTTTATGCAAAAACAATATCAATTAACCTTGCAAAGGCCAAGCACATCTTAAATTTACTCATTTTCAAGGAAGTTGAGAAAATCTATAGATTTTTAGGAGTTGTTGGATGGTATCAAATCTTTTGAAGGTTTATTCACTTCTAGGAGCACCCTCAAGTAATCCCTTGAAGAACAATAATCGAATCATATGGGTAGTTTAGCACAAGTGAGGTTCGATAGAATCAAGTAATGTGTGACCAAAACACCATAGTGGACCTCCGTAACTTCAACCAAAACTTTGAGGTGAACACCAAATCAAGTGAACTTGCTATCAATTCTCAATGCAAGAAGGTAGACATATGGCTCATATCTAATGAAATCTAAAATGTTATGAATTAAATTACACCAAACACAACCTATAGATAATTATAATTATTCATTCCTTGAGGTTATGGTAAGATTATCTAATACGTATGAAGCTTACCATTGTGACAATTTCCAAGCCGATCTTCCTCCAAGTAGACCTAAACAGGAGGCAAAGGAGAGGGAATGAGATATTACAAGAGTTTGATTTTGAAATCAAATAACTCTATTGTAGATGTCTTAATCCAAATATAATTTCTTAATAATATTCTTGAGGTGCACAATCTAATAATTATATCCATACTTGAAACAATTGTATCCTAGAGCTTGTAGGCCATTCCATTTCTTGTGACAAGGAACAACTGCTCAACTATACATTAAACACTCTTAAGAGTTATTATTGGCCAATAGTGAAATGAAATATGTTATGATATGTGACCCAATGTCTGACATATCAAAGGGTCAAGGTAGAAAGAATCAAAGATGTAGTGAGAAATTCAACCCTTGAATATTCCACAAATACAGTGGAAATTATAAGCATGGACTTTGTAGTCAAATTATCAACTTGCCCATGGATATGACTCTATCATGGTAGTGGCAGAAAAATTGATCAAAGCTTCTCACTTGATTTGGATAATGACTAGTTAAAGTTCCTTCAATATCATGTGAATCTTTATCAAGGGAATACTTACGCTACATGCAATGCCAAAGAGTATAATCAATTCTAGATATTTCAAACTCACTTCAATTTTTTGAACTTTCTTATTCTCAACCATCAAAACATAGCTATGCTTAAGTACTACTTATCATCTCGTAGACCAATGGTCAAGTTGAAAGGGTGAATGGAATGATTGAAATCCCTTAATATCCTATTATGGTAGAGAATTGAGAAAGTGGACTAAGTATCTACTGGTTTTTCAATTTGCCTATGATGTTTTATACCAACAAACAATCAAAATGTCCCCACTTTAGCCGCTATATGGAAACAAATCATGGAAATTATTAAATATTTTTTATGCTACTCTCAAGATGTAAGCCTATAAGCCTATTCTTGAAGAAGTGGATCAACAAGTTCAAGCCATTCATCATTTTGATGTCAAAGCTATAAAAAACAACAATTGTCTTACTTGTATTCTTAAAGGATTGTATGTACCTAGGATTGACAATTTACTAAATGATGAACAAATATTGGTGCTAGCCTAGGCTATTCTCACAATGCTCTTGAGATGATCTTGGACAAATTAAAGAAACATCTAAGGAGTTAAATCTTAAGGTAACACATTATACAATGGAAAGGCTATCTTAAAGAAAATACAACATTAGATTCAAAAAGAGTAGTCTTGGTCTCTCTCATGTTACATAGGGCATCTTGATTTCTCTAATGGAGGATATGATTCCCCCATTACACGATTCTTTATTGAAAACAAACAAGAGGAAAGAGAGGTAAACAAATGAAGAGCACACACACACAAGTAATGGAAACTTGAGAACATAGAGATAGGGCTCAAATAAACTTCATATTGATTCTTCTTCTTTCACACAAAAGAACTAAGTCTACAACATGATAAAATACTAATCTGAAAGTACCACAATGTATGCACATGTGGTCACTAAGTGTGAGCATACTAAAGATAGAAGAGGTGACACAATGAATGTGCCATAATGATATAGTCTAGCTATAGAATCACTTCCATATCCTCATATTGGCTACCTAGCATGCAAGTGAATAATATCTTGCCACATCACCATATACTAATATGAAAGTACCACAATGTATGCACATGTGTTCACTAAGTGTGAGCACATAGAGAGATAGGGCTGAAATATTCTTTATATTCACTCTTCTTCCTCCACATAGAAGAACTAAGTCAACAACATCATAAAATACTAATATAAGAGTATCACAATCACTCCAAGATACACGCGTCATACCAACGTTCAAAGAGATGTAACTGTTCATAAAAAAATTTGCCTCATCATTGCTAAACATGTCGGTATCAACGTCTCCATAAAATCATCTCACTATATGTCTGAGTATTTGCATCACTATTTTCATCGCAATTTTTGTCAATTTTGCGATGCAAATAGCAACGCAAATACTAATGCATATAGCGATGGTTTGCAACACGTATTGTGATGCCAATAACAACACATGCAGTAAATTTGCGACCCTAATATTTACTGCATGTGTTATTATTGGCTGCAGTTACAGAGAAAAAAACAATTGTGATAGGGCAGCTAGCACCATGTGCTATGTTTATATTCTACAAATGAATTACATATTAGATGTGCAATGGTTGTCAAGATTAGTGCAAAATATACTTGAACCCACAAGACTGATACATAGAATAAGTACAAGATCGCTGATGAAAACTCATGGAATTATGGCAAGATACAAAGGATGATAAGTACATAGTACATAAAAGAGGCCTGCATAAATCAGAGGACCAAAAAAGAAGAGTATGTGCACTCCACGAATCCAAGTGCGAGCTATAGATCCTTGCTATCCGAAAGCTTGTCCCAACTCAAAGGAGCATCGAATTGACTCTACAAAATGAGCAACTACACATAAGTCCACTACACGTAATGCATTTTCTAAAAATTAGTAACTACAAGAAAGATGATTGGTTTACTAGGCCACCGTGTGCATACAATCTATCGATCAATGTAGTGAGACCGTCTCTGTGTACATATCGAGTCTCGAGGCCAGTGGGATCGTGATTTGTAATGGAGTGTTGCAAAGAAAATAGAATACAACTGTTAAAGACACGATTGTCAGTACAAGTGATATTGCAAATAAGAAAGTGAGAAGAACAAAAGAAAAACTTACAAAGTCTTCCAAATAAGTCCTGTGGCTACCACTCCCCAAATGTTGCACGACGCTATCTCCAATCATTCCCTCATTATCTCTCGCTACTATCGCTAACGTCCTGGAGAATCTATAGCCTTCTCCATGAGTCTCCACCAATCAACTACATCTAGCCACTCGGGGTTTGAGGCTCCACTATTGAGTGCCTTGCATGCATCTGATCATTTATGTGACATGTATGCATGCATACACTCCATCATCTACCAAGTGGAAAACCTCTCTGTAGAAATAGGTACTAGAAACTCCTTATACAGGGATGCTACTATATAGTATTTGCTCCCCTCGGGTATGTTCTTCCAACGGTCCAAGTTGTTGTGCCAAAAAACTTGTTGGAGCAACTCTCTTATGCGAGATATTACCCTTCTCCTCTCATCATTCATGATCACAACTCCTGTCCTATCATCTACGAGGTATCCATACCCCTCTAGGGTATGTCTAAGGTGTTTCCTCTCCCACCTATGGCTGCGCTCCTAGGCATAACCCAAAGACCCCTCTATATCTGGTGTACCCATGGGGGTAGTATCTGTTGCCAAGTGGCACCTATGCAAAGGGATGAGTGCCTTAAATGGTTCTTCTTTGTGTGTACATTGGCGGGATGAGCACCTTAAATGGTTCTCCGTCAATGCAGGGCACGTTCCTAAGAATTGTCTTAGGCAGAAGGTTGATGGGGAAGCCTATTCTTTCCGGGTGTTGATGCAAGTGTGAACGTGGGTGATACCATTCTATCCACACGAGTAATAACATCTTCGTGAATTAATTATCGTATGGAATTCCAAATTAATTGATTTATGTGGCTAGCTGCAATTATTCAGTTGGTTATTATTCTAACATGATTTACTGAATTTTTGGTAGCTGATGTGTAGAGCAAGGTGAATTGAAAAGGTGCGCCACCCGCAAGCATTTTAAAGATTATTTCCTCAAGAATTTATTTGGCAATTATTGGATTATTGTATTAGATACACCGTTATTTCTTATAAAGCATGTGCATAGCCTCTATGTAATAGCAAAATAGATTTTTATAAGATATGTCCAATAAAATATTAATGGTTCTAGAGAGTTGTGGGATGCACAACTACTAGCATCCATTAATTCAGATTACTCTATCTCTTTTCTAGTACACTCAAACTCTTTATGCAAAGAGTGATTGTAAAGGGCCTAAATCTTCGGCAAAGAAGATTTCATAATATTATTATAAATGCAGTGGTATCAAAGCCGAGCCTACCTCTTGGGCTTCCAATCGCCTACCCACTGGCGTGAAGGCGAGCCCTCTGCTGCAAACGGGCTCTACGGTTTGTCTCATCACGAACCGACTACACGATTGGATTCCCAGGCCTTCAAAACCCCCAACCCCTCTATCACAATCAAGAAATTCTGTTATTTTCTCAGACATTGAAGAGGACCCACTCCCACATCATGGCGCCATGTTTCGTGAAGAACTGGAGCTTTAAGGTGATTAGCAAGCTTAATTAAAAGCTTTGCTTAAGCTTAATCAAGAGCTTAAGCTCAATTTTGATTTCGTGGGGGGGGGCATTTTTTTTCCGTCACGACAATATCCACAACATCCTCTTGTCCTAAATCATCAAGTTTTTTAAGGCTTAAAGCCTTATTAAGCAAGTTACATTACCACTTACATAATCAACTTCATCTTCTCTTACTCCGTGTCATACATAGACTCTGCAAATCTTCACAAGTCATAGCTGACTATCTCTTCCATAGAGGCAGTTCTTGCGCAGTTCTTTCCAACTTCATAAATTTCACAAAATTTCCATAAAAATTCCCGCCTTTCTTGATTGTTCCATCCATAATTTCTTGTCCAAAGACCATTTAAAATTTGGTCTTACACGCCAAAATTCTTCAACGATAAGCAAGGCGTCTTTTCATTTGCAAGGCATCCTTAATCTCCGGATTTCTCCATCAAGCAATCATGTCACATGAAGGGCCATTCGACACTACCAATTTTGGCTTTGCATCACTGCTTCCTGAGCCAACCCTGGAGCAGCATATGGATTTAATATCCATGCAACTTGAAGAAAAGCATCAACACCACGTACAACTGGAGCAAGAATTGAAGTCCCTCAAGCGTCCTACCCACTGAAATTTCTACCAATGATGACAACCTAGTTCGCGCCATCAACACTACTTTGGATGTCCACGCTAGTCAAAAGGAGTCCAAGATAAGTAAGTGTACATTAAAATCTAATTCTTTTGATGGTCTTAAAGATGGTCGCAAAATTCTATCATGGTTAAGTCAGTTCGGAGCTTGTTTTGACGCTGAGAAATACTTAGAAAGTGATAAAATTAAATGTGTAGCTCATTATTTTATTGAGAAAGCTGCATTATGGTGGGATGTCACGTGTAAAATCATTGATCTACCTCTCACATGGAATGACTTTCGCAAGAAGATTCTTGCAAATTTTCTCCCTGCACAATTTGAGCTCCGCATGCAACAACAATGGGATCTATTCATGCAATAGGAACGTGAGTCTATCCCTCAATACACAGAAAGACTTTCGAGCACTCTCTTACAGCTCCAAATGGTGGAGCTAGTGCCCGAGTCTACCTTCAAGAGAAAGTATATGTCCGGCTTAAATCCATCCATCCAAGCCGAAGTCAACATGTTCAAGCCCAATAATCTGGACGAAGCCATATCCCTAGCTCAAGACGCTGAAAAGAAGTAGTCTAAAGACCAAAGGCAGTTTCCAGTATCCAACGGTAACAACATTCATTTTAATTCTTTCCGTAACTTCAATTCTCAATATGGAAAGAATCGTTTTAACCGATGACCATGGATGCGAAATGTTCTTAATAATCATGGTCAATCAGTTTTCAATTCTAAACCTCCCAATCTACCTTTAAATTTTCCTAAATCTGGTGAACCTAAAAATGTTAACCCAAGTGTCTCCAATGCCATTTCAAAAAATATAATTTGTTATAATTGTAAGTGTTTTAGTCATATTGCCAGTCGTTGTCCCATGGGCAACATCTATGATTGGAAGAAACCCATGGTGCATCTAAATTTTCTTGGAGCTGAAGAATCCAATGAAGACCTTGAAGCAATGCCCGACTTCGATGAGGCTACACTTATGGGCAAAAATTCTAACGAACCTGAAGACCTTGCTAGTAAAATTTCTATGCATGTCTTATTAAAAATGCGATGTAAAATCAATAATAATGATATGACTATTTTGCATGACAATGGAAGTACTCATGATTTTGATTCAAAAAAAGTAGTTACAAAATTACAACTTAAAATTGTTCCATCTGCCTATAAAATTAAGGTTGCATTTCTAGGGCAATGATATAATGGTACTAAAGAAGTTCATAATTTAGAAATTTATATTGGATCTTATAAGGAAAAGTGAAAATTTTTAGTAGCACCTTTGCAATCTACTAATGTAATTCTAGGAATGCCATGACATCACCAATTCAACCCCAATATAGATTACCATGCACACTCAATGCACATTGAGCAAAAAGGTAAACAAATTTTACTCGAAGGGTTAACAAAAACCAAATTATTTTTTATTATTAGTCATACACATGAGAAGTGATCTTTGCGTAAACAATCAAAAGCTTTCTTAGTATGGATTAATGAAGTTGATGTTACAAAAACTCAACTAACTCCAAAGCAACAACATTTTATTGCTGAAATTTATGATTGTTTTTCTAATGATTTACCTTTACAACTTCCTCCATCACAACCTCAAGACCAACAAATTGATTTACGTCGTGGTAGTCAACCACCTTGCAAAGCTCCCTATTGCCATAACCAATTAGAACAGAAAGAGATCAGAAGCAAATTGAATAACTTCTAAGTAGAAAATTAATTCATCCAAGTAGTTCACCTTTTGGAGCTCCTGTATTATTAGTTATAAAAAAAAATCAAACTTACAGCATGTGTATAGATTATAGAGCACTTAATAAAATAACGGTTAAAAATAGGTATCCAATACCTAGAGTAGACGACCTTCTAGATAAATTACAAGTGAATGAACTGCAAGCTAAAGAAAAACATATGCACCCTAGGCATAAAGAATTCCTTGTATAATTTAAAGATTGTTTTACTGAAGATCTACCACCTAGCTTACCTCCTTCACGTCCTGAAGACCACAAAATAGATTTAATTCCTGGTACACAACCACCTTGTAAAGCACCATATAGGCATAACCAGATAGAGCAAAAAGAAATTCAAACTCAAGTTGAGGAATTATTAAATAGAGGATTGATTAGACCTAGTAGTTCTCCATTTGATGCACCTGTTTTGTTAGTAAAGAAGAATAATAATACTTATCGTACGTACATTGATTATCGTGCCCTAAATAAGATTACTGTAAAGAATAGATAGCCGATTCCTAGGGTCGATGATCTTATGGATAAACTACAAGGTTCTGCCATATTTAGTGAAATAGATCTTAAATTTGGTTATTTATAGGGGAGATTAGATAAATCTGACATATTCAAGACTGCATTTAGAACACAATTTGGTCATTATGAATTTTTAGTGATGCCTTTTGGATTGACTAATGCACCTGCTACATTTAGTAGAATGATGAATCGCATATTTTGGAAATATCAGCATTGTGTTATTGTATTCTTTGATGATATCTTAGTATTAAGTAAAAATGAGAAATAACATTATGAACATCTGACTTTGGTTTTCAAGTTGTTGAAAGATAATCAATTGTATGCTAATCTGGAAAAGAGGGAGTTCTTTCAAACACAAATTGAATATTTAGGTCATATTGTATCATCAGATGGTATTAAAGTTGACCCTAAGAAGATAGAAGCAATATTGAACTGGCCTATACCTAAAAATGTGCATGAGTTACGTTCTTTTCTAAGTCTTGCTAGTTTTTACAGGAAATTAGTGCAAAATTTTTCATTACTTGCTTTGCCTTTGACTAAACTTTTAAAGAAAGGTATTGCTTATCATTGGTCTGAAAATCAACAGAAATCTTTTGATTTTTTGAAACATGCATTAATCCATGCTCCTATATTACAACTACCTGATTTTAATAGACCATTCTTTTTAGTAGTTACTGATGCTAGCGGATCTGGAATAGGAGTCGTACTTATGCAAGATAATCATTCCATAGTTTATTCTAGTTGTAAACTAAAACCCTCCGAACTTAAATATTCCACATATGATAAAGAATTATTAGTTGTGGTACAAGCTTTAAAACAATGAAAACATTACTTAATGGATTCTGAGTTTATGATTAAGACTGATCAACAAAGTATTAGACATCTACTTAGACAACCTCAAATATCTGACCGACATATCAAATGGACAGCCTTTATTCAGAGTTTTCATCGCCTTATTCAATATCAACCAGGTAAAGAAAATGTAGTGGCCGATGCATTAAGTAGAAGACCGACAATTCATAATATCTCTGTTATATCATTTGATTCTCTAACCCCTATGAAAGATACATATCATCAGGACATTACTTTTCATGTTGATTGGAATAAATTAGTTGGAAATAACTGGATTCCTATTGATTCTTTGTCTTATAATGATGGATTCATGTTTTATGAAAAGAGATTATGTGTTACAATTCCATTCAGATCTTTTGTTTTGAATGAGATTCATTGTCCTCCATATCAAGGTCATAGAGGTATCATATCTACTTTGTGTACATTGACTGAAGATTTTTATTGGCCACATATAGACACTGAGGTATCTAACTTTGTTTCTGAATGTTTGATTTGTCAAAGAGTTAAGAGACATCATGGTAAACAATATGGATTACTTATGTCTTTATCTATTCCATCAAGACCATGGAAACATATTTCTATGGATTTTATTACTTGTTTACCTAATACTAAAGCTAACCATGATATGATTTGGACCGTAGTATACAGGTTTAGTAAACAAGCATATTTCATTCCATGTAAGAAAACTTTAAGATCATCTCAGGCAGCACAATTGTTTTTTAAAACAGTTTTCACTAATCATGGATTACCAAAAGTTATTATTTCTGACCGTGATTCTAGATTTTGTAACAACTTTTGGATTACTTTGTTTGCTAACCTAGGAACAAAGATTGATTTCTCATCTGCATTTCATCCTGAAACTAATGGACAAACAGAAGCCACTAATAGTACTATTTTAGATCTTTTACGTGCTTATACTATTTCTAAACCACAGACATGGGACACACATTTCCATTTACTGCAGTTTGCATGGAACAATACACCACACACATCTACAAAGAAAGCGCCGTTTGAAGTGATTTATGGTTATAGATTGTCTACACATGTTGCATCTTTATCAAATAGAATTCAAAGTGCTGATGATATTGCTAATATGCACGCTACTATTTTTGATGAGGTTAAAGACATGATTGCCAAAGCCCAACAATCGTATACAAAACAAGCCAATAAGAAAGGACAGGCCATGAATTTCAAAATTGATGACTATGTTTGGTTGAGAATAGAAAAACATAGATTACAAAGTATAGATAAACACCCAGTTGTGAAATTAGCACCTAGATTCTATGGACCATTTAAGATCATTCACAAAATCAATGACAATGCCTTCAAGTTACAACTACCACCTCATTGGAAAATTCACAACACATTTCACATTAGTTTATTACAACCCTTTAGAGGCCAATTACCTATACACCCTGTTTATGAAAACCCATCTTTGTTAGATGAAGAAACTGAAATACTTGAACCTGAAGCTATCATAGATATTGACTTTATGACTACTAGAACTGGCCCAAGATATTCTAGATATTTAGTCAAGTTTAAAAACCATCCTGTTGAAGAGGGCCAATGGATGCACGCTAGAGACTTAAATGCTTTTCCCACTTTGTTAGCTCCACATTGAGCTAATAGCAATTAAGGACAATTGCTATCCCACCCCAGGGGTATGATGCCAGGAGGCATATTTCATGATGGATTCTGTGCCACGGTGGATACCGTGAGGTTTTATGGTGGATTCCCTAAATTTTGTTGATCGGGGCTCATACACAAAGTGGATTCTTTGTGCGAGAAATTGATGGGGATGCCTATCCTTTTCGGGCGTTTCATTAATTTAGTGTGTACATGGGTGATTCCATAGCGGGTGATTCTATCAAATACATATTAAATTAATAAACGTTTATGAGTTTAGAGTGCGCACTCGTGATAAATTAAGGTTAGGATTGATTTCTATCCAGTTGATTTATTTATGTAGCTGAAGACTGATAAGTATTCACTTTTGTCGGTTTAACTATATGATTTTACTAACGATTGTGAATGCTTCAGTTGATGTGTAGAGATAGCAGCAGTGGCGGAGGAAAGCATTGGAAGATAGCGTGTATTCGAGTTGTCACTTATATTTTGATGGGCGCATACCTTAGGCATGGCGCCTATATTTTGTCGCGCTTATTTAGTGAGGCATTGGATATTTATTTATTATTTTGTATGCACATGGGCGCACGATTATGATATTTGTATTTGGACATTGTATTGGGTATGCCTGACTCTTTGGGTGCCCGCCCATTAGCTTTATTTCTATTTAGTGCTAAAGCAAACTCAAAAGCCAAAAGCGTGCTATTTTGTAATTTGGGCTATTATTTTAGCTTGAAGATGATTAATACATAAAATACATGCTTTCTGGAGCGCTCACACAAGGCATGGGGGGACATTGCACCCAATTGGTCTCTTGTTCATGTCGTGCATGCTTTCTACCTTGACTTTTGTGCAAAAAGTAGAGTTCTTTTATTCTTGGGGACCTTCCAGCATTCACTACGCAAGCATACAATGTCCGATTTGCGCACCAGTGGTATTAGAGCGAAGTTGAGATCGAGAGCTTCCAATCGCTACCCATCTTGTGCAAAGGCGGAGCTCCTGGAACGATCGAGCTCTACGGTCAGTCTCATCGCGAACGGTTCATACAGGTGGATTCTTGGCGGTCAAGAACCTCTGTTTACAGCCTCTGATTGGCGAAGGACCGTTGGCGAAGGATTGGCCTGTAACGATGAAGGTCCACTCCTACATCCTCTTCTCCAAGTCATCAATACACAAAGATAAGTTTCAAAACTTCATAAGATTAAAAGCTTAATATAAAGCTTATAAAGCTTAAAGAAGCTTTAGAGCTTCAAAATTTTCAATCAATGGCAGCAGGGCGGCCTTTCCGTGATTTTCGCGTCGTAAAAAAACACCCTCCCCTACAATTTGATGATTTCAATCACTAAGCTTAAAGCTTAGTTATTTAAGTACTAAATCACATAAAGCTCCACAAACTTTGCAAGTTTCGTATGTCTGCAACTCTACAAGTCCGTCAAGTAACCTGAAGTCAAAACTGACTTGTGCTCAAAACTCCTATAAGGATTATTCCTGCGCAGAAGTACCAAACTGCAAAGTTGTTTCCTAGAAGGTTATGTTCGCATAGGCAGACTTGCTGAACCAGTTTCAGCATACACAAAAGGTCAAATTGCAGATTTTTCAAAGATTTTAAATCTCGTAATTGCCAAAGAGGAAGACTGTGAAAGCCACACAAAAATATATAAGCCTTGTACACCCGATCTTGAGTTATGCTCATCCCACTAATTGGATTTTGAGAGTGTGAGGTCTTTTGAAGTTTTGCAAGATGACGGAACCACATATGGATGACTTAATGGTTGAAGGCGATCTTTCTGAACCTACGGTGGAACAAAAGTTGGATTTAATTATGATGTAGTTGGACGAAGAACGACAAGCCCGGCAAGCATTGCAAGTTCAATTGGCCAATTTACAAAGATCGACTACTGATAAAGAGGAACCACAATTTGAAGATATTATCCAACGTGCCATTGATGCGACTCTTGAAGCTCAATCTATCTGAAAAGAAACAAAGATAAGTAAAAGAAATTTCAAATTCCATACTTTCAATGGCACTCGAGATGGAAAAACTGTTCTTGCATTCATCAGTCAGTTTGATGATTACTTTCATGAGGAAACATACGCTGAAAAAGATAAAATCAAGTGTGTCACTAATAATTTAGTGGATAGAGCATCTCTTTGGTGGACTGTGGTTCGTAAGAGTATAGATTGTCCCACTACCTGGGAGAATTTCAAGAAGAAGTTTATGTAGAATTTCCTTCCTCCACACTTCCATGAAAAAGCCATAAAGCAATGGGACCTTCTTCAGCAAAGAGATCATGAGCCTATTCCTCAGTACACCGAATGCTTTTGGAATGCATTACTCTAGTTACGCATGCTTGAAGACGTACCTGAAGCAACTCACAAGCGCAAGTATATCTCTTGATTACTTGGGCATTACTACGCTGAAGTCAATATGTTCAAGCCTGCAACTCTTGAAGATGCAATTTCTTTAGTTCATGACACTGAAGACAAGTTTAGAGAAAGAGACAAGCATCCACAACAATTTCCAACAAATGGTAACTATGGTTCTAAGCAATTCAATTCAAATTTTAGAAGATTCAATCAAGGACGTTTTCCTTCATCATCTTGCCGTAAGTCTTGGACAAAACCACCTGCTTTGCCATCAAATACCAATCAAAACCCTAAGCCATCTTCACAGCCAAATCCTAATATTCCTAGACTTCCTGCCATTGCAAACAATGTATCTAAAGCCAAACCTGTGGTATGTTACAAATGCCATCAACCTGGATATCTAGCAGCCAATTGCCAATCGAAGAAGCCAGCTGTCCATATCAACTATCTTGGAGCAATGGAAGATGAAGAACATGAAGAAATGCCTTACTTTACAAAAGATGAGGACGACATTTTTACTCCTTTGGATACTTTACCAGGTATGCCAACTCCACATTCTTTGCTGACAATGAAATGTTTAGTGCATGGAAAAGAAAAGTTCATTTTTCATGATGATGGTAGTACTCATGATTTTATTTCTGCAAAGTTAGTGAAAGAATTGAAATTACAAACTGTTCCTACACATTATCGCATTAAATTAAAGCAGCATTCTTAGGCACAAGGTATAATGCAACACAAGAGGTGCATGATTTAGAAATTCAAATTGGTGAATACACTGAAAGAAGGAATTTTCTAGTTGTACCATTACAGTCCAGTGATATTATTTTAGGTATGCCTTAGCGTCATCAGCATAATCCTAACATAGATTATTTCACACATTCAATTAACATTCATTTTCAAGGAAAACATATTACATTGTATGGTATGCATGCATCTAATGCTTTTATACTGCTTACTCATACTCAAGCTAAACGTGCATTACACAAAAGTAGTAAATCTTATCTAATTTGGGTGAATGAACTGCAAGCTAAAGAAAAACATATGTACCCTAGGCATAAAGAATTCCTTGTACAATTTAAAGACTGTTTTCCTGAAGATCTACCACCTAGCTTACCTCCTTCACGTCCTGAAGACCACAAAATAGATTTAATTCCTGGTACACAACCACCTTGTAAAGCACCATATAGGCATAACCAGATAGAGCAAAAAGAAATTCAAACTCAAGTTGAGAAATTATTAAATAGAGGATTGATTAGACCTAGTAGTTCTGCATTTGGTGCACCTGTTTTGTTAGTAAAGAAGAATAATAATACTTATCGTATGTGCATTGATTATCGTGTCCTAAATAAGATTATTGCAAAGAATAGATATTCGATTTCTAAGGTCAATGTTCTTATGGATAAACTACAAGGTTTTGCCATAGTTAGTAAAATAGATCTTAAATCTGGTTATCATCAGGTGAGATTAGATAAATCTGACATATTCAAGACTACATTTAGAACACAATTTGGTCATTATGAATTTTTAGTGATGCCTTTTAGATTGACTAATACACCTGCTACATTTAGTAGAATGATGAATCTCATATTTTTGAAATATCAGCATTGTGTTATTGTATTCTTTGATGATATCTTAGTATTTAGTAAAAATGAGAAAGAACATTATGAACATCTGACTTTGGTTTTCAAGTTGTTGAAAGATAATCAATTGTATGCTAATCCAGAAAAGAGTGAGTTCTTTCAAACAGAAATTGAATATTTAGGTCATATTGTATCATCATATGGTATTAAAGTTGACCCTAAGAAGATAGAAGCAATATTGAACTGGCCTAGACCTGAAAATGTGCATGAGTTACGTTCTTTTCTAAGTCTTGCTAGTTTTTACAAGAAATTTGTGCAAAATTTTTCATTACTTGCTTTGCCTTTGACTAAACTTTTAAAGAAAGGTATTGCTTATCATTGGTCTGAAAATCAACAAAAATCTTTTGATTTATTGAAACATGCATTAATCCATGCTCCTATATTACAACTACCTGATTTTAATAGACCATTCTTTTTAGTAGTTACTGATGCTAGCAGATTTGGATTAGGAGTCGTAAGAGACATCATGGTAAACAGTATGGATTACTTATGCCTTTATCTATTCCATCAAGACCATGGGAACAAATTTCTATGGGTTTTATTACTAGTTTACCTAATACTAAAGCTAACCATGATATGATTTGGACCGTAGTAGATAGGTTTAGTAAACAAGCATATTTCATTCCATGTAAGAAAACTTTAAGAGCATCTCATGCAGCACAATTGTTTTTTAAAACAATTTTCACTAATCATGGATTACCAAAAGTTATTATTTCTAACCGTGATTCTAGATTTTGTAACAACTTTTGGATTACTTTGTTTGCTAACCTAGGAACAAAGATTGATTTCTCATCTACATTTCATCCTGAAACTAATGGACAAACAAAAGCCACTAATAGTACTATTTTAGATCTTTTACCTGCTTACACTATTTCTAAACCACAGACATGGGACACACATTTGCATTTACTGCAGTTTGCATATAACAATACACCACACACATCTACAAAGAAAGCACCGTTTGAAGTGATTTATGGTTATAGATTGTCTACACTTATTGCATCTTTATCAAATAGAATTCAAAGTGCTGATGATATTGCTAATATGTACGCTACTATTTTTTATGAGATTAAAGACATGATTGCCAAAGCCCACCAATCGTATACAAAACAAGACAATAAGAAAAGACAAGCCATGAATTTCAAAATTGATGACTATGTTTGGTTGAGAATAGAAAAACGTAGATTACAAAGTGTAGATAAACACCCAATTGTGAAATTAGTACCTAGATTCTATGGACCATTTAAGATCATTCACAAAATCAATGACAATGCATTCAAGTTACAACTACCACCTCACTGGAAAATTCACAACACATTTCACATTAGTTTATTATGACCCTTTAGAGGCCAATTACCTGTACACCCTGTTTATGAAAACCCACCTTTGTTAGATGAAGAAACTGAAATACTTGAACCTGAAGCTATCATAGATACTGACTTTATGACCACTAGAACTGGCTGAAGATATTATAGATATTTAGTCAAGTTTAAAAACCATCTTGTTGAAGAGGCCCAATGGATGCACGCTAGAGACTTAAATGCTTTCCCCACTCTGTTAGCTCCACATTGAGCTAATAGCAATTGAGGACAATTGCTATCCCACCCTGGGGGTATGATGCCAGGATGCATATTTCACGGTCGATTCCATGCCACAGTGGATCCTGTGAGGTTTTACGGTGGATTCCCTAAATTTTGTTGATCGGGGCTCATACACAAAGTGGATTCTTTGTGCGAGAAGTTGATGGGGACGCCTATCCTTTTCGGGCATTTCATTAATTTAGTGTGTACATGGGTGATTCCATAGCGGGTGATTATGTCAAATACATATTAAATTAATAAACGTTTATGAGTTTAGAGTGCGCACTTGTGATAAATTAAGGTTAGGATTGATTTCTAACCAGTTGATTTATTTATGTAGCTGAAGACTGCTAGGTATTCACTTTTGTCAGTTTAACTGTATTATTTTACTAACGATTGTGAATGCTTCAGTTGATGTGTAGAGATAGCAGCAGTGGCGGAGGAAAGCAATGGAGGATAGCGTGTATTCGAGTTGTCACTTATATTTTGATGGGCGCATACCTTAGGCATGGCGCCTATATTTTGTCGTGCCTATTTATTGAGGCGTTGGATACTTATTTATTATTTTGTATGCGCATGGGCGCACGATTATGATATTTGTATTTGGACATTGTATTGGGTATGCCTGACTCTTTGGGCGCCCGCCCATTAGCTTTATTTCTATTTTGTACTAAAGCAAACTCAAAAGCCAAAAGCGTGCTATTTTGTAATTTGGGCTATTATTTGAGCTTGAAGATGATTAATACATAAAATACATGCTTTATGGAGCGCTCACACTAGGCATGGGGAGACATTGCACCCAATTGGTCTCTTGTTCATGTCGTGCATGCTTTCTACCTTGAGTTTTGTGCAAAAAGTAGAGTTCTTTTATATTTGGGGACCTTCCGGCATTCACTACGCGAGCATACAATGTCCAATCTGCCACCAGTGGTATTAGAGCAAAGCTGAGATCGAGAGCTTCCAATTGCTACCTATCTTGTGCAAAGGCAAATCTCCTGGAACGATCGAGCTCTACGGTCAGTCTCATCGCGAATAGTTGATACGGGTGGATTCTTGGCAGTCAAGAAGCTCTGTTTACAGCCTGTGATCGCGAAGAACGGGCCTATAACGACAAAGGTCCACTGCTACATCCTTCTCTCCAAGTCATCAATACACAGAGATAAGTTTCAAAACTTCATAAGATTAAAAGCTTAATATAAAGCTTATAAAGCTTAAAGAAGCTTTAGAGCTTCAAAATTTTCAATCAACGGTAACAGGGTGGCCTTTCCGTGATTTTCGCGACGTCAAGAAACAACCCTCCCCTACAATTCGACGATTTCAATCACTAAGCTTAAAGCTTAGTTACTTAAGTACTAAATCACATAAAGCTCCACAAACTCTGCAAGTTTCGTAAGTCTGTAACTCTACATGTCCGTCAAGTAACCTGAAGTCAAAACTGACTTGTGCTCAAAACTCCTATAAGGACTGTTTCTGCGCAGAAGTACCAAACTGCAAGGTTGTTTCCTAGAAGGTTCTGTTCGCATAGGTAGACTTGCTGAACCAGTTTCAACATACATAAAAGGTCAAAACGTAGATTTTTCAAAGATTTCAAATCCCGTAATTGCCAAAGCTAAAGACTATGAAAGCCATACAAAAATATATAAGCCTTGTACACCCGATCTTGAGCTACGCTCATCCCGCTTATTGGATTTTGAGAGTGTGAGGTCTTTTGAAGTTTTGCAGGATGACAGAACCACATATGGATGATTTAATGGCTGAAGGCGCTCTTTCTGAACCTACGGTGGAACAAAAGGTGGATTTAATTATGATGCAGTTGGACGAAGAACAACGAGCCCAGCAAGCATTGCAAGTTCAAATGGCCAATTTACAAAGATCGACTACTAATAAAGAGGAACCACAATTTGAAGATATTATCCGACGTACCATTGATGCGACTCTTGAAGCTCAATCTATCCGAAAAGAAACAAAGATAAGTAAAAGAAATTTCAAATTCCGTACTTTCAATGGCACTCGAGATGGAAAAACTCTTCTTGCATTCATCAGTCAGTTTGATGATTACTTTCATGAGGAAACATACGCTGAAAAAGATAAAATCAAGTGTGTCACTAATCATTTAGTGGATAGAGCATCTCTTTAGTGGACCATGGTTCGTTAAGAGTATAGATTGTCCCACTACCTGGGAGAATTTCAAGAAGAAGTTTATGTAGAATTTCCTTCCTCCACACTTCCATGAAAAAGCCATAAAGCAATGGGACCTTCTTCAGCAAAGAGATCATGAGCCTATTCCTCAGTACACCGAATGCTTTTGGAATGCATTACTCCAGTTACGCATGCTTGAAGACGTACCTGAAGTGACTCACAAACGCCGGTTTATGTCTGGATTACTTGCGCATTACTACGCTGAAGTCAATATGTTCAAGTCTGTAACTCTTGAAGATGCACTTTCTTTAGCTCATGACATTGAAGACAAGTTTAGAGGAAGAGACAAGCGTCCACAACAATTTCCAGCAAATGGTAACTATGGTTCTAAGCAATTCAATTCAAATTTTAGAAGATTCAATCAAGGATGTTTTCCTTCATCATCTTTTCATAAGTCTTGGACAAAACCACATGCTTTGCCATCAAATACCAATCAAAACCCTAATCCATCTTCACATCCAAATCCTAATATTCCTAGACTTCCTACCATTGCAAACAATGTATCTAAAGCCAAACTTGTAGTATGTTACAAATGCCATCAACCTGGACATCTAGCAGCCAATTGCCAATCGAAGAAGCCACCTGTCCATATCAACTATCTTGGAGCAATGGAAGATGAAGAAAATGAAGAAAAGCTTGACTTTACATAAGATGAGGACGACATTACTACTCCTTCGGATACTTTACCAGGTATGCCAACTCCACATTCTTTGCTGACAATGAAATGTTTAGTGCATGGAAAAGAAAAGTTCATTTTTCATGATGATGGTAGTACTCATGATTTTATTTCTGCAAAGTTAGTGAAAGAATTGAAATTACAAACTGTTCCTACGCATTATCGCATTAAATTAAAGCAGCATTCTTAGGCACAAGGTATAATGCAACACAAGAGGTGCATGATTTAGAAATTCAAATTGGTGAATACACTGAAAGAATGAATTTTCTAGTTGTACCATTATAGTCCAGTGATATTATTTTAGATATGCCTTGGCGTCATCAGCATAATCCTGACATAGATTATTCCACGCATTCAATTAACATTCATTTTCAAGGAAAACATATTACATTGTATGGTATGCATGCATCTAATGCTTTTATACTGCTTACTCATACTCAAGCTAAACGTGCATTACGCAAAAGTAGTAAATCTTATCTAATTTGGGTGAATGAACTGCAAGCTAAAGAAAAAACATATGCACCCTAGGCATAAAGAATTCCTTGTACAATTTAAAGACTGTTTTGCTAAAGATCTACCACCTGGCTTATCTCCTTCATGTCCTGAAGACCACAAAATAGATTTAATTCCTGGTACACAACCACCTTGTAAAGCACCATATAGGCATAACCAGATAGAGCAAAAAGAAATTCAAACTCAAGTTAAGCAATTATTAAATAGAGGATTTATTAGACCTAGTAGTTCTCCATTTGGAGTACCTGTTTTATTAGTAAAGAATAATAATAATACTTATCGTATGTGCATTGATTATCGTTCCCTAAATAAGATTACTATAAAGAATAGATATCCGATTCCTAGGGTCAATGATCTTATGGATAAACTGCAAGGTTCTGCCATATTTAGTAAAATAGATCTTAAATCTGGTTATCATCAGGTGAGATTAGATAAATCTGACATATTCAAGACTGCATTTAGAACACAATTTGGTCATTATGAATTTTTAGTGATGCCTTTTAGATTGACTAATGCACCTGTACATTTAGTAGAATGATGAATCGCATATTTTGGAAATATCAGCATTGTGTTATTGTATTCTTTGATGATATCTTAGTATTTAGTAAAAATGAGAAAGAACATTATGAACATTTGACTTTGGTTTTCAAGTTGTTGAAAGATAATCAATTGTATGCTAATCTAGAAAAGAGTGAGTTCTTTCAAACAGAAATTGAATTTTTAGGTCATATTGTATCATTAGATGGTATTAAAGTTGACCCTAAGAAGATAGAAGCAATATTGAACTAGCCTAGACCTAAAAATGTGCATGAGTTACGTTCTTTTCTAGGTGTTGCTAGTTTTTACAGGAAATTTGTGCAAAATTTTTCATTACTTGCTTTGCCTTTGACTAAACTTTTAAAGAAAGGTATGGCTTATCATTGGTCTGAAAATAAACAGAAATCTTTTGATTTATTGAAACATGCATTAATCCATGCTCCTATATTACAACTACCTAATTTTAATAGACCATTCTTTTTAGTAGTTACTGATGCTAGCGGATCTGGAATAGGAGCCGTACTTATGCAAGATAATCATCCCATAGCTTATTCTAGTTGTAAACTGAAACCCTCCCAACTTAAATATTCCACATATGCTAAAGAATTTTTCGTTGTGGTACAAGCTTTAAAACAATGGAAACATTACTTAATGGGTTCTGAGTTTATGATTAAGACTGATAAACAAAGTATTAGACATCTACTTAGTCAACCTCAAATATCTGACCGACATATCAAATGGGCAGCCTTTATTCAGAGTTTTCATCCTCTTATTCAATATCAACCAGGTAAAGAAAATGTAGTGGCCGATGCATTAAGTAGAAGACCGACAATTCATAATATCTCTGTTATATCATTTGATTCTCTAACCCCTATGAAAGATACATATCATCAGGACATTACTTTTCATGTTGATTGGAATAAATTAGTTGGAAATAAGTGGATTCCTATTGATTCACTGTCTTATAATGATGGATTCATGTTTTATGAAAAGAGATTATGTGTTACAGTTCCATTCAGATCTTTTGTTTTGAATGAGATTCATTGTCCTCCATATCAAGGTCATAGAGATATCATATCTACTTTGTGTATATTGACTGAAGATTTTTATCGGCCACATATGGACACTGATGTATCTAACTTTGTTTCTGAATGTTTGATTTGTCAAAGAGTTAAGAGACATTATGGTAAACAGTATGGATTACTTATGCCTTTATCTATTTCATCAAGACCATGGGAACATATTTCTATGGATTTTATTACTTGTTTACCTAATACTAAAGCTAACCATGATATGATTTGGACCGTAGTAGACAGGTTTAGTAAACAAGCATATTTCATTCCATGTAAGAAAACTTTAACAACATCTCAAGCAGCACAATTGTTTTTTAAAACAGTTTTCACTAATCATGGATTACCAAAAGTTATTATTTCTGACCGTGATTCTAGATTTTGTAACAACTTTTGGATTACTTTGTTTGCTAACCTAGGAACAAAGATTGATTTCTCATCTACATTTTATCCTGAAACTAATGGACAAACAGAAGCCACTAATAGTACTATTTTAGATCTTTTATGTGCTTACACTATTTCTAAACAATAGACATGGGACAAACATTTGCATTTACTACAGTTTACATATAACAATACACCACACACATCTACAAAGAAAGCACCGTTTGAAGTGATTTATGATTATAGATTGTCTACACCTGTTGCATTTTTATCAAAAAGAATTCAAAGTGCTGATGATATTGCTAATATGCACGCTACTATTTTTGATGAGGTTAAAGACATGATTGCCAAAGCCCAGCAATCGTATACAAAACAAGCCAATAAGAAAAGACAGGCCATGAATTTCAAAATTGATGTCTATGTTTGGTTGAGAATAGAAAAACGTAGATTACAAAGTGTAGATAAACACCCACTTGTGAGATTAGTACCTAGATTCTATGGACCATTTAAGATCATTCACAAAATCAATGACAATGCATTCAAGTTACAACTACCACCTCACTGAAAAATTCACAACACATTTCACATTAGTTTATTACGACCCTTTAGAAGCCAATTACCTGCACACCCTGTTTATGAAAACCCACCTTTGTTAGATGAAGAAACTGAAATACTTGAACCTGAAGCTATCATAGATACTGACTTTATGACCACTAGAATTGGCTGAAGATATTCTAGATATTTAGTCAAGTTTAAAAACCATCCTGTTGAAGAGGCCCAATGGATGCACGCTAGAGACTTAAATGCTTTCCCCACTCTGTTAGCTCCACATTGAGCTAATAGCAATTGAGGACAATTGCTATCCCACCCCGGGGGTATGATGCCAGGAGGCATATTTCACGGTGGATTCCGTGCCACGGTGGATACCACAAGGTTTTACGGTGGATTCCCTAAATTTTGTTGATCGGGGCTCATACACAAAGTAGATTCTTTGTGCGAGAAGTTGATGGGGACGCCTATCCTTTTCGGGCGTTTCATTAATTTAGTGTGTACATGGGTGATTCCATAGCGGGTGATTCTGTCAAATACATATTAAATTAATAAACGTTTATGAGTTTAGAGTGCGCACTCGTGATAAATTAAGGTTAGAATTGATTTCTAACCAGTTGATTTATTTATGTAGCTGAAGACTGCTAGGTATTCACTTTTGTCGGTTTAACTGTATTATTTTACTAACGATTGTGAATGCTTCAGTTGATGTGTAGAGATAGCAGCAATGGCGGAGGAAAGCATTGAAGGATAGCGTGTATTTGAGTTTTCACTTATATTTTGATGGGCGCATTCCTTAGGCATGGCGCCTATATTTTGTCGCGCCTATTTATTGAGGCATTGGATATTTATTTATTATTTTGTATGCACATGGGTGCATGATTATGATATTTGTATTTGGAAATTCTATTGGGTATGCGTGACTCTTTGGGCGCCCGCCCATTAGCTTTATTTCTATTTTGTGCTAAAGCAAACTCAAAAGCCAAAAGCGTGCTATTTTGTAATTTGGGCTATTATTTGAGCTTGAAGATGATTAATACATAAAATACATGCTTAATGGAGTTCTCACACAAGGCTTGGGGGGAGATTGCACCCAATTGGTCTCTTGTTCATGTCGTGCATGCTTTCTACCTTGAGTTTTGTGCAAAAAGTGGAGTTCTTTTGTTCTTGGGGACCTTCCGACATTCACTATGCGACCATACAGCGTCCGATTTGTGCACCACATTTTACTAGAGAGGTTTGTATTTTTGCATAGCCATGTGCCTTGCATCTGCCTTACCAATAGCATGGAGTCTCCAAAAGCATTCAATCTCTCGATTGAATTAGTAAGACACCGACAAAGACCATGAATTAAAGCTTGATATTCTGTCTCATTGTTAGAGTGGACACCTTCCAAGATGATTCCTTCACCATAGATTTTCTCTCCTAAAGGAGAGAAAACAATGATGCCTGTGGCTGCCTTATCCTTAGTTCTCTTGTATGCACCATCAAAGTAGAGGCTATAAGAATCTATAAGAGTTTTTATGGATGGGGTTGGTGGAAGGTTCTTTCTTTTCACCATGAGATTTTTCTCATAGCACCTATTAGTCAAAATATCAGGCAAGCATGCTCGAGTTGTTTTTTCAACCTGCACTGTATAATCAAACTCTTGAAGTCGGACCACCCACTTTGCTATTTTGTCTGAGATTTCTATATGTTGTAGTGCATAGGGAGACATATCCTCCACAGTGATGATCACAAACCTCTTTGGAAGTAAATATGACCGAAGTTTGGTTACTGCAAACATGAAGGCCAACACTAGTTGTTCCATGGAGGTGTAAGCCTTCTCTGAGGCTTTCATGAGGCGGCTGGAAAAATACACAGGCCTCATGAAGGATGTTTTTGGATCTTTTTGTAGGAGAGCAGCACCAATGGCCTCTTATCCCACACTAGGGTTTACAAAGAATGTTTATTTGCAAGGATTATAGGAAGTGACCCCAACATTTTCTTTATCTCCTTAAAATGTCCTTCACTTTGTTCACTCTATACAAGTGTTTCTTGGCGTGTCAGTTGATGTAGGGGATATATGGCCTGAGAGAGTAAGTGTATAAATATACCCAAATATCTTAGCTTTTGTAAGAAGGAGACTAATTGTTTGATGGAGGTTGGGGAAGGTAGAGCTAGCAATGTTTCTACCTTATTTGGATCTACCTCAATTCCTTCAATTGACACTACATGCCCTAGTAGTTTAACCTTGCTTTCCCCAATGTGACATTTATCCTTATTTAGTTGTCCATCCAACCTAGCTAAGCGAGTAAATCCTTCATGAACCTTGTGTAGATGTATGTTCCTTGAGCTGTAAATACAAAAGTCATCTATGAAAACCCTTATGGACTTACCAAAGTAAGGTTGGAAAACCATATTCATGAATCATTGAAAGGTTGTTGGGGCATTTGTGAGACCAAAGGGCATGACCCGAAAGGAAAAAAAGTCCCATGGTGTGATGAAAGTGGTCTCCTTTTGATCCTCCTCTGCAATGCAAATCTGCAAGTAGCCAGAGTAGCCATCACACACTGTATACCGCTCATGTCCCACTACTTCATTCAAGATTTCATCCTGAAATGGGAGAGGGAATTGGTCCCTCTTTGTTGCAGCATTTAGTGGCTTCTAATCTATGCATACTCACCACTTACCATTTTTCTTTGGCCTCACTACTACTAGGGAGACCCATTCAGAATCTTCCACTGGGTATATGAATCCTACATTCAAGAGTCACTTCACGTCCGTCAACAGTGCATCATGTTGCACAACTCCCAGTCTTCTCAATCTTTGTACTACAAGTTTGCTTCCTTCTTTGAGTTAGATGTGATGCTTCACTGCAGTGACACCTATAATGTGAGTATAATCAGAGATAAACAATGATGAATGCTTCTTGAGAACATTCACATAACCCTCCCTTTCTTCATATTTTATATCCTTGGATATCATCTTCTCTAGGCTAGCATCCCATACATCTTCTCCTTGGATTCTTGGGTTGTCTTCTGATGAGGTAGGTTCCTTTAAGGTGACACCCATAACTTCGAGAGTGCTATCGCTCTCTCCACTTGAACTCTCTTCCTCTTCTACCGATGAGGAACATCCACTTGAGCTCCACTCATCAGCAGACGTTTCTAGTTCAAGGTTTTCCTGACGCCCATTCTTCAAGTTGTAAACCATCTTTTGATTGTGGCCACCCACCTTACGTAGCCTCAACTCCAGATCTCCTATTACCCAATCTTGCCTAGCTCCGATGCCCATAAGCCAAGGTCTCCCTAGGATGAGGGGATATCCTTCTCCCTTTACTGGCATCACATAAACATCTACTGCTGCAGTGATTCCAAAAACAAAAACTCTCAAAGCTTTCACTACACCCACACATGTGAGCGCATCATTGTTGGCTATCTTTGCCCTAAAGGTTGAGGATTCCATTACTTCTAAACCTAATTGATGCATAAGCTTTTCTGTCATGACACAAACCTCTGCTCCACTATCAATGTATGTTTTTCGAATCCGTTCACCTTTGATTTGAGCCTCCACTAAAGGCACTATATCTTTGAGGCCATATGCCTTGATTGCAGTAACCATTTTACCTTGCCTTGCCCTTGTTCTTACCATTATTGACCATTGTCATCGTAGCTTTGGAGAGGCATGAAGTAGTTGTGGCCAAGTAATTTTTGGCCCTTGAGAGCTCACGTCTGCTACTAGATCATAAGGTTGTGTCCGAGAACCCAAAGGGAAGTTAGAGATATCAATTTTAGACCTAGCTCGAATATTTCTGTTCTTCCCTTCATCTCTAGGTGCCCGTGATGTACTTGCCTCATTGATTGCTTCCTTGCTTGCCTCAGTTTGGACATGTACCGCTTGATAGGCATGGTCTCTACTACATCTACCTTCATCTTACCTCTCGCTATTTCTTCTTGGAGCCTTCTATCCCTGACCACCTCCTCTATTTTTATGACATTAACATTTGGTTGAAGAGCAGGGGTTTCAGCTTGAACATAAGGTGGTTGTAAAATTGCAGGTCGTGACTGCTCTTGCTCTTGAGTCCTAGCACGAGGAGGGCTTATTTGTTGTCAAGGACCTCTGGCAGGGTGATCATATCTTCTAGGGTGAGGACAATTATACATGCCATGTCCATTTTCTCCACAGTTGTAACATAACATCTCCCTTGCTTGTCGCCGCATTTGTGGTCAATTTCCACCATTCCCCTCGATAGGTCTTTTTGCACCTTGCACAAGATTCACTCTCAAACCCTCTAGTTGATTAGTAAGATTGTTTATTTGTTGGATCATGTCTTCTTGACCTCTAACAAGGCTTGGTGCATTGGATACATTTGGGGGAACTTGAGAGCCCTCCATAGTTGTGATATTGTTTCCCAAAACTGCTTGGCTAGCTTGGGCTTGGTAGAGAATCTTTTGATTCTTTTCCCTAGTGATTCTCAAAGCATCTTCAAAAGTGTTTGAAAATTTCACCTTTACCTTCTCCTTGAGCAAGGGATACAAACCTGAAATAAATCAATCCTTTTGAAAGCAGTTTGAAGCTCTCTCTTCAGGGTTCAGTGAGTCTGACCACTATCCCCAAAGCTTCAAAAACCCTTCCTCATAAGTTGCATAACCATAAGGATCACTTTGATGGAGGGGCAAAATCCGTTGTAACTCTTCAACTGAGTTAGTTTGTTGAAATCTCTGCAAGAAAGTTGCCTTCAATCCCTTCCATTTAGCTCTTTGGGCCAGATTTAGAGTTTGGAACCACATTCTAGCTTCTTCCTTGAGCACCAAAGGAAAAGCCCTCAACTTTAATGCTTCATCATCCCTCCCAGAGACAAGGAAGGCCATCTCAAGGTTTTCCAAAAAATCCAATGCATTTTCCCCATTGCGCCCAAAGAAGCTTGGAAATGCCATGTTGCCTTAGTAGAGTACAAAGATAAACACGTCTAGAATTAAGTTGTATTTTATGAGGGGAAGGATGAATGGGTTCACAGATGCATTGATTTCAGCAAGACCTCCAGGCCCTAGTATGCTTCTAATAATGCCTTGGAATCTAAGCTTTGTGTTGGCTACAATATGCACAATTTGCATAGCAAGTGGACGGATAGGTCCATACAACTCGTTGTGATTTATGAGAAACTATTATAATAAGATAAAGACATGTACATTGAAGGATGCATTGTAGTCTAGCATTGGGAAGATTATAGGTTCTGGTGATACAAGAATCTCCCTTAATCTTTTAGCACCAAAGTACATGACAAGATGCTACTAGAAGAAAATCTTCCTACTGATGCATACATTAACTTGGATGTATTGTATAGAGTGGAAGGTGTAGAAATTTGGGCCATTATTATTATTCATGAGTGGAAACTACTTAAAAGAGTAGAGGGAATGCACTTTCTTGAACTATAAATGATTTTTCCCAGAGTGTTTCTTTCTAGAACCCACCAACTTTGCTATATGGAGAATTTGCTCACCAGTGATTGTTCTTGCCTTAGTGTGTCCATCCTCGGTGACATATATTTCATAAGGTGTGATGACCACCTTTTCGACCACACCCAACCTTCGAGCTAACACAATTGAAGGTAGTCTTCGTACTTTGCACTTCTACAAAACTCCACACCGTTCATGCATAGCTGTCCTCCTTTGATGTGGATTAGGCCAGAGAGAGAGAGGGATTTGAAAACACTCACCACAATTATGAGAACCTAGCAATTGATGGCAACATGATTTTTTCCATTGTGAGAGAATGGAATTTCTAAGGTGAATACCTTTTACCTGCATACCTGCCGTCATCTGATAGGCATACTTTCTTTCTTGGGCTTCCTTAGGAGACCATTGTGGGAGTCGTGGAATTTGACCAACTTCAAAAAGAGTTGGTGAAGGCGTTGGAGAAGAGCCACTTGGAGCACTTGTTGTAGAGGATGCACCACCATGTGTTGTATTGTCCCGCATGGATGAGAATGTCCTCAGCGGAGGCACCAATTTATGACGAAGGAAATTTGGTATAGCAGCCTCTATACTATGCCAAACTCCCTTCTGCCACAAAGTGAGTGAGGTAAGGCACCACCTAGTCATGGAAGAGCGGACTAGGACGCTATGCAAGAGGGATAGGAGGTTGTGAGGGAGAAGAGAGGAAAACTAAGAGAGGGAGAGAGAGAGAGAGAGTGAGAGTGAGTGAGAGAGAGTGAGAGAGAGAGAACTACAAAAAATTAGATGAATCAATAAACTTAAGAGATGGAGAACCCTCAAGACATAACCAATATACACAATATGGACACTAATAGCATGGGTTGATTACATTGTAGAGCATGCATAAGCTATAGTAGGGGAATGAATTGCATAAGCTCATGAGGGAGAATGGGGAAGGCTCAATAGGGATGAAGAAGGCCTCTTGGCTCTCTCTCTTCTTGCAAATTACAAAGGAGAAGGCCTCTTTATATAGGCCTTGAGGTTGTTTAGGGAGGAGGTTAAGATATAATAGGAATTATCACCACCAAAGCTGCGTTAAGGCGGTTCCACCAGTGTGGAAGCTCCATCTAGATGTTTTGTTGACCAATTTGTACTTAATCAAGCTCCATCATAGGTGATTTGTCTCCATTCTCCCCCCCATAGTCTCCACTCTCCCCCCCATAGCTTGAGTCCAAAAGCTCTCCTATAAAAAAATATAGAGAATCTTTATAAAATAAGATAATATCTAGCAATAATGGAGAGAGAGTAGTGAGAATTCATACATTTTTACTACAATTAAGGATGGTTTGAGAGTAATTTAGGAGGGTAATTCTAATGGTTTATTAGCTTGAGAGAGAGGAGAAGAGAGGGAAAAGGGTTGGGAGTCTAATGAATGATGTTTTATGGAAGTGTTAAGTGTGGGGAAGAAAGTGTGGGTGTGTATAAAATTGGGAAGTGGTCTCCACCGTAATTGAAAAAAGTTGGCATCCACCATTTTGGCCATATCTCCTGACTCGTAGCTCCAAAAAATTATAAAAAATACCAGCCAAAACTTCAGCTCACGTGCTACAACTTTCATGTTGAAAAGTTTTTTTTTATTGGAGTGAAAGTATTTTTGAAAAATCTTACAAAATCATGTGCCTTATTTTTCTTCCACTAATTCTTCCAAGAAGGGTCCCATTTGGTTGAATTATCATAAGGCTCCAAAGTCATGTCATTATGAGCCTCACATGCCCTTTGGATGACTCCAAATCCATTTCATATCTTTTCTCTTCACATTATATATTTTTCCTTCACCTTCCTCCATTGATCTTTACTCTTCACCCCCCCTTGGTAAACCAATCCATGAAATATTTTCATCCAATGATTTCTTGGATTTCCCAAGAGGTTGTTCCCACCCTCTTCTTTATTTAAAAGCTCCAAATGTACAAAAAATCAACAAAGTGTTAGACAAATATTTTTTTGTGATTTTCTCGGATCACCACATAACTCACCTCTCATTGATATAAGGGCTGGTCACTCGGCCCACCCTCTATCTCACACTCATTTTATAAATACAAGAGGGAAGCCCATGCTCACATCCCCATCTAGTTAGGATGAAATCTCACATCACTCAATGGGTTGTCAATGAAGATTTTTGGTTAGTTGTCGAGAAGGTGTCGATGAAGAGGCGTACCTCGAGAGGTAGCCAATAGATCTGGTACTTGATTTTATCTGTAGAGCATGCCATCTTTGGAAAAGGTAGTCTGTTGTAGGGAATCAGACCTTTGAATGAGACTGCTGACATAACACACTAAGTGAGGTGGCTTTGGAAAGTTGTGTCAGAAAAGGTTCATCTATTGATTCAACTATTCTACACTACGAGGTGTTTCCACCTTTTCCCTAACTAGCTTCCCATCTAAGGGTGTTTACCACATTTTCTTGGAACGTGGCCTGCTATGACAAGGAATCTCTTCCTTTTCTCCCATAGTAGATTTATTTTTATTTTATTTTATTTTTTCTCCTTTTTTTTTCTCCGTACTCTCGAGGGTGCTTCCACCTTTTCTCAAAGAGTAGGTCAGCATGATAAGGACCGTAGTCCTTTTCTCCCATACCTATATTTGTTTTTTTTTTCCAAAATAAATGGAATGGCTGAACTACTAAGTTTTAGAACCATCCTCGCCCAAATTGTTGGTTGAAAATGGAAGAGAGGAGAACATGGGCGGGAGGTGAAGTTGAGGGGACAGAGAGATCAGACCATATCATTAGCAGGAATAGAATGGCTATCAGAAATAATATCAGGAACAAAAAGTGACATCCTAGAGGGGGAGGGACTGCCAACTATGATTGTCAAGATCCCCAGGGAGGGAAGTACTTCTTCATGCGATAGCCATTTATCAGAAAGAGGTCCTCAGAAGTGTCGACGGGTTGCACTTGGACAAAACCATTTGGATTGATAGCAAGAACCTTGTTAGGGCCCATCCAACATTATTGGAGCTTGCATGAAAACTTGCCAAATTGGGAATCATAGGCTAGGACGAGATCATCTTCTTTGAAATCCTTGTGCTTGATGAAGCTGTCATGATAGGCCTTCTGTCACGCTTGAGTGGTTTCCATGCATTGTAGACCCATCCACCGAATCTCATCCAAACCTTCCAAATGCAGCAAGTGGCATTAGAGAGACTTATCATCTTTGAGGCATTCTTTGACTGCCACTCGCAAAGAGGGAAACTCTAGCTCAACATGGAAGATGGTTTCTATGCTATACACCAACTGGAAGGGGGTCTGTCTTGTAGCATCCTTGTAAGAAGTTCTCTATACCTAGAGGGCCTTTGTAAGTTGATCATCCCAATCTTGACGATGTGCAGCAATTGTCCATGCGAGGATCCAACAAAGGATACATTGGTGACTTTGACTTGGCCGTTGGCTCTAGGATAATAGGGAGTGGACTTCCGATGGCGGATCTTGTACAGCTCTGTCACAACTCTTCCATGATCTTGTAAAGGAAATGAGTATCTATATCACTTACCAGCTCTAGGGGACTGACAAAATGGGTGATGATATTTTCATACATAAATAGAGCTCCGTTGTTGCCATAATCCCGCTTTAGAGGTTTAGCTTCACATCACTTGGTGATATAGTTAGTGCATATTAGGATGTATCAATTGTGCTTCCTTTTGGTGGGAGGGTCGATCCAATCCACGAAGTCGATGCCCCACTTCTTGAACAGCTTTAGAGGAAGAATAGGTTGTAGTGGCATGGCACTTGTTTTGGTGGGTTTTCCCATTTGTTGACATGCATTGCATCTCTTGCAGTAGTCATAGGCATCCTTCTGGAGGGTTAGTCACCACCAATATCCTACGAGCAAAGCCTTTCTGGCTGTTGCTTCTCTTGCAAAGTGTCCTCCACAAGGGCTCGCTGTGGAAAGCCTTAAGAACAATCCGGATCTCTTCTCCTGCAACACATCTTTGCAACACTTCATCTTTGCTCTTCTTGTACAGTGCACCACATAGCAAGGTGTAGGGGGACTGATTCCAACAAAAGCTTCTTCTTCTCTCTACTAAAGAGGCCAGGGGGTATTGTTGAGTTGTGAGGAGGTTGGCTATGTCTGCATACGAGGGAGTTATAGTCTCAATCAACAATAAGGAAGCATCAGGGAGGTCCGGATCATCCTGCTTCTCTTTTGCACTTTGAGGGATCCGTGATAGATGATCGGCTAGGACATGGAGGACATGGGAACTGCCAGGCTTAGTGACCACTTCAAAATCAAACTCCTTGAACAAGAGTAACCATCTCATCATTCATCCTTTAACATCTGATTTGTTCATTAAGAAGGATAGGGCTTCATGGTCCATATAAAACTTGAAGTGGGTCGACAATAGACAGTATCGAAACTTCTCTAATGTAAACACCATTGCCAAGTACTCAAGCTTTGTCATTGTATAGTTCCATTCTCTATCAGTGACCTTTCGACTTGCATAATATATTGGTTGATCCAACTTGGATGAGCCCTTCTGGCATAAGATAGAGCCTAGCCCTTCGACTAATGCATCTCTGTGCACATGGAACTCATTTGTCCCAGTCAGAAGGTTGTAGGATGGGTGCTTTAATCAAACACTACTTCAGGGTATTAAATGCCTCGTCACAATCAATGGTCCATGTAAACTTGGAATCTTTTCTTACAAGTTTATGCAAAGCGGCTGCCTTCGTCACAAAGTGTGCAATGAACCTTCTGTAATAGCCCCCATGGCCAAGAAATCCCCTCAATTGCTTAAGGTTAGTTGGGGATGTCAAGGCGGCAATCTTCTCAATCTTGGTAGGATCTGTTGCTATCCCTTGCATAAAGACAATGTGGCCGAGAAGAACTCCTGATGAGACACTAGGAACACATTTGTTGGGGTTGAGAGAAATCCCATACTCTCAGCATCTATCAAAACATTGCTTTAGGTGTCCCCAATGCTCACGGATTAGGCTATAGATGCAAAAGTCATTGAGATACACCTCAATGAAATCATGCAGATGGTTCTAAAAGATAACCATTTTTACTCATTGGAGGATAGCAGGAACATTATAGAGCCCAAACGACATCACTCTGTAAGCATAGGTTCCCCATTCTGTTGTGAAGGTTATTTTGGATTGGTGCTCTTCTGCAATTTGGACTTGGTTGTATCCACTGAATCCATCCAAAAGGGAATACAACTCATGGCCTGCCACTGTGTCTAATAGTTGGTTTGTGAATGGGATAGGGAAATTATCCTTCTTCATCTTCGAGTTCAACTTTCAAAAGTTCACACATATTCGAAGTTTCCTGTTCTTCTTGGGTACTACCACAATGGGCAAAACCCATTCAGTGTTAGCCACAGGAAAAATGAACTCAGCTTCAAGGAGCTTTAATAATTCAACCTTCACAAGGGTAGAATAATTGGGATTCATACGCCTCTATCTTTGCCTCACCAATTTGGCATCAGGATCAAGGTCAATGTAATGTTGATAGACTATAGGTTCAATCCCCTTCATGTCTTTGTACGAACAAGCAAACACATCTAAGTTCTCCTTTAGTAGATCTTTAAGGACCACTAGTTCTTCTTCTGGAAGATTCAGACCCACTTTCATGTGACATTCAGTACTGTCAGCATCCAAGAACCTCAATTACCTTTCACCTTCCACCTCACAAATAAATGTCCCACGTATTGATTCTGGGTAGAGATTTTGACTCCTTCAAGGGAGTGGTGTCATCTTTTGATGATGCACTGGAACTACTATTGTCTTTTAATGGAGGCTTAGCTCGCTCTTTGGGAAGTTGAAAGGATATCAATAAAATTTCAAGTTTGGGTTGGGGATGAGTTACTTCTTGGCTCAAGAATTCGTCTTTTGAAGATGCATCCAAGAATGTCACATAACAGGAACTTCCTATGTTCTATTTGAGCTGTAGGGTTGGGGATTGTTAGAAATGTGTATCATTATCATCTTCTTTAAGAAAGGGTAACCTTGGATGAAAAGAGCCACTACCGAAGGAAAGCTTATTCTTCTTAATCAATTTCTCATAAAGGTTATGCGTATGACATGATTCATGGATCAGTCCAAAGGGTACCACAATCATTCTGTCAAACAAAAAGGGATCTTGTGCTTCGGAGGCTTCAGGAACGTCAAAAACGTCTTCCTCATCTTTGCCTTCTCTGAGTAGGATAGACCCTTCTAGCTCGCTTTCATAATCTTCATCTACATTATCTCTTTTGTCCTCTTTAGGTTTTATCTCGACATCTGTGGCTGTTCTGTACGAGAAGAACAAGCTCTCTGTCATGTCCTTTACTTCTGCTTCTGCTTCTACCTTTGAATTTGTCTCTCCCTCTGCTTTTGCCTCTCACTTTGACTCTACGACTGCCATGTAACAAGGAGAACAATACATCCATGTTTCTATTTTTCTATCAGAGGTGATTTCAAAATTCAATTTAGGTTTAGGTACGAGGTATTCTCTCATGGACAAAGACTTTGCTTCACTCAATAGTTGGCTTACAATGCCCAGTGTTAGGGACTGTGCCTCTATTTTCTTGGGAAAGATCTATTTGACAACCTCTTCATCTCCTGATGTACCATCTGTTACTTCATTGGAGGAGTCTATTATGACTTCGATGGATGTGGATCCATTGCCTTTTTGCAATCCATACAACTTCAATACCACTTTATTGGGTCTTGTGCCTAGGGTTAGGGCTCCTTTAAACCAATCCGTCCCTACCCTTGCTTCAAAAAGCCAAGGTCTTCCCAACAGAAGAGGGTATGAGGTCCCATAGAAATTTGGTTTGACCACCAAATATGTTAGCCAATAGTCTCTTCCTGCAAGGGTTGTTTTTACGTATGGGAGGATGCCCAATGGTTTGATTCTCCTTTGGTCTGCCAATCTGATAAGCCACTGTGTAGGTTGCATTCCTTACAAACCTAGATCCTTCATTGTCACATCTGCCATTATGTTTACTAATGAGCCTCCATCAATCAATGCATTTGAGATAAAGCATCCTTCAATCCATATTCCAATCTCTGGAGCTCTAGAATCTAAGAAGGCGTTAGCCACATCCACTTCCTTGAGACTCTGTTGGACTTTGTTATCGTTGGGGGAGCAATCCTTGGGCCGCATCTTCTTGTCAAAATGCTTTTAAATCTTTTTCGACAACTAGGAGTTAGCATCAGCATTGTCAAAAAGCTAGGTTTGGTTTAAAGGTGTCTAGGTCCTTGATCAAATCACACTCTTTGTTAATAAGATCCAAAGGCTTTTCCAATCATTTGGGAAACGGTGCCATGCCCACTTTTATCTTTCCTTTTTCTTCTAGGAGTGGCAACATATGTGCTTCATCATGATGAGGTACTTTTGCATCCTCTATTTCTTGGACCTCTGGTCTTGTCTTTGCAACTATCTTTGTAGCTTTCTGTGGTCAGAGATCCAAGGAGGTACTGTTGTCCTCTATAAATTTGAGAGGGAAACCTCCTTGGAAAGAAATTTAGACCAAAGTTCCTCGACTTTGGTCCAATGTCTTTGTTGTCATTTTGGATTCGTGCAAGTTGAATCTTGCATCATCATCTTTCTTTCTTTGTTCGTGCATCTCTTTCAGAGACTTCAGATATCATCTACATGGTTCTTCCTCAAATAGTATGAATAGAAGGCTCCAGGAATGGTTGGTTTTTGGGTACATTTAGTGGCTAAATGTCCCACTTGATGGCACTTTGTGCATCGTGTATTAGAACACATCACATCTCTCCCACCTCTCGTAGGAGTGAATATATTGGTGGTATTCACCTTTAGCATCTGTAGCTGCTCTATAATCACATCCATAAGCTCTTTCTTGATACTTGCCACCACTGAATTAGATAGGTAGTCCTTCAAAATTTCACCTCCTGGAGTACTTGTTGTAGGGTTTTGGGAGTTTTTTGTAATTATGGCATACATTGGTTGGGTTGATCTAGGAGATCCTCTATACTAGTTTTGATTTCAGAGCTCCTATTGAGACTTGGGATTGTTGATTCCAATGGGTAGGATTCCACTATTGTTGAGTTGCCATTGGAGGAATTGTTTGAGACCATTGTTGTTGTGGTTGAACCATCATTTGAGGCATTGTCGTCTGCGGCCACTGTGGATTAGGTGCATTGTACTATGGCACTATTTGCATCTAGGGGTAGGGGTAGAAAATTGTCCCTAGGACTGCATTTGTTGGGTATACCATTCCTGGCCTGGGAGGAGGTAAGACTCCTCTTCCTGAGGTCATTGACAACCTTGCTTCAACTTCCTCATACAGTCTTGCACCTTCCACTACAGCTTACAAATTGACTGATCTTCTCAATTCCATGAACTTGTGAAATTCTAGTTGTAGACCTCTAAGGAACACTCCTTTTTGGATGCATTCATCCAAATGATGATTGGTCCATCTCTTTAGGCTTGATTCTTTTTGGATGCATTCATCCAAATGATGATTGGTCCATCTCTTCAGGATTGAACTTCTAGTTGTAGGCCTCTGAGGAACACTCCTTTTTGAATGCATACATCCAAATGATGATTGGTCTATCTCTTCAGGATTGATTCCATTCGCGAGACATATGCTTCTACTCATTTTCACAAAGGATTGACTTAGGTGACTTAGGTTTATGAACTCCTCTCACATCCTCTCTTCAAAACTTTCACGCTTGCATTTAGTGAGGAAGGCCAACTACATCCCATGTGCCAAAAGTTTTTCCTACTTGTCTTTCATACCATTAAGACACCATGCCCTTGAAAGTGGCAGGGAATATTGCTAACCAATGCTTAGGGGCTCTAGCATTATTAGCCACACATACTACCATAAACTCTACTACATGAAGATCAGGGTCTTTATTGTACTCTCCCTTAAAAATTGGGAATGGGACTACATTTTCTGGCCTATCATTAATATTTCCAGGATCGAATCTAACAAGGAAGGGCACCTTAAGCTGCCATGGGGACTCCTATAAAGAGTTCTTTTAGGGCGTCAAAGGAGGCTTCTACTGCAAGCTCATTCTCAGCCTTGATTTTTGCCTTCTCTCTTCTCACGTACCTCTAGACTCATTCTAGTGCTTGCCTCTTGATTGTGTCATTCATCAGGGGGTTGGCTCCAACCAGTTGCTCTGTACTCAACAAAATAACATCAAAGGGGGCTTCAGTCTCTTGAGGACTCTCTGGCCAACATCTCTTCTACTTTCTTCTTCTTTATGTCTCTGAATTCTGCTTTCATGCCACTACAAGAGGGAGATATTCCGTTTTGAAGGTATCAAAACTCGTTTTTCTGAGGATCGTTGTTGTGCCATCATCATAATAATGCAAGCTTTTGATGCCTTCAATTGTGTATGTTGTGAAGAATACTCCGTCTACCAACTTCCAGTAGGTTTCTAGTTAGCTGGACAAACAGAAGATTGTCTGAACACCAAGCATCCCATGTGTCTTGCTGTTGAGTGTCCATGAACAAATTCCAACTCTTTTTTTTCTTGTTTTTGTGAATCTCCATTGATGACGACTCCTGAAGCTTCTTCACAATCTCCCACTTGATGATATCTAGAAACTTCTCAATGAATCCCAAATCTTCCATGGATGTTCATTTCTTTGTTTATGCACTTCCCAAACAATTTCCCATGAAGATGCAAGTTTATGCTACTTCAACAGGAAGAGGAAATAGTCCACCACATAGAGCCTGCATCATGATGGTATTGTGTTTCTGCCATTTTGGAATGAAATTCTTCTGGAAAGTGGATTTGGTAATAAGAATCTCCAACACTTCATTGGAAGAAGGAACTTTGCAAACATCCATTGAATTCTTCTCTTCTTGGCAATGCCATTTCCGTCATTTATAGCCTCTTCCGATGCTTGTTGATGGCAAGTTTCCCCGATTGCGCACCAAAAACATGGAGCCCCAAGAGAGACACCAAGGAAAAGGGGTTTCTACTGCAAGAAAATCTATCTTGTAACATCAAAAAGCTTTTGTTTCATTCTTTAGAGAACCACAACAAGAAAAAGAACAAATCTTCACGTAGCATCATAGTAGATAGCTTCCACAGATTCAATAGAATTCTCCCACGGATTATTCATTATTGTAGTGAGTATTGACTCAATAATCACTCACAATAATCCTTCTTAGGTTGTGGATGCCCCTTCCAAGAGTCATGGGAGGTATGAAAGGGCACCAGAGCCACTACAGTGTCTCTTCATAGCTCATCACTGTCACTTCACTTCAGTCTTCAACAGCTACTTCTTCTATTTTCTTTAGCTCTTTTGAACTTAGATTCATCATTTCCTAAATTTAAAAAACTTTCCCAAAGTACACCCTCATATCAAAAACACTTATAGAAGATCTACATAGCAGAACAAAATATGAACAGAGCAGGAGCAAAGGCTCTATAGAAGGTGTATAGAGGTTCAACAGCAACTAAACAACAAACATTCAGCTAAACTAAAACCAAATAATCCCATTATAAATCACTGAATAAGCTATTATACAACCTCAAAATTCATTATTCAATATCCCAACCTCACTTACAAAGAAAAACAAAAGCTCAATAGGCTCAAACATGATCATATAGAAGCTATCATAACATCATCAGAACTTATCACATCAATATATCTTCATTAAAAAATATCACGAGCTATCAAAATCAATCCAAACCTATTCTAATCATTCCAAATCATTATAAAATCAATAAAAAATCATACCAAATCAATCATGAGTCCACCAAAAACAACAAACATCAATAAAAAATTCAATCTTTTTCTACTCTCAACAATGGGAATTTTCCTTTTTAGAGCAAGGATTTGAAAGCTACTAATAACTGCAATGCAACTATTCATGCTGCTAGAAACTAGCATTGACATAAAAATAAGCAAAGACCTTGGAAATACCACCACAACTATTGAAAAATATGGTGAAACACAAGTCAAAGTGTAGCACTAAAACCCTTGAGAAGACTAGGCAAATTAGATAAGAGAACAATGAGCCAAATTCTATCCATCCACAAGAGGTACTTGACTTTGCCTCTAAATTGGGAGATTCAATATACATATATTTATTCTCTATATCACATGAATATAAGGGCTATATATAAATATTCTTATCTATGGAACTTTTGTATCTAAAATTTAGTCCTTTTCTATTCAATATATAAGTAAGCCCTTTATATAGTACCCTTCTATATAAAAAATGCATTAAAATGGTATTGAAGAATTTATTAAATTGAACCCATGTTGAATATATATATATTCATGAGTACTGCCCTTGAGACTACTGCTAGGATGCATCAACTTGGAGTGATCGAACAACCCCTAGTTTTTAAGCCATCAATACAATCATATTCTCTAAAGTAGCTTCTTATACTAAATCTTCAAAAGTAGAATAACACACCACTTGGTGTTACCTAAAAGCAACCCAACGGGGTCTCTAGTACTTCTAAATCTCACAAAGTTGAATCCATCTCATTTTCTAAGAAGGAGAAAGAAGTTGAATAACAATTATCTACTATAGCATTTGAACCTAAAAAGAATATCTCGTCAGGAAAAAAGAAGAATGCTTCAAAATCTATCTCTAAGAATGATATCCATTCTATACCTACAACCTTTGAGAAGCCATCTCCTCAAGGTATAGAAACAAAATTTTCTAGCATAACCACTCACTCTAATCATTGGGAGGATAAAGAGACAAAAGAAACATCAAAGGTAAAAAAGAAACAACTAACCACAATTTCTATTTGAGCCAAAATGTTGTAATCTACTATGTCAAATTGATCCTCACTCAAATACACTACAAGATACAGGACTCATACCGATGTTCAAAGCGACGAAAATATTCACCAAATAAATTTCCCCCATTGTCGCTTGACACATCAATATAATCAACAATGCCTTGCGATGCAAATAGCAGCGCAAATAGCGACGCAAATGCGATGCAAATAGCGATGTTTTGTGATGCAAGTTGCGACGCTAATAGCAACACGTGCAATAAGTTTGCAACACTAATAGCGACGATTACAGATTAAAAAAATTGTGTAGCACCATGTGTTGTATTTGGGCTATACAAAGATTTACATTAAGATCTACAATGGTTGTCAAAATGAAGGCAAAGTGTACTTGAATCCACAACTAGACTGATACATAAAAAGATACAAGATCGCTTAATGAAAGCACTCATGGAATCACGGCAAGATACAAAGGATGATAATAACATAGTATATGGAAAATTCCTATATAAATCACAATACCAAAAAAGAAGAGGAGGTGTGATCCATGGATCCAAGTGCGAGCTATAGATCCTTGCCATCCAAAAGCTTATTCCACCGCAAAGGAGCATCGAATGGACTCTACAAAAAAAGAAATAACTACACATTAGTCCACCATACAATAATGCATTTTAACTAAAATTAATAACCATAGAAAAGAAAGATGAGCGACTTATTAGGCCGCCGCATGCATACAATCTATTGATCAATGCAGTGAAACAGTGTTTCTCTACATATCGAGTCTCTAGGCCGGTGGGATTGCGGTTTGTAATGGAGTGTTGCAAAGAAAATAAAATACAAATGTTAAAAACACAATTGTAAATACAAGCAATATTGCAAAAAAAAAAGCAAATATAACAAAAGAAAAACATACAAATTCCTCTAGATAAGTCATGTGACTACCACTTCCAAGATGATGGACCACTCTTGCCTCCAGTCGTGCCCTCGTTGCCTCGCATTATTGTCTCCAATGTCTTGAAAAATCTGTAGCCTCCTCCCTAAGTCAGCACCAGTCACCTGTGTCTAGCCATTCGGAATTTGAGGCCCCACTCTTAAGTTCCTTGCGTGCGTCCGATCGTCTATATGACATGTACACACGCATGCAATCTATAATCGAGCTTGTGGAGAACCTATCTACTATGGAGGGTATTGAAAACTCCTCATACAAGGATGATACTATGTAGTCCTTGCTTCGCTCTGATATATTTTTCCAATGATCCAAGACGTGTCAAAAAACTTGTTAACACAACTCTCTCATAGGAGCCATCGCCCTCCTCCCCTCATCATTCATGATGACGGCTCCTATCCTATCATCTACAAGGTATTCATACTCCTCTCGGGTATGTCTAAGATGTGTCCTCTCCCACCTGCAACCACGCTCTTGGGCATATCCAAGAGACCCCTGTTCGAGTGACTAGAGTAGATGTCCCCACAAGTGTGAAAAATCCCACAAGTGATGAAAATCCAATAGAATGACAAGATGGAGACACTGCGTCGGTACCTCCACAACAACCACCTAAGCCACCCTCTCTTGAACATGCAGGAGAGTGAGGAGTGGCACCTATATCTCGAGACGATCATGGGCTCACCCGATCCACATCTCTGTAGTATTCCCTAGAACCCCTCCCTTTGTTTAGCCCAATTGTGGAGCGTCGATCTCGTCTATTAGAAATCTAAGTATTAGAGCATGCCAAAATAGATCGAATGGAATGATGTGATGGTGTCTGAGACAACTCTTAGTCTGCCATATCTTTGAATCAAGCCATCTGATTTGGAGACATACATGTGAAGATCTCCTGTACGTGCTAGTTGCTCATCCCTCAACTCATCGTGCTGTCCAAATATTCACAAAGGTCACTTGCACTGACAAAAATTGATGTTAGCATAATCAATATAAAGATTAAAGAAAAGAACGATAATACAACTCTTAAAAAATGATATTATTTAAAATGCATATTCTAGAGTATCCTTATAAGCAATTCATCAACAAATTGAGTAGGTGGATGCTCCAAGTATGATGTAGCCTATGGTCCCATGTCAATCTCTTGACACAACTCTACATACACTAGAAGGTTGATAGAAAGGTCACCACAAAAGGATGAGTCCACCTCATTCTCACCAAGAATTCTTGGCCTCTTGTCTTTCCATCATTGTTACTTGATTCTACCTCCTCTACATGTTGCAAGCATTGGACAACCACCACCCCTTACAATATCGACCTGTCTATCTGCATATTGTCCTTATCTATGCTAGGAACATTGCTTTCATTATATACTCTCGCACTTCGGGGAGCTAAAGGTACAACATACCACCATCGAGGTTGTCGGGGGTTTGTATATAAAATTACCTATTCAAAATCACATACAAGAGAGATTTAACATTTCTGACATATACCATGTCGTAATAAAAGTTTAAAAAACATGAGTTCATGCACATGTTCACAATGGGTTGGTAATACAAACATTTTACACAAATTCGTCCATCTTTTTTCAGAATCTATTCGAGAAATCCAAATGGACCTTGTCGAATAGTTGCCTCGGCTCCCTCCAGTACCACTTTGAACCATTGCACATTGAATAGGATAATAGAGAAGCTACAGTAATCCACCGTGATAATACTTTGCAAGTTCCCAAAACACTATGATCTCTTCTATAAGGGTATTTGGATCCATGACTCACTATCGGCGCTCTCGCTCGAACTTTGCCATGACACCACGATCCATTGTGAAGCACATTTTGTTGATACGCTCCACACAAAAATGTCGTCCATACAAGAACGCCACACTATATATTTTGTACTATACATTGAAATGGTTAATTAGTTATCACATATAAAATTTGGATATGATAGCTTATAAAACATGTGATCATCTTTGGACTACATCCCCTCGAGAATTCCCACTCCTAGTAGAGATCTCTACCCCTTCACGAGAGGTTGCGATCAAATCTCCATGCAACCATCACATAGACATAAATTGTGGCATCTCCTCCATGCCCTTGGGATATCGAATCGGTCGATAGTGCGTACTATGTCGAGATTCAGATCACACTTCTTCTCGATCTTTCCTTGCTTGCTCGTACTTAGTGAGCCACGTCTCCATGGAGGCATAGTGTAACATACAAAAACCATTCAATTTCTCCTCCATTGCAACATCCATCCTTTTTTCTATCCCATTTCCAACCACCACATCTCCAGTAAGTCTATCATAATCCTTCACTGACCATAGCATATTGTTGTGTCTGAATCCACTGTTTTGGTAGCCACTGTGAGATATGCACTAATGCCTCAAACGCCAACCAACCTTCAGCCATGCTACCTTCTGGCCGAGCTCATTTTTGCACAAAGCCTTTCAGGGTTTTCATGAAGTGCTCCAAGAAGAACATCCATCGTGTTTGGACAAGTCTTGCAATCTCTACTTCATTTACAAGATGCACTAGGAGGTAGGTTTGTATCATGAGCATGCTAGTGGGCATGTACTTCTCAAAGATACAGATCATCACCACTACTCCTCACCTTGCAAATTCAATAGAGGATGTCGTGATCTCCTTCTGTAAAATCCATTGCACTAAATTTGGCAACATGTAAATTATTGTGCATATTTGTGGAGTAAGGCATCCTGCGATCGCGATCGGTGTAGTACAAACTGCCACAAATGAAGAAGCATTACAAACAATGACTACAATCCAAATATCAAAATATGCAAGCCACTTACAATCTATTCGTAGTACAAACCTGACATATCTTATGCTAATCATGGGATTTTAGCCCTGTTAATTGGTTGTCTTTAGAAAATGTGGATCTAAGAGAACGCATCATATCCATCGAGACCTGATAATTTGCTTCAGAAAGCACTCTTCTTTAGTGGACAAAACCCAAGGAGCACGAGGTAGTGGCAAGTGATCATCGATTATAGTCAAAGTGCCTCCATCTTGCCTACCTCCTTTAAATCCATTTGTGCCCCTCCAATGTCTCTCTTTCCTGTTATGTGATCCCATAGTAAGCTACCCATATTCTTGAAAATATGCATGGGATCCAACAAGTGGTTGATCTATAAGTGGATCTAATAGAGCAACTCGTAGAAAACTGAGAATTGTCGCATTCTGTTTAGATGCGACTCCGTGTGGACCATTTTCACATCGTACCAGCTTTGGATATTCATTTGTGCTGGAGGTCGTCCAAGAAAATATTTCCTCTGTTCATGACCCTCTCGCAAGAAAGTAGCGTGTCCTTGATATACCATCTTCTTCATGGTTAGTGACCTTCAAGAGTCTAACTATGGCACACAATGGACATAAATGATAACCTAAGGTAACCAGACCTATCCCAATACCTCTATTTAGTGAACACAAACTTAAACGAGCTATGATAGATATGACCAAGGAGAATGAAAGCCTACTTACTTGAGCACTTGGAGAATCCCAAAAATTCATGCATGGTCCACATGAGAATGGCTCAAATATTGACAGACTATTGACTATCATGCTTACTCATATCTTCCATGGTGACCCCCTCTTCCCACAAAATCTTAAGCTCATCGACTAATGGACGGAGATAGAAATCCATATTCTTGAATTTGTAGCAGCCAAGGAACGAGCAAGCTAAGGATCAAGTGTCCTTTCTTTGTAGAAAGCCATGGTGGGATGTTGTAGTTAACAAGGACTACAGGCCACACACTATAAGATGAATGGATTCACGCCATCCATAGCAAGACCGAGTCAAAGATTCATTCACTCTTGTGCAAAGCATGGGAAGGTAGAGTCAATGTGGCTCCATGAGCCTGAATCCAGTGAAATTTGTGTCAAGAATTGCATGATGGGAGGAGGTGCTTGAGTTCATGCGCCAAACACATACTATATACACAAGAGGAAGCTCACTCAAGAACATAAGAAGAGAGATGGAAGCCAAAACGTTTTCTTGCTGGTTTCTTCTTCTTTTTCCACACACTATACAATGTACACAAAGTATAGATAAGATACAACATAAAGGAAAGTGGCTGTCTAAGTCAAATAGTGCATAATCGACTACACTAATCGGCTGGCATTATATCTTTGCAAGCTGTAGGTAGGTGTAATAAAATAAATATAATAAGTGATAAGTCAGTGGCCATGTGAGTATCATAATGACTAGCAACAAGCTAAGTATAGACATGCAGACTCATCTAGCCAGGCAGTCCATCATCAATGTCCACACGTGTTGAGCTTGACATCTCAATACTCCCCCTCAAGGTTAATTCTATCTTTGCAACTCCAAGTAAACTTCGGAACTTTTGAAGCTTCTTTGCACCCAATGCCTTTGTGAAAATGTGAGTTATCTGATCTTGTGTGCTGACATATACCAAGTCAATCTCTTCTACAAGTAGCTTTTCTCTCATAAAGTGGTAGTTCACCTTAATGTGTTTTGTCCTAGCATGGAACACTAGATTCCTAGCTAGCTGTATGCTGCTCATGTTGTCACAATGAATGAAAACTAGACCATATCCCTGCATGTCCAAATCACCTAATAAATTTTGTAGCCATACCACCTCACATGTTGCCATAGCAACACCTCTATACTTAGCCTCTGTACTCGATAAAGCAACTATAGGTTGCTTTTTGCTGCTCCATTTAACTGTTATACTACCAAGGGAAAACATGAATCCACTTGTAGATTTTTTGTGTGACATGCTACTAGCCCAATCTGCATCCGTGTATCCAAAGACCTATATGTCCTTACCTGCCTCATAAAAAAGTCCATAATGTAAAGTGGACTTCACATACCTCAATATATGTCTAACTACATCCAAATGACACTTTCTAGGCATCTACATAAACTGATTGAAAAGGCCAACAACATAGCTTAAGTCTGGCCTTGTGATAGTTATGTAAATCAAACTCCCTACTATCGTCCTGAACATAGTAGGGTCTTCTATCTCATCCCCAACGTCAGCACTCAACTTCACATTTTGCTCCAATGGTACTGAAAGAGGCTTACACGCTATTATACCATACTTGGATAAGCATATAAAGTGAACATTTAGCCAACTCTACTTCCTTTTGCGACCAACCTACACTTATCATTAAAGTCTTCTACAAACAACCTTTTGCATTGAATCAGACCTACAACCCCTGCTCTACCATTTGGCCAACAAACACTAGATTCTTTATAATTGATGACACATGTAATACATTTGTCAGAATCTTTGTCTAGCCATCATACAAGGACAAGGGAACCTTTCCAATGTGTGAAATTGGGTTGCATGAATCATCACCCGTCTGCACATAACGTGGGTTTTGTAAGTCCTGCATCTCTTCAAACCATTCAACATGACTAGTCATATGATTAGATGCGCCTGAATTGACATACCATACATCATCATGTGTCCCCTTTCCTATAATTGTATTCATCATATGTTTCATAACAAACAGATGCTCATTTTTGTCTTCATTCTATTGTGAAGACGATGCATAGTTTCCTTGCTGCAATTTGCTACTGCGAATATCATCCTTCTTTGCATAGCAATGGGCTGCAATATGGCATGTTTTGACACAATAATGGCAAACATTAGCAGAATTTCCAAAGCGTATGTTCTTCCATCCACCTCTTCCTCTAGAGCTCCCCTTACCTCTAAAGTTTCCTCTTCCTCCAGAAACCTGCATTTCACCAAACTGTTGATTGAACCTGTTTTGATGGTTATCGCCAGCACGTCCCATACCACAACCTCTTGAAGAGGATCTACCACGTCCCCTTCCTGAACTCAAGTAAAATGCTTGGACTTGTTCACCATTTCTTTCAGATGAATCACCCTGCATATTGATCTCTTCATTAATCATGAGAGAGATCAGCTCATCAAAATCTGGAAATGGCTTCCGTACATATGCTGAAGTAACAAATGATTTCCATGCCTTCTCATTGTTAAGGCCATTCAGAGTGGATGAAACCAAATCATCATCAACTGGCATTGCATCAATCATTGCTAAAGCATCTGCAATGCTCCTCACCTTCAACACATACTCATTGACAAACATTTTCCCTTTCTTCAAGGCATTCAACTCTTGCTTAAGTTGAATCTTTCGTGCTTTTTTATTTACTAAAAACATGCTCTCAAAAATTGTCCAAGCTATGTGTGAAGTTTCTGCATTTTTTATATCTCCCATAGTATTATCAATGACTGCAGATAGTCAGTACATCACCTTTTTGTCTTTCGCATTCCACTCTTTCCATGCTTTTAACTCATCTGTAGTCAGAGGGATACCTAGCTCTGGCTCCTTTTCTTCATCTAAAACAAATTAATAAAGGCCATTTCCAATGAGAAAGTTCGTCACATGGAACTTCCATGAAGGGCAGTTGTTCTTGTCGATCTTCTTAATAATGGGATTTCCACTATTCTCTACCATTATCATAAAGAAGGATACGGCAAGCTAGACTTCTACAATCTTTCACAACACGTCACAATACTACAGGAAGCAATATTTTTCACTAATTGCTTGATAATACATGTAATCTGCAACCTGTTTGCAAATAAACCTTATGTTTGCTTCTTGCAAACACCTAAAAATTTACAGATTCACAGTCTGTAACCTGTGCACCCATTTTCGATCAATACAACCGAATTCACAGTGTACCCTGAAACTGCTATCCGCAACCTTGCAGCTCTAAAATAGGGCCTGAAATGACGTCAAATGCCCAAAATAATACAATGCTCTGCTCGCACACCAAATCTCATAGCAATCTGAGATTTTTGCTTGACCGTGCTCTCGGTGCCTCCACAGGCACTATCCAAGTGAGAGAGTGGAAGAATGGGAGAGCTTCTTACCTGTTGCTTGCTTGCTCGAACCTTACTTCTTCTCCTTCACTTCAGCCTTAAAAATCAGCCTCTCCCAATGGCGCAGCTTTGATACCATGTCAAGAATCGCATGATGGGGGGATGTGCTTGAGTTGCTGTACCAAACACATACTATATACACAAGAGGAAGCTCACTCAAGAACACAAGAAGAGAGATGAAGGCCAAAACGCTTTCTTATTGGTTTCTTCTTCTTCTTCCACACACTATAAAATGTACACAAAGTATAGATAAGATACAACATAAAGGAAAGTGGCATTCTAAGTCAAACAGTGCATAATTGACTACACTAATCGACTGGCGTTATATCTTTGCTAACTGTAGGTAGGTGTAACAAACTAAATATAATAAGTGATAAGTCAGTGGCCATGCGAGTATCATAATGACCACCAACGTGCTTAGTGTAGATGTCTGGACTCATCTAGCCAGGCGGTCCATCATCAATGTCTGCACGTGTTGAGCTTGCCATCTCAACAATTTGTTGGACTCTATCTGTGGGTCTATTCTCCGCACATGCCACGTTGTCAAGCTCACCATGCTCGACATATGAAACATGTGAAGTATACGAGGGATAAGTGGAAAATGTTTAAGATCTTTATGATGGATGGTTTGCGCTCGCAAGTCCTGTAGATACTTGTGAGCACCACACTTTGGACCTGTCTCCATAGTCTTATACTCTCCTTGAAACAACACGCAATCGTTGAGAGATGCATGATGCTATTGTAGTCCATGCCAATCTTTCATAAAACATGTCGTGCATCATCACTTGACCCAGGCATGGTATTTCCAAGTGGTAAGATATGATACCTTAGCAACCTAAAAGGTAATCATTAAACACCTTGAAAAATCACAATTTTTTTAAATAATGGTGCAAAAAAAAATCAACGAAGAGTATGTAGAAGGTACCTGAACAACTCGATCACACTCACATCACTCCACCTGTATTTTTCTTGCACACTTAGGAGTGCAAGTAGCATCTTCAGGCAAGATACTAGACACCTATAATAAAATGGTATGGATGCTTCCTCTCTAAGTGGATTAGATGTCTCAGTATCCATGGGCATTAATGCATTGATCATTGCCTCCATCTCAGGCTCCAAGATTGTCGGAAAGTTTAAAAGATTGTCTGTCTTCTCTAGTATTGATGGTATAGACTTGATAGTGCCTTCCAAGTAGTGGATTGGCTTAGGCACTCCATCCATCGCACGCCCATAGACTCTTCTAACTGGCTGCAATAAGTGCACTCCTCCTTAGAATGAGACGTTACCTTCCTATATAAATTTTATGGCTCACATCTAATGTTGTTGTATATGATATTCAATTAGTTTGCAAATATAATGCGTAATTGATATATACTTTTTTTACCGTTTGCTCAAAGTTTCAGATCGTGTGATCAATGATCTATGATTGAAACTCGCCAAAGTGTCGTACTACATGTTCTATAGACAAGCGACGCTTTTGTCTAATTACTAGCTTACATTGAGAGCAAGGACATAGGAAACGCTAATTAAGATACGCTTCATGATCTTGAACATCACGACCTTCATAATTTTTCATTTTTTCTATGTTACGACAAACAATTTATTTTTGTTCTCATTCTCTTTTTCTTTTTGAATTTATTCGAGAAGGGATTTTTTCTATTGTAACTCAACAAAAGTAATATCAACTGTCATCTTGGTTTTCTCCATGTTTCTTTGATTCTTCCCCTTTCTTTGCACCTTTCTTTGCGCTCTTCGTTTTATGTTATCTCCCATTTCTCTTTCTTTCTCTCTCTCTCTTTCTTTGTTGCCCCTCTCTTTGTTTCCCTCCACCCCCTTATGTTGTCTCACTCATTCTCCTCTCCCTCTCTCTCTCTCTCTCTCTCTCTCTCCATTTATTTGTTGTCTTTCAAGTTTATTCTCTCTCTCTCTCATTCTCTCTTCCTTTTCCTTTCTTCTTCTCCCTCTCTCATTAATTCCTATCTTTCTTACTCTCTCTCTCTTTCTTTGTTGCCTCTCTCTTTGTTTCTATCCACCCCCTTACGTTTTCTCACTCATTGTCCTCTCTCCCTCCATCTCTTCCCTCTCTTTGTTTTTCTCTACCCTTGCATGACTAGGGTCTTAATAAGTGATTAGTTTAGGTAAGGAAGTGGTGACTTCTAAGGAAGACACCTCTTGCTCTCCAAATTTGTCATATGTTTGATGAGTCATATGCTAGGTGCTAAAAATCTTGTTGCCGAATTTGTCATTGTTGGCTAGTAAGGCTGAATTGCCAACAAGCTCACTATCTAGGCAGCTCAGAACTTCCTTTTCCAACACCCCCGCTTGAGCTGAAACCAAATTACATCAACCCTAACATGCTTTGAAACGTGCAATTCTTCTCTATACTCAATAACATTTTTAAATATGTTAACCACTTCCTCATGCGTGCTAACATACATCAAATCTATATAATGATTGAAGACCTCTCTCAAATAATGATAATGGACCTCAATATTCTTTTTTCTCACATGAATATTGGATTACTAGCTAAATGTATGTTTCTTGCATTGTCACAAAACACTATGATTTCTCTTATAATATATTGACCCAAATCATGTCATAGCTTCCTCAACCAAGCAACCTCATAAGTAGCCATTGTTCCATCTCTATGTTTACCGCTAGTGCTTGATAATGCAAATCTTTGTTTCTTCTTCTTTCTCCATGTAACCATGCCACTACCAAAACTTAAACAATAGCCAGTAGTAGACCTACTTTCATGAGATATACTTCCGCAATTTGCATCTATATATCCAAACACTTCTACAACTATACCATAAGCATCAAGACTACCCATAATGCATGGTAGCATTTGCATATCTTAGCATCCTTCCACCTGTATCCAAATGTAACTTCCTTTAGTCCAACATAAATTGATGTAGCATCCCCTTGTCATGATAAATGCTGACCCTTGTCAAAGTAGCATAATGTAGACTCCCAGTCAACCTCATATAAATGGTTGGATTATCAATCATCTCACCAACAATAAGTTGTAACCTCAAGTTCACCTCCATTTGTGTGGTAGCTAGCTTGAAGAGTCCCAGTTTCAAATAAGTGATAGATATTTGACCACATGGTTAAATCTTGATCCATATTTGAAAGTGGGATTTGGAACTGTAGCTTATATAGTATTTAGGGTAGACTCCACCTTTAAGTAAGACAACAAGATTTGACCATGTGGTCAAATAATAAAGGTATTGGGGGTTCCCAAAGTGCATGGAAATTTCCAAATTCCCTGATATGGTGTTAGATTGGATATTTCAACCCCATCACCTCCATTGATTATAACATCATTTACACAAGTGATTACCACTATCGTTCCAACCTTAGACTTCCTTACTACTACATACAATGAGGAATCTACCTCACTAACTACAAACTCCACATTCTTCATGCTCATAATCAACTTCTCAACCCTCCATGCTCTTGGTGCCTATTTGAGCCCATGGAGGGCCTTCTTCAGTCTATACACATAATGTGGCAGCTCTGGATGCATGTATCTTAGATGCTACTCCATATATACTTCTTCTTGTAAGTCTGTAGTTACAAATACATTCCTCATATCCATTCACTACGATTCCCAACCTTTAGATGTAGCCATAATTGGCATAGCTCTCATGAGATTGATTTTAGGAACTAGGATAAAGGTCTTCTTATAGTCTTTCCCATGTGTTTATGCATACTTGAGAAACAAGCCTTAATATACATGTTCATTATACCATGTGCAAAATTCCTTAGTCTGTAGGACTTTGTACAACTACTTAGAAGCAATTGCTTTCTTTCCTTCATGTAATGGCACCAATTCCCAAGTACCATTCATGTCCAATGCATCCATTTTGTCATCCCTAGCCAACTCCCACTATGGATGGCCATGATATTCTTTATAACATGTGGGCTTCTAAGCTTGCACTATATTTGTCATGTATGCATAGTGATGTGCTGCACAGTTATCAAACCCAAATTGTTGTATAGAGTATTTCATGCTTGCTGATCTACATACTTCTTGGTGATTTCCATGCATCCTTTGTACACATGGAGTCCTTATTTTTTGTATACCAAAATCCTCATTAGGAGACTCAACACGACTTGAATCATCATTCACAACACTATGGTGTGAATTAAATTCTAGAGTTGCATTTTTCTCATAATAAATTACTTTTATTTTTGTTTCCTTTTGGAAATTTTAGATTTTCATCTTTTGTAAAGCCATTATCATTACTAATGGCTAATCTGAGCTTTCCTATCTAAGGGATCATAGCCCACTCAAGGGACGTGATTCTTCTTGTACACTAGTACCATTTGTATCCATCTCTATGGTCATATCAACATGACCATTTGAAGACTCAACTCAAGACTTCATCTTTTTGGGATGCAACATGCCAACTTAAAACAAACTTTCCTGTTACATCATTAGTAGTAGTGCCCCTTTTTCATTGTAAAGTACCCCAAGAAAATGCACTTTTCAACCTTAGGCTCAAGCTTCATCCTTCATCTAGAAAATGCACTTTTCAACCTTGGACTTAAGCTTCATCCTTATTTGATCTAGAATGTGTACATAAGAAACATAGCTAAACAATTTAAAATGCGAGATATAGGATCTTACACCTATATACTTCTCCTCTAGTGTAATATCTTGCACTATGATAGTGGGGGACTTATTCATAACGTAGATTGTTATATGTACAACTATGACCCAAGAAGAGTTGGGCACTTTCCTTTCATTTAGCATGTTTCTTATAACCTCACAAATATGATTGTTCTTTCTCTTAGCAATCCCATTTTGTTGGAGAGTGTATCTACATGAAAAGTACCTCTTTATACCACTCTCTTCTAGAAACTATTTGAGAGCATTCCGTGTTAGATATGCTCAATGCCCAACCCACATAAGGTGCCACCAATGATCCATGGTGCTCAAAGTTGTAAGGTCCCCATTATGAGGACAAGCCAAATGTGAGCCCAACTATTGGTTGAGTCCTGAATTGTATATCAAATGAGGTCTATGTGACCGGATGGCAAAAAGGTAACCATTGTCGGTCTAATATTTGGGTTGGACTGAGTAGTTAAACTGGTAGCAACTCGAGGCACATTGCATCAAGTTGCAGGGTAAGGGAGTTAAAAGGGGCCCCTATTTTGGGATTCGGGGGCCATGGAAGAAAGCTAGATGGTACAAACTATACCTTGTGGAAGTTAAAATTACAACTATCCTTGATTCTTATGAGCTTTTGGAAACTATGCTGGGGATTGACGCAGAACCACAGCCTACCCCCGACCCATCAAATCCTAGTGTGATGATTCCTCCGAATGCAGATCTTCTATGAGCTTGGAAAAGAAGGAATGCACATGCATTGTGTGCCTTAGTTACAAGCTGTTCTGACAGTGTATTGACTTTGATTTAGCATACAACCAAAGCATCAGAGGCTTGGAATGTACTAAGGAGTCAGTATGAAATGCAAAACCAAACAAGGATTCAAAACTTGGAGAATCAACTAACAATGGAGAAGTTTGTTGAATGAGAGACAGCTGAAGCATTCATCACTTGGATTAAGAATCTGCGGGAGCAGATGGCTGGTACTGGGATACAAAAGACTAGTGAGGAGCTAGCTTGGAGGTGTCTTCAAATTTGTCCACAAAAGTTTGATGGACTAGTAACTACCCTTAATACTTAGGTGAGACCTCAAGCTTTGAGTTTTGAGGAGTTTTGTGCATTATTGCTGAAGTAGGAGTTGAGGTTGAAAGCCCAAGAAGGAAGCAATAATGGAGATGCTACATTCTCTTCCAATGCAAAAGGCAAAGGTGGTTCCTCCACCAAAAATGATGGTGACAAAAAGAAGAAGGGAAGTAAGAAGAAGTTTCAAGAAGAGTGTTTGTATTGCAAGAAGAAAGGACATACAATCATAGATTATCATGTCAAGAAGGCAGATGAAAAGAATGGTACCCTTAAAAGTAAAGGGAAAGAGACAGCCAATACGAATGAAGCAGAGTTGGAGTTATTCATGGCGACCATTGAGGATGTGTGCTCCTCAGCGCAAGAAGAATCTACCACTAACTCATGGGTGTTGGATATTGGGGCCTCCCGTTACATGACCAATAAGAAAGGTCTATACAATTCTATGTAGCCTCTACAAGAATCCATTACTGTGACAGTTGGAAATGATGCAAAATGTCCTACTACGCACAAGTACTATTTCATTTGTTGCTGCAAATGGTGATGTCAAAAAGCTTTCAAATGTGTTGTATGTTCCTGAAATTAGGAGAGATCTGTTATCAGTTTTGCTGCCATAATTTATCTTGGTCATATAGTGAGGTTCAAGAAGACCAAAAATTCTTGACAGTGATGGCAAAGTTGTTAGCAAAGGAGAAAGAAGGAACAACCTATAAGAGCTAAGTGCTCTTATAGCCACCGATGGAGTGGGCACAAGTAAGCTTTGGCATGAAAGGTTTGGGCACATCGGATTTGTAGCGTTGAAGGAGATGCACAAGCAAGGTATGGTTGCTCACCTACCTACAATGATTGAATTGAAGGAACCATTTGAAGCTTGTATGATGGGCAAGCAATAGAGAAAGGAATTTGCACAGGAAAGCAAGAATAGAGCACATGCTTCTCTAGAGTTGGTGCATGCTCACTTGTGTGGTAAGATGCCTACACGGGCCTTGGGGGGATCTTCTTTTTTTATTTTGATTGTCGATGACTACAATAGGAAGATGTGGGTGTACTTTCTTCGTGATAAGGCTCAATCTTTTGGTAAGTTTAAAGAATGGCTAAAACTTGTTGAGAATGAAACATGGAAAAGTGTAAAGAAATTTAGAACAGATGGTGGTGGTGAGTTCAGCTCGAAGTAGTTTGAAGACTTTTGCAAGAGCAAAGGGATCAAGCATCAATTGACGGCGCCTCACACACCTCAGCAGAACAGTGTTGTGGAATGTAGGAATCATACCATTGTGGAGTTGGCAAGATGCATGATAAAGGGCAAGGGATTTTCTAACCATTTTTGGGCTAAAGCTGTTAATATTGTAGTCTACATTTTAAATCGGAGCTACACAAAGACTCTCCAGGGAAAAACACCTCATGAGGCTTACACTGATGTCTCACACTTCAGAATTTTTGGATGTGAATGCTATGCACATATTCGAGATGAGAAGAGAAACAAGTTACAACCAAAAAGAAAAAAATGTATCTTCTTGGGTTATAGTGATGAGCAGAAGGCTTACAAATTATATGACCAAGAGGCAAAGAAGATAATCACGAGCTGTGATGTGGTGTTCAAGGAGCAGCTACATACAGTGGAAGAGGAGAAAGGCAAGTTCTTTCACATTATCATTAAGCGAAGAAGTAGTCCACTACAAACCTGTCCTGAGAGCTGTCCCTAGCCTTAAGGAGGAGAAAGCAACATCTTTAGATGATAAGGAAAAAGTTTACCAACCTGGCATCACCCCATCGAAAAAGCCGTTGCCCCATTGGGTGAAGAAGCTCTATGACCACAATAATCCTATGCCCACATGTGTTGAGGAGAAGGCAAACGGACCAAAGAGGTCTTAGAGAATAGAGGAGTAAAGGAGAGCTCTGCTCACATAGTCAATATGGCCTTGATGGTTGAGATTATGAGAGAAGTAAAGGAGCCAACTGACTTAGAAGAAGCACTTGCAAATCCAATATGGAAGGCACCTATGCAAGCTGAGTATGATAGCATAATGAAGAATGACACTTGGGAGCTAGTGGATCGGCTAGCAAAGTGGAAGGTTATTGGCACCAAGTGGATCTGGAAGGTAAAGTACAAGGCTGATGGTACCTTAGAAAAGTACAAAGCTAGACTGATTGTATAGGGATTTTCACTGGTTGAAGGGTTTTATTTTCAAGATTCATTTACCCTAACTTCCAAAATGACCACTATTCGCACAGTACTTGCAGTGGCCGCCCCCAAGTAGTGGTCAGTTTACCAAATGGATGTTAAGTCAGTGTTCTTAAATGGTGACCTCAAGGAGGAGATGTACCTAGCTTAGCCACCAACGTTTGAGGCCTCCCATTTTGAGAACAAAGTGTGTAAACTGAAGAAGGCATTGTATGGGCTAAAACAAGCCCCTAGAGCATGGTACCAAAAGATAGATAAGTTTTTTTAAGCTTAAACTTCAAAAGATGTGCCTCAGATGCTAACTTGTATGTTTACAGGGATGGTGAAACGTCTGTAGTGATTCTCCTATATATGGATGACCTTCTTATTACAGATTACTACGAAGATATATTCAACCAAACTCGAAAGGCTTTGGGTTCTGAGTTTGAGATGACAGACTTGGGATGGTGAAAAGTTTGTAATGATTGTCCTATATATGGATGACCTTCTTATTACAGATTACTATGAAGATATGATCAACCAAACTCGAAAGACTTTGAGTTTTGAGTTTGAGATGACAGACTTGGGCTTGCTGCACTATCATTTGGGAATTGAAGTCTAGCAAGAGCCAGGAAATATCTTCATCTTTAAGAAGAAGTATGCATGGGAGATCTTGAAGGCATTTGGCATGACCGAGTGCAAGGAGATACCTACACCTATGGAGGTGGACGCAAAGTTATCCATTGAGGATACATCACCACTAGCAGACATTGGGAGGTACAAGAGGATGGTCGATAGTCTAATCTACTTGTATAACACCAGACAAGATACCAGTTTTGCTGTTGGTGTTTTGAACAGGTTCTCAAACAAACCTCATGAGAGTCATTGGAAGGTTGGGATGCGGGTGCTCAGATACTTGAAGGAAACTCTTAACCATGGTATCACATATAGTTCTAGAACTTTTCTTGTGGGGAATTGTGACTCAGATTGGGCAGGCACGAGACAATGATTCTAGGAAGTCATTTTCTGGTTATTGTTTCTCTTTAGGTTGAGGAATTTTCTCTTGGATTAGTAAGAAGTAGCCAACAGTGACATTGTCTTCTACCGAAGCAGAGTACAAGGCAGCTTGTTTTTCTGCATGTGAAGCAATATGGTTGAGAAGGATCCTATGGCATATGGGAGTGCATGATGAAGAACCAACTGTGCTGAGATGTGACAATCAGAGTTTCATCACCATTGCCAAAAATCCAGTGTTTCATGCATACACCAAACATATAGAGATCCAGTATTACTATGTGCATGATTTGATGGAGGATGGGATAGTGGAACTGGTCTATTGTCCAACAGAGGAGAATAGAGTGGATATCTTCACAAAAGCACTTACAAAGGATCTGCTTCAAGTCCATCTTCATAGACTCGGCATTGGGTCGAGGAGATAGTTCACCTATGGGTGGACATTGAGGGGGGGTGTTAGATATGCTCAATGTCCCACCCTCATAAGGTGCCACCAATGATTCATGGTGCTTAAAGTTGTAAGACCCCCATTATGAGGAGAAGTCAAATGTGAGCCCAAATATTGGTTGAGTTCTTGACTTGTATATCAAATGAGGTCAATGTGACTGGATGGAAAAAAGGTGACCATTGTGGATCTGATCTTTGGGTTGGATTGAGTAGTTAAGTTGATAGCAACTTGAGGCACATTGCATCGATTTGTGGGATAAGGGAGTTAAAAGGGGCCCCTATTTTGGGGTCTGGGGGTCGTGGAAGCGGCCCCTGGCTGGGGGATCCCAGGGGGGCCAGTGGTTCCCCTGGCAAGGGTTCACGGGCAGCACCCCCAGACCGACAGTAAAGGGAATATTCCCTGGTCGACTAGTGGAGGCTCATATGCTAGGTCGGTCAGGCTGACTTAATCACCTTTGCGGGCCATAAAAGCTAAACCCCTTCACAACCATCGATGATCTATCTTTCACCCAGTTAGAGTTGTTCCAGCTAGCCTTAAGCGCTTCACCTATCTTCTATCTAGATCGCCATCTAGGCTTCATAGTGGAAGCGCACGGGTGGACAGAGCCATCTTTGTATTAATTGTTTGGAGCTTTAAAAAAAATCTACTTCTCCTCTTATTTGTTGTGTACTCTCTATCTCTATCTCTATCTCTTTCTCAAATTCTATTCGCTACGCCATGTTATTTTTACATTCCGAAGGTATTCACCCTGTAACGTGTCCACTAGAATCATCCAGGGCACGTCTTAGCAGTCCATCGGAAAGGATGTCTAGAAAGCTCCGCCTGGCACTCCCATGGAATGTTACGGGTTTTGCAATCTAGGTCTTCCCGTGTCTGCCACGTAGCGGAAGTATCCTGGCCGTCCCACTTAGGATCGACCGGAATTTGGGTTTTCATGTTTGGTCATTAACTAGCAGCAACTAGCGTCAGACCCGAGCGAACTACTTTACGCAGAAACGCCAGGTCCAAAGCGGATTCACACTGCACTTGGTTCAAGGAGAATGGGAAACGAGAGGGATGCAAGGCTCGACCTCTCTGCCATAAGGCATAGTCCCATTCCGTTCCCCTAAAACAGCGTGAATCGGGTAATAGGTAATTCTAAGTCATCGTTCTCGTTATTTGTTTTGGTGATGATCATCCCTCTGTTCGTCGAAGATTTTTGAGAAAAGTTCCCGGCTAACCGAGACCACCCATCCATAGGACGGACCCATGGTCCATCCTCCGCACTTTCCTCGGTTTATGTTAGTTATGTAATTACCTAACACATTAATTTGACATATAACAAACAGCTTCTTTGATTATCCCTGTTAAGCACTGGTTCCTTCACGTAATCTTATCACGTGACATAGAAAAACAATGTCAAACAACTTATTTATTATCATTTTATCCTTTTATCTTTGAAATACAAGGAGTTCCGCCCGTAGGCTTGTTCATAATCCGCCCGAAGGCTATCCAGTAATCCACCAGGGATCACTATTCCAAGCTTCTGCCCGTAGACTAGTATGCGGGCCTCGGGATCCAATCCCGAGTCACGTTAGCCTCTTGTGCAGGACCCGGAAGGCGAGGGATTTACGGCCAGAGCCCCCCCTGGCACCCAAGCGTCCTCTTGCTCCAAGTAGAGCTCAACGGAAAGACCTCACACGGCGGGTTCGGTCCACATTCCCGGCGCGGTCAACAACCCCCTTGGTTAGGGTCAGGCAGGCAGTCGGGGGTAACTGAGCTGCCACTCCCTTCAGACCTTCAACCTGAAGCATTTATATATCTTTCATCCTTTAGTTCCTTGAACAAACAATGCAAACAGTGCTTTCTAAACTGTTACAAGCACAATCAATTCCAGTGGACGTTTAGTTGGCAAACTGTTAAGGAGTGACTCCTTCTCTCCGAATGCATCCCGCATTCGATCCGGAATCAATTGCAACTTGGCAAGATTCCTATCGTCCTTGGGTTAGGGTCATACCCTGTCAATACCTTAGGTTTTATTAATAGTAGATTCCGGCGGCTATGTCGCTTTAATCATTTGCGCCGAGCAATTACTTAACTTCCCTTAACTTGGCAATTTTTTCCCTTAATGAGGGCGATGTAACAGGATGACTACCCATCCCTTTTCAAGTTAAACTTACGCAAGAACCTGCCAACCTCATTCCAAGGAATGGCAAAACTTTCTTACGATCAAACCACAAGGCTATGCGACGTTGCAACTAGTTGCACAAGTGTCGCCTCCATTCCAAGAGATCATTTCACCTATTGAATGGCATTTTCTGGACACGGAATTATCTTCAGACGAGAAGCAGTGTTTAGGGCGTCTTTTTACCCATCCCATCCCTAATTTCACTAGATCGACAACGTTTAGTCCTAGGGTTCCAACTCAATTCGAGTCTCATCATTTTGAACGATTGATCCTTAAGGTAGGAATCCTAGATTATTGTTTGCATTAGCATCCAATTAGCTCAACATTTTGGGAATGTGGTTAGGACTAATTAGGCTTGAAGGTTTCGACTTAACGACAATTGGAAAACCTGGCCGAATCCTTATCGTGCTAATCCCTAGTTAGTGTTTGGGGTATCTATCGTATTGACTGAACCATGCCCATATGAATCCTTTGCGGCTAGGTGATTTGGGTAATTCACTATGCTTGTCTCGCGACAAGGATGAATCCTTCCTAGAGATAATAAACTAGATCTAAAGAAGAAAAATGGTTTCGACTACCACCATACATGTAAACATTCGACTCACTCTATCTTTTATTGGTAAAGTAAAAATACATGATAAGCTGGATACCAACTTTCTTAGGACCTACTAGGACTCACTTCAAATAATCATGACTACTACCTTGTTATCTACACTTTAGAATCCCATGCTTTGTTTAAATTCTGCAACCTTTCCCAAATGCAACACTTGATGAATCAATTTTATGCACGATGAAAGTGCAACATGCAACCCTTTCATAACTACAACGTAGTTGAATGAGGTTATTGTAGAGTTAGTGTTGGTATATTCTTTCTTGCGAGCACATGCCACATGCCAATCCCTAGATTCAATTTTTGATACACCACCATTACTTTTCGGATAACCTCCTACGGGTGTTAACAACTTTTCCCCATGAACCACTACAATAAGGATTTTTCCCAAATTGCGACATAAGCTTATTCTTTCCATGTCTAGTCAAAAATACGCTTAATAACTTCAGTCTTATAATGATAGTCGGTAGGTGTTCTAGGATCGTCACTTTGAAATGCATGATAAGGCAACATAATACTAAGGTCGTAAGATGGATAGACAACTCACGTTCATCATATTGAAAATGTTAATAAGTCCATTTCATGTCATGAGATAATTCTAATAATCGATCAAATAGACAGATTTTCCTCAATTTCCTTTTTAATTCGGCTTGGTAAATTTGAACATGCATAGGTGCTTTCTATTTCGTGAGAGTTATCATACCTAATGCATTACTTTTGCGTAGAATCAAAAATATAAAAAAAAACCTGGGTTTGTGGGCTCGGGGAGATGTCCACTTGAATGCTAGGAGATGAACCTCCCGCAGGCGCGCCTTGCAACTTCTTGGGAGCCATTGTAGTCGTGGTTACGGACTCCGCAGATTCCCTCTATCCTTTACTCTTGCTTTTTGAGACGGCTAGGAGGTCGATACCTTCTCCTCGCGTAGGAATAGGAGTTTCCCGAACCCGTTTTTTTAAAACTGAGAGGCCCGCATAGGATCAAGGCCTATGGCCTTAAACCTTAGAAGCTTCTTAAAGAAGCTTCTAAGAAGCTTCTGGACAACAGCGGCCACGTCGGGGGGGGGGGGGGTCCCAATGATTGGGAAGGAGGTCGTGGTCAAGGCGAGGATGGGCGGCGGCCTGGGGCCTTCAGCAAGGTGGCGGCGTCCTGGTGGCGGCAGCAGTCGATGGTCCGGCAGCCCTTGGCGGCGTTTCGTCAATACGGCAGCTTCCCTCCTCCTTCAATCCCACCAGCATGGCAGCCTCCCTTCGTCTGTCCAATCCTTCTCTCCCTTCGATCCCACCAGCACGGCGGTAGCTTTTCCCTCACACAGCACGGTCCCCCTCTCCCCTTCGTAACGGTTGTTTTTATAGGCATGGGGGGGGGAGAAGGCCTCCACCACGTGGCCCCCTTGCATGGGTTCCCCCCCTCCCATGCAGGCCACGACTTTCATATCCCATCCCCCCCACACTCCCTTTTCTCCAGTCGTGCATCGGCTGGGGAAAAAGGGATAGAAATAAAAAAATTTGCCTTAAATATTCAAATTGCCCTTCCCAAGAGGGTGTTTTTGTGAGACTAGCGGTTTCGAACTTTCGGGTTTGATTTACCAACGCGGAGGACCCCATTTCTCGCGTGCGGGTCACACATTACACTGCCAATAATTTCAATACAAGAGATAACCTTTGCACAAGGTTTGCGTCGTGTGCGGGACGTCAATATTCACGGGTGGGAATCACACCCCCACCATCAAACTTGAGATATTTTTTATTCTTGCTAGATTCATTTTTAACCATGGCTTTGAACATTTTGGAGTTTTCAATACTTTGGATTTGTGCTTCATCAAGTACACCCATGTGTTCCTCATGTGATCATTTATAAACATCCCTTAGTATTTGCTACCATTCAAAACTTTCTTCATTGTTTGCTAAACTGTCATGCCTCACAAATTTTCTCCATAACAAACAAGATTCTTTGTAATACTTGGAACGTGCAATATATTTGCCAAGTACTTTGTTTGCTCATCTTTCATACTCAATGGCACTTTGCCAACATGCAAAATCAAGTGACAAGTGTCATCACGTGTTTCAAGAAAGCCTTAACTCTCAAACTTTCTTAGTTCTACAAACAGTTCACCATCATTTTTACAATCTTTCACAAAAAGACCCTTTCGGTTAAATTTAACATCTAGTCCTTGATCAAGCCCATTTGTCTGATTCAAATAATACTCTTTATAGTACTTGGAACAAGCAATACATCTACCAATTAAATACTTTGTTTGCTCATCCTTCATGCTCAATGTCATTGTGCCAACATGCCTTGAGGAGTAACTTACTTGAGCAACATGCTCAATTGGGTGACAAGTTTTATCACATATTTCAACATGGCCTTGCCTCTTAGGCAGCTTTCTTAGTTTTGCAAACCATTCATCGTCATTTTTACAATCTTCCACAAAAACACTATTTTGGCTAAACTTAACCTATAGTCCTTGTTCAACCATTTGTCTAAGTGAAACAAGATTCTTTGTAATACTTGGAACATGCAATACATCTAACAAGTAGTACTTGTCTAGGTAAATTTCATGGACATACACAAAAGTGGACAATGCATTCCACTTCTCATCATTAAGACCATGCAATGTTGCAGACACCAAATCATCATCATCAAGCATTACATCAATGCTTCCTAGAGGGGGAGTCGGCAATCTCGTTAATCTTCAACACATAATCATATGTAGGCTGATTGTTGTTTTTGATGTTGTTTAGCTCATCCTTGAGCTAAATCTTTCGATTCTTGGTATCCGTGCTATACAACTTCTCCCAGGCTTCCTAAGCTTCCATAGAGGTCTCCAAATCCTATATGTGACCTATCATCCCATCACTCACATTGGCCAAGATATAAAACACGCATTTCTTATCCTTCTCATTCTAGTCATCCGAATCCTTTTGCTGGTCTGGGCTCACACACCCCCATATGCCTTTTCTAATCAAGTAATTGCGCATATGTAATTTCCATGGCTGATAATTTTTCTAGTTAGTTTATCGATCCCAACATTAACAACAAAAATGGGCAGCGAGAACGAAAGATCTGCAAAAGACCAGAAACTGTAGTAAACAGAGATCGAATGTCTTTCCAAAGAGCTGCCCAAGCACATTCACTGTTTTACAACATGATCTCATTTCCAGTATCTCAAACCACATGTATATCACCATCATTCGAGGGTGACCACTGGAAAAGAGTGTGGTCAGCACTTGTACAGAGTACAAGCTGCTCAAATCCTTGCAAGAGCTCACGACAGCTGTTAACGAGCATGTAGATGCTGACGCCTTGCAAGTGCTACCCACGACCTGCCGCTAAAAAGGGCAGGCATAAAAAACGGCTATCTTCCTTTCTCTCTGTGTGTCCTATCTTCACGAATGTCGAGCTGTCGCGCCTGCTCCCTACGTGTCCCGTGAAGATCAACCCCGGCTTTTTATTTATTTATTGTTCGCGGGTCTTGTTTTCTCCTTCTCACAACCACCAGCTACAGCAGCTCACGATAGATTTGCCTCTTGCCTAGGCAATCACGCACCCTTGCTATCCTCGCCGCATCTCAGCCTCCTCGTCAGCCAAACACTCTGCTACTACTCATGACAGTCTAGCTTCCTTGCTCTTGACACCATATCAAACAATGTGGAAGGGGTACTCCTTGTTCACTCGTACAGAACGTACAAAGCTTGCAGCAGTCGAGATCAAAGATAGAAGCGCAGATGGTTTTCTTTTATTTCATCTTCTTTTCTTTACCTGCAACTCTACAATGAGTGTCGCACAATATATATCTACTAACATTTATTTCATCTCCTTTTCTTTACCCACTCTAGTGTCACACAATATTCGTCTGCTGACCTTTCGCAAATTACTCTAGTTAGCTTCCCTAAGTAATCATTGACTAACTTGCTACCCATCCTTTTAAGCATACATCTTTAGATAGGCCAAAACATTCTCATCATCAAACAATTTCAATTTGTTTTCAATAGTCTACAAAGCTTAATGACACAACAGATTCATCCTTTGTGGATGTTTTCAACCATCATTGATGTTGCTACTACTACAAATTCATATTAAAGATTCATCCTTTGTGGATGTTTTCAACCATCATTGATGTTGCTACTACTACAAATTCATATTAAAGGTTTACAATAGTGATCTCACTTAACTAGAAGAACTTGCAAAAGATCTTGTAGCATCACCCATCCTGTAACTCTTCAAATGACCTTTCACGTCACTTCCATAGTTATCTTAAAGTGAGGCCTAAATCACTAGGATTTTGTAGAGAAGAGCCATAGAAGAGAGAGAAAAGAAATCTCAAAATAAAGAATATAGTCGGCAATAAAGACACAAGAAATATTGTAACTCAGTTTTAGTGGAGTCTTTGATTCAGATTTCATATAGCTTAGATAAATCTGATTCAAAGAAGTTTGAGACATAACCTCATGATATATTCATTGACAGAATAGCTCAACCTACGATAATAGCTCAAGTAATACTTTGCACGTATCAATTCAACTACTATACATATGATTCAAACTCAAGACATAGACCCCTTTGTTGTTGCAAGGAACAAAACTAGTATATACATAGATTTCATACAAGATTTAGCAACCCACATAAATCTAAAGCTTTACGTTGAAGCTTTCAAAAGATACAATCCAAAATGAACTCTTAGATCAAGATCTTTAGTAGTACATGAAGAAATTTGCAAATCTCTCCATAATGTGTCTCATGAGGATAGCTAAAGGTAAGAAAAGACATCCGAATCAAGAGAGCGTCCACTATTAAATGTTAGAAATGCGGGATCTAGAGCATGACATAACCGGAAGCTATGGAGGATGAAAGGAGAAGTGTAGACTCATGATGGAATGGACACTGTTTGTTACACAAGTGAATTAGGTTCCAAGATTGAGACTTGGACTCATAAACACAATCTTGTGTATGTGGACAATGACATTGACACTTTACTGAAATGAAAAGAGTACTATCATTGCATTAAGAAAGGAAGCAAGTACAATGCTTTATAGGAAAGTAGGAAACTGCAGTAGGCACCATTGTGCATATGGGATAAGTTAGCCTGCATGTCCTTGACCCTGAGACTCCATACAAAGAGGCTGTTTGAGTGTGATTGCTGATTCTCAACACCCCTCCTCAATCACAACTAGGAAAGGCACAAAGTGTGTAGAGGCTGTAATGAGAACCACCTGCAAAGTGTGGGCATACCACAGACATGGCAAAAACACCAGAGGCTATCGCAGAAAAAGCTAAGTGTGGGTACCATAAACATGGTGGACATCCAGAGGCTGTAACAGGGGCCTCACAAAGTGTACAGGGACTGTAATGCCAAGTTACATAAGGAGTTTACAAAGCTTATGGCAGGAAGCATTAGGGCAAGGAAAATACAAGGCTATTAAAACAGTCTATCAGAATTATGAGAGTACAAGGACTAATGAATCTTGTCCTTCCGATCCTGGTGATCTTCATCTTCTTCTTCCTTTGCTTCATTTTCTTCTTCTTCTTTGACTGCGACTAGATAGGCCTTTTGGGATCTCTTTCTTGCGTGGCAGAACTTCTCGGTGTGTCCGGTCCTTTTGCAGAAGTCACAAAAGAGCTGATCTTTCTTGCCTTTGTACCTGTTGCCAACATATAATGCATGTTCATCTCTAGAGGTACTTGGTTCTTCTTTAGTTTTTAGCTTCTTTTCTTCTTCTAACAGTGATGCCTGGATATCAACAAGTTCAGGATTTGGCATGTTGATTAAAGTTGTTGATACGTTATTATATTCAGGAGGCAAGCTCTTAAGTAGAACACCGATGCAAACATCTTCATCCATTTTAATGTTTATTCCTGCAAGTTGGGTTAGGAGTCCTTCCATGTAATTGAGATGTGTGGCAAGTGATGTGCTGGACTTCATTTCAAGCCTGAAGAATTCAATCAGGAGACCATACTTTGATGATTTAGATTGTGCACCGAACAGGGTGTCAAGTCTTTTCCATGTATCCAGTGAGGTCTCACAGTTATCCACATGATGGATATAACTGTCGTCTAGCTCCAATTTGATAATGGCCTGGGCTCTGTCATCATTCTTTTGCCAAGTAGTTGCAAGGTCCACGTCCCTCGGTTTCTTCTCTTTGCCATTTGTGATGGCCCAGAGACCCTTCTTCATCAGGATGAGCTTGATGCGGGTTTGCCAAGTGTGGAATCCGACTCCTTTGAATTGAGCATTTGGCGAGTCTTTGCCCATGTTAGATTTACGGGAACAGTAGCAAATCAACTTCAGACTTTATTAGATTTGAGCAACAGAAGAATTGATTGAGAGACACAAGTGCTAAAAAGCACTAACTGAGTGTCAATGAATACCAAATCTGCAAAAGTCTTTTACTCCAAGTGATCTTCCCCTTCTTGATTTGATGCTGATGCCTTCAGATCTGAGTGACAGTACTTTAACGAACTTCAGAGAGTATTACTCAGTGATTAAAATCACTGTTGATAACTTCAGTGAGAGAAACAGTGAAAAATGTCAAGATTTTGAAGCTTTTGGCTATGGTGGAATTAGGGTTTCTGAGACAGGGGCCTGGTTTTTTGTTGATTGCAGGAGCTACAGTGCATCATTTTCAAAACTTTTTACATATCTAGGAAGCTTATGTCATGAGCTACCAAAGCCCCATGGAGATTGTCAACATCGTGGTCAGTATACAGCGCGCAGGTGCCGCGAACAGAATCTGTGCAGATCTGGACAGCGAGGTCGAATTTGAGCAATGCTGGAGCTGTAGATCATCAATGTTGGTGTTTAAAGTGACAGGGAGCTGCGCCCTGAGCCAAGGAACATTTCTCCAGAAGAAATAGTGTTGAAATTCTGCCTGATTGAAGAGTTATGGAAGCTCCAAGCAAGGTAGGTCCTGTCTGGCTATGGCAGACACAGAACAAAGATTGGGGATTTTCACAATGCTGAGCTCCAGATGGTCCAATGTCCTGGATTGATGTGATACAGGGAAGCTTTATGAGTTGGGGAATACTTTTCCAGAAGGAAGCTCCAAGAGATTTGACCTGTGGAGTGAGATATAAGCAGTTCAATCTGACAGGGTGCTGCTGGCTATGGCTGCCATGGAAGCTTCAGTGAGAGCAGAGTTGAGAAAAGAAGTCATACACTAACACTGAGCTGGATGGAGGTTCAGAAGAATCAAGAGAGGCTAGAGAAGCAATGCCATGCCCAACTGGGCTCTGATACCATGTTAGAAATGCAGGATCTAGAGCATGACATAACCGGAAGCTATGGAGGATGGAAGGAGAAGTGTAGACTCATGATGGAATGGACATTGTTTGTTACACAAGTGAATTAGGTTCCAAGATTGAGACTTGGACTCATAAACACAATCTTGTGTATGTGGACAATGACATTGACACTTTACTGAAATGAAAAGAGTACTATCATTGCATTAAGAAAGGAAGCAAGTACAATGCTTTATAGGAAAGTAGGAAACTGCAGTAGGCACCATTGTGCATATGGGATAAGTTAGCCTGCATGTCCTTGACCCTGAGACTCCATACAAAGAGGTTGTTTGAGTGTGATTGCTGATTCTCAACATTAAAGCTATGGACTATAGTATTCAGCCTACATACCATGTATTGCAATAGTGACTTGCTATACATCCAACCACAAAAGTCATCAAAGAACTCTCTTCCATCAATTCTTTCACTCTCCTACTAATTCCATTTTATCATATGCTTGAGAGCATAATGAGAAACCATAGAAATCAAGAAGAATCATGGGCAATAGTAGTGCTACACCTAAAATAACCTATTTATGACAATGAAGTGTTGTAAATCAGGCCATAAAAGGTATCAAAGAAGTCCCCTTCTTTGAGCTTTGATTTCCATTCACAATCATTGCCATGAGAGCTTGTTCTAAACAAGAAGTATGAAGGAAGTCCCCTTCCACTTCATGCTTTGCATAGCGCTCTCTTTCTCGATGACACCTATTTTGCTGCCCTTTTCTCCCATGCCGAAATCTCCTATAAATCATAGTCCCGTGAAACCTCCAAAATCCTATGCCAAAGTCACCCAAAAAGCATTCATCAATGTTAGACAAAACTTCTCCTATGTGAAGTTTTCTACAAAGTAAAAAAAAGCGTACACCTCATGAACTTTCCAAGTAAACATGAGAAGTTTGAAGCTTCACTAAGCATATAAGCCACTTGATGAACCTTTGTAACTTGTTATTGTAAAAGTTCAACTCTTCATTAAATCTAACCAAGTGGCTCTTGTTTGTGGATAGTTGAATTCCTTATTAGAATAAACTATCTCTTGTTTTTCACCAACTTGATGTACAGTCCCATGAAAATGGGCAAGGGGCCCTCACCCTCAAGGATCATCTATGCATGCATCACTGGTCTAGGGGGCTTGGGCCTCCCCTTCCCCTCCCACCACATCTACAAAAAGTAGGATGAACCACCCATGGTTTTGTTTTTCTTTTTAAATGAAATAAAATTTGGTAGGGGGAGCTTCATTAGGTCCCCCCTTAAAAGTAATGGATGGAGGACTAGGGGGAGGGAAAAAAGGGGGGAAACCTTTGTTTGGACCTATTTCTCCTGCATATGTTCAATTTACAAGCAAAGGGGATGGACTCAATCCCCATCCCACACTTGGTTGACATGGGTAGGGAGGCTCACATGGAGACCCCTTTTCCATATCTATAAGAACTAGGATGGGGTGATAACCCCCATGCCCCCCACCCCACCCATGGTTTTTCTTTCTAGTGGAATAAAGTTTGGTGCGAGGGATGCATAGGTGAGAGGTCTAAATTCCAAAATATGTAACATACCACGTGAGTTCAAATGAAAGGGTATATTTAGTAAAATTTATAGGATTATATTTACAAAATGGATTTTCTAACTACAGTTTTTTTTAATGTCAGTTTATTAAAGTAAAAGGGGTTATTTTAAGGCTTTATAGCATGTAAAGAAAGGGTATTTCTTGGTATTATTTCTTATAAGTAAAACTCCCATGGATGCATATATTTGATACCCTCCCCCCAATGGTTTTTCTTTCTAATGGAATAAGATTTGGTAAGAGGGTTGCAAACATTTGATGCCCTATTCCCAATTTACGAAATGGTACTAGGTGGGGGAGAAACTTCATATGATTGTCCTCCACTCCCTTAATGGTCATTTAAAAAGGATGTGGAATTACCCCTAACCCACACTTAGTAGACATGGGTGGGGACTTGCACCTCATCAGGATTATTTTCATGTGTAGATGATGTGGGGGGCTTGGGTGCTACCACCTCCCCCTGATGGCATCTTTCTCCCTATAAGCTAGCATTTGTCTTTTAAGAAATTACTTCACTAAATTTTGTCATTCTCGTAGCTAATCGCCTCTGATTGGGACACTCATTACCCTTCTGATGCAAGTATTGGCTCAATTAGATGAAGATCATGTGCGAAGTGCTTATTTGTTGCCCAAGCTCTAGCTTCATTAAGAAAGCTTAAAGAAGTAGATTTGCTAAGGAATGCTTATTCTAGTAGGTCAACTAGTCCTAGTTTTCAATATCTAGGTTGATAAGCCTCCAGGGAAACTCAACTCTTAGTGGACTGGGCCATTTTGGATGTTTTGTAGTTCCAATTTCAATGCCTGTACTTAAGAAATATTGAAGGAAATCATCTCTTTCATACAATGAATAGGTTTAGACTGGGGCATGTGAATGGTGAGAGGATTCACTCATTTTCGAGTTGTAGAGGATACTATGGAGCCCTTGGATTAAGTGAGGCCAAGATGGATCTCTTCCTTCTTCAAAAGCCACTAAAGCACTAGTTCTAGTGGTGGCCTCGATTATGGTCCATATGTTGCAATCTCAAGACAAATTTATTCATGTGGTGTTTATTTAATATGCATACTCTTTTTTTTTTGTGTCTACTGGTAACGTTAGAGGTAGGACTTCTTGAATTTGGTGCAATGGGTATGATCCATCATGAATATTTCGGTTGATGTGGCACATGTACATTTGTGAGGCTATTTTAATCTTTTTGCCTTTGTTTCAAACCATAATGAAACCCATTCTCATTGTCCTTGCCCTCCATTTTCAAGCATCCTTGTTGCCTTTTTTCCTTCAACACAATTCTCATTATCCTCTCTATCTAGCTTTCTTGTCTCTTCACTTTTCTATAGCTATGGAAAAACTCATCGTAACTTTTGATCATTTGTTTATTTTGATGTGTAAAAAGAGTATGTCTATGGAGGATTTCCAACACACAAAGAGAGATGGAGGCCAAAACATTTTCTTGCTAGTTTTTTCTTCTTCTTTTACACACTTTTCAATGTTCATAGATTATAGATAAGATATAATATAAAGAAAAGTAGCCTACTATGTCAAATAATGCATAACAGACTATACCCCTCAACTAGCACTATATCTATGCCAAATATAAATTGGGGGAGTACCTATAATAAATCATCTATATAACATGTGTTCAAAGAGTATTAAGAAATACCCTTTCTTTACATACCATAAGGCCATAAAATGATCCCTTTTACTTTATTAGACTTACGATTGTTAAAAAACTTATAATTCAAAATGCTCTTATGTAAATATAATCTTACAAATTTTGGCAAATAAATAACCATTTTTAAAAAACTCACGTGGTATCTTACATGTTCTACAAGGTGCACCTTTGGGGCTATAAATAGATGTAGAAAACCAAATATCATAAGCAATAAGTCATAGGCCATGTAAGCATCATAATGACCACTAATATGCTAAGTGTGGGCATGCAGACCAATCTAACTAGGCATTGTTAGAGCGTTGTATGTGCAATGGTTGAAAAGACATGGATTCCTGTGAAGAAGTTATGATGAGGCAAGAGCTAGTACTTTTGTAAAGTAATAAGGAAAGTTTGGAAAACTTTGAAGTATATAGGTTACCACATCCTGCAAGCAAATAACTCAAAACTCATATGAACTACTCTACACTACAAGGATATAGGGGAATAGCGACGGCGAGTTGCGACAGATATCAACAGCATTGCTATTTGCATCGCAAATGTGATGCAAATAGTGACAGTATATAGAGTTTAAAAAATTGACCGAAACCCAAGCACGACATTTTTTTGCGAAGAGTGAAAGAGAGAGCGAAAGAGATCGTGTGTTTGTGAGGGAGAGGGAGAGAAAGAGAGCAATAGAGAGAATGACAACTTCTCACTGCCACCACCATCGCCACCATCGCTCATGAAGAAGAGGAGGAAGTGCATGAAGGGTGAAGAGGGACCGTTGTAAAGAGGAGAGGGAGAATACATCCTCGGGCCTTTGTGGTCAATACCAAAGGAGAGAGGTAGAATTTCAAACTTTCCTACAATCTTGGAGCCTGAGATGGAGGCAATGATCAATGCATTGATACCCATGGATATCAAGATATCAGATCCACTTAGAAAGGAAGCATCCATACCATTATATGATAGGTGCCAAGTATCTCACTTGGAGACACTGCTTGTACTTCTAAGTGTGCAAGCAAAATACGGGTGGAGCGATATGAGTGTGACAGAGTTGTTTAGGTACCTTCTACGTATGCTCCGTTGATTTCTTTTCAGCACCATTATGAAAAACAATTGTGATTTTTCAAGGTATTTTATGATTTTTTTTCTAGTTGCTAAAGTATCATATATTACCACTTGGAAATACCATGTCTGAGTCTCATGATGATACACAACATGTTTTACGAACGCTTGGCATGGACTACAATAGCATCTATGCATGTGTCAATGAGTGCGTGCTATTTTGAGGAGAGTACGAGACTATGGAGACATGTTCAAAGTTTGGCACTCATAGGTATCGGCAGAACTTGCAAGGGGAAACCATCCCTCAAAAATGTCTTAGACACTTTTCACTTATCCCCGGTATAAATCACATGTTTCATACGTTGGGCTTGGCGAGCTTGACAATGTGGTATGCGCAAAATAGTTCCATAGATGGAGTCCAACGAATATCAATGGATTCACGAGTATGGAGCCACATTAACTCTACCTTTCCAAGCCTTGCACAAGAGCCAAGGAATTTTTGGCTTTTGGTCTTGCTATGGATGGTGTGAACCCATTCTGTCTCCTCTCAACTTCTTACAATGTGTGGCCTTGTAATCCTTGTTAACTACAACATCCCACCATGGCTTTCAATGAAGAAAGAACACATGATCCTTAGCTTGCTCATTCCTGGCTACTAGAAATTCAAGAATATGGATGTCTATCTCCATCCATTAGTCAATGAGCTTAAGATTTTGTGGGAGGAGGGGATCGTCGTGGAAGATATGAGTAAGCATGATGGTCGATGGTGTATCAATATACGAGCCATTCTCATGTGGGGAGGAGTGGAGATGGTTTGTCTCTTTGATAAGTACCTGCCCACTAGCATGCTTACGATACAAACCCACCTCCTAGTGCATCTTGTAGATGAAGTGGAGATTGCAGGACCTATCGATACACGATGGATGTTCTTCTTGGAGAGCTTTATGAAAATCCTGAAAGATTTAATGTGCGACAATGAGCTCAGTCAAAAGGTAGCATGGCTGAAAATTGGTTGGTGTTTGAGGCATTAGTGCATATTTTAGAGTAGCTACCAACGGTGGATTCAGACAACAATATGCTATGGTAACTAAAGGACAGTGGTAGACTGATCAGAGATGTGGTGGTTGGAAATGGGGTGGAAAAAATGATGGATGGTGAAATGGAGGAGATAGTGAATGGTTTTTGTATATTGCACCATGCCTCCATGGAGACGTGGCTCGCTAGATTTGAGAAAGCCAGAAAAGATTGGGAAGAAGCATTATTAGAATTTCGATATAGTACACACCATCAACCAATTCGATATCTCGAGGGCATGGAGGAGATGCTGTGGGTTATGTCTATGCGATGGTTACATGGAGCTTTGATCGTTGTCTCTCGCGAAGGCGTGGAGGTCTCTACTGAGGAGTGGGAATTCTTGAGGGGATGTGGTCCAAAGGTGACCACATGTTTTATAAGATATCGTATCTAGATTTTATATGTGACAACTAATTAACCTTTTCAATGTATAGTACAAAATATACAGTGGGGGGGTCACGCGGATGACATTTGCATATGGAGGGTATTGACAAAAAGCGCTCCACAACAAATTGCGGTGTCATGGAAAAGTTTGAGAAAGAGGGCCGATGTCGAGCCATAGATCCAAACACTATTATAGAAGAGATGAAGTATTTTGGAAACTTGCAAATTATTATCACGATGGATTACCGTAGCTTCTTCATGATCCTATTTGATGTGCATTGGTTCAAAGTGGTATGGGAAGGAGCTGGGCCATCTCTTGGACAAGGTCCATTTGGATTTCTCGAAATAGATTTTGAAAAAAGATGGACTGATTTTCCTGACCCGTTTCTCTTGCCATCCCATTGTGAATCTCTCTTGTATGTGATTTTGAACACGTATTTTTCTATCCAAAGCCTGATAATCTCGATGGTGATATGTTGTACCTTGAGCTCCACGAAGTACGAGAGTATATGATGAAAGAAATATTTCCAACATAGATGAGAATAGTATACATACGGAGGGGTTGATATTGTAAGGGGTGGTCGCCCAAATCTTGAAGCATGTAGAGGAGGAAGAATCGAGTAATGATGATGAAAAAACAAGAGACCAAGAATTATTTGAGAATGATGTGGATTCATCCTTTTGTGGTGACCTTTCTATCGACCTTCCAGTCTATGCAGAGTTGTGTCAGGAGATTGATATGGGACCATAGACTACATCATACTTGTAGCATCCATCTACTCAATTCATTGATGAATCGCTTATAAGGGTACTCTAGAATACGCATTAAAAGTAATGTCATTTTTTAAAGAGTTATATCACCATGGTTTGCTTAAATATTTATATTGATTATACTAACATCAATTTTTGTCTATGCAAGTGACCTTTGTGGATATTTGGATAGCACGATGAGTTAAGGGATGAGCGACGAGGAGCTACAGGAGATCTTCACGCGTATCTCTCCAGATCAAATGGCTCAATTCAGAGATATGATGAGTTTCTCAAAAAACATCAGGTCGTTCTGCTTGGGGAAGTTACTATATGTATATCCTTACATCACGTGCATTCAAGGTCTATTTATAAATATCATTATTTATAAAATTTTCATGAATAAAATATAACCCTTTTCTATTCAATCTGTAAATAACTCCTTTATATTATACCCTTTTATATGTTAAAAAATGATATTTTAAGAGTACCTTGTTTTGAACCCACGCGATGTACACATATATTCATGAGTAACTTACCGAGTCATTCCATTAGATCTACTTCGGCATACTCTAATACTTTGGTTTCTAGTCGACGAGGTTGATGCTCCACGAAGGAGGGAGTGGTTATGGGGGATGCTATATAGACATGGATACGGTGAGCCCACGCTTGGCTTGATATACAGGGGCTACTCCTCACTCTCGTGTAGGTTTGAGAGAGGGTGGTTCATGTGGTTGTTTTGGAGGTACCGATGCAGTGTCTCCGTCTCCTGGTTCTACTAAAGTTGCATCACCAGTAAGATTTGTCACACCTGTGGGGATGTCTACTCCAGTCACTCCAACTTTTGCTTATCCGTCCATAGTAGGTGGCACCCCTATGGATGCTATTGCAAGAGATACCACCAGTGTGGGTATGCTAGATGTAAAGGGGTCTCCTGGATATGCCCAGAAGTGCAGTCGCAAGTGGGAGATGATACATCTTAGACACACCCCAAAGGCTTATGGATACATTGTAGATGATAGGACAGGAGCCATCATCATGAATGATGGGAAAGGAGGGTGATGACTCGTATGAGAGAGTTGTGCCAACAAGTTTTTCCGCACATCTTGGATCATTGGAAGAATATACCGGAGGGGAGCAAGAACTACATAGTAGATAGGTTTTTCATAGGCTGGATGATGGAGTGTATGCATGTGTACATGTTCCACAAACGATCAAACACATGCAAGGCACTTAAGAGTGAGGCCTCAAAGCCAGAGTGGCTAGACCTAGATGACCGGCATCGACTCAAGAAGAATGCTATAGATTATCTAGGAGGTTTAAGACTGCAACATGAGGTAGCGAGGGCATGACTGGAGGTAGGAGTGGTCTATCATTTTGGGAGTAGTGGCCATAGGACTTATCTGGAGAAATTTCAATATTTCTTGTATTGACAATCGTGTTTCTAACAATTGTATTTTGTTTTCTTTGTAGCACTCCATTACAAACTATGATTCCACCAACCTAGAGACTCGATATGCAGAGAGACATGGTCTCACTATATTGATTGATAGATTGTATGCACCCAACAGCCGAGTAAGTTACTCATCTTTTTTGTCCATAGTTACTCTTTTTAATTACAATGCATTATTGTATGGTAGACTGATGTGTATTTGTTTGTTTTTTTGCAGAGTCCATTCGATGCTCCTTTGCATCGGGATGACCTTTCGGATGGCGAGGATCTATAGCTCGTGCTTGGATTCGTGCAACGCACATCCTCTTCATTTTTGGTCCTGTGATTTATGTAGGGATTTTCTATGCACTATGTTATTATCATCCTTTGTATCTTGTCATGATTCCATGAGCGCTTTCATTAAGTGATCTTGTATTTATTTTATATATTAGTCTAGCGGATTCAAGTACACTTTGCCTTCATTTTAACGACCATTGTACACTTTATATGTAACCCATTTGTAGAATGGAATTACATCACATAGTGCTATATGTGGTAGGGTAGTAAGCTGCCTTGGCATAAATTTCTTTTTCATGTACCATCTCTATTAGCATCACAAATTTAACTATATGCATCACTAGTGGTGTTGCAATTTGCGTCACAAAGCATTGCTATTGGCGTTGTTATCTTTGTCATTATTGGCATCGCTATCTGCATCGTTATTTGTGACACCAATAATTCCGCAGATAGTGACATCAATAGCGACTGTTCTATGGAGGCACTAATACTAACATGTTTAGCGATGACGGGAGCAATTTGTTTGGTGGACATTTTTGTCACTTTAAACATCGGTATGATTGTATCTTGTAGTGCTAGGCAATCGGCCTCTAACTCGAATCCTCCCTCGGCAAATAGCTTTTAGGAGAACTCTTACTTTGAGTCTTGATCAAACACTCAACAACTCTGCTAGCATAGATCCTTACATGCAATACAATCCAATGTTAAGCACGACTTCCTTCCCATGGAAAAAGTGTTCTTTAGCTCCAGGTGCTTGAAGATTGAGTCAATATCCAAGATAAACTCTAAACTCTAAGTATCTCCGATGTCCAAAAGAGAAAAAAGGGAATAATGAGTTAAGCTTTATTAGTGGATCATGGGACTATCAACGTCTGAAGTCATCAATAGGAGAAGCATGAGCATCCATGGAAACATATTAAAGAAATTGTTGTTAGTAAGCTCAAAGAAGCATCTGAAATGCATGAAACTCACCTTTTCCTTACTTCAAAGTATTGTCTTCTTCTTCTTCTTGGTAATAAAGAGCATTACTTGTAGTTTTGTGTCAACCAAGGTGACAAAGATAGTATTGCCATTTCAATGCATGCCATCACTCATGCATAAAATAAAGTCAGAAGAGTCAACATTGCAATGCCTAATGGGGTATTTGCTTATATTGTCATGTCTTGTGGACTAACTAATACACCACCAGCCTTTTGGAGGGTCATGTGCATATACAAAGATAATGATATTTATAAATAGGCCTTGAATACACATGTTATAGAGAATATAGATTATTGTGGATAAAGGTACATGCCTAGCTACTAGTGTATTATAACACTAATAGTACACTCATACATGTACATTGAAGGAAGCCGCATGCACCCATCACTGTTACTTCATTCTTTATTCTTTCAGTTATATTTAAATAAAGGGAAGGCCTGTCACACACTATGATTGTTGGTGCTCCTTCAATCCTGGATTTGGTATCTGCTCACGTGCTTCCACTTCCAACTCACTCCCTTCAACTAGTATCAGAGCCAACCATTTGAGGAGCTTCTTTATCCTTTGCTTCAGCTCAAATTCAAAGTTTCAACTCAAGATTCCATGGTAGCCATTGTTTCTTTCTCGAGGTATATATTGAGTCTTTCCTTCTTTGGGCTTGTTTGAGCTTGCCCTACACTTGTTGAGGAGGTTCTCAAGGCTTAGTTAAGCGTTGTTGAGTGCTTATTGACCTGAGGAACAACCATTTTATCCATTTTGAGTGGATACTAAGCATGGTATAGAAGTTGTGGACAATTATAGTAACTTGATAGCACTATCGTATTTTGGTCATATCATAACTTTTGCATACAATATCAGATTTAGGTATTGTATAGCTAGAAACAAAGAGTGCAATAAGATATACATAGTTGCGCACCAATAGAGTTGATTATGTGTAGTTTTCTATTCTTTGTTTCACACATAATATTTTTTTTTTGTTTTGGACAACAAATAGTAAATTCCATTTTGCATGTATGATGCTTTGGGGATGCTATTTTGATGCTTTTGAGCTAATTTGAGCACACAATTGTATTACTTTTTCTACATATTTTATTGTTGTAATAACATGGCTGAATGCCATTTATCTAGAAAACATATGTCTCTTATCACTTGATGCTTTTGGGGCTTGGTATTGATGGTACTTGAATGTTTGCTTGACACTTTGGGATGCTTGACATATGACTTAGAATGATTTCGGGCTTCAATTGAGCTCACACTCACTTGGTTTTGACTATCATATCCCTATAGTTCATAGTGGATAGCAAAAAGTTGCCTAATTAAGATTATGCTCCTTATGCTTTGAAGTTACTCGGGTACCACATACTGGATGTAATGACACTTTGATTGTCATGTATACCTATGGATATGTCCTGCTTTGGTATTGACTATCATTCTTGTCCTTGGATGCTATAATAGAGTCTTGCAAACTACTTGTGTTCAATGATTTCATATGTATGCTCTATGGATCTTTGATAGTCAGATGTCATTCACATAATGTTTTGAGCTTTTCTTGCTCATTTGACATTCATATTTTGCTTCACTAGGAGCTACTTGGCTTTATGTACCAAGCTGCATTGGCACTTGGATATACTACACGGCATTTGGTTTATACAGCTAAGCTCAAGCTTATTACAATGAGATAGTGAGACTCACTGTGACATGTATATGCTCTCCTCATATTTATTGGATGCAGTTACCCTATCATAGGCTGCTTTGATATCTCAGCTTGGACGTAGTACTTATGTTTGTAAGGGTGTTGTTAGTGGTATTTATATGCTTTTGGATTATGTATTGCGTTTTTTCTTAGTGGGTTATGTATGTGGTATTTTTCTTCATTTACCCAACCAACAAAATGACCCTCTTGGCCTTATGAAAGAAAATATTAGAATACAACAAAGATGGCCCTCTTGGCCTTTTAAAATGAAACATTTTACTACTATTCACCATAGCATGCTACTGAAATAATCCCTTGGTCCTAACGTTACTCTACTAAAGCACAAAGAAACTTCTTAGGCCCTACACATGCATCAGGTTATTAGCTAACCCCCTGCATAAATAGTCAAGGGTGTTCGACGAAGAAATTAACCCCCACATACACATATAACACTATTAGCTTAAGGGAAAGCTCGGAAAGGCGACGACACTACTTGGAATGACCACATTGTCACTTTTATTGATGACTATAGCAGAAAAGTTTGGGTGTATTTTATGAAAAAGAAAAGTGAAGTTTTTGGGCATTTCAAAACTCTTAAAGCTATGGTTGAAAAAGATGCAAATAAAATGCCTAAGGTCAGATGGAGGGGGAGAGTACCTCTCAAATGAGTTTGCAAGGTTCTTACAGGAGCATGGCATAAAGCAGCAATATTCATGTAGTCATACCCCACAACAAAATGGAATTGCAGAAAGAAAAAACAGGCATATTGGAGAGGTATCTCGTGACATGCTCAATGAAAAAGACATGTCAGATTTTTATTGGGCTGAGGCAGTTGCTACAACAGTCTACATAATGAACAGGACTCCCACTGCAGCAATACATGGGATGACTCCAGAGGAAAGGTATATTGGTAGGAAACCAGATATTTCTCATTTGAAAATTTTTGGTTGCATTGCCTATGTACATGTGCCAGATGAGTTGAGATCCAAGTTGGATCCAAAAGCTGAGAAGTGCATCTCTATTGGTTACTCTCTGCAGCAAAAAGGGTATAGATGCTATAACCCTTCTACTCGTAAGTTTACAGTGAGCAGAGATGTTGTTTTTGATGAGATGAGTAGCTGGTATAAACCAGTAAATGTGATTGATGATGTAGATACACAAAATGGTAATGCTGCACAGAATTCACAGCAACAGTCACAAAATATTAGTGGACCTGGAGCGTCCTCTAGTAGTGGTTCATATTCTTCACCATGGACAGGCAGATTGAGATCAGGAGAATCTTCTCAAAGCAATGCAGATAGTGGTATTCAGGTATCACGAAAAGGAAAAGAGAAGGTAGATCAGCCCATGTTTGATGTGAATGCAGGTCACTCTTATGTGGATGGTGAATCCAGTGGCTCAGAACAGAGCATTGATGTTGAGTTGGGTATTCCTTCTATTGTTACACCTGGAGTAAGGAAGACCAAGGATGTTTTGAGAGCAGCTAGGAGTGAACCTACTTTGCGCAGGTCTATGAGAGCTAGGTATCCTGTGGATAGGCTGAAATATGATGGATTTACAACCATTCACTATGCATATATGGTCAAAGTGATACAGGAACAAGAACCCACTTCTTTTGAGCAAGCCATGGGAAAAGAAAAATGGGAGAAAGCCATGGATGAAGAAATGGATGCCTTGGAAGAAAATGCTACATGGGAGTTAGTACCTTTGCCTAAAGGTAAGAATGCAATTGGCTGTAAGTGGGTTTATAAGGTGAAGCACAATGCAGATGGTTCTGTAAACAGATACAAGGCAAGATTTGTAGTCAAGGGGTATGCACAAACATATGGAATTGATTATGAAGAAACATTCAGTCCGGTTGCAAGGATGGCAATCGTAAGAGCAGTCATTGCTATGGCTGCATCAAAGGAATGGTCTTTACATCAGATGGATGTAAAGAATGCCTTCTTGCATGGTGATTTGCAAGAAGAGGCATATATGGAGCAGCCACCAGGTTATGTGCATGTTGTTCATCCTGAGTTTGTTTGCAGGTTGAAGAAAGCATTGTATGGCTTGAAGCAAGCACCTAGAACATGGTCTGACAAGATAGGACAGTATCTTGTAACTATTGGCTTCCAGATTTCCAAGGCAGATTTCTCGCTTTATGTGAGAAAAACAAAGAAAGGTATTATGCTACTTGTCATTTATGTTGATGATTTGATTATGACAGGTGATAGTGATGAAGATATCCTTCATGTGAAAATGCTATTGAAGCAAAAGTTTGAGATGAAGGATTTGGGAGAGCTGCGTTATTTCTTGGGCATTGAGGTGATTAGATCACCAAGTGGGATACAGCTCTTGCAGAGGCAGTATGGATTGGACATGCTATCCAAATATGGGATGACAAGCTGTAAGCCTATTTCAAATCCTTTGGAGCAGAATGTGAAGCTAAGCACAGATGCAGGTGAGCTTCTGGAAGACCCTACTATGTACAGACGCATAGTAGGAAGCTTGATTTATATGACTATTACCAGGCCAGATTTGAGCTATGCTGTTGGATTGGTAAGTCAGTTTATGCAGGCTCCAAGGAAACCGCGTTTGGATGCGGCTAGACGCATACTCAGGTATGTGAAGTCCACATTGCAGTATGGACTATTTTATATGACTGGGGTTCAGATACAGTTGCATGGATACACTAATGCTGATTGGGCTGGTAGCATTTCTGATAGACGATCTACCAGTGGATATGTGTTCTCTTTTGGGAGTGCTGCAGTCACTTGGAGCAGCAAGAAAAAGCCTATAGTTGCCTTGTCGAGCACAGAGGCTGAGTATAGGGGTGCAGCAATGGCTGCATGTGAGGTAGCTTGGTTGCATAAGCTACTTTATGATATGTATTAGCCTACAGATGGGCTGGTTGTCATTTATTGTGACAACATGAGTAGTATACACTTGGCAAATAACCTAGTCTATCATGCTAGAACAAAGCATATTGAGGTGCATTATCACTATGTGCGAGAGAGGGTTTTACTAGGTCTTATTGATCTAGTTTATGTCAGCACAGAGGATCAGGTAGCTAACATATTTACGAAGGCATTGGGCGCAGAGAAGCTGCGCAAGTTTAGAGACCTGCTTGGTGTGCAGGAATTGGGATTGAGATCGAGGGGGAGTATTGAGATATCGAGCTCCACTCGTGATATGCCAGGGTGACCGTTGTGCATTTATGTCACCGACTTGTTAGTTGCAGATGCGGTTGCTACACCGCCCATGAATAATAGCTAGATGACAATTATCCTTATCTACTCTAGTTCGTGGCTCAGTTAGTATGCCACCTTAGTTAGTTGTCTTTGGTTTGAGACCCATATATAGGGTTCTTCTATTTCTTTGTATGAGACTTCTTTTGGCTTACACAACTAAGAAGAGGAAAACTGTTTTCAGCCTCCACATGTGTGTGTATTTCCCCATTTTGCAAGCAAGAAAGCTATAAGTGAGACTCCTTCCTTCTCTCCCACAATCTTGACAGTAGTTTGGGTTCTTCTCTCTTGGTTGCTCATAGTTGGTTGTTGGCATATTGTTGTTATTTATTATAACAACCAACCATTTTGGTTTTATACTTTTTTTTTTTAGGGAAGTCACCTCGACTTAATAATCTTTTGCTTACGCATTATGGAAAACTCATTATTTTGGTATTATTTTTAGTCTCTCACTTGATTTAGTAGTGGTTTTGGGGTTGATTTATAGGGTATTATAACATCAATATTGCCCATCTTTGTACTTGCTCACTCTCATTATGGCTAGTAGGTCTCACGATATTGCTATCTTCAATATTGAGAAACTTGATGGAACCAATTACAGCTATTGGAAGACTCAGATATTGTATATTTTAGTGCAAATATTGTAGTTATTAGACTACTTCAAAATGGGGGAGCCAAACCTGAAAACATTACACCTAATGATTGTGATAACCTGGATGAGCTATGTAAGTTCACGTTCATTGTATAACTCTCTAAGCACTTTCAGTAGTCGTGGGATACTTTTTGTATGGCTCTTTATGCTAAGGATAGGCTGAAATTGCACGATGTTGAGTCTGTCGTCTTGACAAAAGAGTTGAACAAAAAAGAATGTGGATGCTTCCCATACATCCCATGCATTGACTATGAGAGGGTGATAGGATGGAAATGGACATGGTGGAGACTCTTACAGGTCTCAATCTAGGAGACGTGGACAATCTCATTATAAGTTCCATGGTGGTAAGTCTGGTCTTACTTGACATTATTGTGGGAATGTGTAACATGCCCGCCTGTCGGCTGTCCAAGCACATTTTTAGCGGTCCATCGAGAGACGAATCTAAGCGACGCCACCTGACACTTCCAAGGAATCTTATGGGGTTTTTTGCCTAGGGTTTCCCGAGTCCGCCTCACAACGGAACGTTTGCGGTTGGACCCACTAGGATCAACCTGAAAGTTGGATTCCTAGTGGTCAAGATCTCTTGACAACATTCTAGCATTGGGTCCTGGACATCCTACTTTACGTAGATGATAGGACCTGAAATGGGCCGGCACTGGCTATAGCACTAGCAAGACCTCATGCTCATGACACACAAATATCCTCATGGCCTCGTGGACCAGGAGTGTCATTCTAATGCTGAAGAATAAACTGCCCTAAAACTTATATCCTACATTTATAGTTTATAGTCCAATGTTTCCCTTAAACTCCTGAGAGGGACATCCCAAATTACTTAGGCATAACGCCTCGTCACACACATATAGGAGGCACTCCACCGACTAATAGTCCGAGCCCCACTGCAGCTTTCCTACATCGCAAGGATTGGCCCCTTGATGTGCTGCTAAACATATAACACAAACGAGCACAAACTCCTCTCAAGGTACCAATATTTTACGTTCCAAGATGTACCATTCCTCACAACAATTTCCCTTTAGGACCCAACGACTAACCTACAGCTTGGGACATCCTCTCACGCTTATCGTTGGTCACAACCTAAGGAAGGCAGGTGCCATGCATCCAGGACGTTTTTTTGATACCTTTTAATTATTATGCTTAATGAAAATCGTGTATGGCTATGTGCTCAGACAAAAGAAAGATCAGCATCGTGCATGGTGCATAAAGCATTCTTTCCATGAATTTTACTAGCATATGCTGCGTTGAAAGGAGGCACCGAGCCATATGCTCATGCTACCATCCTCTTTATTTAAACCGTTTCCTATTTGCCAAGTGTAATGCATAAATCAAATCTTTTTTTATCTTTCAATGTTTCAGCCCCTTTTCATCCAACTCTTATCATTTTGCATCATTGATCAGTTAGATAGGGTTTTTATGCATTTCTCCCTTTTAAAAAACCCAATAAATACACACAAAACATAGAAACGGGGACAAAACAAGGACAACCTCTTTGCCATCGTTATACATTGCACAAACATAGATATAATTTTCTCTAATTTTCCTCAGCCCATTTTCCATTTTTTCCTAATTTTAAACCCATTTTTTCCATTTTTAGGCATTTTTCTATTTTTCTATAATAAATAATGATTGAAAATAAAAATTGATTGTGGCTGTGGCCCTTAGGTTCATTGACAGCAAAAACGCAAATTTACTTGGTGTGACATATCATATTTCTCATTTATATAGCAAAAACCCCAATTTTACCCTTAAAACGCATGTTTTTCATATATTTTAACACTAATTCCGGCCATGTAGTCTTATATTTTCTGATCGGCTTAACATCTCGCATTGGTTGGCAACTCTTGACAACTTGCACAACAGTTTGAAAAATTATCAAAAATCAACAAGTGTCGCTCAGGCACCTTTTAAAAGTCGTATTTCACTTGGTGCTTAAAATCCTCCTAGAGCTGGAGCCACCACCTTCGAGGTTGAATATTTTTCCCTCGATATTCGTAATTTTTGGCTATTTTTAAGCACTTCTCGGCATAAAAACTCTGCTCTTATTGGCGACCACGGGATAGGGCGACTCAACTCGTCGAATCCCACAGTAGATCTGCACAAAACAACCAAAGGAAGCATCAAGCTGATACAAAATAGATACATACTAAACACAGCACAATGCTCACCCTACCCCTTGACAAAACCAAGGCATGACATCCACAAGGAGTAGGCCTAGCATAATCTGATAAAAGGTCCAAAGCTAGTCATTAATCAACTGCTCCAACACGGCCAAACTAAAAAGAACTATCAAAGAGGTTGCCCTAAGTGGTGGTCTGAACTACCTACCTAACTAAGGACAACACAACCAGGAGCTCCTACTAGGCGAGGACTCCTATAGCCTGATCAAGAAGTATTTTCTTTCAGCACATTTCTTCTTTTAGGGTTTTTATTTCCATACTCGAGCATGTAAAAAGGAGGGAGCTGAGCGTAGTGACCCAAGGAGAACAGGGCATCGACCTCACGTCCTGTCTCGGTACCCAAGAACCTACCAAGCCCTCGCAAGGCAACACTTAATCCTTTTTTGACACTCACTTTTATTTTTGCTCCAATCTTCCTTAGTTTCTTCTTTTCTAGCAAGATGCCAACCCTAGGAAGACAAGGCATCGGCCTTGGGTCACGGACTTGTCCCCAGGAACCTACCAGGCCTTCGCAAGGCGATGATCAACTGCTCATAAATTTTCCTTTCTTTTCTTTTCTATTTTTATAGGGGTTAGAACCCCTTTTTACACATCTCTGTATATTTTTATTGTCTTTAAGATATTCAAGGATTATTTCCGCTATCATCATTATTTTTCTTCGGGCAGGCTTCTCTAACTGCCTCACAACTAACAAGAACTCCTAGAATAGCTGCCTAGCAGGCTAGCAGAACAGGGTCACTAGGACTTCCGTCTAAAACAGGTCTTTTGGTGTCGGGCAATGTCTTTACAGGAGGCAACGACTACTCAGACCTCCCTCAAACATACTGAACCTAAACCTGGGACTTCATGCCTTGGACGCCGATCCCCAACAAGAAAAGAAAAGCCCTTTATAAGAACACAGGCATATATAGCACAAAAACCACAGTACTCATAAAGGAGAGATATTACCTGGATAGGGCCACGAGAAGCTTCCGCGCAACAAAAGGCTCCTTCCAAGCTCTTCTTCCAAATGTGTCTAGCACAAAACTAAAACAAGAAACCATTAACTGTACCTGCACTAAATAGACGACTGGCCCTCTTGGCCTAATGAAATAAAGCACTTCACTACAAAACTTGATCGGCCCTCACGGCCTAATGAAATAAAACATTCAAAACCTTGCAAAACGGGCCCTCTTAGCCTAATGAGATCAAACAGAATAGCACCTACACATCCTTCCCTGGAATAGCACAGATATACAATAACAAGCTCCTTTCCAAGGAGGAAAACCACAAGGCTCCCAGCCCTAAACTAAATGCATAAGGTTATGACTCATCCCTCCTGCATATACAACAAGAGGCGTATGCATAACATGTTGTCTAATCAACCTATGGGTCTAGGATAATAACGATAGATTGGTCTCGGCTACTCTTTGCATCACCCATATCAACCATCGTCTGCCATATATTGCATGCTCTGATAACATTCCCCACAAGCGATTGGGTCATGTTTCATCATTGATAACGATATCCAGACTAGGACCACAGTTAAAGAAAAGGTCTTCTTCATAAGCAAGATTTGCCAGTGAATCCGCAAACAGATTCCAATAACATGGAATCAGCTGAAAATACACTCTCTCAAAATATTCAAGTAGGGTCATCGCAGTTCGATGATACATACAAAGAATGGGATTCCGCACTGTGTATGTCCCATCTAGTTGATTCAGGATCAACTGGGAATCCCCTTTTACTAACAACTGACGAATACCACCTTGTTTGGCAATATACAGTCCCATAATCAAGGCTTTATACTCTGCCATATTGTTAGTGAATCCTACCCCCAGATAAACAGCTAACTTTATCATCACTCTACGTCGGGGATCTCGGATTACTACTCCAATACTCCCTTTTTTATTAGGGCCCCTGGACACTCCATCAAAATATAATGTATACGTCCACAATGGGTTTACACAGCCTGCCAATCACGAACTCCTCTATTTGTAATTATGGTACTCAAAGTTTAGCATGTTGAGAGGATGAACTGACGGCTCCATCCCACCTTCTTCATTGAACTCAACAAGGATACTTGTCAACAGTCGTAAGCAGTGATGGTAGAAGACTTTAATCTCCCACACAAAGGTTCCGTCTTCTTGCTCAATCACTTTATATCCTTTACTCCACCAGATAAGTTTCCCCTGATGGTATCTTTGCTCTAGATATGGGTGCTCCAAATAAGGGATTAACCGACCCATCAACCAGCTTGTAAGCTCTTTTTTGCAGGTCTCAAATCATCCCCAGCATGGACTTGCAATGCATTTTCTTTGTATTAGTATACTAATTAGAAATAATAAGGTTTAATCTTATTAAGATTAACCTTATTCTTAAACTCTACTTCTTGTAGATCAGCTAATAGAGCCGTAGACCTATTTTTCCCTAATCTGACAATCTTGTAGGGGCCATCCCATTTAGGTTCCAGCTTCCCTAGAAACAGCTCCCTACACGCATCATAATATAGAACTAATTGCCCTTTTTTAAAGGTATATTTCTTTGCTCTAAGGTCATGCAACTGCTTCATCCAAAGCTTGGCTACCTCTCCTGGTGTAATAAGCTCTGCAAATTCAGCTCATCCAAGAGGGCTATGGTCGTGAAACGTTTAAAAAGGGAATCCTCATCGCCCAAAGAGTGGTTAATTGCAAACTGTATGGTTGGCAACTCGATTTCTAGGGGTAATACACACTCTTCTCCATAAACTAATTTAAATGGAGTATAGCCAGTAGCTCGCTTGAACGTTGTATTGTACGCCCATACTGCCACATACAACTTCCTGTCCCAGTCTCGTTTCTTCTCAGAGACTATCTTAGACAAGATACCCACAAGCTGCTTATTAGTACTTTCGACTTGTCCGTTTGCTTGCTAATTATAAGGAGTCATTTTATTATGCTTGATTTGCCAAGCTTCTGTCAGGCTTTTGATCACTTTGTTCAAAAAATGGGTTCTACGGTCCGACACTAATTCTTTCGGTGGACCGAAATGGTAGATAATCTACTCTAAAAGGAAACTTGCAGTCTCTTTTGCGTTGTCCTGCCTAGTCGCCCGCGCTTCTGACCATTTTGTAAAATAATCAGTGGCTACTATAATGTATCTCTTCTGGGTAGTAGATGACGGGGTAATAGGACCCACAAAGTCAATGCCCCACTTCTCAAATGGAAGGATAGCCATGATAGGCGTAAGTGGACGTTTCCTATTCTCTCTATTGTCGTGTCTTTGATAGGTATCACATTTCTTTACATACTCAAAGGAAACTTGGAAGATGGACAGCCACCAATATCCAGCTCTTGACACTTTCTGCGCCGTCAATTGTCTAGTGAAGTGCCCTCCACATACAGAGTCATGACACTCCTCCAAGATGAAAGGAACCTCTTCAGGTATCACACATCAGCGATAGATATCATCAACACCCTGCCGATATAGTGTTCATGCGATCAAGGAAAACTTCAAAGCCTGTTGTTTGATTTTCCTCTTTTCAGCTTTTGATAGACCAGCTCCCATCTCTCGTGTTGATAGATAATGCATAATAGTAGCATACCAAGATGGAACAGAAGCTGTATCAATTTTAAACATTTCTTCAATATCACTTCCTTCAGCCAAAATCTCTTTCGGCTCCCCGAAATCCACAAGGCATTCCACAATACCCTGCAACCTCGATGGCTTACTCTTAATCTCATAATCAAACTCCTGAAAAGTGATTAACCACTTTGCCAACCGATCAGGCGGCTGTAGCTTGTTGATAAGCAATCTAAGCCCTTACGCCTTCGTATAGTACACTACCTTTTCATAGAGGATGTAGTGCCTAAATTTCTTACTCCCAAAGACCATCGCAAGACACAACTTCTCCATGTAGGTATAGTTAATCTCTTAAATGCCCAATCTGTGACTAGTAAAAGCTATCAGATGATACCACTTTCCCTCCCAGATTTGGGCTAAACAGAGCTGATACTATGCATGGTGGCTGCTGAAAATATATAGAACACCTCACCTCTTTTAGGTGCTTTTAAAATGGGTGCTTTTACTAGCTCCTGTTTCACATCCTCGAAAGCTACCTTACAAGGGTCGCTCCATTCAAATAGATAGCTAAAGGATAATAAGTTCGTTAATGGCAACGTCCTTTCTGCCAAGGCATTTATAAACCTCCGATACTACCCTATCAATGACAGAAAGCTATGAACCTCTTCGGAGTGCGTGATGGACTCGTAGCAACTATAACCTTGATCTTTTCAGGGTCAATTGCTATTCCTACTGAACTGACCACATGGCCTAGCAATAGCCCATAAGGTACTCCAAGGACACACTTTTGTGGATTAAGAGCGATACAAAATTGTCTGCAATGCTCAAAGCACTTTCTTAAAATAACCAATATCATTTCCCTTACAATGGCTGCCCCCAAGTCATCAATAAATACTTTCAACTCATCTGGGAAAATGCCACCAAAGGTCTTGTCTGTTGTTCGTTGCCACGATCCAGGTGCATTGCATAAACCAAAGGCCATCACATGGTATGCAAAAGTACCAAAGATAGTAATAAAAGTTATTTTCAACTTGTCTTCTTCTGAAATTGCCATCCGGTTGTATCCCACAAAGCAATCCATGAATGAATATATCTCCCTACCCGCTAATTGATCCAAAATCTGGTCAATAAATGGCAACGGGTAGTAAGCTTTAACCGTCTGCTTATTCAGCTCTCTAAAATCCACACATAATCAGATCTGGTTATTTTTATTCTTCCTGATAACAACTGGTGAACACCATTCTGTGTGTTGTATAGGGAAGATTAAACCAACTTTCCTTAACTTCTGTAACTCCTCAAATTCAAAAGGCGTACGCCTTACTTTGTGACGCACAGGACGACTGCCTTCTTTTACAGGAATAGTATGAACAGTCAGGCTGGGAGGAATATCTCTCAGCTCATCATAGCTCCAAGTAAAGATGTTGCGGAATTCTTGAATCAAGGACACATAGTCCTCCCTTTCTGCTAAACTAATCGTGGAACCTAATTTTATTGGCCGCGAATCATTCGGCGTGCCAAGGTCTAACTCAATCACATCCCCATCTCTTGTCCTATCTTGCGGCTCTATCGGTTCATTTAGAGTTATCTGATAAATATCCTCTGTGGTGGACTCCTCTTTAGATTCATCACTAGATGATGTCTCACTACCAGATGGATCCTCTGCTATTTCTAATTCAGTAGAGGATAAAGGAGCTCTCTCACTTTGAGGAGACTTGGGATAAGCATCGACTATTATTCGATTAGCACCTCTACCTAGAACCACTCAGCCGGCGGGTATATCAACTTGACAATCTTTTCGTAAGTTCCAAGGCCTACCTAGCAAAACTCGATAGCTAGGACGTCCTACAAATCTGATCACCCTAAAGTCCAAGAACCATTCTACACTCGCAACTATAACATGGACCTTAGTAACGAAACCTTCTGGTTGTCTTAGACTATCATCAGCCATTCTCAGAAGGGTAGAGCTGTCTTTCTGGATGCCTAGACCCAACCTCTCTATCAATTCTGAACTCATGATATTGACGGAGGATCCAGTGTCTACAATGGCATGTTCCACTAATATTCCATCCACATATGCTGGAACCCTAGGGCAATTCTTTTTAGCATGGTCAAACCAATCTTTCCCTACTCGCACTATGCCCAAGGGTTCTACAATATACCCAATACACAGGATCTTCTTAAATTCCTTGCGTACTCCTGGAGATAATTTGATCAATTGCAAGAGGTTCACATCTGGTTTAACTTCGCAAAGGGAACTTGCTAAATCAAAATCATGATAGGTAGCCAAAGCTCTCTTTTCTCGCCAAACCATCCTCTCGTTGGGTCTTTGGACCGGTTTTGATGCTTCTTTCTTGGCACTTCCTCATCCTTCTTAGGGTCGCCTTTCCTATCAGCCGGCCTTAGCGGTCCCCCTTTCATGCTAGGACTCTGGACTTGCGTCCCCTTAGCCCCTTGTTTAGGGTTTGCCTCAACCGGTTTTTCCTTGTCTTTGTCAACCTCTTTAGCCTTTTGGCCTTTTGTCACAGCTCTTAAGTTAGAGGTTTCAGCATCATGGACTCGTACAGCCTCAATAAGGCTGACTCCATTGCCTTGTGGCAACTCTTCTATAGTTTTTTTCCCCTCTGTAATATTTGTCTTGGTGCATCATTCTGTTGCAAGTTAATTCCTTGCGCTTTATGATTCATTGGGCCCGGCTGTTTACTCCCTTGTTAGAGGGAACTAATCTTACTCCAACAGGTAGCAGCTAAATGGCCCGACTTCCCACAAATGTCACATTTCACATTTGGACAGTTTTTGGGGAAATCCTGTCCACCACACCACTTACAACTGAATCTAGAGGGTCCACCCTCTTCAGGGCATCGACTCCCTATCAGATTTTGTTGCTTCTTTAAGAAATTAACATTGATAGCTACTTGTCGATATTTTTCAGAAATCATGTCGGTATAATGCTTCATCATGTCCTTAACTTCGCCAAGGACATTAGATGCACTCGACTCATAGCCTCGATCGTCAACCCATCATTCCATTGGCCTAACAATCTGATTTGGTATTGGCTATTGACCCACAGGAACAATATTAGAATTTGAAACTTGGCCTCCAACATTTGGTGGAGCCAATTGACTTGCCATAGGCATAGTCACACTAGGAGGAGCTGGCAGCAAATGTACATTCTGAACCACGCTCCCTCTCCCATTAGGGTTAGTCATACGCATCCCTTGACTTCCATTCGTCAATGGTAGGTTGCCTCTAGATACTAAACCCCCATTAACATTCATTTGAGAGGAGTAGGCCGTTTGTAATCATGCTTCTACTCCCTCTGCCCACGTAATAACAGTGTCTATATCTACCAAGGTCACATTGCTCAATTGTACTTGGATATTAAAATCCAACCCATGCAAAAAGTATTGCAATTGGGCAGCCGGCGGAATAGGAATGTAAGTTTGTAACTTTTGAAATACTTCCTTCAGCTTCTTGGCATATGCTTTCACATTCTCATGAGGGTCTTGGCGCGTTACATTCGGGACACGCAACCAATATTGGCCACCTCTTTCAGGGGCATATTCTCCTTGGAAAGCTGCATAAAATTGATCAATTGTGGTTATGGTTCCAGACTCTATGCTGTGATATCATACCGCATCCCTTCCTTTTAACGTCATATTAAAGAACATCATGAGATGTCCCTCGTCTTGGATGCGATAATTGAACATCAATCTTTGAAATTCACAAATGTGAAATTCTGCATCCTCTTCTGCTAACCCATTAAAAATGGGTAAGGGAACTCCTAAGGATGGTAAATTCAGCGTCCCTGCAGGAATTGCAATAGGCTGTGCCATGGTGATAGTTGGATTAGCAATAGGAGTTTGACGGGTGAATTCACCCACCCACTTGAAGTGGGTAGACTTGGTGCAGGAGAGGAAGAACTTACTCTTCCTTCTGCACCTGACGAACTATGTAGAGTAGTTGGGTTACTAAGACCACTGCCTCTTATACGTACCAGGCTACTCCTTTGAGGAGAGTAATGACTTACTAACTCTAACCGCCGCCTAGGCCTCTCAGCACGTTCTGCTTTTTGGATTTCAGCTTGACGGTCCTTGTCAGAGGACATAAACCAACTTCCTTTTGGTCCCTAGAAACCCTAGATCTGAAAACCACCACTTATAGGTGGCTCTGGGCAGACGCACCACTCATGGGACCTGAAATGGGCCGGCATTGGCTATAGCACTAGCCAGACCTCATCCTCATGCTCATGACACACAAACACCCTCACGGCCTCGCGGACTAGGAGCGTCAATCTAATGCTGAAGGACAAATTGCCCTAAAGCTTAATTCCTGCGTTTATAGTTTATAGTCCAACGTTTCCCTTAAACTCCTCAGAGGGAGATCCCAAAGTGCTTAGTCATAATGCCTCATCACACACATATAGGAGGCACTCCAACGACTAATAGTCCGAGCCCCACTGCAGCTCTCCTACATCGCAGGGATTGGCCCCTTGATGCGCTGCTAAACATATAACACAAACGAGCACAAACTCCTCTCAAGGTACCAATATTTTACATTCCAAGATGTACCATTCCTCACAACAATTTCCCTTTAGGACCCAACGACTAACCTACGGCTTGGGACGTCCTCTCACGCTCATCGTTGGTCACAACCTAAGGAAGACAGGTGCCATGCATCCAGGAGGTTTTTTTTATACATTTTAATTATTATGCTTAATGAAAATCGTGTATGGCTATGTGATCAGACAAAAGAAAGATCAGCACCGTGCATGGTGCATAAAGCATTATTTCCATGAATTTTACTAGCGCATGCTGCGTTGAAAGGAGGCACCGAGCCATATGCTCATGCTACCATACTCTTTATTTAAATCGTTTCCTATTTGCCAAGTATAATTCATAAATCAAATCTTTTTTTATCTTTCAATGTTTCAACTCCTTTTCATCCAACTCTTAGCATTTTGCATCATTGATCAGTTAGATAGGGTTTCTATGCATTTCTCCCTTTTAAAAAACCCAATAAGTACACACGAAACATAGAAACGAGGACAAACTGAGGCCAACCTCATACTTTGCCATCGTTATACATTGCACAAACATAGATATGATTTTTCGTAATTTTTCTCAATCCTTTTCCATTTTTTCCTAATGTTAAACCCATTTTTTCCATTTTTAGGCATTTTTTCCTATTTTTCTTTAATAAATAATGATTGAAAATTAAAATTAATTGTGGGCTGTGGCCCTTAGGTTCATTGACAGTAAAAACTCAAATTTACTTGGTGTGACATATCATATTTCTCATTTATATAGAAAAAACCCCAATTTTACCCTTAAAACGCGTGTTTTTCATGTATTTTAATACTAATTCCAGCCATGTAGCCTTATAATTTCTGATTTTTAGAGCATAAACTGATCAAAATCATGGCAAACAATGTCATAAAGAACTTTCATCCCATATGAACAAGGTTTCATAAATAAATCAAAATATCATTTTTCTTCAAAAAAATAGCATTACCGCTCATTTTCAGGTCTCGGTTTCTTGGTCTTGATTACGGGACTGATTTCCAGCATGCATTTAATTCTCAACATCTTTAAGAACATCACTCTTCATGTGTTTCCCTTGGTTCAAAGATAATGAAAAATGAGAGGGATGGGCCGCTCAACCTCTCTACTGCCGATAGGGCATAGCCCCATTCTGGTCCCTTAAAATGGCATGGATTGTATTCTAACCTATGGATTCTAACCTAACAATACCTAAAGGTTGTACGAATGTAGAACCTTGTGAGAAGCGTGTAGAGCCTATGCGGAAAACCTTTGACTAGCTCACCCTAACCATATTTGTCAATGGGGAGTTTACAATGCTACAAACAATCTCAAGTTAGTGCAAGGATTACTTCCTGAGTTTCACTCACACTTACCACATTTTCCCCTAGCATCTAATCATTGGAAGAATCCCCTTGATTGCTATGTGGTGAGAGATTGAATCGAACATATCAACCTTGATTATTAAGTACAAGAGTTGCAAAAGTATGATTTCTTTTTACGATGATTATGCTTTACTTTTCCGTTCATTAGACGTCGTAATAGTACATGGTTTTGGAGTGTCAAATTAGCATTAAAACCTTCAAACCCATTCATATTAGTGATGACATCCTTGCCCGATTCTCCTTCCATGGTTGTGGCCTTTCTAGTTACTTGGGAGAGTTTGCGATTCGGGGCCATTTGGGAGCTTTGAATATGGCCTTCACTTTTCTCGGAGTGCTCCTTTGTCCTAGAGTTCCCTATATCTTGCTTTGACTTTTGTGATCTTTTTATCAACTAGAGGCAGTTGGAGAGATCTCAACAAATGGCGATGGGAAGAGAGGGTACTCGAGGCTTCGTCCAAGTAAGGAATTGTCATTGGGCCTCTTCTCTCTCTCTCTTTCTCTCTCGCTCTCTCTCCTTCACTTCCTCTCCCTCTCCTTCTCTCCTTCACAAGTTGGCAGCAAGGGGAGATAAAAGAGGAGAATAGTGTGTCCGTTGCTTAAGGAGGGTGAAGGGGGGGTTTATAGGGAAAATATGGGTGTTAGTTTGGGGGAGTGGGACAGGGAAAACCTTGTGCTAAGGTGTTCTTAACTTCATAGTACCCCCGGATTATCTGTCACCCTGTGGCTATTAAGGTGAAGAAAGGAATAGTGGGGGAGGGGGGGTTAGAGATGGCACATGTGTGCCCCTCCCCCCATCAAAATTGTTGTCTTCGTCGTCTCCATGCCTTGTGATCCTTGGAAGCTCCACCACCACCACGTCAACTCCCTCTTGCTATCACAATCTCCTCCTTTACCTTCATCAACTACCTATTTTTCTCCCCCCTCCCTCTGCCTGGTGGTGGCATGGCCAAGGAGGGGGTTGTTAAAAAAATATTTTTTTATTTGATCTTAAGGGGGGTTCTTATAGTGAAATATTACATCCTTCCCCCCTGAAGGAATCGAGATGTCCTCATCTTGAAAGAAATTGGCGGTATTGTTGATTGAGAGTACTCTCATCAATCCAGGTGGCACCCTCTTTTGGAAAGTTCTTCCATTAGATGAGGTACTCTTTCATGGTTCTACTCCTCAATCTATTTTCCCGAATGTCTAGGATTCTATCTAGCTAGAGCTCAAGGACTCGTTGGCTTGGCATTACAACATGTTGATCATTGAGTATATGGATAGGATTGGATACATATTTCCTTAGTAGGCTAACATGAAATACATTGCAAACCTTTACATTCTCAATGAAGTTTGTAGGCACTAGGCCTTTGCCCTGATCTCAAAGTCATATTCTTGCAAAACCTCAATCCAACGATGTTGCCTCATATTGAGGCTAGTTTGGGTGAAGAGAACTTGTTGCCAAGCAAATAGTGTCACCAAAGTTTGAGAGCATAAATAACTGCTAGTAGCTCTAGGTCATGGGTAGCATACTTCCTTTAATGGGTTTTTAGATTTCTTGAAGAATATGTTATAGGATGACCTTCTTGCATTAGTACACAACCTAGTGCAAGTGAGCTGGCATCGGTGACAACTTCAAATTCCTTACTCAAGTTAGGGAGTTTTAGAATTGGCGCTATCACTAAGCTATGCTTGAATTGATCAAAACTTGATTATTCCATGGGTGTCCACACTATGGCAACCTGCTTTTTTAGCAAATTTGTGAGGGGTCTTGCGATTAAGGCATAATCCTTAATGAAGATCCTATATCAACATGTTAATCCAAGAAAGCTACGCACTTCTTTAATAGTAGTTGGTGGAGACCACTCTTGGACATCTTTAACCTTTGTAGGATCTACAAAGATTCCTTCATTTGACACAATAAATCCAAGATATTCGATCTGCCTCTTGAGGAAGGCACACTTTTTCTTCTTAGCATAGAGCTTATTAGTCCTCATGGTCTCAAGGACGATGCAAACTTGGGATTCATGATCCTCCTCTTCCTTGGAATAAACCAAGGTGTCATCAAAGAAGACAAGTACAAAATCATCAAGATATGGTCTAAAAATGTCCTGCATTAGCTTGCTAAAGCTGGTAAGGGCATTAGTCAATCCAAAAGACATTACTATGAGCTCAAAATGACCATATCTAGTATTGAATGCCGTCTTAGAAATATCCTCTTCCTTGACGTGGATCTGGTAGTATCTTGACCTCAAGTCAATCTTGGAGAAGTAATCCATCAAGTAACTGATCTATCCTTGGGATAGGATATTTATTCTTGATGGTTACTTGGTTTACGCCTCTATATTCGATGCAAAGGCAAAATGTACCATCATTCTTTTTCTGGAATAAGATTGGAGCCCCCTAAGGAGAACTGCTAGGGCATATGTATCCTTGGTCTTCTAATAGCTGTTTGAGTTGTTCCTTTCATAGCTTCAGGAATGGATGCCTTGTAGGGTCTTTTTGTGACTGGTGCAGCTCCTGGTATTAGCTTAATCTCATGATCAACTTCCCTTGGTAGTGGTAATTCGTTCAACTCTTCTAGAAACACATTCGCAAACTCTTTCAACCATGATAGTTATTTATTGGATTCCTCTACCTATTCTAGTTTGTTTAGCTTGATCAAATAGATGAGTAATTCTTTCCTTATTCCTTAAGCTATTCACATTGTCTTAGCTAGCTAGATCTTTGGTTTATCTTCTTCTCCTTGTGTTGTAACTAGCTCACCTTTAGGATTTCAAAAGGAGACTTGTCCTTTCCCACCATGGATGTGAGCATAGTTGGGGATTAGTCAATCCATCCCGAGTAGGCAATCATGGACTCCTAGGTTCATTACCCTGAACTTAATGGATGAGGCCTCCTTTTCTGAGAAGGAATTCCACCTTAGCAGTTTGTCTAATGCAAGTGATTTCTTGCCCATTTTCTAGTTCGACAAGCAAAGTAGGTGCAGCTACAGTGGCTATCCCTAATCTTCTTGCACAAGCTCGTGAAATGAAAGAATGAGTGGCGCCAGAATTAATCAGGGTTTTGAATTTCTTACCTTGGTAATTCGATGGTGTTTGGATCACCGAGAACTCGCAGTTTGGCCCCTTTTTCTAGCGAGGGGTATGAATGGATGCCCTCTCAATATCGGTTTCCATGGACAGCGGGCCTTCTTCTTTGTTGATTCCCTTAGTGGAGATATTGGAAGTTTTTGCCCTTCCCATTGTTGCACGACCACGGCCATGGGTAGCTTTAGCTTGGCCACTAAATTTTCTTTGACAACAATCTTTGCCGAGTTTTGGGCATTTTCTTTTCAAGTGCCCGGGCTCATTGGAGTGAAAACATCGCACGCTTTGGTCACTCCTTTGGGTGGGGACAAAGTTAATGATTGCATTTGCCCTCCGCTTCTTCCCTTGGCTTTGAATTTGTCCTTGTGCCCTTTAAAATTGAGTGTTCAACATCCTTTGATTATGGTCTTTGTGAGACCACGACTTGTTATTTTTACACTTTGGCTCGAGTTCTTGCGCGATGGGTCCCCTTCTTATCAATGTATGTTGTAAATCCAAAGGACCCATTGATTCCAACCGAGTATTCATTGGTGGGTTAAGCCCATCACAGAACTTTGAGACTTGTTGGGGAATACTCATTTTCGGAGTGTATTTCAATAAGGAGACAAATCTCTAGTGGTATGCCTCTAGAGAAAGGCCCAATTGATTCAATTTGAACAACTCATTCATCTTCTGAGTTGTATGCAAGTGCAATTGATGGACCTAAAAACGGGCCGGCACTGGCTCATGTACTAGCCGGGCCTCGTCACTACGCACAAGACAACCCCTCGGCCTCGCGGCCAGGAGTGTCTATCAAAATCTCTGCCTTCCTAAACATTGCGTTTGTAATACGTTGTAGTCCAACTGATCCTAACCCAATATTACTCCTCAGAGGGAGTCCCTTTCACATAGCCAAAAGGCTCGAATCACATACACATGGGGTTTCTCCTATGGCTGAATGCCGTCAACCCTGTGCGACTCTCCTACACCTTGGGGATTGGCCCCTCGATGCGTCGCTCAACATTTAGACATTTAGCACAAACATCACTCAAGGTACCCAATAAACGTGTCCAGGAATGTACCATTGTCCTCACTTGTTTTCCCCTTTAGGATCCCACGACTATCCTACGGTTTAGGGTATCTCACTGCCTCTCAACATAGGTCATGTCCTCATAAACCAATTGCAATGCATGTCCAGGAGTTGATCACTGATACTTTTAAATCTTTTTCCATGCTCCATGCATTTGGTAGATGTCTAGTGCTCAAACATTTAGCAAACAGTATTGTGCACAAGTGCAAAAACATTCTTTTAATGGTTTCCAAGTACCGTTCGTGCTTCGTTGCATGGGCTTAGCACCGAGGTGTTCCTCGTGCTACTAAGCTCTTAATTTTAATTATCATCCGTCCTAAAATTCTATGCATAGAAATCATCAACTTTTCCATCATCTCACACGGCATTTAGACATATTTCAACTTCTCTACCCTTCCCCGTTTAAGTATTACATCGTTGGATAGGTTTATAGGGTATTTTGACATCACTTTATGTATAAAAAACGGGAAAAACCACACTAGAACAAGAAGGTGGGGTTGAACTGAGGCAAATCCTCATGCTTCAGTCCCCACAAACATTCACAAACATTGTTCTTATTTATCCTTATTTTTCGGAACCCAAAATGCATTTTTTCCCTATTTTTTAGGGTTTTTTCACCATTTTCTTGTATTTTCCCTTATTTTCCTGCATTATTTAATTACTAAAAATTAAGAACAGGTTGTGGGCTATGGCCCTTAGTTCCTTCTTGCAGAAAAATGAAAGTTTAGTTGATGTTCCTATTCACTTTCCCATTTTTATGCCAAAAACCCTCATTTTTCCTTGTTTTTTCATGTTTGACGTGTTTTAGCATATTATTTTGAACCACAAAATGCATATTTTTCTGATTTTTTTATTATGACCAGCAAGAACTCATAGAAAACAACAACATGAACAATTATTATCCCACATGAACAACATTTCATCAAACAAAAGCCATTAAAGCTCAAATTTCCTTTGAAAATTTTAAATTACTGCTTATTTGCATGTTTCCGGTTTCATGTCCATGGCTGTAGATTTGGAAAACAGCAGCACTTCATGTCCAGCACCATCACCAATCACCATTTCCAGCCCATGGAGCAATCCGATCCATGCCGGACAAGCCTCCATCATTCTTTCTTCTTCCTTCTTCTTCCCACATGAACTTGCCTTTAGAAGAAAGAAAGGGAGGAGAGAGAAAGACTGAAATCAGAATTCTTCATAGAGACCACCATTTCTCGGGCGAGAGGCGGCGATAGAGTCCACAGACAGAGGGGAATGAAGCCCCATAATCCATTGGGGGGGTTGTTTGCAGCAGCCATGATGCCCTCTCTCCATCCATGGCTAAAAAAATGGCGCCCTCTGTTGATCACGGTTTTTCATCCCTCTTCATTCTCTCTCCACGTTTTTTGCTTCATAAGATGCATAAAATTTTTGGGGGGGGTCCAAACTCAAAAGGCATGCTCAAATTTGGCCTCCCAAGTGTCCATCTTTTCATATCTTGACCGTTTCCTTGGCCATTTCCCCGTCCGGACTCCGAATTGAGCTCTAAAAAATCCTGGGCATCCAGCTTAGCATCCCGCATTGGCCAGTAGCTCGTGTCAACCAGCACGACTATCTGAAAAATTATGAAAAATCAACAAGTGTCGCTCGGGCGCCTTTAAAGCACTTTGACGCTTAAAATCGTCCTAGATCGAGTTGCCGCCTTTGACATTGAATATTTTTCCCTTGATATTCATAATTTTTAGCTATTTTTAAGCACTTCCCGTCACCTAAATTCCGCTCTCATTGGCGACCACGGGATAGGGCAACTCAGCCCGTCGAATCCACGAACATATCTGCACATAAACAACCAAAGAAGCATCAAACTGATACAAAACAATTATATACTAAAACTCAGCACAATGCTTCCCCTACCCCTGGACAAAACCAAGGCATGACATCCATAAGGAGAAGGCCTAGCATCATCTAATAGAAGATCTGAAGTGAGTCTCTAACCAGCTGCGCCAACACAGCCAAACTAAAAAAACCTATCAAAGAGGTTGCCCTAAGTGGTAGTCTACGCTACTTACCAACTAACGACAACACAACTAGGAGCTCCTACAAGGCGAGGACTCCTATAGCCTGATCAAGGAATATTTTCGTTCAGTACATGTCTTCTTTTAGGGTTTTTATTGGATGAACAGACTTGGGCATGTAAAAAGGAGGGAGCTGAGCGTAGTGACCCAAGGAGAACAGGGCATCGGCCTCAGGACATGTCTCGGCACCCAAGAACCTACCAAGCCCTCGCAAGGCGACACTTAATCCTTTTCTAACGCTCACTTTTATTTTCGCTCCAACCTTCCTTGTTTTGGTATTATTTTTCCAGTAAGAAGCCACCCATAGGAAGACAAGGTATCGGCCCCGGGTCTGACTCGTCCCCAGGAACCTACCAGGCCTTCGCAAGGCAATGATCAACTGCTTATATATTTTCATTTCATTTCTTTTCTTTGCTTTTCTTTGAGAGGGGTTAGAACCCCTTTTTACACACCTTCGTATTTATATTCATCTTTTAGGATGTACAGAGTTTCTGGGCATCATCATTATTATCTTCTGGCAGACTTCTCTAACTGCCTCACTACTAACAAGAACTCCTAGAACGGCTGCCTAGCAGGTTAGCAGAACAGAGCCACTAGGACGTCCTTCTAAAACAGGTCTTTCAATGTCTAACAATGTCGTTGCAGGAGGCAATGACTACTCCGATCTCCCTCAAACATACTTAGCCTAAACTTGGGACTTCATGTCTTGGTTGCCGATCCCTAACAAAAATAGATCCCCTCGACAAGTACAGATACACATATAACAGAAAAGAAAGGTAGTCGTAAAGGAGAAATATCACCTGGATTGGCCACAAGAAATTTCCATCGCAGCAAAGGCTACCCCAGGCTCCATCAAATTCCACGAAACACAAAACCTGTCCAGCACAACACTAAAACAAAAACCCAATTAAACGCACCTGCACTAGACAGGGAAATGGCCCTCTTGGCCTAATGAAATCGAACACTTCACTACAAAACTGCATCGGCCCTCTTGGCCTAATGAAATCAAACATGACTATGCAGAACATCCTCCTAGAAACAACTATGATAGACAGCAAAGCATACCATTCCCAGGGGAACAAAGGCTCGTAGCCCTAGACTAGGTGCATTAGATTATGACCTATCCCTCCTGCGTATATTGCAAGAGGTGTTCGCATCATATGTCGTCTAATCAGTCTATGGGTCCAAGATAATAAAGGCAGATGAGTCTCGCTTACCCTCTGCATCACCCAAATCAACCATCGTCTGCCAAAGAGGGCATGTTCAGAAAGCATACCCCACAAACGACCAGGTCCTGTCTCACCATCAATAGATATATCGGGACAAGGGCCACAATTAAAGAAGAGGTATTCTTCATACGCGAAATTAGCCAATGAATCGGCAAACTGATTCCAATTCCGTGGAATCAGCTGAAAAGACACTCTATCGAATTCGTCTAGCAAGGCTATGGTAGTATGATGGTACATACAAAGGATGGGATTCCGTACCATGTATGTCCCATTGAGTTGATTTAAAACCAACTGAGAGTCCCCTTTCACCAATAACTGGCGGATACCACCCTTCTTCGCAATATTCAAACCCATAATCAGGGCTTTGTATTCTGCCATATTATTGGTAAAATTCACCCTGAGATAAGCAGCTAACTTCATGACAATGCGTCGTTGGGGGTCTCGGATGACAACTCCTACACTTCCTTTTTTGCATGCACCCCTGGACGCCCCATCAAAGTACAAGGTGTACGTCCATAAAGGGCTTACATATCCCACCATCCGGAACTCTACTCGTAATTATGGTAATCGAAATTCAGCATATTCAACGGGTGGATTGTAGGCTCCATCCCTCCATCATCATTGAATTCAACAGGGATGCTCGTCAAAATTTGTAGGCAGTGATGGCAGAAGACTTTGATCTCCCAAATAAATGTCCCGCCTTCTTGCTCAATCACCTTGTATCCTTTGCTCCACCAAATGAGCTTTCCCTGATGATACCTCTGTTCCAAATATGGGTGTTCTAAATAAGGGATCAGACGACCCATCAACCTCTATCACGATTTCCTTGCAGATGTTTGATCGATCTCGCCTAGACCTGCAAGGCAGTCATAGCATTAGTACAATCAGAAGTAATAAGGTTTAATCTTATTAAGATTAACCTTATTTTTAAATTCTACCCCCTCAAGGTCAGCTAACAAAACTGTGGATTTATTCTTTCCTATTCTAACGATCCTATAGGGCCCATCCCATTTGGGCTCTAGCTTGCCTGGAAATAATTCACGTCGTGCATCATAATACAGAACAAGCTGTCCTTTCTTGAAGGTGTATTTCTTGGCTTTGAGGTCGTGTAACTGCTTCATTCGGCGCTTCGCCACTTCTTGGTGCAATAAGCTCTACAGCTTAAGCTCATCTAAATGTGCCAGTGTCGTCAAACGCTCAAAAAGTGTGTCTTCATCACTCAAAGAATGATTGATGGCAAACTGAATAGTCGATAGCTCAATTTCTAAAGGCAAGACACACTCCTCCCCATATACTAACTTGAACGGAGTATGGCCAGTGGCTCGTTTGAAAGTTGTATTATAAGCCCACACTGCCACGTATAACTTTTTATCCCAATCCCGTTTCTTTTCCGACACAATTTTGGACAGGATGCCCACAAGCTGCTTGTTGGTGCTTTCAACTTGCCCATTTGCTTGCGGGTTATATGGGATTGTCTTGTTATGCTTGATTTGCCACATCTCTGTCAAACCTTTAATCATCTTATTCACGAAATGGGTTCCGCGATCCGACACTAATTCTTTCGGTGGACCAAACCGGTGTCGTGTTGCTGCGCATCTAAGCCGTGAACACCTCCATTTTTGTTGTGCATTTGTGTTAATTTCTGCGTGTGATTCATTGTTTGTGTGATGCTTTTTAGTAATTCGCATCCAATGTATATATTCCCTTAGAGCATGCACATGATTTTGTTTGGATGCATGATGTGTCATCATTGCTCCTTTCTCACTGAAATCCTCATGAGAGATTGATAATATATACACTGTCAGAGGCCGTCATAGTGGCTGAACAGGTTGCGAGGAGGATGAATTCCGTCAATAGGACTGAAATGCTGATTGCAAAGAGATGTCAGACATCAGATGTTGTGGAAAATCACTACGTCAGAAGCAAGGAGATGAACAGAGGGTAATATGTGAAAGCTTTTACATTGTAAAGTCTTATGGATACATCCATTGCTTGTTATGAATCAAGCTAACAGAAGAAGCAATTGATCTTTTGGTTATCTGACAAGAATGTATGGGGTCGAAAACCGTGAAAGCTTTATGCAGAACATGATCCAAAATGAATGCCCTTATTACGAGATTAAGTGGATGATGATGCTGTGTCTTAGTGGGGGGGTAAAAAGGAAGGTCGCTTGCCTAATTCTGACATGTGAATAAGAGAAAGAAAAACTAAAGATAGAGGAGAAAAGGAAGGGAAAAAGGAGACTAATTGGGGAAAAGAGTATTCGAATGGCAAACGGGAGGGAAAAAGACAGATTGTCATGCGCTTGAATTGGAGGAGAGGTTCCTTCTTTTTGGGCTCTCTGTGGCGAAAGGAGAGGGAGCAATGCTAAAGGGGAAGGAGAAAGCTCTAATTTGGGAAAACCGTGTGTGGAGAAAAACCTTGAGCAGGAGAGGTTCAGAAGGGGAGAAATAACTTAGCGCAGCACGGAAGATTCGTTTTTGGGATGCAGAGTGTGGGTTTGCAGATTGCTATCGTTGATGAAGAAGAGAGGATGGCTAGCAAAGACAGAGAGATGGTGGTGAACGTGAGCGAATACGAGGCCATCGCCTAGCAGAGGCTGCATGAGGTTGACGTCACGAGGAGGGTTGATCCTGGACAGAAGGAGAAGATGAAATAGAGAAGAGTGAAGGGGAGATTGATCAATTTGGGGAGTACCACCATAAAGACAGGACTGCCTGGAGAATTCGGGTGAGAGTTACGCATGGCCAACAGTTATTGCTTGTTTTCAATTTGGGGCTGAGGATGAGGGTCATGGGAAGCCCCTCGACGATGACCAGGCATGGCCGCACTCGGTGGAAGATCGAATGTGGAACCTGGTGGCTAGTAAGTTGGCATTCGATGACCAAATGCGCACTAAAATTGACAGAGAGGTTACGGGCAGCGAAGTGAGGAGGGGTCTTTCTGACATGCAACCCAAGATCGCTCGAGGACGACAGAACAAGCTGAAGTCTGATGCGGCCAAAGACGAGCTCGTGTTCAAGCTTCTGAGCATGGACTTGAAACTCAATGGAGCTGTGCAGAAACCAGGGTTGCTTAATGTTGTTCCCATTCTAGCGTTTCTCCTATTTCTGCAAACAGCACTGAGAAGAGATTCAAATCCCTGCCATCCTCTGAAACGCTGCCTCGCAATGAAACACTCGGTGGCTATATCTTTGTTTGCAACAATGATACCATGCAAGAGGATTTGAAAAGGCAGCTTTTTGGCTTACCACAGAGATATCGCGATTCAGTGCGAGCTATCCAGCCTGGTCTACCCTTGTTTTTATACAATTACACAACTCATCAGCTTCATGGATTTTTTTGAGGCAGCTAGCTTTGGAGGTTCAAATATTGATCCTACTTGCTTGGGAGGATAAAAAAATGCAAAGGAGAATCGAGATTTCCAGCACAGGTGCGGATTCGAGTCAGGAAAATTTGCAAACCCTTGGAGGAAGACTCTTTCAGGCCAGTGTTGTATCACTATGATGGGCCAAAATTCCGTTTGCAGCTCTCAGTCCCTGAGTCTTTGGAGTTGCTGGATTTGTTCACGGAGGGTGGCTCTGCATAGGGACTGGAAATGTGATATGCTAGCCAAGTGTTAACATGCCAAAGCTGTACTTGAAACAAAGCTAGTAGTCCTGGTTACAAATACAGGCTGATACTGTGGTGCTGAACAACAGGCATATGATAAAGGCTCTTTCCCAGCAAGCTAAGATGATGTCCTAATGAGTAGTTACAATTCCCATTCTCACTGTTCTTCAACTCCTATGTGTGAAGTTACAGTGGACAGAACTACAATTGGTGGAGTTTTGAGGGTCTTAACACATAGCATCTGATTACAGGGCAGATTCATACATGGATGCATATGTACATGTGATATACATCGTTTGGATAGACATGCAGTTGAGTCATAGACAGCCAGAATAATGAGCAGTGAGAGCAGGGAGTGGATGGCTGCATGGCCACAGCACAAAGCTTGAAAGACCAGCAGAGTAGCAACATGTCTGTGGCTTAAATTGTTCCTCATTTGTGCTTGACTGAGCATACTTCTTTTGATGCCTACTAGACTCCTACTTTGTATGGAATCCTGAAAACTAGTTCATACACTTATTGAAAAACAGAGGACAGATTGACATGCTTTGTCATTTATTTTTGACTCTTCTTTTGTAAAAGATTGGATAAACAATATAATGAACTTGGCATCAAATATTGTGTTATCGAGATCTTCTTGATAGTCTTTATTTCTTGCTGTACCTTGAACCCCGTGTTCTGCAGCCCTTGCACGATCTCTTTGACATTTCTGGTGAACCCGACGTGAAAGTGCTGCGTCATCAGCAAGATGGGAGACTCGCAAGAAGAGATGACAGATGATAATGTCATGAAGAACCTGTTTCAGTCATTTACCATGTATATGCAGCAGCAAGTTCATGCAAAACGAGACAGTGATGCTATGGATGCCTTGAAAGCTGTCCAACAGGAGATGAAGCAGTTTAATGGCCAGCAAGTGTAAACTTACCTGCATTTGTATGAAGAAAAGATGAAGTTTTTTTGTGTTTCTCAAGATGTTTGGAGCCGCTACTTCTTGCGGATTGTGGTTCGAGCTCTTGAAGGTCGAATTGCAGAAATTCAAGAGGCACATGCAGGTTGGGCTGAATTTAAAAAGGCATTAAAAGATGAATATTTCCTGGAGGATACAGGTCTTATGAATCGCAGGAATTTTTTAGCATGGGTTTCTATGCCTAATAAGGGACTTTCTGTTACCGCTCTTCTGCGAGAGTTTGAAAGCCGTTATGATCAGTTGGATGGGACTGAACAACAAGCTTTGGAGATGCAGAAAGTGGAGTTGTTTTTGCAAGCTGCAGATGCTGATTTACAGGAAAAATTGGATGATCTTTTGGAAGATCAAGCTACTGATTCAGGTTTAAAGACTGAGTGGAGACATGTTATTGATGCTGTGAATGCCCTTGTCAAGAAGCAGCGCAGGAGAGTCAGATTGCATCGTAATACAGGATTAGTTCCTGAAAAATCCTTGGAGACTTCTTCTTCTACCCCTGCTACTTCTTTGCCTAAGCCTACTCCTCCTGTTGTGAATCCACCACTACCTGCTGCTCCAGTGCCCTTATCTGTAGATGATGTTATTAAAGGCTTGGCGGATTTGACGATTGAAGCAGTCAAAGCTGAAGTTGGTAAGTTAAAGGAGCAACTTATGTCAGTACCTGCTGTAGCACCTGCTCCAGTGACTGCTTTTCCAGCTGGTCAAAGAAAAGGGTGACGATGTATTTGGTGTGATAGTACAGAGCACCAACATTGCAGAGATTGTGATGCTTTTCAGGAAGCACGTAAGAAGAATGTAGTGTTCTGGGGACAAGATGGGAAGATATGGTTGACAGAGACTGGCGCTCCTCTTGACACGAACTTCGGTAAGGGAGGTATGAAGAAGCTTGTTGATGATATGGCTGCGCGATCAGCTTATGTGAGTGTTAGAGGAGATGCTTCAGCTTTTGGAGTCTAGCTTGAGCAGAAATCTGATGGAGACTCTGCTTTATGGTCTTCTGCCTTGGAGATAGCGAGAAGAGGGAAAGTTCAAACTTCTACTATGACTTGTGTGGGCTCTAGCATCCGAGGAGAAACAGGATGGGATTCTCCTGTTGACAGGTATTCTATTTTTGCTTATATGGCTAAAATGCAGGGTTTAGATGCCATGGTTGAAGAAAAGAGAAGAAGAGATGAGGAGGGTCCTAGCTCCTCCAAAAAGACTAGAGGGGGTGACTTTGTTTCACCACCTGTTACAGCTCCACCTATGTCAAATTCTCCAGCTCAAACAGGTTCTGAACAACCAATGGGAGACAAGCAGAAAGAAAAGAAGCAACCAAGAAAAGAGCCAGGATTCAAGCTCTTGTCAGACCTTGAAATGTAAACAGATATGAGTAAGATTTTTCATGAAAGAATTTTGAATACTGAAGTCACTTTTACTGTTGGAGAGGCTCTTGGGATTGCTAGAAGAGAAATACAGGATCAGATGCAGGATCTTTTGCGGAGGAAACGACATGCGATGGAAGGACCTGCTTTACAGGGATTGTGGCATGGAGCTCTTGGGAAAGAGCATGATGATGCAGTGATGGTTGAGAATGCTTCTGTTAATCCGCAATTGGAGAAAATAGTGCAGCCTATGCAGTATGAAGATGATGAGACCCCTATTCTCATTCCTTGTAGCCATTTTTCACGAAGTCATTGGGCTAGAGCGACCACTGAGACAGTGGTAAGGATTGGAGAGAAACAAATTCCCTTGATTGCTTTAGTTGATCATGGTTCTGAAATTAATCTTATTGCTCGAGGTGTTTATGAGAGTGGCAAGTGGCCTATGGATGCAGAGCATGGTTGGCGCATGAGAGCCGCCAATAATACTTCTGGTGATATGTATGCTGCTTGTCCGAGTATCAGAATTTCTATTGGTAATGTTGAAGAGGATTATCATTGCTTTGTTCAGGATTCATGCTCTTATCCGATTATTCTTGGACAGCCTTTCATTACAGAAGTAAGAATGGAAACAAAAGTGATGGATGATGGATCAGCTTATGCACGGATACGCAGTAAAGATGGTATGCGAGCTGTTCAGTTTATGACTGTTGGGGTAAATCATCCGAGAAACAGGGACTCCTTGCGTGAGGCACCACTACCTGCGAAGGAGTTGGATTTTCATTAGGTACCGCTGTCTTGCGAGACGCCAGTGGTACGGAGCGGAGAAAAGAGGAGATCTCGCCTCCTGGCAGTCAGTCTTTCTCCAATAACTTTGTTGGGTTTACTTCAGATAGTTCGATAAGTTATCAGAAAATTTCAGATTTGCCTAGAGCTGCCAGGCAGTACATTGGTCGTAAGGAGAAAGAGTTGAAGAATACAGGTATTTTGCAAGCAGAAGAGCATGTGGATGGATTGTATGAAGGGATGTCTTATGCAGATACATTGTTTGAGATGAGAGCAATGCTGAAAACTGATGTATGCAAGGGTTCAAAGATCATACCTGTGCAAACCTTGGATATGTTTCAAGAAATTTCTGGTTTTATGCTGCAAACAGAGTTAGAGGCTGAGAAAACTCAACAAACTGAATTTATGGCTGATCTTGATCAGCTAATAGAAGTGCAGAGGGCTGAATCCATTCAGCCAACAGAGTTGAATGCAGAAAAATTTCTGCATACAGAGTTTCAGGATGCGTCTATGCAGTCCATTGAGTCGAGGGCTGAATTCATTCAGCCAACAGAGTTGAATGCAGAAAAATTTCTGCATACAGAGTTTCAGGCTGCACCCATGCAGTCCATAGAGCTAAAGGCTGAAATTTTTCAGCCAACAGAGTTGACAGATGCTGAAAATTTACAGAAATTGCAGCAAAGGAAAGAGTGCTTGAATGATGCCAAGGTTGACACAAAATATAAAACAGTTGATAAGAAGGTTAAGCCGGTTGCAGGCCCGCTTCCTTCTGATAGTGATGAGCAGATTGAAAAAGCTATGAAGCAGCCTATGTTGAGGGATCCTGCAAATATTGGACATAAGTTTACAGCTGAAACACTTGCAGAATTGAAGATTGGAAATGAAGATTTTTTGCTTCCAGTGGAAAAAGAATGTTTTAGAGAGATGCTTGGACGTCATGGCAAGGCATTTACTTTCTTTCCCCATGAAATTGGCTGCATTAGTCCCGAATTGGTAGCACCTATGGTCATCTTCACTGTTCCTCATGTACCATGGAATATACGTCCTATACCTGTGCCTAAAGCACACTTGCCAAAGCTGATAGAGTTGCTGAATGAGAAGATTAAAATGGGGATTTTGGAGCCCTCTTCAGCACCCTATTCTAACAGGTGGTTTACTGTACCAAAGAAGAATGGTACTTTGAGATTTATTCAGGATATGCAGCCCGTGAACAAGGTGACAATCAGAAATGTGGGTACAGGTCCAGTTGTGGATGAATTTGCTGAGGCTTTTGCAGGACGAGCCATCTATTCACTAGGTGACTTGTATTCAGGTTATGATCAGTTTCAGCTTGCCTTGGAAAGTAGGGATATTACTACTATGCGGACACCTATTGGTCTTGTGAGGATGTGTACCTTGCCTCAAGGTGCTACAAACTCAGTTGCTCATATGATGAATGCTATGCATAGAGTTCTTCGAGACTATATTCCGCAGTATACCATGCCATTTCTAGATGATGTGCCTATTAAGGGTTGTGCAGAAGAAGAAAAGAATGAAAGTCTTGATTTGCGTGGATGTAGACAGTTTGTGGCTGATCACTTGAATGCTTGTGAGCAAATTTTGACACGATTAGAGGAGGTAAATTTGACACTTTCAGGGCTGAAATCTGTCTTTGCTGTTAATGAAGTCATCATAGTTGGGCATATGGTTGGATATTATGGCAGAAAGCCTTCTCCTGCAAAGGTGGATGCCATAAACAGGATTGCAGAGTATTGCTCAACTACTTCAGAGGTGCGGAGATTTGTGGGAGCTTGTGTATTTTACATGATTTGGATTCCTCATTTTGCTCATATTGCAGATGTTCTCTATCAGCTGCTTCGAAAGGGGCAGAAATTTCATTGGGATGAGAAGCATTCAAAAGCCATGCGTAAGCTTAAGAAGCTGTTGCAATCAGCTCCTACTCTACGCAAGGCGGATTATCAGTGTGGACGGCCGATCATGTTGACAGTTGATACTAGCCCTATTGGTATAGGTTGGGCTGTGGGACAGGATGATGCTGATGGAAATAGGTATGCTATCCGCTTTGGAGCTAAAGTTCTTAATGAACGACAAAGGAGATATCCGCAGATCAAAAGAGAGTTGTGGGGAGTAGTCACTGCATTGAAGTGTGATAAAGGGTATTTCATTGGAGCTTCAGTTATTGTGGAAACAGATTGCTTACCTTTGCTTGGCATGATAACTAGTTGCTCAACTCCAGATATAGCGATGCTTCGGTGGATTGCCTATATCAAATCATTGAATCCAGAATTTCGACACATAGCAGGGAAAGATAATCCAGTTGCTGACATGCTTTCTAGAGCGAGATATGAGGATGAGGAGTCAATGCTTGCAGAAGATGATGAGACAGAGTTTGCTACTTCTGTCCTTACTCATGATTGTCATGTATCTACTGTTGAAGCTTTTATTGAAGAGCTTTATGTTGATGAGTGGCTGCAAATTGGACAGTATCTAAGTTCATTGACTCGAAGAGCTGATTGGACAGATGATGAATTCAAGAAAATCAGAAGGAAGGCTTATGGGTATTTCTTGAAAGATGGTTTTCTTTGGAAGCATCCAAGAAAGAGACGAGGCTTGCCCTTGAGAGTAGTTTGTGATGTAGTGATGCAAATACAGATTATGCGAGAGTTTCATGAGAGCTCATGGGCAGGACATAGAGGTGTATGGGCTACCTATGAGAAAATCAAAGAAAGATAGTGGTGGAAAGGGATGTATAAAGATGTTTCTCACTTTGTGGAGACTTGCAGGGATTGCCAGCTTTACTCATTAGTGCGACATCGTGATGAGTTGCATCCAACTTATCCACTATGTATGCATTACAAGTGGGTGGTAGACTTGGTTACTTTGCCAGTGGGACTTTGGCAGATGAGATATCTTGTCTTGGCTAGGGAGGATCTTACAAACTATGTTGAAGGTAGACCACTGAGGACGAAGACCACCGCTACAGTATGTAAATTCTTGTTGGAAGAAATATTTTGCAGGTATGGATGTATAGGCAAGATTACAGCTGATCGTGGAGAGCTAGATGCTGATGAAGCTAGAGAATTCTTCTCACGGCTTGGGATTAAATTGGCTCTTACTACTGCCTATAATCCAGAGGGAAATGGCAAAAGTGAAAGAGGACATCCGCCAATAGTTAAAGCATTGGCAAAAGCTTGTAGAGGACGGATTGGAGATTGGCCGAGGTTACTATCTTTTGCATTGTGGGCTGATCGCTCTACACATAGTGTGACTACTGGATACATGCCTGCGGAGTTGATGTATGGGCAAAAACCTGTCATGCCTACTGAAATTTGTGCTCTCACTTGGAGTGTTCTTCCTTGGCATGAGAATTTATCAAGGGAAGAGCTGTTAGCCCTTCGGATTCGTCAACTAGAGAGAAGAACAGAAGATGTGCAGCTAGCTGTTGACCGTTTGAAGGCAGCCCGTCTCAGAAATAAGGACAGGTTTGATTTAAGGCATCGCTTGAGGCCTAGAGCCATAAAAGAAGGAGATTGGGTTCTAGTCTACGACAGTAGTCTAGAAAATCAGCATAGTAGCATGAGAAAAATAATTCAAGGATGGTTTGGACCGTATGAAGTGAAAAAGGTTTTTGACAATGGTACCTATGAGCTGGCTGAATTAGATGGAACATTATTGAGGGTGCCTATTGCTGGAAAATGAGTCAAGATTTTCAAGAGAAGAGAGGATGAAGAATATGCACTTGAAGCATTGACAGAAGAAGAGCAAGTAGAAGAAAGACAAGCAGAAGAGACAGAAAACATAGATGATGAAGTTGATGTGGAAATAGGTCCACTAGAATCAGAAGATGGACTTGACCTGTTTGTGGACTTGAATGATCCTGGATAGTTGGCACATCCGGAGGATGCGCAGGTTTAGAGGGGGTGGATGTCGTGTTGCTGCGCATCTAAGCCATGAACACCTCCATTTTTGTTGTGCATTTGTGTTAATTTCTGCGTGTGATTCATTGTTTGTGTGATGCTTTTTAGTAATTCGCATCCAATGTATATATTCCCTTAGAGCATGCACATGATTTTGTTTGGATGCATGATGTGTCATCATTGCTCCTTTCTCACTGAAATCCTCATGAGAGATTGATAATATATACACTGTCAGAGGCCGTCATAGTGGCTGAACAGGTTGCGAGGAGGATGAATTCCGTCAATAGGACTGAAATGCTGATTGCAAAGAGATGTCAGACATCAGATGTTGTGGAAAATCACTACGTCAGAAGCAAGGAGATGAACAGAGGGTAATATGTGAAAGCTTTTACATTGTAAAGTCTTATGGATACATCCATTGCTTGTTATGAATCAAGCTAACAGAAGAAGCAATTGATCTTTTGGTTATCTGACAAGAATGTATGGGGTCGAAAACCGTGAAAGCTTTATGCAGAACATGATCCAAAATGAATGCCCTTATTACGAGATTAAGTGGATGATGATGCTGTGTCTTAGTGGGGGGGTAAAAAGGAAGGTCGCTTGCCTAATTCTGACATGTGAATAAGAGAAAGAAAAACTAAAGATAGAGGAGAAAAGGAAGGGAAAAAGGAGACTAATTGGGGAAAAGAGTATTCGAATGGCAAAAGGGAGGGAAAAAGACGGATTGTCATGCGCTTGAATTGGAGGAGAGGTTCCTTCTTTTTGGGCTCTCTGTGGCGAAAGGAGAGGGAGCAATGCTAAAGGGGAAGGAGAAAGCTCTAATTTGGGAAAACCGTGTGTGGAGAAAAACCTTGAGCAGGAGAGGTTCAGAAGGGGAGAAATAACTTAGCGCAGCACGGAAGATTCGTTTTTGGGATGCAGAGTGTGGGTTTGCAGATTGCTATCGTTGATGAAGAAGAGAGGATGGCTAGCAAAGACAGAGAGATGGTGGTGAACGTGAGCGAATACGAGGCCATCGCCTAGCAGAGGCTGCATGAGGTTGACGTCACGAGGAGGGTTGATCCTGGACAGAAGGAGAAGATGAAATAGAGAAGAGTGAAGGGGAGATTGATCAATTTGGGGAGTACCACCATAAAGACAGGACTGCCTGGAGAATTCGGGTGAGAGTTACGCATGGCCAACAGTTATTGCTTGTTTTCAATTTGGGGCTGAGGATGAGGGTCATGGGAAGCCCCTCGACGATGACCAGGCATGGCCGCACTCGGTGGAAGATCGAATGTGGAACCTGGTGGCTAGTAAGTTGGCATTCGATGACCAAATGCGCACTAAAATTGACAGAGAGGTTACGGGCAGCGAAGTGAGGAGGGGTCTTTCTGACATGCAACCCAAGATCGCTCGAGGACGACAGAACAAGCTGAAGTCTGATGCGGCCAAAGACGAGCTCGTGTTCAAGCTTCTGAGCATGGACTTGAAACTCAATGGAGCTGTGCAGAAACCAGGGTTGCTTAATGTTGTTCCCATTCTAGCGTTTCTCCTATTTCTGCAAACAGCACTGAGAAGAGATTCAAATCCCTGCCATCCTCTGAAACGCTGCCTCGCAATGAAACACTCGGTGGCTATATCTTTGTTTGCAACAATGATACCATGCAAGAGGATTTGAAAAGGCAGCTTTTTGGCTTACCACAGAGATATCGCGATTCAGTGCGAGCTATCCAGCCTGGTCTACCCTTGTTTTTATACAATTACACAACTCATCAGCTTCATGGATTTTTTTGAGGCAGCTAGCTTTGGAGGTTCAAATATTGATCCTACTTGCTTGGGAGGATAAAAAAATGCAAAGGAGAATCGAGATTTCCAGCACAGGTGCGGATTCGAGTCAGGAAAATTTGCAAACCCTTGGAGGAAGACTCTTTCAGGCCAGTGTTGTATCACTATGATGGGCCAAAATTCCGTTTGCAGCTCTCAGTCCCTGAGTCTTTGGAGTTGCTGGATTTGTTCACGAAGGGTGGCTCTGCATAGGGACTGGAAATGTGATATGCTAGCCAAGTGTTAACATGCCAAAGCTGTACTTGAAACAAAGCTAGTAGTCCTGGTTACAAATACAGGCTGATACTGTGGTGCTGAACAACAGGCATATGATAAAGGCTCTTTCCCAGCAAGCTAAGATGATGTCCTAATGAGTAGTTACAATTCCCATTCTCACTGTTCTTCAACTCCTATGTGTGAAGTTACAGTGGACAGAACTACAATTGGTGGAGTTTTGAGGGTCTTAACACATAGCATCTGATTACAGGGCAGATTCATACATGGATGCATATGTACATGTGATATACATCGTTTGGATAGACATGCAGTTGAGTCATAGACAGCCAGAATAATGAGCAGTGAGAGCAGGGAGTGGATGGCTGCATGGCCACAGCACAAAGCTTGAAAGACCAGCAGAGTAGCAACATGTCTGTGGCTTAAATTGTTCCTCATTTGTGCTTGACTGAGCATACTTCTTTTGATGCCTACTAGACTCCTACTTTGTATGGAATCCTGAAAACTAGTTCATACACTTATTGAAAAACAGAGGACAGATTGACATGCTTTGTCATTTATTTTTGACTCTTCTTTTGTAAAAGATTGGATAAACAATATAATGAACTTGGCATCAAATATTGTGTTATCGAGATCTTCTTGATAGTCTTTATTTCTTGCTGTACCTTGAACCCCGTGTTCTGCAGCCCTTGCACGATCTCTTTGACACCGGCATATTATCTGCTCTAAAAGGAAACTAGCAGTTTCTTTAGCATCATCTTTCCTTGTTGCACGTGCTTCTAACCACTTTGTGAAGTAGTCAGTTGCTACAATGATGTACCGCTTTTGTGCAGTCGACGACGGAGTAATAGGACCCACAAAGTCTATTCCCCACTTCTCAAATGGAAGTATCGCCATAATAGGGGTGAGTGGTCGTTTCCTATTCTCTCGACTATCGTGTCGTTGACAAATATCGCATCTCTTAACATACGCAAACGCATCCTGGAAGATGGCAAGCCACCAATAACCTGCTCTTAAAGCCTTTTGTGCTGTAAGCCGTCCAGCAAAATGGCCACCGCAAGCAGAATCATGGCACTCTTCCAAAATGAATGGCACCTCATCAGGCATCACACATCGGCGATAGATGTCATCAACCCCTTGCCGATATAATGTACCTGCAATCAAAGCAAACTTTAACGCTTGCTGCTTAATTTTCCTTCTCTCAGCTTTAGATAATTCGGATCCCACCTCTCCTGTTGATAAATAATGTGTTATTGTAGCATACTAGGAGGGAATAGATGCCGTATCTATTTTAAATAACATCTCCATGTCACTACCTTCAGCCACAGATTCTTTCGGCTCCCCAAAGTCCACTAGACATTCCACGATGCCTTGCAACCTTGGTGGCTTACTCTTGATTTCATAATCAAATTCCTACAAAGTGATTAACCACTTCGTTAGACGGTCAGGCGGCTGTAGCTTATTCATCAATAGTCGAAGTCCCTCCGCCTTCGTATAAAGCACGACTTTCTCATAGAGAATGTAATGCCTGAACTTCTTGGTCCCAAAGACCATCGCTAGACACAATTTCTCCATGTAAGTATAGTTGATTTCGGATACCCCTAGCTTCCGACTAGCAAAAGCAATCGGGTGGTACCACTTCTCTTCCCAAAATTGGGCTAAACAGTAGCTGATACTATACATGGTGGCTGCTGAAAATATATAGAACATCTCACCTCTTTTAGGTGCTTTTAAAACGAGCGCTCTTGCTAGCTCTTGTTTCACATCCTCGAATGCTACCTTACAAGGGTCACCCCATACAAACGAACATCTAAAGGACAATAAATTTGTAAGCGGCAACGTTCTTTCTGCCAAGGCGTTTATGAATCTACGATAGTAACCAACCGAAGACAGAAAGCTATGAACCTCCTTCGGAGTGCGTGGTGGACCCATGGCAACTATAACTTTGACCTTCTCGGGGTCTGTCGCAATTCCTACCGAACTGACCACATGACCCAGCAACAGCCCATAAGGTACTCCAAAAACACACTTCCATGGGTTTAAGGCGATGCAGAATTGTCTACAGTGCTCAAAGCATTTTCTTAGAATGATCAACTGCCTTTCTCTCACGGTGGCAGCCCCTAAATCATCAATAAACACCTTCAACTCTTCAAGGGATATGTCACCGAATGTCTTATCTGCTGTTCGTTGCCACGAACCAGGCGCATTGCATAAACCAAAGGCCATCACATAGTACGCAAAAGTACCAAATACAGTGATAAAAGTTGTTTTCAACTTGTCCTCTTCTGCAATTGCCATTTGGTTGTATCCTGCAAAGCAATCCATAAACGAATATATCTCCCTACCCGCTAAGTGATCCAAAATCTGGTCAATAAGTGGCAATGGGTAGTAGTCCTTAACTGTCTGCTTATTCAGCTCCCTAAAGTCTACACATAAACGGATTTGATTATTCTTCTTCTTTCTAATCACAACTGGCGAACACCATTCCGTGTGTTGCACAGGAAAAATCAAACCCGCTTTTCAAAGCTTCTGTAACTCTTCAAACAGCCCGTCCCTCAATTCGAAAGGCATACGCCTTACTTTCTGCCGTACAGGACGACTACCCTCTTTCAACGGAATTGTATGAACAGCAAGGCTAGGAGGGATGCCTCTCAACTCATCATAACTCCAGGAAAAGATATCACGGAATTCCTGGATCAAGGCCACATAGTCCTCCCTTTCTGCTGTACTGAGCATAGAACCTAATTTGATTGGCCACGAATCATCAGGCGTACCAAGGTCTAGCTCGATAACATCTGCATCTCTTATACGATCTTGGGCCTCTATCGGCTCATTCAAAGTGATCTGATAGATGTCCTCTGTGGTGGATCCCTCTTTGGACTCATCACTCGATGATGTCTCACTGCCAGATAAATCTTCTAATGTCTCCAATTCTGTAGAAGATAGAGGAGCTCTCTCACTCTAAGGGGACTCAGGATAAGCATCAACCACCACACGCTGGGCACCTCTGCCGAATATTAGTCGACCGGCAGGTATATCTACTTGGCAATCCGCTTGCAAGATCCAAGGTCGTCCGAGTAATACTTGGTAACTTGGCCGGCCTGCAAAATGAATCACCCTAAAGTCCATTAGGCATTCTACATTTGCAACAGTGACATGGACCTTAGTAATGCAGCCTTCCGGCTGTCTCAAACTATCATTTGCCATTCTGAGAATTGTGGAGGTATCTTTCTCGATCGCAAGGCCCAACCTTTCCATCAGTTCAGAACTCATAATGTTGACCGATGATCCCGTGTCGACAATGGCATAATCTACTAATATCCCATCGACATAGGCTGCAACCCTTGGGCAATGCTTCTCAGCATGCTCGAACCAGTCATCACCAACTCGCGCAATACCCAAAGGTTCTACGATATACCCGGTACGTAGGATCTTTCTAAATTCCTTACGTACTCCTGGGGAAAGCTTAATAAGCTGTAAAAGATTCACATCTAGTTTGACTTCGTAAAGAGAGCTCGCCAAATCGAATTCATGATAGTTCGATAGAGCTCGCTTTTCACGCCAAACCATCCGCTCTTTAGGTCGTTGCACCGGCTTTATTGCCTCTTTCTTAACTTTCACCTTCTTCTTTGGTGGTTCCTTACCGGCTTTACTTTCTACGAGCTTCAAAGGTCCCCCTTCCATGGCAGGATCCAAAACTTGCGTTCCTTTGTCACCTTGTTTAGGGTTTCCGTCGACAGGCTTATCCTTGTCGGCTTCTCTACCCTTTTGACCTCTTGTAAGAACAGCTCGTAAATTAGAGGTTTCAGCATCGTTAACACGTACAGCCTCAATCAAACTAACCCCACTACCACTTGGTAGCTCCTCCACTGTAGTCTTTGGTCGTTGAAGTATTTGTTTAGGCCCGTCCTCTCGCTGGGAATCATTTCCTGGGGCACGATGATTAACAGGCCCTGGTTGCCGACTTCCTCGCTGGAGGAAACTGATCTTACTCCAGCAAGTAGCTGCTAAATGGCCGGATTTTCCACAAATGTCGCACTTAACATTCGGGCAATTCCTTGGATAGTGCTACCCACCACACCATTTGCAACTAAACCTCGAAGGTGCACCCTCCTCTGGGTATCTACTTCCTATCAAATTTTTTTGTTTTTTAAGGAAGTTGACATCAACGGCTATTTGTCGATACTGCTCTGTAATCATATCGGTATAATGCTTCATCATGTCCTTAACCTTGCCAAGAACATTGGAAGAACTCGACTCATAGCCTTGGTCATTACCATGTCGTTCCATCGGCCTAACAATTCGATTAGGCACTGGTTGTTGAGTCACAGGCATGGTGTTAGAATTGACTGCCTGGCCTCCACCATTTGGAGCCATTTGACTGCCCGTAGGCATCGACATGCTAGGGGGAGCTGGTAATAAAGGCACATTCTATATCATGTTCCCTCTCCCATTAGGGTTAGCCATCGCTATCCCTTGGCCACTACTGCCATTGGCCATTGACACATTATTTCCCAATACTAAACCCATGTTCGAATTGCCTCGAGAAGCATAGGCTGCTTGTAGTCGGGATTCCACCTCTTGTGCTCGTGTAATGGCAGTATCTATATCCCCCAAGGGGACACTAATCAACTGCAATTGGATATTAAAGTCCAAACCATGTAGAAAATATTGCAATTGGGCAGCTGTGGGGATAGGAATAGAGGTGTCCAACTTACGGAAAACCTCTTTTATCTTCTTCGCATAAGCACGAATATCTTCATGTGGTTCTTGGCGGGTCACGTTGAGTACACGCAACCAATATTGCCCACCCCTTTCAGGGGCAAACTCCCTTTGAAAAGCTCCATAGAATGCATCAATGTTCAATATGGTTCCGGCTTCTAAACCATGATACCATATAGCGGCTCTTCCTTTGAGAGTCATGTTGAAGAACATCATTAAATGTCCTTCTTCTTGGATGCAACAATTAAACATCAGCTTTTGAAACTCCCTAATGTGGAGTTCCGCATCTTCCTCAACTAGCCCATTAAAAATGGGTAGCGGGTAACCTAGAGCCGGCAAATCCGTCGTCCCTGCTGGAATTGCAATAGGCTGCCCCATGACGAGGATTGGATTTGCACTAGGAATAGGGGACGGTGGGGTTACGCCTCCCGCACTTGATATAGACTAGCTTATAGAAGGAAGGGGAGCACTAGAGCTTCCACCTTCTCCTAACTTACTGCTTGTGGTACTAAGACCACTAGATCCACTCCCTCGTAAGGGTTCAGCACCGCTACGCTTAGGGGAATATCTCCTAAAAATTTCAGCACGTCGCCTAGCTCTTTCGTCTCTTTCTTGCTTTTGGATTTCTGCTAGACGATGCTTATCAATAAATAACGGATCAGTCTCAGTATCCTTTGGCATAAACTGCTAGTTGGTCCCTAAACAACCAAGATTCGAGAACCGCCACTTTTAAGCGGCTCCCGGCAGACGCACCACTCATGGACCTAAAAATGGGCCGGCACTGGCTCATGCACTAGCCGGGCCTCATCACTACGCAGAAGACAACCCCTCGGCCTCGCGGCCAGGAGCGTCTATCAAAATCTCTGCCTTCCTAAACATTGCGTTTGTAATACGTTGTAGTCCAATTGATCCTAACCCAATATTACTCCTTAGAGGGAGTCCCTTTCACATAGCCAAAAGGCTCGAATCACATACACATGGGGTTTCTCCTACGGCTGAATGCCGTCAACCCTGTGCGACTCTCCTACACCTTGGGGATTGGCCCCTCGATGCGTCCCTCAACATTTAGACATTTAGCACAAACGTCGCTCAAGGTACCCAATAAACGTGTCCAGGAATGTACCATTGTCCTCACTTGTTTTCCCCTTTAGGATCCCACGACTATCCTACGGTTTAGGGTATCTCACTGCCTCTCAACGTAGGCCATGTCCTCATAAACCAATTGCAATGCATGTCCAGGAGTTGATCACTGATACTTTTAAATCTTTTTCCATGCTCCATGCATTTGGTAGATGTCTAGTGCTCAAACATTTAGCAAGCAGTATTGTGCACAAGTGCAAAAACATTCTTTTAATGGTTTCCAACTACCGTTCGTGCTTCGTTGCATGGGCTTAGCACCGAGGTGATCCTCATGCTACTAAGCTCTTAATTTTAATTATCATCCGTCCTAAAATTCTATGCATAGAAATCATCAACTTTTCCATCATCTCACACGGCATTTAGACATATTTCAACTTCTCTACCCTTCCCCATTTAAGTATTACATCGTTGGATAGGTTTATAGGGTATTTTGACATCACTTTATGTATAAAAAACGGGAAAAACCACACTAGAACAAGAAGGTGGGGTTGAACTAAGGCAAATCCTCATGCTTCAGTCCCCACAAACATTCACAAACATTGTTCTTATTTATCCTTATTTTTCAGAACCCAAAATGCATTTTTTTCCTATTTTTTAGGGGTTTTTCACTATTTTCTTGTATTTTCCCTTATTTTCCTGCATTATTTAATTACTGAAAATTAAGAACAGGTTGTGGGCTATGGCCCTTAGTTTCTTCTTGCAGAAAAATGAAAGTTTAGTTGATGTTCCTATTCACTTTCCCATTTTTATGCCAAAAACCCTCATTTTTCCTTGTTTTTTCATGTTTGACGTGTTTTAGCATATTATTTTGAACCACAAAATGCATATTTTTCTGATTTTTTTATTATGACTAGCAAGAACTCATAGAAAACAGCAACATGAACAATTATTATCCCACATGAACAACATTTCATCAAACAAAAGCCATAAAAGCTCAAATTTCCTTTGAAAATGTTAAATTACCGCTTATTTGCGTGTTTCGGGTTTCATGTCCATGGCTGTAGATTTGGAAAACAGCAGCACTTCATGTCCAGCACCATCACCAATCACCATTTCCAGCCCATGGAGCAATCCGATCCATGGCGAACAAGCCTCCATCATTCTTTCTTCTTCCTTCTTCTTCCCACATGAACTTGCATTTAGAAGAGAGAGAGGGAGGAGAGAGAAAGACTGAAATCAGAATTCTTCATAGAGACCACCATTTCTCGGGTGAGAGGTGGCGATAGAGTCCACAGACAGAGGGGAATGAAGCCCCATAATCCATTGGGGGGGTTGTTTGCAGCAGCCATGATGCCCTCTCTCCATCCATGGCGAAAAAAATGGCGCCCTCTGTTGATCACGTTTTTTCATCCCTCTTCATTCTCTCTCCACGTTTTTTGCTTCATAAGATGCATAATTTTTTTGGGGGGGTCCAAACTCAAAAGGCATGCTCAAATTTGGCCTCCCAAGTGTCCACATTTTCATATCTTGACCGTTTCCTTGGCCATTTCCCCGTCCGGACTCCGAATTGAGCTCTGAAAAATCCTGGGCGTCCCGCTTAGCATCCCGCATTGGCCAGTAGCTTGTGTCAACCCGCACGACTGTCTGAAAAATTATGAAAAATCAACAAGTGTCGCTCGGACGCCTTTAAAACACTTTGACGCTTAAAATCGTCCTAGATCGAGCTACCGCCTTTGACATTGAATATTTTTCCCTTGATATTCATAATTTTTAGCTATTTTTAAGCACTTCCTGTCACCTAAATTCCGCTCTCAGCAATGTAGCTTCCCTGCGCTGCTTCCTTTAGCTTATCCCAAGTTTTATGCTTTCTGTGATTGCTTGGTCGTTACACCATTGCTTGCGCCAAAGCCTAGCTTCGCCACTAAGTTTGAGCTTGGAAATCATATCCCGATTTACATGCACTGTTCTTGCTCCACTTGTAACGTGTCCACTTGTTCGCTTGCAAGACACGTCTTAGCAGCCCATCGAAAACAGGTTCTAAAAGGCTCCGCCTGGCACTCCCATGGAATGTTACGGGGTTTGCGATCTAGGTATTTCCAAGTCTGCCAGGTAGCGGAAGTATTCCGGCCGTTCCCATGTAAGACCGGCCTGAATCAGGGTTTCCCTAATGGTCAAGTTCCTAGAGAGTAACTAGCGTCGAACCCCAGGTGAACTACTTTACGCAGAAATGTCAGGGTCGAAGCGGATTCATGTTGCACTTGGTTCAAGGAGAATGGAAAATGAGAGGGATGCAAAGCTCAACCTCTCTGTCCATAAGGCATAGTCCCATTATGTTCCCCTAAAACAACATAAATCGGGATTCTAGTAATCTAGACTCTAGGTCAACATTCCTTGTTGTTCATTTCCCTCGAGAAAAGATCCGTGTTGTCGATTTCGTTTGAGAAAAGTTCTCGGCCAACCGAAACCACCCATCGGTAGGACAGACACATGGCCACATCCACACACTTTCCTCAGGGTTGTTTTAGTTGTCTAATTACCTACCACAATTAGTTGGACACACAAAAATAGCTTCCTTAATTAGCCAATTAGACATCGGTTCCTTCATGTAATCTTAGCACTTGACATAGAAAAACAGTTTCAAACAAGTTCCTTTACATCAATTGATCTTATTTATCTTTGGAATACATCCAGCCCCAAGGCTAATCCATAATCCGCCCGAAGGCAATCCATAGTCCGCCCAAAGGCAATCCAGCAATCCACAGGGATTGCTAATCCAAGATTCCGCACGTAGACTAGTATGCGGGCCTCGAGATTCAATCCCGAGTTGCATTGGCCTCTTGTGCAGGGTCCGAAAGGCAAGGGATTTACGGCCAGAGCCCCCCCTGGCACCCAAGTGTCCTCCTGCTTCAAGTAGTGCACAATGGGAGACCTCTCGCGAGGGGTTCGGTCCAGTTCCCAGCGTGGCTAACAACCTCCCTGGTAAGGGTCAGGCAGACAGTCGGGGGTAACTAATGTTGCCTCTCCCTTCAGGCCTTCAACCTGAAGCATTAATTATCTTTCCATCTTTAGTTCCTTGAGCAAACAATGCATACAATGCTCCTAAACTGTTACAAACACAATCAATCTAGTGGTCGTTTATTTGGCCAATTGCTAAGGAGTGAATCTTTCTCTCCGAATGCATCCAGCATTCGATCCGAGATCAATTGTGACTTGGCAAGATCCCCAAGGGTTTGTTTGTTTACCCTTTTGTCCTTGGGTTAGGGTCATACCTTGTCAACCCAAATTAATCAACACCTTAGGTTTCTTAAGTTCAGACAGTAAATCCTAGAACCATGTCGCTCTAACTTGATTGATCCTTTGCTTACCAAGCAATACATAACTTCCCTTAACTTGGCAAATTAGCCCAAGAAAGGTGATGTAGTAGGATGATTACTCATCCTCTTGCAAGTTAGACTTGCGCTAGAATCTGCCAACCTTGTTCCAAGGAGTGGCAAACCTCTCTTGTGATTAAAGCACAAGCCATGCGATGTTGCAACTTGTTGCACAAGTGTCGCACCTAACTCATGGGATCATTTCACTCATTGAACAGTGTTTCTTGGTTAAGGAATTATGTTTAGCTAAGATGTAGGGTTTCATTCATTGAACGGTGTTTCCTGGTCAAGGAATTATGTCTAGCCAAGATGTAGGGTTTGGGGTGTCTTCTTACCCAACCCAACCCTATTGTACTAGCCCGACCACGTTTGGTCCTAGGATTTCCAAACTCAATCCGAGTTTTAGCATTAGGTCGATCGATCCTTAGGGTAGAAACCCTAAATCCTTGTTTGCATGGGCGTCCAATTAACCCAACATTCCGTGAATGTGGGTAGAGCCTTTGGGTTTGAGGGTCTCCACTTGGCAACCAAGTGCAATACTAGGCAGAATTTCTAATGCTCTAAACCCTAGCTAGCACTTTGAGGTGTTCGTTGTACTAACTAGTTATGCTTATACGAATCCCTTGAGGGTTATACCCTTACAAGTGATCTAATCAAATCGGTCTACTGTTCATCATATAAATCGTGGGATTCTTATGAACATAGAAGAACTTCAGTGGGAGTTATATGAGGAATTTGCATACAAAATTCAGACATTGCTACCCAATAACCAACTTAGTTACATAAGTTCTTTTGTATTTAGCATATAATTTTTAGTTGTACCATGTATATTGATGAAAAATAAGTCTATGGGAACCTACAACTTGGTCAACTGGAAGTAATTGACAATTTGCAGGATAAATCACATTGATTCAAGTGCAAAAAAAAAGCCAAAAGTTGCCAAAAGTCCACTAGGTTCACAGGGGACCTGAAGTAATAGACTAAAGTGACCAGCAAGTGACCTGAGTAGGTCAAAAAGTGACCTGGGCCTGAGCAGGGAGCAGCTCGCATTTTTTGGCGCAGAATGTGGGCTGCACAGCCTGTCTACAACAAACTGGAGAAAGCTGAAGCTATGATGCATGCTTTGGATCATGCAAACTGAAGATCAATAGGACCTGAAGATGAAGATGTAAACACGGTGAGAGCTCCACTTATCTGTCCATTTGGTCTGATGAAAATGCATGATATGACAGTCTATAAAAGGGGGAAATCTGAGAGAAAAGTATTAAGCCTGCTCTTATGCACGACTTCTCTCATTTTGTCTACCTTATTCTTGATCCAATGAAGCCCGACTTGTACCCAAGTACTTGAGTGACTTTGGGGCAAGCAAAGGGTGAGGATTTTGAAGGTGTATGGGCTGTTATGGGCTGAAATAACCAATCATAAACAGGGCAGCCCACTGTTCTTGTCCATTTTTTATGAGCAAATAAGAGATTTATGTGGTTATAATAGAAGAAAATGTCATCTTTTCATCAGGACTTTTCTCATTAATGATTAGAGAAGCTTCTTCATGAGTTTATGCACTCATTTTGAGCTTGATTATGGGCTGGAATTTTCTATTTTAAAATAGGGTTGAAGCTAAAATTATGCTCCTTCAATGCAATCATGTATCATTAGCCCAAATCTTGAATGTATTTGAAGTCTATCAACATAATACTTGCTCCATAGAGTTGAAATCCGTCTATGAACTTGAAATAAAATCCATTAGAACTTGCATTTGAAATTCATGTTTGGATTGAGAATCTGAAAATATCCTTTATGTTATGGTGTATGTATCCAGAGGCATTTGATGTAATCAAGATAGAGTTATTTATTCCATTCATGTATGCTAAAAACATAGAGAAAAAGCTTGAATTATTCTTCCACATCTAAATCATTTCTAAATCCTAGATCTTGTTAAACCCCAATCTGTTTCCCTTTCCTGAACTTTGAATCCCATACTCCTCTTCTGCACTAAACCTCGGTGGTAGACCTTCAACCCTTAACACGACGACAACATGTAAACATACGATTCATTACTCCTATGTATTATAAGGTTTGCAATTACTCTTTTCTTTTCTTGCTAAATTCATTACGCATGATAATTTGGAGAATAACTTGCATAAAACCTACAAGGATTTACATCAAGGAACTATGCCTACAACCTTTAGTTTAATGCAATTGAATTTCATGCTTTAATATGACATGCAACTTCGATGAAATTTACGCATGATGAATATGTACCATGCAACCTTAATCCATTCTACAAGTGTCTTCACATGCAACATGCAATGTCCATGGTTTCATTTTCCTGTTATGTAATTTTTTGGATAACATCTAACGGATGTTAATGATTTTTCCTCATGAAAATCACAACAAGGGATTTATTGCCTAAATGCAATATACGCTTATTCTTTCCACGGCAAAAAAAAATGCATTTAATAATTTCATCTTTTAATCCTAAGCAATATGTGTTTAGGCTTGTCACTTTCGAAATGCACGAAAAGGCAACATGCGACTAGCTCGTAAGATGAATAAGTGGTTTATATTCATAGCTTTCCTATGAATTTTAAGCATGCCCAACGTAGAATTTAACTTCCAAGAACTTGGTTGTGAGGGCTTGCGATGATGTCCACGTGCAAGCTTGGGTCCGAGACTTCCGCGCATGCACCTTACGACTTGGGCTTTGAAGCCATCATTGATGATTTGAACTCCGTGAATTGCTCTTGCTTTTACGCGATCTCCAAACAGCCTCAAGATTTTCTTTCTCCCTCGTGCGTAGGAAATTCCTTTACCGAAACGTGGTTTTGAAAAAACAAACCCGGGAAGGCTTATAGGAACGAGGCTAATGGGAGCCCACCCTTATAAGCTTCTCAAGAAGCTTCTGCCTTATCCAGAAAACGTGGAGGGGGATAACGATGGTGGAGAGGGGATGACGAAGAAGGGGGGAAAGTTTATTGATGAGATGGGGGGAAAATGGGCGGCAGCAACAATACACACTGTAGGCGGCTACGTGGCATGGACGTGACGGCAGCGGCGGCATGCGACGGCACAGCAGCATAGGTGGACATGCGGCCTCCTCTTCCCTCCTCATTCATGTCCCTCAGCACAGCAGCCTCTGGCTCCTCCTTCTCCCCCTTGTGCCAGAGAGGGGGGGGTCTCATATAGCCTAAGGGGGGGGGGGGGGGGAAGAGACTCCACACACGTGGAGCCCTCATGCTTCTCTCTTCTCCCCATGCACTCCACCTCTACGCATCCTTCTCCCACTCCCTCTCCTCTAGCCATGCATCGGCTGGGGGGAAGGGATAATTAGGGAAATAAAATTTGCCTAAATTTTCACCATTATCCATTTTCTCTTTATCCAAGAAGGGTGTTCTTGTGCGGCTTGTAGTCTTGTGCCCCGGCCTTAATTGCACATCACAGATGGGGATTTTTATCGCATGCCCGGGGTAACCACTTAGTCACCGTCATTAGTCGACACGGGTGATGACTTTGTAGAGCTTTTACGCGAGCATGCAGGGGTCAAGTTCTATAATATTTTTAGGCGGAAATATTACATTCTCTCCCCCTTGGAAGAATTGAGATGTCCTCATCGTGAGAAGAACTGGGGGTATTGTTGGTTTGAGAGTACTTTCATCCATTCAAGTGGCATCCTCCTCGAGATAATCTTTCCACTAGACGAGACATTCTCTCAAAGTTTTGGATCTCAATTGTCTCTCCCTAACATCTAAGATCCTGTCAGGTCGTAGCTCAAGGACTCCTTGGCTAGCCATTACAACTTGTTGATCATCAAGTACATGGCTAGGATTAGGTACATACTTCTTCAGTAGACTGATGTGGAATACATTATGAACCTTTAGGGGTTGAAGTCTATAAGCACTAGGCCCTAAGCACTTGAGAATCTTTTAGGTTCCACAATACCTTGGACTTAGCTTCTTGCATTCACATAAGGAGAGGGAACTCTTCTTTGGGTGTATGCGAATGAAGTCCATATCTCCTTCAGCGAAGGTTCTATCCAGACATTTCAAATCCACGTATGCCTTCTGCCTATCCTTGGTGGCTTGGATGTCCTGTCTTATTGACTTCATTTGGTCATCCATATCTTCCAACATTTGCTTTGAAGCTTCAACCCTTAAGGTTGGATCTAAGAAGTTTAAAAGACTTCGACAGTCGTGCCCGTACAGTGCTTGAAAAGGGGTCATCTAAATGCTTTGTTGATAGGAAGCATTGTAGGCAAACTCAACCAGTGGCAAGTATTGAATCCACGTTTTTGGTTCACGGCAGTAGTGTGCCCTTAGCATATCCTCAATGACTTGGTTGACTCACTCCATTTGACCATCGGTTTGAGGATGGTAAGCTATACTAAAACACAGTTGAGTCCCAATGGCTTCGAAGATAGCTCTCCAAAAGTGTGATGTGAAGAGTGAGTCACGATCACTAATGATTCTTTCGGGCAACCCATGTAGTTTGAATATCTCCTTGATAAATAACCTCGCAATGTATGAGGCTTTATAGTTTGTCTTAACAGGAATAAGATGTGCAACCTTGGTTAGCATATCTACCACAACCATAATGGAGTTGGATCCTCCCTGAACTTGGGGTAGGCCAACAACAAAGTCCATACTGATGAATTCCCATTTCATTTGGGGAATGACAAGTGGTTGCAACTTCCTTGGCATTTTGACATGTTTGACCTTAATGCATTGACAAGACAAACACTGAGTGACATATTTAAGAATGTCACCTTTAAGTGTCTCCCAATAATAGCTCTTTCTAATTGCATTGAGGGTCTTGGCATAGCCAGGATGTCCTGAAAAAGGGGAATCCCATGAGCTTCCCAAAGTATCTTTTGCTTGAGTGACTGGCTTGCTGGTATACATAATCTCGTTCTATAGTAGACAAGTCCACTGTTGATAGAGAATTCTAGATACTTAGCTTGTAGCTTTGGGTCTTGATCCTTGATAGGGATCTCCCTTAGCATCTTTTGATAGGTTGGGTCATGGCATGCTTCTTCTCGTTCTATAGTAGACAAGTCCACTGTTGATAGAGAATTCTAGATACTTAGCCTGTAGCTTCGGGTCTTGATCCTTGATAGGGATCTCTCTTAGCATCTTTTGATAGGTTGGGTCATGGCATGCTTCTTCTCTAGCTAGCTCAAGTATGGGGTTGTTTGGCATGGATACCTTTGTGGCTAGAGAGCTGGCCGTTGATGGATCTTGCAAGATCAGAGAATTTAGAAATTCCTTGCGCACGGAGTGCATCGGCAACTACATCCTCCTTTCCAGGCCAGTATTTGATTTCAAATTCATATTCATCCAGCATTTCAATCCATCGACGTTGCCTCATGTTGAGCTCATTCTGGGTAAAGATCCACTTGAGACTTTTATGATCCGTCACTAAGGTAAACCTGTTACCCAATAAGTAGTGTCTCCAAAGCTTGAGAGCATGGATGACAGCTAACAACTCCGGATCGAGGATAGCATAATTCCTCTCATGGCTCTTCAGTTTCGTTGAAGAGTATGCTACAAGATGACCCTCTTGCATAAGCACACATCCTAAGGCAACTATGCTAGCATCAGTTACTACTTCGAACTCCTTACTAAGGTCCGGAAGTTTCGAGATAGGTGTTGATACCAAAATTTTCTTTAGTTTATCAAAGCTAGATTGTTCAGCGGTTGACCATACAATTGATGTTTGCTTCTTCAATAGATCGGTCAGAGGCGCTACAATCAAAGTATAGATTTGATAAAGACCTTGTACCATCCTGTCAATCCAAGAAAACTGTGTATTTCTTTGATAGTTGTTTGTATTGGCCACTCCAGAACATCTCTGACTTTGCCCGGGTCTACTGAGATTCCTTCCGCTGATACAATGAATCCTAGGTATTCAATATGTTGTTTGAAGAATGCACACTTATTCTTTTTGACATAAAGCTTGTGTGCCCTCGTTGTCTTGAGGACAATGCGAAGCTGGGGTTCATGATCTTCTTCCTATTTGGAGTAGACTAAGGTATCGTCGAAGAAGACGAGTACAAAGTCGTCAAGATATGGCCTAAAGATATCCTACATTAACCTATTGAAGGTGGCAGGTGCATTCGTCAGCTCGAATGACATGACTAGGAACTCAAAATGTCCATATCTTGTGTTGAATGCCGTCTTTGGAATATCCTCTTTCTTGATCCTTATCTAATAGTATCCAGACCTGAGATCAATCTTGGAGAAGATCTTCACACCTTGAAGATGGTCAAGAAGTTCATCTATTCTTGGAATATGATATTTGTTCTTAATCGATACATAACCGAAGCGTTCCATCCTTCTTCTTCTGGAACAGCATTGGAGCTCCCCATGGTGAACTGCTAGGACGGATATAGCCTTGATCTAACAGTTTCTTGAGTTGCTCCTTAAGCTCAATCGCTTCCGAAATGGACATTCTATAAAGCCTATTTGCAATTGGCACAACTCCTGGCACTTGCTTGATTTCATGATCAACTTCCCTTTGGGGTGGAAGTTCTGTCAGCTCTTCAGGAAATATGTCTGCGTACTCCTTTAGCCATGAAGGTTCTTCACTAGACTCCTGATTCTGATCTAGCTTATTGAGCTTAATCAAATAGATAGGTAGTCCCTTTATTATCTGAGATGCTTTGGCCAATTGAATTTTTGGCTTTCTTGCCTCTCCTTGAGTTGTGACTAATTGAATTTTTGGCTTTCCAGCCTCTCCTTGAGTTGTGACCAATTGAATTTTTGGCTTTCCAGCCTCTCCTTGAGTTGTGACCAATTCCCTTTCAGATTTTCAAAAGGAAACTTGACCCTTTCCACAATGAATGTGGGCATCATTGGGTTTAAGCCAATCCATTCCAAGCAAACACTCACGGATACCTAGGTTCATGACCCTGAATTTGACTGAAGTCGATTTTCCTCCCAGTAAGAATTCCACCTGAGGATGCGCTTGGGAAATAAGCTTCTTTATGTTAAAACTTGCTAAGCGTTCCTCACATTACATTTCATTCCCAATTTAGCTTTCATCCAAGAGACCTAATCACTTAAATTTTTATCAATACCCATAGTCAAGACAATCATTGATAAAAAGAGTCTTATTTCATTCATATGGGCATAGCCCTTTCAGGGTACAATATTTCTTGGGGATATGGAACAAGTTTATATATCAATTTGAGGAGAATAAGATTGTGTTACATTTAGCACAAGAACTGAGTAATAGTATGGATTGGGGTCATGGATCTTCAGGAATCGATAAGTCATTGGAAGATTAGGGTATCCTTTCCTTTGATACCCATTCTTTTCATCACTCCCAACACCTTAATCCTGTCGGTAGGGATTATTCAGGTCACTTCCTTGTACACATACTTATTTTGCTTAACCCTTCGATCGCCGACATGTAGGGTTGCGTTTTCGTGAGCCTCAACAAAGATGAAGAGCTTCACGATCTTAAAGTCCTCCATCCACTTTATTCTCTTTTAAGTTGAAATTCGAAGGTACGCAAATCGGTGGGCAGCTATGTCATAGATCCCTGAAACACCCATCCATCTTTGTTCCATGTACAAGGGTGATGGATTGTAGATGTAGTCTAGGATACTCATCATACTGATCCTCCGTCGATAATCCGAGACACGTATTGCGGTCATAACATGACCTGGAACACCAAGAATCTGTTCCATGCTTCACAACTCTGCAAGATAGCATCAATAAGTAAGGAAATGTTCTTAACAACAACATTTGCTCTACTTTTCCTTATTAAGCTCTCTTGTAAAGACAGATCCTTCGTTGGTTCCCTTTGATACCAATTGTAACGTGTCCACTTGTTTGCTTGCAGGACACGTTTTAGCAGCCCATCCGGAAGAGGGTCCAGAAAGCTCCACCCAGCACTCACATGGAATGTTACGGGGTTTGCAATCTAGGTCTTTCCGAGTCTGCCACGTAGTGGAAGTATTCCGGCCGTTCCCACTTAGGACCAACCTGAATTAGGGTTTCCCCAATGGTCAAGTTTCTAGAGAGTAACTAGCGTCAAACCCTAGGTGAACTACTTTACGCAGAAATGTCAAGGTTGAAGCAGATTCATACTGCACTTGGTTCAAGGAGAATGGGAAACGAGAGGGATGTAAAGCTTGAACCTCCTTGCCCATAAGGCATAGTCCCATTCTGTTCCCCTAAAATAGCATAAATCGAGATTCTAGTAATCTAGACTCTAGTTCAACGTTCCTTACTGTTGGCCAATCGGGACAACCCATCCATAGGACGGATCCATGGCCACATCCACCACACTTTCCTCAGGGTTGTTTTAGTTGTCTAATTACCTACCACAATTAGTTGGACACGCAAAAATAGCTTCCTTAATTAGCCAATTAGACACCGATTCCTTCATGTAATCTTAGCACTTGACATAGAAAAACAATTTCAAACAAGTTCCGTTACATCAATTGATCTTATTTATCTTTGGAATACATCTAGCCTGAAGGAGAATCCATAATCGCCCAAATCGCCCGAAGGCAATCCAGCAATCCACAGGGATTACTAATCCAAGATTCTGCCCATAGACTAGTATGCGGCCTCAAGATCCAATCCCGAGTCGCATCGGCCTCTTGTGTGGGGTCTGGAAGGCAAGGGATTTACGGTCCGAGCCCCCTAGCACCCAAGCGTCCTCGTGCTCCAAGTAGTGCCCAATGGAGAGACCTCTTGCGGGGGGTTCGGTCCATGTTCCCAGTGTGGCTAACAACCCCCTTGGTAAGGGTCAGGTAGACAGTTGGGGGTAATTGATGCTGCCTCTCCCTTCACGCCTTCAACCTGAAGCATTAATTATATTTCCATATTTAGAGAAAACAATGCATACAGTGCTCCTAAAGTGTTACAAACACAATCAATCCAGTGGTCATTTATTTGGTCAACTGCTAAAGGAGTGAATCCTTCTCTCTGAATGCATCCAGCATTCAATCCGAGATCAATTGCGACTTGGCAAGATTCCCAAGGGTTTGTTTGTTTACCCTTTTGCCCTTGGGTTAGGGTCATACACTGTCAGCCCAAATTAATCAACACCTTAGGTTTCTTAAGTTAAGACAATAAATACTGGCGACCATGTCGCTTTAACTTGATTGATCCTTTGCTTACCAGGCAATACATAACTTACCTTAACTTGGCAAATCAGCCCAAGAAAGGTGATGTAGCAGGATGACTACTCATCCTCATGCAAGTTAGACTTGTGCTAGAACCTGCCAACCTCATTTCAAGGAGTGGCAAACCTCTCTTGTGATTAAACCACAAGCCATGCGATGTTGCAACTTGTTGCACAAGTGTTGTACCTAACTCATGGTATCATTTCATCCATTGAACGGTGTTTCCTAGTCAAGGAATTATGTTTAGTCAAGATGTAGGGTTTGGGGTGTCTTCTTACCCAACCCAACCTTAATTGTACTCGGTTGACAACATTCGGTCCTAGAGTTTTCAAACTCAATCCAAGTTTTAGCATTAGGTCGATTGATCCTTAGGGTAGAAACCCTAGATTTTTGTTTGCATGGGCGTCCAATTAACCCATCATTCCGTGAATGTGGGTAGGGCCTTTGGGTTTGAGGGTCTCGACTTGGCGACCAAGTGCAATACTAGTGTGGGAGCTTTTGCTCAACCGCCAAGACCCACGGACCGCTTATTGATTCAAGCGTTTCAAGCGAGCTCCAATGGCTATCTCTCACCTAGCTGACGCGTTGTCGATCCTACGAGTGTAGTGAGCTTACCTTGATGCTCGATCGAGTGCCCTCCTCCCTCTTGCACTCCGGTAGCTCCACGATCCTAGATGCTAGCTCGAGCATCCTCAAGCCTCCTCCATCTCCAAGCTCCATCCTCCATAGCCGCGCGCGCAAGAGAAGAGAAGAGAAGAAGGGGGGAGGAGATGGTGAAGAGCTTCACCCTCTTGATCCCTCACTCTCTCACACACGCTCACTCCCTCACACTCTCACACTCCCTCTCTCAAGAGCACACACAAGCAAGAAGGAGATAAGAAGAGAGGAAGAAGAAGACTTCTTTTGCCACACACCAAAGAATGAGCTTCTCATTCACTTTTCAACTTTATATACAAAACCCTAAATCCCTTTTTGGGCGGGCATTCCCTTTTCCCCTTTTTACATGGCCGGCCATAGCCTAGGCCTTTTTCCCCATTGTCCTTCTATCTTTCTAGCTTCCTTTTTACCGCCCATCTACATTTACAAATTGCACGGCTCTCCGGCACTCTTTTACAAGATTTTAGGGTGCGTCTTTTTATTTAAAAATGCGCCTTTCCCCTTTTGTATTTGCCTTGGACTTTTAAGGTTGCCATTTTCTCCTTTTCTTTCTTCAGTCAGGCTACCTTTTTTTCGCCTTTGCCCTGCGTCTTTTTTCCACTTCCTTTTGCTTTCTTCATGTTGGGGTTAACATTACCCCCTCCTAGACGAGTGCCAGTCCCATGGCACTCATTGTCGTAGGTAGCAGGTGGTAGCATGCACCGAAGACGTGGGTGACAAGGACGCTTGTGGTGTTTGTGGGGTTTGCATTGGTGGCCGGCACACGTGTTGGTTTGTTGGGGATTCCGCATAGGACTATTCTTTCCGGGCTTGTCGGATGGTGAGGGGTAAGCAGTCAGAGTTGGGTGTTGATGAAGAACGAATGGCACTTCCGTTGTGGTCTTCAATACGTGCAATTGAAAACCTCTCAGGTGGTCTCTCCCTAAGGGTAGTGCTAGTTTTCTCGATTGTGCACAAGACATATTTAATTAGTTTGGGAGACATGTCGAACTCTAAGCAAGCTGAGAGTATTGTCCTGCACTTGAGGACCCAAACTGTGAATATACTTCAGTGCAGGCATTATGTGAGTGCTTGTGCATACTTAGATATTACTTAGTTAGAATATTGTCGGCCTAGTTCCTTATATAGCGAGGGGTCGGTGAAGCAAGGGGCTAAGTTGATGGAAAAATGTGTCAATGAAGACGGGGAGTACACTTGAAGATTGCTGGAGACGTGATTATGGTCTTTCCATTGTCTTTCAAGCCTTGCTTACCACGGTGGGTTGTAATGGCATTGAGATGAGTGCAAAAGACTATCATGGGCGAGGCGAGCTCCCTAGGTATGTCCTGCCCTTAATGTGCCCTCGACAATTGTGGGGCATGTATGAAAGGGCTAGGGGATTAGGGATGGAGCCATCCGACCAAGGTTGCTAGACGTACCTAATTTGAGGACCCCTAGGTGCGGTGCTGTGATCGTGTGTGCTTTTTCTTTCTTTCTTTCTTTCTTTCTTTCCTTCTTTCTTTCTCCCTTTTTTTTTTTTGGTAGCATGAGAAGGCGTATACATGAAGGAAACAGTACAAGAGAGGAGTTTACTCCTCATCATCTGAATAGTGGGTAGGGGTTGGTGGAGGACGGGGGCCCTTGTTAAGGAATTTTCGACTCAACAAGTAGCCTTTAATGTGGAGGCAGGTTTTGAGAGTGGTGGTAGAAAGAAAGGCAGGTTCATGTCTTCGAGTAGTGCACCACAAAAAGAGGGAAAAAGAGAAGCACGCATCATGAGGCGAGTCATGGTGTTGCTGTCTATGGCATTGGGGTCAAAATAGAGGGGTGGGAGGTGGCATTCTTGGGGTGCAGGCTCTTGGTGGACTAGGATCCTAATTAACCTAAGATAATTACAAGTGGTGATGAATGCGAGGTCGGGGAAAGAGGTGAATTCGCTAAGAAATGTGTCTATAGAGCTATACAAGTCGGGGAGGGTGAAAAGGAGGGCGTTTCTATGGGAGGTGCTATTGGTATTATAGATGATGGGGAAATCGAACCTGCTGTGGATGGACGGATTGAAGTCCACTCCTACCCTTCGAGGATACGGCATGAAAGTGGGGTCGTTTCTCTCTGAAGGGAGGGTGTTGCAAAATGCCATCCACGCTTCCAGGTTGATGTCAAAAATGCGTCTCCTCCAAGTGGGTTGGCAATTATAGCCTTCCACTGATCTAGGCACCTGGAGGACTTTATCTTGCCAAAACTCGTGGTCCTCGACTCCCCAAGCTGTTGGGTGAGCCTCATGCTCCACTAACCATTTGGCTTTGAGCCTTGCACCCATGGTAATGACATCCTCCACCAGTTGAATGGGCAGTACCCTATTCAAGGCAGGGGGAAACTCAAAGTGCAAGTCGAAGGGGTCGCGGTTATACTCTTGTTGTTCCCAGATAATCAATTCGGCATGGAATTCGGCATGGAAATCTTGGGTGCGCAGTAGGAGAGGGGCAGGCTACCTCGGGACAAGTCTGGCATTCAGCTTTCTTCTTGCCTTCTCCACCATCTCTTTCCTACGGTTGGTTTGGGCCGCTCTTCGCTCGGCAGATGTGTCAGGCGGCTGTACTTCGACTTGTTGTGGTTGAGGGGGTGGTGGGACATATTCCTCCTCCTGAGGTCCCCCTGAGGTCCCACATCGAGCTCCGGTTCACCCCCTTCCGCTTGCTCATCTTCTTGTGTTTTTTCCTCTATGAAACCGAGGTTATCTATCTCCTGTGCCATCAGGCCTACCTATGCAAGATATCTTCTCTGCTCTTCTAGGCTCTGCGGTGGGCCTCCTAGTTGCAACGACATGTGCAGGCCTGCTATGAGAGCTCTGCGCGCAATGGTTAATTTTCTTTGCAGCTAATCATTGGCTTCATCTCCTTCTGGTCTGGTGGCGTGGAGCAGCGTATTGAGAAAGGTGTACTGTTGGGCTATCATGGAGAGCTGGGCTGCTTCTGCGTGGTTCTCAGCCAGCACCCTGTCTCCTTTGGCCTAGGCTAGCCGGCGTGCTAAGTCCCGTACTCTATGCTCGTTATGATCGGACCATTCTTTTGCCCTTCTTTCCATATCTTCCAGGCTCTCCCCCTGATGGAGGGTCATTTCTATGAGGTGTTGCTGCTAGGCCTCGAGCTCATGGTGTAGGCGGGACTGCTCCTGGTGTTCCTCTGCGATTTGTGCATTGAGCTGGTCCAGGTTTACCTGCAACATTCTCACTTGTTCTGCCCTTAATTGATCTAGCTCTGCACCCTCTTGTCTGATTTTGTCAGGCTGGCTTTGCGCTTCCAAGTTGGCTACAGATAACTGGTCATTCTTGCGCCGAAGGTGGGCATTCGTTTCCCTCTCCCCGTTGAGACACTCCATTAGGATTTTCCTTCTTCCCTCCCAGGCGGCGTCGCATTCCTTCAGGGCTCTTAGTTCTTCTGCCTCCTTAGTGCTGGCTTCCTCCCTGAGCACAGCGATTTCCCTTTGATATTCTGTTATCTACTTCACTCTGTCCAGCTGGAGGGCGACTTGTGATTCTCGTTCCGTTGGTAGCTCCTCCATGGCTATCCTCCTTTCCTGTCTGGCTCTTTGCAACTGTGCGAGCAGCTCCTTCACATATTCGTCGTAGTGGCCTGCTGGAGGTGGGGCATGGTTGTAGCAGTGGCAACCTCTTCTAATTTTTGTCTTTTCAATTCCGACCCTAGCTCCAGTTCGGCCATGGCTGCCCTTTTGGCTCCTGAAGCTGGGGTGGCCACGGCCGCTTCCCTTGCCAGTTCCCTTTCCACTAGAAACTACAGCCAGGTGACCACGTTTCTCTCATCGACTTTTGGGGTGTGCCCCCGGGTGGCGGTGGCAGGGGGTGTCACTATGATAGGGGTGGCTTGCATGGGTGGCATGAGGTGAGGGGAGGCTGGCCTGATTGGGTCCTTTCCTTTTCCTTCTCAGGGGGCAGGTGCACAATTTTCGACACACCAGTACTGGGACCGGGTGCCTTAGGTTGGTGTGGACCCCCTGCTCCTTCCACGTCTCTTCTTTGCTGTTCCTCGATGGAGCGACGGGTTGCCAGCTCCAAATCTTCCTCTTCCTTCCTTCTCAGCTCCTCCTCGGCCCTCTTTTTTCTTTCCTCCTCATCCCTTACCGACTCCCTTTGTGCCCATTCGAGCTCTTCCTTCTCTTTTCTCCTTCTCTCCTCTTCTCTTTTTCCATGTAGGGCCTTAGTCCGTTGTTTCGCCTTCCTTTTTGGTGTAGCCTGGGGTTCTCCCTCCTCATCGGTGTCCATTTCCGTTTCATCAGACTGCTCTTCCGCATGAGGCTGGGACTACGACGGCGATTCGCCACTTTTCTCGTCACCTCCTTGTTTGTCTTCTCCTGCTTGTCCCTGCCCTATCGCTTTGTGGATGATTGCGGTAAGGGCACCTCCAAACCCTATGGTGGAGGCCTTGGAGGATGAGGCTTTGCGGGTCGATCGGGGTGAAGGGGATTCTCTTGCCACGACTCTTCCTCCTGTCACTAGGGCCTTTGCCGAAGCCTGAATTGTCTTCCTTACAAACCCATTGAGGTTCACCTCGTCCAACGATTGCGCAGCGATGCTTTCGAGCAGAGGTACATTGATTCTGGACATAATGATGTTGTACCGCTGGCTCGAGAACAGGGCATGCATCATCTTCGCCTGCAGTTTCTGAATCTCTTGATTGGGGATGTCTGCCAGGCTAATTCCTTCGTTGGTGTGGATCTCCACTTTATCCATCCCCAACATGGCATAGACGTCTCTTTTTGGTTTCCTCTCCACCTTGTTTGGCAGCCCTAGTGCCCTTTCTACCAACTCGGGGGTTAGATACCTGCACTTGTCTGGTGGCTTCCCTGTCCTGCACTGTGATGGTGCCCCTGTTTCTGTTGAAGGTATGCAAGAACTCAGTGCACAGGGTGTAGTTTATCCTCTGGCCCACTGGGTCCAGGTACCTTTGTAGGTAGCATTGCTCTATAATTTGACGTACCACCGGTTCTTCGATGGCTACGTCTTCCAGGTTGGATATGTGGCGGAACTTCAGCTGGTTGAATGCTCTTCTTTCCACTGTGAGGCCGTACTTCACTTGTTCTTCCTCCAAGAAGGGGAGCTTGCCTGCTTTGTCTTGGCTTGCCATGGTCGCCACCTGCACATTTAGCCAATTCCCTTTTTAGTATTTTTTTGGCAACTAATTTGCTGGACGACCAAAAGCATAGCAGATTTTATTGCTCATAGCCCTAACTTTTCCTTTCAGACTTCTATCACTTCCTTTTATATGGCATTTCAATTTTGAGCCTTTCATACTTGGTTTACTTTTTAGATTTAACTCCGTTTATCCCCTTACTTATCCCCTTACTGCCCCTTCCCCCTTTTGGAAAAGAAGAATTTGTCCCAGGATTGGAGGTTGTGGAGCCAAGGCGTTCATGTTTATTTATGTAGGAGCCAAACATAGAAGTTGGGGTTATATTCCAGGTGCGCAGCGCAATCCATGTCACAGGGTCGAATGCCTACATGTGTGATGTACGTGAGGACATCTGTGAGCAAATCACCGGAGTCAACCCGACTTGCGATGTGGAGCTCTTCCTCTGTTAAGAGGCGGTCGAGATAGGGGTGCCCTGAGATATGATCGTCCATGGACCGACCCCGAAGAGTGGTTAACACTCTATACGAGGTAGGCGCGACGTAGGTGGGATTATACTCGGCCGTTTTGATGGCTCGGCATTGTTCGGTGTTGGTCATTATGCGGCATCCGTCGACTTCCCATTTCCACCTAAGAGCGTACCACTGCTTCAAGAAGGGTGATCCCGTATCCGCCAGGTGGGATAACCTTACGCTCTCTTGGGCAGTGATGGCAGACGTTGTCCGTGGGTCAGATGAGGTGATGAGGCATTGCTTAATGGCTTGCTCTTTGGAGACCTCGCTAGCGAGCAACTCGGCAGCAGAGCGAGAAGCCTGTGCAAAGGCGAGTTCAAAAGTCTCCCAAGAGCAAGGCATATTGTGCACGTCTGTTGCAAAGGGTTCTCCTAATAGTCCCAAGTCCAAGCGATCATAGCTGAGGGCTAGTGCAACAAAGGTGGCATCGAGCTGTTTGATGCAGTCCACCACATCAGCTCCAGTGTCCTCTGCAAGGTCAGCGGCCAGCGTTAGAAATGACTTTCGTTCATAGGAGGGCTTAAGGCCGGCGGGTGGTCTAGGTTTGCTGGAGCTGGAGGTTCTGACAATACAGAGTTGCAGCTGGGGGTCCGTTTGAGTCGGCAACTTGGGTGTTGGCAAGACGGATGGGTCGGGTTTGATCTCAGGGGCTATGCTGCTGCAATCAGCTAGGCTGCAGAGCGGCGGGTTGGGTTGGTTGGATGATGCCACTTGTGGTGATGGTCATTGTTTGGGCCGATAGGCGTGTGCGACACTCTTGGGTTGACACGTGGAGGGGTCGGATGAGTGGGGTGAGCCCTGCGATTCATAGTCTTGAGGCATCGGGGGACAAGGACTGATTAGACTTGAGGTCGATGTAGAACTAGTGCGTTTGACAGTCGCGATTTTAGGGATCCACAGTGAGGCATTCCCCTCATAGTAGCCTTGTGCACGCAGGAGGATTTTAGAGACCCATATTTGTTTAATCACGCGGCACTTGCGATGATGGCGTCTTGGCTTCCTAGGTTTAGATTTGTAGGTCTTCTACAGACATGCCCGTCTAGTTCTAGGCGGTTCTCAAGGTTGCTTAGGTACCCATTGCAAGTGAGGCTGTTGGGATTTTGCTTTGGGTGATGCAGGCTACGGTTTATGGGGATCTGGTTGTGGTAGATATGCATGGGCCCCCTCCTTAGTCCTATGTACGGCTGTTTCTATCGGTGGACCTATGAGCAGTGATAGGGTTGCGAGGCCCTTGCTGAAAGTCGTGACAATATGCACGTTGCCGATCGTTAAGTGGATGCGTTGCGACTCATAATCAACATTGCAGTGGGTCTGCTTTTTAAAGGTTTGCCCGAGCAATGCTTGCATCCACGATATTTGGCAATACGTAAAACAGCATGGGGATAGTTTCAGACTCGATAGAAATGGCGACTCAGCATGTGCCAAGAAGCGGGTAGGATTGAGCCCCATATGGGCTTAATTTGGCTTTTGTGGGATGAAGTATTGGCTTGGCGAGTTGGATCGAATGCTCGTGTGTTAACACGTTAAAATCCGCCCCCTTATCAATCAGGGCATCGAAGGAACACGCCTGCTTGGCAATGATCGTGACACGGAGGTAGGCGGGTTCTACAAGCTCCTCCTCATTCTCGCAGATTTTCGTAATTGTGGCTACTCGTATTTTGACGGGTGGTTCTACCATTGGTGGCTCATGCAAGGGATGAGTGGGCGGGTAGTACTTCTTGACCCGGCTACCATTAAAGAAGCCAATCCCTTCACCATCCAGTGTTTCAAGCTCGACATTACCAGTTCGGCTGATTGCCCGGACCTTGAAGGGTCCGAGACCTCTGAATTTCATCTTTTGCTTATGATCTTTAATTGAGTAGAGGAGCACTAGGTCACCCTGTTCAAACTCCTGTTGCTTGACATGTTTGTTAAACCAGATTTTGCGTCGGGCTTTCTTGCAGATAAGTGCATGGGTGGCTAGAAGATGAAGCATTCCAGCTCAACCAAATGTTGCGTCCATGCTTCCTTCCCTTCCTATCGTTCTTGGAGCACTATCCTCAGGCTAGGGATGAAGAATTCTAATGGGAGAATGGCTTCAGTCCCATAGGTTAGCCTAAAAGGTGTTTGATCGATGACCGTTTTATAAGTTGTTCGGTAGGCCCACAAGGCTGCCATCAACTTGTTATCCCAGTCGCTTCGTGAGGCTGAGACTACTTTAGTCAGGACATTGATGAGAATTTTGTTGGTTGATTCCGCGTGGCCATTAGCCTGAGGGTAGTATGGTGAGGATTTGCGATGGATGATGAGAAAGGTGGATAGGAGATGGGCTATCACTTCCTTGATGAAGTGCGTCCCCTGGTCGCTAACCAGTTCGATGGGGCAACCAAAACGCGAGATTACTTGCTCTTATAAGAACTTGGCAGTCGTCCTAGCATCGTTTCTCCGCGTGGCTCTCGCCTCCGCCCATTTGGTGAGGTAATCCGTGGCCACCACAATGTACCTGGCTTGTGAGTATTGCGCCGCGGGGCTGATGGGTCCTATAAAGTCAATCCCCCATTTTTCGAAGGGTTGGTGAGCAATGACAGGGGTTAACTCCATCTAATCTTTACGAATCGGGACTTTTGTCCATTGGCACTCGTCACAATGCTTGACGAATTGTGTAGCATCACGGAAAAGTGTGGGCCACCATAGCTGGGACTGCAGCACCTTCCATGCTATCGTGTCTCCGCTAAAGTGTCCTCCTGCAATACAATTGTGCGCCTCTGAGAGCACATCGTGCATCTCATGCTCACATATGCACCTACGTAGCAATCCGTCTTGCCCCAGTCTATAAAGCTGGCCTGCAATCAGCTGGTAGGGCTGGATTTTCAGGATTAAGCGCCTAAGCCGTGCCCGTTCTATTGGTCGTTCGGGCAGCCCATGCTCGAGCACTTGGACTATGTCGTCTGCCCAGTATGGTGTGAGATCGGCCGTGAATAGGTCTCCTTCGCTGGACAGATGGAATAAGTGGTTGTCTGGTAACTCTTGCATGATGCCTTGTCCAACGGCTTCTCCTGTGGGTATATGGGACAAATGATCAGCCATGTAATGTTGTTTTCCCTTCCGCACCACCACGGAGAAGTCAAACTCTAGGAGCAGGAGAAGCCATCAAGCTATACGTCCTGTAGCACAAGGTTTGTTCACTAAATAGAGCAGGGCTTGATGGTCTACAAAGAAGGTGAAGGGGGTGGCCAGTAGGTAATGCCGGAACTTCTTCACGGCAAACACCATGGCTAATCCCTCCCTTTCCGTTGTCGAATAATTCATCTCCATCTCAGTGAGTTGCCTGCTAGCAAACCTCACTGGGTAATCTAGGTTATGCTCACCAGGTTGGCACAACACTGCCCCCACGACAAACTTAGAGGCATCAATGTGTACGTGGAAAGTAATGGTCCAGTCTGGGGCTCGTAGAATAGGTGCCGTTATTAGAGCCTTTTTCAATTCTTTGTATGCCCGTTGGCATGCTTCGGTCCAGTTGAAGACAATTAGCAGTTTGTACAATGGCCTAGCGAGCAGCGCGTAGTTCAGTACAAACCGCCGATAGTATCCTGTGTGACCTAAGAAGCATTGAACTTTCCTGTAATTACCTAGGGGTGGAAGGTCAACGATAACTTTGACCTTCGAGAAGTCCGTGGCAATGCCGTTCTTTGACACCACGTATCCTAAGATGCATCCGTGCTTCACCCAAAACTGACATTTCAAGGGTTCAGGGAGAGACAGTACAAGCGACACCATTCAAAGACCGTGCGGAGTTTGTCTAGATGTTCGATCTAGGTCGAATGGACACATAGGTCATCGACAAAGACCTCTAACTCCTTGCGAAGCATGTCCTTGAATATGGTGCACATGAGGCTTTGGAAGGTGGCGGGGGCATTGGTCAACCCGAAGGGCATGACTATGTACGCAAAGATGCCCCACTCAGTGGTGAAGGCGGTCTTGTGCCTGTCTGGATGATGCACTTGCACCTGATTGTACCCCGAGAAGCCATCGAGGAAAATATAGGCTTCCTTACCTGCCACTCTCTCAAGCATGTGCTCGGTGTACGGTAAGGGGTAGTTGTCTCTCTTTGTAGCAGCGCTCACCTTCTTGTAATTGACGCACACTGGAATCTTGCCGTTTTTCTTCATCACAATGACTATGGGTGACACCCGATCTGTGTGCTCAATTTCGTAAATGAATCCAGCTCTCATCAGCTTGTCGATTTCCTCCTTGACAGCATGAGCGTGCTTTGGATTCATGGGGAACGGTCGCTGCTTGACTGGCATTGCATCCGTTGTCATGGGTATGTTGTGAGTCACAACACTCGGATCTACCCCTCGTAGCCCATCTAAGGACCAAGCAAATACGTCCATGTACTCCCGCAAAAGAGTGACAAGACTGGACTCTTCTTCAGTGGTCAAGTCCTCAGCAATGAACACTGGTCGGGGTACTTCCCCTTCCAGGGCTAGGTTTACCTCCTTGACCTTGGCTGCCCTTCGATTGGTTTGCTGGTTTGCCCTTGGCGCTTGGCACTTAGCAGAACCACTACCCTATCCCCTCTCTTGAATTTAGAAAAGCATTTAGGGAGGTCTTGCGGCTTCCTTTCTTCCTCTAATCGTGCATCCTTGGGACGCTTAGCCTCATCTTGCCGCAACCGTCTGTGCCTCAGGAGGACAGATAAGTCCCCCTTGGTGCGTATGGTCATGGGTGGCCTAGGGATTTCTGGGTCACTATCCGAAGTAACTTCTAACTCAGAGTTAAACCCCCCATTTTCACTAGAGGAGGTGGTCTCCCCTAGCGGCCGCAGTTCAGATGGCGATTCGGTTCTAAGCAGTGCTGCCGTTCCTGGTTGGGCTAGGCCGGCTTGCTCAAGGTCTACTGCTCCCATTCGTTCCAACCAAGCACGATCACATTTTGTACACATAACTCCTTGGTCCTCTCTAAGGGCCTGTCTCTTCTGTGGCTTAGCATCTGCCCGGATTTTCTCAATTTCTCGCCCTTCGGTGTCGTATTCTATGGTATCTACCTCACCCTCACTTTCATCATTGAAGGATTGGCAATCTTCGTATTCATCACAGGAATCTTTATCGCTCGATTGCTCATCGTCTCCCAAGGCTTGCTCTGCCTCGTCTTTTTGGTTGGGGATTAAAGCCCAGTTATACCTGAGGTTCAGTTCGTGTACCCTGGTTCACTTCCACTTGGACTCTTCCAAGAGGTCCTAGAGTGGCTTGAGGTTGGCAGCTGCGTTGCCTGCCAGTTGGTCCGTTAAGTGCTCCAGTACTCCCTGGAGTTCCCTCTTGTTGGTAGGCACTTGGAAGATGACAAGCTTCGGCCCTTCTTGGAGGCTTGCTGCCATCATGTAGACAGATGTAGGGAGTGTGTCTTTTGGCTTGCCAATGGTTTTGACCGCCTGCTCGTACACCTCATGGTCTGAGAACGGCAGGTCAACTGTAGCGAGAACGTGCATCCAATCCCGCTCGTCCTCTGGGCATGGGATATACTTAGTTAAGGACCCATAGGGTTCCTTGTCCTGAGTATTCCCCTTGAGCATAGTAGAGATGGCGTCTAGGTCGACTGGCAAGGTCTTCCAAGTGTCCATCTCTATTCTCACGGCGTCAGTTCGGTTGCCAAGGAAGATCAGGCTATTACCCCAATCTTCGATAACTCTAGCATTGCACATCCAGGGTCGACCCAATAGGATATCATAGTCCACTCCCTTCATGACTATAAAGTCGACAGAGAACTGGACTCCTCCAATCTTTACTAGCCAATTCTTCAAGACCCCGAATGGCTTCACTCGCATACCGTTTGCTAGCGTGACATTAAACCGCGCAGCTTTGACAGGCGGGTTTCCCCATGTCTGTAGCACTACGTGGCTAAGCACACTAACCCTAGCTCCTGTGTCTACAATTCCCTTCCTCGTTGTGTCTCCCAGGGCTAGGACCGCAGGACTGCGTGCATCTCCGAGCCCTCCCAGAAGGCGTTGACGTGCAAGGATTTAGGCATGGAGTGTAGCGTCAAACTTGGCAATTGTGTTTCCAGATCCTGGTCTTGAGGATCTGCCAGGGCCAGCTCTTGAGGTCCCTCGACCCATTGCTTGAGGTCTTGCCATAGGGTAGGGTGCTGCTTAGTTCACATTCTTCGCCATGGACAGGCAGATTGAGATCAGGAGAATCTTCTCAAAGCAATGCAGATAGTGGAATGCAGGTATCACGAAAAGGAAAAGAGAAGGTAGATCAACCCATGTTTGATGTGAATGCAGGTCACTCTTATGTGGATGGTGAATCCAGTGGCTCAGAACAGATCATTGATGATGAGTTGGGTATTCCTTCTATTGTTACACCTGGAGTAAGGAAGACGAGGGATGTTTTGAGAGCACCTGGGAGTGAACCTATTTTGCGCAGGTCTACGAGAGCTAGGTATCCTGTGGATAGGCTGAAATATGATGGATTTACAGCCATTCACTATGCATATATGGTCAAAGTGATACAGGAACTAGAATGTTAATAATCGTGATAGATGATCTGCTAGAACATGAGCTCTACCAGGACGAGTAACTACTTGAAAATCAAACTCTTGGAATAACAACATCCAACGAATCACACGTCCTGAAAGTTCTACTTTATTAAGCAAGTACTTTAACGCCTCATGATCAACATATATAGTAAATTTATTCCCTAACAAATAATGAAGAAATTTCTCCACCGCAAATACCATTGATAGGCATTCTTTCTCAGTGGTGGTATAATGCCTTTCTGCATCACTTAAATTTCGACTCGCATAATAAATTGGATGATCCACCTTATTATCAACTGCTTGGCACAAAACAGCTCCTACAACATACATAGATGCATTAGCATGAATATGGAATTCCTTTGTCCAATCTGGGGGTGCTAATACTGGTCCTTCAATTAACTTATGTTTAAGAAATTCAAATGCTTTCTGGCAAACATCATCCCAAGTAAAAGGAGTATCCTTTCGTAGTAGATTTGTCGAAGGTGATGCCACCCTTGCAAAATCAGAAATAAATATCCGATAATAATTTAGATGTCCTAAAAATCCACACAATTGCTTAAGATTTGTTGAAGGTGGAAGTGCAAAAATCTTAATAATTTTAGTTGGATCCATGGCAATACCTTCTTTAGAAACGATATGCCCCAATAAGGTTCCTTTTGGTACTCCAAAAACACATTTATCAGGATTCAAGGATATACCTACTTCATCATTACGTTCAAATACTTGCGTTAGTAGCTCAGGCATTTCTTTTGCCGTACCATAGACACAAAAATCATCTAAGAAAACTTCCATCCATTGACATAGAAAATCTTGATAAGCTGAAATCATAACTCTCTGAAATGTTGCGGGTGCATTGCACAAACCAAAAGGCATTACTCTATAAGCAAATGTACCCCATTCAGTAGTAAATGTAGTTTTGGATTGATCTTCAGGATGAATTAGTACTTGATTGTAACCGCTAAATCCATCCATGAAAGAATACAGCTCATGACCAGCAACCTTATCAAGTACCTGATCGGCAAATGGCAAAGGAAAATGATATTTACGTGTTTTGCTATTCAGCTTTCTATAATCGACACAAATGCGAATCTTCTTACTATTCTTCTTGGGTACTACCACAATAGGAGATACCCATTCACTGTATGCAACAGGATAAATGAATCCAGCATCTAAAAGCTTAGTAATTTCAGCTTTCACTAACTCTGCATACACAGGGTTTGTTCGTCGTTGACGTTGACATACAGGTTTTGTGCCTGGTTCTAGATCAATAAAATGCTGACATAATTCAGCTTTAATACCCTTAAGGTCCTTATATGACCAAGCAAAAGCGTCAACATGCACTCGTAAGACTTCTTCGAATCTTTCACGATGTGGCGATTCCAATTGATCTCCTAAATTTAAATATTTTCCTTCTGCCATTTTAAGCTTAACTACTTCAACTTCAGGCTCTTCAATAAATAGAGAGTCTATTCTTCGTGACTTAATTGTGGGCACATCTTCGGATATCTGCATCAATACATTTTCAAGCAGGTAATTCTTAGTACTTGATTCCGGTGCTTCTTCTCCCACATTCACAAAATTTACTAAGGGTAAAGCCCTATAAGGAATAATAGCCAGGTTATCTTGCGTAGCACCATCAACTTCTACTCCATAAACATTTACTAACTCAGGAAAGGATTTTTCAGTATATCCCTTCCCATATTTTATCTAAACAGCCATTATTGACATTTACATCTTTACGAGATTTCATGGTAAATGAGGTTCTTATAGAGTCAATTATGCTAGGTATCTGGTCTGAATTACATGGGTATTGAGCATGTAACCTATGGTGATATCGACGTAAAATTTCGTTATTCTTTTCTAGACATTCCTGATCATCTAAACTCCACAACCATTGATTATCTTTAAGCTTGAGAATTAATGAATGTAGATTCTCATCCTCCTTGCCCTGAATTCGACAGCCCAAATAATGTATGACTTGTTTCAGTTCCACAAAATTCCTAGGTGTTGCAGGTTCAAACCATCTAAGTTGTGGCTCTTGCCCATCCCCATAAATAGTAAAATCCATTACTCTTTCTTTTGGATGAGGCAACATCACCGCTTGCATATTGTGCAATTTAACCGTAGTAGGTTCAGATTGGACTCGTTAATAACCAATTATCGGTCCCCTAGAACAGCAATAAATCTTCTGCGCAATTCCGTTGGAACGCTTAAAGGAATGACACAACGAGGGAACATTTGTAGGGTTTTTCTCTTGAGTCTGGCTCAAAAGTACTCTTAGATTTATTTTTTTCCAAAAACCTATTAGTGTTTTCATGTTGTTCCCAATAATTCGTATCCATAGATAACGCTTGTTCCATCTGTAACTCACCCCTACTGAATTTAGATTTCTCTTCTTCTAAATAAAATTCTAAAAGTGAGATTTCATCTAGATATTGCCTTTCTCTAAACTGAAACTCTGCCTTTTCCTTTTACAACTCAGTAATCTTCTTCATTGCTTCATTTACAGCAGTCAACGCTGCCTCACGCTCTATGTCCAATGCCTCGTTCAATTCTCTAATAATCCTAACGTAATTACCATGATGTTCATGAGAAGTCTGTGAAAACCTATTAAAAGCCGAAGTTGAATCATCCTCATCCTCACGAGATAGTGGTCTTTGTAAGGGTTTGCACCTATGCCTACTTCTCCTTTCTCTTTCCTTCCTTTCTAGCTGGTAGTAATAAATCCTTTTAGCTCTATCTGGCAGTTGTCCAAATCCAAAGGGTAAAGCATTTTCCCCATAAGGAAGAGCTTCTAAGATCCTACTCTCAGGCATCCTATTATTATTATCAGTAACATCATCTTCTCCCATACTTTCTGAAGAGGTTAATGAAATGTCAGCCACATCAGATATCATTAACTCAGACATTTCTTTCTCCCCTAATTCATCCACAGAAATCGCTTCCGACCTGCTGTATGCAGAAAATACATCTTCTTGATTATTTCCTTCTTGCATAGATAATTGAAAACATGTTTCAAGCGAATCATCAAAATATTCTTCTTCCTCTGCTGAAAGCATTAAGCAGTCTAGGGTTGTATCTTCGGATGTAGATAACCACTGAGTAATATCACTATCCGAATCATTGTCAGATGAAAACGCTACAGCATACTCACCAATACCCATCTGTTCTACCTTGTGAGGCTGATGTACTATATTGACCTCTACTTTTTCTGTTGTTGCTGCGTGTGGTGTTTTAAATAACCAGGCATAAGGCCCTTCATGATCAGTCCCCTCTATATCCGAATCATAAAACTCACAGTTGGATTTCTCATCCATTTCACTAAGTGCTTCATCTCCTGACTCTTTCAAAAATCCTTTTGAAATAACTTGTATTTTAACCCTATCATTTCGAGGACCAATCACAATTGAACCTTTATACGAGTCTTGAATGCATCTTGCTTGGTATAACCAAGGTCTTCCCAGCAGCACAGAATATGATGAAATATTCGTTTGCGAATGAACGATCAAATAGTTCACATGAAATTCTAATCCAGCTACTACAGATTTCACATTTCGCAGTAACCCCAAAGGAGTTACTTTTCTTTGATCAGCCACCCGTAAAACAATATGAGTAGGTTCTAGATCCTTCAACCCTAATTCTTGCATTGCCTATTCTATCATCAAATTAACTGCTGAGCCACCATCTAACTGCACTTCATGTAGCAAGTGGCCATTAATAGTAGTATCGATAACTGGAGCTCCTAGGTCCACAAATAAATCTACTATTTTTAAATCCTTAGTTGTTTTACCTTTGGAAGAATTTTCACTGACTTTAGAAGCGTTTATCTCAATCCTCTTCCTTCGACGCCGAACTAATTTATGGTAAAGTTGTTTCCGACAAACAGGCGCTATTTCTAGCAATTGTCGAAGGTTAATAGTCAATGATATTTCTTCTAATGCAGCCCAAAGATCATAGGTCTTATTTACGGATTCTGCATAATCTTTACTCCCTTCCTTAGGAGGAACCAATCTTTCGGGAAAAGGAGCTACTCCCACTTGAATCTTAGGATTTGCTAAGGGCACAGGTAATAACGGATGGTCAGAGGAATGCTGCGGAGAATCTGATTCAGGTAGTTCTATATTAGGATCTATGTCCTTAGACTTATCCTTCACTGCTCCGTTTAATTGTGGACTCTCTTCCTCTAAACCTTGCTCCTTCTGTTGTTGCTTTTGTGCCCTCGTAATGACACCAATCATCGGGTCAGCTCTAAAGGTCACCTTGCGAGGTATAAATTTTGACTTAACTCCAGTATCTTTCCTTATTGTTTCTACTTCAACTAAATTTGCAGCAGGCGTTGAGGGTTCGTTAGAGGTTTGTTTCCCTTTGTCAGAAATTTTATTATCCTCTCGCTTAGGGCAATTCTCTTCATAGTGTCCTTCATCACTGCACCTCCTGTAAAGAGGAGTATAGTCTTGATTTTTACGCGCATTTGGACAATATGTGGCTATGTGACCTTCTTGTTGGCATCGATAACAAATTATTGGTCCCCTAGGTCTTTGTTGACCACCTTGTCCCATTGGATTACGAAAATTTCCATTATTTCTTATAAAAGGAGAATTTCTCCCTCGATTGCCATCACTGTTGTAATTGTTTCAAGGCACTGGAGGTCTACCCTGGGTGGGCAATCCTCGTGGCCTAAAAGGTTGATTGGGTGGTCCAATCTCATAAGTCCTATTATTACGATCCATGTAATTGTAATTCGTTTGCATTGAACGAGCTTGTTGTTGCTCTTGACCTAATTTATGCCAACAATTTGTATCTAAATGACCGGTCTTGTGGCAAAAAGAGCAAAACGGTGGATGATCAGGCATTAACCTTGAAGGCGTCGGACACTCTATAGCCACATGGCCGTAACCATGACACTTACCACACCAGATATTAGATCGAGGTGGGTTTGAAGTCGAATTTCCCGACGATTGTTGAGCACTAGATCCTTGTGTCGTTATCGAATAAATTTCCTTCAAAGGCGCTTGTACTGCAATCATAATTTCCTCCTTTAATTTTCCTAGAGATTTCATAATAATATCTGCTACTTTTGCTTCATCCAGAGGAGATTGAGATTGCGGCATAGAAGGCATTCCTGTCTGCATCATATAGGCTGGAATTGAAGTGTACGGATTTAGAGGTACACTCGACATGTTTGAACTTGCGGTTATCGAGGGATTTAAAGGAACGGTCACATAAGACACGTTCTTAGGTACCCCGCCTGAAGTGCTTGAATATTCTGTCCGAGATTCTTTGAATAGATCTCTCCATCGCTGTTGACTAAGCTGCACTTCTTCCCACCATCTAGCATGTGTTTTAGCATCTGCCAACGCAGCTGGTCGTTGTAAACTAGCATGCTGATGAACTTCAGGATTAAGTCCATCAATAAACTTACGTTTTTGCGTGGGATCGTCAGGAGCAGGATTCATCTTACGAATGATTGTCTCCATGCGCTCAATATAATGTTCAACACTTTCAGTTGCTCCTTGGGACAAATAATCCAGTTGAAGAGCCAATCTATCTTGAAAACCTTGTCGTCTAAATTTTTCTAGAAAAGCTCTTGATAAGGCAGCATAGGTCCCTTTATGTTGAGCATCTAAATTCCCATACCATTTCACTGCTTCATCTTCTAATGTAGCAGGGAAGATATGAAGCTTCTGGTCGTCATCTATTATCTCATTGGCGATGCAAGTCACCTCAAATCTTTGCGAATGGGCATCGGGATCTTCGTCCCATAGTCCCCCGAATTGCGTGAAATCAGCTAATCTAACTGGGTTGCGAGCCATTGTTTCTCTAAATAATAGCCCTAACCCTAAATCGTTGATAGTATCAAACCACGTAGGTTCCTGAGGCTTCTTAAATAATTGACGCAATCCGAAATTTGACTCTAAATCCCAGTCAAAGAGCAGTTCAATACTCCCGACCGTAGCATTAGCTTCACTCTCCCTATTTTCACTATTTTACCTACCTCTTTCCCCAGTGACACTGCTAGTACTGGAGACAACTTGATCCCATTGATATGAAGCTGCTTCACTTTCCTTTGATGGTGTTCTAACAGTTGATAAGCTAGGCTGAAGAGGTTCTACCGTTGAGTTAGACACAGCGTCTACTCCCAAGTTCAGCAATGCGTTGACCCTCTCTAGCCTTTCTAATAACCAAGCCTCTTGCCGCACTGTTCGTTCTCTAACTCGTTGATCCCTAGCTTCGTTTTACTGCTTCCGTCTCTCTTCGAAATTCATCCACAAGTACTAAACTAGCTCTTACTGTCATACTCCAAAATTACGCTCGTTTTATTTGAAGCTATAAAATTAGGTTGTCGCTTGTATGCGCGCTTAGAAGGTTCAAAATAGTCGGCAACTCTGGGTCTATCTCCCCAAAAGGTAACTTTTCTTCTTGCTCGGGGATTAAGCCTAGAATTTCAACAACCTCTCTAACGTCTTTCGTATCGAAAGCAACTTTTAAACCTCTGGATACACGTATCCAAGGCAACACATCATCCCACACTACTCTTCTAAACGTCCGATAAGCTGTGCGGTGATACCAATCAAAGTGGTACGATACACTGATTGTATTTATCTCTACCACATCTATTAGCCCAAAGTGTGCCGCTAGTAGAACTATGGTTTGCGCACAGTCATTATAACCCCAGCTCCAAGAGGACAATTGTTCAATGTCCACAGTTAATTGTGGCCCAAAATATGTGCCTCCCTCTACTAACTCTGTATCCCTCGCCCAATCTAGCACTTTTCTTTGGCACTCTTGGGGCAAATTAGGAAAATAGTCCCTTAGAAAAGAGACTGTGTATTCACTCATAAATAACACCTAGGATTTGAATACCCTAGGAAAATTGATCACCCGCTAGAGCGCACTTGGTTCCCGGCAGACGCACCAAAAAATGACTGGCCAAAAACCAAGCCACTTTTACCTAGGTCAACAAGCCAACTCCCAAGAGTTGTTGCACTAAACAGGTGATTGTTGCTACTAACAATGCTAATTTGATTTAGTCTTCCATTAATTGCATGACATTTTATTTGTAGTAGTCCAACTCTAAATATCTAAACTCCAGTAAACATACTTAATCTTTTCAACTTTTACAGCTAGATCTTGATATTGGGCACTAAAACGCTAAACCTAGGATAACTACAGTTTCCCTCCATCTTTCAGGAGCGGCTTCTCATAAATTTCTCCTGCCAACTAGTGGCGGTTTATCCAGGAAGTTTTAATATTTGGCTTTAAGAAGTTTGTTTCATATAACAGATCCCTTAGATCTATTCAAATATCTCCATTTAAATTCCTTTGTATATTTATCTTCTTCAACTTATTAAAATTAGTTCATTTTATTTATTTGATTAACAACAAACATTCAAATCAAAACAATCCAACGTTCTAAAAACCCATAACTTTTATCCCTTGGTAAACGTCTTCCCACTTCGTACCGCAATTTCGTCGTGCTTATTAGTATTTAAGTACTTAATTCATTTTGCGAATATAACGTCCTTTTCTTCTTTTTCTTCACTAAATACAAATCAGGACTAAACCAGGTACTTTCCACACTCTAACGAAATCACATACATAGTTTATTTTACATTCCCATATTCCCTATTAATTTATAAATAAGTCTTAGTAGCCCTTCACTCTTCCTTGCAATCATCAGATGATTTCTTTTTAATATGAACAAAATATAAATCTTAAATTTGGATGCGGAGGCTTTCCCTCATGCCATCAAACAATTATTTTATTACGTTTCCCAATATTTGTAATTTGAATTTAAAGTTATAATTTTATTATCATCAGCAAATATCATAAAATACTATTACATCTCTCAATTTTTTACCCATCCCCATGTTATTGAATAGTACATCACGTATCGTTTTATTTACTCAAATTAGAAACACCATGTTTATGAAAGAAAAATATTTTTCCGATAGAATATAATTAAACTGATGTTTCTTTTCATCTTAAAGCTTACAAAAATTCATCAGAAATCAAGAATTGTCTTTTCAGCTTTCCATGTAAAGATCCATATTTTTATTGATAGAGAACATTTTTTTATTTAAGTGAAAACTGCTATTTTACTTTGAACATAACTAGTTTTGAATTTTTTAAATATGTTAAACCATCTCTAAAAATTGTGATAAAAATTCAGTAAATTTCATGAGTCATAACCTTTGTAGAAAAAATGTCATAACTTATAAATTTTCAATTAGCCTTTTTATAAAAATTTATTTGAGTCATTTTTAAGTCATTTTTAAGCATTTTCGACTATTTTCTATTTCTAATAAATAAAACAAGTCCACATAAATGCAAACAATCATTCAACATAGAAAAATAAGTTTCAAAACATTTTCTAAATATACTAAACTAAACATTTACTAATAATATATCATTGATTTTAGATAAGCAGTTAGGGCACGTACTTGTAAATCCCACAGGTCGTTGTCACGTCCTTGAAGACCGTGTCCTCTTGCAGTCGAGCCAATGGTATCCTCAAGCCAATCGTATCAAATGCGAGCTCATCATTTTTTTTTGCTTCCCCACAGTTTCCCCATATGCTATTCCTATGATCTCTAATTATGTGGTTACATTAATACTCCATTTCCATGTTTAGAGGAAAGGCATGGCAATGATTATCATGTGCATTTATGCTTTAGAGGTAAAAGCTGGTAATTGAATATTGGGGCATAGCAATGATGATCAAGAAAGTGGTGAGGATGATCCAAAAGAAAATAGAGATTATAGACGAATAATGATTCAAAATCTCTCTCTCTCTACCAGTCAATAAATGAAATACGAAGGAAGGAAGTTATCTCATGGGACCTGGATATTGCCACGGAATTAAAGGGCAGAATTAAAATGGTAGGATTGTTAGGGGTCCCTCAGCCCTGCTGAAACATACATATATGCATAATGCAGCTATATTTGCAGAAAAGCAAATGATGGGTCTCTCTCTCGTCCTCTCAAAAGGACAAATTTGGGAAAGGAGAGGGAGCAAAAGTGGCGCCCCCTTTCGTCTCTCTCTCTATCGGCCTGAGCCTGCGCACTTGTCTCTATTGTGCTCCCAGATTGAATGAGATTGGGGGATAAAAACAAATTGTGTTGCTCACGAGGAACGAGGTGTGGACATGGCATTTCTCTCTCTCTCCAGTCAATCGTGTCTATCTCTGTATAGCGTATGATGACAGTTACACTATAGCATCAGAATGAATCCATACGACCACAGATATCTCTCTCTCTCCCGTCCAAGCTATGTTGCATATCCATGGCCTTCAGCGTGTCCTCCGCTGGCAAATCCTCCAGCAGCATATGGATGATGCTCTCCCTGTCCTCCTCTCTCCTCATGTACACCTCAACCATTCACACTCTTTCTCTCTGAGCCTGCAATCAAACGCCTAATATAAATATACTGGCAGTGTATGGAGTTGTCCAATTGTCCCATCGACCAAGATGCAATAAAAAAAACACTTAGACTATAATCTCGTGCCACTGCCCTGCTTCATAATCATCTTCCTTATATGGCACCTTATATCAGAAGCACACGCAACTGCAATTCAGCCTCCAAATCTTTCCTCGTAGTTTTTTTCAGAGATAGAGAGAGGTCACGAGAATGTAACTTCCCGTCTTGTATGAGAGAGCCCACATAGGGTAATATAGGCACCTTTGCACCCTTTGGAATGTCAATGTTTGAGGTATTACTACTAGTTGATGACCTCAATGACACAGGGACAACCCTTGCTTGTCTAGTCCAACCAACTTTACCCTATGTATGGTAGCCAACTCCTCCTCCATAACAAACTTTTATATTTCCTCGAGGGTTGCCGCAAAAGTCATTGACATGATCATGTCCATTAAAGGCCACACGAACATCTCTTGCTTCATGCAACGTGGACAAGAAGCCAGAGTTCACTTGTGCATGACCAATTCCCTCTTGCTTAACTCCAGTTATTGAGCAAAGACTTGCCATACGTGTCTCAACTAGAGAAATGTGAAAATAAGCCAAGGCAGGAATCTTATCCATTGATGTAAATGCATTGATTTTGTTTCGTTCCTGCAGTTCGATAGATAGCTCTTTAAACCATTTCTTTTGGATTTCTTGAATCCACCCATAACCATGTATCCTCTTCACCTTGGAGTAGTCCCCACTATCAAGCATGTAAAGATTTAGGACACTTCTTCTTTCATCCTCTGATCCCAATGGGCCTTGCACTTCTAAGTGGTAGTTACCAAATCCATCTATGTGAGTGACTAGTTTGTTGCTTGAATTCTCCATCCCCCTACTACCCTGTACATCATGGTGTTTAATTTCTTTTGGATATACTTGTGACAAGGTGTAATCCATGGTGGTAATTTTTAAAAAGAAAAAAAGAAAAAATAAGGATCGTTGAAATATGAAGAGACCACCACATGTGTTGTATAAGAGTGTTAGTTGATGAGGACCCCAATACTTGGTAATCAATCATAGATAGATCATGATCATCAAGTCGTTTCCAAGTAGAAATCTGCCCTACTCCTAACCACTGCATATCTTGGGTTGATGTTGCAAAATTTCCTTTGGCACCCTTTGGAACCACACAAGGATGAATTCACATATGACATACTGTGTCCTTATAACCTTTAACTCCTGGCACACACAAGGGACCAATTGTTTACAATTGAGAGCCCACTTACATCCTTGATTGAAGTCAAATGCCTTAGCACATGTCATATGATTACAAAGATTTGAGAATGAAACATGTCAAAAAAACATAATGATTTCATTTGTCATTGGTTCACCAAAAGACTCCTCCATAAGCTTGTCCAAAATCATGCTTGCCAAGAGTACATCCTCTTGAATCTAATATTCAACACCTCCCCAAAGAAATCTCCATAATAATCACCAATGATCTAATGATCACCCCTTGATCATCACTGCAGTATTACTGTAGACAATAATCACAATCATAATGCTATGTATTTTTCATAAAGAATCTCATCATTAGGAGGTAGCATAACTAATGAAATCCCCCATCCCTGAGATTAATACTAAGATATCCTATCAACTTGTCAAGACCTTGTGGCTTGTTTAAAATTCCCCCGAAAACTCCTAATTTATAACAAGGTCCTATCTCCTCTAAATAATACTAATCCCCACATGAAAATTTTAAACAGTCATAGCTGAGATTCACTAAATAAACCTATCAACTTTTTATCTAAAACTCCACCTCCCTCTCATACAAGAACTTTCTCGTACCAACATCTCCTAGCTAGACTACAAGGACACAGCCTCCAAAGACAACAACAACGAACACCGCATCTGCATTAAATTCATGTCAAAATTTAGTAATAAGGTGTCAATTGTATACAGTTGTGCCAAAAAATTATTGCAATAAATGGCATGTTTTTAGGTGTTGTCAACACTCTGAAAATCCAATTAGTGGGATGAGCATAGCTCAAGATCGGGTGTAGAAGGCTTATATATTTTTGTGTGGCTTTCACTGTCTTCGTCTTTGGTAATTACGGGATTTGAAATCTTTGAAAAATCTACATTTTGACCTTCTGTGTATGCTAAAACTAGTTCAGCAAGTCTGAGTATGCGAACAGAACCTTCCAAGAAACAACTTTGCAGTTTGGTACTTTTGCGCAGGGACAGTCCTTATAGGAGTTTTGAGCACAAGTCAGTTTTGACTTCAGGTTACTTCCCGGACTTGTAGAGTTGCAGACTTACAAAACTCGTAGAGTTTGTGGAGCTTTATGTGATTTAGTACTTAAGTAACTAAGCTTTAAGCTTAGTGATTGAAATCGTCGAATTGTAGGGGGGGCATTTTTTGACATCGCGAAAATCACGAAAAGGCCGCCCTGCTGCCGTCGATTGAAAATTTTGATGTGTATTGATGACTTGGAGAAGAGGATGTAGGAGTGATCCTCCGCTGCTACAGGCCGGTCCTTCGTGGATCAGAGGCTGCAAACAGAGGTTCTTGACTGCCAGGAATCCACCCGTATCAACCGTTTGCAATGAGACTGACCGTAGAGCTCGATCAATCCAGGAGCTCCACCTTCGCACAAGATGGGTAGCGATTGGAAGCTCTCGATCTCAGCTTCGCTCTGATACCATTGATGCACAGATCGAACATTGTATGCTCGCGTAGTGAATGCTGGAAGGTCCCCAAGAATAAAAGAACTCTACTTTTTGCACAAAACTCAAGGTAGAAAGCATGTACGCCATGAACAAGAGACCAATTGGGTGCAATCTTCCCCCATGCCTTGTGTGAGCACTCCACAAAGCATGTATTTTATGTATTAATCATCTTCAAGCTCAAATAATAGCCGAAATTACAAAATAGCACGCTTTTGGCTTTTGAGTTTGCTTTAGCACAAATAGAAATAAAGCTAGTGGGCGGGCGCCCAAAGAGTCAGGCATACACAATACAATGTCCAAATACAAATATCATAATCGTACGCCCATGCGCATACAAAATAATAAATAAATATCCAACGCCTCAATAAATAGGCGCGACAAAATATAGGCGCCATGCCTAAGGTATGCGCCCATCAAAATATAAGTGACAACTCGAATACACGCTATCCTCCAATGCTTTCCTCCACCACTGCTGCTATCTCTACACATCAACTAAAGCATTCACAATCGTTAGTAAAATAATACAATTAAACCGACAAAAGTGAATACCTAGCAGTCTTCAGCTATATAAATAAATCAACTGGTTAGAAATCAATTCTAACCTTCATTTATCAGGAGTGCGCACTCTAAACTCATAAACGTTTATTAATTTAATATGTATTTTACGGAATCACCCGCTATGGAATCACGCATGTACACACTAAATTAATGAAACGCCCGAAAAGGATAGGCGTCCCCATCAACTTCTCGCACAAAGAATCCACTTTGTGTATGAGCCCCGATCAACAAAATTTACGGAATCCACCGTAAAACCTCACGGAATACATCGTGGCACGGATCCACCGTGAAATATGCCTCCTAGCATCAAAATGAGAGAGGCCAAATCTCTTATGAGAAGATTTAGGGAGGCACAAGTACATCATGTGCCAAGAGACCAGAATAAATATGCCGACCATCTAGCATCATCAAAGCTGAATGAGTGAATGGTGGGAGCAGTGACTATCAAACCCCCACTTCGACAAGGCAAGGAATACTTTGAAGATATTCTACATCTCTTAGAGCAAGGAGAAGCTCCTAAACACCTGACTAAGGGAGAAAGACAGTGGCTAGCTCAGAAGGCTACAAGATATCGCATAGTAAATGATAGTTTATATTGTCTTGGTAAGGATGGTGTGCTTAGGAAAGTGCCTTCAAAATGGGAAATTGAAGAAGTCTTAAAAGCTTGCCATGATGATGTGTGTGGAGGCCACTTTGCACACGACATCACAAGTAGAAAGGTTCTACAAGCCGGATTTACTTGGCCCAGTCTACACTGAGATGTCAAATATTGGTGTCAAACATGTGAAGAATGTCAGAAATCAGGACCATGATGGCTCATAGCAGAACCCCAAACCCCAATCAAGGTCTATGGGCCCTTTGAGAAGTGGGGAATTGATGTCATAGGGCCTCTACTACGCACTCCATCAGGAAAAGAGTATATAATCATGGGGTTAGATTACATGACTAGATGCGTCGAGGCTATGCCAACTAGAAGAATCACTGCTAAGGAAGTGAGTAAATTCATCTTTGACCACATTTGTTGTAGGTTTGGTACCCCTCTTGAAATACTATCAGATAGAGGACCAGGGTTTAGAGCTAATGTGGTGGGTGAACTCATGCAAAAGCTAAATATTCAACGACGACACTCTACCCCTTACTACTCTCAATGCAATGAATTGGTGGAAAAGGTAAATGGAATGATTTGTAAAATCATCGGCAAACATGTTCATTCAAGGCCCCGGGATTGGGGCAAGCACCTTAGTGGAGCTCTATGGGCTTACAGAACCTCCTTCAAAACCATGTTAGGGTTCACACCTTTTCATCTAGTTTATGGACAAGAGGCTCCTTTGCCTATTGAGGTGAAATTAGCTAGCCTTCGGGTATTAGGTGGCATAGTAGGCTCTCAAAAGGAGAAGTTACATCAAAGATTACTGGACCTAGAGAGGCTACAATTGGATCGTGAAGAAGCCATCAACCACTACTCCCAGGAAGCTGAGAAGTGTAGAGAAAAGTTCAACAAGAAGCTAACAGATAAAAACATCAAGGAGGGATCTTTAGTGCTTTGATATGACAATCACTTTGATAAAAGAAAGGATGGCAAGTTTCTCTACCGGTGGGAGGGACCGTTTTGGGTCACAAAAAATTTCAACAATGACTCGTACAAACTTCAAGACATTGAGGGAAAAGTTCACAAGACCAAGATAAATGGATGGCGCTTAAAACCCTATCACATCGGGTGGGGTCAGCTCAAGATACCAAATAGTGTCTAGAGGCATAAATACCTCTAGCCAGGTTGGGGGGGGCTATATGATCCAAGAAAATCATAAAAAAATATTTGTCTAACACTTTGTTGATTTTTTGTACATTTGGAGCTTTGAAATAAAGAAGAGGGTGGGAATAACCTCTTGGAAAATCCAAGAAATCACTGGATGAAAATATTTCGTGGACCGGTTTACCAAGGGGGGGTGAAGAGTAAAGATCAATGGAGGAATGTGAAGGAAAAATATATAATGTGAAAAGAAAAGATATGAAATGGATTTGGAGTTATCCAAAGGGCATGTGAGGCTCATAATGACATGACTTTGGAGCCTTATGATAATTCAACCAAATTAGACCCTTCTTGGAAGCAATAGAGGAAGAAAAATCAGGCACATGATTTTGTCAGATTTTAAAAAAATACTTCCACTCTGATCCAAAAAAACTTTTCAACAAAAAAGTTGTAGCGCGTGAGCTGAAGTTTTGGCTGGTATTTTTTAAAATTTTTTGGAGCTACGAGTCGGGAGATACGGCCAAAATGATGGATGCCAACTTTTTCCAACTGCGGTGGAGACCACCTCCCAATTTTATACGCACCCACACTTTTTTCCCCACACTTAACACTTCCATAAAACATCATTCATTAGACTCCCAACCCTTTCCCCTCTCTTCTCCTCTCTCTCAAGCTAATAAACCATTAGAATTACCCTTCTAAATCACTCTCAAACCATCCTTAATTGTAGTAGTAATGTATGAATTCTCACTACTCTCTCTCCATTATTGTTAGATATTATCTTATTTTATGAAGATTCTCTATATTTTTTTATAGGAGAGCTTTTGGACTCAAGCTATGGGGGGGGAATGGAGACAACTCACCTATGATGGAGCTTGATTAAGTACAAATTGGTCAACAAAACATCTAGATGGAGCTTCCACATTGGTGGAACCGCCAGACACTTTCCGCTCATCCCCCGCATAAACCACATGTTTTGCACGTCTGCCATGGCAAGCTTGACAATGTGGCATGTGCAGAATAGGTCCACGGATGGAGTTCAACGAATATCAGCGGATTTGCACGCATGGAGCCACATTGACTCTACCTTCCCAGGCTTTGCGAGAGAGCCAAGGAATCTTTGGCTCGGTCTCGCCATGGATGGTGTGAACCCATTCTGTCTGGGCTCGACTTCTTACAGTGGTGGCCTATAGTGCTTGTCAACTACAACATCCCTCCATGGCTTTCTACGAAGAAAGGACATCTCATCCTTAGCTTGCTCATCCCGGGCCGCTACAAAGTAAAAAATATGGACGTGTATCTTCGTCCATTAGTCGATGAGCTTAAGATTTTGTGGGAGGAGGGGGTCACGGTGCAAGATATGAGCAGGCGCGATGGTCGGCGGTGTCCAAGGGTTTCGAAAGCAATGTCGCAACTTCAGAAGTCCTTGATAAATTCCAGGATAAAAGATCAATCGAAGCAAGTAATCAAGACAAATATGATGCCAAGTAACAAATATATTACTACCAAGTTATCTCTGAGCATAGAGAAACATCATTTCAATCCATATGTGATCTATGCAACTAACCCACGTCATGTATACAAGCTTTGAGGGGGGAACAAAATCCAAGTATTTGTGATTGCATCAGTTAACAAGAGCAATATGAAAACTGAGAATAATTCTTCAAATCATGACAATTTGATTGAACTCTTCAAACCTTGTAATACAAAATTATTCATTGCTGTTGTTCTTCCAAAGTCTGGATTTTTGATCATATTCAGAACAGGTTCAAAAAGTTCTTGTACAAAGGATGCATCATGAGAAATTTCCACAACTATAGGCTATACAAAATACCTTCTCTTTTCAGGACACTGAGATTGTCTTTCGTCATTCATGAAATAAGTATAGTACCTTTAATTTTCATAAAGATCAAGTAGCTGTGGACGCAGAAATTATAGACTTCCTGTTGGTGTGGCTAAAGACACCCAGATGAAAATGATAGAGATAGAGAGACTGTTGCATGCAATTTCGTTTTTTACACTTGCAGGCTTTCAGTCACAGCAGCAACTATACAGTCACATTGCTGAAGTGACTGAGACTTTTCTGTGTTCACAGACTGAAGTACGACTTCTGATCTGCTGACTTCTCAAAAACACTCCATTCAGCAGCATTATGATGTTTATCTTCCAAACCAGTGCCTTGAAACTAGATTATGATCCAGAGTCATTGCCTGATGAGTGGTATTGCTATGGAGTTTTGTCTCCTTCCTGTCCAATGTATGTTAACCTGTAATCTTCCTTTTTCATCACTGCATTCACGGCTCATATCTCCATGAAGATCAATAGCCTCTACTTGAGAGGTAGGTTAAATATTGTACCCTTGTAGTTGCTTGCACGCAGCTTAAACGTCAAATATCTTCAATAGACAGCAGTCCGCCACCCTTCTGCTCTGTTTTTCTAATCAGCACCCCCTTATGATTATGACGCCTCTTTCTTGCAGGGTCGGGTCCGGAAGCTGATGATGATAATGTTTTTGATGTTTACTATGCTGTCCAGGAATCAACAGAATAAAAGGCACAATGAATGAAGATCATGGTGTTTTCTATGCTGGCAACAAACAACGGGAGATGGAGGAGATGATGATGATGTTGTCCACACAAGCAGATGAACTATTCTCACTATTCGTCATGTCCTGCAACTCTTTAGAGTGAAGTGGAGGCGACCAACGAAAAATCAATCGGATCTGCTGGATCACTTGAGCTCATCCGATTAGCCTATCATTTAGTGACTTGTAATTGGACTTATTGTCAAAGAGCCTGTGACATGGTTCTCCTCCCTATCATCGCGCCATTTCCTGGTTCCAGGCCGGATTACAATCTTGGATTACTACAAATCCATAACACGATCATATGACGTCTGAATCGTCTCCTTCCTCCACACTTCGAAAAGCTTTTCCCTCCCAGTCCGTCATCTTGATCTTCTCTGTCCGCTTCCTGGTTGGAAACGTCCTCTGACGAGTTTTATGTTCACTGATGATCGACACCATTGAACTTCGTTTTCTTCTTCAATGTCATCACTTTTGCAACTTCGTTAAACTCCCTCGTTAGCTTCATCTTCAAACACTCTCCCTCTCTGTTTCTGGATTGCCTTGAAAACGCTCTCCTCCAATACGAAGGTCCCCCCACTCTCTCTCGTTCTCCCCTGTTTCCTCCTCGTTTTCCTCTTTCACCGTAATTCCCTCCTCCTCAATAATGCCTCCTTTTTAAAAATAGCTCAAAAGCTTCTCCTTTTTCCCCTCAAAGCACAGCTCTTCTTTTCCCTCCTTCTTTAGCCTTTCAAAATCCCCTCTTTAGCCTTCGTAGCTCTATTTCCCAGTTACAGAGATCCGCCCAAAATTGGTGGTTGCCCAAATAGCAAACACATCAGCTGAAGAAAGTTTCCATGTTGTGTAACCATCGCATGTACTCTCGTTGCTCCTTTGACCTTAGATAATCCAGCATATTTGCTGCAAGTTTTACAGTTAGCCCTTTGGCTTTTATGATATCCAGGAATGCTCATTGAAGGTTCTCATCAAGCTCCTCAAAAGAAGGCCCTCATATTGTGCCAAGGGTTTTTCAGACTTCTCGGTCTCATCTTCATTAACATATACAACAGACTCGACCATAATCTCTGTGGCTCCACTGAAGAAGCTACCATGTATTTCCACAGCAGGTTTTGTTTCACCTTTCTTAATGTTGCAATGCATATGTATGACATCAACATAACCATCGTCAGAACCAGAGCCCTCTTCCTCCTCAATGAGGGCATCACATGCTTGAAATGTGATCTTAAATGTCTACTGATTTGAGAAAATATCCTCCTCTTGCATCTGTTTGTATAGTTGTAATGTCTTGTTCAACATAGACTGAAATCAACCCTTCATGCTCGCTACTATACTCATACGCAGAGAATAAATGTAATCACAACAACTAAATATGTACAAAGTACCAAATCCCATGCACAACTTTTGAGTGGTTTACACACCTCAAATGCGCAGCAATACGACATCCACCCCCTCTAATCCTGCGCATCCTCCGGATGGGCCAACTACCAATGATCATTATCATCAAGATCCACAAACAAATCAATCTCTTCGTTATGCATTTCCGGTAGATCAACAAGATTTTCAGCCATATCATCTGTCCCTTCCATTGGAGTTTCTTGTCGTTGCTCTTCTCTTGAAAATTCTTCCAATGCATAATCCTCATCATCTCTTTTCTTGAAAATCTTGATTCTTTTTCCAGCAATAGGCACTCTAAGCACTGTTCCATCCAATTCTGTCAGCTCATATGTTGCATTATCAAAGACATGTCTGACTATGTATGGCCCAAACCATCTTTTCACCATCTTCCGAAGTGCAGTATGCTGATTTTCAAGGCTGCTATCAAAGACCAATACCCAATCTCCCTCTTCTATTGCTCTAGGCCGCAAGCGATGCCTGCTATCAAACCTGTCCTTGTTCCTTAGTCTAGCAACTTTCAACCTGTCAATAGCTAGCTGAATATCCTCAGGTCTCCTCTCCAACTGTCAAATCCGAAGAGCTAAGAGCTCCTCTCTCGTCAAATCCTCCTGCCAAGGTAAAACTGACCAAGTCAAAGCACAAGTCTCAATCGGCATAACAGGTTTCTGACCATACATCAACTCTGCAGGCATATATCCTGTGGTAACACTATGGGTCGTACGATCAGCCCACAAAGCAAATGGTAGAAGTTTTGGCCACTCTCCAATCCGTCCTCTGCATGCTTTGGCTAATGCTTTCACTATTGGCGGATGCCCTCTTTCACTCTTCCCATTTCCCTCTGGATTGTATGCTGTGGTTAGAGCCAGTTTGATTCCTAGCTGAGAGAAAAACTCCCTAGCTTCATCTGCATCCAATTCACCACGATCCGCAGTGATCTTACCCACACAACCATACCTGCAGAAAATTTCCTCCAATAAGAACTTACACACTGCACTAGTGGTCTTCGTTCTCAAAGATCTGCCCTCAACATGATTAGTAAGATCCTCTCTTGCCAAAACAATGTATCTCATCTGCCATAGACCCATAGGCATGGTAACCAAATCAACTACCCACTTATAATGAATGCATAGCGGATAGGTCGGATGAAGCTCATCTCTATGACGCACTACTGAATACATCTCGCAGTCTCTGCAAGTCTCAACAAAGTGAGAAACATCTCTATACATGCCTTTCCACCAATATTTCTCCTTGATTTTCTCATAAGTAGCCCATACTCCTCTCTGACCAGCCCAAGGACTCTCATGAAACTCCCTCATCACCTGTAACTGTGTCTCTCTATCGCAGACAACCCGCAAAGGTAATCCGCCTCTTTTCTTCGGATGCTTCCAAAGAAATCCGTCCTTGAGAAAATAACCATAGGCTTTCCTTCTGATCTTCTTGAACTCTTCATCTGTCCATTCATCTCTTTTGCTTAGTGTACTAAGGTACCTGCCAATCTGCAACCAATCTCCAACATAGAGCTCTTCTGTGAAAGCCACAATATCATAAACATGACAAACATGATCAACCATAGTGGCTGAAATTTCTGCATCATCCTCTTCTGCAAGTAGAGTCTCCTCATCATCATATCTGGCTCTAGACAACATATCTGCCACTGGATTATCCTTCCCTGCTATGTGTTTAAATTCCGGATTTAATGACTTGATGTATGCAATCCATCTCAACATAGCTATATCCGGAGTAGAGCAACTCGTGATCATACCAATCAATGGCAAGCAATCTGTCTCTACCACAACTGAAGCTCCAATAAAGTACTCCTTGTCACATTTGAGAGCCGTGACAATCCCCAGTAACTCCCTCTTGATATGCGGATATCTCATCTGTCTCTCGTTTAGGACTTTCGCCCCAAACCGAATAGCATACCTATTTCCATCTGCATCATCTTGACCCACAGCCCAACCTATGCCAATTGGACTAGTGTCAACTGTCAATACAATAGGCCTATCACAATTATAATCCGCTTTCCTGAGAGTAGGAGCATTCTGCAATAACTTCTTCAATTTCCGCATGGCTCTAGTGTGGCTCTCATCCCAATAAAATTTCTGCCCCTTTCGAAGCAGCTGATATAAACAATCTGCTATGTGTGCAAAATGAGGTATCCAAATCATATAAAACACACAAGCACCAATGAATCTCTGTACCTCAGAAGTGGTAGAACAATACTCTGCAATCTTGCCTATAGCATTCACCTTATCAGGTGAGGGTTTCCTGCCATAATATCCACACATATGCCCAACAATAACAACCTCATTCACTCCAAAAACAGATTTTTGCCCTGAAAGTGTCAAGTTCACTTCTTCTAACCTGGCCAAAATCTTCTCACATGCTGAAATATGATCAGCCACAAAGTATCTGCATCCCTGCTCATTTAGGCTCTCATTCTTCTCTTCATCTGCACACCCCTTAATGGGCACATCATCCAAGAAAGGCATAGTAAGCTGAGGTATGTAATCATGAAGGACCTTATGCATGGCATTCATCATATGCGCAACAAAATTAGTGGCACCTTGAGGCAAGGTACACATCCTGACAAGCCCAATAGGAGTTCTCATGGTGGTTATGTCCCTGCTTTCCAAAGCCAGCTGAAACTGATCATATCCTGAATACAAATCACCCAAAGAATAGATGGCACGTCCAGCAAATGCCTCTGCAAACTCATCCACAACTGGACCTATACCAACATTCCTGATAGTAACTCTATTCACTGGCTGCATGTCCTGAATAAATCGAAGAGTACCATTCTTCTTTGGAACTGTAAACCACCTGTTTGAGTATGGTGCAGATGAAGGCTCAAGGATTCCCATCCTGATTTTCTCATTCAATAAATCAATCAGCTTTGGCAAGTGTGCTTTAGGCACTGGAATAGGTCGGAGATTCCATGGAATATGAGGAATAGTAAAAATAACCATAGGAGCAACAATATCAGGATTCACACATCCAATCTCATGTGGGACAAAAGCAAATCCCCTTCCATGACGCTCAAGCATCTCCTGAAAGCATTGCTTCTCCATAGGTAACAAGAAATCACCATTTCCAATTTTCAATTCAGCAAGTGTCTCTGCTGAAAATTTATAACCAATATGCTCCGGATTCCTCAAAATTTGCTGTTTAGCAGCCCTTTCTATTTGCTGATCACTGTCAGGTGGAAGCGGTACAGCAACCGGCTTCACCTTCTTATCCACAGTTTTGTATTTCGTGTCAACCCTGGCTTCATTATGCTCTTCTGCATTACATAAACCTTGCTGTAAATCAGCAATTCTGCACTCCAATGGCTGAATATTCTCAGCCCTCTGCTCTATGGACTGCATAGAAACAGCCCCAAACTCTGAATGCTAAAATATTTCAGCAGTAAACTCTGTTGGCTGAAAATTTTCAGCCCTCTGTCTCTCTGAAAGCTGATCATAACCAGCTGGAAACTCTTTTTGCTGATTTTCTTCAGCACTCAACACTCTTTGCTGAGTTACCTCAGCCTCTGACTCAATCTGTGACATAATATCTGCAATTTCATGAAACATGTCCAGGGACTGCACTAATACATTACCATGACAATTCAGCATATCAGTTTTCAGCATATCTCCCATCTCTGACATCGTATCCGCACAAATCACACTGTCATACATACCATCTATGTGCTCATCATCCTCCAAAATTCCTGCATTTTTCAATTTTTTCTCCTTCCTGCATATATATTGCCTGGCAGCTTTAGACAATCTAGAAGTCTTCTGATAACTCATCGAACTATTTGCTGAAATCCCAACATAACCAGAGGAGAAAACACTGCTGCTGCCAGGAGGCGAGAACTCCAATTTCCTCTCCTCTGTACCACCGTCGTCTCGCAAAACGGCGGTACCTAATGAAAACCCGAATCCCTCACAGTGGGCAAGGGTGCATCTCTGAGAGTATCCCTGTTTCTAACATGATTCACACATACAGTGATAAACTGAACTGCTCTCATACCATCTTTACTGCGAATCCGTGCATAAGCAGATCCATCATCCATGACCTTTGTTTCCATGCGCATCTCTGTAATGAATGGCTGTCCAAGAATTATGGGATACGAGCATGAATCGTGCACAAAGAAATGAAAATCCTCCTCTACATCACCAATAGAAACCCTGACACTAGGGCAAGCAGCATATAAATCACCTGCAGTGTTATTGGCGGCTCTCATACGCCACCCATGCTCTACATCCATAGGCCATCTGTTACTCTCATAAACTCCACGAACAATGAGATTAATCTCTGAACCATGATCAACCAATGCAACATAAGGCACCTGTTTTTCTCCAACCTTTACCATCGTCTCTGTAGTTGCCCTAGCCCAATGGCTCCGCGAAAAGTGACTACGCGGTATCAAAACAGGCTCATCAATTTCAGCATAATGCATAGGCTGAACTGTAACGTGTCCACTGGAACCCTCTAGGACACGTCTTAGCAGTCCATCGGAAAGGTTGTCTAGAAAACTCCACTTGGCACTCCCATGGAATGTTGCGGGTTTTGTCATCTAGGACTTTCCGCGTCTGCCACGTAACGGAAGCGTCCTGGCCGTTCCCACTTAGGATCGGCTGGAAATGTTGGTCATTTACTAACAGCGACTAGCGTCAGACCTGATCGAACTACTTTACGCAGAACGCCTGGTCTGAAGCGGATTCATGCTGCACGTGGTTCAAGGAGAATGGGAAACGAGAGGGATGCAAGGCTCGACCTCTCTGCCAAAAGGCATAGTCCCATTCCGTTCCTCTAAAACAGCCTGAATCGGGTAATCGGTACTTCCAAGTCATTGTTCTCCTTGCTTGTTTTGGTGATGACGATCATCCTCTGTCCATCGAAGATCTTGAGAAAAGTTCTCGGCTAACCGGGACCACCCATCCATAGGACGGACCCATGGTCCATCCTCCGCACTTTCCTCGGTTTGTTCTAGTTATGTAATTACCTACCACATTAGTTTGACATATACAAACAGCTTCTTTGATTAACCCTGTTATGCACTAGTTCCTTCACGTAATCTTATCACAGGACATAAAGAAAAAAATGTCAAACAACTCCTTTATTATCATTATATCCTTTTATCTTTGAAATACAAGGAGTTCCCGCCCGTAGCGTATTCATAATCCGCCCAAAGGCTATCTAGTAATCCTTCAGTGATTACTAATCCAAGTTTCCGCCCGTAGACTAGTATGCGGGCCTCGAGATCCAATCCCAAGTCACGTTAGTCTCTTGTGCAGGGCCGGGAAGGTGAGGGATTTACAGCCAGAGCCCCCTCTAGCACCCAAGCGTCCTCCTGCTCCAAGTAGAACTCAACGGAGAGACCTCTCACGGCGGGTTCGGTCCACGTTCCCGGCGCGGTTAACAACCCCCTTGGTTAGGGTCAGGCAGGCAGTCGGGGGTAACTGAAGCTGCCTCTCAGGCACCAACCTGAAGTATTTAAATATATTTTCGTCCTTTAGTTCATTGAGCAAACAATGCAAACAGTCCTTTCTAAACTGTTACAAGCACAATCAATTTCAGTGGTCTTTTAGCTGGCAAACTGTTAAGGAGTGTCTCCTTTTCTCCGAATGCAACCCGCATTCGATCCGGAATCAATTGCAACTTGGCAAGATTCCTATCATTCTTGGTTTAGGGTTATACCCTACCAATGCTTAAGGTTCTGTTGTGGCAGGATCCAGCAACCATGTCGCTTTAGTTTATTGACGGGTTATTTGCAAATACCTAACTTTCTTTTTCCTTGGCAATTATTCCCCAAGAAAAGTGAGTAACAGGATGATTACTCATCCTCTTGTAAATTAACTTGCCAACCTTATTTCGAGAGATGACAACTCTCTTGTGGACAAGTCTCAAGTCTATACAATGTTGCAGCTTTTTGCACATGTATTGCATCTATTCCACGGGATCATTCTACCCATTTGCTTAGCGTTTTCCGGTCACGGGATTTTACCTCCAGTCGAGTAGCAGGGTTTTAGGGTATCCTCCAAATCATTCCTAATTAGGTTGACCCATGGTTCTAGGAATAAGCAACTCCGTCGGAGTTTCGTCATGATCCTTAGGATAAAACCTTAGATCATTTCATACATGAACATTCCATTGTTTCGACATTTTGTGAACGTGTGTAGGATCTTTAGAGTCACGGTTTTTGTCTAAAGCTAGGTCAAATTGCACTAAACCCTAGTTAACACTTAGGATTCCTATCATATCGACTCAATCATGTCCATACGAATCCTTGTGGTTTAGATTACTTAGTCAATTCAATTATGCTTGTCCCGCGACAAGGATGATCCTTCTCAAGGGTAATAATCTAAATCTAACGGAGAGAAATAGATACAATTCCACCACTACGCGTAAGCATGTGATTAATTTCCTCTACGTGTCACATGGTTCACGATAACTTATCTTTCCTTGGTGGACGATAATCTGGCTACTAACTTTTCCTAGGACCTACTAGGTCTTACATCAATAGTCGTACCTACAACCTTGTTGTTTACCTTTTGGCATCTTATGCTTTTACTCCTAATTGCGGCTCTTATTGAATGACATTTTTCTCATGATGACTACGCAATTTATAACATTCTCCTAGCTACGAAGTAGTTGATGAAACTCATGCAAAACTAGTGTTAATTTATTCCATCTTATAAGCTATTTGCAAGTCCATACGTACACTTTAGTGCTCTATTAGTTCTTTTCGAATGATACCTTATGATGCTAACCTTTTTCTATGAAATCATTACGAGAAGTATGTTACCTAATGTGCAGGTATCCGTTTATTTCTACCATGTCTAGGACGAAGATAATGCACTTATAAATTCCATTTCTTTGCCTAAGTCTCATTACCTTGAAACGGTACCAACTACATGCATCTAACCTTCTAATCGTTCAAATTCATGACAATTTCAATCTTACCTAATGTTCAAGAGATGTATTTCTTTCCAATTTCCATATGCTTTGAAATTTAAGCGAAAAATGCAATTTCCTTTTATGGGCTAAGTGCGCCTAATCATTTCCTTATGCGGAATTAACACGGAAGAACCTGGACTTGTGGAGTCGGGGAGATGTCCACTTGCACATTCGGAGACGAGCCTTCCGCGGTCGCCTCTTGGGATCTTTTCGGGGCCATCGTACACGTAGGTTCGGTTTTTGAATTCGCTTTCGTCGTCTACGGATTGTTTTGCCTTGACATGCAACCTTCCGGCCTTTGCCTTTCCTCGTAAGTGGAAGATTCTTTTACGGAATGTCGCTTGTGGTGAAGGGCTTAAAAGACTTATCACGGGAAGCCTTTTTCCGACGGTCTAGTGGGGTCCTTATGGCCCCTCTTCAAATCCCGGGAAAGGGGTATTAATGGCCTATTCGAAATTGTGGTGGGAAAGGGATTTCGGGATAGGTGGTGGGAAAGGGGGTTAAGGAGGCCCCCCTTGGAAGCTTCTAAAGAAGCTTTTGCTTCTTCAGTTCCACGTGGGCAGGGGGGGTGTCGTGATCTGCGTGGCGGCGGGTGGAACAGTCTGGCGACTGTGGCGGGGATGGCGGCAGCGACGGCAGCTTGGCGGACTGGGGGCGGCAGCAGCGACTGGCGGCTGGACTGGCGGCGGTACCTCCTTCACGTCGGCAGCAAGGCGACCTCCACGATCCTCCTCCCCAGCCTCTTCCTTCACGGCCTTTCTTTTCTCACAGAGTCTCCTTCTTTACGGCCTCTCCTTCCTCTCCTCTCACAGCCTCCTCCCTACACCCCCCTTAGCTAGGGGGTGTTTTTATAGGCCTTGGGGGTGGGGAAGAGGGTCTCCACCCACGTGGAGAGCTTCCCCATGCAAACCTCACTTGGCCATCCCCCCCCTCCACACTCCCTCTCCTCCAGCCATGCATCGGCTGGGGGAAGGGATAATAGTAAAAAAAAAATTGCACTAATTTAATTAAAATTGTCCCTCCCAAGAGGGTGTTTTCGTGCGGCTTGCGGTTTTGAACTCCCGGTTTCGATTTACCATTGCAGAGGACCCTATTTCATGCGCGCGGGTCACACATTACGCGGTCAATAATTTCAAGGCAAGAGATACCCTTTGTACAGGGTTTACACGGCGTGCGGAAAGTTAATATTTATGGTACGGTTACGCGGAAATATTACATGAACCCTCTTCTCTACCTGTGGCAAAACAGAAGCATTATCAACCATAACCTCATCATCATCCTCATCCAACTCTCCAATCAAAACTCCCTGTGCATCAGTGGTTGACAATGCATGTCTTTTCCTCTTCAGGACCTCCTGAAACTGATCCTGAAACTCTCTTTTTGAGATGCCCAAAATCTCGGAAATAGTGAAAGTCACCTCACTGCCAAGTATCTTATCATTAAAGATTTTCTTCATGTCTGTAGATGTCTCAATATCGGACATCAATCTGAATCCTGGCTGTTTTCTCTCTCTAGGCTCTTGCCTCTTTTCTCTCTTTTGAGCATCCTCCATCTGTCGATCTGGCCCTGGTCTTGAAGATGGTCCTACAGTAGGTGGAGTAACAAATTCACCCCCTCTAGTCTTCTTAGCTGCACTTGGATTTTCTTCATCCCTCTTACGCTTCTCCTCAACAAATACATCTGCACCATGAGATTTAGTCAAATAAGCATAAATAGAATACCTGTCAACAGGCGAGTCCCATCCTGTCTCTGATCTGATGCTAGAGCCTGCGCTAGTCAAAACAGTTTGCTAAATTTTTCCCTTGTTTGCAGTCTCCATAGCATAAGTCCATAGTGCGGACTGAGTCTCCGATCCCTTCTCAATCTGTACTCCATATGCAGAAGCATCACCTCTAGCCGTCACATAAGAAGTACGCGCAACCATGTCCTCCACTAACTTCTTCATTCCACCTTTACCAAAGTTGGTAGCAAGTGGAGCTCCTATCTCAGTCAACCAAATCTTACCATCTTGTCCCCAATATACCAAATTCTGCCTCCTTGCATCCTGGAAAGAGTCACAATCCCTGCAATGCTGATGCTCCGTACTATCACACCAAATGCATCTCCGATCTCTCCTAGGTGCACTAGGAGCACTCCTAGGTGCAATAGGAGCACTAGAAGAAGTAGCAGGCGCAGTCGAAGCAAACTGCTCCTTCAACTTACCCACCAACTCCGCTTTGACTGACTCAAGTGTCAAATCTGTGATACCTTTGATTATGTCATCAAGAGAAGTAGGCACCGATGGAGCGGATGGTTTTGGAGCAGAAGGTGTAGGCATCGGTCGTGGAACAGGAGGAATAGGTGGAGTAGAAACAGTAGGCATTGGCATAGGCCAAGAAACTGGCTGAGGAGGAGAAGAAATAACAGGGATAGAAGTAGGCATAGGAGCAGATGATAATGTAGGTGTCATGGAACCATTCTGTAGGCGAGTCTTCCATATCCTCCTCTTGGTCAATGTCGAGACTGCATCCTGAGCATCCTGCCAATGAGTTTTAAGACCCATAGGCTTCGTGCGATCTTCAAGAAGTTCACCCAATTCTTCTTGAAGAGCAGGATCTGCAGCTTGCAAGAAAAGCTCAACTTTTTCAACATCCAATGCTCTTTGTTCAATGGCATCAAGCTGACTATACCTCTCTTCGAATTCTCGAATCAACTCCGAAGCAGTAAGACCCTTGTTTGGCATGTAGACCCACTCTCGGAATGATCGCCGAGTAGCCATACCAAAGTCCTCAAGGAAGTATTCTTCTTTTAGAGCCTTCTTAAAATCTTGCCAATGTGTATTTTGAATAAATAAATCAGTCACCTTTGTCCTCAAAGCAGGTGTGACAAGACGAAGGAAGTACTTACTCATAAGTCCAGTAGGAACTCCAAAAAACCCCATCTTGATCTCATATATCTTCAAATATGCTGAAACATTACGCCCATCAAATAGCTTCTTCTCACTCTCAACTGCTTCAATAGCCTTAGTCGCGCTGTTTGCATTCTCCTGCTCTGAATAGAGTTGCCTTTGCTGAGACAACTGTTGTTGATGCAATTGTTGTTGCTGCTGCATATACATTTGTGTTTGCTGATTTTGGAGCTGCATATACATGGACATATTCTGCAAAATCTGTTTTAGATCCTCCGTTGAAGTACTTGACGCAGCAGTCATTGAGGGAGCTGAAGTAGAGGCAGCTGGAGTTGTAGAGGAAGCTGAAATAGAGGTTGAAGTGTCTCCCATCCTGAAATTTCTGCGACTCTTTCACGTCGGGTTCACCAAAGATGTCGAGGGTTTCGAAAGCAATGTCGTAAATTCAGAAGTCCTTGATAAATTCCAGGATAAAAGATCAATCGAAGCAAGTAATCAAGACAAATATGATGCCAAGTAACAAATATATTACTGCCAAGTTATCTCTGAGCATAGAGAAACATCATTTCAATCCATATGTGATCTATGCAACTAACCCACATCATGTATACAAGCTTTGAGGGGGGAACAAAATCCAAGTATTTGTGATTGCATCAGTTAACAAGAGCAATATGAAAACTGAGAATAATTCTTCAAATCATGACAATTTGATTGAACTCTTCAAACCTTGTAATACAGAATTATTCATTGCTGTTGTTCTTCCAAAGTCTGGATTTTTGATCATATTCAGAACAGGTTCAAAAAGTTCTTCTTGTACAAAGGATGCATCATGAGAAATTTCCACAACTGTAGGCTATACAAAATACCTTCTCTTTTCAGGACACTGAGATTGTCTTTCGTCATTCATGAAATAAGTATAGTACCTTTAATTTTCATAAAGATCAAGTAGCTGTGGACGCAGAAATTATAGACTTCCTGTTGGTGTGGCTAAAGACACCCAGATGAAAATGATAGAGATAGAGAGACTGTTGCATGCAATTTCGTTTTTTACACTTGCAGGCTTTCAGTCACAGCAGCAGCTATACAGTCACATTGCTGAAGTGACTGAGACTTTTCTGTGTTCACAGACTGAAGTACGACTTCTGATCTGCTGACTTCTCAAAAACACTCCATTCAGCAGCATTATGATGTTGATCTTCCAAACCAGTGCCTTGAAACTAGATTATGATCCAGAGTCATTGCCTGATGAGTGGTATTGCTATGGAGTTTTGTCTCCTTCCTGTCCAATGTATGTTAACCTGTAATCTTCCTTTTTCATCACTGCATTCACGGCTCATATCTCCATGAAGATCAATAGCCTCTACTTGAGAGGTAGGTTAAATATTGTACCCTTGTAGTTGCTTGCACGCAGCTTAAACGTCAAATATCTTCAATAGACAGCAGTCCGCCACCCTTCTGCTCTGTTTTTCTAATCAGCACCCCCTTATGATTATGACGCCTCTTTCTTGTAGGGTCGGGTCCGGAAGCTGATGATGATAATGTTTTTGATGTTTACTATGCTGTCCAGGAATCAACAGAATAAAAGGCACAATGAATGAAGATCATGGTGTTTTCTATGCTGGCAACAAACAATGGGAGATGGAGGAGATGATGATGATGTTGTCCACACAAGCAGACGAACTATTCTCACTATTCGTCATGTCCTGCAACTCTTTAGAGTGAAGTGGAGGCGACCAACGGAAAATCAATCCGATCTGCTGGATCACTTGAGCTCATCCGATTAGCCTATCATTTAGTGACTTGTAATTGGACTTATTGTCAAAGAGCCTGTGACACGGTTCTCCTCCCTATCATCGCGCCATTTCCTGGTTCCAGGCCGGATTACAATCTTGGATTACTACAAATCCATAACACGATCATATGACGTCTGAATCGTCTCCTTCCTCCACACTTCGAAAAGCTTTTCCCTCCCAGTCCGTCATCTTGATCTTCTCTGTCCGCTTCCTGGTTGGAAACGTCCTCTGACGAGTTTTATGTTCACTGATGATCGACACCATTGAACTTCGTTTTCTTCTTCAATGTCATCACTTTTGCAACTTCGTTAAACTCCCTCGTTAGCTTCATCTTCAAACACTCTCCCTCTCTGTTTCTGGATTGCCTTGAAAACGCTCTCCTCCAATACGAAGGTCCCCCCACTCTCTCTCGTTCTCCCCTGTTTCCTCCTCGTTTTCCTCTTTCACCGTAATTCCCTCCTCCTCAATAATGCCTCCTTTTTAAAAATAGCTCAAAAGCTTCTCCTTTTTCCCCTCAAAGCATGGCTCTTCTTTTCCCTCCTTCTTTAGCCTTTCAAAATCCCCTCTTTAGCCTTCGTAGCTCTATTTCCCAGTTACAGAGATCCGCCCAAAATTGGTGGTTGCCCAAATAGCAAACACATCAGCTGAAGAAAGTTTCCATGTTGTGTAACCATCGCATGTACTCTCGTTGCTCCTTTGACCTTAGATAATCCAGCATATTTGCTGCAAGTTTTACAGTAAGCCCTTTGGCTTTTATGATATCCAGGAATGCTCGTTGAAGGTTCTCATCAAGCTCCTCAAAAGAAGGCCCTCATATTGTGCCAAGGGTTTTTCAGACTTCTCGGTCTCATCTTCATTAACATATACAACAGACTCGACCATAATCTCTGTGGCTCCACTGAAGAAGCTACCATGTATTTCCACAGCAGGTTTTGTTTCACCTTTCTTAATGTTGCAATGCATATGTATGACATCAACATAACCATCGTCAGAACCAGAGCCCTCTTCCTCCTCAATGAGGGCATCACATGCTTGAAATGTGATCTTAAATGTCTACTGATTTGAGAAAATATCCTCCTCTTGCATCTGTTTGTATAGTTGTAATGTCTTGTTCAACATAGACTGAAATCAACCCTTCATGCTCGCTACTATACTCATACGCAGAGAATAAATGTAATCACAACAACTAAATATGTACAAAGTACCAAATCCCATGCACAACTTTTGAGTGGTTTACACACCTCAAATGCGCAGCAATACGACAGCGGTCAGCCAACATTCGAGCCATTCTCATATGGACGATGCATGACTTTCCGGGATTGGGAGAGTGCTCAGGTGAGTAGACCTTTGTTCTCGCTGGTAATATCTATATTTTATTTCATTCAATCAAGTATTCACTAGGTCGTGGCTTGCCTTACAGGTCTGGTTACCTCAGTTTATCATGCATGTCCATTGTGTGGGCCACAGTTAGACTCCCGAAGGTCACGAACCATGAAGAAGATGGTATATCAAGGACACGCCGCTTTCTTGCGGGAGGATCATGAACTTAGGGAAGGTTTTCTTGGACGACCTCCAGCACGTATGAACGCTGCAAGCTGGTATGAGCTGAAAATGGTAAACCCGGAATCATATCCAAATGGAATGCGACGGTTCTCAGTTTTCTACAAGTTGCCATATTGGACCCACTTACAGGTCAACCACTTGTTGGATCCCATGCATATTTTCAAGAATGTGGGCAGCTTGCTATGGGACCACATCACAGGAAAGAGAGACACTATAGGGTCACGAATAGATTTAAAGGAGGTAGGTAAGATGGAGGCGCTTTGGCCGCAGTCGAGTGCTGAAGGGGGAGTGCAGCTTCCTCGTGCTCTTTGGGTTTTTTCTACCAAAGAAGAGCGCATTGTGAAGCAAGTAATCAAGTCTATTCGCACTCCGATGGGTATGATGCATTCTCTCAGGTCCACATTTTCTAAAGATGACCAAATGTCTGGGCTAAAATCCCATGATTGGCATAAGATATGTCAGGTTTGTGAACAGAATGGATTTTAATTAGCGTGGACATTTTGAAATTTGAAAAGTGACCATTATTCATAATGCTTTCTCATTTGTGGCAGTTTGTCCTACCGATCGCGATCGCGGGATGCCTTACTCCAGAAATTCGCGGGGCCATTTACAAGTTGTCGACTTTGGTGCAATGGATCTCACAGAAAGAGATTAAGATGTCCTCTATTGAATCCGCAAGGCGGGGAGCAGTTGAGACAGTCTGTCTCTTTGAGAAATACCTGCCCACTAGCCTGCTCACGATACAAGTTCACCTTCTTGTGCATCTTGTGGACGAAGTGGAGATTGCTGGACCTGTCTATACGCAATGGATGTTCTTCTTGGAGCGCTTCATGAAAACCCTGAAAGGCTTTGTGCGACAACGAGCTCATCTAGAAGGTAGCATGGCGGAAGGTTGGTTGGTGTCAGAGGCGTTAGTGCATATCTCACAATGGCTACCAATGGTGGAACCAGACAATGAAATGCTATGGACGCTGAAGGACGATGATAGGCTGACTGGAGATGTGGTGGTTGGAAATGGGGTAGAAAAAAGAATGGATGCCTCAATGGAAGAGAAGGTGAATCGCTTTTGTATGTTGCACCATGCCTCCATGGAGACGTGGCTCGCCAAGTACCAGATTGCAAAGCAAGATCGAGAGGAAGCGCGAGCTGAATTCCGACGCAGTACGCGTCACTGACCGATTCGATATCCCGAAGGCATGGAGGAGATGCCATGGTTTATGTCAACACGATGGTTGCATGGAGCCTTGACCGTAGCATCCAGCGAAGGGATAGAGGTCTCAATGGAGGAGTGGGAGTTCTCGAGGGGATGTAGTGCAAAGGTAATGAGGGGTTTAGAATGTGTCGTATCTAAATTTGCTTGCAACATCTAATTTGAGTGTTTCAATGTATAGTACAAAATATATAGTGCAGCGTGGTCGTGCGGACGACATTTTCGGGTGGAGCGTATTGACAAAATGTGCTCCACAATGGACTGTGGTGTCATTGCAAGGTTTGACCAAGAGAGCCGGCGACGAGCAACGGATCCGAACACGGTTGTGAATGAGATGGAGTATTTTGGGAACTTGCAAAGTATTATTACTATGGATTACCGTAGCTTCTCCATGATACTATTCGATGTGCAGTGGTTCAAAATGGTACTTGGAGGAGCTGGAGCAACAGTTCGACGAGGTCCATCTGGATTTCTCGAAATAGATTCCGAAAAAAAATGGATGGATTTGCGCGACACCTTTGTGTTGCCGGCCCATTGTGAACAGGTGTAAACAGTCATTTGCTTGCTAATTGTAATACGAAATGGTTTATGTCACAATGGTTTGAACTCGCTTTGTAAGTGTTTGTGAACAGGTAATCTTCTATCCAAACCCCCGACAACCTCAATGGTGGTATGTTATACCTTCAACTCCTCGAGGTGCGAGAGTATATGATCAAAGCGATGTTCCAGGCATAAATGAAGAAAATATGCAAATAGAGGGGTCGATATTACAAGGGGTGGAGGCCACCGCAAGCTTGGAGCCCGCATTGGCTAACAATGATGAAAATATAGAAGTCGTAGAATCTTTTGAGAACGAGGCAGACTCGTTCTTTTGTGGTGACATGTCTATCGACCTTCCAGTGTATGCAGAGTTGTGTCAAGAGATTAACATGGGACCATAGAATACTTCATTCTTGGAGAATTGTATTACTCAATTCGTTGTTTAGATCTTCCATAAAGGTAGATAAGATATGCATTTTAAGAGAGATTTTTCAAAAATGATTTATATTAATGTGCTTTGTATAGTTTAAATTGATTATTCTAACATCATTTTTTATCTGTGTAGGTATCGACATTTTCAGGATGAGTCGAGGAATGAGCGATGAGGAGTTTCAAGACATGATGGCACGCATGTCTCCAGATCAACTCGCAAGATTCAGAGAGATGGTAGACCAGGAGCTGTCTCGTTCTTTGTCTGGGCGCTCTGCTAGATCTGCTTCAGCGCGATCATATGCTTCAGCTTCGAGCAGACGATCTCGACGCTCACGACTTGGGCCAGAGGGAGGGACTGCGACTGCAGGAGGATTAGGGGGGTGTTGCTGTGGAGACACGGACGTGGTGTCTCCATCTCGTCGTTCAGCTGGAGCTGCATCACCTCCAGGATTTGTCACACCTGTGGGGATGCCCACTCGAGTTACTCCGGCTTTTGCGCAGCCGTCGGCAGATGGCACGCCTTTTGGTGGCACTCCTTTTGGTGGCACCCCCTTTGGTGGCACCCCTTTGAGTGGCACTCCGGGAGAGGGTACCCCCGTCGGTACACCGGATGTACATGGGTCTCTTGGATATGCCCAGGAGCGTGGACGGAGATGGGAGAGGGCCCATCTTATGCAGACTCCTAGGGGTTATGGATACCTAGTGGATAGTAGGTCATGAGCCATCATCATGAATGATGAGGGGAGGAGGGTGATGGCTCGCATGAGGGAGTTGTGCCAACAAGTTTTTCGGCACAACGTCCTGGATCATTGGAGGAACATACCGGAGGGGAGCAAGGACTACATAGTAGCATCCTTGCACGAGGAGTTCTCGGTGCCAACCGCAGTAGATAGATTCTCTACGCGCTGGATGATGAATTGCATGCATGCATACATGTCACATAGACGATCCGACGCACGCAAGGCAATCAAGAGTGGGGCTCCAAAGCCCGAGTGTTTAGATGCACACGATTGGCGTCGACTGAGGAAGGAGGCTACAGATTCGCCAGGACGTTGGAGTCAACAGCGGGAGGCGACGAGGGCACGAATCGAGGCCGGATCAGTGCATCATCTTGGGAGTGGCGGCCACAGGACATATTTGGAGGACTTTGTAAGTTTCTCTTTTGTTTTGCTTATTTTTTTTTAAAAGATATTCTTTGTACTGACAATCATGTTTCTAACAGTTAGCATTTTGTTTTCTTTGCAGCACTCCATTACAAATCGCGATCCGCAAGGCCTTGAGACTCGATATGCAGAGAGGCACGGTCTCAGGGCATTGATCGACCGATTGTATAGATGTGGCGGACCTGTAAGTCACTCATCTTTCTTGTCCATAGTTACCATGAGATATTTGAATGCATTATTGTATGGTGGATTGATATGTTGTTTCTTTTTCTGCAGAATCCGTTTGATGCTCCTTTGCGGCGGGACAAGCTTTCGAGGGACGAGGATTTGTAGCTCGCCCTTGGATCCTTAGAGCTCACACACCTTTAGTTTTTAGTCGCCTGATCTATGTAGACATTTTCTATGTATTAGTGGTATCGTTTCATGATTGTACCAATCGCATTTTATGCGATCATATATTTATTTCATGTATCAATTTTATGATTTCAGTATACATTCTTTTTGTTTGCAAGCGCTTTGTATGCAGCAGTGCAAAAACTGCCCTGCCACAAATTTTTTTTCTCCGTTACCGTCGCTATTTCCGTCGCAAATTTATTGCTCGCGTCGCTATTGGCGTCGCTATAAGCGTCGCAAATTTATTGGTTGCGTCGCTATATGCGTCGCTATTTGTGATGCATATAGTGACGCAAATACCGACACATATAGCGACGATTCTATGGCATCGTCAATAACGATGCTTTTTGCAACGACGGGGGTAAATTTTGTTGTTTGTATTTTCGTTGCTTTAAACGTCACTATAAGGTCTATATCTTGTAGTGTTAGATGGCTTCACTAAGCACATAATTTATACTAGAGTCATTAAGGCCTAAGTTTCCTACCATTTTTTTGTAAAGCCTTTCATCAAGGATACCCTTGATGAAAGCTTTTGTTACAACCTTTGTAGTAGGTCATTCTACAACACTAGGATTTACTTGAAAAGGTCTCTTACTTTTGACATGGAATCCCCCATGCTTTATTTCCTTTATTGCTTGATGTTCATTAGCTGAATGATGAGATTCTCATAACCAACTTTCGCAATGCATCTAGTGAAAAGATTCTTGAGCAATATAAATTGCACTATCATGATGTTGCACTCTCAAAAAACCTTGGAAGGTAGATTTGGTTTTTTTTGTCAATTGTTCAATGGGAATAAAGTCAGCATCTCTTCCACATTTTTTGGTTTTACTAGCAAAGTAGTTTGTATAGATGGTACCATGTGATTTTGCTTTGGTCCATGAGGTTGAATAAGAAGACGAGCAAGGAGGACTCAAGCACCCTGAGCTTTAAAACATACCTGCATTGTTATGAAGGAGAGAAAAGAGACAATTAACTTACTTGACTTTTGCTAGTAATAGAAAGGAAATTCTATTCATATGCTTAACATTGAAGATGTTTGAAATCCAACCAAAGAAGGAGATAGTTGTGAAGCTCAATAAAAATGAAGCTTACAAGTATGTACTTTGAGTCATGTGGATGAGTTTAATGATGAGCTGTAGACTTTTGATTATAGTAATGATAGTTTGCCTTGTGTCCCTTTAAGCCCTTTAAGGGGCCGACAGAGAGCTAAGGACCATGTACGTGTTGGCCATTGAGATTATAGGGGTAGGGACAGGATAGGAGGAAAAGTAAAGCATGCTTTTGGCCAAAGGTGCATGTGCTTTTTGGTAACGGCCAGCTTTCGCGTGCATGAGAGAAAAGAAGGGTGGAAAAACAAAGGCCGCTCACTGCTACGAGAAGGAGGGGGAAGCAAGGAGGACGAGAACTCTGATCCTCATGCTCAGCATGAAAGCTTAAGAGGTCTGCGCCTGCAACAGGGGGCCCCTCCCTTGATTCTGATTGAAATGCCATTGCGGGTTGGCCCTCCAGGTCGCGCAACTGCAACACTACGTCACTCACCGTCTGCTCATCTCGGGAGGCATGGGATCCGTGCCAGCTTTCGCGTGCATGAGAGAAAAGAAGGGTGGAAAAACAAAGGCCGCTCACTGCTACGAGAAGGAGGGGGAAGCAAGGAGGACGAGAACTCTGATCCTCATGCTCAGCATGAAAGCTTAAGAGGTCTGCGCCTGCAACAGGGGGCCCCTCCCTTGATTCTGATTGAAATGCCATTGCGGGTTGGCCCTCCAGGTCGCGCAACTGCAACACTACGTCACTCACCGTCTGCTCATCTCGGGAGGCATGGGATCCGTGCTCTGTGTGCTTTCTTCAGGGTGCAGGGTGCAGAATGTGGGTCCGTGCATTCAACATCTACAGTTCATTGGCTGCTGCTGATCAGTTCCTTAAAGATCATCTTAATCTTAATAATCTCAACCTGCAACTTTTGTGATGGCTAGTATTCTGGAATATAAGAGCCCAAGTGGCTTGCTCAGAAGGTGATTAGCCTCTTATGCGTCAGCTTCGGCATCATCAAGTTTGAATTATGCCGCAATGAACTGACCCGCAATCAGAGAAATCGGCACATTTCGTTGAGCAAGGTGGCTCCTTAACATGTAATGATTGTGAAAAAATATAACAGGACAATTTGTTCTCTGCATGTTGTTTGACATGCCATGGAAGAGCTGAAGCTAAACAGCATGGTGATGAGGATGGCTCCTGTAAATCCGAGAGTATGCTTTGGCCTGATTGGTATGAATTGAAGGGAGCTAGTCATATGAAAGTGACTTGCTTTACTGAAGCTTCAATGCAGACATAAAGAAACTTGCTGTGTTCTGCTGAGGGTTCTATTTAAGTTGGTGTGATCTTCACTTAGTTGTGAAGAGGTCGTTGGATAGTAGAGGAGAGTGATGACTAGTTTTGTTTGTTGGAAGGGTCCCATGAAGCCCGTCAAAATGATGGGAGAGATTGGAGCACTAATTTCATGGAGGAGACGAGATTATGGACTTTAAGGGTAGCTAGTTTATGTGAAAAAGGTACTAGCTTGTGATTATAAAAAATATATATAGCATCTCAATAGAATTGCAAATATGGCTTCAAACTTGTGATGGCAGTTAATAAACTTGCCACGTGTAAGCAAGGGGGACGACTATAAAAGGAGGATGGATTAAGGACTAAGGGCCCTTAATTCTCTTCCTTCACAAAGTACGCTTGTGTAAAGAAAGAAAAGAGTCACACACCAATTAAAGTAAGAGATGAGAAGCCTAAAACTTGTTATGAAGAGAGGAGACTTTATCTAAAAAATGAACTCAATGAGTGTAGATATCCGTTCTTATCAAAGCAGTGGGAGATCTTTTTTTATCAAAAATCTTTGCAAGGAGAATTTCTAACATTAAACTCACAACCTACAAAGCTTGTTTTTATGGAATGGCATGCTTTCTATTTTGTATCTTCTAAGGCTACAAGAGGCATTATTGTTAATGGTTTGATGGAGTTTTGTGATTTTATCTAGCTCATTGGCAAAGTCATATTACTTTTTTACACTCCTTGGTCTTGTGTCTTTGGGTTGTGTGAAAGGAATTATCTTTCATCACCGCTCATGTGACAATGGTACATTGTGCATGGTGTGGAATTAATCTAATAGTGGGATGTACAGGCCAAATTGCAATGCTATATATATGATTATTTGTAATGTTAGTATGCAAGTTGGATGGTGCATGCCTATGCAATAGAATGCAAGATACAATGTAGGGTTAGGAAATTATGAGAGACTACTACACACTGGTGAGCACTAGTGTAGGATGCACATGCGGCATATGCACTAATGTGTATGCACTTTGCTTAAGTGTGGTAGATTGGTGCGCAAGGTATTATACAATGTGAGATACAACCTTTAATCTTCCTCCTCCTTTCTCTTAGCTCCATCTTGCAAATAGGATGGGCATTAAGCAAAAGAGAGAGAAAATAAGAGGAGCCAACAAGTATAAGTGTGGTGTATTTGTGGGTGCATGGTATGTGCAAGAGTCACTGCACAATGGTGTATCAAGAAAACAGAGACAAAATAAGAGGAGTCCAACAAGTATAAGTGTGGTATATCTGTGGGTGCATGGTATGTGCAAGAGTCAGTGCACACAGCAGTGTGCATTAGAGTGCATGTAGGATGTGCAATGTGCATTATGCTCGATCAATGATAAGAGAAAATACAAAAATTAGATATACCTTACCAACCAAAGAATAATAATAAGCATTAAATTATCTTAGACAAACAAATACAACTAAGTGCAAGTTGCGAGCTACTCCTCCACCCATTAAGATCTTCTCTCTCATCCACCCTTGCAAATAGGGTGCAAGTGAGAGAAGCCAAGGTGTACCGAGTGAGATGTATTTGCCCCCATTCTCTTTCTCTTTAATGTAACTCTATCTCCCCCAATTTCATGATAGGTATGTGCACTATATCATGATTGAAGACACATGGTTTTAAATGGGATCCTACTGACACAGTAAGGAAACTTGTTGCACCACTACCTCCTCCTCCTTTGCCTCCTCTCATGGAGACTTGAAGGTGGTAATTGCAACGGTTTTTCCCCTTCCTCAAGTAGCTAAGTGGTAATGATCATGCATGAGTGGGAAGGGGATGAGAGAGAGAGAGAGAGAGAGAGAAAGAGAGAGAGAGAGAGAGAGAGAGAGAGAGAGAGAGAGAGCTCCTCCTCCTTTGCCTCCTCTCATGGAGACTTAAAGGTGGTAATTGCAATGGTTTTTCCCCTTCCTCTAGTGGCTAAGTGGTAATAATCATGCATGAGTGGGAAGGGGATGAGAGAGAGAGAGAGAGAGAGAGAGAGAGAGAGAGAGAGAGAGAGAGAGAGAGAGAGAGAGAGAGAGAGAGAGCTCCTCCTTCCTTATCTCCTCTCATGAAGACTTGAAGGTAGTAATTGCAATGGTTTTGCCCAAGCCTTTTCTAGTGGCTAAGTGGTAGTGATCATGCATGAGTGGGAAGGGGATGAGAGAGAGAGAGAGAGAGAGAGAGTCTATGTGTGTGTGAGTTGAGAAGAGATTTTGTGGTGGAAGAAGAGAAGTGAGTAGACTGTGTTCCAAAGTGGCTAACATTATTTATTAGTCTACTACAGGCCATAGCGTGTAGGGAGGTTACATGTTGATGACTATCTATGCCCTAGGTAATTTACTATATGTATACCCTCTATATCACTTGTTTTCAATGAATATTTATAAATATCGCTATCTGTGATTTTTTTCTTAATAAAGCATAACATTTTTTATTGAATTTGTAAGTAAACCCTATGTATGGGAATATATGCAAAAAATATGTAAAAATGGTATTTTAAAAATCCTTTATGTTGAACCCATGTGATACATACATATATTTATGATTGACCTCCTTGAGATCTGTGTGAAAAAAATGGAGGGCCTAGCTTGCCTAGCAATAGTAGAGGTGATTGTGGTAGGTAGAGAAGCCTAGTTGCATTTAAGGTGTCATTAATTATTGGTCTACATGGTGACATGGCAATGGGTTCCATCCAATGACATGGCATTTATGGGGTTAGGGAGCTCATGACTAGTGGTAAGCTTCATGTGGTTGCAGGATAGGTTTGAGTGCAAGCAAGGGTATCGCAAATCGGTATGCATAGGGTAGCCAAGGGTTGGGTTGATATCATTGGCACTCTTATGGCACTTGTGGCCAACAATCTAGAGTGATTAGATGCACTACCTATTGATGACTCATAAAGCTCATTATATATAGAAATAAACAAATTTAAAATAAAATATGGTAGCTATTCCTATTCACGAATTGATCATTTGATCACAAATCAACACCAGAAAACTACTTGCATCTAACGGAAAAAAATCCATTCATTTGACTCAATCAACAACAACAAAATAACCATTCTTTTGCATTTTGGATGAATATTTGTGCACCCCTCCTATTCCATAAGACACCGTATGAGTGACTATGTAATGAATATGTCCTTTATCTCAATAATGGGACCGAATTGTCATGATCTACGAGCTTTATGTTAGGAACATTGGAAACATCCTTATCTTTTGGATTTTGATCTACAAACTCATGTCTATCTCTCAATTAGTGTATTCATACATGCAACAAATCCAAAAACTCAACAAAAGTAGAGAGTTAAGTTACTTGACTTACCATATTGTAGTCAATGTGTGCCCAAGCCACATCCTTGATCCATGTGCACATGGCTTTGCTTCTATAGGAGTTTCCAATGACAAGCTTGAGAAGATGAAGAGAAGAAGAGATCTTCATGCACCGCATCCCTCACACTCTCAACTTTACATACTCTTTCTTACATTTTAATCTCACCAAGAGGATGGGATGGAGAAGAAGAAAAAAGATTGCTAGGAGCTTCTCATTAACATATTGGTCACTCCACACACACACACACACACACACACACACACACTCTCTCTCTCTCTCTCTCTCTCTCTCTCTCTCTCTCTCTCTCTCTCTCTCTCTCTCTCTCTCTCTCTCTCTCTCTCTCTCTCTCTCTCTCTCTCTCTCTCTCTCTCTCTCTCTCTCTCTCTCTCTCTCTCTCTCTCTCTCTCTCTCTCTCTCTCTCTCTCTCTCTCTCTCTCTCTCTCTCTCTCTCTCTCTCTCTCCCTCATGCTCCTTGTTCTTCACTGTAGTTGAATAGACAATAGAGTAGTAAGAAAGCTAGGAAAAAAAACTTGCATGCATATGAATAGCTTATTGTATTATTTTTCATGCTTTTCTTACATGAGATTTAGGATTAGGGTTAGGTTTTTTCCATTTATCCTTAGACAATTGGTCCCTTTGGTAGTCATATGACTAGTCACCTCTTTTTGTATGCTTTCCCTAAGGTGAAAATAGAATAGAACCTCTTCAATCTCTGCTTGGGAGACCATACTAGTGTTACAAATAGCATGGGATCAAGCCTATCTTTTGGAAAAATATAATGCAAGTAATGCATGATTTACAAAATAATAGTGCCATTAGTTTTTTTACATTATCCATAGTGATTCCTATATTCCTATATCATAATTATAAGCCATTCATATTCCTATTTTGTAGGTCTCCTCTTGCAAGGTTAATAGTTGTACAAACAATGAAGCACTCCCTCAAGCCCCTCCAGAATATCATTTCTGAGTGTAGATAGTACCGAGGGTGTGTGTCTCTTCCTCCCCCTATTTACATCTATTGAGCATAGGGTGGGGAGTGAGTTTATCCAATCTTCCTTATAAAATGACCATATGGGCGGGGGACATATGAAGGACCCTCTACCCACTCTCCCTCCCATTACCTAGTAGGTGTGGGATAGGAAGGGAAGTGGGTGAGGGGGAGAGTCCATCTTCCCTTCCTTATAAAATATTCACACAAAGGCTCCTTCACCAATTACTATTTTACCATAAAGGATGGGTGCCATATGAAGGATGGGTTCCCCCCCCCCGTTTGAGCCATTTGCATGTGCACAAAAAGTCAGAAGGGGTGTAGACCCCCTATTCGTACATACTAAGTGTGGGGTGCATCTATTCCCACTTCCCTATAAAATTATCATATGGGGAAAGGGCTAGATGAAGGCCCTCCTTCCCTCCCCTCTCTCCCTTGGGCCATATGTAGGCCTCCCGTGGTCCCTCTACCAAATTCTATTTTACCCAAAACAAATTCCATGGGTGGATGGGGCTTCTCTATTATTAGGCATAGGATAGGGGATTGAGTCCACCCCCTCCCCCCCCGCCCCCCCCCCCCCCCCCCCCCCGACCCACCCATTAGTTTCCCCCTTACCCTACCCCTTACTATCCCCCACCCTCCCCTACTAAATTCTATTTCATTTCTTGAAAAATCCATGTGTAGAGGGTTTGCTCCCATCTTTGCTTATTGATTAATCGTAAAGGAGGGTGTCCCTTTCTTATTTAATTTACATACTTTCAAAGAATTTACATAACATGAAAATCTTAAATTTTACAAAATAGAATACTCTTTTAATATCAAAATCCAAAAAAAAACACCTAGAAAAGTTATATGCTTTAAAAAAATGAAATAATCAATAAAGAGCAAATGATGGAAATTAATATTTACCTATATACAAAACCATAATAATATTTAAGAAAAAACATTGTGAGAAAGGTGTCAATTTCTTTCTTTGCGAGGTGGTGATTGAAGGGGTGGGTGGAGGGAATTGGGAGTTGGTCTACCAAAAGATAACCTTCAAGGGCACAAAGTTTCAAATGAGAAAGATGGAAAGATCAAAACCTTGTATGTTTTCTCATTTATGAGAAGTGGAGAGAAAATGGTTTTGCACAAAAATATATAAAGACCAATTTAGTGTGTACTAATAATATTTCATGCAAAGCTTCCATCTTATTATTCTTTTAATCTTTTGGTTGCATATTCAAGGAATATACTAGGTATTTATGGTTGCATTTAAGAGATGATGCAAGTTCTTGGACATAGTTGTTAAAGACCTATTGGAGGCTATTACAAAATTTCATTCATAAGAATTTATGGATCTTCCACCTTCTATTATTTAATAATTCTTGTATTCCATTTGAGAGTGTACAAGATGCAAGTTGGATAGTAAGGAATGATGGGGAATTTTTTTTGTCTTTGTATGACGCATGTATAGACTACTTTTGTAAGTTGGCATTCATAATAGCAAGGTACAATCAAAATGATCCTCGCATGGATGCCTTATTAAATAGGGTGCTTGTACAAAACACTCTCTCCCTTTCACATGTTGCACAAGTAGTGCAAGGTGCACTTGAAAGCAATACTTTTTATGGGAAGCTAGTTGTCACTTGAAATATAAAAAGAGTGTAAAGGAAAAGAAAGAGTACAAAAACTTGTTGCATTTTTAAAGCTAGGCTAATACTTTTTATGGGGAGCTAGTTCTTACTTGAAATATAAAAAGAGTGTAAAGAAAAAGAAAGAGTACAAACACTTGCAACGTTTATAAGCTAGGATGTGTTATGGAGTCCATCACTAGAATATCAAAAGGCTAAAGCTATAGCTAAGCTTTGAAATCCCAAAAGATGTAATTGCTAGCATTGACTTGAAAGATAAGGCAATTTTCTAGTGGCAAATCAACCTCCACTATTGGAAAAAAATTTGCATGCAAGCTTATGAGATTAATTGTGCACAACGCCCTTGCATTTCAAAATGAATCTACATGAATTATTAGGAATTTTACTTTTTCCTTATAGAATAATTGTCGATGGTGTCATGCCATTTTGGTATTGTTTGACATTATTGAAGACAGTCAACAAAAAGTAATTATCACTTGGTCTACTTATTGCCAATTTTGGTTAAAGAATCATTAATATAAAGTCATATCTCTTGATAATTTAAATTTTTAATTTGTCTATGCAATTTCTATGTGCTTATTATTGCATTCTAGAATATAACACAATAACTCAAAGATCTCCTCTACATTGTAATGGAGTCTCGTCAACCTTCACAAGTCTTGTTTATTCCTTTGCTTTTTGGAGTTGTCTTTCTTCTTGAATCCCATTATTTTTTGGGCCCTCTTTTCCCTACATAAGATATGAATGATAGCAAAATAAAAATAAGCTATTAATTTTTTTTGTCCATTGTAGAAAGGTACAATTTATGAGTGCCATGCATAGCATCATAGTAGTCACTTGGTGTATTGATTTACTGATATAGAAAGGTACAATTTATGAGTGCCATGCATAGCATCATAGTAGTCACTTGGTGTATTGAGTTATAAAGTATGAAACTAATATGTTTGCCTCTCTAAATGGAGAAGTGAGACTTCTATGGAGGATAGATCACTATCTTTTAGGAACATTCAAAGGTACACTACTATCATCCATGCCAAAAAATATTTCCTATTACATGTTTTTTGTGAGAGTAAATACAATGTTAGTGCAATGCAAGAACATGGTAGTAACCATCACTACATTCTAACAATTTTTTTCATGATGACACCTCCAACCTTAGAGGAACTCTTAACGCAATAAACACTACAAAGAAAAAGTGTAGCTCTCTTTGTCTATATAAGAAAGAAATTTATGAGGATTAGGATTGTATGTATCAAGCACTAGACAATGTAAGGCAAGTAGAATCATTACTTACCAAAATAATTCAATGCAAAGATGGTCATGATATGACTAAGCAAGATATGCTGGAGATGATTGTGCCCACACCACTTGGGTAAATATGTACTTATAATGTGATAACCACCTCTCATGAGGACATTGCGAGAGATGTGATAGAGTCCTTGATGAACCATCAACATGCCTAGGATTCAAGTTTTATTGGCCATTATGGATGCTAGTGAGAGCATGAATACATAATATAGAATAAATTCCACATATTGAAGTGATTTATTGGTGGTATAATGAGGATTTTTGTGGTTACATGTCTCGCTATGGATTATGAATGTTTTATATGACAAGCAATAATGGCTTAGTTTATTATTTTGGCGATCCTTCCAACCCTAATTTACGCTCCTTCTCGCTTCGCATCATCGCAAGATCAAAATCTTTCATCTCAACCCACCCCTCGCTCTCATACATTAATCTATAAAAACATACAACAAGAAGTGAGAGGAGAGTGAAAGACCAAAATCAGATCTCTTGATTTAATGCATCATTTTTTTATCAATTTGTTGTGATGGATAGCAAAGAAATTGAGTATCTTGTTGCCTTCTACATTCCTCTCAGCTCTACCATGTAATAAATACAATTTTTAAATCATGTTTGGAGGCACCGAAAAAAATAGTGCCTCCTTCCATGTTTCATAATTTTGCGGCTTTTCATGTCTCCTAAGCTTAACAAGCTTGTTAAGCTCTAAATTCAAAAAAACTAGTTTATCCTCTTGTGTTCGCACATAGGTGATTTTTTGCATTTAGATAGAGCAAAGGAGCTTGGATTCTAGATCGCACTGGCTAGCTAGCTTCACAATGTTGAAATCGATAAGCATAGCCTCCGTCATGCATTTTCTGGCTCCCCGATCACATAGCTACTTTCCAACGTCAAATCTTGTGGGGATTAAATGGGGGCTCAAAGGGACTCCGATCGATGAACTGAGACTTGCATTAGGTTCCTAGCATCAAACTCCATCTAGGAAAAGTCTAGCTAGCTCATCAATCCATGATCGTTTCATTTTGCATGAAAATTTGGTATTTTACGGCTCTCGGGCAACTTTTTCACTTCAAAATGGGCTCTAAAAATCTGCTGTCATTGACAACCATGGAATAGGGTGACTTAGCTCGTCAAATATCAGAAACTAATGTGCACAAACAACAACCATAAAAAGCATCAAGCTACCACAAAAATTATACACAACAAAGTAGAAGAACAACTCTCACCCTACCCACTGACAAAATCAAGGACACAAAATCCTCAAGGGATAGGCCCAACATAATCTTTTAAAAAATCCAGAGTGGGTCACTAATTAATTTCTCCAACACAAAGTGGCTAAAAAGAACCATCAAAGAAGTCATCCTAGTGGTGGCCGAAACTACCTACCCAACTTAGGACATATGTAGGACCTTCTATTGGGCAAGGACTCCTATAGTCTGGTCATCATATATTACCTTTTAACACACTTTTCTTCCAACATTACCATACTCGGGTGTGTAAAAATAAGGGAGCTAAGTGTAATGACCGAAGGAGAACAAGGCATCGGTCTCAGGTCCAAACTCGGTACCCTTAAGAACCTGCCAAGCTCTTGCAATGTGGCACTTAATCCTTTTCTTTCACTCACATTTATTTTTGCTCCAACCTTCTTGATTTCTTGATTTTGGCTAGCTCGTATACTAAGGAAGATAAGGCATCACTCTAACTCATCCTCGAGAACCTACGCGGCCCTCGCAAGGCAATAATCAACTACTCTTAAGACTTTCCTTTATTTTCTTTTCCATTTTAGGGGTTGAAACTAATTTTCACACACCTCTGTCATGTTTTATCTTTCAAGTATATTCAAATTTTCCTTTCTTTATACCTAGAACATTTACCTAGCAGGCTAGCAGAACAAGGTCACTAGTACTACCTTCTAAAATAGGTCTTCAATACCTAAAAATGTCATTATAGGAGGTAAACAACTACTAGAACCTCTCCTATATATACCTCTCCTAACCCTAAGACTTCATGTCTTCTGGTCCCCAATAAATGAATAATTCTTCCCCCCAAGTACGTAAACATATATAATAGAAAACAAAAGTACTCATAAAGGAAGAACATCACCTGGACTTGGCCATTAGAAGCTTTCGTGCAGCAAGAGGCTCCCTCCAAGTCCTTTATCAAACCTATCTAATGCAATCACTAAAATAGAAAACTATTAAATGCATCCACATGAAATACACACATGGCCCTCTTAGCATAAAGGAATATAACATTTCACAACCAACAAACTGACCCTCTTGGCCTTATGAAATAAGACATTAGAACCCAACAAAGATGGTTCTCTTGGCCTGACAAGATAATCCACAAAATGACCATTCAGTAGCATAGTGTGGAAATAAACCCTTGGTCGTGACATGACTCTACTAAAGCACAAGATCGACCAAGGATAAGGGCTCCTTAGGCCCTACACTAAGTGCATCAGGTTATTAACTAATCTTCTTGCATAAAAATAGCTAGGGGTGTCCAATGAATATGACGATAAACAATTCTATGCATCCATGATAGAATAGGAAGGTACTCAATTGCTACCTAACTCATAGTCCAAACTAGCCATCAGTAGCCAAAATAGGATGTGTCAACACGAAGATCCCAAAGTAGTCCATGCCTAATGTTAGAAGGTAATTGTAAGATATCCCTTCGACCAAAATTAAAAAAGACATTTTAAACAAAAGCATAATTAGATGGGGAATCAACAAAGTGATTCCACCATAGAGGAACTATCTGACAAATCACTCTCTCAAAAATATACAACATTCCCAAGGCTACATAATGGTACATCCGTAGGATGGGATCCCCCATTCAATTGATTGATTACCCTTGTGATTCACCTTTCACCAATAATTAGTGGATACCACCACATTGGACTACATTGAGTCCCATAATCAAAGCCTTGTATTTTGCGATATTATTAGTAAAAGAATGTCCTAAATATACTCCCATTTTCATAATAACTCTATGCCGAGGATCTTTAATGACCACCCCAACACTCACATGTTAATTAGGCCCTCTAGAAGCTCCCAAAATATAAAGTATAGATCTATTCTTCATATAGGCCATGCCATATTAGTCAACTCACTTATACTTAGGATACTCAAAGTCAAGCCGAGAGAGAGGATGTATAGCAGGTACAATCTCACCTTCCTTGTTGAACTCGATAAGAACACTAGCTAGAATGCTTTGATAATGCTGGGCAATAGATCTTAATCTCCCATGTGAAAGATTCTTCTTGCCACTAAATTTTACTCCACCAGATCACTCGACCTTGGTGGTAACGTTGATCTAAATAGAGATGCTCAACATAAGCAATGATTCTTCCCATCCAATCATCTTGGTACCTACTGCAAGTTAAAACTAAATCATGAAGGAGTTGCATAGGCACCAAGCCCAGTGTCACACCTTATACGTAGTAAGGCTTTAGCGAATTAAAGTTACCTTTATCTTGAAAATCTACCCCCTACAAATTTGTTAAAAGGGCTGTAAAGCCATTATTTACTATACCTACAATTTTGTATGGCCCATCCCATTTGGGTTCTAATTTATCAAGGAATAGTTCATGACAAGCATCATAGTACAACACTAACTCAGCCTTCACAAATTTATATTTCTTAGCCCGAAGGTCATGAAGTGATTTCATTCTCTCTTCCCTATCTCTTGATGTAATAAAGCCTGCAATTGAATTGCATCAAGATGCACAAGAGAAATAAATCTTTTGTACAAGGCTTATGTCTCTCCCAATGAATGATTGAGAGAAAAATGCACAGTGGGTAGCTCCAGTCCAATGGCAAAATGCACTCTCCCAATACACGAGATTGAACGAGGCATGGCATGTAGCTCTCTTGAATATTGTATTGTAAGTCCAAACTACCACATATAATTTTGTATCCTAATCTGACTTACTTTCTGACACTATATTGGATAATATCCCGACAAATTTTTAATTTGTACTCTCAACTTGATTGTTTGCTTGAGGATTATGTGGGGAAGTTTGACACTATCTCCTTAGGTGGACCAAAACGGCAAACAATTTGCTCTATAATAAATTGGTTGTGTCCTTAGCATTATCATTCATCATTGCTCAAGCTTTAGACCACTTTGTAAAGTATTCCATTCCTACAATAATATAATGCCTTCACATAGTTGATGAATGGTATATTGGTCTCACAAAATTGATATCCCATTTTTCAAAGGGTAATGTAACTAAAATAGGATTTAGAGGTCGCTTATGATTCTCCCTAGCATCGTGTATTCGATAGACATCACAAAACTTAACATAACTGAAAGCATCCTGGAAAATCAATGGCCACCAATAGCTAATACGGAGAGCTTTTTGGGAAGTAAGCCATCCAGCAAAATATCCCCCCCATGTTAAATCATGGCATTCCTCAAGAATGAATGGTACCTCATTAGGTTCTACACAGTGATGATAAATGCCATCTACACCTCTCCGATACAAGACACCTTATATAATCAAAAATCATGGTGCTTCCTACTTGATCTTTCTCTTCTCAAAATTTAATAGAGTAGCCCCAAATCCCCCTATAGATAGATAATGCATTATAGCTACATATTAAGAAGGGATGAAAGTTGTATGAATTTTGAATAGACCTTCAATATCACTTCCTTCAGTCAGATTTTCCTTTGGCTCCACAAAATTCATGAGACATTCCACAATACCCTACAACTTCACAAGCTTACTCCTAATCTCATAATCAAACTCCTGCAAAGTGATTAACCACTTTGCTAAATGGACGGCTGGCTACAACTTGTCTATCAACAATCTGAGTCCTTCTACCTTTGTAAAGAATACTATCTTCTCATAGAGAATAGAGTGTCTAAATTTGTTTGTCGCAAAAACCATACAAAGGCATAATTTCTCCATGTAAGTATAGTTAACTTTGGATATCCCTAATTTATGGCTAGCAAAGGCAATTGGATGATACCATTTCTCTTCCCAAATTTGGGCTAAACAGTAGCTAATACTATGCCTTGTGACTGCTAAAATATATATGGAAAACTTCACCTCCTTAGGTGCTTTTAGGATTGGTTCTTTAACTAGTTCTTGCTTCACATCCTTAGAGGATACTTGGCAGGCATTGCTTCAATCAAACAGATAGTTAAAGGACAACAAATTTGTCAATGAAAATGCTCTTTCTGCCAATACATTGATAAATATTCGATAATATCCCACTAATGACAAAAATCTATGAACGTCTTTTGGAGTGCGTGGCAGACTCATAGAGACTATAACCTTTATCTTTTCAGGGTCAGTTGCAATACTAGCCAAACTAACCACATGGCCTAGTAACAATCCATAGGGGGTCCCAAAGACACACTTTTGTGGATTAAGAGCAATGTAGAAATATCTACAATGCTCAAAATATTTTCTTAAAATAATCAATTATCTTTCCCTTGTGGTGGCTACTCCCAAATCATTGATAAAGACTTTTAATTCCTCTCGAGAGATGTCACCAAAAGTCTTATCAGCTGTTCGTTGCCAAGAGTCACGCGCATTGTATAACCCAAAGGCCATCACATGATACAAATAGGTAATAAAGATAGTAATAAACATAATTTTCAATTTTTTTTCCTCCGCAATAGCCATTTGGTTATATCCAACAAAGCAATTCATAAATGAATAGATTTTCCTACCCGCTAATTAATTCCAAATCTAATCAATGAATGGTAACAGATAGTAATCCTTATCCATTTGCTTATTAAGCTTTCTAAAATCTATGCAAAGTTGAATTTGATTATTCTTCTTCTGCCTAATAATAACTGGTGAGAACACCACTCTCTGTGTTGTATTGGAAATATCATGTCAACTTTCTACAAAATTTTCAATTCTTCAAATATCCCATCCCTTAATTTGAATAGCATATGCCTTACTTTTTGTCAAATAGTCCTTTCTTTCTTCCAAATTGAGCATGGACCCTAATTTAATTGGCCGTGAATCATTCAATGTGCCCAGGTCTAGCTTAATTACATCAGCATCTCTTATACTCTCATGAGTCTCTACTCGCTCATTCAAAGCTACTTGATAGATATCCTTTGTAGTGGACTCCTTGTTGGATTTGTCACTTAATGACATCTCACTAGTAGATGGAGTATCTAATGTGTCTAACTTTGACGAGGATAAAGGTACTTTCTCACTTTGAGGAGATTCAAGATAAGCATCTACTACTACATATCTAGCACCTCAACCAAAGATCAACAGACCAATGGGTATACCAACCTGATAGTCCACTTGTAAGATCCATGGCCTACCTAGCAATACTTGATAGGTAGGTCACCCTACAAACCTAATAACCCTAAAGTCAAAAATCCATTCCACACTGGCAACAATCACATGGACTTTGGTAATGCAACCTTCAAGCTTTCTTAAACTGTCATCAACCATTCAGAGAATCGTGGAGGCATATTTTTTAATTTCTAATCCTAGCCTCTCCATCATTTCCAAACTCATTATGTTGACCTAAGATCCTGTGTCCACAATAGCATGATCCACTAATGTTCCATCAATGTATGCTACTACTCTTGGACAATGCCTTTAGCATGTTAAAATCAATCATCACCTACTCGTGCTATGTTGAAGGGCTCAACAATATACCCCGTGTCAAGAATCTTCCTAAATTCTTTAGGTACTCTTGGAGACAACTTAATCAACGACAAGAGGTTTACATCTGCTGAACTTTGCAAAGAGAAATCGCTAAATTGAATTCGTGATAGCTAGCAAGAGCTCGCGTTTCCTACTAGACCATTCTCTCTTTTGGTCTTTAAACCGTCTCTGGTCCTCTTTCTTGGCTTTTGCCTTCTTCTTTGGAAATTCTTTATTGGGGTCTATTTTACCATCTATAACCTTTAGACCTCCACCTTTCATATTTGGATTAAGGACTTGTGTCCCCTTATCATCTTACTTAGGGTTTTCCTTGACAAATTTTACATTTTCTTTGTGAACATCTTTACCCTTTTGACCTCTTATAATGACCTGTAAATTACAAGCTTCAATGTCATTGACATAGATAGCTTCAATAAGACTAACTCCATAGCCACTAATTAGGCAACTTGTGCTCGATGGTCCCTCATCTTGATGAAAACTATTCCCTTGTGCTCGATGGTTAACTAAACGTGGATGTTCACTTTCTTACTAGAGAAAGCTGTTCTTGCTCCAACATGTACTAGCTAGGTGGCCAAAAACTTCCTGCATTTGTCACATTTGACATTTGGACAATTCCTAGGGAAATGTTGGCTGCTACACCACTTACAATTGACTTTTGAGGGAGCACCCTTTTTAGGGCATCGACTCCCTATCAAAATTTGCTACTTTTTTAGGAAATTAACATCAACAGCTATTTGCCTATATTATTTGGTGATCATGTCAGTATAGCACTTCGTTCAATTCTTAACTTCACTAAGGACTGTAACAAGTAGGATACACACTGACCAGAGTTTAGACACCCAGTCACACTGATCAAGGTATATAAGGTGTAAGAGCCCCAAATTAGGGCAATCACTTATTATCAAGATCATACTCTTCATCTTCATCTCCTGCTTCCATGGCTTCCTCCTCCCTTCTCTCCTCTTTTCTACCTTTCTCTCTCCTCTTCTAGTTTTTTTTCCTCTTCTTCTTACTCTCTTACTCTCTTTCTCTCTCTTCAGCTCTTCCTCTCTCTCCTCTCAGCTCCATTCATTACAAGTGGTATCAGAGCTTCAGGCTTTTGTCATTTTGTCATTTTCCCTTTATTCATTTTCAAATCCAAAAATCCCTAGTTACTCAGCTTACAGTTACAGGTACAACAAGAAGGATTGCAATTACTTCAACTTTTTAGAGAAAGTAGGAGCTATGGTTGGAGATTCAGACACATATGGAGGTAAAAGAGTTAAAATAATAGGTCATCACTTCTTTTCATGAAAATTTTAGGGGTTCCAGGGCAAGTTGGAGGTTCAACAGTTTAGAGGAAGGGAGAACTACATTTACTTTTGTTCCAGACTTCTCTTTCTTTGCCACCAAGCTTCTCCCTCAAGATCCCATGGTGGATTGCCCCCAAATCCCTTCTTCCTACTACAACTAGCCCTTAGCCTCAACATTTAGCCACCCCACAAGCCAATATCATTTCTTGCCTGGCAAACACTTTGGTGACCACTTTCAGTTCACCTTGGACAATAGGCAATATCCCACAAAATGTGGCACATTTTGTGTTGAGCTGCTTGCCTCCTCTAGTTCTTTTGCCCTCCTCCTCCTGCTGCTTTACCACTCGCTACCACTCTTGGGCACTAACACAGCATACTTCTCTCTTCCCCCTTGGCATTTTGACCTCGGGAATCAACTCCCATAGTGGACAGGCTGGACATTTAGTGACAATTTAGGGCACCCATGGATTCTTCAAGCTGAAGCCATCTCTGACCCTGAGAGCTCAAACCCCACAATCCCTTCAGTGCGTGAATGATTTCTCCTGCCTGGATGAAGACATGGATTTCAGCATATGCATGGGAGCTTTGTGGGCAGTCATGAAAGCTGCACTTGAAGCTTCCCATATTTGAAACTCAAGCTCAGGGACAAGTGCGGGAGCCTTCCTCATCAGCAAGAGCATTCGAATGCTGAAGTCTTCTTCCATTGATGCCCCAACCAACCAAACTTGATCGAAGGAGAAATCGAGCATCATGATGATTTATGCTTCAACGGTCTTCCCAAGAATTAAAGAGGTATGCCAACGTGATCTTAATCTCTCAATTTAGCCACTTACTTAGCTTAATCCCTTGTTGGAGAGATTCAAGATTGCATAGGTTTAATAGTTCAATCCTCTTCGTGTGCATGCATCATATCTCTTCCTAAAATTTATTGTATTGATTGACATTAACCCCAGTTTGGTCTTGTGATCTTGGATGATCCCAAAATGAATAGTAGCCATTGTAAATTGGGTAAGTAGCAACTAGTGAGTCACTAGATTTCCAAGGTAATCCCTACCCCAACCTTTGCCATTCCTTGCATCTCATGAAAAGGCCCAATTTCTCCTTTCCAATGCATCTCGTACTGATTTCTTAATAAAAATGTTATCCATGTATACTCCAACTGAGAAAAAAGGCTGATGCCAAGCGAGGTGGTAAGACAAAAGAGAGGTGACCCTCCCTTACCACTTAAGACCTTGAAGGGGTGCACAACCCAACAAACTTTGCCCACGTCTCGGTGGTCCGAAGCCCCTGATACTTGTATGCAAGAGCATGTAATTCCCATGATCTCCACTCCCCATAATCCAATGATCCCTCTTGGACACCACAATGCTAATGGCACCCATGTATGACACTTGAAGTGCATGCACTCAAAAGAGATGTATGGTAGTGAATGTACTTACGCATTAATGCCATAGCCAATGGGTGTTAATTAGTAGACGAACAAGGTGGAAAATCTGGAAAAGCTAAAGCAAAAGACAAAGGCCAAGGCAAAGTGAAACGGAAGACAAATGTGCATAAGGAAAATCTAGAAACACAAGAAGCCTGTCTCATTATAAATAGCAACATTCGGACTAGGACCATTGTTGAAGAAAATGTCCTCTTCATAATCAAAATTGGCTAATGAATTGGCAAACTAATTCCAAGAACGTGGGATCAACTGAAGAGAGAAACTCTCAAATTCATCAAGTAGGGTCATAGCAGCTCAATGATATATGCAAACGATGGGATTTCGGACTATATATGTCTCATTTGTAAGTAATGATGGTAAAAATTTTTGATTTCCCACACAAAGGTACTGTCTTCTTTCTCAATCACTTTGTATTCTTTGCTCCACTAGATAATCTTACCCTCATGATATCTTTGCTCTAGATATGGGTGCTCCAAATAAGGGATTAACCACCCCATCAACCAGTTTAAGCTCTCATACAAGTCTCAGATCAACTCTAGCATGGACTTGCAATGCATTTATTGTATTAGCATATTCAAAAATAATACTGTTTAATCTTATTAAGATTTACCTTATTTTTAGATTCCACTCCCTATAGATCAACTAGTAAAGTTGTGGACTTATTTTTACCTATCCTAACTACCTTGTAAGGACTATCCCATCTAGGTGTTCCAACTTCCTTGGAAATAGCTCCCTACATGCATTGTAATACAGAACTAATTGCCCCTTCTTGAATGTATATTTCCTCACTTTTAAATCATGTAGTTGCTTCATTCAATATTTAGCTACCTCGTGTGTAGCAAACTCTACAATTTGAGCTCATCCAAGTGGACCAGAGTGGTAAAACTCTCGAATAGGGCATCTTCCTCATCCAAAGAATGATTGATTGCAAATATTATGGTCAGCAACTCAATTTCTAAGGGCAAGACACACTCCAACCTATAAACTAATTTGAAAGGGGTATGGCCAGTGGCTTGTTTAAACATTTTATTGTATGCCCATACTGCCACATATAATTTTGTATCCCAGTCATGTTTCTTTTGGAAGATATCTTGGACAAGATATCCACAAGCTGCTTATTGGTACTTTCAACTTGTCCATTTGCTTGCAAATTATAGGGAGTCGCCTTGTTATGCATGATTTGCTAAGCTTCAGTCAAGCTTTTAATCACCTTATTTAAAAAGTGAGTTCCATGGTCTGATACTATTTCCTTTGGCGGACCGAAACTGCAAATGATCTGGTCAAGTAGAAAACTGGCAGTCTCTTTTGCATTGTCCTACCTCATCACCCTTGCTTCTAACCACTTTCTAAAGTAATCATTTGCTACTATAATATATCTCTTATGAGTAGTAGACAACGGGGTAATAGAACCCACAATGTCAATGCTCCACTTCTCAAATGGAAGGATAACCATAATAGGCGTAAGTGGATACTTCTTATTCTCTGTAGTGTCATGTCTTTGACATGTATCGCATCTCTTAGAATACTCAAATGAATCTTGGAAGATGGACGGCCACCAATATCTAGCTCTTAAAGCCTTCTATGACGTCAACCGCCCAGCAAAGTGCCCCCCACAAGTAGAGTCGTGGCACTCCTCCAAGATAAATGAAACCTCATTAAGCAGCATCACACATCGGCAATAGATATCATCACACCCTGTCAATATAGTGTTCCCGTGATCAAGGAAAATTTCAATGCCTACTATTTAATTGTCCTCTTCTCGGATTTGGATAGAGTAGCTCTAGTCTCTCCTGTAGATAGATAGTGTGTTATAGCAACATACCAAGAGAGGGAACAGACGCCATATCAATCATAAACAATGTTTCCATGTCACTTCCTTCAGCTAAGACCTCTTTTGGCTCTCCAGAATCCACAAGACATTCTAAACTGTCATGTAGCTTTGGTGTCTTGCTCTTAATCTCATAATCAAATTCTTGTAAAGTGATTAACCATTTTGCTAAACGATCATGTGGCTGTAACTTCTTCAACAACAATCGAAGCCCTTCTATCTTTGTATAAAAAACCACCTTCTCATAAAGAATGTAGTGCTTGAATTTTTTAGTCATAGATACCATCTCAAGGCACAACTTCTCCATATAGGTGTATTTAATTTCAAATATGTCTAATTTCCAACTAGAAAAGGCTATTTCTCCCAAATTTGGGCCAAACAACAACTAATACTATGCATTGTTGTTGTTGAAAATATATAGAACATTTCGCCCCTTTTAGGTGCTTTGGCAAGCTCCTACTTCACATTATCAAAAGATACTCTGCAAGCATCACTCCATACAAACTGACAATTAAAGGACAATAGGTTTGTCAGTGGCAATTTTCTTTCTGCCATGGCATTTATTAACCTTTGATAATACCCTACTGATAACAGAAAGCTATGTACTTCCTTTGGAGTACACGGTGGACTCATAACAACTATGACCTTGATCTTTTCATGGTCAGTGGTGATCCCTACTAAACTAACCACATGGCTTAGAAATAGCCCATAAGATACCCCAAAGACACACTTCCGTGGGTTAAGAGCTATGCAAAATTGTCTGCAATGCTCAAAACACTTTTGCAAAATAATCAAATGACTTTCTCTTATGGTGGTTGTCCCCAGGTCAACAATAAATACTTTCAACTCCTATGGGAAGATTTCACCAAAGGTCTTGTTAGTTGTTCGTTGCCACGAACTAAGTGCATTACATAAACCAAATGCCATCACATGGTACACAAAGGTACCAAAAACAATAATGAATGTGGTTTTCAACTTGTCTTTCTCAGCAATTGCCATTTGGCTATACCCCACAAAGTAATCCATGAACGAATATATTTCCCTACCCGCTAATTGATCCAAAATTTGGTCAATAAATGGCAACAAGTAGAAGTCTTTAATAGTCTCCTTATTCAACTCTCTAAATTCTACACAAAGCTAAATTTGATTATTCTTCTTCTTTCTGATCGCAACTAGTGAACACCATTAAGTATGTTGAATAGGGAAGATCAAACCCACTTTTGATAACTTTTGTAGCTCCTAGAATAGCCCTCCCTTAGTTCAAAAGGCATACACCTTACTTTTTGGCGTACGGGCCAACTTTCTTCCTTTAGAGGAATGGTATGCATAGCCAAGCTCAAAGGAATGCCTCTAAGTTCATCATAGCTCCAAGTAAAGATGTCGCAAAACTCTTTAGTTAGGATTTTCAGCATGATCAAACCAATCTTCTCCCACTCGTGCTATGGCCAAAGGTTCTACAATACACCTAATATGCAGGATTTTCTTGAGTTCCTTGCATACTTCCAAAGACAATTTAATCAATTTCAAGAGACTCACATCCAGTTTAACTTCACAAAGAGAACTTGCTAGATCAAAGTAGTAGTAGTTAGCTAAAGTTATATTCTCTCGCCAAACCAGTCTCTCCTTTGGTCTTAGAAATGGCTTTGGTGCCTCTTTTTTAACTTTTTCCTTCTTTCTTGGCAGTTCTCTATCCTTCTCAAGATCAACTTTACGATCAACAGGCCTAAGAGGTCCACCTTCCATATTAGGATTCAGAACTTGCTTTCCCCTAGCATCTTGCTTAGGGTTTCCTTGATAAGTTTTACAATTACTTTGTCACCCTCCCTAGTCTTTTGACCTCTTGTTATGGCTCGTAGATTAGAAGTTTCAGTATCATTGACACGTATAGCCTCAATAAGGCTGACTCTACTGCCATGAGGCAAATTCTCTACAGTAGCCCTTCCTCTTTGCACTATTTGTATTGGTCCCTTATCTTGTAGGAGATTATTCCCTTGTGCACGATAATTAAGTGGACGTGGTTGTTTACTCCCTTATTGGAGAGAACTCATCTTACTCCAACAGGTAGCATTTAAGTGGCAAACTTTTCGCAAATATCGCATTTGACATTTGGACAATTCCTAGGGAAATGTTGGCCACCACACCACTTACAGCTAAATCTTGAGGGGGCACCCTCTTCAGGGTGTCAACTCCCTTCATCCTGGATTCAATAGTTGAACATAAGTTTTTGAAACTCATTAATATGGAGTTCTCCATCTTCTTCTACTGACCCATGGAGAATGGGCAAAGGTGCTCCTAATGTCAGTAAATCCAGTGTCTGTGCTGGAATTGCAATGGGTTGTGCTGTGGCCACAACTAAATTGATAATACGATTTTGCGTAGGTCAAACTACACCCCCACTTGAAGTGGGTTGATTGACTGGAAGACAGAAAGTATGAAAACTTCCTCTTGCACTCAAATGGCTACTTGTGACACTTGGGTTATTAAAACCACTACCATTTATCCATATTGAGATGGTCCTTTGAGGAGAATAATGCCTTAGAATCTTAGCCCGTCGTCTAGCCCTCTCAGCACATTTCTCTTTTTGTATTTCAGCTTGACGGTTCTTGTTAGAGGACACAAACTAACTATTTAGTCCCTAGAACCCTAAATTCAAAAACACCACTTATTGGTGGCTCCTGACAAATGCACCACCTATCGCGACTTAAAATGGACCCAACACTGGCTCTCTTGCACTATCTAGACCTCTAGGACACACAAGACATCCCACACGGCCTTGTGGCCAGGAGCCTCTAAGGCTCACATTACACTAAACTCTAATATCGATTTTGCATTTGTAATAGGACATAGTCCAACATTTACCTTTCCCTACTCCTCAGAGGAGGGAGATCCCATAACATATAGGTATAACACCTCATATCACATACACAGGAGGCAACCCCTCGGCTGAAACACCGTGGCCTCATTGCAACTCCCCTACATTAAGGGGATTGGCCCCAAGATGCACTACCTCAACATATAAGACACACAATACATAGTCCACTCTTTGATTTATCGAACGAGTGAGGAGTTTATATTTCCTCACTCAACTTATCCCAAGGAACCGTTCATCTAACCTTCAGCAAAGGACTTCCTCACACTCTCAGTGTTGGTCAGTGTTCAGCATACAAGTGCTATGCAACCAGGAGATTATACCATATGGCATGTAAAATGCAAAAGTGTATATGATCCTAGTGCACAAACAATATTTATCAAATGAGCATTTTTGGATGTGCAAAAAAAGTCCGTTCATGATCTTCACTAAACGTATGCTTCGATATATGGAGACTAGCACCGATTCCTCGTGCTACTAGCCCCTTAAAACTTAAATTATTATCGTCCTATATGATGTGCACAGCAAAAAGATCAGACTTTACTTCGTTTTTTGCACTTTAACACTTCCACAATCCTTCTTTTCCCCCTACCGTTTATGTGTTGCATCATTGCATAGGTGTAGGGTTTTTTTTCTATCATTTTCTATGTGTAAAGCAATAAAAACACACTAAAACATATAAACAAGGATGAACTAAGACCATAACTCATGCCTCAACCTTGCCAAACATGCATGGACATTAACCATATTTTTCCTTATTTTTTGAATTACGAAAACCTATTTTTTTCATTTTCTCTATTTTTCTCTATTTATTTATCAAGAAAATAGAGCATTTACTGGTTTTTCTGGTTTTTTTGATTATGAAAACTAATAATTGCTCATTTCCTAGATTTCATCCATCATGCATTTTTTTAATCAAACTCGGAATGACAAAAATTCAATTGTCTTTGTAAAATGCGTGTTTTTTGAGTCTTGAAATTTTATTTTTAGCATTATGGCATTATGTATTTTGATTATTATTTTTCACACAAGCCTAAAACAAATAGCAAACAACATGTCTAGCAATTTTCATCCAATATGAACACCAATTAATCAATAAAATATTTTAAAAAGTCATTTTTCTTCATAAAAGAGAGTTATCGGGTTTTTTCCTTGTTGCATGTTTTTTAAAATCTTATTTAGGATAGCAAAAGAGTCCACCATTGATACTTAACCCTTCTCCAATCATTCATGTCCAACCCCACTCGATTTGGAAGTAATCTAGTACATGACCAAGCGAGCATTCATCAATCAGGCTTTTTTCACATGAATTGCCTCTTAGGGGAGAGAGAGGGAAGAGATAGAAAGACTAAAATAGGATCTTCCAATCCATGCACCCATTGGAGGAACAAAAGGCAGTGATGGAGAGCAAAGAGAAGTAGCAAATCATTGATGCAATGAGTTTGGGATTTGCATTGAAGTGCCATGACCCTCTCTCCCTTCATCATTCGTCACCTGAAACATGGCACCCTTTTTTTTTTCCACGAAAAAAAAATAGTCCCCCCCTATTGCGTGAGAATTTGGGGGGGTTGGGAGACCCCAAGGGTCACCCCCCTTGGCTTTTAAGCCTATTTACATTACTCCTCTTTTGTCCCTCCACCTTGAACACTCCCATTCTTGCGTTCGACATTTGTTTTTCAAATCGAAAATTTTTGCGCACTTGTCTTGAAGTCCGCCATTGCTGGGCATTTCTTGAAGTTTCATCTGACATCCTAAGAAATTATGGAAATTACCCAACCGTCACTCGGTGGGTCTTCAAAGCACTTTTGGCACCCATCAGTTGCTTGCTTCTTAAAATCGACCCAATTGCATATGCCTGTAATATTTCCGCACACTGCGTGCCGTAAATATTAACTTACCGCACGCCGTGTAAATCTTGTGCAAGGTAATCCCCTACATCGTATTATTGGTAGCATTTACAGTTCATGCTCAAAAATGAGGCCGCCACATTGTAAATACGAGGCCGAGATTGGAGACCGCATAGCCGCGGGAAAACAGCCTCTTGGGAGGAGGATAAGGGGATAAAGATGAAATTATTGCAATTTTTTTTATTTTCCCCCAGCCGATGTGTGGCTGGGGAAAGGGATGGGCTAGGGGAGCATGAGGAGGTGAAGGGAGAGGGCCATGCAACTCACCACGTGGGGAGGACCCCTCTCCCCTCCTTGGGCTATAAGAACCCCCTCTTGGGGGGGAAGAAAGGGGGACATGGCGGCAGAAGGCTGTGAGAGGGAGAGGCCGGACGTGAAGGCTGCCGTGAGGGGAGCTAGAGGAGGAGGGGACAGGAGGGACTGTGGGAAGGCTGTGTATGGACGGGCCTTGAGAAGGGGGGACAGACGGCCGTGGGCGGACCGTGTGTTGCAGGAGGCCGCCGTGTGAAGGGGCCGGCCGTGGATGAAGGTTGCTGCTGCCGACGGGAAGGGAGGAAGGCCGCCATCGTTAGGAGCGCTGCGCTGCGCCAGCTCCCACAGCCGCCGCCAGTCCAGTCCGCCGTGAAGCCGCCCGGCTGCCTCAGTCCGCCGTTGGATTCATGCCCCCAGCTCCGACGTGCCCACGTGCTGAGAGAAGCTTCTTAGAAGCTTCTCTAAAAAAGCTTCTAAGGGGGCTTCTTAAGCCCCCTTTCCCACTACCTTTTCCCCCCATGAGTCTATCCACACCCCCGGGGACTTTGAAGAGAAGGAGGCGACACGGGAAGCCTTCATAAGCCCATCTTATCCCGGAATGCAATTCCCCTTTCCTTTTTGATCTCACACAAGCCATGCTCTAGGCGGGTTTTAAAGGCCCTCCCACTACATTGCCCATCGGTCTATCCACACACACCCCGGAACTTGAGAAAAAAAAAGGAGGCGACGAACCTTCTCAACGATTTTCCATAAGTCTCTTGGCCAAGATCTTGTAGAGAAGAAGAAGAGAGGAAGCCCATAAAAGGCCTTCCTAATCACTTACAAGGCCGGTCCTTGGATTTTTGGAAGAAGAAGAAGAACTCTAAAGTCCTATTCTTGCAAGGCCCATTCGCAAGAGCCCTTTTCCGCGGACATCATCGTAAGGCCCACATAATCCTTCCTAAAACCGGATTTTCAAGGTGGATTAAAGCTCTCAAATCTCCATTGTCAAGGGGATCTCATAAGAACCCTAAGGCCTTCCCAAGGCAAATTCCGCACGTCGGAACTTCGGAAAAGGAAGCCATATATCAAAGAGAGTTGTGCATACAAGGGAGGCGGGCCAAGGTCATAAGATTGCAAGCCAAGGCCAAAGTTGAAATCCACAAAGGCTAACTGGAGATCGAATTCGCGATAGTCTCTAAAAAGATCACAAGGTGCGATGCGGAAGGTTCACCCCGAGCATACGTGGACATTTCCCGGAATTCACAAGTCCAGGTTTGATCTATTTGGATTCCACACAGAAGTATTGAATTAGTCACGATAACTTCATGGATTAGGAGGCACTCATGCATGTCAAATGCAACTAGTTAAGTTAAATGCAATTGGGACATGAATTGGCTATTTGAACATTATTAGAAATAGCTTAAGATATGGAAATTGATCATTGGTACGTCAAAGGAATGAATGAAAAGAGTATAAGGTGTCTATGCATTTGTAGGACCTTATTAGCAAGTTTCCTTTTTTGTATATTCAAAAGTGACGAGCCTAGGACAACTATTGCCTCATTTCAAGGTTGAAATTATTGAGGTACACCTTTTTGCTAGGCATGGAAAGATTAATGGCATGTCCCGTTTTTGGATAAATCTTCCTTGTAATAAGTTAACATCCATAAGATGTTATTCGAAAAGGAATAGAAGGCACGAAAATGATCTATGGACTTGCAAGTGGCATGATTATTTGACATAAGTCCTAGTAGGACCTAGGGAAGTTAGTGTCCGGATTATCAGGTATTTTTGCTTTGCCAAGGAAAGATGGGGTTATTGTGAACCATGTGATGCGTTGAAGCAGTGAATCGCATGTTTACATGTATTGGTGTAGTTGTAACTATTGTTCTCCATTAGATCTAGTTTATTACCTTTGGGAAAGGTTCATCCTTGTCGCAAGACAGGTATAATGTTGTCTAAATCACATAAACCACAAGGGATTCATTTGGGCATGGTTCAGTCGATATGATAAGTATCCCAAGTGCTAACTAGGGTTTGGTGCGGCAAGAATTCGACCTAGTTTTACATTTGTTGCCAAGTTAGAACCGCAAACCCTAAGATCTTACACACATTCGGAATATCAAGTCAATTGGGTGCTTATGCATGAAATGATCTAGGGTTTTATCCTAAGGATCATTCGTTCTAATGATGAAACTCCGACGGAGTTGCAAATTTCTAGGACCATGGGACAACATAATGGGTTGGAGGATACCCTAAACCCTGCTACTCGGCTAGAGGAATTTCCGTGGCCGGAGGACGCCATTCAATGGGTGGAATGATCCCGTGGAATGATGCAACACATGTGCAAAAAGGTTGCAACATCGTATAAACTTGAGATTTGTCCACAAGAGAGTTTTGTCATCTCTCGAAATGAGGTTGGCAAGTTATTGAAAGAATTTAACTTACAAGAGGATGAGTAATCATCCTGTTACTCACTTTTCTTGGGAAATAATTGCCAAGGAAAAGGAAAGTTAGGTATTTGCCTTGAAGCAAATGACCAGACAATAAACTAAAGCGACATAGTCGCTGGAATCTACCACAACAAAACCTAAAGTATTGGTAGGGTATGACCCTAACCCAAGAATGATAGGAATCTTGCCAAGTTGCAATTTCGGATCGAATGCGGGTTGCATTCGGAGGAAAGGAGTCACTCCTTAACAGTTTGCAGCTAAACGACCATTGAAATTGATTGTGTTTGTAACAGTTTAGAAAGGACTGTTTGCATTGTTTGCTCAATGAACTAAAGGATGAGAATATATCTAAAGCTTCAGGTTGGTGCCTGAGAGGCAGCTTCAGTTACCCCCGACTGCCTGCCTAACCCTAACCAAGGGGGTTGTTAACCGCGCCGGGAATGTGGACCGAACCCGCCGTGAGAGGTCTCTCCGTTGAGTTCTGCTTGGAGCAGGAGGACGCTTGGGTGCCAGGGGGGGCTCTGGCTGTAAATCCCTCGCCTTCCGGGCCCTGCACAAGAGACTAACGTGACTCGGGATTGGATCTCGAGGCCCGCATACTAGTCTACGGGCGGAAACTTGGGATAGTAATCACTGAAGGATTACTGGATAGCCTTCGGGCGGATTATGAATGCGCCTACGGGCGGGAACTCCTTGTATTGCAAAGATAAAAGGATTAAATGATAACAAAGAAGTTGTTTGACTTTGTTTTCTTTATGTCGTGTGATAAGATTACGTGAAGGAACCAGTGCTTAACAGGGCTAATCAAGGAAGCTGTTTGTATATGTCAAACTAATGTGGTAGGTAATTACATAACTAAAACAAACTGAGGAAAGTGCGGAGGATGGACCATGGGTCTGTCCTATGGAAGGGTGGTCCCGGTTAGCCGGGAACTTTTCTCAAGGTCTTCAACGAACAGAGGATGATCGTCATCACCGAAACAAGTACCGAGAATGATGACTTAGAATTAACTATTACCCGACTCACGCTGTTTTAGGGGAAAGGAATGGGACTATGCCTTGTGGCAGAGAGGTCGAGCCTTGCATCCCTCTCGTTTCCCATTCTCCTTGAACCAAGTGCAGCTTGAATCCACTTCAGACCGGGCGTTTCTACGTAAAGTAGTCGATCGGGGCTGACGCTAGTTGCTGCTAGCTAGTGACCAAATAGGAAAACCCAAATTCAGGTCGATCCTAAGTGGGAACGGCCAGGATACTTCCGCTACGTGGCAGACGCGGGAAGACCTAGATCGCAAGTCCCGTAACATTCCATGGGAGTGCCGGGCGGAGCTTTCTAGACATCCTTCCCGATGGACTGCTGAGACGTGTCCGGAGTGATTCCAGTGGACACGTTACAATGCCGCCTTCAACAGAGTTTATTTTTCCCTTGAAATTCAGATTTTTTGGCAAATTTGAAGCACCTTTGGGAGGAAAAAATCCACTGCTCATCATGAAATTTAAAAAAGGCGATAGGGTAGTGATCTTGCTAGGAGCCAAATGACAAGGGTAAGCAAGTGAGTTGATAAAAGGACCTGCCAAAGTGATAGAGGTTACTCTGGCTAAGGAAGGGAAATACCCCATTGACCTATGTTCATAGCCGATGACTTGAGCAAGCAAGAAGAAGTCACTCTCATTGCTCTCTTACGAGGGTATATAGACGTATTTGCTTGGTCCCTCAATGAACTGAAAGAGGTAGATTTGAGTGTGGTGACTCAACATTCCCATGACACTTAATGTAATGCTAGTCAAGCAGCGACCATATCCTATGAATCCCAAACATGCTCATGTTGTCAAAGAGGAAATCAATAAGCTATTGAGAGCAAGATTCATTTATGAAATTGAGCACATGGATTGGGTTTCCCCATCATGATTGTATTGAAGAAGAATGGAAAGATCAGAGTATACGTCAATTATAAGAAGGCTAGCACTACTACAAAGAGAGACAATTATCCGCTATCGTACACTGAGCATATGCTCGAGAGAGTAGCTAGTAAAGAGGCCTACAATTTCTTGGATGACTTTTCAAGGTACAATCAGGTGCAAGTACATCTTGATAATAGGCATAAGACCGCATTTGCTATCGAGTGGGGTGTCTTTGCCTACATATTCATGCCCTTTGGACTAAAAAATGCACCAGCAACATTTCAATGGCTCATGTTTGCAATATTCAAGGACATGCTGAGGTGAGAGTTAGAAATATTGTTGATGACTTGTGTGTGTACTCAAGTTGAAATGAATATCTAGATACACTCTGAGCAGTTTTTGAATGTTGTAGATTATATTGTCTCTCATTGAACCCCTTGAAGTGCCAATTATGGATGAGGCATGGATGTATCCTAAGGCATGTGGTGTCCAAGAATGGCATTGCCACCAACTTCTCAAAAGTTAAGGTTATTGTTAATCTGCTACCACCAACCAATTACAAGGGAGTTCAATCCTTCCTAGGCCATATAAGATGCTATCAGTGATTCATGTTGAACTATGCATTAATTGCTAGACCTCTATACAAATTGTTGATAATATTCAAATGGACTGAGAAACACCAATATGCATATGAAATATTGAAGAAGGCTCTAACCATTGCACCAATCCTAAGAGCCCCAAATTAGACCATAACCTTCCATGTTCACATTGATGCCTCAAAGCTTGCCATGGGAGCTGTGTTATGCTAGCTTAGTGAACATAAACTAGACTATCTGATAAGCTTTACTAGCAAGAAACTCATAGATACGGAGATGAACTACTCCACGATGGAGAGAGAGGGGTTAGTCATGGTGTTTGCTATAAAGAAATTTTGGCACTATCTTTTGGCTACTCCTTTCACCTTTTTTTTTTACCACCATTAAGCCTTGCTTTATCTCATTAACAAACCTTACACTACTAGATACATTGCTCAATGGTTACTTCTACTATTAGAATTCGACTTCTCTATGTTTGTACACAAAGGAAAGTAGCACTAAATGTCTGATCACATGTCTCGCATACCTATAGGAGAAGCAACTGGTGGATAGGGCATCACGAACGAGTTTCTAGAAACGCATCTATTTAGCATGTATAGTGAGAGGAATTTGTTTAGAGCCCATTTGATGCCATATTGAGCAGATGACATAGTCCAAGTGCTGGAATACGGGCTACTTGAATGACCTATCGAGAAGGCCCAACTTAGGTGACTCATCCTCAAGATATGACCCTATCAAGTGATAGTAGGCTAGCTCTATAGGCCAAGGCAAGATGGATTACGACATAGATGCATGTGCAAACATGGAATGCATGATATACTTGTAGAAGCACACGACAGAATTGGTAGAGGACACTTCAGTGGTGGAGACATGATAGCCTACAAGATGTTGCAATCTCAACTATGGGGCCAAATCTTTTTCAAGATGCTGCACAATTAGGAAATAACTATGATGAGTACTAGTGGACTAAGGTACTTGTCTGCAAGGACCAAATGGAGCTAACCCCAATCATTGCAATAAAATCTTTTGAGAAATGGAGAATGACTTCATTGGGCCGATCAACCCAGCACAATACTCACTGGGTAAGTACATTATAGTTTCCATAGATTATCTCACGAAATGGGTAGAAGCATGAGCTACTAGAAAAAAACATTTCTAGAACCACTGCTAAGTTTCTTTGGGAGTAGGTGATCTCATAGTTTGACTACCCTATTGTACTAGTTAGTGATCAAGGCACACACTTCATTAATGAATTAATTTCTTACCTTCTGTCAACCTTTTTGATCATCCATCAAAATCCTCACCATACTACCCTAAAGAAAATAGCCATGCTGAGTCTACTAATAAGATGTTAGTGATTGTCTTGACCAAAGTGGTCTCTCCCTCACGCAAAGACTAGGACAACAAACTAATGGGAGCATTATAGGCCTATCAAACATCCTATAAAACACTCATGGGGAAGACCTCTTCAAGTTAACCTATCGAATGACTGAAGCTATTCTACCTATAGAGTTCTTTGTCTTGAGCCTAAGAGTAGCTAGCCAAGAGAGATGGGATGGAAAGGAGGCATGGACTAAGCATCTAATCAAGCTAGAACGTTTGTCAAAGATGCAACTCCTAGCCACCCATGCACTAATTTGCGAAAAGGCATGACACAAGAGATGGTTTGACAAGCATGTCAAGCAACAAGAATTTCAGCAGGGTGACGTAGTGTTGTTGTACTCAGTAAAAGTCTATAAATAGAAGATAAAGTTTAGGGGATTAGGGTCCTTTTGAGTCCACACTATCATCCAAATTGGCAATATAGAGCTTGAGACCCTAGATGGAGAGGGCATAGGCTTCTTCAAAGGTAGCCACATAAAGAAATACTACCCCCCCCATACATCCAATGCATGAGCCTCCCATGCTAGAGTCTCTTGTGAAGGTCCAAGTTGCCTCAATAGTAGAAATTGATGAGGAGGATGAAGAGGCAATAACACCTACTTCCTTGCACATAACACTCTCACTATCCAACAAACACATGCCTTTGATTCATTGATGAATGAGGGAGCTTATTTTAATATCTTAACTCATGATCATTCGACTCAAATTAGCCGCACACAACTAAACCCACCAATGCAAAACTCAACCCATTTGAGGACTGATCGTATGCACTTTCAAGAAAGTGTAAAGTCACATCTCTATCGAGTCTGAAAGCGCACCAGCAACTTTTTATGTGTTGTTGAATGTAAAAGATATTGGTAAGAAATCACTGTTAGGATGCTCATGTAAAAAGCAAGCACATTGTAAGGTCGACTACGAGTCTTATCGTATTCACCTTACTACCAATAATATACAAATAGTCACAACTTTTAGCAAGGGTAGCGTGACTACATCAAAGTCTACAAGGCCACCGGTAGAGAAACCCACCACCAAGTCTAAGGATGGGGTCCTGAATTGTCACAACCTGCCAAGCCACACCATCGACAAACCACTGAGATCAAAGATAAGGCTCCTAAAAACAAAGTCTAATTGGGTGCCTAAACGTCAAGGATCGTCACCTAGAAGCATATGGACGACATGACCTCACAAGCATAGAAACTCATAGTCAAAGCCTAGGAGACAAAAAAGAAAGTATAGGCACCGACAAACGATTAAGCTGCAATGCGTCCCCAAGCCCTTATTGCAAGTGCAAGGAAATTACAAGGGCAATGCCTGGATATGGGTGCCTAAATCCAAGATGTCAAGCAGCACTATTCAAAGGCCATCCTCAAACTTGACCACACAAAGCCCCATGACAGATCAAGCACTAGAACTGCAAAAGATTGAATTTGCGAAGCCCATACAGCCCAATACCAATAAACTTGTATAGACTTAATGGGTAAATCATCCAAAACTATAGCCTACTGACCCCAAACCAATTCAATCTAGCACTATTAGTGCCCCTAAAGCCTCACAAACATCTAGTAGCATAAGGTTAGAATCACAAACCATGCTTAGTGCACAAGAGGCTTGACCGCATCCTCAAGATTAGTTGCGACCCTAGATGTCAGTTGTTGAGCTGTGTAGTCCTAGCCTGTGGTCGACTACAAACAAGGATCGATTCTTACCTTAGACTTTGACTTAGCTAAAAATATGGGGGATGACTTAATTGTTTGCCTTTGGCACTTGGATGCCACAGTTACCACACTTTTTAAAAGCTATGACCGATTAGCCGGAGGACTTTTAGACGAGCCTTTAACAACACAGGTATGCTCACTACCTTGCTCTCATGGGAAGAATTAGAATTTGTATTCAATAGTTCTCCCCAGGCACCTAAGGAACTAATTGTCACCGAGATTTCTCACAAACAAGCATGCAAGTAATGTCTCATTATGTCTTACCATAAGGACACATTCCTTGCCACTAACCAAGACATTGAGGAGTTTAAACAACAATGCCTCATTACATCTTATGACAAGGACATGGTCCTTGCCACCAGCTATGATATTGAGGATTGAAATAGCTTGTTGACAATGACTCCTCTTTCTTGTGAAAACAGTACACTCTTTGACTTCAATGGGAGCAGGAGGGCTACCAAATCATGGCCAATGCTGAGCAAAGATGTGCAATCAAGACCTCGGAATATGACCCAACTTACATAGCTCCAACCTCCTATAGGGTGTTGACCACCATTCAAAATCGTCCCCTAGAAGAGCACATCATGACTCACCCCTACTTAGATCACATTTTGACAGAGGAGGAGCTATAGATTGCCAACAGAATAGACTCTAATGATTTCTTAATGGATGTCCTCACCCACATTACTCATGTGGGCGTCCAGACCTTTTGACATGGAATAGTATGCTAATATGGAGTACAACTCAAACTTCTACGCTTGGCTCATGCAAAAGTGAAGCATCGTGAGCATACACTGAACGCCCTTAACCCTTCAAATCCTAGGAAGGACTCTTCTCATCTCTAGAGGGAGGAGGGGGTAAACAAACTAGTAGAAAAGAATGGATTCAAACAAAAAAAGGGATTAAGGAAAAGTGTCATAAAATTAGTTGGAATGCATGGAATTCTTGAAGGAAAAGTCTATTTCTGTACTTAAGCATTTCAATTTTCCATAAGCACACAACCATTTTCTACATGTCTTTCCGTAAGAAATTGTTTAAAAAAACACTGATGGTGAGATGTGGCTTCATGACAAGCACCTATAATGGTGAGATAGGAAAAAACTAGCAAATTGCCATTCTCGAAGGATGAGTAGGCAAAGTATAACCTCTCACTGGAGACGAGGGCCTACAACACATTCAAGTTCATGCACATCTTGAATTTAGAGGACATGGTCATGAAGGAGCAATCCATACAGCAAATTGTGAGCCAATGCAAGTGGCAAAAGTATGTGGAAAATGCTAGCTAGGCCATTGATGAAAAGTGCGCGGAGTTCCTTCAGACCTTCAACAAGAATCATAGCACTGTAACTATGTGCCAAGGAGAAGACACATGCCAGGTGGAAGTTGAGCTAACCCTAGAGTTACTAGAGAGGGCGTTGGGCTATGTAAGTTGAGCCAAAATGGTACATGCCCTATTTTCTAGCCAATGATATAATGCATTGATGAGCAAGATCAATGTGCTGATGTTGGAAAGCATTGCAGTTGTTAGAATATCAATCTCCCATTACTCTTCAGTCAGTTTATCTTTATGTGTGTGATCAACATTATCTCGATACAGCTGTACATGTGTGTGACATTCAATAAGTCTGTGTAATCAATGACTTAACCACAGTTAGTCTTGGTTAGTCATACATATGTGTGTAAGTCTCTTTCAATGAGTATGATGGAGGAATAATGGAAGAAGAACAGAAATGAGTTGAGGCTCATCTTTTGCTCCACTCAATCTCTCTCCCTCTCTTTGAACATGGTATCAGAGCTTGAACACTTGAAGCCTAAAGTCTTGGCAGTGGCCATTTGAATCAAGGCATTAGATCTGAAGAAAGCGTCAATAAAGGAGACTGTGCCTCCAGCCCATTTTTTTGCAAAAGCTATATCTTGCTACATAAATGGTTTTTGGAGATATAGGCTTCAATTCTTGAGTGTTTGGATATGGTCTACAACCTTGTAGAAGAAAGTTTTTTCAAATTCCTCATAGATTTTGAGATATTCAGCACAAACTTGTGCAGATTGGCTATTTACTACAATAAACAGTAGGTGATAGCATCATTGCTTGACTGAGAGCTCATCTCGGAGCTTGAAGAACTGATTATACATCCAAAATAACATTGGTTTGTTGTATATAGACAAATGACAATATGTTTGCACCTCTGACATGAGCTTGGAGCTCTCAAACTTGTTCAAGAGTACCATTAAAGCATAGGTACATGCTGGGAAGTCATATAGACTTGATGTCGTGCATTGGAGCTAGGATTTTATGTTGAAAAATATTAAGATCTAGAAATTTTTAATGGCTAGAAAGTGTCACTGAATGTAGGCGACAAGCATTGTCTCTTATTGAAGCATTACATTTCATTTTGGAGCTCCTATCACTTGTATGACCTAACATAATATATGTTGAGTGCTTGGAAGACTAAAGATAGCATTGGATGCAGCTAAGGATTGAAATCTAGAGATGAAACAAATGTCTTGACATCTACTTGACTGGTCATTTACAATAAATGTAGTGTATGACATTGCCTCTCTACACTCTTGAAGAAAATAGCATCATTGATCACTCAGGATCTCAAAGGAGTTGATTTCCTAAATGTCAAGTTGCAGGTTTTAGACTACATATTATCTTCATTATAGTAAAAATACATGAGACACAGATATAGTACTTGCAGAGTCTGCATTGACTAAAATACCTACGGGTTATCCCACATGCTTGTGGATGTTTCTGAGGTTGTAAAGGGCTTAAATACCTTGTTTTTTTAGTGCATAAAACTATCTTGAATTGTAGGAAACTACCTTGAATTGCAAGAAACTGCCTTGAATTGCAGGAAAGTTCCATGAATTGCAAGAAACTGGCCTAAATTGCAAGAAACCGGTCCTAAATTGCAAGAAACTGTCCTAAATAGCAAGAAACTGGTCCTGAATTGTAGGAAAAGTAGACATATACTTACAGGTTGTATTACAGCTTGTGGATGTTTCTGAGGTTGTAAAGGGTTGAAATACCATGTTTCTTTGGTGTAGAAAATTGTCTTGAATTGTAGAAAATTGCCTTGAATTGTAGGAAACTACCTTGAATTGCAGGAAACTTGCCTAAATTGCAAGAAATTGGTCCTCAATTGTAGGAAACTGTCCTAAATAGCACGGAACCGGTCCTAAACTGTAGAAAAAGGAGTCATATACTTATAGGTTGTATATATCACTAATACATAAGCTGCAACTATGGAAAATGATCAAGGCACATACAATATCACTCAAATTGTGGGAAAAAAGCTGGACAACAAAAAATTTTCTTTGTGGAAGTTCCGTATGAAGAATTTTTTGGATGGCAGAGGTAATTGGGACTTATGTACAGGTGATGAGACTAAATCTAAAATGCCTAAAAGGAATTCGATAAATGATCAAAAAAGGGCTCATAAGCTATGGATTGAGAGAGCATGCAAGGTGTTACATTGGTTTGCCCCTTCCTCAAAGCCGAGTGCATTTGCTTCCTGGGGGGTTAGGCCAACCAATAGCATGTACTTTTGATGTTCTTCTAAGCCCAGCCTAACCTCCACAGGTTGGGGTGGCATTTGTAGCCCTACATGTAGGGCTCTGCGTGCGATGCTCAGTTTCTTCTGCACCACCTCCAACAGCTCCTTTCCTTTCGATTGGGTTGTGTCCAGTAGTGTATTGAGGAAGGCTTGTTGCTGGGCAGTGAAGGCTATCTGGGCAGCATTTGCACAAGTTCTTGGTTCTCGTCCTTTAGCCGCTATTTGTAGCTTTCTTCCTTGTCCTCTTTTGCTTTCAATTCTTGCTTGAGTTTAAATATTTGGCATTGTTGCATGGCGATGATGCACGTTTTTTCCAGTTGGAAGGCTGCCACTGACTCTTTCTTTTTCACCAACTCAGCCACCGCCATTCATTTTTCCTCCTTTGCCCTCTCCACTTGAGAGAGCAACTGAGCAATGTATTCGTCGTAATTGGCTGGTGGCATCATTGTTGCGTGGGGTGGGGGTGGTTGAGGCCTCCATATGCGGATGCTTCTGGTCCTGCCTCTATTCTACATCTGCGGCTGGCCTTTTTGGCCATGTGGTCATGGTTTTCGTGCTCTTTCCTTGGGCCATTTCTTTATGATGAAGTATTGCATCCAGGCCACCAGGTTGGACACTTCCAAGCTGGTGGAAATGCTAGGGGTGAGCATAATGGGTTCAGTGGGGGGTGCCATGAGGGTGGGGATAGGATGGAGGGGTGCTTTGTCTTTTCCCTCCGGAATTGCGGGTGGCGCAGGTTCTGGTGATGCCTATGTGTTGGAGCTAGGCCCTTCTTCCCTCGGCTGGTTCCAGGCTTCTAGATCATCCGCCATGCATTGCTGCTCGATGAACCTGCGTGTAGCCTCTGCCAAGTCCTCCTCCTCCTTTCTTCTTAACTCCTCTTCCTCCTCCATGACTCTTCTTTTCCTTTCAGCCTCTTGCTTTGACGCCTTTTTATCCTGCCTGACTTGCTCAGTTGTTTCTTCTTCTTCCTGCTTCCTCTTCCTTTCTCTCTCCTCAGCCTCCCTGAGGGATTGTCTTTTCACTTTCTCCAAGTCTTCCTTCTCCTTCTTGCGGCCTTCATCCTATTTCTTTTTCTTTTGCTCTGCCCTTTTCTTGGTCTCCTTGACCTGCTTTTTACTTTTCTGTTCTTCCCCTTCTTCCTCGGTCTCATTCCTATCACTGGACCTCTCCTAGTGTTGGTGAGGGGGTGACATGTCTTTCCCCCTCCCCCTCTTCTGCTTCCTGCGTCTCTTTCAAGGCATCCTAGATTAGCGCCGTTAAGATGCTCCCGTAGGTGATGAACGAGGCTTTGGAGGAGGCCTTCTTTCTTTCTACGGCCTTAGATGCTGGAGATTCTCCTCCTGTGGCCATGCTTTCTGAGGCTAGCACTCTAGCTACCTGGTGAATGGTTTTGTGCACGTAGCTGTTCCAGTCGACTTCATGCAGGGTATGGGTTGTCACATTCTCTAGTATCAGCACACTTATCCGGTGCATCAACACGTTGTAGCGTTGGCTGGAAAATAGTGAATGTATGAGTTTCGCCTACAACCTGGTCTCTGCATTGGGGATGTATTGGATGCCGATGCCATCGTTTGTCAATACGTCCTCCTTTATCATCCCTAGCATGGCGTATACATCCCTCTTTTGCTTCTTTTTCACCGTTGGTTCTAGTCCCACTGCCTTCTCCACCAAGGCCGGGGTTAGGCGAACCAATATTTGCTTGGCATTCTGTCTCTTCCCACTGTGACAGTGCTGCATTCGTTGTCAGGGTCGTAGGACCTGAGAAATTCCACATAGCTCGTGTGGTCGGGTTCTTGTGTGAATCTTTCTAGGTACTTCTTGAAGTTGCAACTTTCCATGACTCTCCTGGCCGCCTCCTCCTTGGCCACTAATCCTTCTACATTATGAATAGTTCAGAATTTCAATTGGTTGTAGGCCTGGCTCTCCAAGGTGATGCTGTACTGCATTCTCTCCTCTTTCGTGAATGGGAGCTGGTGGGCTCGGTCTTGCTGCGACATTTTTCATTCCTGTCATAAACCAAAATTCTCATTAGTGCTTTCCACATGGTAATTTGCTGACTGCTAAAAAAGAGAAATTCCATGCTTTTTGAATGAATTCATTAAGAACCATTGTAGATTTTCCTTTTCAGCCTTTAACTTTTTGCCTGTTTTTCATAATATATGTTTATGTGTTTCACTAATTCCCCCTCCCCTTCCAACTTGAGAAGAATCATTTCTAAGATTTAGAGTCAGAAAGGCGAGGGCAATTGGCATGGAGGGGTAGGATTTACTTGTGAAGGAGCCAATCATAGAATTGGGGGTTGTACTCTAAGTGAGTGTCACGGTCCAGATCAGAGGGTTTAATCCCCATTTGTGTAATGTATGTGAGAACATCCGTTAGGAAGTCACCAGAGTTGACTTGGCTAGCAATGTGTAACTCTTCCTCGGTCAACAAGCGGTCGAGGTAGGGGTGTCCTTTGATGTGTTCTTGTATGGGACAGACCCGAAGAGTGGTTAACACTCGATATGAGATTGGCATGACATATGTGGGGTCGTATTCTGCCGTTTTGATAGCACGCCGCTGCTCAGCATTGGTCATTATGCGACACCCTTTGACTTCCCATTGCAGCCTAAGAGTGTACCAATGCTTCAAGAATGGGGAGTCGGTATCAGCGAGCTTTGATAACGCTGTGATTTCTTGCTTAGTGATCACTGAAGTGGTTCGTTGATCGTATGACGTGATGAGTCGCTACTTGATGGCTTGCTCCTTGGATATCTCGCTGTTGAGAAATTCTGCAGCGGAGCGGGAAGCATTTGCGAATGCTACTTCAAAGGTTTCCCAGGAGCAGGCATGGTTTGAGCTTTAGTTGCAAGGGGTTTCTCCAATAATCCTAAGTCCAAGCGGTCATAGCTTAGTGCTAATGACATGAAGGTGGTGTCTAGTCATTTAATGCATTTCACCACGTCATCCTCGGTGTCCTCCGCGAGGTCAGTGGGCTAGTGCTAAAAAGGATTTGCGTTCATAGGAGGGTGTAAGGCCGACGGGCGGTTGCGGTTTGCTAGAACTAGTGTTGGTGGCAACAACGAGTTGCAGTTGGGTGTGTGTTTGAGTCTGGGGTTGAGATGCTCGGATTATGGGTAGATTAGGGGCAGCCACAACGAATGGGTTGCTGCATTCAGGGTGGATTGGAGGATTTAGGTTGACTTGGTCGAGTGATGACTCATGTGACAGAGTGTGTTGTTTGGGCCGATAGGCTTATGTGACTTCCTTGGGTTTAGGCGTGGATGGGTTGGATGGCTGTGGTTTTGGAGGGCACTATGGCGAATGGTTTGGAGGGCTTATGGACCTTGGTTTGATCAAGCTTGAGGGCGGTGTATGAGTAGCGCCTTTGGCCGTGTAGGCCTTAGGGATCCACACTCAGGTGTTGCCCATGTAGTAGCCTTGCACGTGCAAGAGGGTTTTAGGAACCCATCTTTGCTTGATCATGTGGCGCTTTTTGTGACTGCATCTTGGCCTCCTAGGTTTAGAGTTTTTGGATTCATGAGGATAGGAGCGTCGACTCCTAGGCGGTGATTGCAGCTGCTTAGGCTGCCATTGAAATCTAGGCTGTTGGACCTTAGGTTTTGTTGTTGTGGGCTGTGATTCATGGAATCTGGGAGGTGGCGGCCACGCACTACCCCCCTCCTTGGACTTAGTTATGGATGTTCCTACCGGTGGCGTTGCGGACAGTGATGAGGTCGCGCATCCCTTGCTGAAAGCTGTGACAATGCGAATGTCGCCTATTGCAAGGTGGATGCGCTGTGACTCATAATCAACATTGTAGTGAGTCTGCTTTTTGAAAGTTCACCCCAGCAGCAACTCCGTGCATGCGTTTTTAGCATTTGGCAACACGTAAAAAATCATTGGAACAGTCTCAAACTCAATAGAAACAGTGGCTTTGCACTTGCCGAGAAGTGCATAGGAATGGGCCCCATATGGGCTTAATTTCACATTAGTAAGTTGAAGTTGTGGTCTTCCAAGTTGAGTCCAATGATTGTGAGTTAAGACATTGAATTCTGCTCCCTCATCGATCAAAGCATTGAAAGTGCATGTTTGTTTTGCCGTGACCATAATTTGGAGGTATGTGGGTTCTACGGCTTCCTCATCCTCATCATCAACCTCCTAATTGTGGTCACTCGTATCTTGACAGGCGGTTCTAGCATCGGGGGCTCGTGCAAAGGATGGGTGGGGGGGTAGTACTTCTTGATACGACTGCCATTGAAGAAGCCAATGCCCTCACCATCTAAGGTCTCGAGCTCGACATTGCCTGTGCGGCTGATCGCACGAACCTTGAAAGGTCCAAGACCTCTAAATTTCATTTTCTACTTATGCCCCTTAACCGAGTAGAGGAGCACTAAGTGGCCTTGTTCAAAGTCGTGCTGCTTGACATGCTTGTCAAACCAATTTTTGCATCGGGCTTTCTCACATATAAGCACATGGGTGGCTAGAAGGCAAGTCTCTGAGAGGCGCTCAAGTTCGACTAGGCGTTGCATCCATGCCTCGTTCCCTTCCCATCGTTCTTGAAGTGCTATTCTCAGGCTAGGAATGAAGAATTCTAACAGTAGAATAGCTTCAGTTCCATAGGTCAGCCTGAAGGGAGTTTGACTGACAGCCGTTTTATAAGCTATGCGGCAAGCCCACAGAGCTGCCATCAACTTGTTATCCTAGTCGCTGCATGAGGCTGAGACCACCTTGGTCAAGACATTGATAAGAATCTTATTCGTGGATTCTGCCTGGCCATTTTCTTGGGGGTAGTATGGTGAGGATTTGCGATGACTGATGAGAAAGGTGGACAGGAGATGTGTTATCACTTCATTGATTTCTTGTGACAATTGAAACTGAAAGCTTGACTATCCTATTTCATGTTCCTCCAAATAGTGCTAACTACACGAAGGAACCTTCCTAGGAATACCCTTCAAAAGGGCGGCCAAGTGTGAGACCGACTATGTAGCACAAAGGATACACATGACACTATCGGGTGTGAGTATAGTCACAACCTCTAGCAAGGGTGACCTCATCAAACCTTGAGAGAAAGGCAAGGAAGGTGCTGACATAACAGTCAAGCCTACTAATGAGGGCAAGGACTTGTTTGAAGAGTTGATACAAGCACAGGTTGAACAACGAGAACTAGTGAGTGAGGCCATGTCTGAAACAAAAAGGTCAGGAGACAATGCCAAGGACGGGCTTTGGACTTACAAATATCGTAAAAGACCCCAAAAGAAGCCCAAGCCTTATAGACGAAGGCATCGATGGAGGGTCAGCACAACACCGTGATGGATATCCAAAGCATTGCTACGTGCTCAAGGATATTATGCAAGTAACCGATGGATTTGGGTGCCAAAACCCCCTGCTAAACCTCCTTTGTCGCGATTGAAGGCTAGATCATATCTAGAGCAAAGAAGCGTAGGGGAAGATCCAAATGAAAGACCAAGTCTCAATTCAAAAACATTGGAGTGACCGATCCCCTCACGGTCGAAATCACGAAACCAAATGGGACTAATCAGAGGGTAGATGCTCAACCTAGTGTGCTTGACAAGCAGATATCAGATGTAATTGTTGAGAATACACAAAAACCACTAGTGCCCAAGGAGCCTTTGATTCTTCAAGAGGATAACAAGCATCATAGGCACAACATTGCTAATGGCAAGGTTAAATTCTCAACAAGGAAAATGGCACAATCGTTTAATAGCCTCGAGCAAATCATTTAGCCAGTGCCAAGTCCACCTAAGAGTCCTAGATCTCCTACACCCTCTTTTCCCAAATGGACACAAGAAGCACAACAGCAGTCGTCAAGGGCGGCGGCTCAATCCCAATCTCTATCTCCATCTAAGCTTCCAAATGTCGAAGAGGTGGGACATGACACGAGCCATTGATATGCCTATGCAACCTAATGTGACTAGATCAACTCATGCTCTCGATCTACACAGGTGAATGCTCAAAGGGAAACAAAAGACACGACCACTTCCGATTGCCCTAGGGACTTGACACCGCAATCCACCAAGAGTAGCTAGCCCATTGGACTAGCCGCTACTACTTCCAATCAGGGATCACAGCAGTCACAACCCCTGGCCGTGACAATGCCCCTTGCGAAACGTGTCCTTAGCAGTTCACCTGTGGAGGAGGTGCCGCAACCAGCATCCTTGACAACTCCAGCACTTCCAAAATGCTTAAAGCCTAAGCTAGAGAAGTTAAATAGAAGGGAATTGACTAAAGAGATACACTCTCCAAAAACAGAGGCAGTTGCATCCTCACAACCTAGCGCGGCTATTTAGCAGGCCATGGCTATGCCCCATGAGGACACACTAGAGAAAGAGAATGTTAAGGTCAAGCACATCAACGACTAACCTAGTTCAAGGTCCTGAGTCTTCAAGGGATACACCTCCATTGCCTAAGAAAAAGAAGAGAAAACAAAGAAAACAACAATGGCAGTTGCAAGTGGATGTAGACCCAAGAAGATTGAAACCAAGAGTGCCAAAGACTCCTAGAACCTTGCATGAGATAGCAACCGACCAAGCCCTTGTTGAACATAGAAGTGTTGCAAAATGCTTGACTGAGTTGGATACTAGGCTCAAGGTGTTTGCACGTGTCTACGTCCTTGCAGATATGGGCGCATTCCCTAAGGAGACGCTTGGAGAATAATTGCCATTTTCCCTATCCTGGGAAGAGCAAGAACATCTAAACGAGCATTATGGCAGGCTCCTGCATGAACGCATGCGACTCATCTCTGACGAGGAAGCCGATAAACTACGCTTAACTGTAACATTCAATGATGTGCTCTACTAACCAAATCTCTTAGAGATAGAGTAACTAAAGTGACAATCGGAGGGTCAAAGTCAATTTGAGAAATGTTGGTTTGAAAACCGTGTTGCAATGGCCGAAGTAGGAGCCCAAATCATGACAGTCTCATAAAAGCGATTGGCCAAATGGCGGTCTCAAAGAGACCCAACCTATGTGGTGCCAACTTCCTTTCAAGTGCTAACTTCCATTCGGAGTACGGACTTAGCTGGAACTAGCCGAGAGAACTCTTTGACTAATGAGGTTCTCACTGAGGAGAAGCTACATATTGCAAGTAGACTCGGACAAGGTACCATGATACTTGTCGTTGCAAAATACCTTATGTTATTAAAAAGGCTACCACGAGTACTGGATGCATGTGTCACACTCCAGTAAAATCCCGAGTTCTACAATTGATTTTTATCCTTGTGAAGTGACATGATTCATAAATATATATATAAATAAACAATGATTTTTGTGTGACCCTGCATAGACAATATCAACACACACAAGAAAAGATAGTCAAGTGGAGGGAGAAGAGTTGGGTTTGACTGGCTAAGCTCCTCAAGTCTTCCTCTCATCACACATTTAGAAGTCATGTGACCATTCCCACCTCCAAGTGAGAGGCATGTAACTCTCATTACCGCCATAGGAAGCCTTGACCAACAACTCTGATGGTGTAGATGAGGTACCGTTCCTTTCTATACACATTTCCCCCTTTCCGGTCTATCCTTCCGAGCATGAGCCATGCCCCACTCCATGACAACCAGTCCACACAACTTAGCATAAGCCAAGATCTACTAATGGCTAGAGGCAAAATGAACATTGTCATGGGGGCCATCCCTCTACAACAAACACTGCATGCCTCACCTCTCCCCTCCTCATCATATGCGTTGGATAACCCACTCTATAATCCCTTCCATGAAAATAATTTTATCCTACCTCAAGGCCTAATCCTTGGTTCACATTTTGCAGGTCCCCCTACGGTAGCAGACATGGAGCACCCAATGCAGTTGGCTTGCAAGGATGCTATCCGCCGGTGAAGGGAGCATGTAGCATAAGCGCCTCCACCGGAACGCTACGTACCTACTCTTAAAAGGTATGCAAAGAAACTAGGCCCCAAGCGACACCAGCCTGGATGTAGACCAAAAGATCCTTAGGCAAGGGAAATAGAAGCTCAAGGGAGCACACGGGGTGTGGCAACACCGGATGTGCGGGCCCCCACCAGACGCTCGGGCACCAGGTGCTCGAAAGAGGAGATGGCAACTCGAGAAAAGTAAGAATTTGATGCATTGTTCAAAAGCATTTTGGAAACAATTGCGGCCAGGGACTACACTATCTGGGTCCTAGTTGACATTTTCCACACCCAGCCTCACAAGAGCCCCTCACTAGCACAGCCTCAGTCGCCCAACCACCTAGACTCGCCCTGCCCGTACAAATAGAGTAGCCCCATGTTGTATAAAAGGCTTATCAAATGCTACCTAGCCATGAATTTTTGTCTTTAAATGGTTAACTGCTAACATGTTCCCCAATTGTACAAACTTTTCATATTTGCATTTAATATATTTCATGTCTTTAGCAAAAGAAAAAGCTAATCAAGCGCAGGTGATAAGTATCTAAGCCAACACCAAGGAATTTAGATAAGTGATGCCTCATTGCGTTGCACTGGTTTATTATAGTTGCGGCATATACCGTGCATGTACTGTCATGAAGTGACAAGTGGATGCAGGATGACGCATGTCTTTGTGCAAAAGTGTTCAATGCCCAAGTCACCGCAAGACCACCGACCCCACAAAGAGCCACGACAAAGCCATGCTGTCGAAAGCAAAAATTACCCGTGTGAGTGTCCATGTCACATGGCCCAAAGCATGATCTTAACCACTTCCTCTTTCTGGGTTACACTCTGCGCCGGGCACTCACCGTAGCTGTTACCCCAATTGTACCAACATCGCATGTTCCAAAGAGGGTTGCAATATCTCAAGCATATCTCCCCATCTCAACGATTGTTTCTCTAACAATGAGGCTAGGGCACAATCATCAGTGTAATATCCATTTCCTGAGCCTTCAAAGCTTGAAATTTCCCAATTTATTGAAAGGCTGATAGCCTTAACATATTGCAATGGTTGTACGTAGGAAGTCCAAAAGAAAAGAAGCAAGAAAGAAAGAAAAAAGAAAATGAAAATGAAACAAAAAAGAAAACAAAAAAGGAAAAAAGAAAAAAAATAATGAAAAGAAAAGAATGAAAAGATACGAAGCACCCACGATCACAACACAGCATGTCGAGTGACCTTGGTCGGCTGGCTCTATCCCTAGTCCCCTAGCCCTTTAGCATCACCCACAATTGTTCAGGGCACATCACCCTAACCCATTTGCACGATTCCCTCTTGCACTCTGCCTTAATACCATTGCAATCAATCGTGGTAAGCACCGCACGAATGGCCATGAAAAGTACACTATCCTCATCATGCAGGTCCAATAGCTACCAGCTACCGACAATGCAGTGTCCCTGTGTTCAATTATGCTACGGCATGCAGTCACAATGCAAAGGATGTCTCATGCACCTTCACGTGTACTTCTTCTCAACATGGATAACTTTGCTTCATCCACACATTGTTACGAGAAATGAGCCCGTGGTCTACTAACTATGTAATATCTAAGTATTCATGAGCACTCATATAATATCTGCACCAAAATGTATACACAGTTTGGGTCCTCAAGTGCAAGACAATACTCTCAGCTTTCTTAGAGTTTGACTTGTCTCCCAAACTAATTGAACTATGTCTTGTGCAAGATAGAGAAGACTAGCACTACCCCCAAGGAGAGACCACCTATGAGAGGTTTTCAATTGCAGGTATTGAAGACTCCAACGAAAGTGTCATTCACTCTTCATTGACACCCAACTCTGAATTATTATTCTTTATCATCCTAAAAACCCACCAAGAATCGTCATGTGTAGAATCCCCAGCAAACCAACACTTGTGCTGGCCGTCAGTGCAATCCCCAACAAAGAACATCCCTACCACCAACTCCAATAACCCTACCACCAGCAACCTAGGCCACCAACGTGCCCCCAACGACCTTCCTCCACACCACCACCAACACTCCTCCATGGCAACCGCTGATGTTCCTTCCACCCACGTCTTTAGTGCATGCCAAAACCTGCTACCTATGACGGTGAGTGCCATGCGACTGGCACTCGTCTAGGAGGGGGGTAATGTTAACCGGTAGACAAACAAAGTGGAAAATATGGAAAAGCTAAAGCAAAAGACAAAGGCCAAGGCAAAGTGAAACGGAAGACAAAGGCGCACAAGGAAAATCTAGAAACACAAGAAGCGTAGAAAAGTCCTAAATAAGGGAGAAAGACACACAAGGAAAAGCACAAGTCAATAATTTTGTAAAAGAGTGCAAGCGCATCATGATTTAATCTAAGGACCATCGAGCTATCACCCGTGCAATTTGTAAAGGTAGATGGGTAGTAGGAAGGAAGCTAGAAGATAAGAGGACAATGGGAAAAAGGGCCTAGGTCACAGCTGGCCATATAAAAAAGGGGATAAGGGGATGACCGCCCAAAAGGGATTTAGGGTTTTGTATATAAAGTTGAAAAGTGAATGAGAAGCTCATTCTTGTGTGTGGCCAAAATTGGGTCTCCTCTTCTTCTTCTTCTTCTTGCTTGCTTGCTTGAGCTTGTTCTTGAGAGAGGGAGTGTGAGAGTGTGAGGGAGTGAGTGTGTGAGGGTGAGGGACCAGGGAGGAGAAGCTCTCCATCTTCCCCTCTCTTCTTCTCTTCTCTTCTCTTCTCTTCTCTTGCTTGCGGCTATGGAGCTTGGAGCATGGAGCTTGAGGATGGAGCTTGCTTGAATCTTGCACTTGGATCGTGGAGCTACCGGAGTGCGTAGGAGAGGAGATAACTCGATTGGCATGGAGGTAAGCTCACTACACCCATAGATATGGATATCGTGTCGGCTATGTGAGAGGTAACCATTAGTGCTCGGCTTGGAACGCTTGAAACAATAAGCAATCCATGGGTCTTGGTGGTTGAGCAAAATCTCCCACAATGGGTATGCAATGATGCTTGGCATCATGCTCAGTATGCTATTGATGTGGCTGATTAGGCCCCTTGGAGTATGCTCTATCCATGTAAGGCTTTGGCAATAAGGGATAGGCAATGTTTTTTGTCACAATCCTATAGACAGTCACAAATATCTTATTGCAAAAAATTCTATTTTGAATCTAGAAGTGAACCCTATAGCTCAGCTCAAACAAGGCTTTTTCCCCTCTAGTTTTAATTACAAACCTCCCCAATCAAAGCTATGATTTGAAGGTTATCCCCATTTTTGTGCACTAGGGTCACTATGGACAGCTCCAAGATAGACACAATAAATCCATTACAGAAAATTCTGATCATTTTCTGTCACAAATGTTAATAGCTTATCTCGAAGAGGACCTTGTCCCCGCCGACTTGAGCTAAAAATCTCATCAACCATAGTTTCCTACAAAGAGTTACGCCCCTTTTATTGACAACAGGTCCTGTGGACTACATCTAGATGGCTGGCCAGAAAAAGCAAAAGCATGGCCCAAGAGGAACTACAGAGGGAGATTAGAGACTCCCAGACCTCCATGAATGAGGAACCAAGATTGACACAAGATTACCATAATGACATATAGGAGGAAATGCCTGAAATGGACCTGTACACCCTTCCCAATCACACCCTCTATCAGCATGAGCTTCATCATATGGAACAACATAATGATATGCTCACCAACCACCACCAAATGATTTCCAAGTTTGATGGAGTGATCGATCACATGGATCTATGAAACTCAAAGACTCAACTAACCTTAGAGCACCTCACTTTTCTTGTTGCTCAATTAGCAACCACTTCATCCCAAGAGAAGGCCAATGACTCTAGGCATGAGTCTAGACATCCTAAACATCATGAACTGTTGCATGGTCCATAGGGTATACTTGGTGCTAAGGGCATTTCCCCTTCTACCTACGAGATTTGTGGACCCTCTCATGCACATGATGAGCCACTATTGAATTCCCCTGTCTATCATGCAGCCAATATCCATTTGAGGCCTTCTCCCACCCTTGGTCGAATTTCCCCTACTCTCCCTAGGAGCCCCCAAGCACCCCATATGAATCATCCCAATCAAGGACAATATGGTACGAATGGCTAGCCTGGCAATCATGGACAGCATGGTTATAATGGACAACATGGGCTTAATGCACCACATGGAATGTATGGACAACAAGGCATGTATGGCCACCACGGGATGTATGGATAGAAAGGGTGTCATGGGAAACATGGTCCAAATGAATTGTGTGACAAGATCACCCTCATAAAGTACAATGGGAAATCCCCCTCACCCTTTGACTTAGAGGAATGGACGTCCAAGTTGGATTCCTACTCCAATATCCACTCTTGCACTTATGATCAGAAAATACTTTTTGCTTCTCTCCACTTGGAATGATTTGCCCACACATAGTGGCACTATATCAATCTAGAGAATCACTAGTTTATTGACTGGGAAGATTTCAAAATACATACGGTCCAAGTTTTTGTGTCTCCCATGGAAAAAGAGTGGTTGGCAAGACAATGGTACACAAATCAGTTCATGAACTTGACCATGTATGTGGAGAGCATTAGCGATGACACTAAATTGCACAAGTATATCTATGGGTTGGAACTGAGCCTAGCGGCAGATGTCATGGCCCAAAAACCTACCACACTATTTGATACAATTTAATTAGCTGAGAGATATGCAAGAAAGTACTGTAAGAATGAACATTTTTAGCAAGGTGTTGGACAGCCCCGTATTCCTTCATGATCAGTCCCATACATATGTGGTTTTTGAGGAACTTCCATGCTTAATAACACCCCCAAAGTACCCACTTACCCCGCCTTCCATGCTGAAAGGCACCTTTGGGACAACATTTGGCTCTGATAGTGAGAATAAGCATGCTGAAAAAAAAAAGCCCACTGTATCACCTTCCCATGGATCCAATGGCCAATGGTTCATTTTTCCGACTGTTATGAATGAATGAAAGGAAAAGGGCCTATAATTTAAGTGTGAAGATAAGTACATTGTTGATCATGCTTCCAAATGCCCATACAAGATAGCCAAGTTCAAAGTTCATAGCATGTATTTCATGGAAGATTAGGACAATGAGGAGGATGATGTGCCCATTGACTAGGCTGAGCCTACGGAGGATGTTGATCACGAACAGTTCTATGACTTGGAGGATGGGTTTCGCTTCGACCCAAGAGGTGACCCATCATAGATACTTGATTTGACATCCTACCACTTCCCTTTTCTCGATCTCTTTGGATTCTTGGGCGTGTTCTCGAAGCCCCGACACCCTTCGCATTCAAGGAAATATCAATGGAAAGCATGTCTTCATCCTTGTGGATAGTGGTAGCACTCACAGTTTTGTCAATAAATCAGTCATTGATCGAATGAAATGCACCTCTATGGCACTACATCGCCCCTTGAAGGTCCAACTAGCAAATGGAGAAGAAGAAATCAACACACATGTATGCCCTCGAGTTCCCTTATGCTTGGCTAAAAATTATGTGGCACTGGTTGATTTGATTACCCTAGGTATGGGCCCCATTGATATTGTCTTGAGCTATGATTGACTAAAAAATTTGGGAAAATTTGCTATGGACTTATCTCTGCTCTACATGGAGTTTATGATGCATGGGCAGTTGAATCACCTAGAGGGAGTTCAAGATCATGCTGATTTGCAGCTCATCACAACAAAGAAACTCAAAAGGGAGTTTAAGAAATTCTCACAAATCTTTGTCTTGAAATTGAATAAGGACAACTCCGATTAGCCCTTTGCAGTATCTAATGATTCAACCTTGTAGGCCTTACTTGAGGAATACAATGACCTATTTTAGATGCCTACAACCCTACCTCCTAAGAGACAAGTGGATGTAAAATATTACACGGTGCAACGAACAGAATCTGAGAAAGAGATAGAGAGTACACAACAGATAAGAGGAGAATTAGTAAATTCTTTAACTTCAAACAACTGATACAAAGATGGCTCTGTCCACCCATGCGCTTCCACTATGTGAAGCTTAGATGGCGATCTAGACAGAAGATAGGTGAAGAGCTTAAGGCTAGCTGGAACAACTCTGACTGGGTGAAAGATGAGTGAGAGATGGCTACGAAGGGGTTTAGCTTTTATAGCCCACGAAGGTCGTTAGGTCGGCCTGCTGACCCCGGCCTACCATATGAGCCTCCACTAGTTAGCCAGGGAATATTCCAAGGAATATTCCCTTTACCATTGGATCGGGGGCGTTGCCCCCAGACCCCGGCTAGGGAGGCCAATGGCAGCCAGGGGCTGCTCCCGTGGCCCCCGGACCCCACAATAGGGGCCCCTTTTAACTCCCTTACACCGCAACTCGATGCAATGCGCCTCGAGTTGCTACCAACTTTACCACTCCATCTAACCCAAAGATTAGACCCACAACAGTCACCTTTTTGCCATCCAGTCACATAGACCTCATCTGATATACAATTCAGGACTCAACCAATGTCCGGGCTCACATTTGGCTTCTCCTCATAATGGGGGCCTTACAACTTTGAGCACCATGGATCATTGGTAGCACCTAATGAGGGTGGGGCATTGATCATATCTAACAGTGGACCACCCACTTGACTTAGAGACCCATTCCAAGCTAGTAAACAAGCCCCCTAACATACTCTCCAAGTGTGAGCGTGAAGAGGTTGCAAAGCAACTCAAGGAGTTATTAGAGATGGGTTTCATTGAACCAAGTTCTTCCCCCTATGCATCCCCTGTCATGTTAGTAAAAAAGAAAGATGGCTCCTTTCACATGTGCATTGACTACAAAGACTTGAACAAAATCACTGTGAAGGACTGCTACGCCATCCCACAGATTGAGGACTTGCTGGATGAGTTGAAAGGGGCATGCTTTTTCACTAAGATTGACTTGTGCTTTGGCTACCGTCAGATTCGTACGAGGGAGGGAGATTAGATTAAAATATCCTTCAGGACTAATTTTGGGCTTTATCATTTTCTAGTGATGCCCTTTGGGTTAACTAACGCCCCTGCCACATTTCAAAGCCTCATGAGCAAAGTCCTAAAACCCTTTCTGCTCATTTTTGTGCTTGTTTTCTTTGATGACATTCTCATTTACAGCAAGTTGTCCAAGGAGCACTTGACACATGTCAAAAGGGTGTTTGACATATTAAGAGAGCATAGACTCCTTGCTAACGAGAGCAAATGCACCTTCATGTAGACATCCGTGGTGTACTTGGAACATATTATGAGCAAAAATGGCATACAAGCTGATTCGACGAAGGTGCAATGTGTTAGAGACTGGCCCACTCCTTCCACCACCACTTCCTTGCGTGGATTCCTTGGTCTCTCTTCATTCTAGAGATGCTTCATTAAGCACTATGCCACCATTGTAGCACCTTTGATTGATCGCTTAAAAAAGAAGTCATTCTTTTGGGATGCCACTGTTGTTGATGATAGCTTCAAATAGTTAAAGGATGCACTCACTTCAGCCCCCATCCTTGTTTTCCTTGACTTCTATAAGCTATTTACAATTCATTGTGATGCCAGTGGCTGAGGTATTGGTGCACTATTATTCTAAGAGCATGGTGTGATTGCATTTGAGAGTCACAAACTTAATGAGAAGGAGATGCAAATGAATGTATATGACTAGGAGATGTTCTCCACCTGTAATGTTCCCACTCAAAAATATTGTTGAACTTGACTCCCCGCATGCTGCATAAAACCTGTGCAAGGTTATCTCCCGCATCGTAATTACGAGCAGCTTAATCCATACCCTGCATGCACAAAAACAACACCTCTACATTCTGAAATCAAGGCCGGGGTTGAGGACCATAAAACCCGCGTGAGAACACCCTTTTTGAAGGGGGCAAAATGGATAATTATGAAAATTAAGCAATTTTTTTTACTAATTCCCCTAGCCAATGCATGGCTGGAGGTGAGGGAGTGGGAGAAGGAGGTGAAGACGTGGAGATGCATGGGAGAAGAGGGAATAATGGGGGGGCTCCACGTGTGTGGAGTCTCTTCCCCCGCCCCCCTTAAGCTCTATAAGAACCCCCCCCTGTGGTGAAGGGAGGGGGGGTGACAAGGGAAAAAAGAGGGCGACATGCTGAGGGAGAGGAGAGAGAGAGTGGAGGCCGCCATCGCCATCCCCAAGCCAGAAAGTTGCGGCCGTTTTGACTCTTGCTGATGCCACGCAGATTCACTGCCACTCATCATCAATGCAATCATTCAATTCGTCATCCTTATAAGTTATCACCTCTCTCTTCTAGATTCCCTCTCCATGTAAGCTCTGATTCAGAGTATAGAAGCTTCCTTGGAAGCTTCCACAAGGGGCTTCCTTAAGCCTTGTTTTTACATGATCTCCCTGATTTCAAAAACCGGCTCATAAAGCTCGAATTCCTATGCAAGAGAATAGGCATTGACCCACATGCAACCTCGGAGAGCAGGAATAAAGGCTAGGAGGAACCCGCGGAATCCATATTTCACTACGTCCACAATGGATCCAAAGTCCAAGTCGCAAGGTGGACACGTGAAAGCCTCGGACATCACTGCAAGTCCTCATAACCAGGTTCTTGAAGTAAATTCCACGTTGGGCATGTTTAAAAATTCACAGGGAAGCTAAGAATATAAATTGCTCATTCATCTTGCACATGTAGTCGCATGTTGTTGTTGTTTTTTGGTGCATTTCCAAAGTAACGAGTCTAAACGCCGATTGTTTAGGGCAAAGGATGAAATTGCTAAGTGCATTTTGACTGGACATGGAAAGAATAAGCGTATGTCGCATTTTAGGCAATATCTCCCTTGTAATGATTCGCATGAGGAAAAGTTGCTAACACCCGTAGGATGTTATCCAAAAAGGAATTGCAGAGCACGAAAATGAATCCATGGATTTGCATGTGGCATATGCTTGTAAAATGGAATAAGTCAACACTAGTCCTACAATATTCACTTCGTATGAACTCATTAACTACGTTGTAGTTAGGACAGGACTTGGTCGTTTGTGGGCAATTTTATCAGGCCATGCATTATATGGGAGGTGATGGTTAGTATGGGTACTGTAAAGAGGTGACCGAGACCCTACCACTATTATCTTGGACTCATAGGTTGATCAGCTGACATGTTATGTGTACGTCTCTTGCTATATATGTAGGAGGGATGGGTCACAATTTGATGCATTTAGTTTAGGGTAGGAGCATTTGGTTGCGTATTTATAAAATTTTCCAAGGAGGGATATATATGAGCTGGTTTTCTTGATTTCTTGAGGCCAAGAGGGCCAATTACTTTAAGAGTTTTAATGCTTGATTTCTTTAGGCCAAGAGAGCGCGCCATTTTTTTAGTGACATGATCTATTTCATTAGGACAAGAGGGCCAGTTAGTTTGTAGCAAAATGTGTTATTTCTTTAGGCCAAGAGGGCCATATGTCTATTTGGTGCAGGTACATTTAATGGTTTTCTGTTTTAGTGATTGTATCATATAGGTTGACGAAGTCACTAGAGGGAGCCTTTGCTGCAGAGGATCTTCTTGTGGCCATTCCACGTGGTCTCGTCCCCTTTTCGAGTCTTTTTCCCTTAAGCAGATAATGTTATATGTGTGTGTAAGGTGGTACTTTATTTTCACAATCAAGGCATGAAGTCCAAGGTTTAGGTTAGGCATGCTTGAGGGAGGTCTGTGTAGCCATTGCCTCCTGAAAAGGCATTGTTAGGCACTGAAATACCTATTTTAGATGGAAATTCTAGTGGCCCTATTCTACTAACTTGCTTGGCGGCCATTCTAGGAGTTTCTGTTAGTGTGAAGAAGTTAGAGAAGCCTGCACTTAAATATCAAGGGCAGAGCAAGTTCTGAATCTATCTAAAAATAAATATATAAAGGTGTGTAAAAAGGGGTTCTAACCCTATAAAAATAGAAAAGGAAAGAAAGAAAAATCCTTGAGCAGTTGTTTACCACCTTGCAAGGGCTTGGTAGATTCTTGGGGACAATACAAGATCCAGGGCCGATACCTCGTCTTCCTGAGGGTGGCATCTAGCTATAAAAATAAGGAAAGGAAAGGAAGGTTGGAGTGAAAATAAAAGTGAGTATTAGAAAAGGATTAAGTGTTGCCTTGAGAGGGCCTGGTAGGTTCTTGGGCATCGAGAGAGGATGTGAGGCCGATGGCCTACTCTCCTTGGGTCTCTACGCTTAGCTCCCTCCTTTTTACATGCCCAAGTATTGAAAAATAAAGGCTTAAAAAGAAAAATGTGTTAAAAGAAAATATTTACTAATCAGGCTATAGGAGTCCTCATGTAGGAGGAGCTCCTAGTTGAGTTGTCCTCAGTTAGAAAGGTATTTGAGGCCACCACTTAGGATCACCTCTCTGATAGTTCTTTTTTTCTTGGACGTGTTGGAGCAGTTGGTTCGTGACTAGCTTTAGGCTTTTTGTCTGATTATGCTCGACCTACTCATTGTGGATTTCATGCCTTGGTTGTGACAAGGGGTAGGGTGAAAGCTATGATGTGTTTTGTTGTGTATCTATTTTGTATCAGCTTGATACTCTTTATGATTGTGCATGTGCATATTTGTTCGTGGGATTCGACGGGCTAAGTTGCCCTATCCTATGGTTGCCAATGAGTGGTGGATTTTTGCCTTTGGAAGGTGCTTAAAATTTGCCAAAAAATCAAAATTTCAAGGGAAAAATAAACTTTGTCGAAGGCAACATAGGCAATTGGCTCAATTTTAAGAAGCAAGCATCCGACAAGTGCCAAAAGTGCTTTAAAGACCCACTGAGCGATGGTTGGGTAATTTCCATAATTTCTTGGGATGTCGGATGAGACTTTAGGAAATTCTTGGTAGTGGGGGACTTCGAGATGAGTGCGCATTAATTTTTAGACGCGAGAATGGGAGTGCTCGAGGTGGAGGGACAAAAGAAGAGTAATGTAAATAGGCTTACAAGCCAAGGGGGTGACCCTTGGGGTCTCCCAACCCCCCCAAATTCTCATGCGACTAGGGAGGGGGGGTTCTTTTTTCTCATGGAAAGAAAAAGGGCGCCATGTTTTAGGTGATGAATGATGGAGGGAGAGGGGATCATGGCACTTCAATGCAACCCCCCAAACTAATTGCATCAATGATCTCCTGCTTCTCTTCGCTCTCCATCACCACCTTGCACTCCTCCAATGGCTACGCGGATTTGAAGATCATGTTTTAGTCTTTCTCTCTCCTCCCTCTCTCTTCTGTAAGAGGAAATTCATGTGGAAGAAGCCCGATTGATGAATGCTCATCCGACGATGTACCAGATTGGTTTCAATTGAGTGGGGCTAAAGATGGATGATTGGAGAAGGGATGAGCATCAATGGTGGACTCTTTTGGTATCTCGAATCAGATTTTAAAAAGCCCGCAACAAGGAAAAAACCCAATAACTCTATTTTATGAAGAAAAATGACTATTTTTTTATATTTATTGATCAAATGGTGTTCATATTGGATGAAAATTGGTAGACATGTTGTTTGCTATTTGTTTGAGATTTGTCTGAAAAAATAATGAGAATACATAATGCCATAATGCTGAAAATAATTTTCTAAGACCCAAAAAACACGCATTTTACAAAGAAAATGGGGGTTGTCATTACAGCTTTGATTTAAAGAATTCATGAGGGATGAAATGTGGAAAATGAGTAATTATCAATTGTCATAATAAAAAAACCAGAAAATTTAGTAAATGCTCTATTTTCTTGATAAATCAATAGGAAACAATAGAGAAAATGGGGAAAATTTTGGTTTTTTTGTGCTTCAAAAAATAAGAATATGGTTAATATCCGTGCATGTTGGGAAAGGTTGAGGCATGATGTATAGCCTGAGTTCATCCTTGTTGATATGTTTTAGTGTATTTTTATTGCTTTATATATCGAAAATGACAAAAAATAAAACCCTACACCTATGAAAGGATGCAACACATAAACGGTAGGGGAAAAAGAAGGGTTGTGGAAGTGTTTAAGTGCAAAAAATGAAGTAAAGTTTGATCTATTGGTTGTGCACATCATATAGGACAATAATAATTTAAGTTTTAAGGGACGAGTAGCACAAGGAATCGATGCTAGTCTCCATACATCGAAGCATATATTTGGTAAAGATCATGAAATGGTTGTTTTTGCACATCACAAAATGCTAATTTGATCAATATTGTTTGTGCACTAGCATCATATACACTTTTTCATTTTACATGCCATATGGTATAATCTACTGGATGCATAGCAAATAGCACTTGTATGCTAAACACTGACCAACACTGAGAGTGTAAGGAAGTTCTTTACTGAAGTTGGACAAGCAGTTCCTTGGGATAAGTTTAGTGAGAAAATATAAACTCCTAGATTGTTTAATAAATCAAAGAGTGGACTATGTATCGTGTGTCTTATATATTGAGCTAGTGCATCTTGGGACTGATCCCCTTGATGTAGGAGAGCTGCAGTTGTAAAATGTCCACTTGTATCATCAGGACACGTCTTAGCAGTCCATTGGAAAGGGTGTCTAGAAAACTCTGCCCGGCACTCCCATGGAATGCTATGGGGTTTGCGATCTAGGGCTTTCCGCATCTGCCACGTAGCCGAAGTATTTCGACCGTTCCCACTTAGGATCGACCTAAATTAGGGTTTTCCTTATTGGTCATTTCCTAATGGCAACTAGCGTCAGACCCAAGCGAACTACTTTACACAGAAACGCCAGGTCCGAAGCAGATTCACACTGCACTTGGTTCAAGGAGAATGGGAAACGAGAGGGAGGCAAAGCTCAACCTCTCTGCCATAAGGCATAGTCCCATTCTGTCCCCCTAAAACAGCATAAATCGGGTTTAATCATAACTCTAGGTCAACACTTTTATTGTTTGTGTTCTTTGACGATCTTCCTGCTGTCCATCGTGATTTGAGAAAAGTTCCCGGCCAATCGGGACCACCCATCCGTAGGACGGATCTATGGCCCATCCTCCGCACTTTCCTTGGGTTGTTTTAGTTATTTAATTACCTAACACATTAGTTGGACATGTAACAACCAGCTTCTTTAATTAACCCGTTAGGCACTGGTTCCTTCACGTAATCTTATCACTTGACATAGAAAAACAATATCAGACAAGTTCCTTATTAACAGGTTATCATATTTATATTTGAAATACAAAGAGTCCAGCCCGTAGGCTCATCCACAATCTGCCCGAAGGCTATCCAGCAATCCACAGGGATCACTAATCCAAGTTTTCACCCTAGACTAGTATGCGGGCCTCGAGATCCAATCCTGAGTCACGTTAGCCTCTTGTGCAGGGCTCGAAAGGCGAGGGATTTATGGCCAGAGCCACCTTTGGCACCCAAGCATCCTCCTGCTCCAAGTAGCGCTCAACAGAGAAACCTCTCGCGGTAGGTTCAGTCCACTTTCCCGATGCGGTCAACAACCCCCTTGGTTAGGGTCAGGCAGGCAGTCGGGGGTAACTGAAGCTGCCTCTTCCTTCAGGCCTTCAACCTGAAGTATAGATATCCATTTATCTTTTAATTCATTGATCAAACAAAGCCTAACAGTGCTCTAAAATTTGTAGCAAGCATAAACATTTCCATTGATCATTTTTGTTGGCAAACTTCTAAGGAATGAATCCTTCCTTTCGAATGCGTCCAACACTCGATCCGAGATGACTTGCAACTTGGAAAGATCCCCTATATCCTGAGTTAGGGCGTACCCTATTAACCCAACTTGGTCAAACCTTAAGTTCATTGGTTACTTTAGTTTATCGGCTGGTCTTTAGTTTCCAATCAATCTTCTTTACTCAAGAAAGACTACTAAATTAGGATGATTATTCATCCTCCTGCAAGATAACTTGCGTAAGGACATGCCAACTTCATTGCGAGAACTTGGCCATTCCCTTGTGATCAAATCACAAGATCATATGACTCCGCACTTGTTACTCAAGTGTCGCATCGAACTATGAGACAATGGAGTCACGAAACAATCTATTTCACATTACTAGGCTGACATCATTAGGCCTAGGGTTTCCAAGTTTCATCTTGTAAGATTCTTAGGGGCAAACCCTAGCTCACTTTCCAATTACATTTTCACTATCCCTACATTCAGTGAAGGTGGGCAAGTATTTAAGGTATAGGAATATCACTTTTAACAATACGTACGATTAGGTCACATATTAAATTCCCTAGTGAATTCTTTGGAATTCAACTTTTTCTAAACGAGTATTCCGCGGTCTAGGTGTTTTAGGTTTATGCCAATTTGGTTAACTCTAGAAGATAATTTCGAGACTACTTCCACAAGATTCGTTGTCTATGCGTAAATTGATTTTTCAACCCTAACTTTCGATTTGAGGTCAAGCATAGGTTAGGTTGATTTCAACTATTCTTCTCTTTACTTTGCGAACAAAATTCATGCTAAATAAGCAACTTTTTACTTGATAATTTATGCAATTGACAAAGGATAATTTCATAGAGTTTATGCATCGTAAGAATCATTTCATGCTTTGCACTTTTCATGATGATTCATTGCAAAGAGGGTATGGTTTAATAGTGCGAGATGTAGTTTATACTTCTAGGCTTAACTGAAGTATACTATTTTAATGGATAATAATCTAGCTTATAACTCATTTCAATGCATAGAGCTATTTGCTAGAAATGCATTTATGCTTTCTTTATTTTGCATGCTCCATTAAATGTATTAATGACTAAGTTTCTTCGTCATGAAAAACTAGGACAAAAATATATCCTATTTCTAACAACTAACCTTGCATGATTGAATTACAACAATATCAAATAAAAATTAGGAAGGAAAACCTGGGCTTGGGGTGAGATATCCACGCGGATGCTGGGAGACGACCCTCCCACGGCTGCGCCTTGGACTTTGTTAGGAGGCATCGCAATTGTAGTCTTCTGGACGTGGAAGCAGCTTTACAACTCCTCTTTGGAATTCCACCGTCGCTCCCTTGCACCGTCCATCAAAAGTAGTTTTAGAAGGCTCCCTCCTTGAAGTAGGGATTTTGGAAGGTGGTGCTTCAAAATTTCTCACGACTAAGACCCATTGAAGCCATGGGGAAGGCTTAATGGCCTTTGTAAACTCGCATGAATGGGGAATAGAAGGGTGTGGAAAAGAAACAAGGTACATGAGAGCTCCAAGGGTTATTTTTGCATGGCCTAAGGGGAATTTTTAACAAAACATGGGGAAAAAGGAAAGGTTATTTGGAGTAACCTTTTATGGGGGAAAACCCTAAGAGGGAAACTCCAAGGGAATATAATAACCGTAAAGGTTATAAGTAAGGGTCTAAGGACTCTTAGGGCAATTTGGAGGAAAGGGGTTTTAATGCGCCACAAAGGGGGATAGAGAAGGTTTAAACACAAGGGGAAAAGGGGTGGTTCCAAAGCCCAAGGGAAGGGCTTAAGGGTTTTAAACATGGACCCGGGGGGGGGGGGGGGGATGATTCTGAAGCCAAAAGAAAGGGGGCTAAAGGAAAATTAAAAACATGAGGGGGGGCTCCAAAATGCCATGGGAAAGGGGGCTTATAGGGGGTTAAAACCGGGGGAGGGGGTGGTGACTCCAAGGAAAAGGGGGCTTAAGGGTTAAACACAGGGGGGGAAGGGGGGGGGGGGATGTGAGGGGTTTTAAAGCCAAGGGAAAGGGGGATAAGAAGGCCCCCCCTTTGGATTCTTCTAAGCTTCCAGAAGCTTGCTAGGGGGGGGGGGGGGGGGTATTAAGAGTCATCCAATGGCGGCGCCATCTCTGGCTCAATGACAAGGATTCGTCCTCGCAACATCGCTTCCCTCTGTGTGCATGGCCGTATCACTCTGCGAGCTCCACCGAGGAGCTTCCGCGTCCTTTCTGTTCCCCTCCCCTTCTAGCACAATAATCGGCTGGGGAGGGGAATAATAAAAAAATTTGCATTATCCTTAAGAAAATGTTATATCATTATCCTCAAGAGGTAGTTTATGCGAACATTACAGCAGTGAGGCCGTGGTGTTTTAGCCAAGGGGTTGCCTCTTGTGTATGTGATACGAGGTGTTATACCTATATGCTATGGGATCTCCCTCTAAGGAGTAAGGAAAGGTAAACGTTGGATTGTACCCTATTACAAATGAAAAATTGATATTAGAGTTTAATGTAGTATGAGCCTTAGACGCTCCTGGCTGCATGGCCGTGTGGGGTGTCTTGTGTGTCTTAGAGGTCCAACTAGTGCTAGAAAACCAGTGTCGGGCCCATTTTAGGTCCCGACACATGAATCATTTTTGTAAGTCTTATGGCTTTTTGTGCTCCTTATCTTGCATTTCCCTAGGCTATCTCCCTCCTTCTTTCTTCAACCTTGGGCGCCTTAGGTTGACTGGTAGGTCTCCCTTGGCACGTGTGGTCTTAGGTTGTCAGGGTATCTCAGGATCACTCTCCAAGCTTACTTATGACTCAAAATCAAACTCTATGTCTTTGCTAGAAGAGGGAGTCTCTCTTGATGATTGTAGCTTAGATGGTGTGGTGGGCGAGGCCTGCTTGTTTGTAATAGATAGCTCCCACATGCTCCAACCATGTGCGATCGCAATCTTTACACATAACTCCTTTCTCAATTTTGAAGGTGTTCTTCTTTTGCAGTTCGGAGTATGCCTATATTTGTTCAATCACATGTCCCTCAATTTCATATTCTATTGTCTTGATTTCTCCTTTGCTCTCATCATCACTGAAGGAACAACAGTCCTTGTATTCATTGTGTGAGTCATCATCATTAGACTAATTGTCATCCCTTAGACCTTGATACTGCATTTCATTGTCATTAGTGACTAAGGCCCAATTATACATTAAGTTCAAATCGTGCATATTGGTCCATCTCCACTTGGGTTCATCCAAAAGATCCTTGAGTGGTTTAAGATTTGCAGCTCACTCACACTGACTAATTTTTTAGTCAGGTGCTCTAAGATCTCATGGAGCTCTCATTTATTGTTCAGGAAATGGAGTGTGATGGGGGTGGGTTTTCTATGAGAGCTTCTAGCCATCATATAGACTGTATTGAGGGTTTGTTCTTGGGACTCACCAACTGCCTTGGTAGCTTTTTGGTACTCCTCATTCTCCAAGAATGGTAAACTGATTGTAGCTAATACATGCATTGAATCTTGCTCATCCTCAAGAAAAGGGATATACTTGGTCAGTTTCCTGTAAGATTTTCTAATTTGAGTATTTCTTCTTAGCATAGTTGAGAAGGTGTCTAGGTTGACTATTGTAGTCTTCCAAGTGTCCAACTCCACTCTCACCACTTCCATTTGATTGCCTAGTAAGATAGACCATTGCCTAATCTTCTATGACTCGTGCATTGCGCATCCAGGGGTTGGCCTAGCAGGATATCATAGTCGACTCCTTTCATGACCATGAAGTGTAAGGAGAATTAGACTCCTATGATCTTCAATGGATAATTTTCAGCACTTCAAATGGCTTTACTTTTGTTTCATTATCTAGTGTTACATTGAACCTAGCATTCTCGATAGGTTGGTTACCCCAATCTTGGAGTATTGCATGGCTAAGCACATTAACTCTTGCCCCCATGTCGACAATCCTCTTCCTTGTGGTATCACCAAGAGCTAGGATTGGCAAGATTGCATGCATTTCTATGCCTTCCCAGAAAGCATTAACATGTAAGGACTTGGGAACTAAGTGTGGTGTTAGGCTTGGTATTTGCATTGCTAGATCGTGGTCTTGCAAGTCAATTCCCATTTGATCTAGCAATCCTTCTATCCACTACTTTAGCTCTTGCCATATCATCAGATGCTACCTAGGCAGGTCTTCTAAGCTCAAAGTTTTAGGGGTGGCCACTAGCATTGTAACAATATTGTTGACTCCTTGCTTCTCTCCTAATTATACACTCCTTAGCCAATGGCCTTGACTAGTTTGCTGGCCTGCGGCATTTAAGCTTCGTCTAGTCGGCACTACTTGGTGCAAATATTGTTGGGGGTAAAGGTGTCTTCGCCTAGCCGCCCGTGTATTACTACACTGATAGTCTCACCACTGCACACTACAGGTGGCGCACACCCGTCACTATCACTTCATTCTTTATTCTTTTAGTGACAATTTGAATAAAGGAAGGCTCGGTCACACATTGTGACTATTGGAGTTCCCATTTCTTGTCTCTCTCTTTCTTGCTCTTGCTCTCCCGCCATACCTCTCGCATGCAAGCTTCGATCCTTCTCACCTTTCAACTGGTATCAGAGCTCAGCTTCCTAACTCTTGAGCTTCGCTCATGGCATTCTCAGCTTCCCATCGACTCCCCACTCGCATTGGGTCTCCTTCCCGGTAGCCATAGCTCATTCTCTTGAGCTCCTGTCACTCCTCGGCTTGCTGAGCTTCTTCCCGGCCTATTGAGGCACCATCAGGGCATTGACATTGAGGTACTACTTTATTATTTCAAAGTTTTTATTCATTCCACATGTCTAGGTAAATAGGGCAGCAACCATTGAAGCTTCCAATCTTCATATCTCTTTGCCACTAGTTGTGGGAAGCTAGAGGCTTGTTCCAAGGCTGCTTTGGCTCATGTTTGAGCCCTCCAATCTCTCCAGACGTGCCATGTGGACCAGCAGGAGTAGCAGCATCATCACCTTGATCTACGCTTGATTTTGGATAGATTTCATTCAACCACACACTAGTTACTTCAACTCCACCTCCAGCTTGGCATTAAGCACTTGTTTGGGGTCCATTTCAGGGTTTTTGTACATGTATTAATACTTGACATTGATCCTTTGAGACTAGGCATTGGTTTGGTGGCTGAAATCAGTGTTTCAAGACTATTATAAATAGTCTACAGACATTTGATGCTAGTGCTACATTCACAGTTTATGCCTATGCTTTGTTTGGGCATGACTACATAACCGGTTTGATGCCTCTTGCATCTTGATTGATTGGGGGATTGAAGCTACATGTCATGCTATGATTTTGGCCTGATTGTGGGGCTAGAAATACACAGTTTAGAATAGTAAATGCATGCTGAATACTCTTGGGCTGAAGCTATCTTTCATGCTTTGACATATGCCTATTGGTTCCGGGTGTATGTCTTGGGTTATGCTATGATGTATTGATCATCGAGGGACGAATTCAAGCTTGTCATTGGATCCGGATGCTTTTTGGAAGCTTGAGCTTATTTCAGCCTACACTTATTGATATTGGTCTATGCTTGTCAGTGGTCAATGCTTTGATAGTTATATGCTCTTTGGGTACATGCTTACTCGACGCCTATGACTTGATGCATTTGTCTTGGCATAGTGTACCATGTACTTGTTGAGCTTTAGTTCTCTTTGAAGATTTGGCTTGGATTCTCATTTGCTATTCCAAAATTTTGTATTGGATGTCATTTTGGTTGTCAGAGATCTTTATTAGGACGTATGTCTTGCTCATGGGATGCTACTTATAGTTGTTTTGTAGTCGTCATCCTCTTGGGATGATATTGAGGCATTGTCTTGGTTACCTGTCTTTGGTACTTTGACTTGGTTTAAGTGTGTGTCTCTTGATCATGTGCAAGATACTAGCATGCTTATGCTGGAGAGATCATCGATCTTGTACTCTAAGATGGGCTCAACATTGTTTAGGTGTTCCTAGGCTTCTCTCGCCCGCTCCTTGATCGTTTAGGTGTTCCTAGGCTTCTCTCACCCACTCCTTGACCTTTTCTATGCCTTCGATTTGGTGCCTCAAATTGGGATACTCCCTTATCTTAGCACTCCTTTTCTTATCAGTCTTTGGAGCAGATGTGTATGCCTCTATTTCTATGACTTTCTTTCCAAAAAGTAGTGCCATTGCACTCTCGGTTTTAAGTGTGACCTTTGCATCAATTTCATTCTTCCTTCACCTACGACTCTTCTTCTCTATCGAGGCTGCGTCTAGGTTACTAGGCCCTAGCAGTGAGATGCCTCCTTGCTTTTCCTGTACTCGAGTCATAACATGCAATGGGATGGGAGTGGCCTCTCCATTGAGTGTCTTTACTCCAAACAAGCCCAATGGCACTAAAGGTACAACTTTCAAACTAAAGGGTGGTGTTTGACTAGGGCAACCAACAAAGAGGTGAGTGATTCCACACTTTTCACATCTAAGGTCAACCTTATCTCTATTGTCTTGCTCCGTCTCAAGGAAGTGTGAAGAGATGTGTCCCAAGTGACCGCAAGTCCAACACAAATAGGCTCTTGGATCTACCCTCCTAAGCCTCTACCTCTTTCTCCTCCTAACACTATCACCATCACTACTGGATAGTCCACGAGAGTTAGATTTCCCTCTTCGGCGTATGAGACATAATGGTTCACATAAGGCTCCTCATCATTTGGCTCCTCCATGTAGCAAACTAGAGTGTCACTCATTGGATGGGTTATGAAAGGTCCAAGTGGTCTAGGTATGCCTATGGGATTAACCTTCATCCTAGGAATAGATCGTTTCACATTTTTTGGTGCTAAAAGAGCCAATAGGACTTCTCTCCCAAATAAATTTGGAGGATTATTTCCTAGGTATGCCTGGGAGTATGGATGTCTTCTTGGTAGCCTGCAATGTGTGGCATCATTACTAAATGTACCACAGCTAGTGCAAGGTCGATACCTAGGGTTCTCACACTCAACAAAAATGTGGTTTCCACTACAATACATGCATTCAACATATGTGCGCGTAGGTCTTCTCATCATCTCTTGTAGTCTAGCTAACTCCATTTTCATCTCCACTAGCTCTTGACTTTCATCAACACTTTTTCCCTTGTCCTGAGTGCTTGGAAGAACTGATCATTTGCTAGATCCAGTTGCCCTTTCTAAGGTTCTACAGTTGGCCTTGTCTTGATTTGAGCTCCTGGAGCTCCTCTCCTTGAGTTGGTTGTTCACTCGTATGGCCTCTTTGAAGACCCGAGTTAGTGCATCTCTCTATAAACTTGAGTTGCTTGCTAAGGCCTTATAGAGCTCATTGCTATGAATTCCATTGATGAAGACTGTGGATGTTGCTCTCTCAGGGGTCATTTTCTAGTTAGGATTCTCTTAAAGAGACTCTACACGTAGGTAATGTAGTCCCTGACATCTTCTTTGTCCTTCTCCTTAACGTTCATCATGTCAAGATTGTGGGAGAGAAGGAAGGAGTCTCGCTTGAAGCTTTCTTGCTTGCACAATGGGGGAAGACACACAAGGGTGGAGGCTGAAAACAGTTTTCCTCTTCTTAGTTGTGTAAGCCAAAAGAACTCAAGTACAAAGAAATAGAAGAACCCTAGATATGGATCTCAAACCAAACTCAACTAACTAAGGTGGCATACTAACTGAGCCACGAACTAGAGTAGATAAGGATAGCTATCATGTAGCTATTATTCAGGGGCGGTGTACCAACCGCATCTACAACTGACAAGTCGGTGACATAAATACACAATGGTCACCCTGGCATATCACGAGTGGAGCTCGATATCTCAACACTCCCCCTCAAGCTCAATAAAGGTTATAAATGATTGATTTCTTTAGGCCAAGAGGGCCAGTTAGTTTTGTAGTCTCATGTTTGATTTCTTAAGGCCAAGAGGGCCCTATGTTTGCTTGGTGTAGGTGTGTTTAATGGTTTGTTGTTTTAGTGATTGCATCATATAGGTTGACGAAGTCACTGGAGGGAGCCTTTGTTGCAAAGGAGCTTCTTATGGCCTTCTAGGTGGTTTTTTCCCCTTTTCGAGTCTTTTTCCCTTAAGCAAATAATGATACATGTGTATGTACAGGTGCTTTCTTCTTATTTATTGGAGACCAGAAATCAAGGCATGAAGTCCGACATTTAGGTTTGGTATGTTTGGGGGAAGTTTACGTAGTTATTGTCTCATGTAACGGCATTGTCAGGCAATGAAAGACATGTTTTAGATGGGAGTTCTAGTGACCCAGTTCTATTGACCTGCTAGGTGGTTGTTCTAGGAGGTCTTGTTAGTGTGGGACAATTAGAGAAGCCTACTAAAAATAACCAAAAGGAAAAACCCTAATTATCTGAAAGAAAATTTATGAATATATAGAGGTGTGTAAAAAGGGGTTCTAATCCCTATATCAATAGAAAAAAAAGAAAATTTCTTTGAGTAGTTTTTTATTGCCGTGCGAGAGCCTAGTAGGTTCCTAGGGACGAGACAAAACCCGCAAGACAAGACCCGGGGCCGATGCCTTATCTTCCTAGAGGTGGCAACTAGATGAAAAGTAAAGTAAATAAAATAAGGTTGGAGCAAAAATAAAAGTGCGCGTTAGAAAATGATTAAGTGTCGCCTCGTGAGGGCTTGGTAGATTCTTGGGTATCGAGACAGGACCTCAGGACGATTCCTTGTTCTCCTTGGGTCACTACGCTCAGTTCCCTCCTTTTTACACGCCCGAGTATGGAAAATCAGGGGCTACAAGGAAAATGTCTTAAAAGACACAATTTATTGATCAGGCTATACGAGTCCTTGCCTCATAAGAGCTCCTCGTTGAGTTGTCCTTCATTAGGTAGGTAGTTCAGAAGACCACCACTTAGGGTGACCTCCATGATAGTTCTTTTTAGCTTGGTCATGTTGGAGGAGTTGGTTAGTGATTAGCTTTGGGCCTTTTATCAGATTATGCTAGGCCTACTCCTCATGGAATTCCTGCCTTGGTTTTGTCAGGGGGTAGGGTGGGAGCTGTGATGTGTGTTGTTGTGTATCTATTTTGTATCATCTTGATGCTCTTTGTGGTTGTGTTTATGTGCAGGTCTACTCATGGGATTTTATGAGACCTGAGTTGCCCTATCCTGTGTTTGCTAATGAGCGATGATTTTTTACTTCGAGAAGTGCTTAAAAATAGGCAAAAAATCTAAATTTCAAGGGAAAAATAGACTTTGTCAAAGGCAATAGCTGCAATCAGTATGATCTTAAGCAGTAAGGCCCTAAATTGCTTTAAAGACCCACTGAGTGACGGTTGGGGAATGTTCATGATTTCTTGGCATGTTAGATGAGATGCGAGATATGCTCGAAAGTGGGGAACTTGGAGATGGACACCCAAGAATTTTCAGAAGCCAATTCAGAGGTCGGACGTAGGAGGAATGCCAAAAAATGTCCAACCACTTCAAAGTTGAAGGGGTGCCACCCTTTGGGGGGTCTTTGGTACCTCCTAAATTTGACAAATTGTTGGGGAGGGGGGGCATTTGTTTTTCTTGAAGAAGAAAAAATGGTGACATCCTCCTACTGCATCGATTTTTGAGGGAAGAGGGTCTATGGGGACTAAAGAATAACCCCCCCAATTGATCACATCCCTGATCTTATTGCTTCCCATGATCTCCATCACTGGTCTTTGCACATCCAATGGCTGTCCGGACATGAAGAACCAATTTTAGTATTTCTCTCTCCTCCAAATGGTGCTTCACATGGCAAGAATCAATAAGAGAATGCAATGACGGATGCTTGTCGACATGAATAGGATTGCTCCAAGATCAAGAGGAGGCTAAGGGAAGATGTTTAGTATTGAAGATTTTCTGCTGGTGGGTTTGTGGGCAACCCGAAAAAATAATTAAAAAACCTGCAATACATAAGTAAGCGGTATGCGTCAATTTTACAAAGGAAATTTGTTTCTTTTTTATGTTTGATGGGGCTGAAATGGAATTCATATGAAAAAACTATTGTTTGGACCTTGTTTTGCATTATGATTGAGGGATGTGCATAAAAGAAATGCAAATCCATAATAATAAATAGTTGCAATAATTAAAATATAGCTCGAAAAGCGTCTTTTAAAGGTAAAAATGAAGGTTTAATTGGTTCCGGGTGGGGAAAAGAGATGCGCATGGGATAAAATTATGAGGCAAAATATCTTTCAGCTATCATAATCAGTCACAACTCATAAATTTAAAAAATCTATTTTTATGCATAAATAAATAGAGAAAATAGCTAAAAATGGGAAAAATAGAATTTTTGCATTATAAAAATCTAAAAAATTATGATTCATGGTTGTGGCTGTATAACAAAGCTAAGGCGTAATTTTTTGCTTTTTTTTGGATTTGTTTATGTGTCATAGTTCATGGTTTTTTTGTTTTATGCAAAAAATACATACAAAATAAAATCCTACACCTATGCAACGCAGCATAACCTAAACATTAGAGGGAAAGGGTGAGATTAAGAGATTAAGAGGGCTGAGAGGGTTTTGAATCTTTGAAATATTTGATTGTGCATTTCATTTAGAATTGTGATATTCCAGTTTAAGGGGATAGTAGCACGAGGAATCGATGCTAGTCTCCATACATTGAAGCATACGATTAGTGATGATAATGAACGGGTTGTTTTTTCACATTACAAAATGTTGATTTGATGAATATTGTTTGTGCACTAGAATCATATGCACTATGCATGATGCATGACATGGTATCAATCCTAGATTGCATAGCAATTTTCTTTCTAGGATATGCTGTAGGTCATATGTACTATTTCCTTGGGACTATTTGGTGGGGGTCTATATATTCTTGGATTATACAAAACAAGAAAAGAGTGGAGTTTGTGTGTTATGTTTTATATATTGGAGCGATGCATCTTGGGGCCAATTCCCGAGGTGTAGGAGAGTCGTAGTGGAGCCACGACAATCAGCCAAGAGGAGCTTCCTTATGTTTGTGTTACGAGGCACTATGCCTATATATTATGGGATCTCCCTCTGAGGAGAAGGGAAGGTAAATGTTGGACTACATATCAGCTACAAACGCATAATTAAGTCCTATCTAGTGTACATCGGGGCATGATAGACGGTCCTGGCCCGCGAGGCCGTGTGGTGGGTTTGTCTGTTGTGTGCATGAGGTCTGGCTAGTGCCATAGCCAACCCATTTTAGGTCCCATCACCAACAATGGATGAGGAGATGGCTGCATTAGAAGCTAATAAGACTTGAAATTTGATACAATTTCCTAAGGGAAAGGTTGTAAGTTAGGTTGCAAATCAAGAAAAATGAAGATGGTTTTATTAATAGGTTTAAGGCTAGGTTGGTTGCAAAAGGCTATGCTCAAACATTTGGCATAGATTATGAAGAAACATTTAGTCCAGTTACTAGGATGGTACCTATTAGCTACATGATTTCTTTCACAGTAGCAAAAGGTTGAAGTTTCTAGCAAACAGATGTCAAGAATTCCTTGTTGCATTGTGAATTGCAAGAAGAGGTGTATATGGAGCAACCAATAGTTTATGAGGATGTAGAGCGTTTCACTTCTAAGTGTAGGTTAAAGAAGGCACTCTATGGGCTAAAGCAAGCACTTAGAGCATGGTCTAACAAGATCAAAGAGTATCTTGCCAATATTGGCTTTCATATTTCTAATGCTAATCACTTACTTTATGTGAGAAAGAGAGATGTAGGTTTGTAAATAACTGCTTTGTATTACACCCTTCTGTATGTAAAAAAATGTATAAAATGGTATTTTAAAAATACCTTATTTTAAACCCACGGGATGCACACATATAACATACCGGAGACGCAACCTCATGAGACCCTTTCTTGTTGAACTTGTGGCCATGTGGCCCACCTAGTTACATCTCCACAAGGTACCCTCAGACATAGAAACAACCAAATGAGAATAAAGTTGACTTAAGTTGTCTTGAATGTGCAATCACCCATATATATCCCAATTGGCCAAACTAGAAGGCTAGCTCCAACAAAGCTATAGTACCCATCTTCCTCTTAACTCTCTTTGCACTCAAAATGCTAAAGGATGAGGATGTTATTCCCATTCCAATTAATGCAATTATTGCAGTCTAAGCAAAGCAAGATGGAGTTAGTATCCCTAGCCCATCTTTGGCTATTGGTTGTGTCATGGGATAGAAGAATACAAAGAAGAAAGCTAACCATGCTGCTCTCCAGGGCAAGAGTGATGGGGAGACCTTAGTTCTTGCAATTACATCTAGTGTTGAGCAAGCTACATATAATCCACACATGAAAATGGTCGCATTAGCCAAAGTATGTGAATACCTTGACCACGAGTATCACCTTAAGTTTATTAACAAAGTGAAGAATTGGATGGAAGAGGCTCAATCATAATTTAGAACTAAAGAAGGCAAGGAGAGTTAATGCCCACATGGCATCATTAGCACACTTCCCTTGGGCTCAACAATTGGACCGAACACTTTTGGAAGACCTGCTACTAACCTTGGACCACAACTTCTTCATCCAGGGAAGTTCCAATATCAAGAAGTAGGTCCTCAACTTTTAGCTACCTTAGTCTCTCCAAGTACAAGTGTCTCATTACCATTGGGTATACCCTTCAAGAACAATCCTACCATTTGAATAATGTTTAAGACTTAGATTGATAGAAGTAATGAGATTGAGCTTGTTGAAGAGAACCTAAAATGTTGAATGCCTACTTTCCCATATACCTCTATACTTGTAACTCTTGAAGTTTCCATGTTCTGGTAGAATCTTAAACAACTTGCCATTCTGCCTATGGAAGCCCTAGGCTACTCCACAAGCAGAGGCATTATTGATACATGAGCTAGTGTCAACATCCTGAACAAAGTAGTGCTTAAGATGTGGGAAAACCCTTGGATTGAGTCTATCCACTTCAATCTCATCATTGTCGAGGGTTCTAAGATATGCCCCTTGAGACTATTGAAGGACTTACCGGTGAAGATCACTTGTATCCAGTTCTATGTCACATTTGTGGTTATGAAAGGAGTTGACTATAACTTATTTCTTTATGGACCCTCAATGTGTAGTGCACGACTCATTGAAGATTGGGGCATTGGTCTAGTCTTCTAGGACAATCTACTGAGGCAAAGACTACCTCAATGGATCTAGATACTATTTCTAGCTTTTTGCATGGTGGCACCATCTCTCATCCACTATAGAAGGCCTTAAACAAATATGTTCTAGGTCATGAAGATGAGCAAGACTGGCTTCATATTCCTACCACCTTGGAGTTTCCATTCACTAAGAAAAGAGAATACAAAGAAATCAACAAATGTTTATGGAGAGGGGCCTTCAAAAGAATAGAAAAGGCTTATCTACTTTTCTTTGAAGAGTTGTTAACATGTTCCATATAACACTAGAGTGAACTACATTGAGTTTTTTTTAATTATCATAATAACCTTTTTGTCCCCAAGATGCCCCTTAATCAATTCAATATAGAGGACAGTGAATTTGAAGATGAATCAAGTATGAAAGTGATAAAGATTCTGACACAAATTATAACTTTGATGGAAAAATGAATGAGCAAATCACAATTGACCCAAAATGCTCAAACCACCCTACATTGCTCATTGATGCTGACCTTGTCCATGTTAAATCTCACTTAGAATGGTTAGAGTACCTATAAGCCATGGATAACAATTAGCTAGAATCCCAAACTTTTGATCCCAATTCCAAACCTAATTTATTCACTATCAAACCTTGAGAAGACCTTGCTCCATTGATGTGAGAGAAGTTCAATTTCAAGTCAAATGCTAGTAGTGAGTTGGATCTTGAAAAACACAAGCCTACCCCAACTCCACTCTTCAAGACTTTGATGTAGGCTCTCAATGTAAGTCCTAGGATCTCCCTAAACACTTTATTAGATTCAAGAAAGGGGATTAGATTCTCATTATTCTCGATGCCAAATGCCAAGGTGCAACTAGTCAATCTATTGGATGCCTAGCTAAAGTAAAGGAAGTTGACCTTGCTAAGGAGAGGGAAACACCTAAAGATACCTTTCCCTAAGGATTTATGCAAGGAAGATGAGGAGGTTCTCATCGAGTTACTCAAGGAGTTCCATGATATGTTTGCCTAGAATTACATAGATCTAAAAGGAGTCCCACCTCAAGTACTTACTCACATTATTTCCATGTGACCAGATACCAAACCTCTCAAGTAGAGGCCATATCCCATGAATCCTTGCTATCTTGAGCATGTAAACAAGGAATTGGACAAATTGAAAAATGTAGGATTCATTAGTGTTATTGATGAGCATAGTGACTCCAAACTCCATACACAAATTACATGATTGAGAGAGTGGCTAGGAAGGAGGCCTGTATCTTTCTTGATAGATTCTCCAGATACAATCAGGTTCAAGTTCACCCAAATGATCAGCATAAGACTACTTTCTTCACTAACTAGAGTCTCTTTGCGCACATTCTTATGCCTTTTGAGCTCACCAATGCATTGCCACCTTTCAATGATTGATGTTCACTAACTTTAAATACATGTTGCATAAGTAACTTGAAGTATCTTTTGAAGACCGTTGTGTCCATGTTAGTGAAAAGAGCACTTCAACAAGCTTCACCTTGTCTTTGAAAGATATTAGATAGTATCAACATTTTCTAAATCTTCTCAAATGTCAAATTTGGATAAAGCATGGCATTATTCTAGGATATGTTGTGTCTAAGAATGGGATTGCCAAAATATAGTCCCCAGGGTTTCCACCTTATACAGCATGTAAGATACCACATGAGTTCAAAAGAAAGGGTATTATTTAATAAAATTTATAGGATTAAAATTAAAAATTTGTTTTTAAATTACAATTTGAAAAAAAATCATAGGTTTAGTAAAGTAAAAGGGGATCATTTTAAGGCCTTATAGCATGTAAAGAAAATGTATTTATTAATCTCCTTTGAACACACAATGTATAGATAATTTCTTATAGGTGGACTCCCCGAGATACAACCAAGATCAAGGTTATTATGGAGCTTTCATATCCCACCAATCCAAAGGGTATTCAATGCTTTCTTAGGCATACTGGCTATTATTACTACTTCGTACTAAACTATGTTGCTATTGCTAGGTCACTTATAAGCTTTTGATCGTATGAGAATGGACCATTGAATGCCAAGATTCCCATGAGGCCCTAAAGAAAGATCTTGTCTCTTCACACATTTTACAAGCCCTAGATTGGACAATCACATTCCATGTTCATATTGATGTATCCAAAATTTCCATTTGAGCTATTTTGTACCAATATGGTGAATATAACATGGACTTTTTGGTGAGATTTACAATTAGGAAACTCCCTAAAATTGAGATGAATTATTACACTAATAAATGGAAAGATTTAGCAATGGTTTATGTAGTTAAGAAGTTTTGACATTATTTTCTTGCCACTCCCTTCATGTTTCGTTTTTATCATCAAGCTCTACTTTACCTTGTAAACAAGTCATGTGCTATAGGTAGAATTGCTAGATGGTTGTTGCTTTTTCTTGAGTTTGATTTCTTTATGATTGTGGGGAAAGACAAGTAGCATTATATGTCTAATCACATGTCTTGATTGACCAATGGAGAAAAGGAAATAATCATTGATGATAACTTATCCAATGCTTTTTTATTTTGACTTCAATAGAAGGCCCAATTGTTTGAGGCGAACCTCACACCCCATTGGGCATATGACATTGTTGCTATTTTAGATAATGGAATTCTTGAATGCCCAATGGAGAAGGCTCATCTCACTTGCTTGTTGATTAAGACGCAACCCCACTAGATGATTACAAGTCAACTCTATTGACTAGAGCAAGACGGTCTCCTCCAATGATGCACATGTCAATATGACCTTGAGAATGTGACTTAAGAAGGCCATGATGGCATGAATAGTGGACACTTTGATGGTCAAGCTATAGTAAATAAAGTTATAAAAGACTAGTTGTGGTGGCCTACCTTATTCAAGGAGACAACACATTTAGTTAAGCATTGTGATGAGTGCCAATGCACTAAACTTTTGATTCATAGAAGGACAAGATGGATCTCTCACTAATAATTGTTAGGAAGATTTTTGAAAAATGGGGAATTGACTTTGTAGGACCTATCACTCTTGCTACCCAATATCACAAGCATGCTACATCATTGTGGCAACCGAGTATATGACTAAATGGGTTGAGACACAAGCCACTGCAAGAATGACACCCAAACAATGGCTAAGTTATCATCGAAACAAGTAATTTATTTCTTTTGTTGCCCAATTGAGTTGGTTAGTTATCAAGGACTCACTCTTTAAATGTGGTCATTGAGCATTTTCTCTTTACCTATCTAATTATCCATCACAAGTCATCTTCGTACTATCCTTAGGCCAATGATGCCCAAGCTAAGTCCACCAACAAGATTTTGCTTAATGTTTTTACCCAGACTGTCTTTGCTTCACACTCTAATTGAGATAGTAAGGTTATGGAACTTCCCTTTGGACCTACCATAGCACTTTCAAGCCTCGAATTGGCCAGACTCCTTTTACTATTATGCCATTTGAGTTTCTAATCCCTAGTCTTTGGATTGAAATACATGAACATTGGAAAGGCACTAATATTTGGACCAACCACCTTTTGGAGCTAGAATGCTTCATTGAAACTTGTATTTTGGCCTAACATGCTCTCCTTGCCGAAAAGGACCAATATAAGACCAAGATTGATAAATATGGGCAACAACATTCTTTGATAAAGGTGACTTTATGGTGTTGTATTCTCGTAAAGGCCAAAAGTAGAAATTGAAACTTAAAGGCCTCGGACCATATTGAATTCAATATCAAATCAGCATGAGGAGAAATGTTGAGCTTGAGACCTTGGAGGGGAAGGCATGGGACACCTCAATGGCAGCCATAGTAGCCATACTCCCTACTCCATTACAAACATGGAAACCCCATGCATCCTTCTGATGCTCCTATCAACACAATCAGGGGTGGTGGCTAAACAAACATGATATGAACAACTTGACTAGAAGGTTGATGCTTCGTAAGTGGAGTTCAACTAGCCTTTCATAGAATGAACTCATTCTTGCATAGAACTCCTATTCATTTTTAAAACATACATGCTATTTTCATCTCTTTACTAAGCCTAGAGGATGACCCTTTCATTCCTTTGGCCTTTCTTTGAGTCCAATTGACTACTTTCAAGAAGATCACCACTAAATCTCTCATTGATAAAGTTTTTTACTTCAACATTCTTCCATATCACCTATGATGGATTTGGGCCAACCCCCTTTCACACGCACTCATACTAAGCCTAACCCCTATGGTGAGTAACCCTACTAACTATTGGGGAAATGTAAGATTTTACATACTATTACAAGTAAGAGCATCCCTCTTTATTTTACATTCCTCAAAAATCAGGATGCTAGGAAGGAAATTCTCTAGGTGCGACCTTTTAAGTATCATGTTTCCTACACCATCAACTATGTTGATCATCACAATATGTTGAAATTTCCAAACTCCCAGGTTGTTTTTTCTTTTAGTAAAGGGGATCTTTCCAGAGGGAAAACTCCAACTCCTCATCCCATCCCTTCTTTGTCTAGTATCTCCATCATTTCCTCAATTTTTTGAGGCTCAACATCACCAAGCTAATCCTATTAGTCAAGCCTCAAAAGCCGCACTTGAGAAGGATAGTAAATTCTAGTGGCGAACTTGCCTCCCGTTTTTGGTCCCATATCCATCTTAAGAACCCTAAAAGCCATTGCGCAGGAAGACAATTCAAGATCATAAGATTGCGAAAGCCAAAAACTTCATTGTGTTGGATAGTAGTAACAACTTCAACAACCTCAAGAGTCTCTTCATTAATAGATTCTCTAAGGCTGGGTACTCCGATAATCTCATAGTGCGACTGATGTGTTGAGATATCGAGCTCCACTCGTGATATGCCAGGGTGACCGTTGTGTGATTATGTCACCAACTTGTCAGTTGCAGATGCGGTTGGTACACCGCCCCTGAATAATAGCTACATGATAGCTATCCTTATCTACTCTAGTTCGTGGCTCAGTTAGTATGCCACCTTAGTTAGTTGAGTTTGGTTTGAGATCCATATCTAGGGTTCTTCTATTTCTTTGTACTTGAGTTCTTTTGGCTTACACAACTAAGAAGAGGAAAACTGTTTTCAGCCTCCACCCTTGTGTGTCTTTCCCCATTGTGCAAGCAAGAAAGCTTCAAGCGAGACTCCTTCCTTGTCTCCCACAATCTTGACATGGTATCAGAGCCTTGTTCGTGGTAAGGAGCTCAAGAAGCAAGCCAAGCTCGCGGTGTTCTGGTAAGAGGAGTAGTGTTGCTTTCATTTTCTGTTTTGGGAGCAGATCTCTGCAAGTAGCACAGCCGGAAAGTGCAGGAGTGCATTGTCTCAGGTTGATTTGAGGCCATTTCGGGGCCTGTTTTGGAGGCGGAAGTTCTCTGCACGCACTCAGAAAAAGGCCCAATTTTATGCTGTGCAGCCACTGTTCTACAGGTCGGTGAAAAGTTACTGTAGGAATTGCATCGTATGCTTGTGCGTAGAGACATTGGGAGTTACAGAATCATCCCTGTTGCCTGTTGATGCAAAATCGTCACTAGGAAGTGATTGTGTGGTCAAATACCACTTTCGCCAGTTTTGCAGATTTTCCCTTGTGAGGGTGAAGCTGTGTTTTTTGTAGTGACAGAATTTTTTGCAGTGTTCTGTAATGGCATCTGATTCTCTTTCACAGATTGTCACTGAAAAGCTTGACAAGAACAACTTCCAAGCATGGAAGTTTAGAATGACGAATTTCCTTATGGGAAAAGGATATTGGGAATTTGTTGCAGGAAATGAAGAAGAACCAGTTCTTCCTGATGTTCCCAATCAACAGCAAATGCAGGAATTTAAAACATGGCATGAGAGAGCCAGGAAAGTTATGTACTGGCTGTCTATCAGCATTTCAGACTCTATGATTGTGCATATTCAGGATGCAAGTACGCCAAAGGAGGCATGGGATACTTTGTCAAAAATGTATAGCACAAATACACAAGCCAGGAAAATGCAGCTCAAGCAAGAGTTGCATAATGTGCAAAGAGAAAATATGAGCATCAATGACTACCACATGAAAGTGAAGAAGATTGCAGATGCGCTTGCTTCCATTGGGTCACCAGTGGAAGATGATGATTTAGTTTCTGTGACCTTGAATGGTCTAGGAAAGGATTATGCACAGTTTTGGACATCCATTTCAGTTCGTGAAAGATTTCCTAATTTTGAGGAGTTGATTGCTCTTCTAATTTCTGAGGAACAGAGAAATGGTGGTGCATCTTCTTCAGGAGGAACTTCAAAAGAAGCTATCTTCTACTCAAATGCTGGAAGAGGTAGAGGCAGAGGTAGAGGAGGCCGATTTGCAGGCCGTGGCAGAAATCAAAATATGCAGCAAACTCAAGAAAACCAGTCCTATGGAGGAGGACGTGGTAACTCTAGAGGCAGGGGGAGCCAAAGAGGTCGTGGTGGATGGCAAAGAGGCCAAAATGCAAACAGTAATGTTGAATGCTACTATTGTGGTAAAATGGGTCATATGGCTAAAGACTGCTATAAAAAGCAGAATGACATCATGAATGGAAAACTGCAACAAGGAAATTATGCATCCTCTAGTAGACAGGGTGATGACAGAAATGAGCATCTGTTTATGGTGCAACACATGAACAATTCTGTGACAAGTGCAGAAGAAAGCAACGATGTATGGTATGTTGACTCAGGTGCATCAAACCACATGACAGGTCATGCAGAATGGATGGAGGATGCAAGGAAAATGGAAAAACCAGGATTTGTGGAGACTGGTGATGATACTACACATCCTATTGTGCAGATTGGAAAAATTCCCTTGTCCATGCAGGATGGGAAAAAGAAATACCTGTCCGATGTATTTCATGTCCCGAATATCACCAAGAATCTGGTTTCTGTTGGTCAAATGGTTGAACAGGGCTTGTAGGTCAGATTTAATCCTCATGGATGCTTTGTTGAGGATATGAAAAATAAATGTCGCTTGATAGCAAAAGGAAAGAAGAAGGGCAGAATGTTTACATTGGATGCAGACATGTCTGAATTGAGTGCAGCAATGTTTGCACATGGGACTGGTGTAGTTGCAGATATTGATATCTGGCATAAACGCATTGGTCATGTTAATGTACAGCGACTTAAATCAATGTAGGCCCAAAATATTGTTGCAGGTTTGCCGAAATTCAAGGTTGCAGAAATGCATAAGGTATGTGAAGCCTGTCAGTTTGGAAAACAGGCAAGGAAACCATTTCCTAGACATGTTCAAGAAAGTAAGAAGCCATTGGAATTAATCCACTCTGATGTGTGGACAACTAAAGCTGCATCTCTTAGAGGCTGTCATTATTTTGTCAGTTTTATTGATGACTATAGCAGAAAAGTTTGGGTGTATTTTATGAAAAAGAAAAGTGAAGTTTTTGGGCATTTCAAAACTCTTAAAGCTATGGTTGAAAAAGAAACAGGCTTGCAGATAAAATGCCTAAGGTCAGATGGAGGGGGAGAGTACCTCTCAAATGAGTTTGCAAGGTTCCTGCAGGAGCATGGCATTAAGCAGCAATATTCATGCACTCATACCCCACAACAAAATGGAATTGCAGAAAGGAAAAACAGGCATATTGGAGAGGTATCTCGTGCCATGCTCAATGAAAAAGACTTGCCATATTTTTATTGGGCTGAAGCAGTTGCTACAACAATATACATAATGAACAGGACTCCCACTGCAGCAATACATGGAATGACTCCAGAGGAGAGGTATACTGGTAGGAAACCAGATATTTCTCATTTGAAAATTTTTGGTTGCATTGCCTATGTACATGTGCCAGATGAGTTGAGATCCAAGTTGGATCCAAAAGCTGAGAAGTGCATCTTTATTGGTTACTCTCTGCAGCAAAAAGGGTATAGATGCTATAACCCTTCTACTCGTAAGGTTACAGTGAGCAAAGATGTTGTTTTTTATGAGATGAGTAGCTGGTATAAACCAGTAAATGTGATTGATGATGTAGATGCACAAAATGGTAATGCTGCAGAAAATTCACAGCAGCAGTCACAAAATATTAGTGGACCTGGAGCGTCCTCTAGTAGTGGTTCACATTCTTCGCCATGGACAGGCAGATTGAGATCAGGAGAATCTTCTCAAAGTAATGCAGATAGTGGTATGCAAGTATCACGAAAAGGAAAAGAGAAGGTTGATTAGCCCATGTTTGATGTGAATGCAGGTCACTCTTATGTGGATGGTGAATCTAGTCGCTCAGAACAGAGCATTGATGATGAGCTGGGTATTCCTTCTATTGTTACATCTGGAGTAAGGAAGACCAGGGATGTTTTGAGAGCACCTGGGAGTGAACCTACTTTGCGCAGGTCTACGAGAGCTAGGTATCCTGTGGATAGGCTGAAATATGATGGATTTACAGCCATTCACTATGCATATATGGTTAAAGTGATATAGGAACCGGAACCCACTTCTTTTGAGGAAGCCATGGGAAAAGAAAAATGGGAGAAAGCCATGGATGAAGAAATGGATGCCTTGGAAGCAAATGCTACATGGGAATTGGTACCTTTGCCTAAAGGTAAAAATGCAATTGGCTGTAAGTGGGTTTATAAGGTGAAGCACAATGCAGATGGTTCTGTGAATAGATACAAGGCAAGATTAGTAGTCAAGGGGTATGCACAAACATATGGCATTGACTATGAAGAAACATTCAGTCCGGTTGCAAGGATGGCAACCGTAAGAGCAGTCATTGCTATGGCTACATCAAAGGGATGGTCTTTACATCAGATGGATGTAAAGAATGCCTTCTTGTAAGGTGATTTGCAAGAAGAGGTCTATATGGAGCAGCCACCAGGTTATGTGCATGCTGTTCATCCTGAGTTTGTTTGCAGGTTGAAGAAAGCCTTGTATGGCTTGAAGCAAGCACCTAGAGCATGGTCTGACAAGATAGGACAGTATCTTGTCACTATTGGCTTTCAGATTTCCAAGGCAGATTTCTCACTTTATGTGAGAAAAATAGAGAAAGGTATTATGCTACTTGTCATTTATGTTGATGATTTGATTATGACAGGTGACAGTGATGAAGATATCCTTCATGTGAAAATGCTATTGAAGCAGAAGTTTGAGATGAAGGATTTGGGAGAGCTGCGTTATTTCTTGGGCATTGAGGTGATTAGATCACCAAGTGGGATTCAGCTCTTGCAGAGGCAGTATGGATTGGACATGCTGTCCAAATATGGGATGACAGGCTGTAAGCCTATTTCAGTTCCTTTGGAGCAGAATGTGAAGCTGAGCACAGATGCAGGTGAGCTTCTAGAAGACCCTACTATGTACAGACGCATAGTAGGAAGTTTGATTTATATGACTATTACCAGGCCAGATTTGAGCTATGATGTTGGATTGGTAAGTCAGTTTATGCAGGCTCCAAGGAAACCACATTTGGATACGGCTAGACGCATACTCAGGTATGTGAAGTCCACATTGCAGTATGGACTATTTTATGAGACTGGGGTTTAGATACAGTTGCATGGATACACTAATGCTGATTGGGCTGGTAGTATCTATGATAGACGATCTACCAGTGGATATGTGTTCTCTTTTGGGAGTGCTGCAGTCACTTGGAGCAGCAAGAAACAGCCTACAGTTGCCTTGTCGAGCACAAAGGCTGAGTACAGGGGTGTAGCAATGGCTGCATGTGAGGTAGCTTGGTTGCATAAGCTACTTTATGATATGCATCAGTCTACAGATGGACCAGTTGTCATTTATTGTGACAACATGAGTAGTATACACTTGGCAAATAACCCAGTCTATCATGCTAGAACAAAGCACATTGAGGTGCATTATCACTATGTGCGAGAGAGGGTTTTACTAGGTCTTATTGATCTAGTTTATGTCAGCACAGAGGATCAGGTAGCTGACATATTCACGAAGGCATTGGGCGCAGAGAAGCTGCGCAAGTTCAGAGACCTGCTTGGTGTGCAGGAATTGGAAAGTATGTGCCTTGATCGCCGACAAGTTCGATGGGGCAGCCAAATTGTGAGATCACCTGCTCCCATAAGAACTTGAAGATCTTCCTAGCATCGTTTTTCCGTATCGCTCTTGCCTCTACCCATTTTGTGAGGTAGTCCGTGGCCACAATGATGTACTTGGACTGTGAATATTGGGCAATAGGATTGATGGGTCCGATGAAGTCATTTTCCCATTTTTCGAAGGGTTGTCGTGCGATAACAGGGGTCAATTCCATCTGGTCCTTGCGAATTGGGACTTTTGTTCATTGGCACTCGTCACAATGCTTGACGAATAGAGCTGCATCGCAGAAAAGCGTGGGCCACCATAGTTGAGATCGCAACACTTTTTGTGCTGTCGTGTCTCTTCTAAAGTGCCCTCCAGCAATGCCATCATGCACTTCTGAGAGCACATTGTGCATCTCGTATTTGCATACACATCTATGCAACAATCCATCTTGCCCTAGCCTGTAGAGTTGGCCTACGATCAGCTGATAGGGCTGGATTTTAAGGATTAATCGCCTAAGTCGGGCTTTTTCTATTGGTCGCTCAGGTAATCCGTGTTCAAGCAATTGGACTATATCATCGGCCCAATATGGTGTTAGATCAGCCTTGAATAACTCTCTCTCGCTGGACAGGGTAAAGAGATGGGCGATGGGAAAATTGTCAACAATGCCTTGCCTAGCGGCCTCTCCCGTGGGAATGCGCGACATATGGTCACCCATGTAGTCCTATTTCCCTTTTCGTACAACCACAGAGAAGTCAATTTCCAAGAGCAGAAGGAGCCACCAAGCTATGTGTCCTCTAGCACAAGGTTTGTTTACTAGATAGAGTAGGGCTTGATGGTCCACAAAAAAGGTAAAAGGTGTGGCCAATAGATAGTGCCAGAATTTCTTCATAGCAAACACCATGGTTAACCCTTCTCTTTTTGTCGTTGAGTAGTTCATTTCCATCTCAGTGAGTTGTATGCTAGCAAAACTCACTGGATAGTCTAGGTTTTTTTTGCCAGGTTGGCACAACACTGCCCCCACGGAAAATTTAGAACATCAATATGCACGTGGAAAGTAATGGTCCAATCTGGGGCTCGTAGAATTGGTGCAGTGGTTAGAGCCTTTTTCAACTCTTCATATGCTCCTTGGCATGCCTCGGTCCATTCAAAGATCAGCTACTTGTACAAGGGTCTCGTGATCAATGCATAGTTCAATACAAACCGTCGATAATACCCCGTACGGCCTAGGAAGCATTGAACTCCCTTGTAGTTGATTGGGGGTGGAAGGTCGACAATAACCCTGACTTTCGAAAAGTTAGTGGCAATGCCATTCTTCAACACCACGAGCCCTAAGATGCATCCATGCTTTACCCAACATTGGCACTTTAAGGGGTTCAAGGAGAGACGATATAAGCAACACCGCTCAAAGACTGCGCGGAGTTTTTCTAAGTGTTCAATCAAGGTTGAGAGAACACAAAGGTCGTCAACAAAGATTTCCAACTCCTTACGAAGTATGTCTTTAAAGATGGTGCACATGAGGCATTGGAAGGTGGCAGGCGCGTTCGTCAACCCGAAGGGTATGACTCTGTAAGCAAAGACGCCCCACTCAATGGCGAAGGCAGTCTTGTGCCTGTCCGCAAGATGCACTTGCACTTGGTTGTACCCTGAGAAGCCGTCCAAAAAACTGTAGGCTTCCTTGCATGCCACTCTCTCAAGCATGTGCTCGGTGTACGGTAATGGATAATTTTCTCTCTTACTAGCAGCGTTTACCTTCTCGTAATTGATGCACACTCGATGTTGAGATATCGAGCTCCACTCATAATATGCCAGGGTGACAGTTGTGCATTTATGTCACCAACTTGTTAACTGCAGATGCGGTTGGTACACCGCCCATGAATAATAGCTAGATGACAGCTATCCTTATCTACTCTAGTTCGTGGCTCAGTTAGTATGCCACCTTAGCTAGTTGAGTTTAGTTTGAGACCCATATATAGGGTTCTTCTATTTCTCTATACTAGAGTTCTTTTTTGCTTACACAACTAAGAAGAGGAAAACTGTTTTTAGCCTCCACCTGTGTGTGTATTCCCCCATTGTGCAAGTGAGAAAGCTACAAGTGAGACTCCTTCCTTCTCTCCCACAATCTTGACATGGTATCAAAGCCTGGTTCGTGGTAAGGAGCTCAAGAAAGTAAACCAACTTCGTGGTGTTCTGGTAAGAGGACCAGTGTTGCTTTCATTTTTGGAGTTTGGGAGCAAGTCTTTGTAGGTAGCACAGTCGAAAAGTGCAAGAGTGCATTGTCTCAGATTGAGACGCCCTTCGCGGTGTAGCAAGAGGGCAGTATATGCCGGCACACACTTAGAAAAAGGCCTTGTTTTTGCTGTGCGACCACTATTCTACAGGTCGGTGAAAAGTTACTGTAGAAATTGCATCATATGCCTGTGTGCAGAGACATTGGGATTTATAGAATCATCCTTGTTGCTTATTGATGCAAAATCGTCAATAGGAAGTGATTGTGTGGTCAAATACCACTTTCGTCAGTTTTGCAGGTTTGCCCTTGTGAGGTTGAACCTGTGTTTTTTGCAGTGACAGAATTCTTTGCAGTGTTCTGTAATGGCATCTGATTCTCTTTCACAGATTGTCACTGAAAAGCTTGACAAGAACAACTTCCAAGCATGGAAGTTTAGAATGACGAATTTCCTTATGGGAAAAGGATACTAGGAATTCGTTGTAGGAAATGAAAAAGAACCAGTTCTTTCTGATGTTCCCAATCTATAGCAAATGCAGGCATTTACAGGATGGCATGAGAGAGCCAGAAAAGCTATGTACTAGCTGTCTATCAGTATTTCAGACTCTATGATTGTGCATATTCAGGATGCAAGTACGCCAAAGGAGGCATGGGATACTTTGTCAAAAATGTATAGGAAAATGCAGCTCAAGCAAGAGTTGCACAATGTGCAAAGAGAAAGTATGAGCATCAATGACTACCACATGAAGGTGAAGAAGATTGCAGATGCACTTGCTTCCATTGGGTCGCCAGTGGAAGATGATGATTTAGTTTATGTGACCTTGAATGGTCTAGGAAAGGATTATGCACTGTTCTGAACATCCATTTCCGTCTGTGAAAGATTTTTTGATTTTGAGGAGTTGATTTCTCTTCTAATTTCTGAGGAGCAGAGAAATGGTGGTGCATCTTCTTCAGGAGGAATTTCAAAAGAAGCTATCTTCTACTCAAATGCTGGAAGAGGTAGAGGCAGAGGTAGAGGCAGAGGTAGAGGAGGCCGATCTGGAGGCCGTGGTAGAAATCAAAATATGCAGCAAACTCAAGAAAACCAGTCCTATGGAGGAGGACCTGGTAACTCTAGAGGCAGCGGGAGCCAAAGAGGTCGTGGTGGATGGCAAAGAGGCAAAAATGTAAACAACAATGTTGAATGCTACTACTGTGGTAAAATGGATCATATGGCTGCTATAAAAAGCAGAATGACATCATGAATGGAAAATTGCAATACATGACCAATTCTGTGACAAGTGCAGAAGAAAGAAACGAAGTGTGGTATGTTGACTCAGGTGTGTCAAACCACATGACAGGTCATGCAGAATTGATGCAGGATGCAAGGAAAATGGAAAAACCAAGATTTGTGGAGACTAGTGATGATACTGCACATCCTATTGTGTAGATTGGAAAATTTTCTTTGTCTATGCAAGATGGGAAAAAGAAATACCTGTCAGATGTATTTCATGTGCCGAATATCACCAAGAACCTGGTTTCTGTTTGTCAAATGGTTGAGCAGGGCTTGCAGGTCAGATTCAATCCTCATGGATGCTTTGTTGAGGATATGAAAAATAAAGATCGCTTGATAGCAAAAGGAAATAAGAAGGGAAAAATGTTTACGTTGAATGCAGACATGCCTGAATTGAGTGCAGCAATGTTTGCACATGGAACCAGTGTAGTTGCAGATATTGATATTTGGCATAAATGCATTGGTCATGTTAATGTACAACGACTAAAATCAATGCAGGCCCAAAATATTATTGCACGATTTCCTAAATTCAAGGTTGCAGAAATGCATAAGGTATGTGAAGCCTGTCAATTTGGAAAATAGGCAAGGAAACTATTTCCTAGACATGTTCAAGAGAGTGAGAAGCCATTGGAATTAATCCACTCTAATGTGTGGACTACTAAAGCTGCATCTATTGGAGGCTATCATTATTTTTTCACTTTTATTGATGATTATAGTAGAAAAGTTTGGGTGTATTTTATGAAAAAGATAAGTGAAGTGTTTGGGCATTTCAAAACTCTTAAAGCTATGGTTGAAAAAGAAACAGGCCTGCAAATAAAATGCCTAAGGTCAGATGGAGGGGGAGAGTACCTCTCAAATGAGTTTGCAAGGTTCCTGCAAGAGCATGGCATAAAGCAACAATGTTCATGCAGTCATACCCCACAACAAAATGGAATTGCAGAAAGGAAAAACAAGCATATTGGAGAGGTATCTCGTGCCATGCTCAACAAAAAAGACTTGCCAGATTTTATTGGGCTGAAGCAGTTGCTACAACAGTCTACATAATGAACAGGACTCCCACTGCAGCAATACATGGGATGACTCTAGAGGAGAGGTATACTTGTAGGAAACCATATATTTCTCATTTGAAAATTTTTGGTTGCATTACCTATGTTCATGTGCCAGATGAGTCGAGATCCAAGTTGGATCCAAAAGTTAAGAACTGCATCTTTATTGGTTACTCTCTGCAGGCCAGAAAGGGTATAGATGTTATAACCCTTCTACTCGTAAGTTTATAGTGAGCAGAGATGTTATTTTTTATGAGATGAGTAGCTGGTATAAACCAATAAATGTGATTGATAATGTACATGCACAAAATGGTAATGTTGCATAGAATTCACAGTAGCAGTCACAAGATATTAGAGGACTTGGAGTGTCCTCTAGCAGTGGTTCACATTCTTCGCCATGGACAGGTAGATTGAGATCAGGAGAATCTTCTCAAAGCAATGCAGATAGTGGTATGCAGGTATCACGAAAAGGGAAAGAGAAGGTAGATCAGCCCATATTTGATGTGAATGCAGGTCACTCTTATGTGAATGGTGAATCCAGTGGCTCAGAACAGAGCATTGATGATGAGTTGGGTATTCCTTCTGTTGTTATGCCTAGAGTAAGGAAGACCAGGGATGCTCTCAATGATGTTTTGAGAGCACGTATAAGTGAGCCTACTTTGCGCAGGTCTACCAGAGCTAGGTATCCTGTGGATAGGCTGAAATATGATGGATTTACAGCCATTCACTATGCCTATATAGTCAAAGTGATATAGGAACCAGAACCCACTTCTTTTGAGCAAGCCACGGGAAAAGAAAAATGGGAGAAAGCCATGGATGAAGAAATGGATGCCTCGGAAGCAAATGCTACATGGAAATTTGTACCTTTGCCTAAAGTTAAGAATGCAATTGGTTGTAAGTGGGTTTATAAGGTGAAGCACAATGTAGATGGTTCTGTGAACAGATACAAGGCAAGATTAGTAGTCAAGGGGTATGCACAAACATATGGCATTGATTATGAAGAAACATTCAGTCCGGTTGCAAGGATGGCAACCATAAGAGCAGTCATTCTATGGCTGCATCAAAGGGATGGTCTTTACATCAGATGGATGTAAAGAATGACTTCTTGCATGATGATTTGCAAGAAGAGGTCTATATGGAGCATCCACCAAGTTATGTGCATGCTATTCATCTTGAGTTTGTTTGTAGGTTGAAGAAAGCCTTGTATGGCTTGAAGCAAGCACCTAGAGCATGGTCTGACAAGATAGGACAGTATCTTGTCACTATTGGCTTTCAAATTTCCAAGGCAGATTTCTCACTTTATGTGAGAAAAACAGAGAAAGGTATTATGCTACTTGTCATTTATGTTGATGATTTGATTATGATAGGTAATAGTGATGAAGATATCCTTCATGTAAAAAGGCTATTGAAGCAGAAGTTTGACATGAAGGATTTGGGAGAGTTGGGTTATTTCTTGGGCATTGAGGTGATTAGATCACCAAGTGGGATACGGCTCTTGCAGAGGCAGTATGGATTGGACATGCTTTCCAAATATGGGATGACAGGCTGTAAGCCTATTTCAGTTCCTTTGGAGCAGAATGTGAAGCTGAGCACAGATGCAGGTGAGCTTCTGGAAGACCCTAATATGTACAGACGCATAGTAGGAAGTTTGATTTATATGACTATTACCAGGCCAGATTTAAGCTATGTTGTTGGATTGGTAAGTTAGTTTATGCAAGCTCCAAGGAAACCGCATTTGGATGTGGCTAGACGCATACTCAGGTATGTGAAGTCCACATTGTAGTATGGACTATTTTATGAGACTGGGGTTCAAATACAGTTGCATGGATACATTGATGTTGATTGGGCTGGTAGTATTTTTTATAAACGATCTACCAGTGGATATGTGTTCTCTTTTGGGAGTGCTGTAGTCACTTGGAGCAGCAAGAAACTGCCTACAATTGCCTTGTCAAGCACAGAGGCTGAGTACAGGGGTGCAACAATGGCTGCATGTGAGGTAGCTTGGTTACATAAGCTACTTTATGATATGCATCAGCCTACAGATGGGCAAGTTGTCATTTATTGTGACAACATGAGTAGTATACACTTGGCAAATAACCCAGTCTATCATGCTAGAACAAAGCACATTGAGGTGCATTATCACTATGTGCGAAGAGGGTTTTACTAGGTCTTATTGATCTAGTTTATGTCAGCACAGAGGATCAGGTAGCTGACATATTTACGAAGGCATTGGGTGTAGAGAAGCTACGCAAGTTCAGAGACCTGTTTGGTGTGCAGGAATTGGGATTAAGCTTGAGGGGGAGTGTTGAGATATCGAGCTCCACTCGTGATATGCCAGGGTGACCGTTGTGCATTTATCTCACCGACTTGTTAGCTGCAAATGCGGTTAGTACACCGCCCATGAATAATAGCTAGATGACAACTATCCTTATCTACTCTAGTTCGTGGCTTAGTTAGTATGCCACCTTAATTAGTTGAGTTTAGTTTGAGACCCATATATAGGGTTCTTCTATTTCTCTCTACTAGAGTTCTTTTTGGCTTACACAATTAAGAAGAGAAAAACTATTTTCAGTCTCCACCTATGTATGTATTCCCCCATTGTGCAAGTGAGAAAGCTACAAGTGAGACTCCTTTCTTCTCTCCCACAATCTTGACACTCGGATCTTTCCATTCTTCTTCATCACAATGACTATGTGTGACACCCAATCTGTTTGTTCAATTTCGTAAATGAATCTTGCTTTCATCAGCTTATCAATCTCCTCTTTGACAGCATGAGCGTGTTTTGGATTCATAGGGTACGGTCGCTTCTTGATTAACATTGCATATGGCATCATAGGTATGTTGTGAGTCACGACACTCCGATCTGCCCCCTTAAGCTCATCTAAGGACCAAGCAAGCACGTCTATGTACTCTCGCAAGAGAATGACGAGACTCGTTTCTTCTTTCCCAGTCAAGTCATTGGCAATGAATACTGATTGGGGTGTTTCCCCTTCCTAGGCTAGGTTCATCTCCTTGACTTGGCTGGTCCCTCAATTGGTTCGCTCATTTTCCCTTGATGCTTGGCACCTAATAGAACTACTACCCTATCCACTTTTGTGAATTTCATAAATCATTTAGGGAGGTCCTGCGGTTTTTGTTGTTCTTCCATTTGCATATCCCTGGGTTGGTTTGCCTTTCTCTGCCTCAATCGTCTACGCCTTAGGTGGATAGGTAGATCCCCCTTGGTGCGTCTAGCCATAGTCAGCCTAGGGATTTTTGGGTCACTATCCGAACTAATCTCCGACTCAGAGTTGAACTCCCCGCCGTCACTAGAAGAGGTGGTCTCCCCTGGTGGGCGCAATTCAGACGGCGTCTCTGTCCTAAGCACTGATGTCGTTCTTGGCTGGGCTAGGCCTGCTTGCTCAAGATCTATGGCCCCTATGCGTTCCAACCTGGCACGATCGCATTCCATGCACAAGACTCCTTGCCCTATCCTGAAGATACATTTTTTCTACGGCTTGGAGTCTGCTCGTATTTGCTCTATTTCTTGCCCCTCAGTGTTATACTCCACGGTGTCTACCTCGCCCTCACTTTTGTCACTAAAGGATTGGCAATCTTCATATTCATCGTGAGAGTCCTCTCTGTCAGACTGATCATCGTCTCCTAGGGCTTGGTATATCTCTTCTCGTTGTTCAAGAACTAGGGCCCAGTTATACATGAGGTTCAAGTCATGCACTCTAGTACATTGCCACTTGGGTTCATCCAGGAGATCCTGGAGTGGTTTGAAGTTGGCAACCGGTATCGAAGGGTTTTCGAAAGCAAAGTCGCGTCTACAGAAGACCTTGATAAATTTCAAGATAGAAGATCAATCTAGCAAGTTCAGATTCAATTTGAAAGCTCAATTGCAGATAATATGAGACATACAATCAGATACATCTGATTAAGAGCAACTTCAATAAACGTCTTGACAAAGACAAAGTCTCGTATCAATGAATTTTTCATGTAGCCTTGGACATCAAATTTAAAGCCTGCTTGGACCTCTCCCTGCGGTTGTCCTTGTTTCCCGAGTACTTCGTAAGAGATTGGCAGTAAAGAAAAATCCTTCCACAAACACTTTGTTCAATGGAATCACAGCAGCCCCCAGAGGATCATCTGCTGTATGGTCTCCTGCCTCTGTGTGTGAAGGGCTTCCAAGGGGGAATATGGTTCAGGTAGACAATGATGAGTTAGAGACCCTTGACCTCATACAGAAGGGAATTCTGATGGCCTAGTGATTGCCTTCATCTTCATCTTTGTATGATAAAACATTGCGTGCTTCATCATTATTATCGTCATCGTGTTCATGTAAAGGAAGATAAGAGGAGGACAAGCTCTCTCTCTCTCTGAGTGATATGATCGAGGAGAAACAATGAGAGATGAGACTGAGACTGGCTAATAGCACACCAGAAGTCTCCCCTTACTTGAAGTGAAAAGAGTCCGAGGAAGCATAGATGCTTTCCTCCTTGATTGAGGATAAGGCCTCCGCTTCTCACTGATCCCTGAAAGACGAAGGGCTAAAGAATGAAACGAAACATCGGCTGGTTCAAATCTGGAGATCTTGTCAGGGTATCCGTTTGACGACACAATGATATGAAGCTCCAAAGCTTTCACAGCTGCTTCCAGCTATCTTTGAAGAAACATGAGACTGCCATATCTTAAGCTCTGCAGCTCTGGTCATAATTCCCTTCAGCTTTTTCGTCGTTTTCTTCCCCTCTATTCAGCGCAGAGGATCGTCCTTTGACTCCTTTGCTTGCTTTTCTGTCAAGCCTGTTTTTTATTCCGTATGCTCTCAGATTTTTCAGATGGCAGTTTTTCATCATCACGAAGTAAATCTTCATCCTCAGGATCCATAGGCATCTTCATCTTTGGAGGGTTATAGACATTAATATCAAGCAGATCCAAGGGTATGCCCAGATTAGGATCCACGATAAGCGCTTTCAGCTTCATGTATAATTCTGTTTGGAATGGATCCTATCTAGTCACCACTACCATACACAGTATTCCAAGGTGCTCGTCCACTGTTCCCACAGTTTTGACGTTTTTCTCTTTGTGCACCCTGCAATTCTACTATGTTCACCCACAACACCAGACTGAGATCTTAGGCTGTTAGAATGCCAATGTGAAGTCATGGAAACACCACTGTTTATTAAGGAAGTTTCTGTATAAAGTCCAGATTGGGATAATTCTATAATGCTTTGATCTATTGTGCCATGATAGCTTGCAAAGATTGGAACTTAGCAATAACCTGAGCCTGCCTCTTCCTTACAAGGGTCCCCTCTTCCTCTCGCTTTTCGCTTTTCCTCCCCCAATCCTCTCTCTTCCTTCTTGTCACTGTTTTCGTTCCAATCCTCTCTCTTCCACAGTCGATTTTTCCCGAGTACAGGATGCCTTCTGATTTTTCAGTTCTAGCGTAATGCTTCCCTTGAAGTCCTTTATAGGCATCCTCCTCTGTCCTGCTCAAGGCTTCCACACTCCGTCTGCCTTCTGCGACGTCAATATTGCCACCCCAGTGCTCCCTATTCTCCTTCCCATCAATCCTCGAATACTCTGTTTCTTTCCCTCTTTTCCCCCAGATTAGCCTCCTAATCTCCCTCGCTATTTTTCTTCTTCCTTTTCATTTCAAAAAGCTCTTTTCCCCTCTTTCTTCCTATCCATCCCGCCCTCTCACTTTCAAAATTAGCTTTTTTTCCTTTTTCTGTCCTCCTAAAAACAGCCCTACCAAAAACAGCAATTCATGCCGTTGAGCCCCTGCATGTCTCATAGAATGTAGGAAGTTTATGTAGCCTAAAGACTTCATTCACACTGTATATCTCCCTGCAGATTTCAGACATCCCCTTGCCTAGTACTTCAACAAAACCCACAACTCTTTCAAACACTTTCTTTTGGCTGCATTGTTACTTGCCATATACAGTATGTTTGGCATCCAATCTTACATTCAATTCTGCTGAAAAGGTGCAATCACATCGATGTTTTGTTTGCTCCTCTTCATCTTCTCAAAGAAGTCATGAGATTCCCACATATACTCATACTTATCACCCTAATTCTCCATTGAGCATAATGCGAAACTCCTATGAACTGTTGATCAAAACCTCCTCATCTAAATTGTCTGACCACTTGGCAAGGCATGCCAATTAGAACATTATTGATAAGTTCCTCTTGCTCCAAACTCTTCTTCACTTTATTATCCACGCAGAACAAAAGTACAAACACAACAACTAAATATGTACAAAGTATCAAATCACACGCACAACTTTTGGGTGATTTTTCACACCTCGAATGCGCAGCAATATGACATCCACCCCCTCTAATCCTGCGCATCCTCCAGATGGGCCAACTACCCATGATCGTTATCATCAAGATCCACAAACAAATCAAGCTCTTCGTTATGCATTTCCGGTAGATCAACAAGATTTTCAGCCATATCATCTATCTCTTCCATTGGAGTTTCTTGTCGTTGCTCTTCTCTTGAAAATTCTTCCAATGCATAATCATCATCATCTCTTTTCTTGAAAATCTTGATTCTTTTTCCAGCAATAGGCACTCTAAGCATTGTCCCATCTAATTCAATCAGCTCATATGTTGCATTATCAAAGACATGTCTGACTATGTATGGCCCAAACCATCTTTTCACCATCTTCCGAAGTGCAGTATGCTGATTTTCAAGGCTGCTATCAAAGACCAATACCCAATCCCCCTCTTCTATTGCTCTAGGCTGCAAGCGATACCTGCTATCAAACCTGTCCTTGTTCCTTAGTCTAGCAACTTTCAACCTGTCAATAGCTAGCTGAATATCCTCAGGTCTTCTTTCCAACTGTCGAATCCGAAGAGCTAAGAGCTCCTCTCTCGTCAAATCCTCCTGCCAAGGTAAAACTGACCAAGTCAAAGCACAAGTCTCAATCGGCATAACAGGTTTCTGACCATACATCAACTCTGCAGGCATATATCCGGTGGTAACACTATGAGTCGTACGATCAGCCCATAAAGCAAATGGTAGAAGTCTTGGCCATTCTCCAATCTGTCCTCTGCATGCTTGGCTAATGCTTTCACTATCGGAGGATGCCCTCTTTCACTCTTTCCATTTCCCTCTGGATTGTATGCTGTGGTTAGAGCCAATTTGATTCCTAGCTGAGAGAAAAACTCCCTAGCTTCATCTGCATCCAATTCACCACGATCCGCAGTGATCTTACCCACACAACCATACCTGCAGAAAATTTCCTCCAATAAGAACTTACACACTGCACTAGTGGTCTTCATTCTCAAAGATCTGCCCTCAACATGATTAGTAAGATCCTCTCTAGCCAAAACAATGTATCTCATCTGCCATAGACCCATAGGCATGGTAACCAAATCAAATACCCACTTATAATGAATGCATAGCGGATAGGTTGGATGAAGCTCATCTCTATGACGCACTACTGAATACATCTGGCAATCTCTGCAAGTCTCAACAAAGTGAGAAACATCTCTATACATGCCTTTCCACCAATATTTCTCCTTGATTTTCTCATAAGTAGCCCATACTCCTCTATGACCAGCCCAAGGACTCTCATGAAACTCTCTCATCACCTGTAACTGTGTCTCTCTATTGCAGACAACCCGCAAAGGTAATCCGCCTCTTTTCTTCGGATGCTTCCAAAGAAATCCGTCCTTGAGAAAATAACCATAGGCTTTCCTTCTGATCTTCTTGAACTCTTCATCTGTCCATTCATCTCTTTTGCTTAGTGTACTAAGGTACCTGCCAATCTGCAACCAATCTCCAACATAAAGTTCTTCTATGAAAGCCACAATATCATAGACATGACAAACATGATCAACCATAGTGGCTGAAATTTCTGCATCATCCTCTTCTGCAAGTAGAGTCTCCTCATCATCATATCTGGCTCTAGACAACATGTCTGCCACTGGGTTATCCTTTCCTGCTATGTGTCTAAATTCCGGATTTAATGACTTGATGTATGCAATCCATCTCAACATAGCTATATCTGGAGTAGAGCAACTCGTGATCATACCAGTCAATGGCAAGCAATCTGTCTCTACCACAACTGAAGCTCCAATAAAGTACTCCTTGTCACATTTGAGAGCCGTGACAATCCCCAATAACTCCCTCTTGATTTGCGGATATCTCCTCTGTCTCTCGTTTAGGACTTTCTCCCCAAACCGAATAGCATACCTATTTCCATCTGCATCATCTTGACCCACAGCCCAACCTATGCCAATTGGACTAGTGTCAACTGTCAATGCAATAGGCCTATCACAATTATAATCCGCTTTTCTGAGAGTAGGAGCATTCTGCAATAACTTCTTCAATTTTCGCATGGCTCTAGTGTGGCTCTCATCCCAATAGAATTTCTGCCCCTTCCGAAGCAGCCGATACAAACAATCTGCAATGTGTGCAAAATGAGGTATCCAAATCATATAAAACACACAAGCACCAATGAATCTCCGTACCTCTGAAGTAGTAGAACAATACTCTGCAATCTTTCCTATAGCATTCACCTTATCAGGTGAGGGTTTCCTGCCATAATATCCACACATATGCCCAACAATGACAACCTCATTCACTCCAAAAACAGATTTTTGCCCTGAAAGTGTCAAGTTCACTTCTTCTAACCTGGCCAAAATCTTCTCACATGCTGAAATATGATCAGCCACAAAGTATCTGCATCCCTGCGCATTTAGGCTCTCATTCTTCTCTTCTTCTACACACCCCTTAATGGGCACATCATCCAAGAAAGGCATAGTAAGCTGAGGTATGTAATCACGAAGGATCTTATGCATGGCATTCATCATATGCGCAACAGAATTAGTGGCACCTTGAGGCAAGGTACACATCCTAACAAGCCCAATAGGAGTTCTCATGGTGGTTATGTCCCTGCTTTCCAAAGCCAGCTGAAACTGATCATATCCTGAATACAAATCACCCAAAGAATAGATGGCACGTCCAGCAAATGCCTCTGCAAACTCATCCACAACTGGACCTATACCAACATTCCTGATAGTAACTCTGTTCATTGGCTGCATGTCCTGAATAAATCGGAGAGTACCATTCTTCTTTGGAACTGTAAACCACCTGTTTGAGTATGGTGCAGATGAAGGCTCAAGAATTCCCATCCTGATTTTCTCATTCAATAAATCAATCAGCTTTGGCAAGTGTGCTTTAGGCACTGGAATAGGTCGGAGATTCCATGGAATATGAGGAATAGTAAAAATGACCATAGGAGCAACAATATCAGGATTCACACATCCAATCTCATGTGGGACAAAAGCAAATCCCCTTCCATGACGCTCAAGCATATCCTGAAAGCATTGCTTCTCTATGGGTAACAAGAAATCACCATTTCCAATTTTCAATTCAGCAAGTGTCTCTGCTGAAAATTTATGACCAATATGCTCCGGATTCCTCAAAATTTGCTGTTTAGCAGCCCTCTCTATTTGCTGATCACTGTCAGGTAGAAGCGGTACAGCAACCGGCTTCACCTTCTTATCCACAGTTTTGTATTTCGTGTCAACCCTGGCTTCATTATGCTCTTCTGCATTACATAAACCTTGCTGTAAATCAGCAATTCTGCACTCCAATGGCTGAATATTCTCAGCCCTCTGCTCTATGGACTGCATAGAAACAACCCCAAACTCTGAATGCTGAAATATTTCAGCAGTAAACTCTATTGGCTGAAAATTTTCAGCCCTCTGTCTCTCTGAAAGCTGATCATAACCAGCTGGAAACTCTGTTTGCTGAATTTCTTCAGCACTCAATACTCTTTGCTGAGTTACCTCAGCCTCTGACTCAATCTGTGACACAAAATCTGCAATTTCATGAAACATGTCCAGGGACTGCACTAATACATTACCATGACAATTCAGCATATCAGTTTTCAGCATATCTCCCATCTCTGCCATCGTATCTGCACAAATCACACTGTCATACATACCATCTATGTGCTTATCATCCTCCAAAATTCCTGCATTTTTCAAATTTTTCTCCTTCCTGCATATATACTGCCTGGCAGCTCTAGACAATCTAGAAGTCTTCTGATAGCTCATCGAACTGTTTGCTGAAATCCCAACATAATCGGAGGAGAAAACACTGCTGCTGCCAGGAGGCGAGAACTCCAATCTCCTCTCCTCTGTACCACCGTCGTCTCGCGAAACGGCGGTACCTAATGAAAACCCGAATCCCTCATAGTGGGTAAGGGTGCATCTCTGAGAGTATCCCTGTTTCTAACATGGTTCACACATACAGTCATAAATTGAACTGCTCTCATACCATCTTTAATGCGAATCCGTGCATAAGCAGATCCATCATCCATGACCTTTGTTTCCATGCGCATCTCTGTAATGAATGGCTGTCCAAGAATTATGGGATACGAGCATGAATCCTGCACAAAGAAATGAAAATCCTCCTCTACATCACCAATAGAAACCCTGACACTAGGGCAAGCAGCATATAAATCACCTGCAGTATTATTAGCAGCTCTCATACGCCACCCATGCTCTACATCCATAGGCCATCTGTTACTCTCATAAACTCCACGAACTATGAGATTAATCTCTGAACCATGATCAACCAATGCAACATAAGGCACCTGTTTCTCTCCAATCTTTACCATCGTCTCTGCAGTTGCCCTAGCCCAATGGCTCCGTGAAAAGTGACTACGCGGTATCAAAACAGGCTCATCAATTTCAGCATAATGCATAGGCTGAACCCTCTTCTCTACCTGCGGCAAAACAGAAGCATTATCAACCATAACCTCATCATCATCCTCATCCAACTCTCCAATCAAAACTCCCTGTGTATCAGTGGTAGCCAATGCATGTCTTTTCCTTTTCAGGACCTCCTGAAACTGATCCTAAAACTCTCTTTTTGAGATGCCCAAAATCTCAGAAATAGTGAAAGTCACCTCACTGCCAAGTATTTTATCATTAAAGATTTTCTTCATGTCTGTAGATGTCTCAATATCGGACATCAATCTGAATCCTGGCTGCTTTCTCTCTCTAGGCTCTTGCCTCTTTTCTCTCTTTTGAGCATCCTCCATCTGTCGATCTAGCCCTGGTCTTGAAGACGGTCCTGCAGTAGGTGGAGAAACAAACTCACCCCCTCTAGTCTTCTTAGCTGCACTTGGATTTTCTTCATCCCTCTTACGCTTCTCCTCAACAAATACATCTGCACCATGAGATTTAGCCAAATAAGCATAAATAGAATACATGTCAACAGGCGAGTCCCAACGTGTCTCTGATCTGATGCTAGAGCCTGCACTAGTCAAAATAGTTTGCTGAATTTTCCCCTTGTTTGCAGACTCCATAGCATAAGTCCATAGTGCGGACTGAGTCTCTGATCCCTTCTCAATCTGTACTCCATATGTAGAAGCATCACCTCTAGCTGTCACATAAGAAGTACGCGCAGCCATATCCTCCACTAACTTCTTCATTCCACCTTTACCAAAGTTGGTAGCAAGTGGAGCTCCTGTCTCAGTCAACCAAATCTTACCATCTTGCCCCCAATATACCAAATTCTGCCTCCTTGCATCCTGGAAAGAGTCACAATCCCTGCAATGCTGATGCTCCATACTATCACACCAAATACATCTCCGATCTCTCCTAGGTGCACTAGGAGCACTCCTAGGTGCAGTAGGAGCACTAGAAGAAGTAGTAGGCACAGTCGAAGCAAACTGCTCCTTCAACTTACCCACCAACTCCGCTTTGACTGACTCAAGTGTCAAATCTATGATGTCTTTGATTATGTCATCAAGAGAGGTAGGCACCGATGGAGCGGATGGTTTTGGAGCAGAAGGTGTAGGCATCGGTCGTGGAACAGGAGGAATAGGTGGAGTGGAAATAGTAGGCACTGGCATAGGCCAAGAAACTGGCTGAGGAGGAGAAGAAATAACAGGGATAGAAGTAGGCATAGGAGCAGATGATGGTGTAGGTGTCATGGAACCATTCTGTAGGCGAGTCTTCCATATCCTCCTCTTGGTCAAAGTCGAGACTGCATCCTGTGCATCCTGCCAATCAGTTTTAAGACCCATAGGCTTCGTACGATCTTCAAGAAGCTCACCCAATTCTTCTTGAAGAGCAGGATCTGCAGCTTGCAAGAAAAGTTCAACTTTTTCAACATCCAATGCTCTTTGTTCAATGGCATCAAGCTGACTATACCTCTCTTCGAATTCTCGAATCAACTCCGAAGCAGCAAGACCCTTGTTTGGCATGTAGACCCACTCTTGGAATGACCGCCGAGTAGCCATACCAAATTCCTCAAGGAAGTATTCTTCTTTTAGAGCCTTCTTAAAATCTTTCCAATGTGCATTTTGAATAAAAAGATCAGTCACTTTTGTCCTCAAAGCAGGTGTGACAAGACGAAGGAAGTACTTACTCATAAGTCCAGCAGGAACTCCAAAAAACCCCATCTTGATCTCATATGTCTTCAAATATGCTGAAACATTACGCCCGTCAAATAGCTTCTTCTCACTCTCAACTGCTTCAAAAGCCTTAGTCGCGCTGTTTGCATTCTCCTGCTCCGAATAGAGTTGCCTTTGCCGAGACAACTGCTGTTGATGCAATTGTTGTTGCTGCTGCATATACATTTGTGTTTGCTGATTTTGGAGCTGCATATACATGGACATATTCTGCAAAATCTGTTTTAGATCCTCCGTTGAAGTACTTGACGCAGCAGTCATAGATGGAGCTGAAGTAGAGGCAGTTGGAATTGTAGAAGAAGCTGAAATAGAGGCTGAAGTGTCTCCCATCCTGAAATTTCTGCGACGCTTTCACGTCGGGTTCACCAAAGATGTCGAAGGGTTTTCGAAAGCAAAGTCGCGTCTACAGAAGACCTTGATAAATTTCAAGATAGAAGATCAATCTAGCGAGTTCAGATTCAATTTGAAAGCTCAATTGCAGATAATATGAGACATACAATCAGCTACATCTGATTAAGAGCAACTTCAATAAACGTCTTGACAAAGACAAAGTCTCATATCAATGAATTTTTCATGTAGCCTTGGACATCAAATTTAAAGCCTGCTTGGACCTCTCCCTGCGGTTGTCCTTGTTTCCCGAGTACTTCGTAAGAGATTGGCAGTAAAGAAAAATCCTTCCACAAACACTTTGTTCAATGGAATCACAGCAGCCCCCAGAGGATCATCTGCTGTACGGTCTCCTGCCTCTGTGTGTGAAGGGCTTCCAAGGAGGAATATGGTTCAAGTAGACAATGATGAGTTAGAGACCCTTGACCTCATACAGAAGGGAATTCTGATGGCCTAGTGATTGCCTTCATCTTCATCTTTGTATGATAAAACATTGCGTGCTTCATCATTATTATCGTCATCGTGTTCATGTAAAGGAAGATAAGAGGAGGACAAGCTCTCTCTCTCTCTGAGTGATATGATCGAGGAGAAACAATGAGAGATGAGACTGAGACTGGCTAATAGCACACCAGAAGTCTCCCCTTACTTGAAGTGAAAAGAGTCCGAGGAAGCAGAGATGCTTTCCTCCTTGATTGAGGATAAGGCCTCCGCTTCTCACTGATCCCTGAAAGACGAAGGGCTAAAGAATGAAACGAAACATCGGCTGGTTCAAATCTGGAGATCTTGTCAGGGTAGCCGTTTGACAACACAATGATATGAAGCTCCAAAGCTTTCACAGCTGCTTCCAGCTATCTTTGAAGAAACATGAGACTGCCATATCTTAAGCTCTGCAGCTCTGGTCATAATTCCCTTCAGCTTTTTCGTCGTTTTCTTCCCCTCTATTCAGTGCAAAGGATTGTCCTTTGACTCCTTTGCTTGCTTTTCTGTCAAGCCTGTTTTTTATTCCGTATGCTCTCAGATTTTTCAGATGGCAGTTTTTCATCATCACGAAGTAAATCTTCATCCTCAGGATCCATAGGCATCTTCATGTTTGGAGGGTTATAGACATTAATACCAAGCAGATCCAAGGGTATGCCCAGATCAGGATCCACGATAAGCGCTTTCAGCTTCATGTATAATTCTGTTTGGAACGGATCCTATCTGGTCACCACTACCATACACAATATTCCAAGGTGCTCGTCCACTGTTCCCACAGTTTTGACGTTTTTCTCTTTGTGCGCCCTGCAATTCTACTATGTTCGCCCACAACACCAGACTGAGATCTTAGGCTGTTAGAATGCCAATGTGAAGTCATGGAAACACCACTGTTTATTAAGGAAGTTTCTGTATAAAGTCCAAATTGGGGTAATTCTATAATGCTTTGATCTATTGTGCCATGATAGCTTGCAAAGATTGGAACTGAGCAATAACCTGAGCCTGCCTCTTCCTTACAAGGGTCCCCTCTTCCTCTCGCTTTTCGCTTTTCCTCCCCCAATCCTCTCTCTTCCTCCTCGTCACTGTTTTCCTTCCAATCCTCTCTCTTCCACAATCGATTTTTCCCGAGTACAGGATGCCTTCTGATTTTTCAGTTTTAGCGTAATGCTTCCCTTGAAGTCCTTTATCGGCATCCTCCTCTGTCCTGCTCAAGGCTTCCACACTCCGTCTGCCTTCCGTGACGTCAATATTGCCACCCCAGCGCTCCCTGTTCTCCTTCCCATCAATCCTCGAATACTCTGTTTCTTTCCCTCTTTTCCCCCAGATTAGCCTCCTAATCTCCCTCGCTATTTTTCTTCTTCCTTTTCATTTCAAAAAGCTCTTTTCCCCTCTTTCTTCCTGTCCATCCCGCCCTCTCACTTTCAAAATTAGCTTTTTTTCCTTTTTCTGTCCTCCTAAAAATAGCCCTGCCAAAAACAGCAATTAATGCCGTTGAGCCCCTGCATGTCTCATAGAATGTAGGAAGTTTATGTAGCCTAAAGACTTCATTCACACTGTATATCTCCCTGCGGATTTCAAACATCCCCTTGCCTAGTACTTCAACATAACCCACAACTCTTTCAAACACTTTCTTTTGGCTGCATTGTTACTTGCCATATACAATATGTTTGGCATCCAATCTTACATTCAATTCTGCTGAAAAGGTGCAATCACATCGATGTTTTGTTTGCTCCTCTTCATCTTCTCAAAGAAGTCATGAGATTCCCACATATACTCATACTTATCACCCTGATTCTCCATTGAGCATAATGCGAAACTCCTGTGAACTGTTGATCAAAACCTCCTCATCTAAATTGTCTGACCACTTGGCAAGGCATGCCAATTAGAACATTATTGATAAGTTCCTCTTGCTCCAAACTCTTCTTCACTTTATTATCCACGTAGAACAAAAGTACAAACACAACAACTAAATATGTACAAAGTATCAAATCACACGCACAACTTTTGGGTGATTTTTCACACCTCGAATGCGCAGCAATACGACACCAGATTGCCAACTAATTTGTCCGTTAAGTATTCCAGTATCTCTTGGAATTCCCTTTTGTTGGTTGGGGCTTGGAAGTTGGAAGGGTTCCTACCATCATGCAGACTGGTGCGGAGGGTGTGTCATCAGACTAGTCGATCGTTTTAATGGCTTGCTCATATGCCTCGTGATCGGAGAACGGCAGGTCGATTGTAGCGAGAACGTGCATCCAATCGCTCTCATCCTCTGGACATGGGGCATACTTGGTCAGGGGCCCATAGGACTTCTTAACCCAGGTGTTACCCCTAAGCATAGCAGAGATGGCATCTAAGTTGATTGGTGAGGTCTCCCAAGTGTCCATCTCTATTCTCACGGCATCCGTTCTATTTCCAAGGAAGATCAGGCCATTATCCCAATCTTCGATGACTCTAGCGTTGCGCATCCAGGGTTGGCCTAATAGGATATCATAGTCCACTCCCTTCATGACTATAAAGCCACAGAGAATTGGATACATGCGATCTTCACTGGCCAATTCTTAAGCACCGCGAATGACTTGACTCTCATACCATTCGCTAATGTGACATTAAAGCTAGCAGTTTCGACAGGCGGATTTCCCCAAGTCTGAAGCACCGCGTGGCTAAGCACACTAATCCCAGCTCCCATGTCCACAATCCCCTTTCTCGTTGCATCGCCTAGGGCTAGAACCGGTAAGACCACATACATCTCAGAACCTTCCCAAAAGGCATTGACGTGTAAGGATTTAGGCATAGAGTGCAACGTCAAACTTGGTATTTGCGTCTCTACATCATGGTCATGAGGGTCTGCCGTGCTCTGCTCTCGTGACCCTTTTCAACCCACTGCTTAAGATCTTGCCATAGGGTGGGGTGCTACCTAAGCAGATCTCCGAGGCTAAGTGTTACCGAGGTAGTCACCAACATGGTCACCAGATCATTGGGTGCTCATCTCTCTCCTAACTTGGATCGTCTTGACTAGTGGACATGACTGAACCGCGGCCCTGTAGCACCAAGGCTTGGGCTTAGCGGCACTACTTGTGGTGCAGTTGCTTCTCCTGACTTTTATTGAGGAGGTGAGGTTGGTGTGCTTATGCTGGAGAGGTCGTTGATTTTATCCTCTAGGATGGGCTCAGTGTCTTTTAGATGCTCTTGAGGCTTCTTCACCCATTCCTTCACTTTTTCTATGGCCTGTCGCTTTGGGTGCGGGTATTCCCCTACCTTAGCACTTCCTTTTTTGGGCATCTTAGGGGCTAAAGTCTTTGCCGCTGCATCAGAGACCTTTCCAGCAGGCAGAGTTGTAGCACTCTCCATTTTTAGTGCGATTTTAGCTTCTACCCTCTTCTTCTTTCGCCTACGACTTTTCTTCCCTATTGAAGTTGCGTCAAGGTTACTAGGTCCTGGCAGTGACATGCCGGCCTGCCTTGTCGGCCTGCCTTGTCTGGGCACGTGCCATGACCCGTAATAGGTGTTGCCTCCCCATCGAGGTTCTCGAATCCAAACAGCCCCAATGGGACAGATGGTACCTTGGCTGAGCTACAAGATGGCTTTTGCTTTGGGCAATTGATGAAGAGATGGGTGACTCCGCACTCAGCACATCTCTGGTTAGCCTTGTCTCTATTTTGCTACTCCTTTTCGGGGCAGCGTGATGAGACATGACCAGGGTGACCACAAGTCCAATAGGTGACTGGATCCTGCATCTGCCCTCCTAGGCATCTACCTCATCCTCTTCCTAATGCCATAACTGGTACGGGGGTGATAATCCATGAGGAACACACATAGTGCACTGGAGCATCGCTTGGTGGATGAGTCACGTAAGGACCAGGTGGTCTGGGTATGCCAATAGGGTTTATGTCCATCCTAGGAACAACTGGCTTAATGTCCTTAGGTGCAGGAAGGGCTAATGGGGCTCCCCTTCTGAAGAATGGCTGTGGCCTGGTTGCTAGGTAAGGCTGGCTGTAGGGTTGTGAATACAGAAGTCTTCTTGGTAATATGCAATGCGCGATGTCATGACCGAACCTACCGTAGTTAGCACAAGGTCTCGACCTAGGGTATTGACACTCGGCTCGCAAGTGGTTTCCGCCATAGTACATGCATTGGACGTGTGGGCGCGTTGGTTGTCTCAACATGTCTTGTAACCTAGCCAACTCTGTCTTTACATTAGTAAAGTCTTGGTTCATCTCGGTGGCCTTCCCCTTATCTTGGGATGATGGGACCGATCGCTCACTAGAGGATGACGCTCTCTCTAAGCTTTGTGAGTTGGTCTCTTCTAGGTTTGCGCTCCTGGAGGTCCACTCCTTCAGCTGATCATCGACTCTAATGGCTTTCTCAAATACTCTAGCTAGCGCATCTTGCTGCAAGCTCGAATTGCTTGCCAAAGTCTTATACAACTCCTCATCTCAGATTTCGCAGATGAATACAGTCGAAACTGCTCTTTCAGTCGATCACGCTGGCCCATAGGGATTCTCTTAAAGAGACTCCTCACGTGGGTTACTTAGTCGCTAATATCCTCCTTCTCTTTCTGATTGACATTCATCAAGTGCACTAGCAGATTGTCGGAGTACCCAGGCTTGGCAAATCTCTTAATGAAGAGATTCTTGAGGCCACTGAAGTTGGCTCGTTCTATGGCATCTAGGCTTGTATACCAAGTCCTCCCCTTGTCACCTAAGCAGAGCTCGAATGCTTGAGAGCGTTGAGTCAGGTCGTTGAGGCTATTGGCTTTGCAGACTTGTTCAAACTGCTCTACAAAGCTATATGGATCATTGTGGGGTTGGTATTTGTCGAGTTGCTTGGCAACGATGGGGATTTTAGACTGGCTCTTTGAGCCTTGGTTCGCTCCTAATCCTGCGAGCAAAGATGTCGCAGTCTGCGAGCAAAGATGTCGCTAGTGCTGCGGCACTTTGCTCTGCTGCCGTGTTATCTAATAGCCGCTTCATGAGAAGCTCGTCAAGTCTCCTTCTAGGGCTCTCTCGTGATTTCTTTGGTTTATTCCTACTAGGTTCAGCACTCGCTACTCCTCACGCAACTCCGTGCTTTGCCTTTGGCTCCTAGCCTGCTTGTCCCTATTGTATTCGACTATGCTTTGCAAAGCCTCGCGGGCTAATTCAGACTGCTGATGATATTGGTAACATGCACGCTACTATTTTTTATGAAGTTAAAGACATGATTGCCAAAGCCCAGCAATCATATACAAAACAAGCCAATAAGAAAAGATAGGCCATGAATTTCAAAGTTGATGACTATGTTTGGTTACAAATAGAAAAATGTAGATTACAAAGTGTAGATAAACAACCCGTTGTAAAATTAGCACCTAGATTCTATGGACCATTCAAGATCATACACAAAATCAATGACAATGCATTTAAACTAGAACTACCACCACATTGGAAAATTCACAACACCTTTCACATTAGTTTATTACGACCCTTTAGAGGCCAATTACATGTACACCCTGTCTATGAAAACCCACCTTTGTTAGATGAAGAGACTCAAATCCTTGAGCTTGAAGCTATTATAAATACTGACTTTATGACCACTAGAACTAGCCATAGATATTCTAGATATTTGGTCAAGTTTAAAAACCATCCTATTGAAGAGGCCCAATGGATGCACGCTAGAGACTTAAATGCTTTCCCCACTCTGTTAGCTCCACATTGAGCTAATAGCAATTGAGGACAATTGCTATCCCACCCCGGGGGTATGATGCCAGGAGGCATATTTCACAGTTGATTCCATGCCACGGTGGATTCCGTAAGGTTTTACGGTGGATTCCGTAAACTTCTATTATCGGGGATCATACAGAAAGTGGATTCTTTGTGCGAGAAGTTGATGGGGACGCCTATCCTTTTTTGGCATTTCGTTAATTTAGTGTGTACATGGGTGATTCCATAGCAGGTGATTCCGCAAAATACATATTAAATTAATAAACATTTATGAGTTTAGAGTGCGTAGTCGTGATAAATTAAGGTTAGGATTGATTTCTAACCAATTGATTTATTTAGCTGAAGACTGTTAGGTATTCACTTTTATCGGTTTAATTGTATTATTTTACTAACGATTGTGAATGCTTCAATTGATGTATAGAGATCGCAGCAGTGGCAGTGGAAAGCATTGGAGGATAGCGTGTATTCGAGTTATCATCTATATTTTGATGGGCGCATACCTTAGGCATGGCGCCTATATTTTGTCACGCCTATTTATCAAGGTGTTTGATATTTATTTATTATTTTTGTATGTGCATAGGCGCACGATTTAGATATTTGTATTTGGACATTGTATTGGGTATGCCTGACTTCTTGGGTGCCCATTAGCTTTATTTCTATTTGGCACTAAACCAAACTCAAAAGCCAAAAGCATGCTATTTTGTAATTTGGGCTATTATTTGAGCCTGAAGATGATTAATACATAAAATACATGCTTTGTGGAGCGCTCACACAAGGCTTGGGGGGAGATTGCACCCAATTGGTCTCTTGTTCATGTCGTGTAAGCTTCTTACATTGATTTATGTGCAAAAAGTAGAGTTCTTTTGTTCTTGGGGACCTTCTGACGTTCACTACGCGCGCTTTTGTGCACCATGATATTATAAAGTCTCAAAGTGAAGGTGAAATGTTGATAGTCAATGGTGTTGGTAGTTTCAATGTTGAATGGTATATGACTGCTGACTTAAAAAGTATCAAATGTATGCATGGACTAGGTAATGGGGCCAATGCAAAATATCCTTGTATTTATTGCATGGAGAGTATGGGATCCAAAGAATGGAGTACTTTGCGGCCAGCAAGAAGAGCCCCGACTGAGAACTCTATAGATTTGAGCTAGTTCAAAAACGTGGATGGCTTGTGGGATCCTATTCTCTCAATCTCTCTAAGAAACGTTCATATTTGTACATTACATGTACAAACTAGAATAATTGATAAGTTGCTTGGATTGGATATTGACTATGCATATTCAATAAAACCAGTATCTTTGTTAGATGACTACATTGATAAATGTGAGGCTTTACTATCAAAAATTAGTTTTCATGGAGGTCAAGTTAACTCGAGAAAGGATTAAACAACCTCAGGGAAAATAAGAGAGGTCTTAGCAGATGTCTCTATGGGGGGTGCAAAAGCTAGATGATTTCTAAGAAATCATATTGGTAAACAAATGAACTCATTGTGGGAGTGCTGGAGAGAGTTGTGTGCAATCACAACAAATGTGGCTAGCACACCATGAATTGTATTCCTACTAATGGAGGTTTGGAGACACCTTGACATATTTTAAAAAATTCTCAGGGAAAAAAAGGCAACATCTAACTATTTGGAAGAGTACAAATATTCAACCGAGAATCTTGTTCAAGAAATTAAGGAAGCTTAGGGAGAAAAGTATATTGCTTTCTACTTAGTAAGATAGATATAAATTTGAACCTTTTTGCTTTGAAAACATGGTTTAATGATTTAAACTAATTATTTCTTGTTGGGTTGTCACAACATATTCTTCTTATTCATGAGCCTTATTTTGTGGAAGAGCAAGGGCCCCTAGCAACTTATAGTAGCCAAGGTATGGGGAAATCCCACTACCAAGCATATATATGTTTCTTTCAGAGCACCAGACATGGAGGAGGAGTAACAAAAACCAATGCCCTTCAGGAGTTATTCAATTGGTTTTTTCAAAGACAAATTCAAAGATTGAGAACACAATAAATGTAGTGGAATCTAAAATACCAATACTATTTTCAAAATATTATATACATGGCTAGCTTTTAAGAGCCTTTACATCCTTGTCCGCCTTAGGCATTTTTCCTCTATAATGTAAAAATTTTCTTCTCTTGTATCCAGCTATGGATTTGATATCTTTTTTGTTTGCTGCTAAAACATAAGATGAGTATGCCAGGAAGTATCCAACCCTGGAGGCAGAGAAGCTAGGACCATAACCAAATATTTGGATGGCTGCTGCTTTCTCTAAAACATAACTTTGTATGTATTGTACTGCAAACCTGAGTATCCAAGAATCCTTGTAGGTGCTTTAACACAGACAATTGACCATGAGGCCTCCTCTGAGAAAGTGCTATGCAAAACCAACAAAATATTGGGCGATATATAATGCCCAAGTGCAACATCCTTTAGGGAACTACCACCAACTCTTGATCCTTTGGCCCTTTCCAAGAAATTATCCTCATCTGGAATCTCCAACTGTAAAAGCAACAATCTGAATGAAAAAAATGAAAATATGTATGTGGTTCCACAAAAACAAAAGAATGCATTACCATTCGATTTTCATCACTCTCAAGTTTGCTTGGATTCCATAAGCTAATTGATGTCTCCTTGACATCCTTGAGCTCCTTTACATATTCTGACTCCTCCCTTCCAAAATTGGAGATTCCAATCTTCTCTTGAAATTGGTCAAACTCTTTATCAACAGCTTCTAACTCTTTGTTAGCATATTTAACCTAGCTTAAACATAGGGAAAAAGCATTTGATGCATCTATAAACTTATCATCAGATATTTGAGTATCTAATTGAAGTAAGTCCTCCTTGGACTCATTTTCAACATCCACTATGCCTTTTGCATCTACAGATGCCTCTGCAATAACTACTAAGAAATAATCTTCTCTTAAATTGAGAAGAATTTGGAGATCAAACAATAATATGTACTCCTTGTCTTTAATTGGGAAAGTAGGCAAAAATGAAATGATAAGGCTTGAAGAGTGTCAGATGGCTCATAAACCTCTATAGTGGTCTCTTCAATTACTGTCTCTGCTTTGAATTCAACAACATCTAGGTCCTTTGCAACTAAAGCTAACATTTGGGTGTCTAGTTACTCCTCAACATCAACTTCATCTACAATCTCTTTAACAAGGCAACATCTAGATAATTTTGAGGCTTCTTTATGCTTTTCATCAGATCTTAGAGGGTATATCACAAGGGCAAATATAATGAATGCAGTATACTTAAGCATAATCTTGTTTTTTTTTTGTGTAAAGAGCATAACTCAGGTGCATAAAATCTATCAAGAGAATGATAACCACATTTCTTGGTAAACAAGGACTTCTCAATTCCTAATCTTCCAACACGGGTGTGAACATACTCCTTGGAATCCAACTGAACAGCAGGATATGCCAACTCTTAAAATTCTACAAAATCTTCCTTGATAAAATCATTTGAGAAATTAAGAACTTGATCAAGGTCCCACCCTAGATTGAAAATCTCCCTAGCTGTTGAATTGAAAACCTCCCTAGCTATCTCAGGATGCGAGGGCTTCAAAGTAATCTCAGAGGTTGTGACATCTTTAATTTGAGATAGCCCTCGGATCCTGACAGGATACTTTGAAGCCTTTCCCTTCTTTGGATTCTTTTTTGAACCTTCAGTTGTCACAAACATATGAGATGCTAATGAAACATCTGAGGCAACTGACTCCTTTCTCATTGTGGGCTCAAGGACTCTTTTCCTCTTCATAGATGTGGATGCAGACATGTGTGACATCTCTGTACAAACAACTTCTTGAGATTCATTAGCTCTAGACTACCTGCCTATACAATGTAAATATCAAGCTATAAGCCTGTTGAAGTGATACACTTGATTCGTGTCGGAGGAGTTACTAATACGACATGATTAGAAGCCTTTTGCAATCTCCAAACCCCACCATCATGCCATTTTTTCAAGAGTAGGAAAACGAGTGCTAGACGAGTCAGGAATACAACGTGATAGGAAGAAAATCAAAATCTTTCTATTTATCTTCTCGCGCTATGTTGGACGAGTTAGGAATATGACACAATAGGATTGTGCATGCGGTGGAAATGACTTTGATGAAGGGGGTGATGGAGTATGGAGGGGGCGATGTGGAGATTGAAGGTGGAGTATGTTGAGGATCAGCAATCACACTCACTAAACAGCCTCTTTGTATGGAGCTTCAGGGCCAAGGACATGCAAGCTAACCTATCCCATATGCACAGTGGTGCATACTGCAGTTTCCTACTTTCCCATAAAGCATTCTACTTGCTTCCTTTTCTTAATGCAATGATAGTACTCTTTTCTTTACAGTGAAGTGTCAGTGCCATTGTCCACATACACAAGATTGTGTTTATGAGTCCAAGTCTCAATCTTGGAACCTAATTCACTTGTGTAACAAACAGTGTCTTTGTCTTCTCCATCATGAGTCCACACTTCTCCTTCCATCCACCATAACTCACTGCCATGCTCTAGATCCCGTAACTTTAACATGGTATCAGAGCCCAGTCGGGCATGACTCAGCTTGGCTTAGCTCTCCTCTATCCTCTCTTAGCTCATGTTAATCTCTGGTCAGCTTAGTTCCATCCCATGACTTCATCTCCCAACTCTACCCTCACTGAAGCTTCCATGGCAGCCATAGCCAGCAGCACCCTGTCAGATTGAGCTGCTTATATCTCACTCCACAAGTCAAATTTCTTGGAGCTTCCTTCTGGAAAAGTATTTCCCAACTCACAAAGCTTCCCTGTATCACATCAATCCATGACATTTGGCTATCTGAAGCTCAGCATTGTGAAAATTCCCAGTCCTGCCATAGTCTTCAACTATGACCTGCAGGACATACCCTCCATGGAGCCTTCATATCTCTCTCTATAGAGCATATCTTCATGAACTTTCTTTAGACATATCTTCCTCTACTTAGGGCCCTCCCTCCTAGCACAATAATTGACCAAATTGGTGATCTACAACCCTGGCATTGCAGAAATTTGACGTCGCTGTCCAAATCTGCACCGTGGCTGTTCGCGCCCTCTACGTGCGTCGTGCTGTCCACGATCTAGATGATTTCCATAGGGTTTTGATAGCCCTTGACATAAGCTTCCTAGACATATAAATTTTTTTTTAAATGATCAACTACAAGTCCTGCAATCTGAAAAAAACCAGGCCCCTGTCTCAGAAACCCTAATTCCACCATAGCCAAAATCTCTCAAGCTTCTTTTTTCCTCATTTTTCTCACTCCTCACACTAAACCAAGCTAAAGCCCACTTTGATCCATTGACCCAGCATCAAATCAAGGAGGGGAAGGACCTGAGAAGATTGAAGAATGACCGAACGATCCCCAACAAGAAGAATCAAGCTCAACATCAACACTGACATAGTGTGTTTTTACACTGTCATTAACTGTGTCTCTAGGCACATTGCAATCTGCTCTTCTACTGATAAAATCTCAGAATTCTAGTGTTGATTTGCTGCTAATCTTGCAACCTCAAAAATGAGAAAAAACTCTCCAAATTCTCAATTCAAAGGAGTCGGGTTTCACACCTGGCAAACCCGCATCAAGCTCATCTTGATGAAAAAGGATCTCTGGGCCATCACAAATGGCAAAGAGAAGAGACCTCGGGATGCGGACCTTGCAACTACTTGGCAAAAGAATGATGATAGAGCCCAGGCCATTATCAAACTGGAGCTAGACAACAGCTATATCCACCATGTGGATAACTGTGAGACCTCACAAGATACATGGAAGAGACTTGACACCTTGTTCGGTGCACAATCTAAATCATCAAAGTATGGTCTCCTGATTGAGTTCTTCAGGCTTGAAATGAAGTCTAGCACATCACTTGCCACACATCTAAATTACATGGAAGGACTCCTAACACAACTTGCAGGAATCAACATTAAAATGGACGAAGATGTTTGCATCGGTGTTCTACTTAAGAGTTTGCCTCCTGAATATAATAATGTATCAACAACTTTAATCAACATGCCAAATCCTGAACTTGTTGATATCTAGGCATCACTGTTAGAAGAGGAAAAGAAGCTAAAAACTAAGGAAGAACCAAGTACCTCTAGAGATGAGCATGCATTATATGTTGGCAACAGGTACAAAGGCAAGAAGGATCAGCTCTTCTGTGACTTCTGCAAAAGGACCGGACACACCGAGAACTTCTGCCACGCAAGAAAGAGATCCCAAAAGGCCTATCTAGTCGCAGTCAAAGATGAAGAAGAAAATGGAGCAAAGGAAGAAGAAGATGAAGGTGAAGACCACCAGGATCGGAAGGACAAGACTCATCAGTCCTTCTACTCTCATAACTCTGATAGATTATTTTAAAATGGAGCCCCGAGAGGAACACCAAGGAAAAGGGAATTCTCTTGCAAGAAAATCTATCTTGTAACATCAACAAGCTTGTTTATTATGTTTCATATGATCACAATGAAGAAAAGAACACCATGCACAATAAATCTTCATACAACATCATGTAGATCTCCCACGGATTTGATAGAATCAACCATATTCTTCAATATCTTCACAAAATCCATCAATATAACAAAGAAAGCAAAGGAATACACCATCTTTGAATGGAAATACATCACATAATATTCATCTTAAATATCTTCATAGTCTTCTCTCTCAATCTCTCATATACAATCACTCTGTTTTTGTAAAATTGGCTATCTCTGACTCTCTCTCTCTCACTCCATCAATAATACATCATATCCTCACTACAATCTCTCAAAATAACTCTCAATAATCATTATTAGGTCATGGATACCCCTCCCAAGAGGTATGTCTGATATGAAGAGTCACCAGAGCCACTACAGTGTCCTTTCATAGCTCACTACTGTCACTTCACTCTAGTCTTCACTTGAGTCTTCAGCAGCTACTTCTTCCACTTCTTTCATCTCTTTTGCACTTGTATTCACCTCTTTCCAAGGCTAGAAAGCTTTCCCAAACTACACTCTCATCCATCAGAACACATACAGAAGCATACAGAATAGTCACAGAACAGTACCAGAACAGCTACAGTACAGAACAGAACAGAACATAACAAAAGACTTACAGAAGGTTACAGAAGGTCATCAAAACCACATAACTCATTCTTAAACCATTCCAAACTTTCACAAACCATTCAATAAGCTTTCACAAGATCTCAATCTTCATCAATCAATACTACACCCCTCCTTACAAAAGATAATCAGAACAAAACAAACCAAAACAGACCAAAACAGAAGGTATACAGAACCAATCAGAACCTATCAGAACATCACAGAACCACTAATAAACATCATGAACTTCCAAAACACAATCAATATCATCCAAAACACTCTCAAACCACTTCCAAACCAATCAATCATCTCATAAAATCAACCATTCAACTCTCAAAAACAACAAAAATCAGCCAAAAAACAAGTCATTTCAACACTCAACATATCCCCACACTTAATAAGGAAGCGTCCTTGCGACCCAGGAAGAAGGGAATACAAGTTCATTTAAAATTGCAACTTTGAGCTTCAATATCTTTTCGCAAAAAGAATCCATCCATTACGACCCCAACTTATAACCTGTTTCTGATATAAAAATACAAAGAAAGGAAAACCCGTTTTACACATTAACACCTCTGATCAAACTAAAAATCTCAACAAATTGGTAAAGGATATAAGAGTTTTCTTCTTCTTCATCTGCATTAGCTTCAACTCTCCATCCACGATGCCATCACCACAATTCTCCAAAATGTAGCTCGCACACGAAATCCAATAGGAAACCACCACGTTCGTATTACATAAATGAACTCACAACACAAACACTAATACAACACAACCATCTGAATGACTCCTCCAAAAAGAGAGATTTTCATTAAAAAGCATCCACCATACATTGGAAAGGTATCAATGAAGATGATCCCTCTTAAAAGATATATGTTGTTGGAAACGATCCATAGACAAGGATTGATCTACAAAGGTTTTGGAAGGATTTTGAAAAAATTGAAGACAGCACATCCTTTCCAACAGGACCAGGTATCTGCTAGGCAAACAAAGGGCATGAAAATACAATATATCCAGCTGTTGGGAATCAATGCTCACATTGACATTCATGCACAACTTTGGAATAGGTTTGGAATCATTATGAGAGTGCCTATGCATATATGCCAAGTACCAAGCAAAGTGAGCAGTTAATCTCACCGAAGGATCTGCAGACTGTGAATACTGCTGAGCAAAATGAACATAGTTCTGATAAGCTTGACTAGAAGCTGTCCATTCTCCTGGAATTACTGGCCAATTGATCTGAGGTCCTGTAAGGCAATCATCCGAACTCCATCCCCTTCTTCGGGAAATCTGATTATCAAACCCGTCACAGTCGCTAACCAACTGAGGTGGTTGAGATATAAAAGTGTAAGGAGAGGGTAATGGAATAAGGAAAAGTGGATGAATGGAGGGATAGGAAAAATCATAAAAGGAAGAAAAGTTTAAAGAAGGAGTGGCATAAATTTGGAGGGAATCACTAAGGAAGGGTGTTAACTGATAAATAGGAAAGGTGGAAGGTACATGAATGGATGGAGAAGGACAGGGTGGAGAAGGGGAAAATACCCTATCCTCAATAAAGGAACAGTATGTAAAAATGGGAATTTGAGGAAAAGATGAAGGTTGGAAAAGAAGGGGTAAAATAATTGTGGAATTAGATTGACAAAGGGAAAGATATATAGCATATCAGTGAGCCATTTTTTGGTAATAGAGGAGGGTAGGAACAGAAGGTCCTAAGAGAGATCGTCTATGATAGGCATAAAAAAAGGTAGAATCAAACGGATTATGTTTTGAAAGATAGGCTAAGAGATCCATCTTCAGTTGATTAGTACTCGTGGCAGAGATAGGAGCTGTGTTTTGTCTTTGATTCAAGACCACCGAATCAATCATGGGATGCCATGAATTATCATGACAATCAGCCACTTTGGAGGAATAACTCTGGAACATATCAGCTATACGCAACTCCAAATGGTTGACATACAAAACAGCCTGTAAGACCACATCCCCCACATACCATGCCATATCCACCTCATCTGGAATTAACAAGTCTCCTCGTAGATACATGTAGGACATCAACACGGTATCTAGTGTGACAGAATCTTCAAACACCATTCTTACTACCTCTGTCAACAACTCAGCAAACCAAGCCCCACTCCATCCATCCTCTATGAAGAGGTAAATCCATCGTGGACATCCGCTCCTTCTCCTCTGAAAGGCTAGTAACCTGTGATTGAACCTCTAGTAACTGGATCTTCAAAGAAGAGATCTCATCGCTTTGGGTTGCAACCAGTTGGGTTTGTTGTTCCATTTTCTTAAACAAATCTGCTAGGGTATCCTTAGCAGAAGCTAACTTGGATGTTTCCTTATGCAACTGGTCCTTAGACTGCATGAGCTCTTCATAAAAGGACGCGTACAGCTGTTGAACACAGGCTGTCACTGACAATTCAATGGAACTCTGAATATCTTTACAGAGGAAAGGAATTGCATCTCCTAAAACTAGACTGTTCAGGGAGGGAACTGATATGTCCAATGATCCTTCTCGATGTGCTCTGAATAGGTTATTACATGTGAGATACCCAGGGAGATCACTGCCAGAGGTAGCAGGAATGAACACTGAAGGAAGTACGGAATGAGCTTTATCCGCTACCCGCTTCAAGCGTTTGCGCTGGATGACCAGGGGAGGCGGAGAATCATCATCCTCTATGTCAATAGGTTCTGACTCATCGGAAGGTGGAGGAGGAGATACAGGATCTGATGGAGGAGGTGGAGGCACAGTCTTCTATAAACCTGAATAGGTCAAGAAGGCAGACAAATATGATCCATATGTGACATTGGTAACATTACCCCTGGTGACTTTGACGAAATGTTGATCCATGTTAGTGAGGAGGTAAGTGCTCCAATCAATAGCAACTCCTTTCAACACCATCCTGGAAGCTGTAAAAAGCTCTTTGGACAAGTACTGGGATGGCATTTTGGTAGGCATAAACCTGTCCTAGAGAAATTGACAGATCGTCTTCCATACGGGATCAGTGATCATGGAAAAGGAAACTCCTGAAGAGTTGATCACCTTCTTAACATCCAGCATTTCCCTTGTCTGCTTTTGCAATAGCTTCAGAATCTCTTCATTAGAGAAAAGTTGACGAGTGGTAACAAAAGGTTCACCTTTGGAGGGAAGAGACAGAGCCTTCCCTAAGCCTCGAGGTGTCAAAGTCATAGAAATCCCCTGGACTAGTCCTGTCTTCTTGCTGTAAGAGGCCAGAAATTCATCACATAACGACGGACCCTCGAGAAGCAATGGAAAAGAAGTAGCCACAAAAGCAGTGAGGCCCGCCTTCGTGAGAGGCTCAAAAGTAAGTAGGGAAGAGTAATCCCTACTAACTAATGGGACGTACTGGATAGGGGGAGGAGCGTGAGAAGGCGCCATTCAAATGGTTACACACACACCACAAACACAGACAATCAAGGAGAATGCCTACAAAGCAACAGACAAAAAACCAAGGATAAGAGAACAACCAAAACAATAAAACGTGACTCGACCAACTAACCCCAAGCAAACCACATCCTAGAAAAAATTCGACATGACCTTGAGACAAATGCGACCGAAAGCTTCATGCTATGCATCAGACAAACACCCAGAACCCCGTATCAGGCAATAAAAGAAAAAACTGCACATTGTACCCTTAACCGTAACAAAGATAGTAAACCAAAACAATACCACATCCGACACATATCAAGACTACATCGTGGATAAATCACTGTTTGACTATGGAAATAACTCTAATGACTGCGCATACCCATCCCACGAAACGGGTCGTGAAAAAGGGGAATTTAAGTGCAGTGAGGGGGAATTAATTTACTGAAGGATTGATTTTAAAAAATTATTAAGAAATAGGTGAAATTTTATTAAGTGATAAACCTTAGCAAGAAAACGGCGGTTCGTTATTATAAATTTAATTACCAATTATTAGGTGAAAACGGTGCTTTAATTCGAATCCCAGACTGCGATACCCAGACTGGGTCTCTAAATGCAAATTCATTGATTACAAATTAAGGTGATGTGGAGCGCTTTTTTCGCCAATGCGTGCTCATGTGACGGCAGGTTTATTTTAATTAAAAATTAAAGTGCCTCTGTAGCGCACGTAGTGTGTGCTAAGTGAACGGCGGGTTTATTTTAATTAAAAAGTATGTGTGTTTATAGCGTAAATGCACGTGGAAAGTGTGAGTGAATAAATAGTTCATTTTAACAATTAATTTGTGAATAAGGGGAAAATGAAAATAAATAAAACGCATAAAATAAATACCTGGAAGGGGTGTGTATGTAATGCATAAATGCGCACGGAAGAGTCCCCCAAAAGAAGTGAATCCAGTAAAGGAAAAGTAAAGACCACTAACGAAACAACAAAGACAACACCTTAGTGGGTGTGTTGATTTTGTTTTTGTTGGTGTTTTAATTTGTGTAAGTTGTGATTATTTATGGTTGGTTTTTGTTTATGAAATTGTTTAGTTGTTTGGTTTTGTTTTGTGTTTTTTGTTTGTTTGGTTTGTTGTTTGTTTTTTTTTTTGAATAAGAATAAGAAGAATAATGAAATCAAGATATATAACACATAAATATGTGATGACGAGAAAAAATGAAAATTCAGCCATGGAGGAAATATCCACAATTGAGTGTATGAAAATAAGATGAGGATTTTTATAGTTAATTGTTAATTGTTGGTTTTTTTAAAAAAAATAGGGGTTCCATGTATGAAAATATTTTAAAGTGAAAAATAAATGAAAAATGGTCAAGGGGGGTGAGGAAAATTATTTAGAATTTTTTAGAATTTTTTTAAGAATTTTTTTACTATTTGTAAGAAATTTTTATGAAAGTTTATTGAGTGGAAATTAATTTAGAAATTAATTAAATCAGGTAAATCAATAAAAACAGCTAAGTTTGGTAAGTAAGTTCAAATGAAGTCAGCTAAGTCCTGTTAGTCTGTGTAAGTCATGTAAGGCTGGCTAAGTCAAGTTAGGTTAGTCAAAAGGAACTAGGTTAGTCTAGGGGAAGTCAGATAAGTCAGTTAAGGCAAGTTAGTGGAGACTAACCTAAAGGGGGTTAGTTAACCTAAGTAGGGTTAGGGTTAGGGTTAGGGTTAGGCACCTAACTAGGGGTAGGTAGAACTAACCTAACTAGGGTTAGTGAGGGGGGTTAGGTTAAGTTTACTAACCTAACTAGGGTTAGTGGGGATGAACCTAACTAGGGTTAATGAGGGGGGGTTACGTTAAGTTTACTAACCTAACTAGGGTTAGTGGGGATGAACCTAACTAGGGTTAATGAGGGGGGGTTAGGTTAAGTTAGTTAAACTAATGTTAGGTTAGGTAAACTAACCTCTAATGACAGTTAGGGAGGAGGAGGAGGTGGAAGAGGAGGAGGGCGGCGGGGGCGGCGTCGGGCGGCGACTACGGGCATTCGGCGGCCTCGGCGGCGACGGACTGGCGTTCGACAGTCGACGACCTCGGCGAAGGCGACAGTGGCTTGGGCGGGAGGCGGCGCGGGGACGGCCGACGAGGGGGCGGCCGCTGGCGACGGGCGACGGCGTCGAGGGCAGGAGGCGGCGCGGGGACGGCCGACGAGGGGCGGCCGGCTGGCGACGGGCGACGGCATCTAGGGCAGGAGGCAGGAGAGAAGGGAGGAGCAGAGAAGGAGGAGGGGAGGAGAGGGAGGAGAGGGAGGAGAAAGGAAGGAGGAGAGAGGGAGGATTGCGGAAGAAGGAGAGAGGGAATGGAGGAGGAGGGGAGGGGGGTGGAGATGAAGGTAGGGAGGGGGGCACGCAGGAGCAGGAGAGGGAGAGAAAGGGGGGAGGCAGTTAGGATTGGGGAGGGGTCGGGGAGAGAGGTGGGGAGGGTAAGGGTGAATGGATAGGAGCCCAAAGGGGGGTGCCCATAGGGGAAGAGGGAAGGGTTAATGGGCAGGGGCCCATGCAAGGGGCGTACCCCCTCGTCCCACGCGCATGCGCGGGGCGAGGGTTAAAAAAGTTACCGTGACGAGATTGAATGGGCGCCGGAACATCGCGTCGGGGAACGTGGAGGCGACCGAGGCGCGTTAAAACGCGTAAAATTGAAAAAGGCGCGTTCACGCGCAGAACGGAGCGCAGAAAAACTCAGAAAAATAAAGAAAATTTAATAACTCCCAATCCGGACGTCAAAACAAAATAGCATAAAAACAAAAAGGGGGCAGGATGACAGAGGGAAAACAAGGAAAATATGTGACGGAGGGTACGGGGGGGTAAAGGGCGGTCACGTGCAAAAAACACAAAAAACGAACCAAAAAACGCAATTAAAAATTAATATCGGAAGATCCGTGCATCGGAATGAGGTGCCGAAAAAAAAAAACTGGGCAGAAAGACGTGCCCGACAATCCTATCACATCAAAACATAATTCCAACTGATATAAGATGCATTCACATGGGAAAAACCCAAAAAATAAACCCGAAAATGGGATCGGAAATTAATATCAAACGAACCGTGCACCGGAAGAATGCAGTAAGAAGGAAAAATCGCCGCAGGAAGGAGTGGCACAGGGGGATCATGTTAAACCGCAGTTCCGATGGAAGTCGGAGGGGTTCACATGCAAAAAATCCAAAAAGACGCCCGAAAACGCATTGAAAAATTAATAAGTAAAAATTCGGAGGTCAAAAGAGGGAGGAGGAAAAAGGAAAAAGGTGGGGGAAGACACAAGGGACACGACTGTCAAATCAAATTGGAATTCTGATGCAAACAGGGCAGGTTCACATGGAAAAATGTCAAAAAGATATATGAAAAAGTCATAAAAAACCGAAAAATTAATATTGGACAAACCATGTATCGGAATGACATGGCGTAAAAAGAAAAAATGTCAGGGAAATAGTGATTGTCAGGGCTATGATGTCAGATCACAGTTTCGAAGCAAGCAAAGCACGTTCACATGGAAAACCAGCTAATTTGCGTAAAATGCTTCAAAAATTAATAACTCAAAAACCATACACCGGAACAGGGGTAGCTAAAAAGGAAAAATGGTCAGTTCAAAGGGAGAAACAAGGCTATGAGGTTGTATTTGGACTTCGGTGAACGTAGGGTGCATTCACATGGCAGGACTTCAAAAGCAAGGAATGAAGGAAAACTGCAAGGGAACAGCACCAAGGGTGGGTGGAACATAACCGGGTAGGTGGGAAGGGATCCCATTAGGGTAAAAGCAAGTCATGGCATACATGCATGAGCAGGGTAAGGCATATGCAGAGGATATACAATGTAGACGCGCAGGGACGCGTCCCCACACTTAAGACCTTAACGGATAGGGTTAACCGAGCAACAGGGACCTAGGACCACGCCACAGACCATCCACTAACGTCCCCACACTTAAAACATGAACGTCACGAAGAAACAGAAGTTGTAAGGTTAGAAAAAACTTGGCCCATTTCGTCAAGAAGCAAGGTTGAGTGTCGATGGCACGTCCAATGTTGTTGTTGACTGCAGGAGGTACCAAGGCATCTTTACAGCGCACGTCCTTCATGGTAGGGACCACGCAGCAGTACCCAAGGAGGAAGCTGGTTGAAGGAATCACAGGAAATTCGTCGATGATGAGAGATACTACACTCAACTCGCAGTCACTCAAATGGAATGAAAGAACAGTCACTTGCCCCATGACTAATATCACTTGAGGAAGAATGATTAAAACCCATATCTCATACCCAGGTTAGGAATCAACAGGGAAATGGTGCAGAGGGAGTATGCCAGGGTGCACAGTTGATGGTGCATTAGTGCGTCCAACCCGTGTGGTATAAGTGCAAGGAGGAAGGCAAGGGAGCCTTATAGTGCAATGTACAGAACAGGGTGATGTGTCTTGTGATGACAGTAAGACCCATCCCATGGGTGCATAAGGAAACGGGAACATACCTGACTCCAAGTGTCGTAACGTCCCTCAATCTCACCTCTCGGTAATTGATTAAAGAAACTCCAGTCACACTCAACCCACCCTCTGTCTCACTCTCTCTCGATAGATACAGGAGGGCAGCCTTTTCTTGAAACCCATTGATATAATCCTCACAGTCACTTGTACAAAGGTTGTATGCCTTGTGCGCATTGGATAGTGCAACTGTATATCCCGCCCTGTGCCGGCAAATGGTGCGAGAAGGAAGGCCAGGGAACCTTATGGTGCAATGCACAGAAACAAATTGTGCTTTGTGCATTGAGAGGCCCATCCCTTGCGTGCAACACTGCATTCACACTTCTCACCTCTCATTTGATTTGAAAGGAAAAGACTGATCTCTCGCCCCACCCTCTATCTCACTTGTTGTTGATAGTGATAGAGGGCAACCATACTCACTTCTCCATCCGGTTAGGATGAAAGCTAACGTCACTCGATTGGTTGTCGATGAAGATCGCGTCGTCACTTGTTGAAGAGGCGTACCCAGGGAGGTAGCCATCAAATCAAACGTTGTGTTGGACAGGAACATGTCGTCTGTGAGAGGACATGTAGACACTCTGCAGAAAGACCCAGGACACAGCGTACCAAGGAAGGCAGCTTCGGAATTGGATCCTGGGGATATTAATTAATGAATCCACTTTCTGGACTGCTGGGTGTTGCCACCTTTTCCACAGCCAGCTTCCCGCCCAAGGGTGTTGACCATCTTTTCTTGGAACGAGGCCTGCTATGACAGGGAATTTCTTCCTTTTCTCTCATAACAGATTTGTTTTTCTTATTATTATTTTTTTAAATATTTTTTTTTTCTTTCTGTTTTCCCCTATTCCCGAGGGTATTTCCACCTTTTCTCGAAGAATAGGTTGGCATGATAGGAACCTTAGTCCTTTTCTCCCATGACCGATATGTATATTTGTTTTTTTTTCTTTTGTTTGTTTTTTTTTTTCGAATCAAGCAAGGGAATGGTAGAAAGACCATTTGTCAGAACCAACCTCGCTACTGTCGCTGGTGGAAAATAGAGGATAAAAGATCAAGGCTGGAAGGGGGATTTGAGGGGACTGAGGGTTGTGTCCACTTTATCAGGAGTGGCTGAAGAACAACTATCAAAAGTAGCATCATAAGAAGTACAGTGCCGCGCCAATGAGGGAAAGGATCAAGTGACCATAATTGTCAAGATCCCCAAGGAGGGAAGTACTTCTTCAGACGATATCCATTGATCAGAAAGGGATCATCAGAGGCATCAACGGTCTGCACTTGGACAGAGCCATTAGGGTTGACGACAAGTACCTTATAGGGGCCCATCCACCGCTGTTGGAGCTTGCTAGGAAACTTGTTAAATCGTGAATCATAGGCTAGGACCAAATCACCTTCTTTGAACTCCTTGTGCTTGATGAAGCTATCATGGTAAGCCTTGCGTCGAGCTTGCGTGGCTTCCATGCACTGTAGAGCCATCCTACGAATTTCGTCCAAACATTCCAAGTGCAGGAGACGGCGTTGCAGTGAATCATCATCCCCCAAACGCTCTTTGATAGCCACTCTCAAAGAGGGTAATTCTAGTTCAACAGGGAAAACAGCTTCTGTACCATACACCAGCTGGAAGGGTGTCTGTCCTGTTGCTGCTTTATGGGAGGTTGTGTATGCCTAGAGGGCCTCTGTAAGTCGATCATCCCAATCACGACGATGTGCAGCAATCGTTCTTGTCAGAATAGAGCAGAGGATGCGATTGGTGACTTCGACTTGGCCGTTGGCTCTAGGGTAATAAGGAGTGGACTTGCGATGGCGGATCTTATACAACTCTGTCAATTCTTCCATGACTTTATTAATAAAATGAGTGCCTCTGTCACTTACCAGCTCTAAGGGACTACCAAAACGGGTGATGATATTCTCGTACATGAACAGGGCCACGATGTTACAATCGTCCCGCTTGAGGGCTTTAACTTCACACCACTTTGTAACATAATCTGTACATACGAGGATGTATCGGTTCTATTTCCTTCTGGTAGGAGGATCGATTGGGCCTACGAAGTCGATGCCCCATTTCTCAAACGGCTTCAAAGGAAGAATAGGCTGCAGTGGCATGGCACTTGTCTTGGTGGGTTTCCCCATTCTTTGACAAGCATCACATCTTTTACAGTAATCATAGGAATCCTTGTGAATGGTAGGCCACCAATAACCTGCTAGCAGAACCTTCTTGGCTGTAGCTTCTCCTGCAAAGTGGCCTCCACATGGCTCGTCGTGGCAAGCCTTCAGAACAATCCCAATCTCATTTCCTGCAACACATCTTCTGAGCACTTCATCTTTGCCTTTCTTGTATAGTGCAGCGCCTAACAGGGTGTAGGGGGCTGATTCTAGCATAAGCTTCTTCCTCTCCCAACTAGAAATGCCAAGAGGGTACTATTGGGTTGCCAACAGATTGGCAATGTCTGCATACCAGGGAGTTACAGTTTCTACCAAGAATAGGGAAGCATCAGGGAGGTCTGGGTCATCCTGCTCCTCGTCTGCAGTTTGTGGGATACGTGACAGATGATCAGCCAAAACATGGGAATGACCAGGCTTGGTAATTACCTCAAAGTCGAACTCCTGGAATAAAAGGAGCCATCTCATCATTCGTCCTTTCACATCTACTTTGTTCATCAAGAAGGACAAGGCCTCATGATCCACATAAAATTTAAAGTGGATGGACAGGAGGTAATGGCGAAACTTCTCTAGGGCAAACACCATTGCCAAGCACTCCAACTCTGTCACTATATAGTTCCGTTCCCTATCAGTGACTTTTCGGCTTGCGTAATAGATTGGTTGATCTAGCTTCAAGGAGCCCTTCTGGCAAAGGACAGCACCTAAGCCTTCAATTGATGCATTAGTGTGTACATGGAACTCTTTCGTCCAATTAGGAGGTTGCAGAATGGGTGCCTCAATCAGACACTGCTTCAGAGTGTGGAAGGCTTTATCACATTCTTCCGTCCAAGTAAACTCTGCATCTTTCCTCAGAAGCTTGTGCAAGGAGGTTGCCTTTGTTGCAAAATGAGCTATGAACCTTCTGTAGTAACCCACATGGCCTAAGAATCCCCTCAACTGTTTGAGGTTGGTGGATGCTGTCAAAGCTACGATCTTTTCGATCTTTGCAGGGTCTGTTGATATCCCTTGTGCAGAGACAATGTGGCCCAACAGAACTCCAGAAGAGATCCCAAAGATGCATTTGTCGGGGTTGAGGCAAATCCCATACTCCCGGCATCGGTCAAAGCATTGTTCCAGGTGTTCCCAGTGTTCACGGATCAAACTATAGACACAGAAGTCATCCAAATATACTTCAATAAAATCGTGCAGATGATTTTGAAATGTGGCCATCATGACTCGTTGGAAAGTAGCAGGGGCATTGCAGAGCCCAAATGGCATCACTCGGTAAGCGTAGGTCCCCCATTCTATGGTGAAGGTTGTTTTGGACTGGTCTTCTTCTACGATTTGGACTTGGTTGTATCCGCTGAATCCATCCAAAAGGGAATAAAGCTCATGTCCTGCCACTGTGTTCAACAGTTGGTCTGTGAAAGGGATAGGAAAGTGATCCTTCTTCGTCTTGGAATTGAGTTTTCGGAAGTCAACACATATTCGCAATTTGCCATTCTTCTTGGGTACAACCACAATGGGTGAAACCCATTCACTATTCGCCATTGGATAGATGAACTCGGCTTCCAGAAGCTTCAGCAGCTCCGCTTTCACCAATGTGGAATAATTCGGGTTCATTCGCCTCTATCGTTGCCGTACTGGCTTGGCATCAGGCTCCAAGTCAATATAATGTTGACATATTGTGGGATCAATCCCTTTTAGGTCTTTATAGGACCATGCAAACACATCCAAATTTTCTTTCAACAAGTTGTATAAGGTTAACAACTCCTCTTCCGGGAGGCTGCTACCCACCTTCAAGTGGCATTCAGTGCCATCTGCATCCACAAAGGTTAACTGCCTTTCACCTTCTACTTCACGGATGAAAGTCCCACGGACTGCTTCTGGATATACATCCGACTCCTTCAAGGGAGTGGTGTCCTCTTCTGATGTCCCACTAGAACCAACTTCTTCTTTTGGTGGAGACTTAGGTTGCTCCTTAAAACGTTGAAATGGGATTAGAGCTGTTTCGGGTTTGGTTTCAAAATTAATTACCTCTTGGCTTGAAGACTCCTCTTCTGAAGATGACACATCCAAGAACGTCACATAACAGGGACCCTCTGATGCCTGTTGGGTTTGTGGGATAAGTGCTTGTTGGCACGGTGCATCATCATCATCTTTCTTTGGCAAGGATGGGTGAGAACGGCATGAGCCACTGCTGAAAAACGGCTTGTTCTTCTTAATCCATTCCTTATAAAGGTTTCGCATATGAGAAGATCCATTTACCAGACCAAATGGTACCATCATCATTCTGTCCTATAGCATGAGCTCATCTGCTTCTGATGCTTCTGGAACTTCTTCTTCATATATATCCTCTTCGGGTGGAATAGACTCTTCCGTTTCACTTTCATAACCTTCTTCGTCCATATCATATCCATCCTCTTCTGTCTCTGCTTCTGCTTCTACTTCTGTCTCTGCTTCTGCTTCTGCTTTTGCTTCTGTCTTTGTATAAGCTCTGTAACAGAAGAACAGATTCTCTATTTCATCTTTTGCCTCTGTCTTGGCTTCTGCTATGGCCATGTAACTGGGAGAGCAGTACATACATGCTTCTATCTCACTGTTAGAAGTGATTTCAGAAGTCATTCCTGGTTCATGCAGGAAGTATTCACCCATTGATAATGGCTTTGCATCTTTTGGAAGTCGGCTTACAGTATCCACTGTTAAGGAACGTGCCACTGTTTTCTTGGGAAGGATCTGTTTGACAGCATTTGCGTCTGTTGATGTTCCATCCGTAGCCTCATTAGGGGAGTCAGAAGATAATTCCAAGGAGGTGGATCCATGTTCTTTTTGAGAACCATATAGCTTCAGCACCACTTTGTTGGGTCCTCTACCCAAGGTCAAGGTTCCTTTGAACCAATCCGTCCTTGCTCGGGCTTCAAAAAGCCATGGTCTGCCTAGTAACAGAGGATAGGATGTACCATAAGAGTTTGGCTTCACCACCAGATAGGTTAGCCAATAATCTTTTCTAGCCACTGTAGTCTTCACATATGGGAGAATGCCCAAAGGCTTGATTCTGCTCTGATCCGCCAGTCTGATGAGCCATTGGGTGGGTTGCACACCTTGTAGGCCTAGATCCTTCATTGTCACATCCGTCATAATGTTCACTGATGAACCACCATCAATCAGTGCATTTGCAATAAAACAGCCTTCTATCCACACGCCACTCTCTGGAGTACCCGGATCTAGGAAAGCGTTAGCCACATCCACTTCTTTTACAGGCTCTGGAGCTTTGTTGGACTTTGTTGTTGTTGAGGGAGCAATCCTTAAACCACATCTTCTTGTCAGTATACTTTTGAACCTTTTTCGGCAACTGGGAGACAACATCAATAATTGTCGGAATGTGAGGTTTGGTTTAAAGGTATCTAGATCTCTGACCAGATCGTATTCCTTAATAGGATCCACTGGCTTCTCTAATTGGTTAGGGAATGGGACAACGCCCATTTTCATTTTTCCTCTTTCTTCCAACAGAGGAATCACAGGAACTTCTTCTTTCATTTGTGGCACTTCCTCCTCTTCTGTCTCTTGGACCTCTGGTCCTGTCTCTGTAACTCTCTGTGGCACTGTAGGGCTCTGTGCGGCACTGTCAGGCTCTGTTCTGTTCTGTTCTTCTGGTGGAAGATTGAACTTCACTGTTCTGGCAGGAGGGTTATTTTCTTTCTGGATAGGTGGTTCATTATTATTTGCACGTGTGATGGCAGCAACTTCCAATTCCATTAAATTGGAGGTAGGCCCTTGAGCCTTGGCCGGACTATCAGTAGCACTGTTTTTCACTGGGGCTGGGCTTGGACAGTCTTTTGCAGTGTGGCCTTCTCCTTTGCATCGACTGCATAAGGGCTTGTAATCCACTGACCTTCGAGGATTTGGACAATTTGGTGAAATGTGTCCCTTTTCTCCGCATCTGTAACACTCCACTTCTGTTCTCTGACCACCGCCAGACTGCCTTCCTCTGTAACTTTGAGAGGGAAATCTTCTGGGTCCGAAATTAGGACCAAACTCTCTAGGCTTGGGTCCAATATCCTGTGTTGTCATTTTGGATTCCAGTAAGTTGAATCTTGCGTCTTCTTCCTTCCTTCTCCTATCATGCATCTCCTTCAGAAAGCAAATGTCCTCTGTATGGTTCTTCCGCAAACAGTAGGAACAGAAAGCTCCAGGAATGGTTGGTTTGCGTGTACATTCAGTGGCTAAATGGCCTGCTTGATGACACTTACCACACCAAGTATTTGACTGCATCACATCTCTTCCTGCTCCTGCAATGTTGGATATGCTCGCGGTATTCACTCTCAACATCTGTAGTTGCTCTGTAATCACATCCATCAACTCCTTTTTGATGTTTGCAACTGAGTTGGATAAGTAGTCATTCAAGCTTTCTCCTTCGGAGGTACTAGCAGTAGGGTTTTGAGGAGTCTCTGTAATCAGTGCATAAACCGGTTGGGCTGGTACAGAGGGGTCTCTGTTCTGGTTCTGATTCAGAGCTCTTGTTTAAACTGTTGGCTGTTGGCTCCAGTTGGTAGGGTTCCACTATTGCTGCTGATTTGGGATTAAGGAAATTGGTTGGGACCATTGTTGTTGTGGTTGAACCACCATTTGAGGCATGGATTGTGGCCATTGTGGATTTGGTGCACTGTACTGTGATACCGAGGGCATCTGTTGGTAGGGATAGGGAACAGTCCCAGGAACTGCATTTGGTGGATACATCATTCCTGGCATCAGAGGAGGTAGGACTCCTCTTCCTGTATTCATCACTAATCTAGCTTCCACTTCATCGTACAGTCTTGCACCTTCTATTGCAGCTTGCAGTGTGGCTGGTCTTTGCAGCTCCACAAACTTGCGGACTTCTGGTTGTAATCCTCTGAGAAACACCCCCTTCTGAATGCCATCATCTAGATTATGGTTAGTCCATCTCTTTAGGATGGATTCCATTCGTGAGACATAAGCTTCCACTCTTTCTCCAGAAGACTGACTTAGGTTCATAAATTCCTCTCTCATCCGCTCTTCAAAACCTTCACGCCTGAATTTAGTGAGGAATGCCAACTTCAGGTCGTCCCATGTGCCAAAAGTTCCTACTGCTTGTCTCTCATACCACTAAAACGCCGCGCCCTTGAAAGTGGCGGGAAATATTGCCAACCAATTCTCAGGGATTCTGGCATTGTTAGCCACACACGCTACCATAAACTCTGCTACATGAAGATCGGGGTCTTCATTGTACTCTCCCTTAAAAACTGGCAATGGGACTACATTTGCTGGCCTGTCATCAATATTTCCAGAATGGATCTGGCTTGGAAATGGACCTCCAGCAGGAGGAGGAAGGGCTTGATGTGCCATTGGGACTTCTATAAAGAGTTCCGCAAGGGCGTCAAAGGCGGCTTCTGCTGCGAGCTCGTTCTCAGCCTTGATTTTTGCTTTCTCTCTTCTCACATACCTCTGGACTCGTTCTAACGCTTGCCTCTTTATTGCGTCATTCATCAGGGGGTTGGCTCCACTATGTTGTTAGTGCTCCACAGAGGGTTAACAGAAGGCTTCAGTCTTTGGAGGACTCTCTTGCCAACATTTCTTCTACTTCCTTCTTTTCAATGTCCCTGAATTTTGCTTTCATTCCACTGCACAGAGGAAGGTATTCGGTTCTGAAGGTGTCAAAATGCATATGTCTGAGCATTGTGGTGGTGCCATCATCATAGTAATGCCAGCTTCTGATGGTCTCAATAGTGTATGTTGTGAAAAACACTCTGTCTACCAACTTCCAGTGGATTGCTAATTGAACAAACAGAAGATTATCAGTGCACCAAGCATCCCATGTATCTTGTTGTTGAGCATCCACGAACAAATTCCAACTCTTTTCCTTCTTGTCTCTGTGAACCTCTACAGCCCAAGACTCCTGAAGCTTCTTTACAATCTCCCACTTGATGGTGTCTGGAAACTTCTCAATGAATGCCAAATCTTCCATGGATGGGCATTCTCTCTGTTTCTACTCTTCACTTTGTTCCCAAACAGTTTGCCACCAAGATGCAAGTTTCTGCTGCTTCAATAGGAAGAGGAAACTGTCCACCACATAGAGCATGCATCATGATGGTGATGTGTTTCCGCCATTGTGGGATGAACTTCTTGTGAAAAGTGGATTTGATTATGAGGAGTTCCAACTCTTCAGTGGACGAAGGAACTTTACAAACATCCATTGAATTCTTCTCTTCTTGGCAATGCCATTTCCTTCATTTTCAGCCTCTTTTGGTGCTTGTTGATGGCGAGTTTCCCCGGTTGCGCACCAAAAACATGGAGCCTCGAGAGGAACATCAAGGAAAAGTGAATTCTCTTGCAAGAAAATCTATCTTGTAACATCAACAAGCTTGTTTATTATGTTTCATATGATCACAATGAAGAAAAGAACACCAGGCACAACAAATCTTCATACAGCATCATGTAGATCTCCCACGGATTTGATAGAATCAACCATATTCTTCAATATCTTCACAAAATCCATCAATATAACAAAGAAAGCAAAGGAATACACCATCTTTGAATGGAAATACATCACATAATATTCATCTTCAATATCTTCATAGTCTTCTCTCTCAATCTCTCATATACAATCACTCTGTTTTTGTAAAATTGGCTATCTCTGACTCTCTCTCTCTCACTCCATCAATAATACATCATATCCTCACTACAATCTCTCAAAATCACTCTCAATAATCCTTCTTAGGTCTTGGATACCCCTCCCAAGAGGTATGTCTGATATGAAGAGTCACCAGAGCCACTACAATGTCCTTTCATAGCTCACTACTGTCACTTCACTCTAGTCTTCACTTGAGTCTTCAACAGCTACTTCTTCCACTTCTTTCAGCTCTTTTGCACTTGTATTCACCTCTTTCCAAGGCTAGAAAACTTTTCCAAACTACACTCTCATCCATCAGAACACATACAGAAGCATAGAGAACAGTCACAGAACAGTACCAGAATAGCTACAATACAGAACAGAACAGAAGACCTACAGAAGGTTACAGAAGGTCATCAAAATCACATAACTCATTCTTAAACCATTCCAAACTTTCACAAACCATTCAATAAGATTTCACAAGATCTCAATCTTCATCAATCAATACTCCACCCCTCCTTACAGAAGATAATCAGAACAAAACAGACCAAAACAGAGCAAAACAGAAGGTATACAGAACCAATCAGAACCAATCAGAACATCACAGAACCACTAATAAACATCATGAACTTCCAAAACACAATCAATATCATCCAAAACACTCTCAAACCACTTCCAAACCAATCAATCATCTCATAAAATCAACCATTCAGCTCTCAAAAACAACAAAAATCAGGCAAAAAACAAGTCATTTCAACACTCAACATAAAAGCCTTGTATTTCCTTGCCCTAATGCTTCTTGCCATAAGCTTTGTAAACTCCTCATGTAACTTGGCATTACAGTCCCTGTACACTTTGTGAGGCCCCTGTTATAGCCTCTGGATGTCCATCATGTTTTGGTGCCCACACTTAGCCTTTTCTGTGACAGCCTCTGGTGTCTACCATGTTTGTGGTGTGCCCACACTTTGCAAGTGGTTCTCATTACAGCCTCTATACACTTTGTGCCTTTCTAGTTGTGATTGAGGAGGGGTGTTGAGAATTAGCAATCACACTCACTAAAAAGCCTCTTTGTATGGAGCTTCAGGGCCAAGGACATGCAAGCTAACCTATCCCATATGCACAGTGGTGCATACTGGAATTTCCTACTTTCCCATAAAGCATTGTACTTGCTTCCTTTTCTTAATGCAATGATAGTACTCTTTTCTTTACAGTGAAGTGTCAGTGCCATTGTCCACATACACAAGATTGTGTTTATGAGTCCAAGTCTCAATCTTGGAACCTAATTCACTTGTGTAACAAACAGTATCTTTGTCTTCTCCATCATGAGTCCACACTTCTCCTTCCATCCACCATAACTCACTGTCATGCTCTAGATCCCGTAACTTTAACAGAGTATGGACACGGGGGTTCATGAAGGGGTGACAAAGGGGGTGTCAGTGATGAACAAGGAGACAGAGGGGGTGATATTGCAGGGGGTGACAGAGAGGGTGCCGGTGATGAATAAGGAGATGGAGGGGGTGACAGAGAAAGTGTCGAAGACATTTGATGTGTGAGGAAATGGGAAAGAAAATTGCACGAAAAAATTTGGGTGGCGACGCAAAGGGGGAACAAGGAACGTTCCAGAAACCCTAATCAAACGGCCAATGAGAACATGACACATGGACATCAACACCACCCAGTATAAAAGAACTTCTCACTTGGTGCGAATGCAATTTCACACCTTACGTCATGATTGTCATTCGTTTGACAGTTTTGACGTATTCGATCGACAAAGGTATTGTACGTTCGACGTTAGAGGTGTCGTACATCTAACGTTAATCACGTCAAAAGCTGTTGAGTTTTCTGAAACAATGCAATAGAATACTTTAGCAATGAAGCGAAGAACCTTGATCACATTCTATTCGAGCTGTGGAGGTGGTGAGTTGTCCAAAACAGCGCAATAGCATAAATCAAAACTTTTGCAACAACTTGTATCGCATTGTATCAGAGCTATAGAGCGTCTTATTGTCTTCTCACACTGCACTACGACTGAGGAACTCGTTGTTGAAGGGTTTTCGAAAACAAAGTCGTGACCTCAAAGGTCCTTGAGAAATTCCAAGACAGAAGATCAAGCGAAGCAAATAATCAAGATAAATATGATGCCAAGTAACAATTGTGATACCGCCAAGTTATCACCCTGAGCATAGAGAGACATCATAACAAAACCACATGTGACCTATGCAATTGACCCATGCCATGTATAAAAGCTCTTATTGGAGTCCAAGCTTATGAAAACCAAGGTTTCAGATGCACACAATTGACAACAGTTTCTGCCTGCTTTGCATCATCTATATGTGATTGCAATAGTTGACAAATCTGTGCCACCCTCTCATGAGCAGTATGATAATTGAGAATAGTTTTTCAAATCATGACAATTAGACTCCTAAAAATGACAACTTTGTAAACATAATCAAGCTTCTGATTATAATTGTTGTAGCTGGCCATGCTGCAGAACTGGTTGAAGACAATGAAGGGAACCAAGCGCAACCATCAAAATCTTTACTTTCTTAACAAGCTTAATAGGATCAGCAACACGAGCAAAGAGGCATGAAGATTTGCCATGTTTCTCAAATACTCGTAGGGCTCACTGGGCACAGTCATAACTTGCAACAACTGGTTCTAGAAATACAGCAGCCTTGAGTACTTATTACCCACATTGTCTACAAGATGGCTGCCAACAAATCATGCACCCCCTAACCAGCACTCACAGAGATTTGCGCTTTAGGCCCAGAGAGATTTTGGCCCAGGACTCACCATCTTTCCCACATAGAGTCCACCACTACTCTATCTCATGATCGATTGTATCAAATTCAAGAACCTGCACCCAGCCTAACATCTCCAATGATGGATGCACTTGGAGTTACAAATACATTCTGTGCTACATGGGGAGCTTTGTTAAAAAGGTTCATCAGAGTCCAATGCCTTGAAATGTTCTCTTGAAATGCATATGAGCCCTGGAGACGAAATCTGAGGTGATCAATGGCTTGTCTCGTTTCACGTATCAAGAAGCCCAAAGTTACCATCGCAGAGGTTTGGAAGAGCTTTCAGTGCAGTCACACCCGCTCAATTTGGTCGGAACAAGCATCCTTATCCATCCTTCCCGCTTTTTCGTTGTTGCTCCAACAGTCGTCAACACAATCTTTTGACATGTCATTTTCATCATTTTCTCTGCTGATCAGAGTTCGTCGTTGACTTCCTTTGTCTTCCACTTCAACTTCTTTGTCTCGTTCTGCCATCTGAAATCACAGAGCTCATTGATGCTTCGTCCTGTTAGTTGCTGCAGCGTCCTCTAATTGTCGCAGAGTCTTCATCTTTGACTCCAGCTCCTTTGCAACATAATGTGCCTCTTCGTTCCTTGACCTCCATTCTTGCAGTCGTGATTGCCATTTATAATCGTCTGCCTCCCGAAAAAAACTTCCCAAAAAACCATGAAAGCATAGTCGTTCTCCATCATCTTCCGCCTTCGACGTCAGTGTCCCTTCCCGATTATTTTTTAACATGTGCCTCTCTGATAGGCCTTACCCCTCAGGACAGCGGCCATGATTTTTGTGCCTATTTCAGTGTAGCTTTCTTCCTGGATCAACGGGTCTCTTGATAAATCTCAGACTAATCGCTGGAAAAGATTTTTCGATACAAATCTTGCTATCCCCCTCCTTTCTAATGCTGACAGAATGTACTCTGCCCTTTTTGCTTGGCTACAATTGGCTACAGGTTGCAAAGTTCTCGGCATTCGGCCTGATCTCATTTCTTTTCATAGAGGTTAGTATACGAACTGCATCTTTAACGCATCCCTTGGTTGCATAGAAACAAATAATGGGATTATACATTTCAGGTGTCCTTGTAACTCCCTGAGAAGAGATGTGCTCAATCAAGTTGTACACTTTCTCAAGATTTTCTAACATTGAATAAGCTTTAACAAGGGAGGCATAGTCCCTTGAGTTTCCTTATGTAACATACCGAACTGCCATGTTGGACACTTGCAATCTCTAGCTGTATTGCATGAATCTTGGCATTCATTGCTCTATGGAAGAACTGTTCCCGAGAAAGACTTCGGACCTGCTTTAAATATGCATCCACAGGGATGGCACCCTCCTACACAGCTTTATCTAGAGAATATATTACATCTTCTATGGCAAGATCATCTGAGGTGCAATCAAGCATTTGCATATGGCTCAAAAACTTCATCAATATCTATATCTCTTACTGATTTGTCATGGTTGGCCAGCCAGCTTTCCAACATCAGTATTTGTAAGAATGACTTGAAGGTGCTGCTCCAGAGCCTCTTTCTCCTTCCTCATTTCCTGCACACCCAGCTGCATTTGATTCTCTCTTTGCTTTAGCTGCCCTTGCACAGTGACCAACTCATCTTGAACTACCAGTCGTAAAGCATGATTTGGTGCCATGTCTTCCCTCCTTGGTGCTTTTTCGCATGATATACAAGCATTCATTCACACACATGCAGAGATAAATGCACACAGATAATATTATTTACAATGGAACGAAGTCCCGGCACACACACAGGTTTGAGAAGATAAATGAAAACACACTTATAGGAAAACTAGGGTTCATATACACAAAAACATGTAAGCCACACACAGAACAAAATGCAAACACAAGGACTAGCTATGCGCAAAGTAACAAATGTCACACACACAACCTTTCTAGTGAATTCCACACCTCGGATGCGTAGCAGCACAACATCCACCCCGTCTGATCCTATGCATCCTCTGGATGGGCCAACTGCCCATGATCATTGTCGTCAAGATCCATGAACAAATCAACCTCTTCGTTGTCTATTTCCGGTATATCAACAAGGTTATCTGTCATATCATCTGTCTCTTCTACTGGAGTTTCTTCTTGTTTCTCTTCTCTTGAAAATTCTTCCAATGCATAATCCTCCTCATCTCATTACTTGAAAATCTTGATTCTTTTTCCTGCAATGGGCACTCTAAGCATTGTCCCATCCAATTCTGTCAGCTCATATGTTGCATTGTCAAAGACATGTTTGACTATGTACGGCCCAAACCATCTTTTCACCATCTTCTAAAGTGCAGTATACTGATTTTCAAGGCTGCTATCAAAGACTAATAACCAGTCTCCCTCTTCTATTGCTCTAGGCCGCAAGTGATGCCTGCTATACAGTGATCTTACCCACACAACCATACCTGCAGAAAATTTCTTCCAATAAGAACTTACACACTGCACTAGTGGTCTTCGTTCTCAAAGGTTTGCCCTCAACATGATTGGCAATATCCTCTCTAGCCAATACAATATATCTCATCTTCCATAGACCCATCGGCATAGTAACCAAGTCAACTACCCACTTATAATGAATACATAGCGGATAGGTCAGGTTAAGCTCGTCTCCATGACGCACTGAGGAATACATCTGAGAGTCTCTGCAAGTCTCTACAAAGTGAGAAACATCTATGTACATGCCTTTTCCACCAATAATTTTCCTTGATTTTCTCATAAGTAGCCCACACTCCTCTATGACCATCCCAAGGACTCTCATGAAACTCTCTCATAACCTATAACTGGGTCTCTTTATCGCAAACAACCTGCAAGGGTAATCCACCTCTTTTCTTCAGGTGCTTCCAAAGAAATCCGTCCTTGAGAAAATAACCATAAGATTTTCTTCTGATCTTTTTGAACTCTTCATCTATCCATTCATCTCTTTTGCCTAGTGTACTAAGGTACTTGCCAATCTGCAATCAATCTCCAGCATAGAGTTCTTCTATGAAAACCACAATATCATAGACATGGAAAACATGATCAACCATAGTGGCTGAAATCTATGCATCATCCTCTTCTGCAAGTAGTGTCTCCTCATCATCATGTCTGGTTCTAGACAGCATATCTGCCACCACTGGATTATCCTTCCTTGCTATGTGTTTAAATTTTGGATTTAATGACTTGATGTATGCAATCCATCTCAGCATAGCTATGTGCAGAGTAGAGCAACTCGTAATCATACCTATCAATGGCAAGAAATCTGTCTCTACCACAACTGGGGCTCCAATAAAATACTCCTTGTTGCATTTGAGAGTCGTAACAATCCCCAGTAATTCCCTCTTGATATGCAGATACCTCCTTTGTCTCTCGTTTAGGACTTTTGCTCCAAACCGAATAGCGTACCTGTTTCCATTTGCATCATCTTGACCCACAACCCAACCTATCCCAATTGGACTAGAGTCATTTGTCAATACATTAGGCCTTTCACAATTATAATCCGCTTTCTTGAGAGTAGGAGCAGTCTGCAATAACTTCTTCAATTTCCTGAGACTAGTGTCAACTATCAATACAATAGGCCTTTCACAATTATAATCCGCTTTCCTGAGAGTAGGAGCAGTCTGCAATAACTTCTTCAATTTTTGCATGGCTCTAGTGTGGCTCTCATCCCAATAAAATTTCTACCCCTTTCAAAAGTAGCTGATATAAACAATCTACTATGTGTGCAAAATGGGGTATCCAAATCATGTAAAACACACACGCTCCAATGAATCTCCGTACCTCTGAAGTGCTAGAATAATACTCCGTGATCTTTCCTATAGCATCCACCTTCGTAGGTAAAGGTTTCCTGCCATAATACCCACACATATGTCCAACAATGACGACCTCATTTACTCCAAAAATAGATTTCTGCCCTGATAGTGTCAAGTTCACTTCTTCTAACCTGGCCAAAATCTTTTCACAAGCTGCAATATGATCAGCCACAAAGTATCTGCATTCCTGGTCATTTAGACTCTCATTCTTCTCTTCTTCTCTGCACCCCTTAATGGGAACATCATCCAAGAAAGGCATGGTAAGCTGAGGTATGTACTCACAAAGGACCTTATGCATGGCATTCATCATATGTGCAAGAGAATTAGTGGTACCTTGAGGCAAGGTACACATTCTGACAAGCCCAATAGGAGTTCTCATAGTGGTTAGGTCCCTGCTTTCCAAGGCCAACTGAAACTCATCATATCCCGAATACAAGTCACCTAAAGAATAGATGGCACATCCAGCAAATGCTTCTTCAAACTCATCCACAACTGGACCTATACCAACATTCATGATAGTAACTCTGTTTACTAGCTGGATGTCCTGTATAAATGGGAGAGTACCATTCTTCTTTGGAACCGTAAACCACCTATTTGAGTACGGTGCAGATGATGGCTCTAGGATTCCCATCCTGATTTTTTCATTCAACAAGTCAACTAGCTTTGGCAGGTGTGCCCTAGGCACTGGAATATGTCAGAGGTTCCATGGAATATTAGGGATAGTAAAGATCATCATAGGGGCAATAATATCCAGATTCACACATCCAATCTGATGCTAGAAGAAAGCAAACCCCCTTTCATGTTGCTCAAGCATATCCTGAAAGCACTGCTTCTCTGAGGGTAGCAAGAAATCACCATTTCCAATTTTTAATTCAGCAAGAGTCTCTACTATACATTTATGGCCTATATGCTATAGGTTCCTCAAAATTGGCTACTTGGTAGCCCTCTCTATTTGCTGATCATTGTCAGGTGGAAGCGGTCTAGCTAGCGGCTTCACCTTCTTATCCACAGTCTTGTATTTCTGTCAACCCTGGCTTCATTATGATCCTCTACACTACTCAAATCTTGCTGTAAATCAGCAATTCTGCCCTATGGTTGGCTGAATATCCTCAACCCTCTACTCTATGGACTGCATAGGAACAGCCCTAAACTCTGGATGCTGAAATATTTCAATAGTAAACTCTGTTGGCTGAACATTTTCAGCCCTCTGTGTCTCTGTAGGCTGATCATAATCAACCGGAAACTTTGTTTGCTAAATTTCTTCAGCACTCAACACTTTATGTTGAGTCATCTCAGCCTTTGACTCTATCTGTGACACAAAATCTGAAATTTCATGAAACATATCCAGGGACTGCACTGATACATTACTAAGACAAATTTTCATATAAACTTTCAGCATATTTTCTATCTCTGTCATCGTATCTGCACAAACCACACTATCATACATCCCATCTATATGCTCAATATCCTCTAAAATACCTACATTTTTCAAATCTTTCTCCTTCCTGCATATGTACTGCCTGGCAGCTCTAGGCAATTCAGAAATCTTTTGATAACTCATCGAACTGTTTGCTGAAATTCCAATAAAATTGGAGGAGAAAACATTGCTGCCAAGAGGCGAGAACTCCAATCTCCTCTACTCTGTACCACTGTCGTCTCGCGGGACAGCGGTACCTAATGAAAATCTGAATCCCTTGCACTGGGCAAAGGTGCATCTTGAAGAGTATCCTTGTTTCTAGCATGATTTACACACACAATCATAAACTGGACTGCTCTCATACCATCTTTACTGCGAATCCATGCATAAGCAAATCCGTCATCCATTACTTTCGTCTCCATACGCATCTCTATGATGAATGGTTGTCCTAGGATTATGGGGTAAGAGAATGAATCCTGCACAATGAAATGGAAATCCTCCTCTACATCTCAAATAGAAATCCTGACGCTGGGACATGTAGCATACAAATCACCTGCAGTGTTGTTGGTGGCTCTCATACGCCACCTATGCTCTGCATCCATAGGCCATCTATTACTTTCTAAACTCCACGAACTATGAGATTAATCTCTGAACCATGATCCACCAAAGCAACATAAGGCACCTATTTCTCTCCAATTTTTACCATTGTTTCTATAGTTTCCCTAGCCCAATGACTCTGCGAAAAGTGACTGTGCGGTACCAAGATAGGCTCATTAGTTTCAGTATAATGCATAGGCTGAACCCTCTTCTCTATCTGTGGAAAAATAGAAGCATTCTCGATCGTAACCTCATCCTCATCCTCATCCAACTCCCCAATCAAAACTCCCTGTGTATCAGTAGGCAATGTATGTCTTTTTCTCTTCACGACTTCTTGGAACTGATCTTGAAACTCTCATTTCGAGATGCCCAAAACCTTAGAAATAGTAAAAGTCACCTCATTGCCAAGTATCTTGTCATTAAAGATTTTCTTCATGTTTGTAGATGTCTCAATATCGGGCATTAATCTAAATCCTGGTTGCTTTCTCTGTCTAGGCTCATGCCTCTTTTCTTTCTTTTGAGCATCCTCCATTTGTTGTTCTGGCCCTGGTCTCAAAGGCGGCCCTGCAGTATAGGTGGAGTAACAAAATCACCCCCTCTAGTCTCTTTAGCTGCATTTGGATTCTCTTCATCTCTCTTATGCTTCTCCTCAATAAGTATATTTGCTCCCTGAGATTTAGCCAAGTAGGCATAAATAGTGTACCTGTCAATACGCAAATCCCAACCTGTCTCAGATCTGATGCTAGAACCTGCAATAATCAAAACATTCTGCTAGATTTTCCCCTTGTTTGTTGTCTCTATAGCATAGGTTCATAATGTTGACTGACTCTCTAAACCTTTCTCAATCTGGACTCCATATGTAGAGGCATCTCCTCTAGCTTCCACATAAGAAGTACGCACAGCCATGTCATCTATTAATTTCTTCATTCCGCCATTCCCAAAATTGGTAGCAAGCGGAGCTCCTATTTCAGTCAACCAGATCTTTCCATCTTGTCCCCAAAATACAAAATTCTTCCTCCTGCATCTTGAAAAGATTCGCAGTCCTTGCAATGCTGATGGTCCATACTATCACACCAAATACATCTTTGATCTCTCCTAGGTGCACTATGAGTACTCCTAGGTACAGTAGGAGCACCAGAAAAAATAGTAGGTGCGGTCGAGAAAAACTGCTCTTTTAATTTTCCCACCAATTCTGCTTTAACTGACTCCTGTGTCAAATCCATTATGCCTTTGATTATGTCATCAAGAGAGAAAGGAACCAAAGGAGCGGATGATTTTGGAGCAGAAGGAGCCGGCATTGGTCTAGGAACTGGAGGAACGGGAGGATTAGAAACAGTAGGCACTGGCATAGGCCAAGCAATTGGCTGAGGAAGAGAAGAAATAACAGGGGTAAAAGCAGACATAGGAGCAGAAGATGACGTCGGAGTCATAGATCCATTCTGTAGGCGGGTCTTCCATATCTGCCTCTTGCTCAAAGTTGAGACCGCATCCTGAGCGTCCTACCAATCTGTTTTAAGACCCATAGGCTTTGTGCAATCCTCAAGAAGCTCTCCTAATTATTCCTAAAGAGCAGGATCTGTAGCTTGCAAGAAAAGCTCAACTTTCTCAATATCCAATGCTCTTTGTTCAATGGCATCAAGCTGACTATACCTCTCTTCAAATTCTCGTATCAATTCTGAAGTAGCTAGACCTTTGTTTGGCATGTAGACCCACTCTCGAAATGGCCGCCATGTAGCCATCCCAAAGTCCTCAAGAAAATACTTCTCTTTCAGGGCCTTCTTAAAATGTTGCCAATGTGAAATTTGAAGGAAAAGATTGCTCACTTTTACCCTCAAGGCGGGTGTGACAAGGGGAAGAAAATATTTGCTCATAAGTCCTGTCGGTACTCCAAAAAATCCCATCTTAATCTCATACGGCTTCAAATAAGCTGATACATTACGGCCATCAAATAGCTTCTTTTCATTTTCAACTGCTTCAATTGCCTTAGTCGTGCTGATTGGATTCTCTTGCTCTGAATATAGTTGCCTTTGTTGAGACAACTGTTGTTGATGTAACAAATGTTGCTCCTACATATACAATTGTGTTTGTTGATTTTGAAGTTGCATATACATAGACATATTTTGCAAAATATGCTTTAAATCATCTGCAAAATATGCTTTAAATATGACGGAGTTGAAGTAGAGGACAAAGTAGGAATCGTAGAAGGGGCGGAAGTTGATGTTGAAGTATCTCCCATCCTGATTTTTTTTTAAATGTGACGCTTTCACGTCGGGTTCACCAAAGATGTCAAAGGGTTTTTGAAAACAAAGTCGTGACCTCAAAGGTCCTTGAGAAATTCCAAGACGGAAGATCAAGCGAAGCAAATAATCAAGATAAATATGATGCCAAGCAACAATTGTAATACCACCAAGTTATCACTCTGAGCATAGAGAGACATCATAACAAAACCACATGTGACCTATGCAATTGACCCATGCCATGTATACAAGCTCTTATTAGAGTCCAAGCTTATGAAAAGCAAGATTTTAGATGCACACAATTGACAACATTTTTGGCCTACTTTGCATCATCTATATGTGATTGCAATAGTTGATAAATCTGTGCCATCCTCTCATGAGCAATATGATAACTGAGAATAGTTCTTCAAATCATGACGATTAGACTCCTAAAAATGACGACTTTGTAAACATAATCAAGCTTCTGATTATAATTGTTGTAGTTGGCCATGCTGCAAAATTGATTGAAGACGATGAAGGGAACCAAGCGCAACCATCGAAATCTTTACTTTCCTAACAAGCTCAATAGGATCAGCAGCACGAGCAAAGAGGCATGAAGATTTGCCATGTTTCTCGAGTACTCGCATGGCTCACTGGGCACAATCATAACTTGTAGCAGCTGGTTCTAGAAATGAAACAGCCTTGAGTACTTATTACCCACATTGTCTACGAGATGGCTGCCAACAAATCCTACAATCCCTAACCAGCACTCGTAGAGATTTGTGCTTTAGGCCCAAAGATATTTTGGCCCAGGATTCACCATATTTCCCGCATAGAGTCCACCACTACTCTATCTCACGATCCGCTATATCAAATTGAAGAACTTGCACCTAGCCTAACATCTCCAATGATGGATGCACTTGAAGCTACGAGCCCTAGAGACGAAATCTGAGGTGATTGATGGCTTGTCCCATTTCAAGTATCAACAAGCCCAAAGTTACCATCGCAGAGGTTTGGAAGAGCTTTCAAAGCAGCCACACCCACTCAATTTGGTTGGAACAAGCATCCTTATCCATCCTTCTCGCTTTTTCATTGTTGCTCCAACAGTCGTCAACACAATCTTCTAACATGTCATTTTCATCATTTTCTACTGATCAGAGTTCGTCGTCGACTTCCTTTGTCTTCCACTTCAACTTCTTTGTCTCATTCTGCCCTTCGAAATCACAGAGCTCATCGATGCTTCGTCTCGTTAGTTGCTGTAGTGTCCTCTGATTGTCGCAGAGTCTTTATCTTTGACTCCAGCTCCTTTGCAACATATTGTGCCTCTTCGTTCCCTGACCTCCGTTCCTGCAATTGTGATTGCCATTTATAATTGTCCGCCTCCCGAAAAAAACTTCCCAAAAATCCATGAAAGCATAGTCGTTCTCCATCATCTTCTGCCTTCGACGTTAGTGTCCCTTCCCAATTATTTTTTAACATGTGCCTCTCTATCATGCCTTAGAGAGTTCACCCCTCAGGACAGCGGCCATGCTTTTTGTGCCTATCCGAGTGTATATTTCTTCCTGGATCAACGGAGCTCTCGATAATTCCTGGACTAATCACTAAAAAATCTTTTTCGATAAAAATCTTGCTATCCCCCTCCTTTCTAATGCTGACAGAATGTACTCTGCCCTTTTTGCTTGGCTGCAATTGTTATGAGAAGCACACGCGTGAATCAAGGTTGCAAAGTTCTCAGCATTCGGCCTGATCTCATTTCTTTTCATAGAGGTGAGTATACAAATTGCATCTTTAAAGTGTCCCTTGGTTGCATAGAAACGAATAATGGGATTATACATTTCAGGTGTCCTTGTAACTCCCTGAGAAGAGATGTGCTCAATCAAGTTGTCCGCTTTCTCAAGATTTTCTGACATCGAATAAGCTTGAACAAGGGAGGCATAGGCCCTTGAGTTTCCTTATGTAACATACCGAATTGTCATGTTGGACACTTGCATCTCTAGCTGTATTGCATGAATCTTGGCATTCATTGCTCTATGGAAGAATTGTTCTCGAGAAAGACTTCCGACTTGCTTTAAATATGCATCCACCGGGATGGCACCCTCCTGCATAGCTTTATCTAGAGAATATATTACATCTTCTAGGGCAAGATCAGCTGAGGTGCAATCAAGTATTTGCTTGGAGAGCCCATCACATGGCTCAAAAACGTCATCAATATCTATATCTCTTACTGATTTGTCCTGGTTGGCCAGCCAGCTTTCCAAAACATCAGTATTTGTAAGAATGACCTGAAGGTGCTGCTCCCGTGCCTCTTTCTCCTTCCTCATTTCCTGCACACCTAGCTGCAATTGATTCTATCTTTGCTTTAGCTGCCCTTGCACAGTGAGAAACTCATCTGCTGTAAAACATGATTTTGTGCCATGTCTTCCCTCCTTGCCGCTTTTCTGCATGATATACAAGCATTCATTCACATACAGGCAGAGCTAAATGCACACAGATAATATTATTTACAATGGAATGAAGTCCCAGCACACACACGGGTTTGAGACGATAAATGAAAACACACTTATGAGAAAACTAGGGTTCATATACACACAAACATGTAAGCCACACGCAAAACAAAATGCAAACACAACAAGTAGGTATGCACAAAGTAACGAATGTCACACACACAAACTTTTTGGTGGATTCCACACCTCGGATGCGCAGCAGCACAATATCGTGTATTTGCATTGCATTGGAATATGCCAATACAAAGTGATTAGGGCAAAGAAGGAACTCAAATTCGCTCTATCGTGTTGTGTTGGTCCAGGCTTTATTGCGAAGCAAGGAGGAGAAGTTCAAGGCTTCCATCTCGTCTCTATTACGATGTGATGGAAGTTAGATGTCTTCATGTTTATCTTCCTTATCGTGCCATGTGGGTTTCAATGGCCAAGAAAAAAATAACTGCAAGGAAGGCCTTGGTGAAGAAATCTTCTGAAGAAGGTCCTGAGCTAAGTGTTTAAGAGACAATTGAAGAAATTGTTGTCCTTGTTACACAAGCTAGTAAAGTTTCTTCAAGTGAATCCTTAGAGAACAAGTTGTGTGGTGAGTTTGAGCACTCAGCTTCTCCTCACTCTCAGGTTCCTTCCCAAGGAAGCCCCTATGAGGAAAAAGAGAAAGTCAAGATGGTTTTACATGCAGAGGTGTTTTGCAGAGATCAAGAAAGCTCAAAAGTCAACTAGTCACCTCATTCTTAAGGTTTCCATTTTTAAACTGGTCAAAGGAGATATCTCGTAGGTTGTCCTCTGTTGCTTCTGTGGATGACCTCAACAAGAGATAGAACCTATCTACCCTACTATGCTTGCAAGAGGCAGCAAATGAATTTTTAATAGATTTTGCAAATGATGCTTATATTGCAACTGCCCATGCACATCAAATTACATTAATGAATAAAGATTTTAGTATGGTTAGCACACTTAGATATAGGTTTGAAAAAGTTTTGAAACCTCTTCCATCAAGTGATCAAAAGGCATTTAAAATCCTCAATGTTCCACCTAGGAGAAAGTAGAAAGAGCCACTAGCAATCAAGATTGAAGAGGTTACCCATTTGTATCCTACAAGGGTTTCAAGTGAGCATGAAGTTGTCTTGCAGGAGAAAAGCAAAGAGGTAATAGAAGATGAGGATCTAATTTGGCAGAGAAAGATTTTGTGTCTTGGCCAAGTGAACTATGAGAGGATGGGAAAAGTATATGGCCAAATGGTCGTGAATGTTTCTGTTAGTCCTGAGAAAGAAGACTACCTCAGTATTTCTCCATAGGATAAGATCGTATTTGAGAAAAAGGATACTCAACTAGCAGATTCAATATTTTATTATTGTTTGAGGTAAGGTCTTTTACTTCTCTTTATTTATAATGAATTTTTCCAAGGGTCCTTATGTTGCACTCATTCTCTTATTCATACTTTACTTTGTATACATGGCATATGTTGATTCTCTTAGCATTGATATTGCAAAGGGTATATTTGTTATTGATCCACTTCTCTTTGTGGAATTTTTTTTCAAAATTTGATTCAAATATTGCAAGGTTTTTTAAGGACTTTGATAGTATCACAAACCATCTTTTTTTTTTCCATATATTGAAATGTACTTTCTTCAACGTTCTATCTCTGATGATTTGTCTTTAAGATTGTTTCTCACTTGTGTTTTGGTTTGCAGAGGACACTAGAGCTTAATCTATATCGACATTCCTACAAGAGAGGTCATTTTTATGAATTTTCTTTCAAGAAATCCATAGCCAATCAAAAATGTATTGTCAATAAATACTCTTTATTTTATATTTTATTGAATAAAGTTCATAGTATTCGCTAACAAGTTAATATGTGCAGTGCTGCTAGAGTTGTTACTACTCACTTGGACACCAACTTTCAAAGCATTGTTGATCCTTAGAGACCTTTCAAGTTTCTGCTTCAAGAGGTTTGATTGAAAAATGATGTACATAGTTTTGGTTGGAGAGTGGTTTCAAATGCTTCGAGGATAATAGATTCAAAGTTACTGAATGTAGAGGGTGTGAATGTAAGTTTCCTATGCTTTATCCTTTTCATAATGAAAGTCTCTTGCTACTTCAAATAACTTGTGTGCTTTGTTACAGTGCAGAGACTACCTTGAGTCATACATGTGGTGGATACGAGAGAGGTGTATTGAACTATTTTTAGATAGGGCAATTATACTGGTGGACCCAGATTCCCCTCTCCCAGCTAAAAATTCCAAAGGACAAGCAACAATGAATGGCAAAGGCAAGAAAATGGCAACCACCAAGAAAAAGAAGTCTCCAAGGTCCAAACAAAAGGGGCCCAAAATGAAGGACATGCCTAAGCTTTCTCTATTGAAATTTAGTCCATCCCCTCTAAAGCCTAAGGAGAAAAGAATGCCTGAGGTAATTAAGTTCTTGGAGCAACCAAGGAAAAAACCTACTAAGAGGAAACTAGTGATGACAAATGAAAGTATGGAAGACGAAGCAACTTTTCCAAAGAAAGAGAGAAGTCTTAAGGATAGAGAAGCTATAGATCAAGGAGAAGCTAAAGAATATCCTTATAATTACCAGTTTATCTATTTGTATTGAAGTAACAGTCCCCTTGTGCATACATTTGTAGTGCAATATTCAAATCCAAAATGTAATGATATGTCATTTTCATCTTATCCATGAAAGATGATTTTTGTTCATAGAATCATAGAGAATTCTAAAGTATGTACCAAGTCTTTCCTATTAAATTGTACTGCAATTTTTAAACTCATGATATAATGAAATCATTTTGGTCCACAAATGACGATTTGTTATTCATAGAATCACTACAAAGATTATACCAAGATTTTTTTAAATAGTACTTATCCATAGGTATATTCCATGTTTATGGCATCAATATCTCTGAGCAAAAGAAAGATTCAAAATTATTTATACATGCATATTTATGGTCCGAAACTCACAACATTAGGAGGAAGATAACTCATACATGATATAGAGCTCTCAGCTCTTTTTCCAATTACATTACCATTTACCTTGAACTTATATCTAGGAGTAACATTCTCTAGAAACTCCAAGGTGTCTCTTACATCCTTAAGTATCCACTTTGAAGTAATGTTCACCTCCTTTACTTCTTGTGTGATAACTTGCACTCTAAGTTTCAATGACTTACAATCAATATCTGAATCTAAAGGAACCCAAGCCCAATCTAAGTTTGTATCTTCTGTAATCAAAACCTATAATAAGAGATTGTCGAGATATATTATAGGATAAACCCAATGATTGAGGGCACACATTGCACCTTATAAAGTCACCTTTGTGGTCAAATTCCTTGACTTTCCAACATATAGACCTAAAATTTTGTCCAAATCTTCCTTTGGAAAATTTCTGTTTAGCCATCAAACCTTCCTCCATTGTAAACATGTTTTAAAGCAAGCTACAAAAACATGCAAGGGTAAAAATCACGATAAGCGTACTCTTCTCAAGATCCTTCCAAGAGTCATAGCCTTTTGAAAATCTTGAGAAATATTGAATTTAAAACTCTCCATTATTGCTTCATCAGGTATCTCACAATCCAAAGATGAGAGGCTTGGTAACTATAGATCTTCAAGGTATCCATACACACGTGCTCTTGAAGAAACCACATATTGTGCATAATATAAAAAAATTCCACTTTCATGAAAAAATCATGGTCTGATCAACATAAATAATGTCTGCAAATTCTTTATGAATGGCATGGAATGTTCTACTCAGGCTCTCCACAGGTTGCCACTCGAAACTTATTGATGGAAAGATATCTACAACCAAGAATCCATTATTTAGCATATGCTTCAAAAAAAACAAAATACTCACGTAAACCTCACAACTCAAACTTACAATGTGCTTGCTAAGAAAAACATTCCCATGGAGCCAAATGCATATATCTAGCCATTGTAAAAATGTTGCACCAAATCAAACCAGTCTTGAGGCATGGTTTTGAAGGCAAAGATACGTCCCTTCTAATGATATTAGATATCCCCTTATTTTGTTTTTGTCGCTCTGTGAGAGCCCTTGCAACATAGTAGCATTGTAACCCAATCATTTATAGTAAATGTTTTGGGCTCCCATTCTCCATTTGTCCTCTTGCTATACATGGTGCAAGAGTTTATGGAATGAGAAGGATGCCTTATAGATGCCATATAAAAGACAATGAGTATGCAGACAATGTGTAGAGAAAGAAACCTAAAAATAGAGGTCAAAGAGACAAATTAAAAATACTACGAGCGCTAAGAACTTTGAAAATTATCTCGATTCTCAAAATGGTCTTAATTAACTTAACTTTGACATGTCTTCATCAGAGGTTTTGACAGCTTTTGCTAGTTAATAGGGGCCATTGGGACTACCAAAACCTGTCACGGTTTGAAGATTTCAACTACATAGGAGGGGAGAACCACAAAATGAACTCTACTATCTCAAAAGCAAAGGAGACAATAATACCATATTTTTTTCCATGTGGCAAAATCTCTTTGGTCCTTTCATTAATCCACAGATTAACAAAAGTATTGTTTTTAACATTTTTTAGCCCTAGTGCCTTTCATCAGGAGCCTTATTTGCATCCAATTCTACTCTATTAGCAACCAGTTTACCAACACAACCATACATGCAAAATACTTCTTCCAATAAGAACCTACAAATTGCTTGAGTAGTCTCGGTAGTACTAAGAGCTCAACCTTCCACTTGATTTGTTAAGTCTTCTCATGCAAGCACAAGATATCTCATATTCCATAAACCTGTAGGCATGGTAACCAAATCAACTACCCACTTGTAATGCATAGACAATGGATAGGTAAGTTGCAACCCATCTCTATGCTTTACTATGGAATATATCTAATAGAGACACTACATGATTCCACATAATGCTCCAAATCTTTATACAGTTTTTTCCATCAATACTTCTCTTTGATCTTGGAAAATGTGCCCCAAACTCCTCTATGTCCAACCCATAAGCTTTCATGAAACTCTTGAATCACCTATTGTTGAGAAGCCCTATCTCCCAATACACGTACTAGAGCTCCTCTCTTTTTATTTTCCATCTTTCAAGAAAAAGCCATAATATTTTCTTTTAATCCTTTCAAATTCATCTTCAGATCACTCAACCTTCTTTGTCATGAGGCTGAGATATTGGCCTATTTTTAGCCCATCATCTTGATACAACTCTTCCAAAAACTATGTTCTCACTGAAGCATTGCACTGATGATGCTTTCTCTCTATTGCCCATCTCTTATCCATGGCTGTAAGCTCTTTTTTTACTGCTAAAATCCATGTGATAATAGTTGTACTAACTCTAGTAACAACAGCTGTATACTCATTCCATGCTATCATAAAGTCTTTTTCAGCATCTATCACATCATCATCCATTAGCTCCTCTTCATCATTAAACCTTGCTCATGAAAGCATGTCAGCCACGAGGTTTCCTCTATCTACAATATGTTGAAAATTAGGGTTTAGTGACTTTATATATGAAATTCACCATAACATAGAAATATCAAGAGTTAAGAAATTTACTATCATGCCCAATAGAGGTAGAAAATCAGTCTCTACCACTACATGAGCTCCCATAGAATACTCCCTATAACACTTAAGGGCTGCTAGTACACCCCAAAGCTCTCTTTTGACTTGAGAATGTTGCCGTTGTCGTTCATTGAGGATCGTTGCTCCAAACCAAATGGCATACTTATGCCCATCAGCATCATCTTGACCCATTGCCCAACCAATGCCAATGGGGGTTGTATCCATGGTGAGAGTAATAGGATTTCCATTCTCATAATTTGCTCTCTTTAGTGTTGGGGTTGAAATCAATAAGCTCTTTAACTTCTGAACTACCTTCATATGTTGTTTACCCCACCAAAACGTTTTCCCTTTTCTCGCTTTCAGCCACATGAGCAAAATGTGGAATTTATATAAATTAAAAGACACATACACCCAAAAATTTTCTCACCTCAGATACACTGGAATATGTCTCCCGCATCCTACTTATGGCATCAATATTTACTCATGAGGGCTTTCTCCCATATGGTCCACACATGTGCCTAACAAGAAATACTTCTTCCACTCCAAAAACCCACTTTTCTCCTGACACAATTAAATGCACTTCTTCAAGACAACTCAAAATCCTGTCACAATTAGCAATATGATGAGCCACAAATCTTCTACATCCATACTCATTCAACTCTTCATTCTTCTCATAGATATCACATCCTTTGATTGGCACATCATGAAGAAAGGGTAAGGTCAACTGAGGAATATACTCCCTCAAAACTTTATGCATAACATTCATCATATGTGCCACTGAATTGGTTGCTCCCTGTGGAAGCGTACACATCCTAACCAATCCAAGTGGTGTCTTCTTGGTAGTGATATCCTGACTTTCTAATGCAAGCTTGAACTAATCATATCATGAATATAAATCTCTCATAGAGTAAATTGCCTTGCTTGCAAATGCTTATGCAAATTCATCCACTATTGGGCCTGATCCAACATTCCTTATGGTGACTTTATTCATTGGTTTTAAATTCTGTATAAACCTCAATGAACCATTCTTATTTGGAAACAGTAAACCACCGATTCGAATATGGAGGTGAAGAAGACTCCAAAATCCGCATTTTGATCTTCTCGTTCAAAAGCTTCAGAAGCTTAAGCAAATATGCCCAAGACAATGGAATAGGCTTTAAAGTCGATGGCACATGAGATACTATAAAGATCACCATAGGTGCAACTATGGTCATCCAATTTCATCTGGCTAAAATGCGAAGGCTTTCCCATGCCTTGTCAACATCTACAAGAAATAAGCTCTTTCTATAGGCAAAATGAAGCTTATATTTCCAATTTTCAGCTTTTGTAAAGTTTCAACTGTAAATTTATATCGTAATCCATGTGGATCCTGCAAACTAAGGCTGTTAAGACATTTTTTCAGTCAACCCATCACTTTCAGTTGGTAAAGGAAAAGTCACATGCTTAACCTGATTTGGAACCATTTTGTACTTTGTATCCATCCTTGCTTTAGCCTTGTTTTGTAGCCCATATTGTAGTCCATAACATTCATACTTAGCAAACTCTTGAATGACTTCATACATCTCTAAAGTATCAACGTAAATAACCGCTTTTTTTGCCTTGTTTTCAGCATTAATTGCTACAAAAAATTTAGCCATTGTATCAACATCAACCAGCCTTGAAAATAGCCTTGAAATACCTTCATTAGCAACCATCAAATCATATGTCTTCTGCTCTTTTTTAAGCCCATCCTAGATATTTCTTTTCAACCCTCCACATGGTTGAAATATTCTTAAAACTTCCAAGACTACATGATGTCCATTCCTGCAATTCAGACACAACACAATTTTCCCCATTCTTGGAGGCGTAATTATCTTCTTAGAGGCACTACCATAGCCTCTCCACTTATAGCAGTGTTGCCTAAAATCCCTTAAACTCTAGTACATTAGGTGGCATGGGATTATCCCAATTGCGGGGATGATTCACACAAGCAATGAGAATTTGTATTTCCTTTGTATTGTCTTTATTCCGAAAACCCGAGCATATGAAGAACCATCATCCAAGGCTTTTGTTTCCATCCTTGATTTTGAAATATAGGGATACCCCAAAATCACTGGATAACTACATAAATCCCGCACAAAAAAATGATATTCATCCCTAACATCTCAAATAGTCACGGGTACATTCAGACAAGCCACATAAAGATCCCCTAATGAATTGTTTGTTGGCCACATGCGCCATCCTAGATCTACATCAATCAGCCAACCTCCATTCTCATACAAGCTGTGTGCCATAACATTGATTTTGGAACCATGAGCGAAGAGAGCTATGCAAGGCATCTCTCTTTCTTACTTTAACAATTGTCTGCTCAGCCTGCTCCAAATCAGCATTACATGCATCATCATATTCTCTCTAAAATTTTTTCTCTATCTTTGTCAACCTGCATCAATGCTGCCAAAACTTCACCATCAACGTGTCTTTTTCGTTTTAGCATATCAATGATTGCATCGTGAAATTCACACTTCGTGATTCCAAGAACTTTGCCAAGTGTGAATTCCACTCTACTGTCAAGTATGTGACCGTCCAAGACCATTTTAAGGTTTGGCCACTCTCAAGATCCAATTGTAGGGTTGCTTGCCCCTTTTATTCCCTTCGTGTTTCTTCTCTTGAGATACATATTGTGAGAAATGCGGGATCTAGAGCATGGCAAAGGCGGAAGCTATGGAGGATGAAATGAGAAGTGTGGACTCATGATAGAGAAGACAAAGACACTATTTGTTACACAAGTGAATTAGGTTCCAAGATTGAGACTTGGACTCATAAACACAATCTTGTGTATGTGGACAATGACATTGACACTTCACTGAAAAGAAAAGAGTACTATCATTGCATTAAGAAAAAAGGAAGCAAGTACAATGCTTTATAGAAAAGTAGGAAACTGCAGTAGGCACCCTTGTGCATATGGGATAAGTTAGCCTGCATATCCTTGACCCTGAGGCTCCATACAAAGAGGCTGTTTAGTGAGTGTGATTGCTGATTCTCAACACCCCTCCTCAATCACAACTAGAAAGGCACAAAGTGTGTAGAGGCTGTAATGAGAACCACCTGCAAAGTGTGGGCATACCACAAACATGGCAAAACGCCAGAGGCTGTCGCAGAAAAGGCTAAGTGTGGGTACCATAAACATGGTGGACATCTAGAGGCTATAACAGGGGCCTCACAAAGTGTACAAGGACCGTAATGCCAAGTTACATAAGGATTTTACAAAGCTTATGGCAGGAAGCATTAGGGCAAGGAAGTACAAGGCTTTTAAAACAGTCTATCAGAATTATGAGAGTACAAGGACTGATGAGTCTTGTCCTTCCGATCCTGGTGGTCTTCATCTTCATCTTCTTCTTTCTTTGCTCCATTTTCTTCTTCTTCTTTGACTGCGAGTAGATAGGCCTTTTGGGATCTCTTTCTTGCGTGGCAGAACTTCTCGGTGTGTCCGTTCCTTTTGCAGAAGTCACAGAAGAGTTGATCCTTCTTGCCTTTGTACCTGTTGTTTGAGTCCCCTCCTTGATGTGTGGCACTGACTTTGGTTAACTTGAGAAACTTGGAACTTGAAGTGAAGTTGAAGCTTTGGAGCTCAAGTCTATGAGAGGTCTTCAAATCTTCAATGGGTCTTTAAGTGCTTCAGAGATCTCCCCTCCTTGATTTGATGGACAAATGTTGTTGAAGACTAATCAAATCAATGAATCAAAGTGGTAGGGTTTAGCTTGACTCAAGCCAATGAGGAAAATCAAGTGAAATGAAAGCTTGAGACAAAATAGCTATGGAGTCCCACAGTTAGGGTTTTCAGCCTGACTGGTTTTTCTGCTACATCAGCCCATAAACACGATCATCCGGCGTCAAACTCGAGCTGGAGGTAGCTTAGGTCATGGGCTTACAAAGCCCTATGGTTGCAGGACACGGCGCAATACAGACGGGCTCCATGGCGTGTACGACCAAGCTGAGGCGCAGATTTAACAGCGATCTCGAATTCACGCAATGATGGGCTCGATGATGAGCAATGTTGGACTGTGATGTATCAGGAGGCTTCGCCCTGACCTAGGCAAGATATCTCCAGAAGAAAGCAGGTCAAAATATTGAGTGTGGAAGGAGATCAAGAAGCTCCAAGGAGGCAGGCTACAGTCTTGGCTATGGCAGACCCTGTTCAAGATGAAGGTCAAGTTGAAAAATGGAGTCATGAGCTGACATTGAGTTGGATGTGAGGTTGAGAGACACAAGTGCTAAAAAACACTAACTGAGTATCAATGAATACCAAATCTGCAAAGTCCTTTACTCTTTTTAAATCCAAGTGTAATAGTGCTAAAAAACACTAACTGAGTGTCAATGAATACCAAATCTGCAAAGTCCTTTACTCTTTTTAAATCCAAGTGTAATCTTCCCCTTCTTGATTTGATGCTGATACCTTCAAATCTGAGTGACAGTACTTTAATGAACTTCAGAGAGTATTGCTCAGTGATTAAAATCACTGTTGATAACTTCAGTGAGAGAAACAGTGAAAAATGTCAGAATTTTGAAGCTTTGGCTATGGCTTTTGCATTAGGGTTTCTGGGGGCAGTCTGGTTTTTTGCTGATTGCAGGAGCTACAGTGGATCATTTTCAAAACTTTTTTTATCAAAATGAAGCTTGAATGATGGGCTATCAATGCCCTATCATGGTCTTCAACATCGCGACCTGTAGCGATGGCGACAACAGCTCGAACGTTAGCAGGCGCAATTCTGACATATTTCCGTGATTTCCGCAATGCTGGGGTCAGGGCGTAGTAATCTAGTCGATTTTTGTGCCAGGATGAAGCGCCTTGAGTAGAGGAACAAGTTTGTAGAAGATAGCGTGAAGAGTTATGCCCTCTATTGTAAGATCTAGCTCCTCAAAGTTGGCAGGGTCTATCTGGCTATGGCAGAGACACAGGGCAGCAACTGTGTAGACTCACAATGCTGAGCTTGAAATGGCCTACTATTGAGCTCTGAGGTGATAGAGAGGAGCTCCAAGAGCAGGGCTACAGTTCTCCAGAAGAAATCTTGTCAAGATCTTGTCTGATTGAAGAGATCTAAGAGCTTGAAGCAGGATAGGTGCAAGGTGGCTATGGCTGCCAAGAAGATCAATTGAAGATGGAGGTGGAAAATGAGAACCATGAGCTGACCTAAGGTTAAGAGGGACTGAGAGAGTAGAGAAGGGAGTTATGCCATGCCTGACTGGGCTCTGATACCATGTGAGAAATGTGGGATCTAGAGCATGGCAAAGGCGGAAGCTATGGAGGATGAAATGAGAAGTGTGGACTCATGATAGAGAAGACAAAGACACTGTTTGTTACACAAGTGAATTAGGTTCCAAGATTGAGACTTGGACTCATAAACACAATCTTGTGTATGTGGACAATGACATTGACACTTCACTGAAAAGAAAAGAGTACTATCATTGCATTAAGAAAAAAGGAAGCAAGTACAATGCTTTATAGGAAAGTAGGAAACTGCAGTAGGCACCATTGTGCATATGGGATAAGTTAGCCTGCATATCCTTGACCCTGAGGCTCCATACAAAGAGGCTGTTTAGTGAGTGTGATTGCCAATTCTCAACACATATGCCATAATATACTCAGGTATGGCTTTTTCAGCCTCTTTTTGCTGCTCCATTTTACTTCGTCTTATGCATCTAGATGGGCCTGAAGAGGAAGGACCAACAGTGTCCTCATCTCTTCTTCTCCTTTCTACCACAAGACCTTCTTAATTATGAACCTCAGCTAAATAAGCATAGGCTGAAAATGAATCCAGTCGTGCACTCCATCCTATTCTCCCTCGTATACTCTAACTTGCATCATCAAATTCATACTTTGATGTTTTTCCCTTTTCCATGCAATCTAATGCTTGTATCCAAATGGAAGATTTTGTGACAGCCATGGCTCCTTTACGAGCTTCATCAATCCTTTCAATTCTCAATCCATATGTGGCTATATCTATGGCAGCAAATGTTGTCCTTGCAGCCATCTCTTCCAACCTCTTCTGCATGCCACAATTTCCAAGTTTTGGCTCTATTGGAAGACCCATTTCTATTGCATGTATTTTTTCATCTTTCCAAAAGACTAACTTTTTTCTTTTGCTTCACGGTAGGCTATACAGTCTCATTTATCATGTTACAAACTATCACACCAAATGCATCTCCTCTTGTATCGTTCTTTGTATGAACTTTTGGCTATTTTCCGAACCTTCTCTTCTATCTTAACATCTAACTTTTTGACTCTTGCATACATTTCTATCAAATTCAACCTCAAATCACCCATGCCTTTGATTAATTTATCCACAACATCACCTTTGGGAGTTGGACGAATAGTTATAGCCAGTTATTTTGCCATAGGCACAAGTGCCTTGGCTACAATTTTAGCCCCCTTTTGAGCACTGGAAGGCGTGGTGCTTGTACCCCATCGTAATTTCATTCACTCTCTCTTTACCAACATATGCACTACCTTAGTTACATTAGCCCAATATGATTGCAGTCCCGTTTCAGAAGAGACATCTTCTAAATGATCAGTCAGCTTCTCCTACAAGACAAGATCAACAACCTTCAAAAACAAATCAATTTTTTGACTCTCTAATGATTGCTGCTCATCGGTATCCAATTGCACATACCAACTTTCAAATTCACGAAGTAAAGTTATAGTAGCCAACCCTTCATTGGGCTTTTCAATCCAATCTATAAATGTCTTTCTAGTTACCAATCCTGTATCTTCCAAGACAAACTCTTCTCTCAAAGCTTTCTTAAAAGCTTCCCAATCAACATCTCTTCTATGTAATTCATCAATCCGATCATGTAATGCATGTATGGCCAAACGAGAGAAATATTAACCCCATACATACTATGGTACCCCATGAAACAACATATTTTCTTCATACAACCAAATGAAGTCCGAAACATTTTTGACCCTTAAACTACTTCAATTCCTATCCCACTGTCTGTAATGCATTCACAACTAAGAAAACAATTATTTCTGCTTCCTGCCAAGTTTGCATCTATTGTTGTAACAAAAGCTGTTGTTGTTGTTGCTGCAACAAAGCAATCATCTATTGTAAAGCATCACCACCACTTGAACCTACAGAATCCCCCATCTTTGCCCACCTACTACTAACTTTCACATCGGGTTCACCACTGTCGAAGCATTTGGGGTCAAAAGTCTACCACGGGGATAAGAGAAAGTAGGGTGAAGAAGGAGAGGAGTAGATGGAAGAGAAGGGGTTTAAAGAAATAAAAGTAGAATACTCATAGAGGTGAAGCCTCTTACTTTATTTATGCATCCTAAGAAGATAAATCTCTTGTAGATAAAAAACGTGCATAAAACAATAGCTTCATCTCTACTGCTCAAGCCGCTAATATTCAGTTGGCTCTGAAAGGGGGGTAAAATACAGGTCATCTAGTCTCAATTCTCCCAGATCACTCCTTCTTCTTCTCCCAATTTGGAGTGTTGTTTGCTGCTTGTAAACTGCAATCATGCATCGCACAATTTCGCCAATCCTTCTTTTTGCATAAAATCCCCCAAAAATGACTAAAAGCCACTTGCTTTTTTTACATATAATCCTATTCTAGAATTTTTCTACAGCTATTGGATATTTACAAGAAAGAATATCCAAAATATCAAAAATAGGCTAAACTTGTCCAAAAATCTAGTATTTTTTAACCATCCACACTACGGACATTGACACTAATGACTAATATGAAATTGACTCTTTAGATCAATAAGAAAGATGAATGAGGATGCACTCTCAAGTTTTTCACATTGTGCCTGTGTAGCAGCACGATAGCATGCCTCCAATTTTGGAATGTGTACATCATAAGGTGTGATCTCATGAGTAAGTCATAGATTTCATTGTTTTATGATAAATTTTGGTTGGAAATGGTTGAAAATTATTGTATTTGATTGCCAATGCTCTAATTTATCAACAGTGTAAAGAAATCAAGAAAAATCAGTTGTATAATAATTTAATGCTAAACACACAAAACTCGCAACATTGCGGTTTAAGGAAAATTATGTATTTTTTGGGTTTTGTCGTGTGCATAGTGTTCTTATGGGTTAAAATCTGATAAGAAAATCATTCATAGTAAGATCAATCAATCTAAACTAGTAATTAGTAAATATCAACAATTATCTATACATAAATAGAAAGAAATAAGAAAAAATAGAAAAAAACTGGTTTCTCACATCCAAAAAATAAGAAAAAATACAATTTATGTTCATGAATGTATGGTAGAGATGAAGCATGAGGTTTCACCCCACTTCATTCCTATCTCTATGTTAAAGTGAGTTTTTATTGTTTTAGTTAAAGGAAAATAAACCTTAAACCTACCACTGAATGCATAACTTTAAGCGGTAGGAAGAAGGGGGTTGTTGAGTGCTTAAGGTATACTAAATTATGATGTTTTATGATGCATGACAAATATGGTATATTTTTTTCTAAATTTAAGAGGGTCTAGTAGTACTAGAATGTTTGATACTAGCCCTAAGCAATGCAATAATCACGGTTTAGAAGAAAGGCATGAAAAGAACGGTTTTTGCACTCTCACATTGCTCGTTGTTAATGGATAAACTTTTTTTGAGCACATTAGTTATACACAATTGCATTGAACACACCATATGGTATCATCCTATATGCATAGCAATTATTTTTATGAGTGATGACCTATGTTGAGAGTGTGAGACACCCTAAGATATAGGGTTAGATATTTAGATCCTTGGGGGATACTTAGTGAGGACTATCTATTATCTCCTGGATCCATCAATCAAAAGAGTGGAGCTTGTTTCGAATGTGTTCTATGTGTTCACACTACATCTTGGAGCCGATCCCCAAGATGTAGGGGAGAGCTATAGTGGAGTCATGGTAATCAATGGAGGGTTGCTTCCTTAGGTAAGTTAGTCATGGATAAATGTGTGCATCACGTGGGTTCAAAATAAGATATTTTTAAAATAATTTTTTTACATACAAAAGGGTGTAATATAAAGGGGTTATTTACAGATTGAATAGAAAATTGTTATGTTTTATTCATGAAAAATTCACAGACAATGATATTATAAATAGGCCTTGAATGCACGTGATGTAGAGGATATACATATAGTAACTTCCCTGAGGTTGCTCCCTTTGTGTGTGCTTACAAGGTGTATAACACCGATATGTTTAGGGACTCCCTCAAAGGAGTGTAGGGAAGGTTATCCATTGGACTACAAATCATACTAACACAAAAGTTATGTATTAGAGGTTAGGGTGATATGTCCCTTAGACGCTCTTGGCTATGAGGTTGTGTGGAGTGGTTTGAGGTGCGAATAGTGCCTTAAAACCAGTGTCGGTCCCATTTTAGGTCCTGATAGGTGGTGGTGCATTTTCTAGGAGATGCTAATAAGTGGTGGTTTCTGAATCTCAGACAATAGGGACCAGATCATTAGTGTATGCCAAAAGGCAGTGAGATGTTGAGATACAGAGAGAGATGTGTAGAGATGTGATAGAGAGAGAATAGACATAACATATGTGAAAAGCACAAGATCTAGAGCATGGCCATGGCGCCTTGTAAGCCTACACTAAACTCATGATGACATTCACCGAAGACCACAACTGTTACACAAGTGAATTAGGTTCCAAGATGGAAGCTTGGACTCATAAACACAATCTTGTGTAGGATTGAAAAGTACAAGACCGACACTAACTGATAAAGAAAAGCATCATCATGTATTTATTCATCTATCAAAAGTGGTAGTCAAGTACAATGCTTTATAGTTGTTGGATGGGTACAGTTCTCCCTTTCTGTGTATATGGGATTCCTATAGCTTGCATGTCTTCATCCCAAACTGCCTCATATAAAGAGGCTACATTAGGCGTGATTACTAATATCTCAACTTCTCTCCTCAATCACAACCAGAAAGTACAATGTGTGTAGAGGCTTTAGTGAAAGTAACACCTATAAAGTGTGGGCACACAAAAAATGTGGCAAAACACTAGATGCTGTTGTAGAAAAGGCTAAGTGTGGGTACCACAAACATGATAGTCATCTAGAGGCTATAACACGGGCCTTACAGAGGCTGTAGTACAAGGCTACATGAGGAGTTTACAAGCTTATGATAAAGACATTTGGGTTAGACATTACATGACTAAAAAAGTCAGTAAAAATTAGGATCAAGGACTGGCAGGCCCTTGCAATTTTCAGCATTACTTTTGACATAGATCTTCAATTTATTGGAGGTCTTCTTGTCGGAGTAGTTCATCTTGCTCTTTTTGATCATGTACTTGCTCTTCACTTTGCTTGCTGCTTTAAAATCTTCACGATTGATTTTTTTTTGCTACTTATTTTGCTCTACTTTAATCTTTTGGTCCTCTTCTTCTGCTTCTTTATTGACTTTGCTTGCATCAGTTGCATCAGTCTTTATGTCTATGTACCCCTCAAGCAAGGGTATCATTTTCTTTGAGGCAGCAAAAATGACTTCAAAATCTTCAAATAAATTCATCAATTGCTCTTCAAAACAAGTAAATCCATCCATCCCTGCAAGCGGAATAAACAAGTCTTCCATGTAGTTGAATTGAGCAACAAGAGTAATGTTACTCTTCATGAGAAGCATCTTCATGAAAGACTTGATTTTGGTCATTCCCATGATGGAAATCAGCTTCAAATGACTAAGAATAACCAACAATGAGTTGATCTTTGTATGCGTCAAAAGACACAAGCAATGGTAGTGAAATATCAAAAGATACTAGTTTGAAATTTTATGTTTGTTGCTTGAGTTTGACTGGATGATCTTAAAAAACTCTTCATAGCTTTTCCTCCTTGTTGATTTGATGGTTGAATACTTGGTAAAAACTTCAGATTAGAGTGTCCTTGGCTTGATTTAAGTGGCATGAGAGAGAAAATGAAGGAAAAATGAGCTTGAAGGTAAGTGGCTATGGATGTCCTGTCAAAACAAGGACTAGCGACTCGTAAAACCATTTAAGATGGAGGACCCTTACTAATGGGTCCAACTCTCCCTAAGAGGTTTTGTACTCGTTTTGCCCGAGTTGAGAGATCTAAGCCTTCAAAGTGGTCGCTATCAAAGCTGCGCCTAGATTTGGAAAAATGCAAATCTCGAGCATGGCATGCATCAATCTCATTGATTTTTGTACCAAGAAGTTGCACCTTGACCTGAAGATCAACTCTCGAGAAGAAACCTTGAAGAGATATGGCCTAATTGATGAGATATGGCTGGTCCAATAGAGGTAGGTAGGTGTTGTCCACAGACACAATTATGGCAACGACTCTGAAAAGCGGCAATGCTAAAGCTATAGTTGCCCAATCTCAATGATTGAGGTGCCAAAGAGGAGCTCTAGAAGTAGAGACACATTCTCCAAAAGGAAGTTCAAAGATATTTGGCGTGTGGAGAGAGATATGAAAGCTTCAAGCTGACAGGGTACTGCTGGCTATGGCTGCCATGGAAGTTTCATTGAAGGTAGGAATGCAAATGAAGTTGGAGATAGGGTCCAGTAATCAAACTGAGCTAAGTTGAGATGCAAAGGAGCTAAGAGGAGTGATAGGAGAGTTGAGCCATGCTCAGTTGAGCTCTGATACCATGTGAAAAGCATGGGATCTAGAGTATGGCTATGTCGGCTTGTAAGCATACACTAAACTCATGATGACATTGACTGAAGACCACAACTATTACACAAGTGAATTAGGTTCCAAGATGAAAGCTTGGACTTATAAACACAATCTTGTGTAGGATTGAAAAGTACAAGACTAACAATAACTCATAAAGAAAATCATCATCATGTATTCATTCATCTATCAAAAGTGGTAGTCAAGTACAATGCTTTATAGTTGTTGGATGGGTACAGTTTTCCCTTTTTGTGTATATGGGATTCATGCAGCTTGCATGTCTTCATCCCAAACTGCCTCATCTAAAGAGGCTACATTAGGTGTGATTGCTAATATCTCAACAACATATACACTCCCAAATACTATATAATATTGAACACAATCTACATATATATATAGGTGAGACCTAGTTTAGATAGGGTGAGCTATATATAGCTCCAATAACCCCACTCAAACAAAGGTCTCTAGCTACTCTACAAATGAGAAAACCCTTCAGGAGCACAAGGGAAAAACTCGAGCTCCTATATGCAAATGTATAAAAATGATCAAGAAGGATTATTGTGTGTATGTAAAGTGAATCCTTGTATGTGAAGTGAAACTAAATATATATGTATAAATATGATCAAGAGGTCTGAGGTGTATGTGCATATGTGAAGTGTATGGTGCCTACAACGAGTATGTACAATGGCACTACAATGTTATAGTAGATTAATTCTCAAAGATTTAAGTTGATACAACTCCAAGTTCCAAGTGTAGCAACAGATTGAAACATGCTTCATTGAGTCCTTTGGTGAATATATATGCAATCCTTTGATCACTTGGACAATGTTCAATCATGATGGTGCCTTTCTTTACTTCATATCGAACATAATGATACTGCACTACAATATGTTTAGACTTTTCATGTTGAACATAGTCTTTAGAAAGACTAATAGTGCTTTGGTTATCACATTGACATGGTGTGTTGGAGAGAGGAGGATGACCAATATCTGATAGAACTCATTGAAGCCATACTAACTCTTGTGAGTTGCTAAAGATGCAGCTATATATTCAATATCTATAGTGAAAACAATAACACAAAGTTGTTTCTTGCTAGTCCAAGAAAGAAGACAACCATTGATAAAGAAACAATTTCCACTTGTAGAATGCATAGATAAGTGAGAGCTTACCCAATCTCCATCTACATAACCCAAAAGTTGAAGTGAATGTAGAGAATCAAAGTTTTGTTAGCATTGATAAACCAACCCAAAATCTTTAGTGCCTTTCAAATACTTCAAATTTCTTTTAGCTGCAGTCCAATTGTTAAGGTATGGAGAACTAAGATGTTGTCCACGAAAATTTGCAGAAAAAAGAACGTCAGGGCGAGAATTTAAGCCAACAAATTTAAGAGATCCAACAAGATTAGAATAAGGTTGATGTAATGCTAATTGTCCATCATTTTGCAAAAAGTGAGAGTTTTTGGTAGAGCTCACAAGATAAGGAGTACTAGCAGGATATGCAAAACCCAAACCAAACTTTTGAATAATATCTTCAATGAAACTTTTTTGATGTAGTAATTAAACACCCTTTTCTTGATAGTGTTGAATCTAAATACCAAGACATGAGTGTATGTCTCCAAGATCGGCCATGTCAAACTCACAAGATAAAACATTCTTTACTCATTGTGAAGGAAATTGAGATTGTTAGAAACGAGTATGGTATCATCTAGATACATAACAAGAATAAAAAAACTATCATTGCAACACTTGACATATAAGTTAGGATCTAAAGAACAAGAGATAAAACCTTGTTTTGTAAGTAAGAGATTAATCTTTTGATACTAGGCTCATGAAGATTGTTTGAGACCATAGAGTGCCCAATGAAGTCTACAAGCAAGATTTTCCTTATGTTTGACTACAAATCCCTCTAGTTGCCCCATGTATATCTCTTTCTTTAAATCACCATTAAGAAAAGTAGTTCTCACATCCATTTGGCGAATCTCCAAATAAATCTTAATAGCAAAAACTAACAAGACTTGAATACTAGTAATATAAATAGTAGGTGGAAAAGTTTATTGATAATCAACGCCTGGAATTTGTGAGAAACATTTGGCAACTAGCCTTGCTTTGAATTTGTCAAATGTTCAATCTACTTTTGTTTTAGTCTTATAAACCCACTTGCATTTAATAGCAATAAATCTAGTGGTAACTCAGTTAGAACCCATGTACCTTTAGAGAGAAGAGATTAATACTCAGCTTCCATGGCCTCTTACAATTGTTCCTTTTGTGGGGACAACATGGCATCACTATAAAAGAAAGGGTCTTCACAAATATTGAGAGCATTCTTAAGAATATCAACATCATAAACATGGAAAAGTACCATGCTCATTATTCATTGGAAGATCAACATAAAGATCAATACCAAGGTCATCATCAGCAATAATAGGTGCAGGTTGTAAATCGTGATTTGAAGAGTCAATATTATCTTGTGAAAGGAGGTCCATCATCATATAGAAAAGGAAAATAAGTGAATAATGACTTTGTATCATCAATGTTCTTTAGTGACCAGGTGCACCCAGCATCCTCTTGAGACCATGTGCTACCCATAAGAAGTTGCTCATTGAAAACAGCATCATGACTTATGATTACCTTCATGGAAGACAGATCATAAAACTTATATCCCTTAGAAAAAGTTGAATATCCAAATGAAAATAACTTTCAAACCGGGAGGATCAAGTTTTCTCCGAGTGTCTCTGGGTACATGAATATAAGCAATGCATCAAAAGCTCAAAAAAATGAAACAGAAGGAGTTTCACCTATCCAAGTAGTAATTGGTATTTTACTAGAAGGTGTAGTTGTAGGAAGATGATTTTGCACAAATACTATTGTTAATACTAATTTAGCCCAGAAACATTAAGATAAGCTAGAATGAATGAGTATACATCAGAATAGTCCTATTTTTATATTCACCAATAATATTCTATTGAGGAGAGTAGGAAATTGTATACTCATGATTGATCAATACCCTGATTATTACAATAATCATCAAAATCATTTGAAATGTATTCTCCACCATTATCATTGCAAAGTGAGAGCAGAATTTTTGTGCCAAGATGTGCTTAAAAATAGCTAAAAACTACGAATATCAAGGGAAAAATATTCAACGTTGAAGGCGACGGCTCGATCTAGGACAATTTTAAGCGCCAAAGTGCTTTAAAGGCGCCCAAGCGACACTTGTTGATTTTTCATAAATTTTCAGACTGTCGTGCAGTTTGACAAGAGTTACTGGCCAATGGGGGATGTCAAGTCGGATGCCCCAGATTTTTCAAAGCTCAATTCGGAGTCCGGACAGGGAAGGAGCCAAGAACCGGTCAAGATGCGAAGGGGTGGACTTATTTTTTGCCAAAGTGGGCATGAAGTTTGGGAGCCCAACTTTAAATGTCACATGAAAAGAAGATGAAAACGAGGATGATCAAAATCCTAGAGAGAGAACACGCTAACAGTCGCCGAAATTTGCGCCATCATCATGGGAGATCCAACTTGCAGCCTGCAAACAACCATACTAACCGATCATACCCCCGATCTTCCCTCTCTCTGCTAATCATATCGCTTGTCTTTGGTCCTCCAATGGTGGCCTGAATGCAAAGATTGAAATCTAGTCTTTCTCTCTCCTCCCTCTCTCTCCCCTAAAGGTAGATTCATGTGGTGAAGAAGAAGAAGAAGAAGAATGGATGATGGATGCTTGTCCAATGAAGACCGGATTGCTCCGTGGTGCAAGAAGAATGAAGACTTCTGATTGTGGACTGTCATGAGCATTAATGGTGGCTGGAAATCAGTCCCAAGATATGGCAAATAAAAACCCGCAACCCGCAACCCGCAAAGAACGGCAATCTCATTTTTACAAAGGAAACTGATGTTTTATGCAATTTGCTTCATGGATACTTGTTCCCATGGGATGATTATGCATTATGATGTTGTTTGCAATGTCTTCCAATTGTTTGAAATCAGAAAATCAGAAAATCATAAGTGTTGTGGAAGAAATTAATAGTGTAAAACCCTTAAAACACGCGAAATATGGAAAAATTGGGTGTTTTTGAGATATAAATGGAAAATATAATAAGACACATAAAATAAACTTGTGTTTTTGGTGCAAATGAACCTAAGGGCCACAGTCCACAACTCATTTTGTATTTTCAGTCGTTTAATATTGTAAAAAATACAAGAAAAATAGGAAAAATAGAGAAAAATAGAAAAAAATGGATTTTGAGTGCCGAAAATTAAGGAAAAATAATATACATGTTTCTGGATGTATGGGGGATTTGAAGCATGAGGTTTAGCCTCAGTTCAGCCCTACCTTTATGTTTTAGTGAGTTTTTATGGCTTTTTATACAATAAAAATGTGGAAAATGAACCCTAATTCTATGCACCATGCACAACCTAAACGGGTGAGGGGGTAGAGTGTATAAAAGGTGTTTAAATGCTAAATGAAATGATGAAAAGCTTACTGGTTTTTATGCATACCATTTAGATTGGTCGATAATTAAAAATTAAGGACCTAGTAGTACGAGGGTTTCTCGGTGCTAGGTTCATGCAACGCCGCATACGCGCAATAGTCAAAGTCATTGAAAGAAATATTTTCCACATGTACACCAATGCTGATTTTCTTAATTGTTTGAGCACGTGGACATTCACAATTTGCATGAAGCATGAATGATAAAAGGTATCAGACAATATCTCCTGGATGGATGGCAATTGCTTTCTAGAGATATGACCAACGTTGAGTGAGTAAGGTTATCCCTAGCTGTAGACTGGGCGTTGGGTCTAAGGGGAAAGGAAAGTGAGGTATGGTACATTCCTGGATACGATTAATTGGTACCTTGAGTGGAAATGTGTACGATATTGTGTTATATATGTTTAGCGACACATCGAGGGGCCAATCCCCAAGGTGTAGGAGAGTCGTAGTGAGGTAGTGGCAGTCAGCCGTGGGAGGACCTCCTATGTTTGTACTTCGTGCTATTTGGCAAAGTGTTGGGACTCCCTCTGAGGAGTGTTAATTGGGTTAGAGTTGGACTACGAGACGTGATACAAACGCAAGATGTTTAGGAAGATGATGTATGTGTCATCTACGCTCTTGGCCGCGAGGCCGTGGGGTTGTTGAGCGCATGATAGAGGTCTGGCTAGTGCATGAGCAAGTGCTGGCCCGTTTTAGGTCCTATCAGTGGTGCGTTTTTCGGGAGCTGCTTAGAAGTGGCGGTCCTCGAATCCTGGTTGTCTAGGGACCAGTTAGCAGTTTATGCCAAAGGATACTGAGATTGATCCGTTATTTATCGATAAGCATCGTCTAGCCGAAATCCAAAAGAAAGAGAGAGACGAAAGAGCTAGGCGACGTGCTATAATTTTTAGGAGGTATTCCCCTAAGCGTAGCGGTGCTGAACCCTTAGGAGGGAGTGGATCTAGTGGTCTTGGTGCCACAAGCAGTAAGTTAGGAGAAGGTAGAAGCTCTAGTGATCCCCTTTCTTCCATAAGCCAGTCTACATGCATCAAGTGCGAGAGGTGTAACCCCACCGTTCCCTATTCCTAGTGCAAATCCAATTTCCATCATGGCGCAGCCCATTGCAATTCCTGCAGGAACAACGGATTTTCCGGCTCTAGGTTACCCGCTACCCATTTTTAATGGGTTAGTTGAGGAAGATGCGGAACTCCACATCAGGGAGTTTCAAAAGCTCATGTTTAACTGTCGCATCCAAGAAGAAGGACATTTAATGATGTTCTTCAACATGACTCTCAAAGGAAGAGCTGCCATATGGTATCATGGTTTAGAAGCTGGAACCATATTGAATATTGATTCATTTTATGGAGCTTTTCGAAGGGAGTTTGCCCCTGAAAGGGGTGGGCAATATTAGTTGGTGTACTCAATGTGACCCGCCAAGAACCACACGAGGATATTCGTGCTTATGCAAAGAAACTAAAAGAGGTTTTCCGTAAGTTGGACACCTCTATTCCTATCCCTGCAGCTGCCCAATTGCAATATTTTCTGCATGGTTTGGACTTTAATATCTAGTTGGAGTTGAGTAGTGTCCCTTTGGGGGATATAGATATTGCCATTACATGAGCACAAGAAGTGGAATCCCGACTACAAGCAGCCTATGCCTCTTGAGGCAATTCGAATATGGGTCTAGCATTGGGAAATAATATGGCGACGACCAATGGCAGTAGTAGCCAAGGGATAGCGCTAATCCTAATGGGAGAGGGAACATGATGCAGAATGTACCTTTATTACTAGCTCCCTCTAGCATGTCGATGCCTATGGGCAGTCAAATGGCTCCAAATGGTGGAGGCCAGGCAGTTAATCCTAATATCATGACTGTGGTTCAACAACCAGTGCCTAATCAAATTGTTAGGCCGATGGAACGACACGGTAATGATCAAGGCTACGAGTCAAGTGCTTCTAATGTTCTTGGTGAGGTTAATGACATGATGAAGCATTATATCGACATGATTACGGAGCAGTATCGAAAAATAGCCATTGATGTCAACTTTCTTAAAAAACAACAAAATTTTATAGGAAGTAGATACCCAGATGAGGGTGCACCTTCGAGGTTTAGCTGCAAATGGTGTGGTGGGAAACATTATCCACGAAATTGCCCAAATGTCAAGTGCGACATTTGTGAAAAATCCAGCCATTTAGTAGCCACTTGCTGGAGTAAGATTAGTTCCCTCTAGCGAGGTAGTCGGCAAACGAGGGCCTGTTAATCATCGTGCGTAAGGAAATGATTCCCAGCGAGAAGATGGGCCTAAACAGATACTCCAACGACCAAAGACTATAGTGGAGGAGCTGCCTAGTGGTAGTGGAGTTAGTTTGATTGAGGCCGTGCATGTTAATGACGCTGAAACCTCTAATCTGCGAGCTGTCCTTACAAGAGGTCAAAAGGGTAGAGAGGTTGACAAGGATAAGCTTGTCGACGGAAACCCTAAACAGGGCGACAAAGGAACGCAAGTTCTGGATCCTACCATGGAAGGGGGACCTTTGAAGCCCGTAGAGAGTAAAGCCGATGTTAAGAAGGATAAGGAACCTGTAATATTTCCGCGTACCGTACCGTAAATATTAACTTTCCGTATACCGTGTAAACCCTGTGTAAAGGGTATCTCTTGCATTGAAATTGTTGACGGCGTAATGTGTGACCCGCGCGCGTGAAATAAGGCCTCTGCAAATGGTAAATTGAACCGGGGGATAAAAACCACTAACTGCACGAAAACACCCTCTTGGGAGGGGCAATTCAATTAAATTGATTGCAAATTTTTTTTAATGTATTTATCCCTTTCCCCCAGCCGATGCATGGCTGGAGGAAAGGGAGTATGTGGGGGGGGATGGGAAGTGGGGTTTGCATGGGAAGTTCTCCCACGTGGGGGGAGACCCCTTCCCCACCCCCACTGCCTATAAAAACACCCCCTTGATGGGGGGTGTGCTTACACAGGGGAGAGAGAGGGAAGTCGTGTGTGGGAGGAGAGAGGAGGAGGGAGTCTGTGCTTAGAGGGAGAGAGGAGGAGAGGCCGTGCTGCTGCCGCCAGCCTGCCGGTTGCTGCCCCGCCAGCCTCGCCACGGGCTACCACACCACCGCCGTGCTGCCGCCCAGCCCACCGCCAGCCGTTCTGCCGTCGCCCTGGCCGCCGGACTTCCACAGACTGATCCGCCGTCCGCCACACTGATCGTCAGGCCGCCATTCTATGCCATGTCATCCACGTCCCGCCACGTGCCACAGAAGCTCCTTTGGAAGCTTCTTTAGAAGCTTCCATAGGGGGGCCTCCCTAAAGGCCTTTCCCACGACCCCAATCTCCTATCCTTTGCCACCCATTTTAAGGGCAATTTTCCCACCATTTGGCCCAAAAGGCCTTTCCCACGGCATCTTCCCGAAGATCCGTTAAAGGCCCGGATTTCCAAAGAAGGAGACGGTGAGGCCATAAAGACCTCACAAGAGCCTTCGACGAGACTCAGACAAAGACATAAAGTCCACAAGCCGTCCAAATACCGCGCCGATTCGAGTTCGTGGGAACTCCTAAGTTTTTGTCGCAAGCTCTATCCCGAAGAGGAACCCAACCGCATACAAGCACAAAGGCAGATCGGAAGTCGAATTTACGACTACGATGGCTCCAAAAAGATCCCAAGAGGCAACCGCGGGAGGCTCGACTCCAAATGTGCAAGTGGACATCACCCCGACACCACAAGTCCAGGTTCTTCCGTGTTAATTCCGCATAAGGAAATGTTTAGGCGCGCTTAGAAAGGGAATTTCATGTTTACGTTTAAATTAAAAGCATATGGAAATTGAAAGAAATGCATCTTTTGAACATTATAAAAGATTGAACGATTAGAGAGTTAGATGCATGTAGATGGTACCTTATCAAGGTAAGGAATCTAATCCTAAGCAAGGAAACGGAATTTATATGTGCATTATTTGTCATCCTAGATATGGTAGAATAAGCGTATGCTGCACATTAGGTAACATACCTCTCATAATGATTTTATAGGGAAAGACTAGCACCATAAGGTTTCATTCGGAAAGAATTAATAGGGTACTAAAGTGAACTTATAACTTGCAAAATAGTTATAAGATGGAATAGAATAACACTAATTTCGCTTGAGTATCATCAACGACTTAGTGGCTAGGAGAATGTTAGGAATTGCGTAGTCGTCATGAGAAAAAGGTCAATCATTAAGAGCCGTAATTAGGTGTAAATGCATAAAATGAAAAAGGGTAAACAACAAGGTTGTAGGTACGACTATTGATGTAAGACCTAGAAGGTCCTAGGAAAAGCTGTAGCTAGATTATCGTGCACCAAGGAAAGGTTGCATGGTTCGCCAATGCATAAGTTTCGTAAGCATAGACTACAAAGTAGTAGGCATGATTAATTGGTAAACCCTAGGGAGACTTAGGAAAGTTAGCGTACAGATTAGTAAGTAATTTTACCTTACCAAGGAAACGGCAATCAATCGCATGTTTATGCGAATTGGATCCCGTTAGATTTGGTTTATCACCCTAGAAGGATCATTCTTGTCGCAGAACAAGCCTAATTGAATTGACTAGGTAATATAAACATCAAGGATTCGTATAAACATGACTGAGTCAATATGATAGGAATCCTAAGAGATAACTAGGATTTAGTGCAAGGATAATTCGACCCCGCTTAAGACAAAAAAAAAAACTGTGAGTCTAAGGATCTTACACGCATTCACAAAATGTCGAAGCGATTGGTTGTTTATTCATGAAATGATCTAAGGTTTTATCCTAAGGATCATGATGGAACTCCGACGGAGTTGCATATTCTAGAATCATGAGCCAAACCTAATTAGAAATGACTTGGAGGATACCCCGAAATCCCGTTACTCAGCTAGGGTTAAAATCCGTGATCGAAACGCTAAGAAATGGATAGAAGGATTCTGTGAAATAGATGCAATACTTGTGCACAAAGCTGCAGTATTGTATAGATTTGGGATTTTTCCGCAAAGAGTCTTGTCATCTCTCGAAATGAGATTAGCAAGTTATTGAAAGAATTTAACTTACAAGAGGATGAGTAATCATCCTGTTAACTCACTTTCCTTGGAAAAGTAATTGCCAAGGGAAATGAAGATTAGGCATTGCCTTGAAGCAAATGACCGACAATAAACTAAGGCGACATGGTCGCTGGATCCTGCCACAACAAACCTAATGTATTGGAAGGGTATGACCCTGACCCTAAGAATGATAGGAATCTTGCCAAGTTGCAATTGATTCTGGATCGAATGCGGGTTGCATTCGGAGGAAAAGGAGTTACTCCTTGACAGTTTGCCAGCCAAACGGCCATTGGAATTTGATTGTGTTTGTAAAAGTTAGAAAGGACTGTTTGCATTGTTTGCTCAATGAACTAAAGGATGAAAATATATCTAAAGCTTCAGGTTGGTGCCTGAGAGGCAACTTCAGTTACCCCCGACTGCCTGCCTGACCCTAACCAAGGGGGTTGTGAACCGCGCCGGGAACGTGGACCGAACCCGCCGTGAGAGGTCTCTCCGTTGAGTTCTGCTTGGAGCAGGAGGACGCTTGGGTGCCAGGGGGGGCTCTGGCTGTAAATCCCTCGCCTTCCGGGTCCTGCACAAGAGACTAACGTGACTCGGGATTGGATCTCGAGGCCCGCATACTAGTCTACGGGTGGAAACTTGGGATAGTAATCACAGGAAGGATTACTGGATAGCCTTCGGGCGGATTATGAATACGCCTACGGGCGGGAACTCCTTGTATTGCAAAGATAAAAGGATATAATGATAATAAAGAAGTTGTTTGGCACTGTTTTCTTTATGTCCTGTGATAAGATTACGTGAAGGAACCAGTGCTTAACAGGGTTAATCAAAGAAGCTGTTTGTATATGTCAAACTAATGTGGTAGGTAATTACATAACTAAAACAAACCGAGGAAAGTGCGGAGGATGGACCATGGGTCCGTCCTATGGATGGGTGGTCCCGGTTAGCCGGGAACTTTTCTCAAGATCTTCGATGGACAGAGGATGATCGTCATCACCAAAGCAAGCAAGGAGAACAATGACTTGGAAGTACCGATTACCCGATTCAGGCTGTTTTAGGGGAACGGAATGGGACTATGCCTTTTGGCAGAGAGGTCGAGCCTTGCATCCCTCTCGTTTCCCATTCTCCTTGAACCAAGTGCAGTATGAATTCGCTTCAGACCGGGCGTTCTGCGTAAAGAAGTTCGATCAGGTCTAACGCTAGTCGTTGTTAGCAAACGACCAAACAATTCCGTTCGATCCTAAGTGGAAAGCGCCCAGGACACTTCCGTTACGGGGCAGACGCGGAAAGTCCTAGATTACGAAACCCGCAACATTCCATGGGAGTGCCGGGTGGAGTCTTCTAGACAACCTTTCCGATGGACTGCTAAGACGTGTCCTAGAGGATGTTAGTGGACACGTTACAGAACCACCGAGAAAGAAGGTGAAAGTTAAAAAAGAAGCAATAAAGCCGGTTTAGCGACCTAAAGAGCGGATGGTTTGGCGTGAAAAGCGAACTCTATCGAACTATCATGAATTTGATTTGGTGAGCTCTCTTTGGGAAGTTAAGCCGGATGTGAACCTTTTACAGCTTATTAAGCTTTCCCCAGGGGTATGCAAGGAATTTAGAAAGATCCTGTGTACCGGGTATATGGTAGAACCTTTGGGTATTGCGTGAGTTGGTGATGACTGGTTTGAACATGCTAAGAAGCATTGCCCAAGGGTTGCATCCTATGTCGATGGGATATTAGTAGATTATGCCATTGTCGACACAGGATCATCTGTTAACATTATGAGTTCTGAACTGATTGAAAGGTTGGGTCTTGCGATCCAAAAAGATACCTCCACAATTCTCAGAATGGCAGATGATAGTTTGAGACAGCCAGAAGGCTGCATTACTAAGGTCCATGTCACTGTTGCAAATGTGGAATGCCTGTTGGACTTTAGGGTGATTCGTTTTGCAAGGCATCCAAGTTACCAAGTATTACTTGGACGACCTTGGATCTTGCAAGCAGACTACCAAGTAGATATACTCGTTGGTCGGCTGATATTTGATAGAGGTGCTCAACGCATGGTAATTGATGCCTATCTTGAGTCCTCGCAGAGTGAGAGAGCTGCTCTATCTTCTACAGAATTGGAGACATTAGAGGATTTATCTGCCAGTGAGACATCATCGAGTGATGAGTCCAAAGAGGGATCCACCACGGAAGACATCTATCAGATAACTTTGAACGAGCCGATAGAGGCCCAAGATCGTATAAGAGATGCAGATGTTATCGAGCTAGACCTTGGCACGCCAAATGAGTCACGACCAATCAAATTAGGTTCTATGCTCAGTTCAGCAGAAAGGGAGGACTATGTGTCCCTAATTCAAGAATTCCGCGATATCTTTGCCTGGAGTTATGATGAGCTGAGAGGCATCCCTTCCAGCCTCACTGTTCATACTATTCCTGTAAAAGAAGGCAGTCATCCTGTACGTCAAAAAGTAAGGCGTATGCCTTTTGAACTGAGGGACAAGCTGTTTGAGGAGTTACAGAAGCTTCGGAAAGTGGGGTTGAACTTTCCTGTGCAACACATGGAATGGTGTTCGCCAGTTGTGATCAGAAAGAAGAAAAATAATAAAATTCGATTATGTGTAAATTTTAGAGAGCTGAATAAGCAAACAGTTAAGGATTACTACCCATTGCCATTCATTGACCAGATTTTGGATCAATTAGCAGATAAGGAGATATATTCATTTATGGATTGTTTTGCACGATATAACCAGATGGCAATTGTAGAAGAGGACAAATTGAAAACAACTTTTATTACTGTCTTTGGTACTTTTGCGTACCATGTGATGGCCTTTGTTTATGCAATGCGCTTGGTTCGTGGCAACGAACAGCAGATAAGACATTCGGTGACATATCCCCTAAAGAGTTAAAGGTGTTTATTGATGACTTAGGGGCCGCCACCATGAGAGAAAGGTAGTTGATAAATTTAAGAAAATGCTTTGAGCGCTGCAGACAATTTTGTATCGCTCTAAACCCACGGAAGTGTGTTTTCGGTGTACCTTATGGGCTATTGCTGGGCCATGTGGTCAGTTCGGTAGGAATTGCGACAGATCCCGAGAAGGTCAAAGTCATAGTTGCCATGGCTCCACCACGCACTCCGAAAGAAGTTCATAGCTTTCTGTCTTCGGTTGGTTATTACCGTAGATTCATAAATGCCTTGGCAGAAAGAACGTTGCCACTTACAAATCTATTGTCCTTTAGCTGTTTGTTTGTATGGGGTGACCCTTGTAAGGTAGCTTTCGAGGATGTGAAGAAGGAGCTAGTAAAAGCTCCCGTTTTAAAAGCACCTAAAAGAGGTGAGGTATTTTATATATTTCCAGCAGCCACCATGCATAGTATCAGCTGATGTTTAGCCCAAATTTGGAAAGAAAAGTGGTATCACCCGATTGCTTTTGCTAGTCGGAAGCTGGGGGTATCCGAGATCAATTATACCTACATGGAGAAGTTGTGTCTGGCGATGGTCTTTGGGACTAAGAAATTCAGGCATTATATTCTCTATGAGAAAGTTGTGCTTTATACGAAGGCAGAGGGGCTTTGATTATTGATGAATAAGTTACAGCCACATGATCGTCTAGCGAAGTGGTTTATCACCTTGCAGGAGTTTGATTATGAGATCAGGAGTAAGCCACCAAGGTTACAGGGTATTGTGGAATGTCTTGTGGACTTTGGGGATCCGAAAGAATCTGTGGCTGAAGGTAGTGACATGGAGTCATTATTTAAGATAGATACAGCGTCTATTCCCTCCTGGTATGCTGCAATAACGCATTATTTATTGACAGGAGAGGCTGGATCCGAACTATCTAAAGCTGAGAAAATGAAAATTAAGCAGCAGGCATTAAAGTTTGCTTTGATCGTAGGTACATTAAATCGGCAAGGGGTTGATGACATCTATCGCCGATGTGTGATGCCTGACGAGGTGCCATTCATTTTGGAAGAGTTCCATGATTCCACTTGCGGAGGTCATTTTGTTGGACGGCTTACAGCACAAAAGGCTTTAAGAGCAGGTTACTGGTGGCCTGCCATTTTCCGGGATGTGTTCGCGTATGTTAAGAGATGCGATATTTGTCAATGACATGATAGTCGAGAGAATAGGAAAAGACCACTCACCCCTATTATGGCGATACTTCCATTTGAGACGTGGGGAATAGACTTTGTGGGTCCTATTACTCCGTCGTCAACTGCGCAAAAGAGGTATATTATTTAGCAACTGACTACTTCACAAAGTGGTCAGAAGCACGTGCGACAAGGAAAGATGATGCTAAAGAAACTACTAGTTTCCTTTTAGAGCAGATAATATTGCCGTTTTGGTCCACCGAAAGAATTAGTATCGGACCGTGGAACCCATTTCCTGAACAAGGTTATCCAAAGCTTGATTGAGGCTTGGCAAATCAAGCAAAATAAAATGACTCCTTATAATCCACAGGCAAATGGGCAGGTTGAAAGTACCAACAAGCAGCTTGTGGATATCCTATCGAAAGTTGTATCTGAAAAGAAACGCGACTGGGACAAGAAGCTATATGTGGCAGTATGGGCATATAATACCACGTTCAAGCGAGCCACTGGTCACACGCCGTTCAAACTAGTTTATGGTGAAGAGTGCATTTTACCCTTAGAAATTGAGTTACCAACCATTAGATTCGCAATAAACCATTCTTTGGGTAGTGAAGACGCCCTATTAGAGTGATTTACAACTTTAGCACACCTAGATGAAATTAAGTTGCAAAGTCTATTACATCAAGAGGTTGCTAAGCGTTGCATGAAACAGTTTCATGACCTGAAAGCTAAGAAGTATACCTTTAAGAAAGGACAACTGGTTTTATATTATGATGCGCGTAGGGAGCTGTTCTCAGGGAAATTGGAACCTAAATGGGATGGGTCCTACAAGATTGTCAGGTTAGGGCAGAATAGGTCTACGGCCCTATTAGCTCATCTAGAGGGAGGAGAGTTTAAAAATAAGGTTAATCTTAATAAGATTAAACCTTATTATTTCTAAGTCTACTAATATAAAAGAAATGCATTGCAGGTCCATGCTAGGAATGATCTGAGACTTGCGGAAGAGCTTAAAGCTGGTTGATGGGTCAGTTAATCCCTTATTTGGAGCACCCATATCTGGAGCAAAGATATCATTAGGGGAAACTTATCTAGTGGAGCAAAGGGTATAAAGTGATTGAGCAAGAAGACGGAACCTTTGTATGGGAGATTAAAGTTTTCTGCCATCACTGCTTACGACTGTTGACAAGTATCCCTGTTGAGTTCAATGAAGAAGGTGGGATGGAGACGTCAGTTCATCCTCTCAATATGCTAAACTTTGATTACCATAGTTACGAATAGAGGAGTTCGCGATGGCCGGCTGTGTAAACCCATTATGGACATATACATTATATTTTGACGGAGCGTCCAGGGGCCCTAATAAAAAAGGGAGTGTTGGAGTAGTAATCCGAGACCCCCGACGTAGAGTTACGATGAAGTTAGCTACTTATCTCGGGGTAGGATTTGCTAACAATATGGCAGAGTATAAAGCCTTGATTATGGGACTGTATATTGCCAAACAAGGTGGTACTCGTCAGTTGTTAATAAAAGGGGATTCCCAATTGATCCTGAATCAACTAGATGGGACATACACAATGCGGAATCCCATTCTTTGTATGTATCATCAGACTGCGATGACCCTACTTGAGGAGTTTGAGAGAGTGTCTTTTCAGCTGATCCCACATTATTGGAATCAGTTTGCGAATTCATTAGCAAATTTTCCTTATGAAGAAGACCTCTTCTTTAATTGTGGTCCTAGTCTGGATATTGTGATCAATGGTGAAACAAGACCCGGTTGCTTGTGGAGCATGTTATCAGAATGTGCGATATATGGCAGACGATGGTTGATATGGGTGATGCAAAGAGTAGCCGAGACCAATCTACTGTTATTATTTGGGACCCATAGGTTAATTAGATGACATGTTATGCGTACACCTCTTGCTATCTATGTAGGAGGGATGGGTCATAACCTTATGTATTTAGTTTAGGGCTATGAGCCTGTATTTTCCTCCTTGGGAAGGAGCTTATTAATGTATTTCTGGATTCTTCCAAGGAGGGATGTGTAGGTGCTATTCTATTTGATCTCGTTAGGCCAAGAGGGCCAGTGTTGCGAGATTTTGAATGTTCTATTTTGTTAGGCCAAGAGGGCCGCTCCAGTTTTGTAGTAAAGTGTTTTATTTCATTAGGCCAAGAGGGCCAGTTGTCTGTTTAGTGCAGGTGCGGTTAATGGTTTCTTGTTTGAGTCCTGTGCTTGACAGATTCCGTGGAGTTGGAGGGAGCCTTTTTCGCGGCATCAACGCTTCTAGTAGCCCTATTCAGGTGATATCTTTCCTTTATGAGTACTGTGGTTTTTATGTTATATGTGGTTGTGTACTTGTTAAAGGGTCTTTCGTTTCTTCTTGGGGACCGACATCCAAGGCATGAAGTCCCAGGTTTAGGTCAAGTATGTTTGAGGGAGGTCTGAGTAGTCGTTGCCTCCTGTAAAGACATTGTCGAGCATTGAAAGACCAGTTTTAGAAGGGAGTCCTGGTGACCCTGTTCTGCTAGCCTGCTAGGCAGCCGTTCTAGGAGTTCTTGTTAGTTGTGAGGCAGTTAGAGAAGCCTACCAGAAGGAAAATAATGATGATAAAGGGCAATAAAACCCTAAATATCTGACAAGATAATAAAAATATACAAAGGTGTGTAAAAAGGGATTCTAACCCCTATAAAAATAGAAAAGAAAAGAAAGAAGGAAAATTTATAAGCAGTTGATCATTGCCTTGCGAAGGCCTGGTAGGTTCCTGGGGACGAGTCAGACCTAGGGCCGATGCCTTGTCTTCCTAGGGGTGGCATCTTGCTAGAAACGAAGAAAATAAGGAAGGTTGGAGTGAAAATAAAAGTGAGCATAAAAAAAGGACTAAGTGTTGCCTTGCGAGGGCTTGGTAAGTTCTTGAGTACCGAGACAGGACCTGAGGCCGATGCCCTGTTCTCCTTGGGTCACTACGCTCAGCTCCCTCCTTTTTACATACCCGAGTATGAAACATAAAAACCCTAAAAGAAGAGATGTGCTAAAAGCAAATACTTCTTGATCAGGCTATAGGAGTCCTGGCCTACTAGGAGCTCCTGGTTGTGTTGTCCTTAGTTAGGTAGGTAGTTCAGACCACCACTTAGGGCAACCTCTTTGACAGTTCTTTTTAGTTTGGCTGTGTTGGAGCAGTGGGTTAGTGACTAGCTTTGGATCTTTTATCATATTATGCTAGGCCTACTCCTTCTGGATGTCATGCCTTGGTTCTGTCAGGGGGTCGCGTGAGCATTGTGCTGAGTTTTATTATATATTTGTTTTGTATCAGCTTGATGCTTCCTTTGGTTGTTTATGTGCAGATATGTTCGTGGGATTCGACGGGCTGAGTCGCCCTATCCCGTGGTTGCCAAAGAGAGCGGAATTTTAGTGCCGAGATGTGCTTAAAAATAGCTAAAAATTATGAATATCAAGGGAAAAATATTCAGCGTCAAAGGCGGCGGCTCGATCTAGGACGATTTTAAGCGCCAAAGTGCTTTAAAGGCGCCCAAGCGACACTTGTTGATTTTTCATAATTTTTCAGACTGTCGTGCAGTTTGACAAGAGTTACTGGCCAATGGGGGATGTCAAGTCGGATGCCCCGGATTTTTCAAAGCTCAATTCGGAGTCCGGACAGGGAAGGAGCCAAGAACCGGTCAAGATGCGAAGGGGTGGACTTATTTTTGGCCAAAGTGGGCATGAAGTTTGGGAGCCCAACTTTAAATGTCACATGAAAAGAAGATGAAAACGAGGATGACCAAAATCCTAGAGAGAGAACACGCTGACATGCGCGCCGAAATTTGCGCCATCATCATGGGAGATCCAACTTGCAGCTTGCAAACAACCATACTAACCGATCATACCCCCGATCTTCCCTCTCTCTGTTGATCATATCGCCTGTCTTCACTCCTCCAATGGTGCCCTGAATGCAGAGATTGAAATCTAGTCTTTCTCTCTCCTCCCTCTCTCTCCCCTAAAGGTAGATTCATGTGGTGAAGAAGAAGAAGAAGAATGGATGATGGATGCTTGTCCAATGAAGACCGGATTGCTCCGTGGTGCAAGAAGAATGAAGATTTCTGATTGTGGACTGTCATGAGCATTAATGATGGCTGGAAATCAGTCCCGAGATATGGCAAATAAAAACCCGCAACCCGCAAAGAACGGTAATCTCATTTTTACAAAGGAAATTGATGTTTTATGCAATTTGCTTCATGGATACTTATTCCCATGGGATGATTATGCATTATGATGTTGTTTGCAATGTCTTCCAACTGTTTGAAATCAGAAAATCAGAAAATCATAAGTGTTGTGGAAGAAATTAATAGTCTAAAACTTGTAAAACATGCGAAATATGGGAAAATTGGGTGTTTTTGAGATGTAAATGGAAAATATAATAAGACACACCAACTAAACTTGTGTTTTTGCTGCAAATGAGCCTAAGGGCCACAGTCCACAACTCATTTTGTATTTTCAGTCATTTAATATTGCAAAAATAACAAGAAAAATAGGGAAAATGAGAAAAATTAGGGGAAAAATGGATTTTGAGTGCCGAAAATTAAGAAAAAATAAGATTCATGTTTCTAGATGCATGGGGGGTTTGAAGCATGAGGTTTAGCCTCAATTCAGCTCTACCTTTATGTTTTAGTGAGTTTTTATGGCTTTTTATACAATAAAAATGTGGAAAATGAACCCTAAACCTATGAACCATGCACAACCTAAACGGGTGAGGGGGTAGAGTGTATAAAAGGTGTTTAAATACTGAATGAAATGATGAAAAGCTTTCTGGTTTTTATGCATACCATTTAGGTTGGTCGATAATTAAAAATTAAGGACCTAGTAGCACGAGGGTTTCTCGGTTCTAGGTTCATGCAACGCCGCATACGGGCAATAGTCAAAGTCATTGAAAGAAATATTTTCCACATGTGCACTAATGCTGATTTTCTTAATTGTTTGAGCACGTGGACATTCACAATTTGCATGAAGCATGAATGATAAAAGGTATCAGACAATATCTCCTGGATGCATGGCAATTGCTTTCTAGAGATATGACCAACATTGAGTGAGTAAGGTTATCCCTAGCTGTAGGTTGGACGTTGGGTCTAAGGGGAAAGGAAAGTGAGGTATGGTACATTCCTGGATACGATTAATTGGTACCTTGAGTGGAAATGTGTACGATATTGTGTTATATATGTTTAGCGACACATCGAGGGGCCAATCCCCAAGGTGTAGAAGAGTCGCAGTGAGGTAGCGGTAGTCAGCCGTGGGAGGACCTCCTATGTTTGTACTTTGTGCTATTTGGCAAAGTGTTGGGACTCCCTGTGAGGAGTGTTAATTGGGTTAGAGTTGAACTACGAGACATGATACAAATGCAAGATGTTTAGGAAGATGTTGTATGTGTCATCCACGCTCCTAGCCGCGAGGCCGTGGGGTTGTTGAGCGCATGATAGAGGTCCGGCTAGTGCATGAGTCAGTGCCGGCCCGTTTTAGGTCCCATCACAAAGTTTCTTGATGTCACAACCAATTTCAAGCTCTATAGCTTTTTTATATTTCTTAAAAGATAATAAAGCTTTTGATTTGTGTCACAAGAGAAAAATAGTGGTGTATCTTCAGATGTCATCAATAAAAGTCATGAAATACCAATAGTGAGATTTTGATGGAGGAAAAGGTCCATAAATATCAGTGCGAATAAGATCAAGAAAATCTCTAGATTGAGTTGTGGTGGAAATGAAAAAGGGTTTGCGAATATGCTTTCCAAGTACACAATATTCACAAATACCATATGATGCAAAGCTTTGAATTCCATACTTTGAACAAGGTCACACCAATAAAGATCAACAAGCTTAGAAAAATCACAGGGAACAAAGTGATGATGCCATATTTTGATGTTAATATCACCCATGAGCTATAACAACATTTGCAATATCTTCATTTAAAGATAACTCAAAAATATTACCATTTCGAGGAGCAACATTTATGGTTTGGCCATCTTTCTCAATGCAACACTTGGTATGGTCAAAACCAACAAAGAAACCTTTGTAAATTGAAAGAAGTCTTGCAATTGAAAGAAGATTCCTTTGTAAATTTGGGACATGTAAAACTCCACACAAAATTCTTGTCGAAGCAAGAGTACCGAGATATAAATCACCTATACCTTTGACTGGACAGGTTGTGTCATTAGCAAGATAAACCAATTTCTTTACACCAATAGAATGATGATTATGTAACCATTGGGACTGATATGTCATGTTTTCCATAGCACCATAATCAACAATAAAAAGAGATACATTATAAACATGAAGTATCCTTTCCAAAGAGACAGAATGACTCACACAATTTTCTTCTTTAGTAGTGTTGTCATGTGTAGGAGCATATGCTCTATTACAATCTAAATCAAAAGACCGCTTGAAACATAGATGGGTTGGATGATCACTCTTTTTGCAATAATAAGGAGAATAATCTCCGAATAAACATACTTGTTTATTTGTAATACCATGTTCTAATTCATCATATTGTTTTTCCCAACAGTCATTTGTAGTGTGACCATTTGTATTGCAAGAAGAAAATGTGTGTTAGAAAACTTGAGATATGAGAAGTTACCACTGTGAGGACTCCTACATGTAGAGCATGGAAAGGGGTGGCCTCAAGCAATTAAAGCTTGATGGATTTGTTCTGACTGTGTGTACTCTTGTGAGATAATAACTGATCCTTGATTTCTATATCATTGTTCATGTCGTTGTGAATATTCAATCAAATATATACAAGCTTGATCAAAATTGATCCCATCTTTGTTGTTAGATAATATGATAACAGTATTATCATAAGTAGGATCCTTTGCAGTGTCAATATGTTGTGTTACCAATTTCTTTCTTAGAATAACATCACCAGTAGTAGCAAGTTAATTGATAATGTTCTTGACTGATTTGATATGTGTTGTCATAGAAGTTGCAATGTTGTATTGTAACTCAGTGAGTTGACTATGAAGATAAAGTATTTTTGTAATAGTTTTCTTCTCAAAATTTGCTATCAAATACTCCCATTTAGCTTGTGAGGTTGAAAGATTACATACATCAATCATAAGAGATTCTTGAAGAGCACAAAGAATGTATCGACGAGCTGCTTTGCCATGTCTGATGACCCACTCATTATAAATAGCTTGCCATTCTTCAAGGATAGGTCATTTAGTTACAAGGGTTTTATCATAAGCCTGATCAATCGGTTGAGGTGGACACTCATAATTACCAAGAACAATATCACGCAAGTCATCGCCTTCAAGAATTAGCAGCATCTTTACTTTCCATCCAAGGAATCCTTGTCCTTGAAAGTGAGGAACATAATGTTTTCTAGAACAAAATCTATTGACGATTATAGAATTTGACATAGTTGGCTAAGAGAATATGTGCAATATGAGATCACAGAATCTGCAAATCATGTATGAAATGACGAGACGAAGGTGCAGCATAGCAAATCGTACTAATTGTAGAAGCTATGCTATAAGGAAATATATTTAGCCAAAAAAGCATATTCCAAAACTAATATACGCAAGATAGACAAGATGTGAGCAAGAATAAAGCGACCCAAAATTAACAAAACATGTGATAGAAGAAATCATTCCAACATAGACAAGAAATATGAACAAGTCTCAAAACATTATCATTTATTTTTTGGCCAAGAATAGATGATGATTTGGCTAATTTTAGTAAAAACAGAGAAATGCATGAGTGAGTAATTGTGATGACGAGTACTCATTACGGAACCTATGTTGTAGAAGTCTACAAGAAAAGCTATTGTCATATTTGTTTTCTTGTTTCAAGTCTAGTTTACCTAAATGAGCATAACTTTTGACACAAAACTCCAAATTGAGCATGTCATTGTAATGGAGGGAAATACTTAGGTCAAGTTGACCTAAGTATAAAAGGTATAAGGGACACTACATAGGGGGATTTTTATGAATATACATCTGTCCTTTCACCTTCTTCCCTGTCCTTCCATGGCTACCAGCCATTTCTCTCTCCTCTTCTTGCCTTTCTCTCTCTACTTCTAGTCATTCTCTCTCCTCGTCACCCTCTTTATCTCATCTTCTTCCTCTTTCTCTCTCCTCTCTGCACTCTCTCCCTTCTCTCCTCCTCTCTCCTAGGTCTCCTTCATTACAGTTGGTATCAGAGCTTAGTTTTTAGATCCTTTCTTTTCTCTCTCCTCATTTTCAAAACTAGTCTCCTTTTAGTCAGAAACCCTAGTTACTTAGACACATAGGTACACAGGGAGTAATATAGGCAGAGATGGCAACCTTTCTTGGAGTCTTAAATGGAGCTTGGACAAAAAATGGAGGCAGAAAGACAAAAATGGCAGGTCATTTTTCAACATTGAGGTAAAAATTCTAGGGTTTAGTGGAGGAGGAAACTGCAGCACTTAGAGGGAGCATTGGAGTGACTAGTGGGCATTCCCACGAAGAAGACAGGCAGCATTGAAGACTTTTCAGAAGAAACTGAAGGCAAAAATGAAGGAAGGTACACCCAAGTCAGCTATTGTTGCCATATCTCCACTCCGTTTGAAGTCCACCAAGGATTTGAAATTCTCTCAGGCTTTTACCTAACCCGATTAGTGATATTAGAGAGCTTTTTTCGTTTGGCGAGAGGCTGCTGCTGCTGCTGCTGTTGCAGCTGGGATTGCTGCTACGACTTCAGCCCTTAACCTAGCCCTTGGCCCTTGGTGCAGCCTGTAGATCCTTTGCTTGAGAGGAGGCCATGCTGTGCATTTTTGTCTTAAAGGAGGTGTCGAGGTCTGCTCGTTCGGAGGATTTTGATGACACTCGGAGTACTTGCAGGAGCAAGCCAACCAAGGAAGAAACTCCTCCATAATATTTACAGGAATGCTACACATGAACTACCATACAAGCCCAGCTTTTTCTTCAAAACTGAAATGTTGGATGAGCAATGGAGAAACCTGCTCTTCCTCTTTGGACACATGTTTGCAGAGGGTAGTCTAAATAGCTTCTGTACAACATATAAACTCACGTCGCAACTTCATTGAAGCATCTGATTTTGATTTTAATGTTGAGTTCAATAACTCTAACATTTGATCAAACAAATCGTTTTCCTCCTTGTGCTCTAGTGAATACGTTTGTGCCACATTCTTCACCCGACTCTCAAGAGCTAGAAAGATGACCTCATCTTTAGCATTGCTATGCTACGTGTACACAACTCGCAAAAATTCATAGCGATCACGAAGTGCTTGAAACTCTTGTTCTGCCCCTTTCTCCACTACCAAAGCATCCTTGTGAAGACGGCTAAGCTCTGGCTCGGATGGCTTTGTGAAAGAAAAGAAACTCGAGAATAGGGGATGTGATGGCTGCAGATCCTCTCGAGAAAGACATGCTGGGTGCAAACTCCTCACCAAAGAGTGCTGTGGGATGAGGATATGCCACCTCTACATAGCCTTCCATATTGACAGTATTGATGTCTGCATCCTTCTCCCCACACGTCCCCTCCAGCTAGAGAAACTGATAACTAGTGGTGAGTAATGTGGGTCCTGAGAATGCTGAGAACAGAGAATCCCTCAGCCTGCTTGCAATCCTTGTGTCCAAAAATTGTTTCATTCCTTGCATCTGCTAAACAATAGCTCCTCACCAAAGAGTGCTGTGGGATGAGGATTTATGTTTCTGAATTCAAGTGCAAGCGGTATTTCCACAACAAATTGAAACCCTCAAAATTGACATGGACTGCTCTATAAAGGGTTGAAATACATCTGGCAAAACGAAGGCATTGTTGGATTCTTAAAAGGAAATGGAACAAATTGTGCTCAAATTAAACCCAATCATGCAGTAAAGTTCTATAGATATGAGCAAGCTTCAAGTGCAATTCTATGGCTGTACAGAAGACAAACCGGACATGAACTCACGCTAGTTTTGCGGCTGGGAGCTGGGGCATGTGTGGGTATAATTGCTATGTCTGCTACATATCAAATGGACATGGTGCGGGGCAGGCTGACACTCCAGAGAATTCACCTGCACGCTATAGAGGAATGTTCCATGCTGCATCAATTATTGTAAAAGAAGAGGGGCCGACGGCTTTGTACAAAGGTTGGCTGCCATCGGTTATTGGAGTAATACCTTATGTGGGACTGAATTTTGCTATTTATGAGTATCTCAAGGACTACATTGTGAAAAAGAATCAAGCCTTGTCATGAGAAAGTTCAGAGTTAAGCGTGCTGACAAAGCTTAGGTGTGGAGTTGCAGCTGGTATAGTTGGTCAGACTGTTGCATATCCTTTAGATGTGGTACGCAAAAGGATGCAAATGGTAGGATGGAAAGATGCTTCAGCTGTCATAACAGAGAAGATGGTCAGTTGAAAGCTCTTGTGCAATACACTGGCATGATAGATGCATTCAAGTAGACAATTAAGAATGAGGGGTTTGGTGCATTATACAAGGGTTTGCTTCCTAATTCTGTCAAGGTGGTCCCTTCAATTGCACTTGCTTTTGTGACGTATGAAGTGGTGAAAGATCTTCTTGGTGTAGAATTTCGAATCTCCAATTAGGTCTCTGAACTTGGAAGAAAAGTGGTGGCATGTCAACGGGGTTGTGTATGGGTGCAACATTGCTATCTGTAAAGCTTGTCACAAATGGGCCCTTGATTTGAATGAGTATGCATGCAAAAGTTTGAAATACAACCATCTAGAGACAGAGGTGTGCAATGAAGCTACTGAGGACTTTCTCACTTTGCTAAGGGAATGAAAGAAGCTATGTGAGAAGTATTGCCAGGAAGAGGACTGATTATTGTCCACTCTTGATTCAGTGGCAGAGCTTTAAGGGTCTTAATCCTCCATTTGAGTGAGGGTCTTGATGCTCAATTTAAAACTAATTTGGCACAATGTTAAGCTTGTGATGCATTGGTTGTGTATGACCGAACCTGGTTTATCTGAGCATGACCTTTAGTAGTGGTCACCTTTGAATAGGTTGATCAAGCCTGAATACAACTATTGATCGCATGATAGACCTTGAGATGCCATTAGAAAAGGACACGTATTAGGCGTAGTTGGAGCAGAGACTGGCAAGACTAAGAGTAATGCAAGAATGATGGTTCTACTGGAAAGAAGGTGAATCTCAGTAGTCAAATTTGCAAGCTTTAAGGTTTCTTGACAGTCTCTTCACAACACTCACGGAGATTGACAGATCTGAAGTAGATTGTAGGTTGGTTGTTGGAATTGAAGGCTCTGTGTGAATAGCATTCAGTTCATATATGTAGACACATCAGTTACAAAATTTAGAGGCATTCTCTGAAGGCTCTGTGTGAATATTCAGGGAGATTGACAAATCTGAAGTAGATTCTAGGTTGGTTGTTGGACACATTAGTTACAGCAACAGCCTGCAGAATAAGAATAGCAGAGTCAAATAGTGAATACTGATGCTTGATCCATAAACACTCTATTCTAACAATAACAGTGTGTCCTATGCACTTGCAAAATACTCAATGATTGCATCTCAATTGTCATCATGGAATGAAGATGCTTTGAATGCAAACAATAGTGGTGAATATGTTTGTGAGCCCTGAATAGTGAGCAACAATTGCTTAAGTGGTCTGAAATCTACAGCAGCAGTGAGCAGCAATTCTGAGGCTTGAAGCAATAGTGGGCAATAGTTGCTTACGTGATCTGAAGTTTAAAGCAATAGTGAGCAACATTAGTAGGCAGCATGCATGCATATACTCAACCACATTGTCCCTATGGACAACATGGTTCCTATCAGCAGCATGCATATGGAGATTCCTATGCCATGCAACCATATGGGCAGTGGCCTCATGGAAACCCTAATGCAATGGAGGAATGGCAAGCAAGTGATTATGACCGACATCATGCCGATACCTATGCTCATGGACTTGCCAATCATCATACTTATGGTCAGCCTAGGATGCAAGGACACCATTGTAGTCATGTTGGACAGTCATCATGCAATCTTTGGCAGCATGTTTATGGGCAACAATATGACCAAAGTTTTGGTAGTAGGCAACAACAAATAGATGTATTTGGGCAGCAACATGAACATCTTTGTGACATTCATTCTCATAGAGATTATGGAAGGCATGACCAATGTTGTGGGATCAATGATTAAAGGCAGCATGCTTATGACGGTTATGCATGTGATGCGCATCAGGGCTATTATCACCACATGCAGTATGGACAGCATGAGCATTATTATGAGCAGTAGCCTCATTGCTACGACCATCCATATGGACAGCATGAGCATTATGGTCATGAGTATGGACAACCATCTATTGTATATGAGCAGCATGCTTATGTACGTGAGTAGCAAACATCAGTGGAAGCAAATGCATATGCTCAACCGAATTGTCCCTCTGATGCACAACAGGGCTATTATCACCATATGTAGTATGTGTTAGAATATCAAGCTCCCATTACTCTCCTGTCAATATGTATGACCGACATTAGTTGTGTCCAATTATATCAGCAAATGTGGGACATTAAATAAGTCGGTGGTCTTAGACCCAGTGTGAATGGTCCTACGGACCTTAGTACTATTGTATACACTTATGTTATGTTAGGAGTCTATGAAATAATGGAATATGATGAATGACCTGAAGGTTAGGTTGCTGCTCCATTACATTGTCTCTCTCCCTCTCTCTTCCAACATGGTATCATAGCCATCATGGATGGGCTCTTGAAGGCATGAAGCTGTGAGAAAGACCTGCAACCTGAAGACTCAGGGCAGTGGTTGAAGAGAAGCAAGCTGTCATTGTGCAGGTTGTCATTGTATCTGTGAAGAGAATAGTTGCAGAAAACTGTCATAAACAGTCAAGGGCTGAGGTTGGTTAGAGTGACTTGTTGGCTTGCAGGAAGTCAAGTAGTGACTAAATAGTTTCTGGTACAACATGGCAAATGCAGAAAGGATTGACAACATAACCCAGATAGTGGGGGAAAATCTAGAAAGTAACAATTATGCCGTATGGAAGTTCCCCATGGAGAACTTCTTAATAGGGAAAGGCTATTTGGAGTTGGTGACTGGGGCGAAAGGTGAACTTGAGCTCCCAGATCGACCTGCAGCTGATCAAAGATGATTACACCGAGCTTGGATAGAAAGAGCTCGTAGAGTCTTGCACTGGCTCTCTTTATGTATCTCAGATGCCATGGTAATGCAGATAATGAACTACCGCTCTCCTAAGGATGCACGGGACATTTTGGTCAAGTATTATGGCACAACCATAAGTGCCAGGAAGATACAATTAAAGCAAAAGTTCAACAACATGGAGAGGAAGAGCAAATCTATACAGGATTATGTCACGGAGGTTAAGACTATTGCGGATCAATTGGCATCTATTGGTTCACAGGTTGAAGATAAAGACATGGTTGCTATGATCTTGAACGGCTTGGGGCCTGAGTATAAGTATTTTGACACTTTTGTGTCTGTGCGGGCTGAAATGCTTGATTTCACTAAGTTGGTTGCATTGCTTATCCATGAAGAGGTTAAGCTTGGTTTGGCTGCAAGATCTAGCAGTTCTAAAAACAAGGATGCAATTTTCTATTTCAATCAACGTTGTCGAAGGGTTTTCGAAAGCAAAGTCGTGACCACAGAGGACTTTAAATAATTTCAGGATAGAAGGTCAATAGTGACGGCCTTCACAAAGGATCATATTTGCATTCCAACAACTCTTCAGAAGACGCACGTAGTTTTTGAGAATTCTGAATCCAATCTTCATGTCTAGAAGAACACTTGTATTCAGTCCTTCAAATGTAATAGACATGCCCTTAACCTTCTCTGCAGTCTCCTGTGGTAGAACTCTATTATTGGCCGTTGTTTTCAAGAGAGGATGTAGCTGATTCAGCAGAGAAGTTCTGAATAATATATTTCTACTTCATCTCATGACTAACTTGTATCTAGTCATCATCAGTTGCAAAGAAGAATCCATGAATTCATAAAAAATATCAGAAATTTTCTCATCTTGTGGAGTGGTCTAATACCTTTACTCTTCAACCTCCAAAGACAGACTAGTCATTAAAGCATGTCAATTCCTGTCGATGTTAGAGAACCTTAAGCTGATTGATCACTTCATCATGTGCTTGTAAAAGAGATCATAAGGTCTGGGATTGATGGAGTATTTCTATCGGAACATAGAGTACAAGAAGTTGTTTGAATGGTGAAAGTTTCTAACTTTAAATGTCTTTTTGTTGTGGCAGTTTGTGACATAAGAATGCCTTACACCAGATTCGTAAGGGAATCAAGAAATCTGAAGCCGAGATGAGACATTGTTTTAAGAACAATGGTAAGGAGTTTGGATAGGTTGCTTTTGTGTTCAGACTTCAGTGATTTAAGCACGGAAAAGATCAGTCGGTGATGTTGCACAGATAAGGAACTAGAGTTTAGAAACGAAGGCGTCTATCATCTTGCGACATTTTCATGTTTTGACTTGCATCATTTCTGACTTTAGCACTTTTTGCCAATCTGCTACATCGTCTTCGCCTCTTGCTATTTTCACTGTTGCCACAATGTGTGGTTGTTGCTGCATAGACCGTGCTCGATTTATGCCCTCTTGATGAGAGACCATGCGCACCTGTAAAATTGGATTCTCTGAGCCTGTCGTTCTGGATTTCTTCTCCTCTTCTTTATCGCTGCCACTTTTACTACCACTAGATAGAGAGCCCCATAATCGGGCAGGTCTTTTTGCAAAACAACGATCCGTCCTCCATTCCTCTTGTTTTTTTAAGTTGCAGAGATTCGTCCTTTTTTTCCTCCAACTGATGAGTCGACTTGCCATCAATCTCGATCCCTTGACAATTGCTTTTCCCAGCTTTTTGCTGTCATAATGCATCGGACAGACTCTTCCCCCTCAGCTACACTCCTTTGTAAATAACATTCCGTCTGTAATGGATCTCAATATAGATGGACTCCGAGAAGAAAGGAAAAAAAAATACCAAACTACCCATCTGCTCCAGATAACAGTGAATGGAACATCTAGCCCGCAGGCCCCCAAATCCCTTTTTGCTTGTTTACGTTGTCTCGATCACATTGCAGACTCACGATTGGCCTCATTTTGCTTTTGCCTTAGAGCATCTGCTATTTTGAAATTACTTACACTACAAGATATAGACCTTATAGCGACGTTTAAAGCGACGAAAATACAAACAACAAAATTTGCCCCCGTCATCGCAAAAAGCGTCGTTATTGACGATGCCATAGAATCGTCGCTATATAGCGACGGTTACAGAGAATTTGCGACGCTGATAGCGACGACAATAGCGACGCGTGTAGTAAATTTGCGACGCAAATAGCGACGGTAACAGAGAAAAAAAAATTGTGGCAAGGCAGCAAGCTGCCCTGCCACATATAGCACTATGTACTGTATGAGAGCCATACAAAATAGTTTTCGCACTGCTGCATACAAAGTGTTTGCAAACAAAAAGAATGTATACTGAAATCATAAAACTAATAGATGAAATAAATACATGATATCACATAAAATGCGATTGGTACAATCATAAAACAATATCACTAATACATAGAAAATGTCTACATAGATCGGGCGACTAAAAACTAAAGGTATGTGAGCTCTAAGGATCCAAGGGCGAGCTACAAATCGTCGTCCCCCGAAAGCTCTTCCCGCTGTAAAGGAGCATCAAATGGATTCTGCAGAAAAAGAAACAACATATCAATCCACCATACAATAATGCATTCAAATATCTCATGGTAACTACGGACAAGAAAGATGAGTGACTTACTGGGCCGCCGCGTCTATACAATCGGTCGATCAATGATCTGAGACCGTGCCTCTCTGCATATCGAGTCTCAAGGCCTTGCGGATCGCGATTTGTAATGGAGTGCTGCAAAGAAAACAAAATGCTAACTGTTAGAAACATGATTGTCAGTACAAAGAATATCTCAAAAAACAAATAAGCAAAACAAAAGAGAAACTTACAAAGTCCTCCAAATATGTCCTGTGGCCGCCACTCCCAAGATGATGTACCGATCCGGCCTCAATTCGTGCCCTCGCGGCCTCCCGCTACTGACTCCAACGTCCTGGTGAATTTGTAGCCTCCTCCCTCAGTCGGCGCCAGTCGTCTGCATCTAACCACTCGGGCTTTGGAGCCCCACTCTTGATTGCCTTGCGTGCGTCGGATCGTCTATATGACATGTATGCACGCATGCAATCCATCATCCAGCCCGTAGAGAATCTATCCACTGCGGTTGGCACCGGGAACTCCTCGTGCAAGGATGCTACTATGTACTCCTTGCTCCCCTCCGGTATGTTCCTCCAATGATCCAGGACGTTGTGCCGAAAAACTTGTTGGCACAACGCCCTCATGCGAGCCATCACCCTCCTCCCCTCATCATTCATGATGATGGCTCCTGACCTGCCATCCACTAGGTATCCATAATCCCTAGGAGTGTGCCTTGTATGGGCCCTCTCCCATCTCCGTCCACGCTCCTGGGCATATCCAAGAGACCCCTGAACATCCGGTGTACCGACGGGGGTACCCTCTCTCGGAGTGCCACTCAAAGGGGTGCCACCAGAGGGGGTGCCACCAAAAGGAGTGCCACCAGAGGGGGTGCCACCAAAAGGAGTGCCACCAAAAGGCGTGACATCTGCCGATGGTGACCGAGCTCCAGCTGAATGACGAGACGGAGACGCCACGTCCGTTTCTCCATAGCAGCACCCCCCTGATCCTCCTGCAGTCGCAGTCCCTCCCTCTGGCCCAAGTCGCGAGCGTCGAGATCGTCTGCTCGAAGCTGAAGCATCTGATCGCGCTGAAGCTGATCTAGCAGAGCACCCTGACGAAGAACGAGACAGCTCCTGATCTGCAATCTCTCTGAATCTCGCGAGCTGATCTGGAGACATACGTGCCATCATCTCCTGAAACTCCTCATCGCTCATCCCTCGACTCATCCTGAAAATGTCGATACCTGTATAGATAAAAAATAATGTTAGAATAATCAATTTAAACTATACAAAGCACATTAATATAAATCATTTTTGAAAAATCCCTCTTAAAATGCATATCTTATCTACCTTTATGGAAGATCTAAAACACGAATTGAGTAATACAATTCTCCAAGAATGAAGTATTCTATGGTCCCATGTTAATCTCCTGACACAACTCTGCATACACTGGAAGGTCGATAGACATGTCACCACAAAAGAACGAGTCTACCTCGTTCTCAAAAAATTCTACGACTTCTGTATTTCCATCATTGTTAGCCGATGCGTGCTCCAAGCTTGCGGTGGCCTCCACCCCTTGTAATTTTGATCCCTCTATTTGCATATTTTCTTCATCTATGCCTGGAACATCGCTTTGATCGTATACTCTCGCACCTCGAGGAGTTGAAGGTATAACATACCACCATCGAGGTTGTCAGGGATTTGGATAGAAGATTACCTGTTCAGAAACACTTACAAACTGTCTTCAAACCATTGTGACATAAACCATGTCGTATTACAATTAGCAAGCAAATGACTAGTTGTACGTGTTCACAATGGGCCGGCAACACAAAGGTGTCGCGCAAATCTATCCATTTTTTTTCGGAATCTATTTCGAGAAATCCAGATGGACCTTGTCGAACTGTTGCACCAGCTCCTCCAAGTACCACTTTGAACCACTGCACATCGAATATTATCATGGAGAAGCTACGGTAATCCACCGTAATAATACTTTGCAAATTCCCAAAATACTCCATCTCATCCACAACCGTGTTCGGATCCGTTGCTCGTCGCTGGCTCTCTTGCTCAAACCTTGCCATGACACCACAGTCCATTGTGGAGCGCATTTTGTCAATACGCTCCACCCGAAAATGCCGTCCGCGCGACCACGTTGCACTATATATTTTGTACTGCACATTGAAACACTCAAATTAGATGTAGCAAGCAAATTTAGATACGACACATTCTAAACCCCTCATTACCTTTGGACTACATCCCCTCAAGAACTCCCACTCCTCCATTGAGACCTCTGTCCCTTCGCTGGATGCTGCGGTCAAGGCTCCATGCAACCATCGTGTTGACATAAACCGCGGCATCTCCTCCATGCCTTCGGGATATCGAATCGGTCGGTGACGCGTACTGCGTCGGAATTCAGCTCGCGCTTCCTCTCGATCTTGCCTTGTAATCTGGTACTTAGCGAGCCACGTCTCCATGGAGGCATGGTGCAACATACAAAAGCGATTCATCTTCTCTTCCATTGAGGCATCCATTCTTTTTTCTACCCCATTTTCAACCACCACATCTCCAGTTAGCCTGTCGTCGTCCTTCAGCGTCCATAGCATATCATTGTCTGGTTCCACCGTTGGTAGCCATTGTGAGATATGCACTAACACCTCTGACACCAACCAACCTTCCACCATGCTACCTTCCGGACGAGCTCATTGTCGCACAAAGCCTTTCAGGGTTTTCATGAAGCGCTCCAGGAAGAACATCCATCACGTATGGACATGTCCAACAATCTCCACTTCATCCACAAGATGCACAAGAAGGTGAACTTGTATCGTGAGCATGCTAGTGGGCAGGTATTTCTCAAAGAGACCGACCGTCTCAACTGCTCCCCGCCTTGCGGATTCAATAGAGGACGTCTTAATCTCTTTCTGTGAGATCCATTGCACCAAAGTCGACAGCTTGTAAATGGCCCCACGAATTTCTAGAGTTAGACATCCCGCGATCGCGATCGGTAGGAGAAACTGCCACAAATGAGAAAGCATTAAGAATAATGGTCACTTTTGAAATTTCAAAATATCCACGCTAATTAAAATCCATTCTGTTCACAAACCTGACATATCTTATGCCAATCATGGGATTTTAGCCCAGACATTTGGTCATCTTTAGAAAATGCGGACCTATTCTGCACATGCCACGTTGTCAAGCTTGCCATGGCAGATGTGCGAAACATGTGGTTTATGCGGGGGATGAGCGGAAAGTGTCTGAGGACTTTTTGAGGGATGGTCTGCCCTTGCAAGTCTTGTCGATACCTGTGAGCACCACACTTTGGACATGTCTCCATAGTCTCGTATTCATCTCAAAACAATATGCAGTCGTTGATACATGCATGGATGTTATTGTAGTCCATGCCAAGCTTCCGTAAAACATGTCGCGCATCATCACGAGACTCAGGCATGGTGTTTGCAGGTGGCAATATATGATATTTCAATAACCTAAAAAAATCATAAAACACCTTGAAAAATCCATCCATGTTTGCAATAATACTGTTAAAAAAAAAAACAATGAAGTCTGTGTGCAAGGTACCTGAATAACTCAGTCACACTCGTATCGCTCCAACCGTATTTTGCTTGCACACTTAAGAGTGCAAGCAATGTCTTCAACCGAGATACTCGGCACCCATCATATAATGGTATGGATACTTCCTCTCTAAGCGGGTCAGATGTCTCAACATTCATGGGAATCAATGCATCGATCATTGCCTCCATCTCAAGCTCTAAGATTGTAGGCAAGTCGGGAAGGTTGTCTGTCTCCTCTGGCATTGACGGTATAGATGGGCCTTGCGAGTGGTCAATTGGCTCCTGCAATCCATCCATCGCACGTCCACGAACTCTTCTAATTGGCCGCAAAGGGTGCACTCCCCCTTGGGTCGAGACATCACCCCCCTGGATACAAAATTTGCCAACAAGACCCAATCTTATTGTGTATGGTTTTCAATTAGCTTGAGAGTACAATGCATGAAAAATGCTAACTTCAAATTACCGTTTGCTGAAAATTTGCAATCGCCTGATCAATGATCTCAGATTGAAACTCGCCAAATCGTCGTACGTGTTCTATAGACAATCGGCGTTTTCGTCTAATTGCCAACTTGCATTGAGAGCAAGGACATGGGACACGCTGATTAAGATACGACTCGCGGTCTTGAACAATAGGACCTTCTTCGTTTTCCATCTTATCTACATTACAGCAAAGGAGGCTTAAATGGATAGCTTTATGGAGATGTACGTCAAGTTGCAAGTTGACCATAAACCTTGCATTGTATATAGTAGTCGAGAGATTTTCCGATGTTATATCTCGGCCTTGTATCATGCTCAACGATTTGTTTGTCCCGGTAGATAATTTTTTGTTATATCTCGGCTTTGAGTATAAGTAATCCATTTTAAAATTAATGCGTGCCATCTATGAAATTTTATAACTATAGTAATAAAATTTATTTCAATCAATTCTACTCATAGTCATAAGACCTGAGAGAAATTATCCTATACTCAATTTAAGGGTTTCTTCTTCTATAACAATAATTTTGGGTTCATTTTGATGAAGTACGTGGCCGTATGCAAAGCACATTGCATACCATTATCAATACATATATTATCTTAAATTTCCTTCCCTTCCCTCTCCCTCTCTTTCTCTCCCTCTCCCTCTCTTCCTCTCTTTCTCTCACCCTCTCCCTCTCCATCTCGTTCTCTTTCTCTCCCTCTCTCATTTCCTCCCTCCCTCTTTCTCCCTCTCCCTCTCCCTCTCCCTCTCCCTCTCCCTCTCCCTCTCCCTCTCCCTCGCTCCCTCTCCCTCTCCCTCTCCCTCTCCCTCCCTCTCCCTCTTTCTCTCCCTCTCTCATTTCCTTCCCCTCCCCCTCCCTCTCCCTCTCCCTCTCCCTCTCTTTCTCTTTTTCTCCCTCTCCCTCTCTATCTCTCTTTCTCTCTCATTTCCTAAACAAGCAAAAAATAAAGTGATTTAAACATCCTCCAAGCAAAAGGGAGAGGGAGAGATACAATGCACTCTCCCTCTCTTTCTCTTTCTATCCCTCTCTCATTTCCTTCCCCTTCCTCTCCCTCTCACTCTCTTTCTCTCTCATTTCCTCTCCTAAACAAGCAAAAAATAAAGTGATTCAAACATTAAACAAGCAAAAGGGAGAGGGAGGGAGAGAGAGAATGCACTCTCCCTCCTTCTCCCTCTCTTTCTCTTTCTCTCCCTCTCCTATTTCCTCCCCCTCCCTCTCCCTCTCCCTCTATTTCTCTTTCTCTTTCTTTCTCTTTCTCTTTCTTTCCCTCTCCCTCTCCCTCTCCCTCTCTTTCTCTCTTACTCTCTCGTTTCCTCTCCTAAACAAGCAAAAAAGAAAGTAATTTAAACATTAAACAAGCAAAAGGGAGAGAGAGAGAGAGAATGCACTCTACCTCTCTTTCTCTCCCTCTCCCTCTCCCTCTCCCTCTCCCTCTCTTTCTCTTTCTCTCCCTCTCCCTCTCCTTCTCTTTCATTTCCTCTCCTAAACAAACAAAAGAGAATGATTTAAACCTTCAACAAGTAAAAGAAAGAGAGAGGGAGACTCACCAATGAGATATGGCGAGCGTGGGTGGCTTCTCTTTGCAACGAGGGCTCCTCCTCTCCTTCGCGAACAATGACGGTGGCGGTGGCGGTGGCGGTGGCGGTGGCGGTAGCAAGTCTCTTCCTCCTCTTCTCTCACAAAGCCTTGGCTCTCTCCCTAGCTCTCTCCCTCGCTCTCGCTCTCAAAAGGCGAAGAAAAGAAAATGAAAACGGCGCTCTGGTTTTGGCCGCGCTTTTTTTCCCTACGGCATCGCTATTGGCGTCGCTATATGCGTCGCATTTGCGACGCCAATTGCGACGCCAATAGCAACGCCTATAGCGACGCCGATATCCGCCGTCCCTAATCGGTGTTGCTATTGCCCCATTCCCTTGTAGTGTTATAGCATAAGGAATAACGACCTCGCTTCCCTGTTCACAAGAGAGCCAAGACTTTTGCCATCAATTGGAAAATCATGATCTGGAAGATGTTCCATAAGCTCTTACTCCTCTGTCATTATGATGACACTCCCATTTCCTTTCTCCTCCGTAGCCATTCGTATCCTTTCTACTCAACTCTTCTCAATTAAACCTCTTCCCTCCAAAAAGCCCATTTGAAAATAGTCATCCCATCATTGGCTCTAGAAAAACGGCCCTTAGAAAAGCATACAAGCCCTCATCATCATATCATAGCTTACAATGACATATCATATGCTTTCAAACTGCCTCCAAACTTTGGAATTCTTTTCCTTGATCATCACAATACAAGCAAACAAAATCCTTTGTCACCTTCAAGCCAAGATAATGCAGCATTCCACGAGATTATGTCAAATACTTTCTGTACTTCCACAAATAAACCACACATGGCATACATACCAACCAATGCACTGCCAACAAAAACGATCTTTTTCTAACCCTTCTTTACTATATTACCACGTAGAATAAAGATGCAAACATAACAACTAAGTATGTACAAAATATCAACTCCCACACACACCTTTTGGGTGGATTTCACACCTCGAATGTGCAGCAATACGATAACGTGGCCATGGAAACCGTGGTAGAGGCTATGGATTTGGCAAAGGAGGCCAGCAAAATGCATCCTATGGCAATAACAATCAGCAAATATCGAATGCAAAGAGGTGGTGGAAAATTTAGAGGCAGGCGTCCAGCTGACAATCCGAACGAGGATAACGATTGTCATTACTGCGGAAAGTATAGGCATATTGCCAAGGACTACTGGAAGAAGCAGGGCAATCAGAAAGGCAAACAACATGGGCATTTTGCTACATCTAGTCAAGTAGATGATACTTCAGGAGATAGATTGTTTGCCATGCAGTATGTACAAGACAGAGTTGCTGAAAAATCCATTGATGATGTAGTTTGGTATATTGATTCAAGGGCATCGAACCATATGACTCCTCATGGTGATTGGTTCATTGATATGGTGGCTGAAAAAAATGGCTATGTGTACAGGTGATGACACGCAGCATAGCATTGAGCATAAAGGCAAAGTGCCTCTTGTGGTTCATGATGGAAAAAAGAAAAATTTGCATGATGTATTGTATGTTCCTTCGATTATGAAGAACCTACTATCTGTTGGTCAGATGATGGAGCAGAACTTGCAGGTTAGATTCAACAAGCATGGTTGCTTTATTAAAGAGTTTGGTAATGGATGCAAGTTAATAGCTTGTGGTCACAGGAATGGTAGAATGTTTACTCTTGATGCTACCTTACCAGAGCTGAATTCAACCATGTTTGCCCATGGTTCTGGCACTATCAGATACTTGGAAATTTGGCACAAGAGAGTGGGGCATGTAAATTTGCAAAGGCTGCAAATTATGTAGAAAAAACAGCTTGTTACAGGTTTACCCAAAGTTCCAATATTTAGATATTGGTCATGTATGTGATGCTTGCCAGTTTGGTAAGCAGTCAAGGTTGCCATTTGTCACGCATGTAAGGCAGAGTACACGTCCGTTGCAGTTAGTGCACTCTGATGTTTGGGCACCAGGCCATAATGCATCCATAGAAGGCTCAAAGTATTATGTTACATTCATTGATGATTACAGTCGCTATACTTGGGTTTACATTCTGAAGACAAAGGATGAGGTGTTTGCTCTTTTTTAGCAGTTTAAAAAGTAGGTTGAAAAGGAATTTGATTGTTACATCTCTTGCTTGAGGTCAGATAGCGGTGGGGAGTATGTGGCAAATGAGTTTGACAACTTTCTGGCTGAAAATGGCATACGTAGGCAGCTTACTTGCAGCTACACTTCTCAGCAAAATGGGCTAGCTGAAAGGAAGAACATGGTCTTGATGGAAGCTGCTCGTGCCATTATGAATGACAAGAAGATGCCACTCTATTATTGGGTTGAGGCTGTTATGACAGCCATGTATATCTTGAATCGGACTCCCACTGTAGGTATTCATGAGATGACACCGTTTGAGAAGCTGTATAGCTATAAGCCAGATGTAAGTCACATGAAAGTCTTTGGTTGTCTTGCTTATGTGCATATTCCAGATGAAAAAAGGAAGAAGCTGGATCCAAAAGTGCATAAGTGTGTCTTCATTATTCACAAGAGAAGAAGGCATACAAATTCTATGATCCCTCTACTAGGGATACCTTGGTGAGAATGGATGTTATTTTTTATGAAATGGGTTCTTGGTATGTATCACCGGCAACTGTGCCATCGGATATGCCTTCCACTCATGTATCTACAGTTGATATGCAGCAGAGGACTGCTATGATAGGACCTACTAGTCAGACAGTATCTCCATGGATAGGGAGATTGAGGAACTCACCGTCCACTGACACCAGTATGTCAGTGAGGGGGAGATATGATGTCGCGGACAAAGGAAAAGAGAAATTTAGTGAGGATGTATCTGGGATGATGACACTTGGTAGGATGACTTCTGGATATGAGTCTACTGACACTTTAGACAATGAACTTGGTATTCCGACTGTCTATACGCCTGGCGCAAGGCAGAGCACGTACATTCCGCCTCATGAGAGAGGGGAATCGAGCAGTGCACCATAGCTTAGATGCTCACAGAGGGTTAGATACCCTGTTGATAGGTTGACATATAGTGGCTACACTACAAAGCATTATGCTTACATGACAAAAGTGATGGAGATCAGAGAACCAGGTACATATGCTGAAGCAGTGGAAAATGAGAACTGGTGTGCAGCTATGGATGAAGAAATGAATGCCTTGGCTGAAAATAAGACATGGGATCTTGTGCCACTGACTGAAGGAAAAAAGACCATTGGTTGAGAATGGGTCTACAAAATAAAATGCAAGTCGAATGGCATTGTGGAAAGGTACAAAGCCAGGCTAGTTGCTAAGGGGTATGCCCAACAGTATGGACTTGATTATGAGGAAACATTCAGCCCTATTGCCAAAATGGAAACCATACACACTGAGATTGCTTTGGCTGCTGCTAGAGGATGGAAATTATAGCAAATGGACATTAAAAATTCATTTCTTAACAGTGACTTGGCAGAGGATGTTTATATGGTTCAGCTAGAAGGGTATGTTCACCCTGATTTTCAGCATTATGTATGCAAGATGAAAAATGCACTATATGGGCTGAAGGAGGCTCCGAGAGCTTGGCATGCTAGGATCAGTACTTGCAGAGGTTGGGTTTTACTGTTGGTAGGGCTGATCACAGCCTATTTACAAAGAAGACCGATAGTGGCTTGGTAGTGCTGGTCATATATGTTGATGATTTTATAATCACTGGTGATGATGACTTGGGCATATAGCATGTAATGAAGATGTTGAAATCTGAGTTTGACATGAAAGATCTAGGTGAATTGAAATACTTTTTGGGTATTTAGGTAATCAAGGCTGAAAATGATTTATGGCTGATGCAAAAACATTATGCCATGGAAATGTTGAAGAAGTATGGCATGGCTGCATGCAAACCATTGGATACACCCCTTGATCAGAATGTCAAGTTGGACATTAGCACTAGAGCTGAAATTCAAGATGTGACTATGTACATGCAGATGGTTGGAAGTCTGATCTACTTGACCATCACTAGGCCTGATTTGAGTTATGCAGTTGGGCTCATAAGTCAGTTTATGCAGAAGCCCAGGAAGCCACATTTGGATGCTCTTAGGCGGATTATGAGATATGTTAAGTCCACTGTAGATTATGGGCTGTTCTATGTGAGAAATAAGCCCTTGAAACTGGTTGGATACACAGACATGGATTGGGTAGGATGCTCATATGATCACAGATCTATGAGTGGTTATGCTTTTGGCCTTGGAAGTGGCATCATCAGTTGGAGCAGCAAGAAGCAACCAACGGTTGCATTGTCTAGCATTGAGGCGGAGTACAGGGATGTTGCATTGGTAGCATGTGAGATTTCATGGCTCCTCAAGCTTGTGGCTGATTTGCATATTTAGGTGGATGCTCTAGTGACCTTATTATGTGACAATCTCAGTAGTGTACTCCTGGCAACGAATCCAGTATACCATGCCATGATAAACACATAGAGGTACACTACCATTTTATCAGAGAGATGGTTCTTGCAGGGAGAGTAGATCTTATGTATGTGAAGACTGATGAACAGGTTGCAAATATCTTTACCAAGTCTTTGGGTAAAGATAAGTTTAGTAGTTTCAGACAGCTACTTGGATTTCATCAGATGATTTGAGCTTGAGGGGGAGTGTTAGAATATCAAGCTCCCATTACTCTCTTGTCAGTATGTATGACCAACATTAGCTGTGTCTAGCTATATCAACAAGTGTGGGACATTAAATAAGTTGGTGGTCTTAGACCCAGTGTGAATGGTCCTATGGACTTTAGTACTATTGTATACACTTATGTTATGTTAGGAGTCTATGAAATAATGGAATATGATGAACGACCTGAAGGTTAGGTTGTTGCTCCATTACATTCTCTCTCCCTCTTCCAACAGTATGGACAACATGAATATCATTATGAGCAGCAGCCACATTGGTATGACCATCCATATGGACAGCATGAGCATTATGGTCGTGAGCATGGACAACCATCTCTTGTACATAAGCAGCAAGATGACTATGAGCCGCATGTCAAAACTATTACTGAGCTGACCAATGGTGATGAGCAAGTGTGTAAATTGCTATCTAAGGCTAAACGCATTAGACACCTTACTAGTGATACGATACGGGAATCGCATGCTATGGGCTTATGCTATCGATGTGCTAAGCCAATATCTTGTAATCATCAAGCCACATGCATCTTGGTATTAGAGTATTATGATGCAAAGGATGGAGAAGATCTTGTTGAAGACCATTTTGGTATGGGTCCACAACAAGAACCTCAGTTCAAGTAAGCAGATCATGGGTAGCATGTGGATTTGGATGATCATGACCCCATGTAGGAGCCCCGTCAGTCCATAGACCTGCAGTTTAAATGATTGGACATCACTAAGAATGCAGGGTCCATGAACATGTAGCACTTAGGGGTTGATGCAGTCCATGCAATGGTGACTTCAGCCTCATATGCTTCAGTTATACAGAGCATGGTGATGCCTGAGAGGCTTATGGAAGAGCTAGCGAATACCACCATGCTGATCATGCTTCCAGCTGTACATGACTTTGACCTTATGGAAGCTGATCCAATGCATGGCAGCAATACCACTTTCCCTTTTGATCTGGGTGGCTATAGGTTGACCTTGACCCTTTGCATAGAATAGTACTACTCTTGAATATTAGGCAATCTTTTACTAGGTCTATGCCAAGAACCCCCCTATCTTTTTCCACTTGTAATGCTGTACAGAATAGTACTCTGCAACCTACTACTTGGCTATACCAATAAGTCCGATCTTTGTTTTTTAGGATAAAAACTTCATTTTGAGTGGGGATGGATTGTAATGGAGGGAAATACTTAAGTCAAGTTGACCTAAGTATAAAAGGTGTAAGGGACACTGCATAGGGGGATTTTTATGAATATACATCTGTCCTTTCACCTTCTTCCCTGTCCTTCCATGGCTGCTAGTCATTTCTCTCTCCTCTTCTTGCCTTTCTCTCTCTACTTCTAGTCATTCTCTCTCCTCGTCACCCTCTTTCTCTCTCCTCTCTGCAGTCTCTCCCTTCTCTCCTAGGTCTCCTTCATTACAGTCATGTTTGATAGGAAGAAAGCTTGTGAGTCCTAGCATATTAGAATAACTACTTTTCTTGAAAAAGACCTTTCCTTAAGAGTTTCCCAAATAGAAACATTTAGGGTGTCCAAGCAAGATAAATCTATAATTCAACATATCTGCAATCTAAATGATGACCGGTGATGATTGAGTGAACTTCTTCTATGCGCTTGAAATTCAAAACATAAGATGCTTATAACATACAAAATATATCAAATTTAATCATGAAAAAAACATAAATCAAGAATTGAAGAGATACTACCTAGGTTTACTTCCTGATTATCTTCTTTATGGAATTAGTTGTAGTTGATCGTGATAGCCTTGATACCATGTTGAGATATAGAGAGAGAAGATATGTAGAGACGCGATAGAGAGAGAAGAGACACATGATATACACTCCTAAAGACTATATAATATTGATCACAATATATATATATATATATATATATATACATATATATATATATATATATATATATATAGGTGATACTTAGTGTAGATAGAGTGAGCTATATATAGCTCCAACATGAGATAGATTTGAAAGACCATCAAGCTGAGCTTCACAAGCAAGAAAGAGCGGAATGGGCTAGATAGCAGGCCAAAATTATTAGAAGATATTCTCCGTAAAGAAGTGGTGAAATACCCCTACACGGGAGGGGCTTCACTAACCCTAGCCCCATGCATAGTTTGTTAGGAGGAGGAAGCTCTAGCAGTTCCCCCATTCTAGTTAGTCAGGCCACTTTGAGTGGAGTAATAGTCCCCATCATTCAAACCCCTTTAGTGAATCCGGTCATCACCATGGCACAACCCATTGTAATACTGGCAAGGAAAGCCAGACTTACCAGTCTTGGGGTTTTCTTTACCTATTTTTAATGGGTGAGCAGAGAAAGATGCACAACTTCATATCAATGAATTCCAAAAGTTAATATTTAATTGTCAAATTCATGATGAAGGACACCTGATTATGTTCTTTAATATGACTTTGAAAGGATGAGCCGCAATATATGGTATAATAGCTTAGAGGCTAGAATCATAACTACAATTAACTTCTTCTTTGCCGCCTTTCAAATAGAGTCTACCCTTGAAAGGGGAGGTCAGTAGTACTTGCTAGGTGTTCTCAATGTAACACGTCAAAAACCTCATGAGAATGTTTGAGGCTATGCCAAGAAATTGAAGGAGGCATTTCATAAGTTGCAAACCTATATTCCGATTCTAGTTGTTGCTTAGTTGCAATACTTTTTGAACGGGCTAGACTTTAACATTCAAGTGCAGTTGAGTAGTGTTGCTTTCATTGACATTGATAGGACTATTACAAGAGCAGAGGAGGTAGAGTTGTGATTAAAAGAGACCTATACCTCTAGGAAAAATTAGAATCCGAGTTTAGGGGTTGGAAATACTTTGGCACTGACAAATGGAGGGCAAGGGATACCCATGAGTACTACCAATGGGAGAGGAAGCATGATTCTGAATGTGCCTATGTAGCCAGCTCCTCCCAATGTGACCATGCCTATAACTAGTGAGATGGCTCTACCAAATGTTGGAAGCCAAACAATAAATCCTACATTGTTCCAAGAAATTAACAACCAATTCCCAATCAAATGGTTAGACCAATGAAATGATAGGTAGAGGGGCACGGCTATGAGTCAAGTTCTTGGAATGTCCTTGTAATGAATGAAGGTGAGAGGAGAGAGGGAAAAAGCTGAAGAGAGAAAAAGAGAGCAAGAAGAAGAGGGAAGAAGACTAGAAGAGGAGAGAGAAATACATAAAAGAGGAGAGAAGGGAGGAGGAAGCCATGGAAGCAAGAGATGCAGGTGAAGAGTATGATCTTGATAATAACTGGTTGGCCTAATCTGGGGCTCTTACACCTTATATACCCTGATCACTACGACTGGATATCTAAACCCTAGTCGGTGTGTATCCCACTTGTTACAATCCATCCCCACGCTGAAGGTTTTTGCCCTAAAAAACAAGAAGTAGAGGGGAGTGATGTACTACTACTATAGCTACCATCCCACCTTTCATAGATTGCTCAATAGTTTCAGAACACGAGAGTACAGCAAACACGGTGGCTATTTCTCTCTTCCTCTTCCTTTATTCTTCTCCTTCTTTTATTTCCTATCTTTCATTCTCTCTCTCTCTTTCTTTGTTGCCCCTCTCTTTGTTTCTCTCTATCCCCTTATGTTTTCTCACTCATTCTCCTCTCTCCCTTCCCCCCTCTCTCTCTCTCTTTCCCCATTTTTATTACCTTTCATGTTTATTCTCTCTCTCTCTCTCATTCTCTCTTCATTTTCCTTTCTTCTTCTCCCTCTCTCATTTGCTATTGTTCTCCCTCAATACACCACATTCTCCACCCTCTCTCATTTCTTATCTCATTTCCTCTCTTTTCTCCCTCAATGCACATCATTGAAAAAAAAAAACAAACAAAAAAGAAATTAAATAGCAAGAACAAACTCTCTCTTTGTTTTTCTCTATCCCCTTGTGTTTTCTCATTCATTTCTTTATTATGTTTCATGTTTATTCCCTCTCTCTCTTGTTCATTCTTCCTTTTTTTTTTCTTTCTCCTCTCTTTCTTCTCAATGCACCTCATTCTCAACAAAAACAAATAAAAGAAAAGGAGAAATAACAAGAACAAACCAAGAGGGAGCAATGCACTCACCGCAAAGGCCTGAGGATGGATTTTTCGTCTCCTCTTCAGGACAGCAACTCCTCTTCGCCCTTTGTGCACTTCCTTCTCTTCTTTGCGAACAATAACATTAGCGGTGAGAAGCTCTCCTACTCTCTCTTTCTCTCCCTCTCTCTCCTAAACACACAATCTATTTTGTTCTCTCTTTTCCTCTTTGCAGTAAAATGCTACGCTTAGGTTTCAATCCGTTTTTTTTGTCTGAGTACCGTTGCTGTTTGCATCGTAAATAAAGACGCCACTAATATGCATCGAAATTGCCCGTCGCTATTCCCTTATATCTTTAAAGTGCTATTTTGTGTTTTATATTTGTGTGTATGTGTGTTTGTATGTGTAAGAGTAGTGCCATGTGTGGATATGTGGAAACAAATGCTTTTGTGTGTGTTAGTGTGTTTGAGTATGATGTGTATGTATGAAGTGCATGTGAGTGGTTTAGTGTGTGTGTTTGGTGGATTATAAAATGTGTTATGTGTAGGTAGGCGTGTCTGTGTGTAAAGGTCTTGAAGTGTGTAGGTAGGCGTGTCTGTGCGTAAAGGTCTTGAAGTGAGTGTGAGTGCACATGTGGATGAAAAGTGTGTGAGAGTGTGTTGTGTGTGAACGTGGATGTATGTAAGTGTGCGTGTCTTGCGAAGGATATTATTATTTCTGGGAGTGTGTTGTGTGTGAACGTGGATGTCTGTAAGTGTGCGTCTGTGAAGTATATTATTATTTTTAAATAAAAGAAATAAAAAAGATAGAAAAATAGAAAAATAAATAAATAAAAGACTTCTCTGCACACGTCGCCAACGCCCCAGCTCTCGTCAACGCCACCTGCTGTCAATCGACGCCTGCCCGTGGAAGCCGCCAGCGACCCGCTGCTGCCCTCACCAGAAGCTCCCCCCTATTGACAATCTCCCGCCTGATGCTGCCAGGCGCACATGCAGTCGACCGCCCGATTGGCCATCAGTAAACACCAGGCACTCGTTAATGGTGATTACGCAGCTTGGGGTTGCACAACACAAGTCTGCTGCTGCCAGTGAATGCTGCAACGTAGCCGACGAAAAAATAGTCTCCGCCGGCCAAAAGGTCCACAGCCACCGGAAGTAGCAACACTGCTAACGCAGCCGTCAGGTCCACTATTCACAAGAGCACGTCGTTCGCAGAGGAAGCCCCGGCTAGCTGCCGCCTTTGAAGGTGACGATCAGCACGCCTGTCTGCAGAGTGAGAGGACGAGAGAGAGAGAGAGTGCGCTCTTAGGTCGAGAGAGAGAGAGAGAGAGAGAGAGAGAGAGAGAGAGAGAAATCTATTTCTCTTTCCCCTGTGGCCTACTTCCTTTTCCTTATTATTACTATTAATTTTAAAATATATGTATTTTTAAAACTCCTCCTCCCTTCTTCTTCCTCTATCTTCCCCTTCCTTTTCGTTTCTCTTTCCACCTCTTCTTCTCAGGCTCCTTCTACTTCTTCTTCTCTACACTCCCCTTTCTTCTACTCCAATGTCTCACGTGCTTTTCTTCTTCTACTTCTTTGTACTTTTCTTCTACTTCTTCTTCTTCTACCTTCTAGCCTCTTCTTTTCTCCTCTATTTCACCTTCTTTTCTTCTCTACGTCTTTTCGCTTCTCCTCTTCTTGCTACTCTCTTGCCTTCTTCTAACTTTTTTTATCTCCGCTTCCTCTTCTATGTCTTCTTTTCTTCCTTCGTGTCTTCTTCTTACCCTTCGTGAACCCTAATGTTTCACAATAAGATAACATGAGTAGGCTATATCTTTGGTTATATTTTAATCATGTTGAATAGATGCAACCAAAGACAAGGCTAGCAAGATGAACGATTAGCGCTCCATATTGCCACACAAGATGCCCAACAAGAAGAGGAAGAGTTTTATGTTCTGTGTTTTGTGTTTTTGTGTTTTGAGATTTTGAATTTATATTGTGTATTTTTTTCTATTCTAAAAAATCCAATGTCTTCAATCTCAATTCATGAACTGGTTTCTTCTGATTCGGTCTTCCTAACCTAGTCGCATGGATTTTGGAGTATGCTAGCCAGCACAAATGCGGGTGATCCGTATCCCATTGATCCTATCTATGCCTATGGACAAGTCTCCTATTCCACCACAGGGTAGGAGTGTGAGACTCTCCATAGTTGCACCGTCCTAAGTCCCAGTAATGGAACCAAAATCTTAAGCCAAACACACAACTTTGAATAGACTTCTATTGTTTCAAAAGTTGCAACTCACTTTGGTAGCAAACTCTCATTTTGTCTCTCAACATTTCACTCTAACTAACTAAGCATCCTCCTCTTTGTCCTAAGAAGAAAATAATACAAGACTAGCTTGGAGTTGTAGTGCATTGACCTACCTTACCTTTTTTCATTTGATAACTTGAAGGCTTGAAGATGGTTCTATGACCTCAATCAACACTCTTCGGTGCTATTGCTCCTTCGTATCCACTTCCAAGCACACAAATGAGCTGAGAAGCTAGTAGAGAACATGAGAAAAGCAAGATGATGACAAAGAGCTTCACACTCTCCGAGTCCTTTTCTTAACACACCTCTCCTTCACTCCCTCTAAATTACTGGCAATGCAATGGAAACAAGACGATAGAATAGAAAGACTAAATGGTTGCACTAACAAAGCTTTCACAACATAGATATGCCAAAAGGGGTCCATATAATTGAGACCTCCCACCCTTATATAGACACAAGATTAGGGTTTAGGTTAGATAAACACTCTCATGTCTCTCCCTAGATTAGGGTTAGGGTTTATGCCCTTTTTACGTTTGGGGTTTCCACAATTATGAGTTAAGGTTTGCATGCTCTCTTTGGTATCCTACCCACTTAGTAGGCTCTAGGATGATCAATCCTCATAGGATGCTTATACCTTAGTCTAAATAGGCCAAGCTTATACCAATCTAATGACAAATACATGTGAGCAATCTATGCAACACATATGATAAATACAACAGTAGGTGATTAATACGATATATAGGGATTTTTGAGTCTAATTCTTACAAAATAATATATCCATGATAATTTGATATCCATGAAGTACAATAATAATACAAGTTTCTGAAATAATATAATGAAGCTCTACAAAATATATGTGCATTAAAAAATAGTAGCCAATACTTGCATTTTAGTAGTCCTCTCACAATACCATTAACAATGATATTAAGGATGAGATAGAATACTTTACTATATTCAAGAATATAGTAGGGAGTTTCATCTATATGCCTATCACAAGGCTAAAGTTGACATATGCTATGGGACTCATGAGTTAATTTTTGTACAGACTTAGAAAGTGTCATTTGGATATAATCATATGTAGATTAAGGTATATGAAGTCCACTTTGCATTATGAACTTTTTAATGAAACAAGTAAGGATGTATAGGTGTTTGGGTATATAAATGCAAATTGGGCTAGTAGCAAGTCTGATAGAAGATCTACTATAGTAGATTCATATTTTTCCTTGGTAGTATAGTAATTCCTTAGAGCAACAAAAGCAACCAACGATTGCTTTATCGAGTACAGTGGTTGAGAATTCATAGAGTACTACTATGGCAATATGTGAGGTGGTATGGCTACAAAAGCTATTAGGTGATTTGGATGTACAAAGTGATGGTCTATTTACCATTCAGTATGACAACATAAGGAGTATATAAGTAGATAGAAATCCATTGTTCTATACTAGGATAAAACACATTCAAGTGTATTACCATTTTGTGAGAGAGAAGATACTTGCAAGAGAGATTGACTTGATATATATTAGTACCTAGGATCAAATAACTAATATTTTTACAAAAGGCATTGGATGTAGAGAAGCTTCAAAAATTTCAAAGCTTATTTGAAGTTACAGAGATGTAGTTGAGCTTGAGGAGGAGTATGAAGATGGCAAGCTTAGCACGTGCGACATTGTTGATGAACTAGGTTTGCATATCTACACTTAGCATGTCAATAGTCATTGTGATCCTTACATCACTAATAGCATATCACCTATTATATTTGGTCTATTACACTTACCTACAACTAGTATAGTTATAGCACTACTCTATTAGTATAATTAGTTATGCACTCCTTAACTTAGTAGGCCACTTTTCTTTATGTTACATCTTATCTATACTTTCTTTAGATTGTATTATGTGAGAAAGAAAGAGAAACCAAAAAGAAATATTTTGGCCTCCATTTGTCTTCTTGAGTGAGCCTCCTCTTGTGTGTATTGTATACATTTAACAGAGTAGCTCAAGCAAGTCTACCCACCACATGATTTGTGATAGCTAGTGATTGAATGAGGTAGCCATTTGGTGCATTTTGGACATTATAATTGAAAACGTTTTTCAATTAGCCAAAACTTGGCTCATAATCATTGCATCTACTAGGCCTATATAGGAATTACTCATGTTTATTGTAATGAACGGGGATCACGGGAATATGGCATGGGAACATACCAATCACATTGATAGTATATAAGGTGTAAGAGGGTATTTTGAGGCATCACAGAAATTATCAAGAAACTCTCTTTTCACCTTCTCAAGCTTCCATGGCTTCCTCTTCTTCCTCCTCTTCTTCTTCCTTTTTTCCTCTTTCTCTCTCTTCTTCTTGCCTTTCTCTCTCCTCTCCCTCTTCTCCTGTAGTCCTTCTCTCTCTCCTTTCCCTTAGTTAGGACAATTAGGTCTCTTTCATTACAAGTGGTATCAGAGCTTTGTCCTTGATCTTTCTCTTTTCCCATAGATTTAGGGCTCTCACAGTTTCCCACAGTTAGAAAACTCTAGTTACATCTCTCTCACAGGTACACAGGAGTACTCAGGTAGGTTGTCAGCCCTCTTGAAGACTAGGGCAGCCTTTCTTTGAGCTTTCCCAAGAACCATGGATACATTTGGAGGCAGGCAGACAAATTTGACAGGTTGTCACTAATTTTTATGTAAGTTTCTTGAGGGTTTTGGGCAAAAAGGAGGGTAGCATAGTTAGAGAAGGCCAAAAACTCAGTTACTTTTCAAGAAGACCTTCTCTCTCCTCCTTTCACAAGCTTCGTGCAAGCTCCCATGGAGGAAACTAGCCCCAAATCTTGCTCTCCCCCTTCTTCCATGAAGCATCAGCCTGCCCCCTTCACTTTCTGAAGCTAAGGAGCCACTGATCAAGTAGGGCTGAGCTGGGTGGTCATCCTCAACCCTCTAGGAGCAGCCACGAAATTTGCGGTGCAAAAAACGGGCTACTTCCTGGCTTGGTGGACAGCTCCCGAGCCCTCCTCTCCTCCCTCGATCTCACTCCCGGCTCTTGGCAAGTCTCTTGGGCAACATTGAAGGCTTTCTCCTCAGCTCTTGGACTTCTCTTTCCACTTTAAGAAACCCTGATCTCATGTAGTCCATGGCAGCCATGGAACCTTGGCATCAAGCTAAAAAATCTTGAAGATTTTGGCCTTTTCTTGGTCCCCGAGAGTCCCTCTTCAAGCCTAGCTCAAGGTTTAGCCATCAAGAAGCACAAAAAGAAGATTAGAAGCAAGATTTGAAGACATGCACTTGTGGGAAGCCATGGCTATGGAAGTGGAGCTTCAATTTCAGCAGAGCTCTTCATGGGAAGGTCCTGAGTCATCCTACCCTAAGCTACAGCCACATTGGAGCTCATTCTCAATATTTGAAGGCTTCTTGGAAGCAAGAAGGCATTATGGAGTGCTCATTTGGAAGGAATCACCCCCTTGATCAATCTATGTAAGCAATACCCTTTCCTCATGGAAGAATCCTTCTTCCCCAAGCTTGACTTCATCCTTTCTTGATAGAGGACAACCATTTTGGAGCTATGGAGCATGCGAGATCAAATTGGAGCTCTCATGAAGGACTGAAGTGGCATTAATGGCTGCCTTCGTCTCCAAAAGACTCAAGGTAACCGATTCTTGGTTCTCATTCTCTCCATTTAAGCGTCTTGTTGAATCCTATCCACTTGTTTGAGAGAATGTATGAGTCCAAGTAGATAATAGGAGTCCCAGACATTGTATGCATGCTGAATATTAATCTCAGTCATTTCCCTTTGATCTTATGGCATTGGAATGGATTTTACTCATGCGAAAGCTTTATTGGGATTATATTTTTACTTACCCATAACCCGTTTGGCTTCTTGTGAATTGACTGAGCCAAGAATTGATTTTTAAAAAAAGTCCATTGTATAAGGATGAGTAGGCAGTGAGTCACTGCCGGTAAGCTCTCTATCCCTATTACCCATTCCAACTCCATGCAATTCATGAAAAGCCCAAAATTTTGATTCCTAAAATGCATCTCATACTGGATGTTTAATTAATAAATATCTTCCATGTATATTCCGGGTGAGGAAAAGCCTGATGCTAGGCGAGGTGGCAAGACAAAAGAGGGGTGGCCCCCCTTGCCATCAAATACCCTAAAGGGGTGCACAACCTGGCCGGGGGGGAACTTTGCCAACCTCCCAGTGATCCGGAGCCCAAAGAATTATTGCAGGTGCAGGTACATTTGATGGAATATCCCAAGCCTTGATCATTTGAGTCTACAGCCCTCTACATGCATTGGTAATGCCATGTATCACTTGGAAATGTATGGTGGATGCAATGCAAGAAGGGCAAGGTATGCAGTTATGGAAATGGTCTTAGCAATGAACTACAGATGCAAAGGATATATGGCTCTATGTGGCATTGAGAGCCACCTTTGAGGCCCTGGATATTTGGGATAAGACCCTCACCATTGGGATAAGGTATGCTCCTTGAGGGAGTCCTTGCAGGGTATTGCAGACAGTCAGTCCTACAGAGTCATCCCACAAAAGTTGATTACAAAAAAGCCTTCTTGTTTGACTGAGTGTGGGCTCTATAACTTGATTCCAAGAGGGAATCCTCCCCTTTGATCTACACTAAAAATCTCCCCATTCTGCCTTATGGTTTGAGAGATACACTCAATTTTGTGCTTAGAGGTACTGTGGGATAGGCAGTAGTCCTACATAGTCAGCCCGCAAAAGTTAATTACAGCAAAGCCTTCTTGTGTGACTGAGTATGGGCTCTATAACTTGATTCCAAGAGGGCATCCTCCCCTTTGAGCTTAACTAAAAATCTCCCCATTCCGCCTTACAGTTTGGGAGATACACTCAGTTTTGTGCTTAGAGGTACTGTGGGACAGGCATCAATCCTACACAGTCAGCCCACAAAAAGTGATTACAGCAAAGCCTGATCATTTACTGTCAGAGATATTCTTACATACCTTGTAGAGGGGATCGAGGGCTTTCATTTGAATCAAAAACTTTGGCAATCAGAGCTTTCTAGCTCAATATATTGTCATTTCTATAACAAGGGGTCTGGTGGACTACACTTGGGATGGTAGGCCACAAGGGTAAAGCAAAGGCCCAAGAGGACTTTCAGCATGAAATAAAGGACTCCCATGCCTCAATGAACAATCCTACCTCAGCCCAGGAGGATTATGAAGACATGTTTGAAGAGGGTGCCCCTGAGATAGACCACTTATCTCTGCTCAACCAGGCCTTATGCCAACATGAGACCCATCACGCTGAACAACATCGAGAGATGGAGCAACGCCACAGGGAGATGGAAACCCGCCAAGATCACCGTCATTCCGAGATGATGGCCAAGATGGACTTACTCATAGAGTGCATGGGCACCCTCATCCTCGCCATTGCCTCCCCCTCGGATCGACCCAAGGAGTATGTCTCTCCCCATGAGGCTAACCGCCCGCCCCCCTTGGAGACCGGGCATAGCCCACAAGGTCTCGGTGGTACCCATGGCATTCCCCATAGCACTTATGAGACGGGTGAGCCTTCCATCCGACATGATGAACCCCTCCTTCCCTCCCCCATTACGAATCCTTCAAGCCTATCCTTGGCACCCCAACTCCCCCGTAACGGAAGCTATTTGCACACTCAAGGGAATGGCTCCAATGTAAATCTTGGGTAGCATGGAATGCACGGAGTACATGGGCAGCATGCACATGGCAATGGGCAGCATACATATTGCAATGGGTAGCATGCATATGGCAATGGATAGCATGCATATGGTAATGGGCAGCATGGACATTTTGGACAGCAAGGTCCTAATGGGAAATTTGGTCCTCATTTAATGCATGGCCCCCATGGAAATTTTGGACAGCTAGGGATTGGACAGCAAGGCCTATATGGGCAGCATGTAGCACATGGCATTCATGGGCAGTAAGGCCCAAATGAGCTGCGTGACAAGATTGTGTTTACTAAATTCAATGGGCAGTCCTCATCCCCAGCTGAACTAGAGGAATGGACCTCTAAATTGGAAGCCTATTTTCTCATCTACCCCCGTACCGATGAGACAAAGATTATTTTTGCCGCCCTTCATTTAGAAGGTTTTGCCCACATATGGTGGAGATTTGTTCAAAGAGAAAATCAGCAATTTCGTGATTGGGAAGAGTTCAAGATGCATATAATCCAAGTTTTTGTCTCCCGGTGGAAAAAGAATGCTTGGCTAGGAAATGGTATCAGTTTGATCAACGAAATCTCACCATGAGGGAGTACACCAACCAATTTATGAACCTATCCATGTATGTTGAGGCAGTCAGTGATGAGGCCAAATTGCAAAAATACATTTATGGGCTGGATGCGCATCTCTCAGCTAATGTAATGGCTCAAAAGCCAGCCACCGTGTTTGGAGCCATAGAATTGGCTGAACGCTATGGTCGAAAATACCATCACAATGAGGGCATGTAGCCCATTACAGGACAGCAAAGATACCCTATCATGAAACCCCCATATACTAATAATTATCGCAGCAACAATGTAGGGAATGGCAGCCCCAAAATCCCTACTTACCCCACTTTTAATGCTGAAAGGAAATATGGCAGTTTTGGGACAACACCACCCTCCAAAAGTGACCCAAAGTATGCTGAAAATAAGACAAGGAATGGCTTCACTCCTAACGGTCAAAAATTCATTCCTCCTGAAGTTGTCAAGGATAGAAAAGCCAAAGGCTTGTGCTTTAAATGCAGGGATAAGTACATGACTGATCATGCATCCAAATGCCCCTTTAAGAACGCCATTGTCAAGTTTAATAGCATGTATGTGCTAGAAGATAGTGACAAGTTAGAAGAGGACTTGCATGACAACTCTCCCATGATGACACTTACTAAAAATGCTGAATATGAAGAGGATCTTGATACTGATCAGTTTTATGACTCACCGGACGGGTTCCCTTTTGACCCGAGTGGCTGCCCCATTGATGACATGCCTGGAAATGACCCTTGGCACCCCTCATTCACCACTATATCAGCTTGCTCGATCTCCATGGATGCATGGACCGACTCTAGGAGCCCAAAAACCCTACGAGTGCATGGTAACATTGATGGCAAGAGTGTATACATCCTCATAGATAGTGGCAGCATGCACAATTTTGTGAATAAATTGACTCTTGGCTGTTTGACATGTGTTCCCATTGAACTACAACAACCTCTTTGGGTTCAAGTGGCCAATGGAAATGAGGAAGTGAGCTCCCATGTATGCACACAAGTGTCTCTTATGCTGGCGGAAAATTACATAGCAAAGGTGGACTTAATTACCCTTGATATGGGCCCCGTGGATGTTGTTTTGGGATGTGATTGGCTTCAGTAGTTGGGAAAAATCTCTATGGACTTCTATCATATGTATATGGAGTTTGTAATGCATGGGCAGCTTGTACACTTGGAGGGAATCAAAGAAATTGCAAATTTTCAGCTTATAACAGCAAGATAACTCAAAAAGGAATTCAAGAAATGCTCCCAAATCTTTGTCTTGCATTTGCATAAGGATAATGATGACCAACACACCTTGGGGAAGCTAAATGCAGCACTAAAAGCGCTTTTGACTGAATATGAGGACCTATTTCAACCCGCCACTACCCTTCCCCCTCAGAGATTGGTGGATCACCCGATTGACTTGGAGCCCCATGCCAAGCCCATCAATAAACCCTCATATCGACTCTCTAAATGTGTGAGAGAGAAAGTAGCAAAGCAAGTCAAGGAGCTCACTGAAATGGGATTCATAGAGCCTAGCTCTTCCCCTTATGCCTCCCCGGTTCTATTGGTTAAGAAAAAGGACGGATCCTTTCGGTTGTGCATTGACTATCGTGATCTCAATAAGATCACCGTAAAAAATAGATACCCCATCCCCCTCGATTTGATGACTTGCTTGATGAACTCAAGGGAGCACACTACTTCACCAAGATTGATTTGCGATCCAGTTACCACCAAATCAGAATGAAGGTGGGTGATGAAGTAAAAATAGCCTTTCAGACTGACCGTGGCTTGTACCATTTCCTTGTCATGCCATTTGGGCTCACTAATGCACCTGCCACATTTCAGAACTTAATGAATAAAATATTGCAGCCATGGCTTTTCCAGTTTGTGTTGGTATTCTTTGATGATATACTCATTTACAGCAAGTCACTGCATGAGCATTTGAAGCATGTCAAGCAAAATTTTTATGTACTAAGAGAGTACTGGCTATTTGCCAAAGAAAGCAAGTGTGTCTTTATGCAAACAGAGGTTGAGTATTTGGGACACATTGTTAGTGAAAAAGGTATCCAAGCTGATTCTAAGAAAGTGCAATGTGTCCGGGAGTGGCCTACCCCCACTACCACTACCTCCTTGCGTGGTTTTCTTGGCCTCTCCTCTTTTTATCAGAGATTTATTTGCCATTATGCCACAACTGCCGCCCCATTAATAGACAAGCTGAGAAAAGAGGCTTTCCTATGGGATGAATTGGCTAACCACATTTTTCAGCAGCTGAAAGACTTGCTCACTTCAGCCCCCATCCTTGTATGCCCCGACTTTTCAAAGGATTTTACCATCCAGTGTGATGCTAGTGGATGGGATATTGGTGTAGTCTTGCTGCAAGAACACGGGGTAATAGCATTTGAGAACCGAAAATTGGATGATAAAGAGAGAGAGTTGCATGTCTATGATCAAGAGATGTTGGTAGTCATTCATGCTATCAAAAAGTGGCATCACTACTTGTATGGTAGGAGATTTAAGGTGAAAAGTGACCACCATGTGCTCAAATACTTCTTGACTCAGCCCAATCTCACTCCCAAACAATGTAGATGGGTGGCTACCCTACAAAACTATGACTTTGAGATTACCCACACCCGTGGCGGCAAGGACAATGTAGTGGCTAATGCACTCTCTCGCATGTGGGCATGCAAGGTTTCATCCATCACTGAACTCCACCATGATTGGATTGAAGAGCTCCAAGATGCATTCTTGCTTGATGCTGAATTCAGCCCTCTTTTCCAGAAATTATAGTAAGGTGTCATGGATGACAACTCCCAATATCAGCTCCACAACAGCCTCATTTGGATCCATGGTCATATTGTGATTCCCCATGCCTCTCCTTTCACCCAAAGGATCCTTGAAGAGATGCATTCTTCACCGATTGCTGGCCACTTAGGGGTCTTCAAAACATATGACCGATTTTCAAAAAGCTTACATTGGAAAGGCCTATGGCAGGATGTTAAAGACTTTGTGTCTAGATGTGTGCCTTGTCAATAAAATAAAGATAGCACTCTTAAACCGGGTGGATTGTTGCAGCCCTTACCTATCCTCGAAGGAAAATGAACCCACATTACCATGGATTTCATCATTGGTTTACCTATAACCAAGAAGGGTTGGGATAGCATATATGTGGTAGTTGACCGACTCACTAAAGCAGCCCATTTCATCCCTAGAAAATCCCAGTTTACAGCATCTTAAGTTGCCACTCAGTTTATGGAGCATGTTTTTAAGTTGCACGGCTTACCCCACGTCATAGTACATGACTAGGACACTAAATTTATGAGTTAGTTTTGGCAGACAATTTTCAGCTCCATGGGGACCAAATTGGCTCCATCTACAGCCTATCATCCCGGAACGAATGGGCAGACCGAGAGAGTCAATAAGTGGCTTGAAACCTATTTGCGACATTTTTGTCATGACATGCAGAATTCTTGGGATATATGGCTACACTTGGCTGAATTTTCTTACAAAAACTCCACTCATTCAAGCATTGGAGTCTCTCCCTTCGAAGCATTGTATGGTTATCGGGTGCCCCTTCCTACCGTGATCTTCAATGAAAAGCTCAACCCCCTTGGAAAAGAAGAGTTGGACCGCATGCAAGCTTTACTTCAACAATGCAAGGTAAACCTCAAAAGGGCTCAAGAGCACGTGAAGCTCCATGCTAATGCAAAAAGAAGACCCCTCAACTTTCAAGAGGGTGAATCGGTACTCCTCAAGGTCCCCAAGTCCCGTTATGCTACACTAAAGGATGGTTCTTGCAACAAGTTGGCACACCATTACTATGGGCCCTACAAAATCATTAAGAAGGTCGGGGACTTGGCTTACCGTCTCCAACTCCCTCCCACTAATAAGATCCATGATGTCTTCCATGTGAGCCAATTGAAACCTTTCATTGGCACTCCCAAAGATCATGTAGAGGAGCTACCACCCATGGATGAGGAGGGCCTTATCCAGTATATTCCTGAAGCGATCATTGGGCAACGTGAAAAGCAACTCCGCACCCATTCCATACATGAATACCTGATCAAATGGAAAGGCCTACCAATAGAGAAGGGCTCTTGGAACCCAGCATCTATTTTGGATGAATTTCCACACCTCAAGGAGGCCGTATTGGCTGGAACTTATTCATGACACCTATTTTGGGCTGCAGTCTGTATCTGGACAGCCACCTTTTTTGCACCAATTTTGGTCCTGGTCCATTTTCAGCCCCATCCTCCATACATGGACTGAAAGTACACCTCGAGGGCTCCATGCCAACACCTTATTTGCCCCGATCGGACTTCCCTAGAGGAAGTTATGGCTGTTTTTCTCTAGCCATACCATCTGGGACAACACACTAGTAATTCCTCGACAGCCCTCTATTTTGTAACAGTTTTGGTCCTAACCTAGTTGCAGCCCCACCTCACCCACATGGGTTGAAAGTACATCTCATGGGATCCATAGAGACACCTCAATTGTCCCATTCGGAGTTTCTCACACAAAGTTATGGCTGATTTCCTACAGCACACCCTTACAGTCCATGACCACATCCCTTGTTTTTTAGGACAAAAACTTTATGACACGGGATGGTTTGTAAGTGAACGGGGATCACAGGAACATAGCATGGGAACATACCAGTCACACTGATGGTATATAAGGTGTAAGAGGGTATTTTGAGGCATCACAGAAATTATCAAGAAACTCTCTTTTCACCTTCTCAAGCTTCCATGGCTTCTTCTTCTTCTTCCTCTTCTTCTTCTTCCTTTTTCCCTCTTTCTCTCTCTTCTTCTTGACTTTCTCTCTCCTCTCCCTCTTCTTCTGTAGTCCTTCTCTCTCTCCTTCCCCTTAGTTAGGACAGTTAGGTCTCTTTCCTTACATTTATTTTGTCCCTTGACCTAATTAATTATGCATATAAAGCTTTGATCCTAAATTTTCTTCAACACTTTCACTGATAGGCCATATTTGGCCTTTTTCTCTATCAAGTGGAATTAATTGGCCTTTGTTCTCATCAATTTAGCTCAATTCCAAGGAAGTGTTGTAGTAATGGATCATTCTGGCCTTGAAGCATATCACTCAATCACAATTGTGTACCCTTAGTATTATCCATGGCCCATTTAGGATTCCACATTGCCATTCAAATTAATTGACCTTGGGATACCAAGACCTCCATGCCATGGACTTGGCATTGCACTTTCTCTTACACACTAAGCATCTAAATAAGGATCTTCCATCTCTCAAATGCTCATTTAGGTTTAATCGTGCAACCATATCACCTTGGTAAGCTACATACAATACCATTGTTAACCAACCTTAAGTACAAGCTTGAATCCACAACTATGCCTATGTGCATTACTAACCATTGATACAATCATGAGTGGTCTAATCCACATGTTCCTGCATATATAATATACAATTGACACATGCATGTAAAATAATTAACTCTACTTAAAATTCACATCCTTGTGGTAGTGCATTGACCACAGTGGTGCGCCCATACCTGAAACCACCTATGTGCATGTGTACAATAATATGACTATCTCTTTTACTAACCAATAGGTCATTCAAATTGTACCTAGCCTAGTATGAAGCTTGATATCCAAGCCATGAGCACACTTTCCTTGTATCCGAGGGCACATTATAATTATATTACACTAGGTAACCTCATATACTAGGATTCAACTCATCTTCTTAGAGGATTAGATTCACCCCCACATTCCTTAAGTGTTGAAACCCTTATTATCCACATTGTTCATACTTTGCACATTGATAAGGATACAAGTATGACTAGAAATTCCTCAACTTAGGCTAGAAATAACTTAGAGATCATTGGAGCACAACATTGACAATGATTCTTCATCTTATTAGACATATAAGCCTTTATACAATGGTAACACTTTGAGCTTTAATTAGCTACTTTGTTTTTCACCCATTGTTTTAGTCCATTGAGCAAGCCCTTGAACCATTAATATCAAAACTCAAAAGAATATGATGAAATTGCAAGGTACCAACCTCAAATGTTATTTGATAGAAGAATTGCAAGTTAATAAGAAAGCATAGCTTTTAAACTTGAAACTTGATAAACATTTGAAGGAATGTGGTTGAGCATCCTAGGGCACACCACTCAAGCTAGTGAATAGATTTATAAGACATTTATTTTGCACCCATGTACTAGGGCTTGAGTGGTAGCAAGAAAAATGCCTTGAGTGGCCAAATTTGCAGCCACCGTATCACCAAGAAACAAAAACAAACATGTGGATAAAGAAACAAGAAAATAGAGTGCATAGCACACATTGTGTTAATAGGATCTCTTGGATCTCCTTTAGTAATAAACATTTTCTGCTTTGCGAGATAAATGACCAATCACCATAGCTTAAGTAAGTCTTAACTGTATGTAGTATTTCACTCAACCAATCCTAGTAGAGATTTCAACTATTTTAAGTGGATTTGATTTTGAATGAAGTGAGAAGGTGGGAAGAATTGAGCTATAGAACCAACACAAGGAGAAGTTTCAAGAATTTAGTATGCCTAAATAGGCACCAATGATAACATCATTGATTCTTCTAATTAGATGCTTTTAAGGAAACCTAACATGCCACGTAGGACCTCAAAGAGAAGCTTTTGAAACATCTCTTACTAACCATCAAACTACCAAGATTGTGAAAAGGATCACAAAAATTCTCTCACTAGTGCAAATCATTTGGAGTAACTTGTTGGATATTGCACATAGAATAAAGATAAACCAAATAGTGGAATCTAGGATAAGAATCACCAATTTGGAAAACCTCTTAATGTGAGACCAATGGTTAGTAGTTACATCACATGTCCCATCATGAATCTCAATGAAAGAGAACCCCCCCCCCCCCCCCCCCCCCCCTCAACCTTGGGCATAATCAAGAGTTGCAACTCAACCAAATAGGAAACATAACACCTAATGTCAATACTACTCTAAGCACTCATAACTATAATCATGTTAAGTTTTTGTGACTTAATATGGGTGCCAGTTAGGATTAAAAGCTCTAGCATTTACAACTCTTACAAATCAAGGCAATTTAGGTGCATGATGAGAGGACCCTAGTACTCGAATTGCATATCATTATAAACATCTTCTAGAATATTAGAGAGTTGAAAAAATGGAAGTTATGCAAGCATATGAGACAAGTCCCAAAATAATCACCTACCATGTAGATTTGACCATCCAAGTTCAAGAGAGTGTGAACAATCAAATCACGTGACCATCTCAACTGTTGAAAATTTTGAAATTGAAGTTAAGTGTCTAAAGAATGTATTATACATTGGCATTTTAATATTTTCTTACAAATGGCATTGCAATGAGGTGTAGTGGTTTAAGAAAGCACCATTGATTCAAAGATAATTACATAAAACTTGCCTAGGTTTCTTGTGAAAAAGTGAAATCCTAGTTGTGCACCATTCATCATTAGTTACATACAATGCTACAAAGATATTTTTGCTACTAAAAACAACACATAATTGGTTGATTCACACCACAAGATATAGGCTTCATACCGATGTTCAAAGTGATGAAAATATTCATTAAAAAAATGTCCCTGCCATCATCACTAAATGCATCGGTATTAGCCTCTCCATAAAAATGTTGCTATGGGTGTCGATATGGGCATCAATATATGCGTCGCAAAATCGATGTCAATACCGACACAAATATGAACACCAATAGCGACGGTTAGTGACATGTATTGCAATGCCAATAGCAACGCATGCAATAAATTTGAGACACTAATAGAAATGATTACAGAGAAAAAGAAAATTTTATGACAAGGAAGATGTAGCACTATGTGCTATATTTATATTTTATAAATGGATTACATATTAAGCGCGCAGTGGTCATCAAAATGAGTACAAAATATACTTGAACCCACAAGACTAATACATAGAATAAATACAAGATCGTTGCTAACAACTAATAGAATCATGATAAGATACAAAGGATGATAATAACGTAATACATAGAAGATGCCTGCATAAATCACAGGACCAAAAAGGAAGAGGATGTGCACTCCACGAATCCAAGCGTCAGTTATAGATCCTCACCATTTGAAAGCTCATCTCGATGTAAAAGAGCATCAGTCCACTATACATATTACATTTTAATAGAAATAATAGCTATGGACAAGAAATATGAGTGACTTACTCAACCGTCGGGTGTATACAATCTATCGATCAATGTAGTGAGATTGCGTCTCTCTCTAGACCAGTGGGATCGCGGTTTGTAATGGAGTGTTGCTAAGAAAAAAAGTACAACTGTTAGAAACATGATTGTTAGTACAAGAGATATTACAAAAAATAAAGTGAGAAGAACAAAAGAAAACCTTATAAAGTCCTCTTGATAAGTCATGTGGCTACCACTCCCAAGATGATGGACCATCCCTGCCTCGAGTCGTGCCCTTGCTGCTCACGCTGACTATCGCCAATGTCCTTGTGAATCTATAGGCTCTTATGTGAGTCTCCGTTAGTCATCTACGTCTAGCTACTTGGGCTTTGAGATGCCACTCTTGAGTGCCTTGCACGCGTCTGATCATGTGTGTGACATGTATGCATGCATGCACTCCATCATCTAGCCTATGAAAAATCTCTCTACTACAGTGGGTATTGAAAACTCCTCATGCAAGGATGCTACTATGTAGTACTTGCTCCCCTCAGGTACACTATTCAAATGGTCAAAGATGTTGTGTCAAAAAACTTACTGGCACAACTCTCTCATACAAGACATCACCCTCCTCTCATCATCATTCATGATCATGGCTCCTATCCTGTCATCTACAAGGTATCCATACCCTTCTAGGGTATGTCTATGATGTGCCCTCTCCCACCTACGATTGCGGTCTTGGGCATAACCAGGAAACCCCTATACATTTGGTGTACCCACATGGGTGGTATCTCTCTAAGTAGCACCCATAGGGGTGCCACTTGTGAATAGCTGAGCAAAGGCTAAATTCACTAGAGTAGATGTACTCATAAGTGTGACAAATCTTACAAGTGACGCAACTTTACCAAAACAATGAGATAGAGACACTGCATCGGTGCCTCCACAACAACAACTTGAGCCACCCTCTCTCAAACCTGCATGAAAGCAAGGAGTAGCATCTACATCCCAATTAGACTGTGGGCTCACTACATCCACATCTCTACAACATTCCCTAGAACCACTCCCTCCATCTTTGCCCAATCTGGAGCGTTGACCTCGTGTACTCGAAACTGAAGTATCACAGCATGTTAGAGTACATCTAACAAAACGGCTTGATGGTGTCTGAGAGATAACTCCTAGTCCACCATATCTCTGAATTGAGCCATCTGATTTGGAGACATATGTGTGAATATCTTGTGCAACTCCTTGTCACTTATCCCTCAACTCATGGTGCTCTCCAAATATCATCAAAGGTCACCAACACAGATAGAAAGTGATGTTGGCATAATCAATATAAAGATTCAAGCAAAGCATGGTAATATAGCTCCTCAGGGGGGTTACTCATGAATATATGTATATATAATGTGAGTTCAAAATAAGGGGTTTTTAAAATACCATTTTTATATATTTTTCACATACAGAAGGGTGTCATATAAAGGGGTTACTTACATATTGAATAGAAAAGGGTTGTGTTTTATTTAAGAAAAATTCAAAGATTAGGATATTTATAAATAGGCCATGAATGCATGTTATATAGAGAATATATATATAGTGAACCCCCTGAGTATAGCCCTGAAAAAAATTGATATTACTTAAAATGCATATTCTAAAGTACCCCTTATAAGAGATTCATCAACAAATTGAGTAGGCGGATGTTACAAGTATGACATAGCCTATGGTCCCATGTCAATCTCCTAGTACAACTCTAGATACAATGGAAGGCTCATAGACAAGTCATCACAAAAGGATGGCTCCACCTCGCTCTCAAAGAATTCATGTCTTCTTGTCTTTCCATCATCGTTACCTGATTCTACCTCCTCTACATGCTCCAAGCCATCTTCGACCTCCACCCCTTGCAATATCAACCCTCTATCTTCGGCACAACATACCACCATTCATGTTGTTGGGGTTTTGGATAGAAAATTACATATTCAAACTCATATATAAGAGAGATTCAATATTTGTGACATAATAAAATTTTAAAAAATAGTTCATGCACCTTTTCACAATGGGCCAACAAGACAAACATGTCACATAGGTTCATCATTCTTTTTTCGGAATCTATTTTAAGAAGTCTATATGGACCTTGTTGAATGGTTGCCCCGGCTCCTTCCACTACCACTTTGAATTAGTGCACATTGAATATGATCATGGAGAAGATACCGTAATTCACTAAGATAATACTTTGCAAGTTTCCAAAATACGGCATCTCATCTATAATAGTGTTTGGATTTGTGGCTCACCATCGACTCTCTTGCTCAAACTTTGCCATGACACCACAATCCACTGTGGAGTGCATTTTGTCGATGTGCTCGATGTGAAAATGTTGCTTACGTGACTAGCCGTACTGTATATTTTGTATTATACATTGAAACGGTTAGATTAGTTGTCATATATAAAATCTAGATACAACAACTTATAAAACATGTAGTCACCTTTGGACTATATCCCCTCGAGAATTTCCACTCCCACTAGAGACCTCCACCCCTTCGTAAGAGGCTGTGATCAAAGCTCCATGGAACCATTGCATAGACATAAACTGCGGCATCTCCTCCATGCCCTTAGGATATAGAATCAATAGAAGGCGCATACTATGTCAAAATTTTGATTTTTCTTCTTTTTTATCTTTCATGGCTTGCTCATTGTTGAAGGGGTTTTTGTTGAAAGGTCGAATCCACTGGGGATCAGAAGTAGAAGGAAGTAGAGATAGGACATGAAAGAGAAGATAGAGAATACCCAAGTGGTAAACATTACAAAGACAAAGCACAATGAATTGAATCAATATGTATTGAAATAATCTAGAATCTTTGCACTACTCAGAAGCAATCTCCAAGTATTAGTTCTCGCAAAGCTTCTTCCTAGAACAAAACGTGCATAAAAATTATAGCTCCTTCTCTACTACTCGGAACCCAAATTTGATAGCTCTGTTGGCTCCGAAAGGGGGGGTAAAACCCAAGAACACCTATTCACGAATCTCGCAGGTCACTCCTTCTTCTTCTTTCTATTCAATCTGCAATTTTTAGCCTGTTTACAGCGAGCGCGATGCGCACAATTTTGTCAATTTGTCCCTTTTGTGAAAATCCCATAATTGGTTGAAAAAGCAACTAGATTTTTGTATGCCATCCTAATCTAGAAGATTTTTTCAACTTTTTCTAATTTTTACAATAAATAATATAAAAAATAGGCTAAAAATATCCAAAAATATAGTATTTTTGGATAATCCATACAACTCACACTAGTACTAATGGCTTAGATCACATTGATTCTCTAGATCAATAAAGACGTCGAATGATGATGCATTCCATACTTTTGCACACTGTGTCCTCATAACATCACAACATTCACCTCCTCTGAACCTGCACATCCTTCGGTATGTGCCAAAATCCTAGTTGTCAACGGATTCTAAGTCCTCCTCATCCTCTGCAACCATATCCTTTGCTTCATCATCTTCCATATCTTCCTGGCTAGCCCCTGTATCATGACCACTATTTTCTTCTAATTTTGACAACTTATAGGTAGTAGATTCTCACCTTTTGAATAATTTGATTCTTTTCCCTACTACCGAAATTTAACTCATAGGTAGTAGTTTGATGGCTGTCCTATCAAGCTCATTTAATGCATAAATAGCATTGTCAAATACCTGTCTTACCACATAGGGTCCAAACCATCTTTTGGAAACTTTACATATGGCACTATGCTGGTTGTCTAAATTGCTATCATAAACCAATATCCAATCCCCATCTTGTATGGTTCTTGGTCTCAGTCTATGTCTTTTGTCAAACCGTTCCTTGTTTTGTATTGTTGTTGCCCTTAACTTTGCAATTGCTACCTCTATGTCTTCTAACTTTCTTTCCAAGCATCTAATGCGTAAGGCCAACAACTCCTCTCGATTCAACTCCTCCTCCCAAGGTAACACACTCCATGTGACTATCATATCTTCTATCGGTATAATAGGTTTTTGACCATACATCAATTTTTCAAGCATATATCCTGTAAAAACACTATGAGTTGTTCTGTCGGTCCACAAAGCATAAGGGAGCAATCGTGGCCACTCTTTTACATTCTCTCCACATGCTTTTGCCAATGCCTTCACAATAGGTGGATGACCTCTTTCACTTTTTCCGTTTCCTTCAGGGTTATAGGCTGAAGTTAAAGAAAGATTTATCCCAACCATGCAAAGAAATCATGAGCTTCATCTACATCCAACTCACCCCTATCTGCTGTAATTTTTTCCACACAACCATACTGACAAAAGATCTCTTCTAAGAGAAAAGTACACATAGCACTTGTTGTCTTAATACGTAAAGCTTTTCCTTCCACTTGATTAGTCAAGTATTCATGAGCAAGCACAAGATATCTCATTTGCCAAAGACCTATAGACATTGTGACCAAATCCACCACCCACTTAAAATGAAGAGACAATGGATATGTGGGTTGCAATCCATCTTGATGTCTCACAAATGAATACATTTGACATGTCGTACATGTTTCCACAAAGTGAGCAATATCCTTATACATACCCTACCACCAATATCTTTCTTTGATATTTGTAAAAGTACCCCAAACACCTCTATGACCAGCCCACAAGCTTTCATGAAATTCTTGCATTACTTTTACTTGTGAAGCTCTGTCACCCAAAACTCACAATGGCATACCCTGTTTCTTTTTAGCATGTTTCCATAAGTATCCATCTTTTTAAAAAAAACCCATACGCTTTCCTCTTGATTTTCTTAAACTCCTTACCTGGCCATTCATCTCTCTTTATTAATGTACTGAGGTATTGACCAATTCTTAGCCACTTTCCTACATATTTGTCTGCCAGAAATACTTCTACACAAGATACAAAACATCTAAAGTGTCTCCTCTTTGTTGTCCAAGCTTCTATTAATGTTGTAACAACACCTTGCATTGCTAAATTCACTCTTGCAACATCATTTTTAGCCATAAGAAATTCATCTTCTTCCTCCTCCTCCATCATCCCATCTTCATTCTCATAACGTGCTCGAGATAACATGTCTGCCAATGGGTTATCTCTTCTTGCAATATGCTAAAATTCAGGGTTCAAAGATTTGATGTATACAATCCACCGGAGCATAGCAATGTCCAGAGTAGCACAACTAGTAATCATACCCAATATCGGCAAACAATCGATCTCAATGACCACATGAGCATCCATAAAATACTCCTTATCACATTTAAGGGTTGTCACAATTCCCCATAATTCTCTTTTAACATGTGGATATCTTCTCTATCGTTCAGTCAATACTTTAAAACCAAAGTGAATTGCATATCTTTGCCCTTCCTCATCATCTTTCCCAATTTCCCATCCAATCCCGATTGGGCTTGTATCAACAGTAATAATGATAGGCTTTCCATGTGAATAGTCAGCCTTTCTCAATGTAGGAGCAAATTTTAAGATTTGCTTCAATTTCTTCATTACTTTCTGATGCTTTCTTTCCCAATGAAAATTTTGAACTTTCCTTAAAAGCTGATAAAGAGCATCAACTACATGTGCAAAGTGAGAAATTTATATCAAATAGAACACAGATGCACCCAAGAATCTACACACCTCTGATACATTTGTGCATACATCTTGCATTCTATCAATCCCATCTATTTTTGCTAGTGATGGCCTTCACCCATAATGCCCACACATATGCCCAACAATCAAAACCTCTTCAACTCCAAATACATACTTTTGTCTAGAAAGAGTTAAATGCACCTCTTCTAGACGTGTCAAAATCCTCTCACAATCCACAATATGGTCTACAACAAACTATCTGCATCCATGTGCATCCATCTCTTCATTCTTTTCATCCATTGCACACCCTTTGATTGGAATATCATCCAAGAAGAGCATAGTCAATTGTGGTATAAAATCCATGAGTACCCTATTCATAGCCTTTGTCATGTGTGCCACTAAGTTTGTTGCTCCCTGTGGGAGAGTACACATCCGTACTAACACCAAGGGAGTATTCATGGTTGTGATATCCCTGCTTTCAATTACAAGCTAAAACTGATCATAACCCAAGTAAAGATCACCCAAAGAATAGATCGCTCTACCTGCAAAAGCCTCTGCAAATTCATCAACCAGAGGACTTGCACCCATATTTCTTATTGTTACTTTGTTGATCAGTTACATGTCTTGAATAAATCTCAAAGCCCCATTCTTTTTGGGCATAGTAAACCAACAATTTGAGTACGGGGCTGAAGAAGGCTCCAAGATCTTCATGCAAATCTTTTCATTTAGCAAATCCATTAGCTTTGGCAAGTAAGCTTTAGGCATTGGAATAGGCCTTAAGTTCCATGCTACATATGGTACCGTAAATATGACCATAGGAGAGACAACATTAGGATCCACACAACCTATTTCACTTTGCTGAAATGCAAATGCATTTCCATGTCTATCGATATCCGCATAAAACAATCTCTCTTAGCAGGCAAAAGAAACCCTTCTACCCCAACTTTCAATTCCTGTAATGTTTTAGATGTAAATTGATGAACCATATCATTAGGATCCCGTAAGCTTGGCTGCCTTGACACTTTTTCATACATACCCTCACTCTCTGGTGGAAGTGGCAAGGCAATTGGTTTTACCTTTTTGTCAATTATCTTATGCTTTGTCTCCACAAGTGCTTCAACCCATTGTAATCCTTCCTATTGAGAAAACAATGCTATAGCATCATATATGTCCAAAGAACATATTGACAACACTTTGTTTTCAGCCTCATTTTTTGCATGCATAGTTGCCAAAATTTCAGCCATAATGTCATTAATATTCAGCCCATAAAACATGCCTGAAGTGCCTTCATTTTCAGCTAATAGTCCCAACACTCTCAGTTCCTTAGTAGCCCGTTTCATAGATATGCGTTCAACCCTGCACATAGCTTCCATAGGCTTAAACCAACATGAACTGTTTGCTATAAACTAAGAATTACCAATAGTAAATACATGCTTCATTTCATCAAGAGGCAAGTACATCCTCTGAACAACACTACTGTAGCCCCCCATTACAACAGTGCTTAATGAAAATCCAGGTCTTCGAATTCCCTTGCATTTGGAACCAAAGGAGTCTCTCGAAGCATATCCCGATTTCTAGGATGATTAACACAAACAGTAAGAAATTGCATTGCTTTTCTCCCATCCTTGCTTCTGACTCTTGCATAAGCAGAACCATCATCAAGCACCTTTGTTTCCATACGCACACCTGTAATATAGGGCTGTCCCAAAATCATTGCATATGAGGAATTATCTTGCACAAAGAAGTGTTGCTCTTTATGTACATCACCAATCATCATTTTTACATTAGGATATGCACTAGAGAGCTCCCCTGAAGAATTATTTGCAGCCCTCGTTTGCCAACCATGATCAGTGTCTACAGGCCATGCACCATTTTCATATAATCCATGCTCAATGACATTTATCTCAAACCCATGGTCAAGTAAAGCAACACAAGGAGTTTCACGCTCCCCTATTTTCACTACCATTTCATTGGTAGCTCTAGCCCAATGATTTCTTGTGTAGTGACTTCGAGGAATAAATCCTAGAGTCTCTTCTCCATATTGTTGTATTTGCCTTATTCCACCATGCATATTGCTACAAGATAATGCAGTTTTAACCACTTTCTTCTCTTTTCCACATGCTGTCCACTGATTAGTAGCATCCTGCATAGACAATCATGTACTTACTTCATGCTCATATTCAGCCCGAATACCCAACATACCAGTTTCCTCTTCAAATTGCAGCAATGCACTAGTGATATCACCAAGAAACTAACACTTCCTTTTAATTATGTCAATGATTTCATCATGAAATTCCCACTTGGAAATGCCAAGCACCTCTCCCAAGGTAAATTCCACCCAACTATTTAAGATCCATTATTCAAGAACCTTCTTAAGATTTGTGCATGTCTCAATGTCAGATTGCAACTTATATCTTGGCTGCTTGCCCTTCTTTGTGCCCTCTTGTTTGTTATCCTATTTTTTCTCCTGATTGACCTCTTCCATAACATGCTCGAGAGGTGGCTGATTTGCAGCTTTAGGCTGATCCACACTTCTTCTTGTCATTCTTTTAGATGTCCCTGCAATATCTTCATATCTTTTTCGTTTTTCTTCCACAAGTACATACGTGTTTTGTACCTTTGCTAAATATGCATACATTGAATATGCATCTACTGGTGTTTCCCAACCAGTTATGCTACGAATGTCTTGCCCTACATGAGACATTTCACTATTAGTGACCTTTCTCTTTTCAACTGCATGTAAAGCATGTGTCCATATTTCAGCCTTTGGACCAACGATCACTTGGCCATTCCATGCATTCTATCCAACTGTAGACCAAAAGTAGAAGCATGTACCGTCGCATAAGCATTTTGGATAGCCAAGTCTTCCAATAAATTTTGCATACCTCCCTTTCCAAAATTCAAAGCAAGAGGAAATCCCGTTTCTTATGCATGGATCTTTCCATCTTTCCAAAAGATGAGTTATTGTGCCAAGGCCTCCTAATAGGCAGCACAATCCTTTCTCTCGTGCTGCAAACTGTCACACCACATACATCTTTTTCGAGGCTTAGGGGCTGCTACCTCTCCTCTTTCCTCTTGTCCTTTTTCGTCCAATTTAGCAACCTTCAATTGAAGATCCCACATGCCTTTGACCAATTCATCTAAGATATCTTTCCTAATAGAGGGAACAATAGCAGGTACAGCCATAGGGTTAGCCACAGAAGTAGATGGCTTATTGGATACATCAACTATCTTGCCCGTAACAGTGGGCAAGCTAGAGATATGCAATCTTTCTCTTCTTCTATGCTTCTTCACAAGTGCACTAACAGCTTCCTTGACATGTCTTCACTTTGTTTTCAAACTTGTCTCTATAGTTCGACCTCTAGCAAATCATCAAGATTCTCTTGAAGCTTAGCATCAGTTACCTGTAGAAAAAATTCAATTTTGTGACTTGCAAGAGCTTGCTGTTCTGCAAGATGCAATTGCTCAAATAAACTTTCAAATCCTCTTAGCAATTCTGTAGCCAAAGACCCTTATTGGGTTGTAAAACCCATGCTTGAAAAGTATTGCGTGTAATCAAACTGGTGTCCTCAATGTAAAATTATTCCCTGAGTGTCTTCTTGAAGGCTACCCAATCAACATCCTACAAGTATAATTCAGTAATCCATGCTTTCAGTTCATGAACAGTAACATGTACAAAATATCGGTTCCATGTAGATTGAGCCACCCCAAAGAATTCCATCTTCTGAGCATAGGTATGTACATATGCAGATACATTCCTATGATTGAATAACTTCACCTCATGCTCAACTGCTGACGAAGGAAATTCGGCATGGCAGCCTCTATACTATGCCAAACTCCCTTCTGCCATAAAGGGAATGAGGTAAGGGCACCACCTAGTCATGGAAGAGCGGACTAGGATGCTATGTAAGAGGGAGAGGAGATTGTGAGGGAGAAGAGATGAAAACTAAGAGAGGGAGAGAGAGAGAGAGTGAGAGTGAGTGAGAGAGAACTACAAAAAAATAAATGAATCAATAGACTTAAGAGATGTAGAACCCTCGGGATATAACCAATATACACAATATGGACACCAATATCATGGGCTTATTACATTGTAGAGTATACATAAGCTATAGTAAGAGAAGGAATTTCATAAGCTCATGAGGGAGAATGGGGAAGGCTCAATAGGGCTAAAGGAAGTCTCTTTACTCTCTCTCTTCTTACAAATTACAAAGGAGAAGGCCTCTTTATATAGACCTTGAGGGTGTTTAGGGAGGAGGTTAAGATATAATAGGAATTAACACCACCAAAGCTGCATTAAGGCGGTTCCACCGATGTGGAAGCTCCATCTAGATGTTTTGTTGACCAATTTGTACTTAATCAAGCTCCATCATAGGTGAGTTGTCTCCATTCTCCCCCCCATAACTTGAGTCCAAGAGCTCTCCTATAAAAAAAATAGAGAATCTTCATAAAATAAGATCATATCTAGCAATAATAGAGAGAGAGTAATGAGAGTTTATACATTACTACTACAATTAAGGATGATTTGAGGGTGATTTAGGAGGGGAATTCTAATGGTTTATTAGCTTGGGAGAGAGGAGAAGAGAGGGGAAAGGGTTGGAGGTCTAATGAATGATGTTTTATGGAAGTGTTAAGTGTGGGGAAGAAATTATGGATGTGTATTAAATTGGGAGGTGGTCTCCACTGCAGTTGGAAAAAGTTGGCATCCACCATTTTGGCCATATCTCCCGACTCGTAGCTCCAAAAAATTATAAAAAACTACCAGCCGAAACTTCAGCTCACGCGCTACAACTTTCATGTCGAAAGGTTTTTTGGATCGGAGTGGAAGTATTTTTAAAAAATCTTACAAAATCATGTGCCTGATTTTTCTTCCATTAATGCTTCCAAGAAGGGTCCCATTTGGTTGAATTGTCATAAGGCTCCAAAGTCATGACATTATGAGCCTCACATGCCCTTTGGATGGTTCCAAATCCATTTCATATCTTTCCTTTTCACATTATACATTTTCCCTTCACCTTCCTCCATTGATCTTTACTCTTCACCCCCCCTTGGTAAACCGGTCCATGAAATATTTTCATCCAGTGATTTCTTGGATTTCCCAAGAGGTTGTTCCCACCCTCTTCTTTATTTCAAAGCTCCAAATGTACAAAAAATCAACAAAGTGTTAGACAAATATTTTTTTGTGATTTTCTTGGATCACTGCTTGCAAAGCATTCATCACAACACTTTCTGTTTGAGCTAAAGCTTGCATCACCTGTTGTTGTTGTTGTACTTGCATAAGCATATTCATATTTTGCACCAATTGTTGCAAAACATAACTGGAGGTTGTATTCGAAGATTCCCCCATCTTGTCTTTCCTTCTTCTGATGACCTTCACGTCAGGTTCACCAATGTCGGAGGGGTTTTTGTCAAAAGGTCGAATCCACTGGGGATCAGAAGTAGAAGGAAGTAGAGATAGGAGATGGAAGAGAAGATAGAGAATACCCAAGTGGTAAACACTACAAAGACAAAGCACAATCAATTAAATCAATATGTATTGAAAGAACCTGGAATCTTCGCACTACTCAAAAGCAATCTCCAAGCATTAGATCTCCTAGAGCTTCTTCGTAGAACAAAACGTGCATAAAAATTATAACTCCTTCTCTGCTGCTTGGAACCCAAATTTGATGGCTCCATTGGCTCGAAAAGGGGGGTAAAACTGCAAGATACCTGCTCACGGATCTCCCAGATCACTCCTTCTTCTTTTAGTTTAATCTGCAAGTTTTCAGCTTGTTTACAGGGATTGTGATGCGTGAAATTTCGTCAATCTATCCCTCTTGTAAAAATCCCATAATTGGCTAAAAAAGCAACTAGCTTTTTGCATGTCATCCTAATCTAGAAGCTTTTTCTAACTTTTTCGAATTTTTACAATAGTTAATATAAAAAATAGGCTAAAATTATCCAAAAATCTAATATTTTTGGATAATCTATGCAACTCACACTAGTACTAATGGCTCAGATTACATTGATTCTCTAGATCAATAAAGATGCCAGATGATGATGCATTCCATACTTTTTCACATTGTGTCCTCATAACATCACGACATCGTACCTAGCAATCCATGTCTCCATGGATGCATGGTGCAACATACAAAAACGATTCACTTTCTCCTCCATTAGAGCATCCATCCTTTTTTCTATCCCATTTCCAACCACCATATCTCCGCTTAGTCTAGCATCATCCTTTGGCGACCATAGCATATTGTTGTTTGAATCCACTATTGGTAGCCATTGTGAAATATACTCATTGTCACATAAATACTTTCATGGTTTTCATGAAGCACTCCAAGAATAACATCCATCATGTATGGATAGGCTCTACAATCTCCACTTCATGTATAGGATACAACAGGAGGTGGGTTTGTATCATGAGCATGCTAGTGGGTAGATACTTCTCAAAGAGGTAGACCATCTCCACTACTCCTCTCCTTGCAGATTCAATAGAGGATGTACTCTTGATCTCCTTCTATGAGATCCATTGCACTAAATTTCACAACTTGTAAATCGCCCTGCATATTTCTAGAGTGAGGCATCCTCTAATCATAATCGGTAGTACAAACTGCCACAAATAAAGAATGATTACGAACACCGACTAGACTCCATTTAGAAAAATATACAAGCCACTTACAATCAAGGCAAGTACAAACCTTACATATCTTATGCCAATCATGGGATCTTGACTCTAATAGTTCTTCGTCTTTAGAAAAAGTGAATCTGAGAAAGTGAATCATAGCTGTCAGAGTGCAGATAGACTTGATAATTTTCTTCACAATGTGTTCATCTTTAGTGAATAAAACTCAAGGAACGGGAGATAGTTGCAAGCAACTATCAACACACTCGACAAAGCACCTCCATCTTGCCTACCTCATTGAAATGAATTCGTGCCTCTACAGTGTCTCTCTTTCGTGTGATGTGGTCCCAAAGTAAGCTCCTCACATTCTTGAAAATATGCATGGGATCCAACAAGTGGTTGATCTGTAAGTGGATCCAATACAGCAACTCGTATAAAAATTAGAACCATCGCATTCCATTTGGATGTGACTCCGTCCAGATCATTTTCAACTTGTACCAGCTTTGGGCGTTCATTCATGCTAGAGGTTATCGAAGAAAACCTTCCCTCAATTCATGACCCTCCAGCAAGAAAGAGGCATGTCCTTGATATACCATCTTCTTCATGATTTGTGACCTTTGAGAGTCTAACTATGGCCCACACAATGGACATGCATGATAACATGAGTAACTACACATGTCCCAATACCCCTATTTAGTAAACACAAACTTGAACAAGCTATGATAGATATGACCAATGAGAATGGAAGCCTACTTACCTGAGCACTCCATGAATCCCAGAAAGTCATGCATGGTCCACATGAGAATGGCTTGTATATTGGTAGACTGTTGACCATCGTGCTTGCTCATATCTTCCACGGTGACCCTCTCCTCCGATCATTGACTAATGGACTGAGATAGATGTCCATATTTTTGACTTTGTAGTAGCCAGGAACGAGCAAGATAAGAATCATGTGTCCTTTCTTTGTAGAAAGCCATGGCAGGATTTTGTAGTTAACAAGGACTACAAGAGGCCACACACTATAAAAAGTTGAGCATAAACCGAATGGATTCATGCCATCCATAGCAAGACCGAGTCGAAGATTCCTTGGCTCTCGTGCAAAGACTAGAAAGGTAGAGTCAATGTGGCTCCATGCATGTGAATCCAATGATATTCGTCTGACTCTATCTGTAAATCTATTATGTATATGCCACGTTGTCAAGATGGCTATGTTGGACATATGAAACATGTGATGTATACAGGGGATAAGTGGAAAGTGTCTAAGAAATTTTTGAGAGATGGTTTTCCCTTATAAGTCTTGTGAATACCTGTGAGCACCACACTTTGGACATGTCTCCATAGTTATGTACTCTCCTTGAAACAACACACAATTTTTGGCACATGCATGGATGTTATTGTAGTCCATGCCAAGCTTTCATAAAACATGTCATGCATCATCACAAGACTTAGGCATGGTATTTCCAAGTGGTAATATATGATACTTTAGCAACCTAAAATGAAATCACAAAATACCTTTAAAAAAGCACAATTATTTTTTATAATGGTGCCGAAAATAAATCAGCAAAGCGTACGTAAAATGTATCTCAACAACTCGATTACACTCACATCACTTCACTTGTATTTTGCTTGTACACTTAGAAGTGCAAGCAGCGTCTTCAGGTGAGATACTCGCTCGATACTTGGCACCCATCATATCGGGTGTGGATGCTTCCTTTCTTAGTGGATCAGATGTCTCAGTATCCATGGGCATCAATGCATCGATCATTGCCTCCATCTCAAGCTCCGAGATTGAAGGAAAGTCCGAAAGCCTATTTGTCTCCTTTGGTATTGACGATATAGACTAGGTTGTGCCTTCCAAGTGGTGGTTTGTCTTAGGCACTCCATCCATCGCATGCCCACCAACTCTTCTAACTAGCTGAAATAGGTGCATTCCTCCTTGGGATGAGACGTCACCTCCCTGTATAAATTTTACGGCGTCTAATGTTTTTGTATATGATATTCAATTAGTCTACGAATATAAGGCATGCTTGATATACATTTTTCTTACTGTTTGCTCAAAGTCTGATATTGCGTGATCAATGATCTTTGATTGGAACTCACAGAAGTGTCATATGTGTTCTATGGACAAGTGATGCTTTTGTCGAATTGCTAGCTTGCATTGAGAGCAAGGACATAGGACACATTGATTAAGATATGCCTCACGATCTTGAATATCATGACCATCATTGCATTTTGTCTACGTTATGGCAAACAACTGGTTTTTGTTCTCATTCTCTTTTTCCTCTTTGATTTGTCTGAGAAGGGATTTCTTCTCTTGTAACTCAACAAAATTAACATCAACTGAAACGTCTTGGTTTACAACACATAACAACTTTAGATACATGGAAATTAGATACATTAATAATATGGGTTACCATAGATTCCTTCAAAATAAACATTCAACAACTTTTAGATTTTCTATCCACTATATCTACTTAAGGTTGGTTCATATATAGGGAAGATAATCAACATTGATAAAGAAATATATGCCATTCCATATCCAACACCTTTCATAATGTAGAAAGATCATAATGTCAATCTAAGGTGTGCACAAATCGACCCCTTTTCATTCAAATTTTAGAGAGTACATGGCCTTGCAAATCTAGATATTATAGTCATATCTAGGTGCATATCTGTATTTGTAACATGTCTATCCACCAAATGATAATGGTTCAAATTTATCAAGAGGTAATCAATGTAACTTCCTCTCTAAACTCCCTTGTAATAATCAAATTGCATTACCTCAAACTATAATAATCAAGTTGCATTACCTCCCTTGTAATAATCAAACTGCATTACCTCAAACTACTTAAGTCTACCTTCTAGGGAAACTTCCACCTCAATCCCACAAGGATAAACCCTTAATCATGACTATAGTCTCGTACCATGGTTATCTAATATTAGCTTAAGATAACTACTTTGCTATCATCTCTCAAACTTAAGTAGAACATTGCATTGGTTTAAGAGAGTTAGAAATGAGGGGAATAATATGCATCAACCACTTTATTAATAAGGTATAGTCTCAACTTAGGCCCCCTAAAATAACATTGATTTGGATCTAGGATGACACAATAGGATAGTTGACATTTGATCATTCCTAACTTAACCTAATCTAGCATTTCATATTTTTAATGGAATTCTCTTGGCTAACAAAGACCACTTTGTTGTATAAAAAATCCATGGAAAATTTAAATACCCCCTTCCCTGAAAGAGTAGCTTTAGTTTTCTAACTAACCTAACACAATTTATCCACCTCTCTTCTATGCTCTTTGTTTCATATTCTCTCCCTGTTAAGGGCTCAATCATCAACCCCTAATTTACTCCCATCTTACTTTTAACATAAATCTATTATGAACCTCTCCCCCATACTGAATACAGAAAATAACAATCTTCCTCCCTCAAAATACATCCATTATGACACTATTGCCTCACTTAAAACAAAACATATACTCATTTCTCAAGAACAAAAAATAGGGAAATAACAGGAAACTGTGTAATCATTGAAATATGTTCTGATATTCATAGCCAGAGAGTTTTCCTTACAACAATACAGACTTCTCCCGCTTACGGTTATCATCAGATACATTCGTACATCAACAAAAAAACCCCTTACAAGTGTTCTTTCGCAAAAGACACACACCCTTCAATATTTGATTCCTTACAAAGGCTTAAAAACATTAACTCTACTAATAGCAAGACCCCTAATGTGTACTTCCTACTAGGCATTAACACTGGCACACTTGGTGGCTACTATTTTCCAAAAATAGTTGACTTGAACCCACAAAATCCCTTGTTTGTCCAACAATGATGATTGGATTACAAAAGTCATGTCAAGTACAAAGTGAAGTGGCTGGAAACATCCAACATTCACAAATATACTCACATACCGTATTCATCCAAACACATTGCTGAAATCAGCTTTCCTATTTCTTTTCATCAGTAACCACTTGCTGGGTCTGCTCTTCAGCTTGTTGTACTCCCTCATCTAGCTTGGTTTCCTCAACACTAGTGCCTTGTATATCCTTCTCTAGAATAACATCAAGTGCACATTGAACCTCCTCCTTTTCTGACATAAGTGTCCAATGCTGTGTCAACAAAATAGGCTATGTTTGCTAATTCTGTTCTATCTCCATCTGATCAAGCAAATTTAACTCCTGGGAATTATCCAATAGCATTTGTTGAATCTCCTACCATTCTTCACATTCCAATAAACTAGGAATCTGATGAAAGACCCTCTAGTGCCTGCCCACAAATTGCAAAATAGTTTTAAACCTATTGTGCACATATGCATCTTCATTTACAGATTTCTCTGAATGATCAGTAAAAACAGATTTCTTCTCGGAATTTTCCTACAGCACCTTAACTTGCTCCTGCAAAAATTTTGCATTCAGTTTTTCAACAACTAATCTCTGTTTCAAAACGGAAATTGAGCTTTTCAACTCATTAGTAAGCAATTTCAAATTTCTCTCCTCCTTTGACTCCTGTTTCAAAAGAAACGTTTGATAGGGTTTTTGCATTATGACCAACATTCTTTTCTGAATAGATTGCCAAATTTGTTCCCCTGTTTCCACAACCTCATTCATTAACTCATTCAAATCAAATTTTGACAGAAAAACTACCTCCACATCAAGCTCATCTGTATCCATAGAATCTCTGAGCCAATTCTCTACATTTTCAAGTACTTTGACCCTCTTAGTCAAAACACCACACTAAGCTACCAAATCTGCATTCTATTTGCTCAAAATGTTCAATTCAATTGTAAATGTTTGTTTCAATTCTTCAATCCATCCTCTAATGGTCTCTCTTTTCATTGTAGCATCAGCTAATTCCTTATTCACCACAACTATATATTCCTCTTTAGCTCTGACTTCCTTCATGAAAAGATCCCTCAAATACTTTGTAGATGTAAGGAAAATTGTTGCTATCTTTCCACAAAGACAATAGTATCATTCAAACCTCTGAAAATAGCTGAAACTCTTAAAGGAGATTGAGATCCATGATCAAAACTCCCAATGACAGACACTAATCGTTTTTGTTCAAAATCATCTGTCTGCTTAGGTAAAACAAGCACAGAAATATTCACTTTCTCTGAACTCCTGGGCCTGTTCAACTCCCCTGCCTACTAACTGGTCTCTACAATAGATTTCCTGTCAAATCTGCATCCCATAAAGTATCCTCCTGTTTCTAATCTTGGCCTTCCTTCTATTCCTTTTCAATTATAGGATGACTAGATTGACCTCCAATCTCTGGTGCAGTTTTACTCTTCTTGGTAGGAGGTTCACTATTCTCTAGCACAGGAAAAGAGATAGAGATTTTCTGGATTTACATGTCCCTGGTTTCCCTGTTCTTCCTAAACTGCTTTGTGAAAGTGCCAAGCTCAGTGAATCTGGCCTAGAATAATCAAGTATAAACCCCAAATATGCAAGGATTTTTGAAGTCCCTGACTGCTTCCTCTTATCCATTCCATGGACCTCCAGCACAAATTTTTATACAATATTTGAGCGCAATTGAATAAAACACCCTGTTCTGTTGCAGCTATTAGCCCAAAAGTGTCCTTACTCATGTAATCCAGCTTGATCAAAAGCAAGATTCTCTCCATAAACCAAGTTAACTGTAACCTTTTGTTCGTTGTTTTTGCCTTCTTGATCACAAAATAGCCCAGTGTTCCCTCTTCAGGGCCAAACTCTGCCACCATCTATTCATCTTATGCTTTTTCCCAATCAGATACACCATCATTGGGCAAACAAGATAACTGAGCCAAAAACTTAGATGTAATTTCCAAGTCACTCTTAGCAACATCTCTAGAAGACTGTAAGCATGTAAGTTGTGTAGGGGCATAAATATTCTGAGAAAATTTCTCCCAAGGCAACTGGGAAAACTCTATTAACCTCATTAGCTTAAGCCAAGTTATATTGTCCTCATCATCTAACTTCAATTGCACCTGCAAATCCTGTAAAGGATGCATCAAATTTGCAACAAAATCTTTAGCTGCGCAAGGCTTCATCTCATAAGCGGACAAATCTTCCCCACTGTATTCTGAGTCATCATGTGGCATCTGCTGAAAAGCCTCTTTCCCCAACTTGTGTGAACGTCAGACCGGTTGTTCAACAATCTTCTATGTGGATGTAATCTTCTTCCTCATGTTATGCAAAGGACAAGAACATACCATAGAGATAACAGATGGCAAAACAGCAGAATTCAGGTAGCTGGTTTGCAGGAAAATGCAGCAAGCAGAAAACACACTTATGTAGAGAGAGATAAACGCAAAAGCTAGGGCAGCCTGGATGTTGAAAGAACAATCCACAGAACCCTCCCATTTGAACCCTTCGAAAATTCAAAATCTCAAATCAACACATGTATGGATGTGACATCTCACACAAGCACATCTCCCTTTAATAAGTATCTCTTTGAACAAGTTGGTTACCAGAATATTATTAAGCTCACCCTTGATTTTTAAATCCTCATTCACACTGACCCACTTAGTGTCCACATCTTCAAAGTGGTTTTCCCAAAAAAATTTAAGCCTAAAGCTGTTTACCGGTTTATTCAGTACTTTTCCCCTTGAGATCAGCCAATTGAAAAGTCCATTGGGCTAAATCTTTAAATACTCTATAGGGTCCAGCAAACCTCAATTTAAGCTTGCATGGGTGCTTCCCTAACTTGGAGTTGTACATCAAAACCAAATCCCCTTTTTTGAAGAATTTATTTTTTAGATGCTGATTAAGCCATGAAAACCTCTTGTTATGAATACCTTGGAGTTGTACATCAAAACCAAATCCCCTTTTTTTAAGAATTTCTTTTTTAGATGTTGGTTAAGCCATGCAGACCTCCTATTCTGAATATCGGTGGCTACATAGGCACTGTGAAATCTCTCCTCATCTAGAGCCATCAACTGCTCCAGTCTCGTATCAAGTGAATCTTCCTGTGTCAATCTGTTTTCAACAGCTACCCTCAAAAAAGATACTATAAACTCCATAGGTACCACAGCCTCTAAACCATAAACCAATCTGAATGGTATAAGGCTTGTACTCACTTTAGATGCTATCCTAAATGCCCATAATGTTCAATTCAACTTTAGATCCTAGTCTTTCATGTTTTCTGAAATAGTCATTTTCAAAATCTTCACCAGAATTTTATTACTACTTTCAGCCAACCCATTAGCCTGTGGATGATAAAAAGAAGACATCTTGCGGCTGATCATATGTGTTTCAGCAACCTTTATCACTTTGTTTAAAAAATGAACTCCCTAATCTGACACAAGTTCTATAGGATAACCAAATCTGGTCATGATGTTATTATACAAGAAAAAGGCTACACTCATTGCTTTGTTGTCCTTCAGTGCAACTGCCTCCACCCACTTGGTACAATAATCTGTAGCAACCAAAATATACATGTTTCCTGAAAATTCAGCTACTGGCTTAAATGGACCCATAAAATCCAATCCCCACTTCTCAAAAGGTCCTAAAGGTAAAACAAGGTTTTGTTTCAATCTATCCTGATTTCTTGGATAGCCATCTCTCTAACATCTGTCACAAGATTTAGTAAACTGGTGAGAATCCCTGATTATAGTAGGCCACCACAATCCACTCTAAAAAATCTTTCTGCTAGTGATGTCCCCTGAAAAATGTCCTCCAGCATTTCCTGTGTGAGCTTTCATCAAAACAACTGCATGTTGACTGTCAGGAACACATCTTTTTATAACCTAATCCACTCTTCTTTTGTATAAACAACCTCCAATAACAAAAAAAGTTACACTCTTCAATGCTAATTTCCTGCTGTGATCCTTAGTCATTCCCTTAGGGAAAACTCCTTCAGTCAGATAATTCAGCATGTAACATGTCCACTTGTATCTTCAAGACACGTCTTAGCAGTCCATCGGAAAGGATGTCCAGAAAGCTCCGCCCGGCACTCCCATGGAATGTTACAGGGTTTGCGATCTAGGGCTTTCCGCTCTATCATGTAGCGGAAGTATTCCGACCGTTCCTACTTAGGATCGACCTGAATTAGGGTTTTCTTTATTGGTCATTTCCTAACGACAACTAGCGTCGGACCCAAGCGAACTACTTTACCCAAAAACGCCAAGTCTGAAGCAGATTCATGTTGCACTTGGTTCAAGGAGAATGGGAAACGAGAGGGATGCAAAGCCCAACCTCTCTACCATAAGGCATAGTCCCATTCCGTTCCCCTAAAACAGCGTAAATCGGGTTCAATCATAACTCTAGGTCAACGCTTTTGTTGTTCGTGTTCTTTGACGATCTTCCTGCTGTCCATTGTGATTTGAGAAAATTTCCCGACCAATTGGGACCACCCATCCGTAGGACGGACCTATGGCCCATCCTCCTCACTTTCCTCGGGTTGTTTTAGTTATTTAATTACCTATCACATTAGTTGGACATCTAGCAATCAACTTCTTTAATTAACCCGTTAGGCACTAGTTCTTTCACATAATCTTATCACTTGACATAGAAAAACAATATCAGACAAGCTCCTTATTAACAGGTTATCATATTTATCTTTGAAATGCAAGAGTCCAGCCCGTAGGCTTATCCACAATCTACGCGAAGGCTATCCAACAATCCACAGGGATCACTAATCCAAGTTTCCACCTGTAGACTAGTATGCGGGCCTCGAGATCCAATCCCGAGTCACATTAGCCACTTGTGGAGGGCCCGAAAGGCGAGGTATTTATGGCCAGAGCACCCGCGGCACCCAAGCGTCCTCCTACTCCAAGTAGCGCTCAGGGTCAGGCAGGCAGTCGGGGGTAACTGAAGCTGCCTTTCCCTTCAGGCCTTCAACCTGAAGTATAGATATTCATTTATCTTTTAATTCATTGATCAAACAAAGCCAAACAATGCTCTAAAATCTGTAGCAAGCACAAACATTTCCAGTGAATGTTTTTGTTGGCAAACTGCTAAGGAATGAATCCTTCCTTTCGAATGCATCCTGCACTCGATCCGGGATGACTTGCAACTTGGCAAGATTCCTTATATCCTGGGTTAGGGCATACCTATTAACCCGACTTGGTTAAACCTTAAGTTCATCGGATATTTCAATTTATCGGCTGGTCTTTAGTTTCCAATCAATCTTCTTTACTCACGAAAGATACTAAGTTAGGATGATTATTCATCCTCTTGCAAGACAAATTGCGTAAGGACTTGCCAATCTCGTTGCGGGAATTTGGCCATTCCCTTGTGATCCAATCACAAGATCATATGACTCCACACTTGTTGCACAAGTGTCGCATTGAATGGAGTCACGAAACAATCTGTTCCTGATTACATTAGGCTAACGTCGTTAGACCTAGGGTTTCCAAGTTCCATCTTGTAAGATTCCTAGGGACAAACCCTAGCTCACTTCTAAAATATGTTTCATTGTCCCTGCGTTTCGGTGAAAGTGGGCAAGTATTTAGGGTATAGGAGTTTCAATTTTAGCAATACATAGCGATTAGGTTACGTATTAAATTCCTAGTGAATTTATTGGAATTTAACCCATTCTAAATGAGTACTCTGGGGTTTTTAGGTTTATGCCAATTTGTTTAACTCTAGAATATAGCTACGTTATCATTTTATAAACACATGACTCATTGTCTACGCGTAAATTAATTTTTCAACCTTAACTTATCGATTTAAGGTCAAGCATAGGTTAGGTTAATTCTACTATTCTTCCTACAATTTTGCAAACAAAATTCATGCTAAACAAGCAACCTTTTCCTTGATAATCTATGCAGTTGACAAACGATAATTTCCTAGATTTATGCATTGTAAGAATCATTTCATACTTTGCACTTTCCATGATGATTCATTGCGAAGAGGATATGGGTTAATAATGCGATATGCAGTTTATACATCTAGGCTTAAACGAAGTATACTATTTTAATGGACATTAATCTAGTTTTTAATTCATTTCAATGCATAAAGATATTTGCTAGAAATGCATTTATGCTTCCTCTATTTTGCATGTTCTATTGAAAGTATTAATGATTAATTTCCTCCATTCTGAGCATTTAGGACAAAAACATATCCTACTTCCAACAATTAACCTTGCATGATTGAATTACAACAATATCAAATAAAGATTAGGAAGGAAAACCTGGGCTTGGGGTGAGATGTCCACGTGGATGTTGGGAGACTCCCGCGGCTGTGCCTTTGACTTTCTTAGGAGGCATTTCCACAGTGGAAGCAGCTTTACAACTCCTTTTTGATATTCCACCATGGCTCTCTTTTGCAATAACTTGCATCGTCCATCGAAAGCAGTTATAGAAGGCTTCCTCCTTGGAGTCGCGAATTCAAAAGGGGTGTTTCAGAATCTTCCACGACCAAGACCCATTAAGCCATGGGGAAGGCTTAATGGCCTTTGTAAGGACTCGCACGAACGGGGAATAACAAGGTGTGGAAACCCTTACGAGGGTTTTTGAGTGGGAAAGGGAGGTGTTAAAAGCCCTCGACACTCTCTTCTCTTTTATGAGTGGGGAAAAAGAACAAAGATCCAAGGGTATTTTTTTGCATGGGGTTTCAAGAGCACAAAGGAAGGGCTTAAGGGGGTTTTTACGATAGGGGGTTTCAAGCCCAAAGGAAGGGCCTTAAGGAGGATTTGAAAAAAAACCGGGGAGATAAGACCTTAAAGGTCAAAACCCTTTTATGGCAGGGGGGGGGGAAACCCTAAGGGGGAAACTCCAAGGGAAATAGTAACCTTAAAGGTTATAAGTAAGGGTCTAAGGACCCTTAGGCAAATTTGGAGGAAAGGGTTTCAAGAGGCCACGGGAAGGGGTTTCAAGATGCCTCAAGGGAATGGGGGCTAAAAGAAATTATTAAACACGGGGGGGGGGGAGGTTTTAAAGCCCAAGGGAAAGGGGGCTAAGAAGGCCCCCCCTTTGGAAGCTTCTAAGCTTCTAGAAGCTTACGGGGGGGGATTTTGGAGCCGTCTGGACGGCGGCGATGTCCAAAGCTTGGCAGCTCTTTGCTAGCATGCGCAGCAATTCCCTTGACTTCTCCCTCGCTCAAGCCCTCTCTCTCTCTCTCTCTCTCTCTCTCTCTCTCTCTCTCTCATTAGCTGCACAGCACGGCATTGTGGCGGCCTCACTCCCTCCTTTCGTCCCTTCACGGCAGCAACCCCCCTTGCTTAAATAGGGGAGGGGAGGGGGATCCTCCCTCTCCTAACGTGTCGATGGGCATGTATCATTGCCCTTGGAAAGCTCCAGCAAGGAGCTTGCCTACTTACTAATCCCCCTCTTCCTCCAACTCGTCTGTCGGCTGGAGGAGAGGGGAAATTAAAAAATATTGGCTTTTATATCATTAAAAGAAATTATCCCTATGATTATCCTACCCTTAAGATGGTTTCATATGTGAATGGTCTATTTATCCTTTAGGAGTTGTTACATTCTCTTCCCCTTAGAGGAATCGAGATGTCCTCATCTCGAGATAAACTAGGGATATTGATGGTTGAGAGTGCCTCCATCTACCCAAGTGGCATCCGTTTCGGGATAATCTTTCCACTAGACGAGGCATTCTCTCAAGGTTCTCGATCTTAATTATCTCTCCCTAACATCTAAGATCCTGTCAGGCCTTAGTTCAAGGACTCCTTGACTAGGCATTACAACTTGTTGGTCGTCAAGTACATGGTTAGGATTAGGTACATATTTCTTCAATAGGCTAATATGGAATACATTATGAACCTTAAGGTTCTTAGGGAGTTGCAATCTATAAGCATTAGGTCCTAGGCATTTGAGAATTTTGTACGGTCCACAATACCTTGGACTTAGCTTCTTGCAATCTCCTAAGGATAGGGAACTCTTCTTTGGGCATACGCGAATGAAGACCATCTCTCCTTCTTCGAAGTTTCTATCTTGATGCTTTAAATCCACGTATGCCTTCTGTCTATCCTTGGCAGCTTGGATGTCCTATCTTATTGACTTTATTTGGTCATCCATCTCTTCCAACATCTGTCTTGAAGCTTCAACCCTTAAGGTTGGATCTGAAAAGTTTCGGGGACTTCTACAGTCATGACCATACAATGCTTGGAAAGGGGTCATCTGAATGCTTTGTTGGTAAGAAGCATTGTAGGCAAATTCAACCAAAGGCAAGTATTGAATCCACCTCTTTGGCTCACGATAGCAGTATGCCCTAAGCATATCCTTGATGACTTGATTTACTCTCTCTATTTGGCCATCCGTTTGGGGATGGTAAGCGGTGCTAAAGCAGAGTTGAGTCCCAATAGCTTCAAAGATAGCTCTCTAGAAGTGTGATGTGAAGAGAGAATCACGATCACTAATGATTCTTTTGGGTAAACCATGTAGCTTGAATATCTCCTTGATAAAAAATCTTGCAATGTCTAAGGCTTTATAGTTTGTCTTTACTAGAATAAGGTGTGCAACCTTAGTAAGCATGTCAACCACAACCATGATGGAGATATATCCTTCCTGAACTTAGGGTAGGCCTACAACAAAATCCATACTGATGAATTCCCATTTCATTTGAGGAATGTCAAGTGGTTGCAGCTTCCCTGGCATCTTGACATGTTTGGCTTTGATATGTTGACAAGACAAACACTCGGTGACATATTTGAGAACATCACCTTTAAGTCTTTCCCAATGGTAGCTCTTCCTAACTGCATTGAGAGTCTTGGCATAGCCAGGATGTCCTGCAAAAGGGGAATCATGAGCTTCCCACAATATCTTCTGCTTAAGTGACTGGCTTGCTGGTATACACAGCCTCGTTCTATAGTAGACAAGTCCACTATTGATAGAAAATTCATGATACTTAGCCTGCACCTTTTGATTCTGTTCCTTGATAGAGATTTCCCTTAGCATCTTTTGATAGGTTGGATTATGGCATGCTTCCTCTCTAGCTAACTCAAGTACTGGATTACTTGGCATAGATACTTTAGTAGTAGAGATCTAGCTATTGATGGATTCTGCAAGATTAGGGAATTAAGAAATGCCTTGCGACTAAGTGCATCGGCAACTACATTCTCTTTTCCTAGTCGGTACTTGATTTCAAAGTCATATTCCTGCACTACTTCAATCCACCAACGTTGCCTCATGTTGAGCTTATTCTGGGTAAAGATCCATTTGAGACTCTTATGGTCAGTTACTAGAGTAAACTTGTTACCTAATAGGTAGTGTCTCCAAAGCTTTAGAGCATGGATGACAGCTAGCAATTCCAGATCATTCGTAGCATAATTCTTCTCATGACTCTTCAATTTCCTTGAAGAGTATGCTACAGGATGACCTTCGTGCATGAGTACACACATCCAAGGCAAGAATACTAGCATCAGTTACTACCTCGAACTCTTTATTGAGGTTTGGAAGTTTTAGAATAGGTGCTGATACCAAACTTTGCTTCAATCTGTCAAAGCTATTTTGTTCGGGAGTTGAGCATGTAATGGAAGTTTGCTTCTTCAGTAAGTCCGTCAGGGGAGTTGCAATCAAAGCATAGTTTTTTATGAAGACCCTATACCATCCTGTCAATCCCAGAAAGCTGTGTATTTCTTTGACAAATGTTGGTTTTGGCCATTCAAGCACATCTCTGACCTTGGCTGGGTCCACTGAGATTTCTTCCGCTGATACTATGAATCCTAGATATTCAATCTGACGCTTGAAGAATGCACACTTCTTCATCTTAGCATACAGCTTATGCGACCTCATTGTCTCAAGGACAATCCGAAGTTGGGGTTCATGATCTTCTTACCATTTGGAATAGACTAGGTGTCATCGACAAGCACAAAATCATCAAGATACGACCTAAAGATATCCTGCATTAACCTGTTGAAGGTGGCAGGTGCATTCCTAAGTCCGAATGACATAACTAGAAACTCAAAGTGCCCATATCTTGTATTGAAGGCCGTCTTGGGGATATCTTCTTTCTTGATCCTTATCTGATAGTAACCTGACCTGAGATCAATTTTGGAGAAGATCTTTGCACCCTGAAGATGATCAAGAAGCTCATCTATTCTAGGAATAGGGTACTTGTTCTTGACCGTTGATTGATTCAACCCTCAGTAATCAATACATAGTCGAATTGTCCCATCTTTCTTTTTCTGGAATAGTATTGGAGCTCCCCACAGTAAACTGCTAGGGCGGATGTAGCCCTGATCTAGCAGTTGCTTGAGTTGTTCCTTCAGCTCAATTGCTTCTGGTATGGATGTTCTATAAGGTCTCTTTGCAATTGGCATAGCTCCTGGTACTAGCTTAATCTCATGATCCACTTCTCTTTGAGGCGGGAGCTCTGTCAAATCCTCAGGGAATACGTCCGTGTATTCCTTTTGCCAAGAAGGTCCTTCACTAGACTCTTGCTTCTGATCTAACTTGTTGAGCTTAATTAAGTAGACAGGTAATCCTTTTCTGACTCCTTTTATGATCCGAGATACTTTGGCCAATTGGATTCTTGGCACTCCAGCCTCACCTTGAGTTGTGACTAATTCCCTTTCAAAGTTTCGAAAGGAAACTTGACCCTTTCCACAATGAATGTGGGCATCCTTAGGCTTAAGCCAATCCATTCCAAGTAGACACTCATGGATACCTAGATTCATGACTCTGAATTTAACCGAATTTTTCTTTCCTCCCAGAAAGAATTCCACCTTAGCAGTTTGCCTGGTACAAGTAACCTCACGACCATTTGCCAATTCCATAAGCAAGGTATGTGCTTCTTCTATGGCTATTCCTAATCTTTTTGCACATGCTGGTGAGATGTGAGATAGAGGAATGTGTACTGCCATAATCAATCAAGGTCTTGAAACTTTTACCTTGATAGTCCTGAATCACCGAGAACTAGCGATTCGGCCCTTTCTTGTGTAGAGCGGCATGGACTGTCGCCCTTTCAAACTCTACTTTCATGGTCAGGTCTTCTTCTTCTTCTTCTTTGCACATTTGCCTATTGGCAACACAGGCGGTTCTTCCTCTACCTCGGGTAACGGCTCCTTGACCACGGCCCGTTCCTTGGAAAGGTGCTTGGCGATGTCCTCCACCAAGCTTGGGACATTGTCTCTTGAAGTGACTGGGCTCGTTGCAGTGGAAACAACGGAGGTTTCGGCCATTACTTTTGAGTGTAAATAAAGTTGATGTTATTAGTCCTTGCTTTCTTTCTTTTTCCCTAATTATGACCTTGAACTCTCTTCATTTGAGGTCTGAATGCTCCTCTGTTCGGGTCATTATAAGACCAAGTTTTGCTACCCCTTGGTCTAGACTGCACCTCTTGAATTATAGGCACCACTCGAATAAGTGTGTCTTGAAGATTTGATGGATGCATAGATGTGAGATGGGTATTTACTGGTGGATTTAAACCCGCACAAAATTTGGACACATGCTGTGTCATGTCCATCTTGAATATACGCTATCGCCCAGTGCTTCCCAATGCCATCGTTGTCTACTCTACACATCAACTAAAGCATTTAAAATTGTTAGAAAATAATAAAATTAAACCGATAAAAGTGAATACCTAGCAGTCTTCAACTACAAATCTTCAACTAAAAAATAAATAAATTGATTAGAACTCAATCCTAACCTTAATTTATTACAAGTGCGCACTCTAAACTCATAAACATCCATTAATTTAAATATGTATTTTGTGAAATCACCCACTTGCACATTAAATTAACAAGACACCTGAAAAGGACAGGCGTCCCCATTGACTTTTCGCACAAGGAATCCACCTTGTATATGAGCCCCGGCAACAAATATAATTTTACGGAATCCACCGCAAAGCCTCACAAAATCCACCATGGAATATGCCCGAAAAGTCGATGGGGACGCCTGTCATTTTCGAGCATCTTGTTAATTTAATGTGCAAGTGGATGATTCCATAGAGGATAAAATACATATTTAAATTAATGGGCGTTTATGAGTTTAGAGTGCACACTCATAATAAATTAAGGTTAGGAGTGAGTTCTAACAAATTTATTTATTTTGTAGCTGAAGAGTGCTAGATATTCACTTTTATCGATTTAATTTTATTATTTTCTAACAATTGTGAATGCTTCAGTTGATGTGTAGAGCAGGTAGCGGTGGCATTGGGAAATAACGTGTATTCAAGTTATTTAGAAGGAATTATCATTTTGATGGGCGCGCATCTTAGATGTGGCACCAATATTTATTTTGACGCGCGTATTTATTGAAGCGCCTGACATTCATTTATTATTTTGTATGTGCATGGGTGCATGATTTAAATATTTGTTATTGGACATTATATTTGGGCACAACCCAACTCTTTGGGCGTCCAATCGCTTTAATTCTTTAGTTGAACAAAAGCAAACACAAAAGCTAAAGCATACTAATTGTAAATTGAGCTATTTTTTGAGCTTCGAGATGAATAATATATCAAATACATGCTTTGTGGATCGCTTATACAAGGCATGGGGGGAGATTGTACCCAATTAGTCTTTTGCTTCATCTCATGTAAGTATTCTCTCTTATTTTTTGCGCACAAGTAGAGTTCTTATGTTCTTGGGGACTTTCTTCCGGCGCTCGCTACGTACGCATATAGCATTCGATCTGTGCACCAAGTAAAAATCTTTAGTCAATGTTCTTAAAGTGAAAAGAATACTTCTATGACCTTAATATGGAAAACAATGAATTTTGTGCATTATAAATGATCTAAATTGGACAGTTACACAAAATATTTTCTCATAAAACATAAATCCATTACAATAAGATAAGAATCAATTAGAATCCAGTTATTTGCAACTAATTTGTTCCAATAAAATTGAAAAATGAGGTCATGGTCATAGGTATCCTTTATAGGAGTAAGGGAATCAAAAGACATAACATAAATTTTATGGATACTTGGTCTTTTGCTCAAGGCATCGGCAATAACATTTTCTCTTCCTGGTTGATATTGAATAAGTGGATGAAAACTTTGAATGAAATAAGCCCATTTAATATGGTGGTAAGAAATTTGTGACTGGCTAAGGAGATGTTTGATACTTTGCTAGTCAATTTTAATAATAAATTTAGATCCCATCAGATAGTGTTTCCATTGATGTAAGGCTTGAACTACAGCTAACAGTTCTTTATCATAGGTGGAGTACTTCAATTCAGGAGGTTTAAGTTTACAACTAGAACAGGCTATGGGATGTGAATCTTGCATGAGGACAGCTCCTATTCTTGATCCACTAGCATTCGACGACTACTAGAAAGAATGGGTGATTAAAATCATGTAATTGCAAGACACGTGCATGTGTTAAAGCATGTTTCAACAAATCAAAAGACTTTTGCTATTTGTCAAACCAATGATACACAACACCTTTCTTTAACAATTTCGTCAAAGGCAATGCAAGCAATGAAAATTTTCTCACAATTTTCTATAAAAGCTGGCAAGGCCTAAGAAAGAATGTAACTCATGAAAAATTTTAGGGATTGGCTATTTCAAAATTTCCTCTATCTTTTAAGGATCAACGCGAATACCATCAAAAGAAACAATGTGACCTAAGTATTCAATCTGGGTTTGAAAAAATTACTTTTGTTAGGGTTAGCATATAATTGATTCTCTTTCAACAATTTGAAACTAAAGATAGATGTTCTCAATGCTCATTCTCATCCTTACTAAAAACCAATATATCATCAAAGAAAACAATCACAAAATTTTGATACTTCAAAAATATATGATTCATCAAATGACTGAATGTAGCTGGTGCATTGGCCAAACCGAAAGGCATAACAAGAAATTCATAATGACTAAACTAAGTTCTAAATACAGTCTTAAATATGTAAGGTGTATCCAAATGTACATGATGATATCCAGATTTGAGATCTATCTTGCTAAAAATAGTGACCCCTTGTAGTTTATCCATGAGGTCGTCTATCCTAGGGATCAGATATCTATTCTTAACAATGATTTTGTTTAGGGCACAATAGTCAATGTAGATCCTATATGTATTATTTTTCTTCTTAACTAATAGGAAAGGTGTACCAAAAGTAGAACTACTAGGCCTAATGAGTCCTCAGTTCTCAACAGTTCCTCAACTTGTGTTTGGATTTCTTTTTGTTCAATCTGGTTGTGACTATAAGGTGCTTTACATGGTGGTTGAGAACATGGGATTAAATCTATTTTATGGTCTTCAGGATGTGTAGGTGGTAAACCAAGTGGTAAATCAGCAACAAAACAACCTTTAAATTGTGAAATAAATTGTGCATGCCTAGGATGCATATGAGTTTCCTTAGCTTCAATTCCATTCACCATATGATTTACTACCTTTTCTTAGTGCACGTTTTGCGTGTGTGTGACTAAGCAGTGGAAAATTATCAAAGGTGTGAAATCCATGTAATGTGATTTGGTTTTTGTTAAAATTAATTTTCATGGAATGTGTGAAATAATCTATGTTAGGGTTATATTTGTGACACCAAGGCATTTCTAAAATAATATCACTAGCTTGCAAAGGCACAACCAAGAAATTTCTACACTCAATATAATCATCGATTTTAATCTCTAAATCGTGCACTTCTTTTGTACCATTGTATCTAGTGCCTAAGAATATAGCCTTTATGTAATAATGAGTTGACATAGTAGATAAATTCAATTCTTTTACCAAGTTTGTGGAAATAAAATCATACATGCTTCCATCATCATGCAAAACAATCTTTTCTTGACCATACACAGAACATTTCATTGTTAATAATGAAGGAGGATTTGGCCTACTTGGCAAAGTATTTAAAGCATCGCCAATATCATCATCATCGTCAGCGAAGTCTATCATATCTTCATGGTCCTTGTCATCAATTGCTCCCAAGTGATTGATTTGAACAAATTTCTTCTTAGATTGACAGTTCATTGCTAAGTGTCTAGGCTAATGACACTTGTAGCAAACCATAAGCTTTGCTTTGGGGACATTGTTGGTAAGGGGTGAAAGTTTGGGTATATTGGGATTTGGCTAGAGGGAAAGCTTAAGGTTTGAATTTCTATTTGATGGTAAAGTAGGAGGTTCGAGTCCAAGGTTTATGGAAAGAAGAAAGAACAAAGCAATTTTGATTGAATATTCGAAAGTTAGAATTGAATTGCTTTATACCAAAGTTACCATTAACTAAAAATTGTTGCAATCCCTTTTCTCGTCCATGAATTTTATCCTCTGCATCATGTGCTAAAGAAATCACATTCTCCAAAGTCTTTGTCTTGAACATATTCACTTCCACATAGAAGTAACCAAGCAAACTCAACGTGTACTTGTTCTTATGGGTCACCTCTCAAGAACATCTTCAAGCATTCAAAGTTGAAGTAAGGCACTCCACAAATGCTCAGTGTATTGCATGATGGATTCACGATCTCTTTGTTGTAGGAGATCTGACTGTTTGATAGCTTTCTCATAAAATTTAGGTGGAAGAAAATTCAACAAATATTTCTTTTGAAAGGCTTTCCAAGTAGAGGAACAATCAACACTCTTGCAGACCGCAATCCACCATAATGATGCTCTTTCTGCTAGATTGTTAGTGGCGCATTTAAGTTTGTCTTTTTCAGCATATTATTCTTCATTAAAATAGTCTTCAATTTGACTAATGAAAGCAAGAACAATTTTGCCATCATGTTGCCCATTAAAAGTGCAAAATTTAAAATTTCTTTTACTTATGCTGGCCTCTTTCCTAAGAGCCTATGCATCAAGTGTCGCATCAATAGTACATCGAATGACATCTTCAGGTTGCGCTTCATCTTGATTGAGAGTGGATTGTTGAAGTGTAGCAATTGTGCTTGCAAGCCTTGATGTTCCCTTTGCTCTTCTTGAAGCTGCATCATGATTAGATCCAATTTTTGTTCCATGGTCGACTCTGGCAAATTACCCTTGCCCATAAAATTATCCATATTTTGATCTAACATCCTAGATTTGATTGAAGATCAGTCCTTCTTCTTCTAGTCAGTGTGAATAAGATCACCAAGAACTTGCTTTGTTCATTCATATGCTTTTTACGATCTTTCTTTTCTCAAGCAGAGCAATTGAAAATGGTTTTCTTCCAAGCAAAATAGTTTTCTACATAGATTGCGTGTGACAACCTTCTTGCTATAAATCCGTTCAATCAGGTTGCAGGTGGGAATAGGGGCTTAATGAAGCTTCAAAACCGGTTCAAGAGTACCATGATATGAACACCTGCTACGTAAGAGATTGACAATTAAATTTTAAGCTTTTGATTAAGCTTAATAGCTTAAATAAAGTGACGAATTCGGTGCAGGATGAGGGCATGTTTTTTTATGAAATAGTCATCAGCGAGTTCATGTCGATTTACTAATTTGAAAAGCTTAGATCTTAATCTCTCTAAGCTTAAGCATTAAGCTTTACAACTTCCATAATATCAATTACTTTCTCTCTGAGAAAAAATGGCTTGACAAAGGGGCTTCTCGAGTGGTCATCCGCTTGCTATGAGAGGTCCTTTGCGATCAAAGGGTATAGCAAGAGGTTCTTCACCGCTAGGAACATGCTTGTGTTGTCAATTTGCCTATAGAGCCCATTCATTCTAGGAGCTTTTCCTTCACATCAGATGGTAATTGATTGGAAGCTCTTGATCTCAGCTTCGCTCTGATACCACTACTACATAGATTACATGTTATATGTAGGCATAGTGAATGTCAGAAGGTTCCCAAGAACAAAGAACTTTACAATCCTTCATAATTTCAAGTAAAAAGTAAAAGATACTTTGCAGGACATGAGGCAAAAAGACAAATTGGGATTTATCTTCAATCCCTAAAATAGCCCACTTTACAAATAGCATGCTTTTTCTTTTGCATATGCGTTTGCCCAATTATAGAGTAAGGCATTTCAACATTCAAAAGTTGGGATGTGCTCAAATACAAATTTCAAATAATGAAATATTTAACTGAGTGTCTATACGCATACAAGATATTAAATGTTTTATCAAGTGCTTTAATAAATAAGTTTGCTTAAATAAATATTGGCGCCACAACTTTAGTGATAAGGTGTGCACCCACCAAAAATAGTAATTCTACTAAGCATTTGGATTCACATCATCGCCCGATGCTACCCAACGCCATCACTACCTACTCTACACATCAACTAAAATATTCAAAATTGTTAGAAATTAATTAAATAAAACCCAAAAAAGTGAATACCTAGTAGTCTTTAGCTACAAAAAAATTAAATAGGTTGAAACTCTGTCCTAATCTTAATTTAATTTGATTGCGCACTCTAAACTCGTAAGCGTCCATTAATTTAATATGTATTTTACGAAATCACCTGTTATGGAATCATCCACGTGCACATTAAATTAATCAGATGTTTAAAAATGATATGCATTCGTGTCAACTTCTCACACAAGGAATCTACCTTGTGTACAAGCCCTAACAAATAAATATAGTCACAGAATCCACTGCAAAATATGCCTCCTGGTATTAGGAACGGCCAAACACAACCACTAGGTAACAACTTTCATTTTGTAGTGAAAATTGCATTGCTACCCCTACTCTCCTCTTGCGTCTCTTCAATAGTAAACCAGCCTATTCCTTAGCTTTTCTACTCTTATAGCAACCGATTGAAGCTCTTGAACAAGACTTTGACCTCCTCTTTGTGACATTTGAGCTCTTGCATGCTAAAAACCCTAGCATGCACTATTTGGGACATCCATTAAAGCTCAATCCAAGCTCTCAAATCAGCCCACAACCCTTGGGATCTCATGCCTCAAGAGATTCTTCAACCCCTTTTCCCCCTCTTACTCAAATTGAAGACATGGAGCTTAGCATATAGGGATTTCTTAGCATATATAATCTCCCTTTGAAGATTTCCATTACTAAAGTTTAAGCTTGGGTACAAGCACAAAATTTCCCATCATTAGTGGAAGCATCAAATGCTTAAAGGTTTTATCCATTAGAGTGCTCCAATCAACGGGGCTTGCTTGATGGAGAAATTGACATCATGGTGGATCATGCTTTATCTGTCTTCCCCAAATCTTGAATAGATATGTCAATCCAATCTTAATCTCTCCTCTTAATCCTCTTTCTAAGCTTAAATATTTTTGTTGGAGAGATTATGGAGGGAAATGCTCCATTAGTTCAATCTTTCATTGTATATATGTATGTGCTAGTCCTTTGTAAAAAAAAGGGTAAGTAGCTAGTAAGTCACTAGATTGCCAAGGTAAGGCCTACCCAAGCTCTTGTTTCATTCTTGCATCTCATGAAATGGTCCAATGCTTCCTTTCCAATGCATCTCACACTAATTGCTTAATGAAAATGTCTACCATGTATGCTCTGACTAAGGAAAATTGATGATGCTAGGCAAGGTGGTAAGCCAAAAGAGACACAACTCTCCCTTACCACTTAAGACCCTTGAGGGGTATACAATCTAGCCAAGGGGGAACTTTTCCCACCTCCCAGTGATCCAACATGTGATACTTATATGCAAGTGTAGGTACACCCCCACATTCACCACCACTCCTGATGAAATATCCCCTTTTGGACGCCCTTTTAGTGGTTATGGTCCCCATGTATAACACTTCAGATGCATGTAGTCAAAGGAGATGTGTGGCATTAAGATCCACTTTGCAATTATAAAATAGTAGATGGACATGTAAATTTACTTGAGATTATGCTCACCATGCTTAGGCCCCTCAGTCTATGAGCCATCTCTATAGTGCACTTGGAAAAAGGGACAAACAATGTTTTTAGTTGTAATATTTCCGCCTCAAAATATTGAAGACCCGTATTCCATGCAAAAAGCAAACTACCATAATCTCCCGCATCGGTAAATGTGGTGGTTAAGTGCTTACCCCGCGCGCGTGTCAGTAAACTCTAGCCGTGTTGTGCAAAAGAGGACAAGGCTAAAAACCCATAGGCCACACGGGAACACCTCTTCAAAGGAAAAGGTAAATGGATAATGGTTAAAATTGAGGCAATTTTCTTATTATTAAGCCCCTCTCCCCAGCCAATGCATGGCATGGAGAGGGAGTGTGAGAAGGCTTGAGTAGATGTGGGGAAGCATGAGGGAGGGGAGCATGCAATAGCCACGTGTATGGCTATCTCCCCCCCCTCTCTAACTATATGAACCCCCCCTTGAAGCTTGGGGAGAGGAGAGAAGGAAAAATGGTTGTTGATGCTATCGTGAAAAATGCTGCCACGCCAAGGGAGCTGCCACCATCATTGCATGCTACCACCACGCTGGCCCACTGGCACCTCATCATCATCACCATCATTCTAATCAATATCCTCATCATCATCCCCTCCATCACTTCATTCTATCTCCATGTTTTTTGACAGAGGACAGAAGCTTAGAAGCTTCTTTGGAAGCTTCTAATTTTAAGCTTCCATAAAGCCTGTTCTCCCGTGCATTGCGGGTTTTTTTTAAACCAAGTCTGCAAAGGTCCGTGTCCTGCACAGAGGAGAAATACTCAATCGGAGAGGGATTCATAACACGTAAAGGGCCCAAGGGGAAGTTGCTGAACAAGGATTTGAGTGGTCAATGGCTCCCAAGAAAATGGCGAAAGGTGCACATGTAGGAGCTTCCACTCCGAGTTCGCATGTGGAAGGATAACACCCCGAACCTCAATGCCCAGGTTCTTAAAAGTGATTCCCGCATGAAAAGAATGCAGTTAAGCATGTCTTTAATACACGTAGTCGAGTTAAATATGTTTGGAAATTTTAAACGCAATTATCCATTCGTTTATGAAGTTAGTGCATGTTGTGTCTTTGAAAAATGCTTGCACTTCTAAGTTGCAATCCCAAACGCATATTGCATAGGTTATAAGGTGGATTTGTCTAAATGCATTCTTGATTTCCTCGTGAAAAAAAAATAGCGCATAATGCATTTAGATAGTAATCTCCTAGTTGTGATTCGTACGAGATAATCATTGACGTCCATTAGATCTTGTCCAAGTAGTTGCATGCATGAAAGGGATTTATGTACCTTGCAAGTTGCATATGATGTTAATTACATCCTAGGCTAGGTTAAGTGCTGTAGGACGAATTAAGTCAATAATAGTCTTATGGTATTTGTTCATGCATGGAGTCTTTCCATCAAAGATTGTATTTTAGGAAAGAATGCAATTTCATATTAAAAGCTTGAATTCAAATGCATTAAGCGAAGGGTTATGAGCATAGTTCTTGATGAAACTCAACGTAGGTTTTTATACGAGTTAACCCTAAGTGTGAATCATTATAGTTTAGGAAAGAAAAAGAAATGGTCATTGTGCATTTTATAGTTGCATAAAAGGAAAAGTCAATGAATTGCATATTTGCATGTAATGTTATGTCTTGCAACTATTTACACCTTTTAGGAAAATATTAGTGTCTTTAAAAAAAGACCATCCCTTGTTGCAAGATAGTTGGATCAATTTAGATAAATTTCTTGTGATGGCATGACCCACATGGGATTCATAAAATCATAAATAGTTAGTACGACAAAAACCTTAAAGTTCTAGCTAGGGTTTAGTACATTAAAAATTCTGCCTAGTATCGCACTTGGGATGCCAAGTCAAGACTTTCAATCTCAAAGACCCTACCCACATTCACAAAATATTAGGATTAGTTAGACGCCCATACAATAACGGTCTAGGGTTTTTACCCTAGGGTAAATTGGCCTAATACTAGACTCCCAATTGAGTTTAGAAACCCTAGGGCCAAACAATGTCGGCCCTAGGGTTTCTAATACTAGACTCCCGATTGAGTTTAGAAACCCTAGGGCCAAACGTTGTCGGCCTAGTAAGGTTAGGGTTGGGTTGGGTCAAGAGGACTCCCAAACCTTACATCTTGACCAAAGGTATTCTCGACCAAGGAGCACCGTTTGATGAGAATACTAATCCCACAAGTTAGGTGCGACACTTGCGACAAGTTGCAACGTCGCATGGTTTTTTGTTAAATCACAAAATAGAATTGCCACTCCTTAGAACAAGGTTGGCGAATTCTATGTACAAGTTTAAACTGCAAGAGGATGAGTAGTCATCCAGCTTCATCACCATTCCTTGGGCTAATCTTCCAAGTTAGGGGAGTGATGAATTACCTAGCAAGATATTGACCTTAATATAAGGAACCTAAGGTGTTTGTTAAATTGGGCTAACAGGATATAAACCCTAACCCAAGGATAAAAGGGTAAACAAGCAAGGAAACCCTTGGGATCTTGCCAAGTCGCAATTGATTCCGGATCGAATGCTAGATGCATTCAGAGAAAAGGATTCACACCTTAGCAGTTGGCCAAATAAACGACCACTGGATTGATTGTGTTTGTACAGCTAGGAGCACTGTTTGTACTTCTTTGCTCAATGAACAAAAGATGGAAAAATTATTAATGCTTTAGGTTGACGGCTTGGAGGGAGAGGTAGTATCAGTTACCCCCGACTGTCTTCCTGACCCTAACCAAGGGGGTTGTTAGCCGCGTCGGGTACATGGACCGAACCCGCCGCGAGAGGTCTCTTCGTGGGTGCTACTTGGAGCAGGAGGACACTTGGGTGCCAGGGGGGCTCTGGCCGAATCCCTTGCCTCCAGGTCCTGCACAAGAGGCCAACGTGACTCAAGATTGGATCTTGAGGCCGGCATACTAGTCTATGGACAAAAACTTGGAATAGCGATCCTGAGGATTGCTAGAATGCCTTTGGGTGGATTATGGATTAGCCTTCGGGCTAGATTATGTTTAGCCTTGGGGATGGATTATGGATTAGCCTTCATGCTAGATTACATGATGTATTCCAAAGACTGATAAATAAGATCAATTGTGGAAAATGAACTTTCTTGACATTGCTTTTCTATGTCAGTGCTTAGGTTACGTGAAGGAACTAGTGACTAATTGGCTACTTAAGGAAGCTGTTTTTTTATGCTAATCATTGGGCTACAATGGCTCATACACCTCCATTGGTTAGTAGTGATCATGGAATTTATTAGAAGGACAGCTATCATGGGAAATTTTGGATGTTGGTATGAATTCATTGGTAAAACTTCTTGGGAAATGTTCTACCAAGCTAGAGGAATATGTTTCTTTCATCCTAATTTGTCTCTGTATTTACCATGAAGGAATTTGCAATTGTGTAAAGATAGTTATTAATCTTTTGGTGAAACATGCTTCATAGAAAAAGAAATTGCTTGCATCAATTGCTACTTGGTACTGGGTCTGTCCTACGGAAGGGTGGTCCCGGTTGGCCGGGGACTTTTCTCGAAGGAAATTGACAGCAAGGATCGATGACCTAGAATCTAGAATACTAGAGTCCCGATTTATGTTGTTTTAGGGGAATGGAATGGGACTATGTCTTATGGGCAAAGAGGTCGAGCTTTGCATTCCTCTCATTTCCCATTGTCCTTGAACCAAGTGTAGCATGAATCCACTCCAACCCTGACGTTCCTGCGTAAAGTAGTTCGACACTAGCTACCGTTCTAGGAATTTGACAAGTATGAAAATCATGATTCAGGTCGGTCCTAAGTGGGAACGGCCGGAATGCTTCCGCTTCATGGCAAACTCAGGAAGACGTAGATCGCAAACCCCGTGACATTCCGTGGGAGTGCCGGGCAGCGCTTACTAGACTCTCTTCCCAATGGGCTGCTAAGACGTGTCCTACAAGTGAACAAGTGGACACGTTACAGTTGGTATCAAAGCAAAGCAACAAGGATCTAATATTTATAAGGAAACTTAAGGAGGTGAAGTAGAGCAAATGTTGGTGTTAAAAACATCTCCTTACTTACTTATCGATGCTGACCTGTAGAGTCACGAAGCATGGAACAAATTCTTGGTGTTCCAGGTTATGTTTATGACTGCAATGCATGCCTCAGATTATCGTCAAAGGCTAGATATGATAAATATCCTAGACCACATCTACAATCCTTCACCCCTATACATGGAACGGAGATGGAAGGGTAATTTAGGAATTTATTACATAGCTGCCCACCGACTTGCGTACCTTCGGACCAACTTGAAGAGAATCAAGTGGGTGGAGGACCTAAATATTGTGAAGTTGTTCATCTTTGTTGAGCTCACGCAAATGCAACCCTACATGTTAGTGGTCCGAAAGGTCAAGCAGAACACGTATGTGTACGAGGAAGTGACTTGAATAATCCCTGCCGACAGAATCAAGGTGTTGGGACGTTATGAAAAGAATGGGTATCAAAGGAAAGGATTCCCTAATCTTCCTATGACCTATCAATTCCTGAAAATCCATGACCCCAATCCACACTATTACTCAGTTCCCATAGCTGAATGTAACACAATCTTATTCTCCCCAAATTAATGTATCAGTTTTTTCATTTTCCCAAGAATAATTGTACTCGAAAGGGCTATGCCCACATGAATGAAATAGACTTTTTTTTATCAATGACTGTCTTGGCTGTGAGTGTTGGTAAAGAAAATTAAGTGATTAGGTCACTTGGCTAAAAGCTGAATTGGTCATGAAATCTAATGTGAGAAATGCCTAGCAAGTTTTTAACGTAAAGAATTTTCAATGCCAAGCACAACCTCAAGTGCAGATTCCTAGTCTGACCCCTACACCAAGTACAGCTGTGATTCAGGAGAAGAAGTTTCTTCTCAAGCAAATCAAGCCACCAAAATTTGAGGCAAGGGAAGGACCATCTAAACTGATGCCAAGATCTCGATCAAATCCATGGAGAATTACTTCGAAGCAGCAGGTACTACACCCGCTAACCAAGCAATGCTCGCCAAGCTGAAGCTTACCAGCAAAGCAAGAATTTGGTGGAAGCAATGGTGCAGAGACCAAGGGATCTTGGAAGGGTTAGTTACCTGGGAGAAGCTTAAAGGAGCTATGCGAGGGAGATATCTACCACCTGCCTACCGCATGCAGAAGATGAACGAGTTCTATAAGCTGAAGCAGCTTGGTCTATCTCTTGATGCATACTATTAAAAATTCGTCTCTCTTTTGGAGTATGCACCACAAATAGATATGATACAATAGGTGTCAAAGTTTTGTGCCGGATTAAACCCACCTATAAACACTCGCCTCAAATCAATGCGCTCATTCGAGCTGCACCCATAATACAGGAGGTGCAGACCAGGCCAAGAAATAACAAGACTTGGTCTTTCAAGGATCAGAACAAGGGAGTGTATAGGTCTCAACCAAGGAAACGCAGGGCCAAAATCCGGGACAAAGGAAGAAAGCTAGGACCAACACTGTCAATAATTTTGTTCCTACCCAAGGTAATGGCTGCAATCTCCATTGCTTCCATTGCAACAAGACTAGTCATTTCAAAAGGCAATGTCCCAAGCTTAACAAAGGACAACTCCAAGGACCATCCTAAGGAACCATCCGTGGCTAGGAGCCGCCACCCGAGCCAGAGGGAGGACTGCCAGTTTTGCCGATAATGAGTTCGGTGATGAAGAAGATCCAACCATGGAAGCCGACTTTGAGAGGGCAACAGTCCATGTCGCTCTTCACAAGAAAGGCCCGAATCGCCAGTTCTCGGTGATTCAGAATCCATCGGACTATCAAGATAAAGGCTTCAGAACCTTGATTGATTGTGGCAATACACATTCCTTCATTTCACCAGTTTGTGCAAAAAGGTTAGGAATAGCCACAATAGATACACCTACCTTACTTGTGGAATTAGAAAATGGTCACGAGGTCACTTGTACCAGGAAAACTACTAAGGTGGAATTCCTACTGGGAGGAAAAACGACCTCGGTCAAATTTAGGGTTATGAACCTAGGTATCCATGAGTGTTTGCTTGGAATGGATTGGTGATGCCCACATTCACTATGAAAGGGCCAAGTTTCCTTTCAAAATTCTGAAGGGGAATTGGTCACAACTCAAGGAGAGGCTGGGAAGCCAAAAATTCAACTGGCCAAAGCATCTCGGATAATAAAAGGAGTTAGAAAGGGGCTACCTGTCTATTTGATTAAGCTAAATAAGCTAGATCAGAATCAGGAGTCTAGGGAAGAACCTTCATGGGTAAAGGAGTATGCAAACGTATTTCCTGAAGAGCTAACAGAACTTCCTCCTCAAAGGGAAGTTGATCATGAAATCAAGCTAGCGCCAGGAGCTACATCAATCGCAAAGAGGCCATATAGAATGTCCATCCCGTAAGTGATTGAGCTGAAGGAGCAACTCAAGCACCTATTAGACCAAGGCTACATCCGTCTTAACAGTTCACCATGGGGAGCTCCAGTGTTGTTCGAGAAGAAGAAAGATGGAATGCTTCGGTTATGCATTGACTACAGAGGGTTGAATCAATCAACCATTAAGAACAAATACCCCATTCCAAGAATAGATGAACTTCTTGACCGTCTTCAAGGTGCGAAGATCTTCTCAAAGATTGATCTCAGGTCAGGATATTATCAAATAAGGATCAAGGAAGAGGATATCCCAAAGATGGCATTCAACATAAGATATGGGCATTTTGAGTTCCTAGTCATGTCATTCGGGCTGACAAATGCACCTGTTACCTTCAACATGTTAATGCACGATATCTTTAGGCCCTATCTTGATGACTTTGTACTCGTTTTCATTGACGATACCCTAGTCTACTCCAAACAGGAAGAAGATCATGAACCCCAGCTTCGCATTGTCCTTAAAACAATGAGGACACACAAGCTTTATGCCAAGAAGAAGAAGTGTGCATTTTTCAAGCAACAGATTGAATATTTGGGATTCATAGTATCAATAGAAGGAATCTCAGTGGATCCGCAGACACGTTCTGGAATGGCCAACACCAATAATTGTCAAAGAAATACGTAGTTTTATTGGATTGACAGGATGGTATAGGGTCTTTATCAAAAACTATGCTTTGATTGCAACACCACTGATTGATCTACTAAAGAAGCAAACATCAATTGTATGCTCACCTACTGAACAGTCCAGTTTTGATAAATTAAAGCAAAGCTTGGTATCAACACCTATCCTGAAACTTTCGCTTGGTAAGGAGTTTGAAATGATAACTAATGCTAGCACACTTGCTTTAGGATGTGTGCTTATGCAAGAAGGTAATCTTGTAACATACTCTTCAAGGAAACTGAAGAGCCATGAAAGGAACTATGCTATCCACGATCTGGAGCTATTAGTTATCATCCATGCTCTCAAGCTTTGGAGACACTATTTATTGGGTAACAAGTTAACCCTAGTGACGGATCATAAAAGTCTTAAATGGATCTTTATCCAAAATGAGCTCAATATGAGGCAACGTCGATGGATTGAAGTGCCGAAGGAATATGATTTTGAAATCAAATACCGGCCCTAGAAAGGAGAATGTAGTTGCTGATGCACTTAGTCGCAAGGCATTTCTGAATACTCTAATTTTGCAAGATCCATCAACAACTAGATCTTTAACCACAAAGGTATCCATGCCAAACAACCCAATTCTTGAGCTAGCTAGAGAAGAGGCATGCCATGATCCAACCTATCAGAAATTGCTAAGGGAGATCCCCATCAAGGATCAAGACCCGAAGCTACAGGTAAAGTATATAGAATTCTCTATCAATAGTGGACTTGTCTACTATAGAACAAGATTATGCATACCGGCAAGCCAATCACGCAAGAAGAAGATACTTTGGGAAGCTCATGACTCCCCTTTTTCAGGACATCCTGGCTATGCCAAGACCCTCAATGGAGTCAAAAAGAGCTATTATTGGGAGAGGCTTAAAGGTGTTGTTCTCAAATATGTCACTAAATGTTTGTCTTGTCAACACATTAAGGTTGAACATGTCAAAATGCCAGGGAAATTGCAACCACTTGACATTCCCCAAATGAAATAGGAATTCATTAGCATTAAGATTGAACATGTCAAAATGCTAGGGAAATTGCAACCACTTAACATTCCCCAAATGAAATGGGAATTCATTAGCATGGACTTTGTTGTTGGCATGCCCCAAGTTCAGGGAGGATACAACTCCATTATGGTTGTGGTAGATATGCTCACCAAGGTTGCATATCTTATCCCTATTAAGAGAAACTATAAAGCCTCAGACATCTCAAGGTTATTCATCAAGAAGATATTCAAACTGCATGGGTTACCTAGAAGAATCATTAGTGATCGTGACTCTCTCTTCACATCACACTTCTGGAGGGATATCTTCAACGCCATTGGAACTCAACTCTGTTTTGGTACAGCTTACCATCCCCAAACTGATGGTCAAACAGAGCAATTCAACCAAGTCATTGAGGATATTCTAAGGGCACACTACTGCCGTGAACCCAAAAAGTGGATCCAATATTTGCCACTAGTTGAGTTTGCCTACAATGCTTCCTACCAACAAAGCATTCAGATGACCCCTTTTCAAGCATTGTATGGGCACAATTGTCAAAGTCCTTTAAACTTCTTGGATCCAACCTTGAGGGTTGAAGCCTCTCAAAGTAGATGTTGGAATATATGGATGACCAAATCAAGTCAATAAGACAAGACATCAAAGCTGCCAAGGACAAACAAAAAGCTTACGCAGATTTGAAACGTCAAGACAGATCCTTTGTTGAAGGAGATATGGTCTTCATTCACATGCGTCCAAAGAAGAGTTCCCTATCCTTGGGTGAATGCAAAAATCTAAGTCCAAGGTATTGTGGACTTTACAAGATCCTCAATTCTAGGGCCTAATGTTTACAGACTTCAACTCCCTGAAAACCTAAAAGTTCATAATGTATTCCATATCCACCTACTGAAAAAGTATTTGCCTAACCCTAGTCACATACTTGATGATCAACAAATTGTAATGCCTAGCCAAGGAGTCCTTGAGCTACGGCCTGAGAGGATCTTAGATGTTAGGGAGAGGCAATTGAGACCCAAAACCTTGAGAGAATACCTCGTCCAGTGGAAAGATTATCCCGACAAGGATGCCACTTGGATGGATGAAAGTACTCTCAACCATCAATACCCCCACTTCTTCTTGAGATGAGGACATCTCGATTCCTCTAAGAGGGAGAGAATGTAATATTTCCACCTCAAAATATTGAAGACCTGTAATCCGCACAAAAAGCAAACTAACAAAATCTTCCACATCCGTAAATGTGGTGGTTAAGTGCTTACCCTGTGTGGGCGTCTATAAACTCTAGCAACATTGTGCAAAAGAGGCCAAGGCTAAAAACCCATAGGCCACATGGGAACACCTCTTCAAAGGAAAAGGTAAATGAATAATGGTTAAAATTGAGGCAAATTTTTTTATTATTAACCCCCTCCCCCTAGCCGATGCATGGCAGGGAGAGGGAGTGTGAGAAGGCTTGAGTAGACGAGGGGAAGCATGAGGGAGGGGAGCATGCAATAGCCATGTGTATGGCTATCTCCCCCCCCTCTAACTATATGAACCCCCCCCTTGAAGCTTGGGGGGAGGAGAGAAGGAAAAACGGTTGTGATGCTGCCGTGAAAAATGTCTCCATGCTAGGGAGCTTCTGCCATCGACCCCTGCTGCCGCCACGCTGGCCCACTGGCACCTCATCATCATCACCATCATCCTAATCATTATCCTCATCATCATCCCCTCCATCACTTCATTCTCTCTATATGTTTTCTGACAAAGGAAAGAAGCTTAGAAGCTTCTTTGGAAGCTTCTAATTTTAAGCTTCCATAAAGCATGTTCTACCGTGCATTGCGGGTTTGTTTTTAACCAAGTCTGCAAAGGCCCGTGTCCTACGCAGAGGAGAAATACTCGGTCGGAGAGGGATTCATAATGCATAAAGGGCCCAAGAGGAAGTTGCTAAACCGGGACTTGAGTCATCAATGGCTCCCAAGAAAATGGCGAAAGGCGCACATGCAGGAGCTTCCACTCCGAGTTTGCATGTGGAAGGATAACACCCTGAACCTCAATGCCCGAGTTCTTAAAAGTGATTCCCGCATGAAAAGAATGCATTTAAGCATGTCTTTAATACACGTAGTCGAGTTAAATACATTTGTAAATTTTAAACGCAATTATCCATTCGTTTACGAAGTTAGTGCATGTCGTGCCTTTGAAAAATGCTTGCACTTCCAAGTTGCAATCCCAAACGCATATTGCATAGGTTATAAGGTGGATTTGTCTAAATGCATCCTTGATTTACTCGCGAAAAAGAAACATCGCATAATGCATTTAGATAGTAATCTCCTAGTTGTGATTCGTAGGAGATAATCATTGACGTCCATTAGATCTTATCCAAGTAGTTGCCTGCATGAAAGGGATTTATGTACCTTGCAAGTTGCATGTGATGTTAATTACATCCTAGGCTGGGTTGAGTGCAATAGGATGAATTAAGTCAATAACAGTCTTATGGTATTCGTTCATGCATGTAGTCTTTCCAGAAAATATTGTATTTTAGGAAAGAATGCAATTTCATATTAAAAGCTTGAATTCAAATGCATTAAGCGAAGGGTTATGAGCATAGTTCTTGATGAAACTCAACATAGGTTTTCATAAGAGTTAACCCTAAGTGTCAATCATTATAGTTTAGGGAAGAAAAAGAAATGGTCATTGTGCATTTTATAGTTTCATAAAAGGAAAAGTCAATGAATCGCATATTTGCATGTAATGTTATATCTTGCAACTATTTACACTTTTTAGGAAAAATATTAGCGTCTTTAAAAAAAGACAACCCCTTGTCGCAAGACAGTTAGATCGATTTAGATAAATTGCTTGTGATGACATGACCCACATGGGATTCATAAAAGCATAAATAGTTAGTACGACGAAAACCTCAAAGTTCTAGCTAGGGTTTAGTACATTAAAAATTCTTCTAGTATCGCACTTGGGATACCAAGTCAAGACTTTCAATATCAAAGACCCTACCCACATTCAAAAAATATTAGGATTAGTTGGATGCCCATACAATAATGGTCTAGGGTTTTTACCCTAGGGTAAATTGGCCTAATACTAAACTCCCGATTGAGTTTAGAAACCCTAGGGCCAAACGTTGTCGGCCTAGTAAGGTTAGGGTTGGGTTGGGTCAAGAGGACTCCCAAACCTTACATCTTGACCAAAGGTATTCTCGACCAAGGAACACCATTTGATGAGAATACTAATCCCACAAGTTAGGTGCGACACTTGTAACAAGTTGCAACATCGCATGGTTTTCTGTTAAATCACAAAATAGAATTGCCACTCCTCAGAACAAGGTTGGTGAATTCTACATACAAGTTTAAATTGCAAGAGGATGAGTAGTCATCCGGCTTCATCACCTTCCTTGGGCTGATCTGCCAAGTTAGGGGAGTTATGAATTACCTAGCAAGATATTGACCTTAATATAAGGAACCTAAGGTGTTTGTTAAATTGGGCTAACAGGGTATAAACCCTAACCCAAGGATAAAAGGGTAAACAAGAAACGAAACCCTTGGGATCTTGCCAAGTCGCAATTGATCCCGGATCGAATGCTAGATGCATTCGGGGAGAAGGATTCACACCTTAATAGTTGGCCAAATAAACGACCACTGGATTGATTGTGTTTGTACAGCTAGGAGCACTGTTTGTACTTCTTTGCTCAATGAACTAAAGATGGAAAAATTATTAATGCTTTAGGTTGAAGGCCTGGAGGGAGAGGCAGCATTAGTTACCCCCGACTGTCTGCCTAACCCTAACCAAGGGGGTTGTTAGCCGCACCGGGTACCTGGACCGAACCCGCCGCGAGAGGTCTCTTCGTAGGTGCTACTTGGAACAAGAGGACGCTTGGATGCCAAGGGGCTATAGCCATAAATCCCTTGCCTTCAGGTCCTGCACAAAAGAGGCCAATGTGACTCGGGATTGGATCTCGAGGCCTGCATACTAGTCTATGGGCGTAAACTTGGAATAGCGATCCCTGAGGATTGCTGGATTGCCTTTAGGTGGATTATGGATTAGCCTTCGAGCTGGATTATGTTTAGCCTTCGGGATGGATTATGGATTAGCATTCGGGCTGGATTATATGATGTATTCCAAAGACTGATAAATTAGATCAATTGTTAAAAAGAAACTTGCTTGACATTGCTTTTCTATGTTAGTGCTTAGGTTACATGAAGGAACTAGTGACTAATTGGCTAATTAAGAAAGCTATTTTTTGCGTGTCAAATTAAATGTGATAAGTAATTAGATAACTAAAGCAACCCTGAGGAAAGTGCAGTGGATGAGACCATGGGTCCGTCCTACGGAAGGGTGGTTTCGGTTGGCCGGGAACTTGTCTCAAAGGAAATTGACAGCAAGAAACGATGACCTAGAATCTAGAATACTAGAGTCCCAATTTATGTTGTTTTAGGGGAACAGAATGGGACTATGACTTATAGGCAAAGAGGTCAAGCTTTGCATCCCTCTCGTTTCCCATTCTCCTTGAACCAAGTGCAACATGAATCTGCTTCGACTCTGACATTTCTATGAAAAGTAGTTCACCTCTAGGGTTCGACGCTAGCTACCGTTCTAGGAATTTGACCACTAGGAAAACCCTGATTTAGGTCGGTCCTAAGTGGGAACGGCCAGAATGCTTCTGCTTCGTGGCAGACTCGAGAAGACCTAGATCGCAAACCCCGTGACATTCCGTGGGAGTGCCCGGTGGCGCTTTCTAGACTCTCTTCCTGATGGGCTGCTAAGACATGTCCTGCAAGTGAACAGGTGGACACGTTACATTAGTCACAATTAATCAATGATAGTCATAAAGATCCCATTGTAGAATATTTTATATGACACTTGGGAGGAAACCCTATAGCTGATCTGAAAAAGGGCTTGTTCCCTCCAGTTTGAATCAAAAACCTCCCCAATATTAGAGCAACTATCTAAAAGTTTTGGCCATTTTTGTGCACTTAGGTCACTATGGACAAGGTGGAAACCAGTCTAGGATAGACATAGAAATCCAATTGCAGAATTCTCCAATCACCAAAAATCTTAATATCTCATCTTTAAGAGGGATTTATTTCTTTGATTTGAATAAAAAATCTCATCCTTTAGAGTTTCTCACTAGAAGTTACACCCCAATTACTAATAGTGGGTCCTATAGATGGCATCTAAATGGTTGGTGACAAAGGCAAAAGTAAGGCCCATAAGAGGTGTAGAGGGAGATCAAGGACTCCAAGACCTCAATGAATGATGAACCTAGCTTGGCACAATATTTTCATGGTAATATTTATGAGGAAGTGCTCAATATGGATCCCTCTAGCATGCTTAATCACACTCTATGTTAGCATAATCTTCATCGCATGAAGAGACATAATGACATGGTTTCCAACCATCACCAAATGATACCAAAACTTGATATATCAATTGAGAAAATAGCCCTCTTAAACTCTAGGACTCAACAAACCCTATAGCACCTTACTACTCTTGTAGCTCTGCTAGCTATCACTCCAGCCTGAGAAAAGGTAAATGAATCCAAGCAGGAGTCTTGATAGCCTCTACCACACTGGAGCCACTACATGGTCCATGGGGCATTCTTGGATCCAAGGGTATTTCCCCTTCTACTTATGAAGTCAATGAACCCTCTCATGCTCATGACGAGCCTCTGTTGACCTCCCCCATCATCCATGTAACCAACCCTCCAATAAGCCTTTCGCCCACCATTGGTAGAGGCTCCCCTACTCTCCCTTCAAGCCCCAAAGAAACTTAAATGGCTTAGCCCCATCATGGATATTATAGTGTTTATGGTGAGTATGGTAGTAATGGGCAGTATGTCTATAATGGGACGCATGGGATACATACATAATATGGTATGCATGGATAGCAAGATTTCCATGGGCAGTAAGAGCCTCATGATCTCTGTGACAAGATCCTTCTCACTAAGTACAGTTGGGAAATCTCCATCACCATTAGACTTGGAAGAATGAACCTCTAAATTATAATCCTACTTCAATATTTACCCCTACACAAAGGGTTTAAAAATAATATTTGCTTCTCTCCACATGGAAGGATTTTTCCACACATGGTGGCACTATATCAATCAAGAAAATAATCAATTCATTGATTGGAAATATTTTACAATATGTATGGTTCAAGTATTTGTATCCCCTATAGAAAAAGAGCGGTTGGCAAGATGATGCACACTCTTGACCAATGAAATCTTACTTTATTAGAGTACACAAATTAGTTTATAAACTTGACTATGTATGCGGAGGGCATTAGTGATGATACCAAATTACACAAGTATATATATGGTTTGCAAGCCTATCGATGGATGTCATGGCTCAAAAGCCCACTACATTATTTGATGCAATTGAATTGGCTAAAAGATATGCAAGAAAGTACCATTAGAATGAGAGTTTTTAGCATGGTTATGGATAGCCTTGCACCCCATTGAGGTCAGCCCCATATGGGGGTGGTTTTAATGGCAATTCCATGCTTAACAATAGCCCCAAAATACCTAGTTACCCCTTCCATGCATAATGAAAATAGGGCACTTTTGGGACACCACTTGACTCCAATAATTGAGAGTAAATTTTCTAAAAATAGGCACTTCATTGTATCACCCTCCAATGGTTTAAGTGGCCAAAGGTTCATTTCCCCGAATGTTGTGAAGGAATGAAATAAAAAGGCCTATGTTTGAAATGTGGAGACAAGTATACTGCGGACCATGCCTCTAAGTGTCCTTACAAAAGAGCCAAGGTCAAAGTTCATAACATGTATGTAATGGAAGATTGAGACAATGATGAGGAAGATTTATCTCTTGAAAATGAAGAACACGTTGAGAATGTGGACCATGAGCAATTCTATGACCCAAAGGATGGGCCAAGCAATTGCGCATCCCATGCTCTTGATTTGATATCCCACCCAACTACCATATCCTTTTGCTCCATGTCCTTGGATGCTTGGATTGGTTCTCGAAGCCCCAACACCCTACGCATTCAAGGTAGTATTAATGGGAAGCATGCATTTATCCTTGTGGATAGTGGTAGCACTCACAATTTTGTCAATAAATTAGTCATTGACCTATTGAAATGCATCCCTATGAAATTACAGCACCCCTTGAAAGTTCAAGTAGCAAATGGACATGAAGAAAGCAACACACATGTATGTTCCATACTCCCCCTATGCTTGGCTGAAAATTCTGTGGCATTGGTTGACCTAATCGCATTAGACATGGACCCCATTGATATTGTCTTGGGTTGTGATTGATTGAAATAGTTGGAAAAGTTTTCTATTGACTTCTCTCAACTCTACATGAAGTTTATGATGCATGTACAACTCATCCACTTAGAGGAAGGTCATGATAAGAATGATTTTCATCTCATTACATCAAAGAAACTCAAATGGGAGTTTAAGAAATGCTGAAAGATCTTTGTCTTGCACTTAAATAAGGAAAATTAAAATTATCCCTCCAAAGTAGCTAAGGGTTCAGCCTTTCAGGCTTTACTTAAGGTGTATAGTGATTTATTTCAGATGCCTACAGCCCTTGTAGGCTTTACATGAGGAGTATAATGATTTCTTTTAGATGTCTACAACTCTTCCTCCTAAGAGGCAAGTGGATCACCCACTTGGTTTAGAGCCCAATACCAATTTGATAAACAAGCCACCTTATCGACTCTCTAATTGTGAATGTGAAGAGGTTGCAAAGCAAGTGAAGGACTTACTTGAGATGGGTATCATTGAGTCGAGTTCTCCCCTTATGCATCCCTCGTCCTGTTAGTCAAGAAGATATATGGCTCTTTCCACATGTGCATCAACTACAAATACTTGAACAAAATCATTATGAAGAACTAGTATCTCATCCCATGGATTAACAACTTGTTGGATGAGTTGAAAGAGACATGCTTCTTCACTAAGATTGATCTACACTATGGCTACCATCGAATCCATATGAGGGAAGGTGATGAGGTTAAAACAACTTTCAAGACTGATTGCGAGCTTTATCATTTTCTAATGATATCTTTTGGGTTGACTAATGCCCCCACCACATTTTAGAGTCTCGTGAATAAAAAATTTACCCCTTCTTGTTCACATTTAAGCTCTTTTTCTTTGATGACATTCTTATTTACAACAAGTTACAAGAGGAGCTCTTGCAGACGTGTGTTTGATGTCTTAAGAGAGCATTGACTCTTTTCTAAGGAAAGTAAGTGTATATTCATGCAGACATCAATAGAGTACTTGGGACACATTGCTATCAAAAATGGCATATAGGCTGACCCCAAGAACATGCAATGTATTAAGGACTGGCCCACTCCTGGGGAGTCTATCTTATAGAACATGTAAGATACTTTGTGAGTTCAAAAGAAAGGGTACCATATTTAGTAAAATTTACAAGATTATAGTTACCAAAAAAAAAAAGACAAATTTCTATAAGTTTAGTAAAGTAAGAGGGATCATTTTAAGGTTGTATAGCATGTAAAGAAAGGGTACTTCTTAGCATCCTTTGAACCCATGTTATATAGATGATTTCTTATAGTGGACTCTCCAAGGATCCACTCCATCTACCACTGTTTCATTACACAGTTTCTTTGGTCTATCTTCATTTTATAGAGACTTAATTAAGCATTATGCCACCATTGCATCACCTTTGACTAATTGGTTAAAAAAAGAATCATTCTTTTGGATGCCTATTGATCACGGTTTTAAGTAGTTGAAGGAAATGGTTATTTCTACCCCCATCCTTATATGCCTTGATTTCTCCGAGTTTACCATTTAGTGTGATGCCAGTGGTAGAGATATTAATGTGTACTCTGTTGCAAGAGCATGTTGTGATTTCTTTTGAGAGCCGTAAGCTTGATAACAAGGAGATGCAAATGAATGTATATGACCAGGAGATATTGGCAATCCTTGATGCTATTAATAAATGGCACCACTACTTATATGGCAGCAGCCTTAGAGTAAAGAGTGACCATAGAGCCCTCGAGTGCTTTATGACTCAGTCTACTTTGACTCCTATGAAAAGGAGAAGGGTGGCAACATTGAAAAACTATGATTTTGATATTTCTCACACTGAAGGTAGATAATATCATGGTTGATTCACTCTCTCATATGTGGGCATGTAGAGTATCCTCTATTTCAAAGTTGCATAGTGATTGCATTGAGGACCTTCAAGAAGCTTATTTGTTGGATGAGGACTTCAACCACATCTTCCAAAAATTAGAGCATGGGGTAGTGGCTGAAAACTCCCAATATTAGCTACTAGAACATGGTCTTATTTGAGCCCATGGAAATATTGTCATCCCTCACACTTCTCCTTTCATACAGAAGATCATGGAAGAGATGTATTCTTGCCCCACTATGCTGGTCACTTGGGTGTTTTCAAAACATATGATAAGATTACTGAGAGATTTTACTGCAAAGCCTTATGGAGGGATGTTAAGGATTTGGTGACCAAATGTGTTTCATGCTAGTAGAATAAGGATAGCTGTTTAGACCCGCTAGCCTATTGCAACCCCCACCTTTTCGTGAAGGGAAATGGACACATATCACCATGGAATTTATAATTGGCCTCCCCATTATAAAGAAAGGATAGAATAGTATATATGTGGTAGTTGATCGCCTCACCAAGGTCTCCCACTTTATCCCCACTAAGACCCAATACTCTGTCTCTCATATGGCCACTTAGTTTATGGAGTATGTATTCAAGTTTCATGGATTATCACAAGTCATGGTGCACAATTGAGCTGCCAAGTTTATGAGCAACTTTTGGCAAGTAGTTTTCACATCTATGGATACCAAGCTTGCTTTATCCACTGATGCATATCATCTACAAATAGATGGTAAGATGGAAAGGGTAAATAAATGGCTTGAGACGTACATATGAAACTTTTGCCATGATGTACAACATAGTTGGGATACCTGTCTCCACTTGGCTAAATTTGCATATAACAGCTCCATCCACTCTAGCATTGGGGTTTCCCCTTTCAAGGACTTATATAGGTATAAGAGTCCCCTTCCTACAATCTTATTCAATGATAAGATCAATCCTTTGAGTGAAGCTAAGCTGGATCATATGCAAGCCCTACTTCAACAATGCAAGGTGAATCTTCAAAAGGCACGAACCCATTTGAAGCTCTATGCTGATGAGAAATGAATACATTTGGAATTCTAAGAGGGAGAGCTAGTCCTCTTGAAAGTACCTAAGTCCCATTACTCCACTCTCAAACAAGGCAGCAGTAACAAGCTAACCCATTGTTTCTATGGACCCTACCCTATCCTCAAGAAAGTTAGTGACTTGGCCTATCGATTAGTACTTCCCTCTACCACCAACATTCACAATGTGTTTTGTGTTAATAAGTTCAAGCCCTTAAGTGGCACCTTAGTAGACTATATGGAAGAGCTCCCCCCCATAGACGAAGAAGGTAGCATTGAGTATGTCCCTGAGGCAATCATTGGGCAGCAAGATAACCACTTGAGATCTCGATCCATCAAGTAATATCTCATTAAATGGCAAGGCCTACTCTTGGAAGAAGCCTCCTAGTGTGGAGCCACTATTTTGAATGAATTTTCTTACCTCCTCCAAGATGCCTAATGGGCTTAAGTCTAGCAAGTTATATCCTCTTTTGACCACACCCTACCTGCAAGTTGCACACTATTTTAGAATAGTTTTGTATGTGCTCAAATGTTAGCAATGTGCTTCCTACATGGATTGAAAGTACACATCATAAGCTCCATTTCAACATGTGGCATGCTTAATAACCCCCATATTTGTGCAAATTTAGGCACACAAGTATAATCTTCATTGGAAAATCTTATGTAGTTTGATAATTGAAACTTGTAACTTCATTGCAAAATCTCAAGGCAAGCATTGTAAAAGGCATGACTAACAATTATAAAGTCATGGCCTGGAAATTGTATGTGTCACTTTTCCAATTTGAAAGGTTGAGAAGTTCTTTTATTTTCAATAATCAAACCTCCAACCATGTAACACAAATATTCCAAACAAATACAGAAAGGCAAATGGTAATGAGGAGTCATGTGGTTTGGGGGAAAATGGTCGAGAGAGGTGGTGCAACCTCCTTCTCTCTCTTCTTTATCTTCTACTTGCACGTATCTTCTCTTCTCTCTTGCATTGGCAAAACTCTTGCTCAATTTTCATTCTTATGCTTTCTTGTCTCTTTTCATCCATGGAAAAGGGAGAGAGTGAGAATGAAGATGATGGCCATATTTCTTGTGTTCTAGATTCTTATAGGTGGATGTTTCTCATAGGTTCTTGAGGGCACATGCATTGTAGATGCCACCATGAGGCCTACTCTCTTGGTAGATCTGGTGATATCCTTGGGTTTCTCATTTTTGGTGATCCTACCAGGGGGCTACTCATGGATGCTCTCAAGTTTTACAAGAAAAAAATGAAAAGGAAGGATGGATTTGGAAATTGGATCAAGAAGTTTGAGATTGCTGTTTTTTTTTTTCTAGATGTGGTTTACGTCTGTTGCAATGATGGTGATAATTATAATGTTTCTGATGTTGTCCATTTAAGGGATAGAACCCCATGAATTCTTGATATTTTGGGTGTTGCTCTCATTATTCATAATGTAGTCTAGATGCCAATGCTCTCACCAATGCCATCCTTCAATCCATTGCCAATGCCATTCTTTGTGACAAATCAAGGTGTCCCAACTTGCCATGTTGCCCATTTTCAAACTATGCCAAATATTACAAAAATTTTCATGGCTTTGTATATAATATTTGACACATTATGACCAAATTGTTATATTAATTCTATATAGTTGCAGTGTTCATATTACATCTTAAAAAGAAATGTTGGCACAATGGAGTTTTCATATGAGACAAAAGATGGACATAGAGTAAAAAAATTGATAGATTTTCTTAGGTAGTAAAATATCAAATTGTTAAATGAAAATAGCATAAACAGTAGTAGGCTAGTGTTGGGAAAGATCATTCTAGACTTGCCAAATACAAAACATGCTCAATCAAATTTCCATCCATAGAGTTGGTGCTTTTGGATTTTATTGTGTAAGTATCAAATACTGGGATGTGTATAAGGTTAAATCTCTATAATAGGATAAAATTTATGGATGAGGGGGGGCAACAAGGAAGAGGACAAGATATCCACACAGACTTAGTAAGTGAGTGTGAGAATGAGATGACATGATTTGTTAATGTCTGCAAAAGGAAAAAGTCACCTATTCAACTATGAATTAGGATCATCTTTATGTATCAATTGATGATGATAGTGGTAAGTCTAAAGAGAGAAATTTGAAGGTTTGAATTGTATAAGGTTTAGTGGGGGGTAGGAAATGAATAGGAAGAAAAAAATAATTACCATACATATGAGGGGAGGTTGTTGCTTTTTGGGGGTGTGATTAGAAGAGCACCATCATCATCTTGGAGACAATGTTGAAAAGGAGAGAGAGAGAGAGAGAGAGAGAGAGAGAGAGAGAGAGAGAGAACCTTTTTTATTCAACGGCAATATTGAGGGGGTTGCCAAGAATGACAAAGGGGAACGTCATCAATTTGCAATGTGAGGAGAGAGAGAGAGAGAGATCATTCCTGATCATCGCATGGCACCTCATTATCATCATTCTCATTATTATCACTATCGCCATTATCAAGACCTCCATGCTTATTGCCTAGCAATTGATGTCCTCAACATCTCCATGCTTGCCATCATCTTCTGCTCCATTATAGCCTTACTCACTTATATGCCTCCTTAGAATTTGCTATTTCCACATCTTCATCATCAGAATCGTTAACTCATTTTCTCTCTATCCATTCCGAGGATCATGGCATCTCATTTTTCTCCATTCTTTGTGGCCATTGAGATCGTATGACATGTAGAGAGATCACGACTCACTTTCTTTTAAAACTTTACTCAAAAGGTTTATTGAAAAGAAATCTTTGCACCTAGTTTATAGATGCACTAAAGAAAATTCATCTTAGTGCATATAACAGGCACTACAAGGAATTGGGCAATTAGCGACGCCGATTAGCGACGGCGGATATCGGCGTCGCTATGACGCCGCAGGAAAAAAAGTGCGGCCGAAACCCGAGCATTTGTTTTCATTTCTTTTGCTTCGACTTTTGAGAGCGAGAGCGAGGGAGAGAGCGAAGGCTTTGTGAGAGAAGAAGAGAAAGAAGACTTGCTGCCGCCGCCGCCGCCGCCACCGCCATTGTTCGTGAAGGAGAGGAGGAGCCCTCATTGCAAAGAGAAGCCGCCCCACGCTCGCCATATCTCATTGGTGACTCTCCCTCTCTCTTTCTTTTTCTTGTTCAAGTTTTAAATCATTCTCTTTTGCTTGTTTAGGAGAGGAAATGAAAGAGAAGGAGAGGGAGAGGGAGAGAGAGGGAGAGGATGAGAGGGAGAGGGAGAGGGAGAGGGAGAGTGCATTCTCTCTCTCTCTCCCTTTTGCTTGTTTAATGTTTAAATTACTTTCTTTTTTGCTTTTTTAGGAGAGGAAACGAGAGAGTAAGAGAGAAAGAGAGGGAGAGGGAGAGGGAGAGGGAGAGGGAGAGGGAGAGAAAGAGAAAGAGAAAGAGAAATAGAGGGAGAGGGAGAGGGAGGGGGAGGAAATGAGAGAGGGAGAGAAAGAGAAAGAGAGGGAGAAGGAGGGAGAGTGCATTCTCTCTCTTCCTCTCCCTTTTGCTTGTTTAATGTTTAAATCACTTTATTTTTTGCTTGTTTAGGAGAGGAAATGAGAGAGAAAGAGAGTGAGAGGGAGAGGGAGGGGAAGGAAATGAGAGAGGGATAGAAAGAGAAAGAGAGGGAGGGTGCATTGTATCTCTCCCTCTCCCTTTTGCTTGGAGGATGTTTAAATCACTTTATTTTTTGCTTGTTTAGGAAATGAGAGAGAAAGAGAGATAGAGAGGGAGAGGGAGAAAAAGAGAAAGAGAGGGAGAGGGAGAGGGAGGGGAAGGAAATGAGAGAGGGAGAGAAAGAGAACGAGAGGGTGAGGGAGAGGGTGAGAGAGAGTGTGTGCATTCTATCTCTCACGACGGGTTTGGTTGTTTGTTGTTTGAATCACTTTCTTTTTTGCTTGTTTAGGAGAGAGGGAGAGGGAGGGGAAGGAAATGAGAGAGTAAGAGAGAAAGAGAGGGAGAGGGAGAGGGAGAGGGAGAGAAAGAGAAAGAGAAAGAGAGGGAGGGGGAGGGGGAGGAAATGAGAGAGGGAGAGAAAGAGTAAGAGAAAGAGAGGGAGAAGGAGGGAGAGTGCATTCTCTCTCTCCCTCTTCCTTTTGCTTGTTTAATGTTTAAATCACTTTATTTTTTGCTTGTTTAGGAGAGGAAATGAGAGAGAAAGAGAGCGAGAGGGAGAGGGAGGGGAAGGAAATGAGAGAGGGATAGAAAGAGAAAGAGAGGGAGAGTGCATTGTATCTCTCCCTCTCCCTTTTGCTTGGAGGATGTTTAAATCACTTTATTTTTTGCTTGTTTAGGAAATGAGAGAGAAAGAGAGATAGAGAGGGAGAGGGAGAAAAAGAGAAAGAGAGGGAGAGGGAGAGGGAGGGGAAGGAAATGAGAGAGGGAGAGAAAGAGAACGAGAGGGAGAGGGAGAGGGTGAGAGAAAGAGAGAAAGAGAGGGAGAGGGAGAGAGAGGGAGAGAAAGAGAGGGAGAGGGAGGGGAAGGAAATTTAAGATAATAGACTTATTGATAATGGTATGCAATGTGCTTTGCCATGGGCCACGTACATTGATAACTCTTTAAGATGGCTTAAAAATGGTCAATTCCTTCATAATGTCCAAGTAGGGGATCTAATTGTGATATGCATAATTCATTGTTTTTGTATTAACTTTATAGGCATGCCAAATTAGAAATCATGCCAACTAGTCAACGGAAGGACTAAAAGAAAATGATACCCTAGCTAATGGTCATTAAGGTACTTCATCAAAATGAACCCAAAAGTATTGTTATAGAAGAAGAAACCCTTAAATTGAGTATAGGATAATTTCTCTCAGGTCTTATGACTATGAGTAGAATTGATTGAAATAAATTTTATTACTATAGTTATTAAATTTCATAGATGGCGCGCATTAATTTTAAAATGGATTACTTATACTCAAAGCTGAGATATAACAAATAATTATCTACCGGGACAAACAAATCCTTGAGCATGATACAAGGCCGAGATATAACATCGGAATATCTCGCAACTACTATATACAATGCAAGATTTATGGTCAACTTGCAACTTGATGTACATCTCCATAAAGCTATCCATTTAAGCCTCGTTTGCTGTAATGTAGATAAGATGGAAAACGAAGAAGGTCTTTTTGTTCAAGACCGTGAGACGTATCTTAATCAGCGTGTCCCATGTCCTTGCTCTCAACGCAAGTTGGCAATTAGACGAAAACGCCGATTGTCTATAGAACATGTACGATGATTTGGCGAGTTTCAATCTGAGATCATTGATCAGGCGATTGCGGATTTTCAGCAAACGGTAATTTGAAGTTAATATTAATCATGCATTGTACTCTCAAGCTTATTGAAAACCATACACAATAAGATTGGGTCTTGTTGGCAAATTTTCTATCCAGGGGGGTGATGTCTCGACCCAAGGGGGAGTGCACCCTTTGGGGCCAATTAGAAGAGTTCGTGGACGTGCGATGGATGGATTACAGGAGCCAATCGACCACTCGCAAGGCCCATCTATACCGTCAATGCCAGAGGAGATAGACAACCTTCCCGACCTGCCTACAATCTTGGAGCCTGAGATGGAGGCAATGATCGATGCATTGATTTCCATGGATGTTGAGACATCTGACCCGCTTAGAGAGGAAGTATCCATACCATTATATGATGGGTGCCGAGTATCTCGGTTGAAGACATTGCTTGCACTCTTAAGTGTGCAAGAAAAATATGGTTGGAGCGATATGAGTGTGACTGGGTTATTCAGGTACCTTGCACACAGGCTTCATTGTTTTTTTTTAAATAGTATTATTGCAAATATTTGTGTTTTTTCAAGGTGTGTTATGATTTTTTTCAGGTTATTGAAATATTATATATTGCCACCTGCAAATACCATGCCTAAGTCTTGTGATGATGCACAACATGTTTTACGGAAGCTTGGCATGGACTACAATAACATCCATGCATGTATCAACGACTGCATATTATTTCGAGATGAATACGAGACTATGGAGACATGTCCAAAGTGTGGTGCTCACAGGTATTGACAGGACTTGCAAGGGCAAACCATCCCTCAAAAAGTTCTCAGACACTTTTCGCTCATTCCCCGCATAAACCACATGTTTCGCACGTCTGCCATGGCAAGCTTGACAATGTGGCATGTGCAGAATAGGTCCACGGATGGAGTTCAATGAACATCAGCGGATTCGCGCGCATGGAGCCACATTGACTCTACCTTCCTAGGCTTTACCCGAGAGCCAAGGAATCTTCGGCTCGGTCTCGCCATGGATGGTGTGAACCCATTCGGTCTACGCTCGACTTCTTACAGTGTGTGGCCTATAGTGCTTGTCAACTACAACATCCCTCCATGGCTTTCTACGAAGAAAGGACATCTCATCCTTAGCTTGCTCGTCCCGGGCTGCTACAAAGCAAAAAATATGGACGTGTATCTTCGTCCATTAGTCGATGAGCTTAAGATTTTGTGGTAGGAGGGGGTCACGGTGCAAGATATGAGCAGGCACGATGGTCGACGGTCAGCCAACATTCGATCCATTCTCATGTGGAGGATGCATGACTTTCCGGGATTGGGAGAGTGCTCAGGTGAGCAGACCTTTATTCTCGCTAGTAATATCTATATTTTATTTCATTCAATCAAGTATTCACTAGGTCATGGATCGCCTTACAGGTCTGGTTACCTCAAGTTATCATGCATGTCCATTGTGTGGGCCACAGTTAGACTCCCGAAGGTCACGAACCGTGAAGAAGATGGTATATCAAGGACACGCCGCTTTCTTGCCAGAGGATCATGAACTCAGGGAAGGTTTTCTTGGACGACCTCCAGCACGTATGAACGCTGCAAGCTGGTATGAGCTGAAAATAGTAAACCCGAAATCACATCCAAATGGAATGCGACGGTTCTCAGTTTTCTACGAGTTGCCATATTGGACCCACTTACAGGTCAACCACTTGTTGGATCCCATGCATATTTTCAAAAATGTGGGCAGCTTGCTATGGGACCACATCATAGGAAAGAGATACACTATAGGGTCACGAATGGATTTAAAGGAGGTAGGTAAGATGGAGGCGCTTTGGCCACAGTCGAGTGCTGAAGGGGGAGTGCAGCTTCCTCGCGCTCCCTGGGTTTTGTCTACCAAAGAAGAGCGCATTGTGAAGCAAGTAATCAAGTCTATCCGCACTCCGACGAGTATGATGCATTCTCTCAGGTCTACATTTTCTAAAGATGACCAAATGTCTGGGCTAAAATCCCATGATTGGCATAAGATATGTCAGGTTTGTGAACAGAATGGATTGTAATTAGCGTGGGCATTTTGCAATTTGAAAAGTCGCCATTATTCATAATGCTTTCTCATTTGTGGCAGTTTGTCCTACCGATCGCGATCGCAGGATGCCTTACTCCAGAAATTTGCGGGGCCATTTACAAGTTGTCGAGTTTGGTGCAACGGATCTCATAGAAAGAGATTAAGACCTGCTCTATTGAATCCGCAAGGCGGGGAGCAGTTGAGACGGTCTGTCTCTTTGAGAAATACCTGCCCACTAGCATGCTCACGATACAAGTTCACCTTCTTGTGCATCTTGTGGACGAAGTGGAGATTGCTGGACCTGTCCATACGCGATGGATGTTCTTCCTGGAGCGCTTCATGAAAACCCTGAAAGGCTTTGTGTGACAACGAGCTCGTCCAGAAGGTAGCATGGCGGAAGGTTGGTTGGTGTCAGAGGCATTAGTGCATATCTCACAATGGCTACCAACGATGGAACCAGACAATGAAATGCTATGGACGCTAAAGGACGATGATAGGCTGACTGGAGATGTGGTGGTTGGAAATGGGGTAGAAAAAAGAATGGATGCCTCAATGGAAGAGAAGGTGAATCGCTATTGTATGTTGCACCATGCCTCAATGGAGACGTGGCTCGCCAAGTACCAGATTGCAAGGCAAGATCGAGAAGAAGTGCGAGCTGAATTCCGACGCAGTACGCGTCACCGACCGATTTGATATCCCGAAGGCATGGAGGAGATGCCGCAGTTTATGTCAACACGACGGTTGCATGGAGCCTTGACCGCAGCATCCACCGAAGGGACAGAGGTCTCAATGGAGGAGTGGGAGTTCTCGAGGGGATGTAGTCCAAAGGTAATGAGGGGTTTAGAATGTGTCGTATCTAAATTTGCTTGCTACATCTAATTTGAGTGTTTCAATGTGCAGTACAAAATATATAGTGCAGCATGGTCGCGCGGATGGCATTTTCGGGTGGAGCGTATTGACAAAATGCGCTCCACAATGGACTGTGGTGTCATGGCAAGGTTTGAGCAAGAGAGCTGGCGACGAGCAACGGATCCAAACACGGTTGTGGATGAGATGGAGTATTTTGGGAACTTGCAAAGTATTATTACGGTGGATTACCGTAGCTTCTCCATGATACTATTCGATGTACAGTGGTTGAAAGTGGTACTTGGAGGAGCTGGAGCAACAGTTCGACGAGGTCCATCTGGATTTCTCGAAATAGATTCCGAAAAAAAATGGACGGATTTGCGCGACACCTTTGTGTTGCCAGCCCATTGTGAACAGGTACAAATAGTCATTTGCTTGCTAATTGTAATACGACATGGTTTATGTCACAATGGTTTGAACTCGCTTTGTAAGTGTTTGTGAACAGGTAATCTTCTATCCAAACCCCCGACAACCTCGATGGTGGTATGTTATACCTTCAACTCCTCGAGGTGCAAGAGTGTATGATCAAAGCGATGTTCCAAGCATAGATGAAGAAAATATGCAAATAGAGGGATCGATATTACAAGGGGTAGAGGCCACCGCAAGCTTGGAGCCCGCATCGGCTAACAATGATGGAAATACAGAAGTCGTAGAATTTTTTGAGAACGAGGCAGACTCATTCTTTTGTGGTGACATGTCTATCGACCTTCCAGTGTATGCAGAGTTGTGTCAGGAGATTAACATGGGACCATAGAATACTTCATTCTTGGAGAATTGTATTACTCAATTCATTGTTTACATCTTCCATAAAGGTAGATAAGATATGCATTTTAAGAGGGATTTTTCAAAAATGATTTATATTAATGTGCTTTGTATAGTTTAAATTGATTATTCTAACATCATTTTTTATCTGTGCAGGTATCGACATTTTCAGGATGAGTCGAGGGATGAGCGATGAGGAGTTTCAGGACATGATGGCACGCATGTCTCCAGATCAGCTCGTGAGATTCAGAGAGATGGCAGATCAGAAGCTGTCTCGTTCTTCGTCAGGGCGCTCTGCTAGATCAACTTCAGCTAGATCAGCTTCAGCGCGATCAGATGCTTCAGCTTTAAGCAGACGATCTCGACGCTCGCGACTTGGGCCAGAGGGAGGGACTGCGACTGCAGGAGGATCAGGGGGGGGGTGCTGTGGAGACACGGACGTGGTGTCTCTGTCCCGTCGTTCAGCTAGATCTGCGCCACCTCCAGGATTTGTCACACCTGTGGGGACGTCCACTCCAGTTACTCCAGCTTTTGCGCAGCCGTCGACAGATGGCACGCCTTTTGGTGGCACTCCTTTTGGTGGCACCCCTTTGAGTGGCACTCCGGGAGAGGGTACCCCCGTCGGTACATCGGATATACAAGGGTCTCCTGGATATGCCCAGGAGCGTGGACTGAGATGGGAGAGGGCCCATCTTAGGCATACTCCTAGGGGTTATGGATACCTAGTGGATACCTAGTGGATAGCAGGTCAGGACAAGTTTTTCGGCACAACGTCCTGGATCATTGGAGGAACATACCGGAGGGGAGCAAGGACTACATAGTAGCATCCTTGCACGAGGAGTTCCCGGTGCCAGGCACAGTAGATAGATTCTCTACAGGCTGGATGTTGGATTGCATGCGTGCATACATGTCACATAGATGATCCGACGCACGCAAGGCAATCAAGAGTGGGGCTCCAAAGTCAAAGTGGTTAAATGCAGACGACTGGCGCTGACTGAGAGAGGAGGCTACAGATTCGCCAGGACATTGGAGTCAGCAGCGGGAGGCGGCGAGGGCATGAATCGAGGCCGGATCGGTGCATCATCTTGGGAGTGGCAGCCACAGGACATATTTGGAGGACTTTGTAAGTTTCTCTTTTGATTTGCTTATTTGTTTTTTTGAGATATTCTTTGTACTGACAATCATGTTTCTAATAGTTAGCATTTTGTTTTCTTTGCAGCACTCCATTACAAATCGCGATCCGCAAGGCCTTGAGACTCGATATGCAGAGAGGCACGGTCTCAGGGCATTGATCGACCGATTGTATAGACGTGGCGGCCTTGTAAGTCACTCATCTTTCTTGTCCGTAGTTACCATGAGATATTTGAATGCATTATTGTATGGTGGATTGATATGTTGTTTCTTTTTCTGCAGAATCCGTTTGATGCTCCTTTGCAACGGGACGAGCTTTCGGGGGATGAGGATTTGTCGCTCGCCCTTGGATCCTTAGAGCTCACACACCTTTAATTTTTAGTCGCCTGATCTATGTAGACATTTTCTATGTATTAGTGATATCGTTTCATGATTGTACCAATCGCATTTTATGCGATCATGTATTTATTTCATGTATCAGTTTTATGTTTTCAATATATATTCTTTTTGTTTGCAAACGCTTTGTATGCAGCAGTGCAGAAACTATTTTGTATGGCTCTCATACAGCACACAGTGCTATATGTGGCAGGGCAGCTTGCTGCCTTGCCACAAAAAAAAAAATCTCTGTTACTGTCGCTATTTGCGTCGCAAATTTACTGATCGTGTCGCTATTGGCGTCGCTATAAGCGTCACAAAATCTCTGTAACCATCGCTATATGCATCGCAAATGCGACGCATATAGCGACGGTTCTATGGCGTCGTCAATAACGACGCTTTTTGCGACGACGGGGGCAAATTTTGTTGTTTGTATTTTCGTCGCTATAAGGTCTATATCTTGTAGTGAGGCCAAGATTGGGCCAGAAAATTGAAACTATTGCTCTATGGGCTAGCTAGACCAATATTCTCATGCTCTGGACTCTCGACATGATCCTTAAGCGCGAAACTACAATCTAGATATTACAAGCATGAAGATCTGAAGGAATTGTTGAGAAGAGGTTTGAGTAGATCAATGTCTTTCTGTTGGACTGTGGCAACATGACTTCAAAGATGTGATTAGGTCTCGCTTATCACCAAGTAAGCATCTCACTTTGTTTAATAAAAATGAATGGTATGATGTTTAAAAAAATTATTTTTAAAACTTTTATATAATGCACCAAAGCCTCGATTCTCAATTTGAATGGTTGTTCATATTTATTGATCTCTGATTTAATTTTTTTTAAATAAAAATGCTAAATGTGCTTTAGAACTACTTTAAAATTCAGTTTGGAATTTTTTTTAAAAAACTTTAAAATGCATATTTGTCAAGTTGGATATTTTTTTGTTGATAAATTTCACAATATAATTTTTTTAATTTTTAGATAAGATTTACTATTTTCTACAATTTAAAAAGTTATCATTTTGAGTGAAAATAAGAGTTATTATTAGTAAAAACTATGTATACACATAAAAAAGTTATGATATTTTATGAAGAAATCAAAGATGCCATTTGTGAGTTTTGGTAATTTTTTTGAAATTCTAAAGGAAGAAAAAATATTTAAATAAAAATGTAAGAAAATATTCACATGAGAACATTCTCTTTTGAATTTCAAACAAAAGGAAATCATATGCATCATGCCAATTTGTGACACATGGGAATAGGGAGAGTGTAAACTTACCTTGTGATAATATTAACATTTGTAAGTTTATTTATTATTTATGAGAATAAATAATATGGACAAATTATAGTTTTAAAGTCAAATACTAATATTTCATGGATAAAACCTGAATTCAGAATTAATTAATGTGGTGGCATGAGGGGAAGCCTCAATATCAATTATGAAAATCCATATTTTATTTTTATAAACATAAATGTGATTGATTGGGTAAGTGAAGGGAGAAGGGTCACTAATATAATTTATTAATTAAGGAGAGAAGTGGAAAATTCTAGGTTTTAAAATGAATTGTATATATGTACATGCAAGAGTAAGAAAAAAATTTGTTTTTATCTTGTTTGTTATCTAGTTCAAAGAAATGCAAGAAGGACATCTCTATAAAAATTAAAAATAAATTAATTATCTATATATTAAAGAGCAATGAAGCAAAGTGTATTTTGCAAAGAGGGGTTACATTTTTTAAAAACAAAAGTAAGATATATGGATTTTTGTGATGTTAGTTGATTTCTTTACTTGTTTATTAATATTAAATAAATAAAAATAATTAGTTCTATAAAATAAGGAGAAATAAAAAATTTAAAAAGGAACTTAAATAGAAGTACACTGATAGATCTACTGGATCTGTATTTTGAAACCAACTTCTCAAAGTTAAATCAATAAATCACTGGATAAACTACCACAAGTATGGAAGGAGCAAATTATGAGGAGCTATCCCTAAAAGATGGGGGGGGATCCATAACTAGCTTGGGAAAGTATTGAAAGGAAAGCTAATGCTACGGTAGTAAGTAACGAATAATGCATTGATTGGGACTTAGAGTCAAATTTTAGATTTTGCTAATTATCTAGAGAGTCGATGGAGGCTTCATGGATAGGGCAAGTAGCAAATCTAGGATTATGATTCTTATTTAGAATTTCCCACCAAGAAGAGCTATTGCAATGCATAACTAATCTAGAGTTGAGGTCCCTATTTAAGAAGCCCAAGGAACCTGCATGGGTTGATTCTACTAAAGATTTCAAGCTAGGGGCATTATTTAGAGAAACAATGTCTCGTAGTCCCATAAGACTAGTTGATATTACCCAATTTGAGGGATTGTGCGACAAAGATCTTGACGCTTGCATGCAAAGGTTTGAGGATGATCAAAAGTTGCATATTTTTACCATGACGCTAAAACATAAAGCAGCTAGATGGTATGATAAGCTCAATGGTCAAAATAAGGGGACTTATGCTGTCCTATCAAGAGTGTTCTTAGAGAGTTTTCAGCAACAAGATTTCCAAGATCGGTTAGCTCTTGAATTGGACTATTTCTCCCAAGGGGCAGCGGAAAGTGCTGAGCATTACATCATCGATTAGATGGAAACAATTATTTAAAGATGAGACTGACTCCTAATAAGCCTATGCAAAAGTGTAAATTTATCAATGGGCTTTATCCCAAAGTCCATCAGCATGTTAGCCTACAAAGACCAACTACACTAGAACATGCCCAAACACAACAACGACATGTCTTATGTGACAATTCCCCTAAATCCATCTGCGTTCCAATGTATTGTGTTCCTTTAAATCCATACACTTCAAATCCAGCCTATATGATGCAAACATGCATGCCATCTATGCCTTAGACTCATTCTACTCTAGATGAAGCTAAAGTAGCAAACATGATTGCAAAATACCTAGGAAATTTAAAAGTTGAAATAATGGGTGCAATCCAAGCACCCTTAAAAGAAATTTATTGCAAAATCCCTAGGAAAATTAAAAGAAAAATAATGGGTGTGGTCCAAGCACCCTTAAAAGAATTTATTTAATAACAAAACAAGCTACTAATGCACAACTGCCTTAAGCACTTTGACTTCAAACCCACCTAAATCAAATATTTGGTGCGGTAACTATCATGGGTATGATCATGTGGCTATTGAATGCCCAATGCCTTCAAGCTAAATACTTGACCACCCTTTATTTTGTACATTTTTGTCTTAAAATAGGACATGTGGACACAAATTATTAGCATAAAATAGGCCAAGAACAACAACAAGCTCATGTGATACAAAGAAATTACAATTACATGGAGGATTGGAACAATACTACATATGAGATTTGGCCACCCAATCAATCTTTTAGGCTCCATGGATTTCCTACCCAAGGCAAACCTCCTGTGCCAAGAAACAATTACAATAGTGATGGAAATCGAGGAGTAAATTCTCATTTTTAGAGAAAAAATGGTAATTTTCAAATCTGATGGAGCAAAGTGATCAACAAAGGCCTAGAGAACCAATAATTTGTTGTCAATGCCAACAAGAATGTCATATAGCTACATACTATCCAAATGCCCAAAAAAATCAAGACTATACCCCTCTTTATAAGATGTGTAATTGTGAAGGACATTACAAAGAAAATTGTCCTAAGCACGAGGATAACAAAACTAATGAGAAAGGTAAACAAGTCTCCAATGAACCTTCAACATTCGATCCAAATTTAGTTGAAGTAGAAATAACAAGGTAATAGATTGGGGTTAGGTCTAAATTCATATCCTGAAGGGTGACCTTTAAGGTTGACCCCATGATTGGTGTCCTCACTAGAACACAAAGGAAGCAACAAAAGGAGCAAGTTCTAGAGGAAGAGAGTCCATAATTAAAAGGAGTTGTGAAGGATAAATCTAAGGACATAGATCATAACGTAGAGCTACATGAGTTGGACTCTCCCCAACACTCTTCTAATCATTTGTTATTGCATGTGCCCCTAGCAAATCCTAAGATTCAAGTAGGGGTGGCTCATTTTCTTCAAAGAACTGTACCCCCAAAATAAGGAAGCAAAAAGAAAACAGAAGCACTTAACAAAGCCTATGATATATGGGCCGAAATGGAGGAAACAAACTTAAAAATTAACATGAGAAAATCTCACTAGAAATAGCACCTACATGCCAAAGGCAGCTTGATCATAAGCTTGTTTAGTGTAAAGAAGAAAAAAGGATTAAGATTGATACTTCTAAGGAAGTGCAAATGCATCCAAAAGGAGAACAACTAAGGAAGTAAAAATTGTAGATTTATTTGTGGATCTGAGAGCACCAGTTATAGAAACTACCATCAATGGACATTTATTGAATGAAGTACAATTGGATGATGGTTCAGGAGTCAATTTAATGACATAACAAACAACGCAAGAATTAAGGTTGAAGAATCTAGAACCTACCCGTATAAACACTATATTAGACAATTTGAAAATTTCTCAAGTCCTAGTTTTAAATAAATGATAAATATTTGACCACATTATTAAATCTTGATCCATATTTGAAAGTGAGATTTGGAAAGGCAGATAGATTATATAGCATTTAGGGTAGACTCCACCTTTAAGTAAGACAATAATATTTGAACATGTGGTCAAGTAATAAAATTGGGGGCTCACGAACTGCATAGAAATTTCCAAATTCCCTAAGATAGTGTTTATAGTTTTATGTGTGGCTAATCAAAGGAAAGTGACTCTTTTGGGGTTACTTCGCAATGTGAAATTTGTAATTGTTGGACTAGAATTTCATGTGAATCGCATATTAGTTCACTCCTTGTTGAATATCTCTTCATATTCTATGTTGCTAGGTCAACCTTGGTTATACTAGGCGAGATGCAATCAAGACTGGTATAATGGTTCAATTGTGATTAGTCCTCCAAACGATAAGGTTTAAATACAAGTTATCTCAGAGGAATTTTTGAGAGTTAGGAGAGGAAGTGGTTAATGAAATGGATGAGAAGTCAAGTAGTGAATTTTATGATTCAAAATTAGAGAGAATCAATAAGAATGTGTCTTATGCTTGGTAATTTAAGACATAATGACCAGAAAGAGTAGAAAAAACATATGTGAATACAGTACCTCAACCTCATAAAGCAAAATAGGTGTGTATTAGTGAATATGGTTTATATTTCTTATTGAATAATAATTCTAATAGTAATATTACCAATTGGTTATCCATATCAGAAGATACTACCCTAGACTGCTTTGTGATCTTACTAGGGGAAGATAAACATCTTGATGATGCAATCCATGAATTTAATGATTTGAATTATTCATTCTTCAAAGCTTGTCCTAGATGTTGTAAAGATGAGAAAGAAGGTGACCTTAGGAATGCATTTTTTGCATATAATAGATTGGAAATCTTTTCCACTAATGACTTAGAGGAGGAGGAGGATGAGATGAGGACATTAGACTCAGATGAAAGTTTAGCAAGCTCCTCAATACCTATAGAGGGAATTGGTATTATTGAAAATGATCATGATGAACCTGAGGAGAGTTTAGTTATAACAATTCCTTATGAGGTAGATATTCTACCTTTTGGGTTCAAGCAAAAGGAAAGAGAGAAAAACAATAGAGATAGTTATAAACCTTGACAACAACCAATATTACATGATGATATAGATGATCATCGCCGGTCTTAAATAGATGTACACATATTTTTTTTAAATTTGATGGTAGTTATGATAGAATAATTAGATGATTAAAAGGGGCTTTGGAAATAGAACATGAGGCAAGAATGATTGCTATGAATGAATCGATGGAGAAAATTATTGAACTACAAAAACAGAAGTCAAAATTCCAATTTAGGGAGAGATAATATCTACAAGAAAGTTCACTTCTAGAGATGTATTTAGAAGATTAAGACTCTAAATTAAATAGTGATGTTCACAATAAATGGAACAAATATCTCTTATTCCTAGAAAATGATCAGTTGAATGTGAGGAAACGAATGAATGTTGAAAAAAAAGTAAATATTTGGCTACTTCTAGAACTAGATTGCAAGAAAAAAATCCCACTATCGCTTCTTGATTATATCATTCCTTTAAGTGCTCTATAAACAATACACAAAAGATATATCATTATTCTAAGGGGCATCTAGTCAAATATCATAGAAGCTAAATGAAATCAACCAAGGCTCACCTCTGAGAGGCAGCTTCAGTTACCCCCAACTGCCTGCCTGACCCTAACCAAGGGGGTTGTTAACCGCGTTGGGATGGTGGACCGAACCCGCCACGAGAGGTCTCTCCGTTGAGCGCTACTTGGATCAAGAGGACGCTTGGGTGCCAGGGGGGGCTCTGGCTGTAAATCCCTCACCTTTCGGGCCCTACACAAGAGGCTAACGTGACTCGGGATTGGATCTCAAGGCCGCATACTAGTTTACGGGCGGAATCTCGGATTAGTGATCCTTGTGGATTGTTGGATAGCCTTCGAGTGGATTATGGATAAGCCTACGGGCTAGACTTTATGTATTTCAAAGATAAATATGATAATCTATTAAAAAGGAACTTGTTTGACATTGCTTTTCTATGTCAAGTGCTATGATTACGTGAAGAAACAAGTGCCTAACAGGCTAATTAAGGAAACTGATTGATACATGTCCAACTAAATGTGTTAGGTAATTAAATAACTAAAACAACCTGAGGAAAGTGCGGTGGATGTGGCCATAGGTCCGTCCTACGGATGGGTGGTCCCGATTGGCCGGGAACTTTTCTCAATCAAGATGGACAGCAAGAAGATCGTTCAAACAAGGCGAACAACAAGAGCGTTGACCTTGAGTTATAACTAATCCCGATTTACGATGTTTTAGGGGAACGGAATGGGGCTATGCCTTATGGTAGAGAGGTTGAGCTTTGCATTCCTCTCGTTTCCCATTCTCCTTGAACCAAGTGCAGCGTGAATCCGCTTCGGACCTGGCGTTTCTGCGTAAAGTAGTTCGCTTGGGTTCAACGCTAATCGCCGTTAGAAAATGACCAATAGGGACAACCCTAATTCAGGTCGGTCCTAAAAGTGGAAACGGCCGAAATACCTCCGCTACGTGGCAGATGCAGAAAGTCCTAGATTGCAAAACTAGTAACATTCCATGGGAGTGTCGGGCAGAGCTTCCTAGACATCCTTTCCGATGGACTGCTAAGACGTGTCCTGAAGATAACAAGTGGACACGTTACATTTGACGACCTCACTTTCATCTAATTTTATAACAAACTGTAATTTACCATTACATTCCTCAACAGACATATTGTAGTACATTACCATTGCTGACTCTACCTTGTAAAAATCTAAATAGTAATTGTTGAGTTCGGTGAATTTCACCTCATATGCATTTTTGATCCAAACCTTTAGTGTTTCCACGCATTAAACATGCATGGGATCTCCTATCAGCTCCAAAACCTTTGTATCAAGTTGCCATCGGTGTCGAAGGGTTTCCAAAGCAAAGTCGTGACCACAGAGGACCTTGATGAATTTCAAGATAGAAGATCCAACACGTGAATAAGCAAGACGAGAAAATGATGCCAAGTAATATTTATATTAATGCCATGAAGTTTGCAAAATACAAGATGACTTCAAATCTGATCAGTCCACTGATTTTAGGCCACCCAATTTAATTCTGCTGCATTTGTAGAACCTTGACCTCAAACACTATGTGCAGAAATTTAGAATTCAAAGATACAACACTATCGTGATCTTCTTGGATTCAGGCTGTCTGGTAAGACCATAAAAAGCTTCTTGTGGAGGAAGCCAGAAATACAAAGGCACAAGCTTTCTCCTAAGCTGTTCTGTTATGATGGAGGTACAACATAAGAGATCATAGTTCTACAAGTATCCACCTGAGCTCTTGTGAGAAACATAAGAGCTATCGGATTCAAGCACCACCATTTACATTTTCTTTCTCTGGATCTAGCCCCAATTTTTATAGACAATATGTGTATTGAGATGCAAAAATTTCATTTATTTCAAAAAGATCAATATCAGAGATTTCTAGTTCAGCAGTTTTCACAGCTGTTGGAATAGCAACAGCAAGTCCAACCCCCACCTCTGTTGGATCAACACCTACTGCTGCATAGCTCCTGAATATACCGAGAATTGGAAGATTTCTCTGTAAGGCCACATTTCTTCTCATAAGTAGCACTGCAGCAGCACCATTACTTAGCTGGTTCGAGTTTCCTACAAGTGTAGTACTATCTTTTCTGAAAAACAGGTTTTAATTTTCTAGGTCAGCAAGGGAAGTTCCAGGTCTGATCCCATCATCAACCGAAACAACAACATGCCTCTCTGCCCCAGTTTTTGCATCCACCAACTTTGTCTTCACAGGAATAATCTCATCTCTGAATCAATCAGATTATGAAGAGGAGTAGAGGTTGAAGAAGATGATACGATGTCATTCCTCAATAGGTTTCAAGCTCATCAATGAATAATCTTCAAACATGAATTGAAGCAGAGACAGAAATTAAGTTTAGAATTTCTTCTGGGAGTTTACTGCGATCAGTCTCAGAATCAGAGTCTGCTCTACAAAGCCAGAGGAGCCACTGGCCTCATGCTGCTCATTTCCATCTTCTTGCTCCTCTTCGTCGTCTTCATCATCTTCATCCTCATCGTTATCATCCTATGCAACACCTTCTTCACGTCTGTCATTAAACACAAAAGCCTCGATGTCATCGGTGTCAACATCCTCATCGCTGGTATCACTGTCGTCGGAAAGTGACCGCTGGGCAGTTTTCTTTTCCCCTGTCGAGCTTCCTTGGTGACGAATTTTTCAAATTCATCAAGCAAGCTTCACAAGCGATCACATCACAGGAGAACATGCTGCCAGCACAGATTCACTTATGATGGGATCACAGTATGAACTCTAATAGATGTTTCTCGTCAAAATTGGCTGCCCATGCGTGTAACACAGGATTTTTGCATCTGCGACCACTCAATTGTCCGTCAGCAAGAAGAGTTGCTCCTCGAGTGAATTCTACAGTAGGTTGTGGCAAGAAAGATAGCGCGACTCGATCAAAAAGCCTCCCTGATTGAACCAGCAAAGCTGCGTTCCGACAATTCTTTGATCCCTTTTCTCCCCTTGAATCGTGCAATATCCACCAAAGCACGACCCCAGATCAATCAAGTGGTGTTCTCGCTATGATGTGCCCGTCTTTCCCTTTCCTCCACGCTCACAGGGCGCCATCCTCCCTTTTCTTTTTTCTCCCTCCAAAAAGCCCCCATTTGAAAATAGTCATCCCCTTCTTACTTTTTTTTTCCCTTCGGCTCCTCTCACAATAGCCTCAGAAAAGCGACCTGCTCCCAAATTTTGACATGTCCTTCAGGAGGTGGTTGTAAGATTCAAGTTGGATGTGCATTGTCCCAATGAGCAGACTGTCCACTGGCACTGTTGTATGTGAATGAACCTCTTGAAGGACCCAATCACAGAAGATATGTCACGAACTGCCAGTCTTCTAGTTTGTTTTTGAAGTATCGCATTCAACTGACTTTTGACATTGTTGTATTCAGCAACCCTGACCTTGAGATCATCTTCGAGCTTTGTAACATTGTCCTGTATTGTATCAACAATCTCCCTTAATGGGTTCATTAGAGTGTTTATGTTTGATCCCATGTATCCAAATCCCAAATGTCTGAATCCACCAAGGGTTTCTTATAGCCTAGCTTCATTAGTGGTGTCATCCAACTAAAAGAATCCTTGAAGAGCTTCAACATCTAAAGTAATCAGGTTAATGATACGACCAAAAGCAAATTTCCTCTCTCCCTCATGAGTCAACCGCAATGTTTTACGGAATACAGCAGCAATCATAGAAGATCTAATGCGGAAGCCAACAATGCATGACATTCTGAAAATATTGAGCTTCACAAAGAACTCCACCATCCACACCTACGAATATCAAAGCACCATATACATAACCAATCTCAGAATCTGTGCTAGTCTCAGCCACATCTCCCAAAGCTCCTGTGAACTATTGATCAAAACCTCCTCGTCTAGGTTGACTGACCACTTAGCAAAACATGCCAAGAGAATTATTGATAAGTTCCTCTTGCTCCAAACCCTCTTCCATGCAGAACAAAAGTATAAACACAACAACTAGATATGTACAAAGTATCAAATCCCACACACACAACTTTGGGTGAATTTCACACCTCGAATGTGCAGCAATACGACATCCACCCCCTCTAATCCTGCGCATCCTCCGGATGGGCCAACTACCCATGATCGTTATCATCAAGATCCACAAACAAATCAATCTCTTCATTATGCATTTCCGGTATATCAACAAGATTATCTGTCATATCATCTGTCTCTTCCATTGGAGTTTCTTCTCATTGCTCTTCCCTTGCAAATTCTTCCAATGCATAGTCTTCATCATCTCTTTTCTTGAAAATCTTGATTCTTTTTCCAGCAATAGGTACTCTAAGCACTGTCCCATCCAATTCTGTCAACTCATATGTTGCATTATCAAAGACATGTCTGACTATGTACGGCCCAAACCATCTTTTCACCATCTTCCGAAGTGCAGTATGCTGATTTTCAAGGCTGCTATCAAAGATTAATACCCAATCTCCCTCTTCTATTGCTCTAGGCCGCAAGCGATGCCTGCTGTCAAACCTGTCCTTATTTCTTAGTCTAGCAACCTTCAACCTGTCAATAGTTAGCTGAATATCCTCTGATCTTCTCTCCAACTGCCGAATCCGAAGAGTTAAGAGCTCCTCTCTTGTCAAATCCTCCTGCCAAGGTAAAACTGACCAAGTCAAAGCACAAGTCTTAGTCGGCATGACCGGTTTCTGACCATACATCAACTCTGCAGGCATATATCCTATGGTAACACTATGAGTCGTACGATCAGCCCACAAAGCAAATGGTAGAAGTCTCAGCCATTCTCCAATCCGTCCTCTGCATGCTTTGGCTAATGCTTTCACTATCGGCGGATGCCCTCTTTCATTCTTCCCATTTCCCTCTGGATTGTATGTTGTAGTTAGAGCCAACTTGATTCCTAGTTGAGAGAAAAACTCCCTAGCTTCATCTGCATCCAATTCACCACGATCCGCAGTGATCTTACCCACACAGCCATACCCGTAGAAAATTTCTTCTAATAAAAACTTACACACTGCACTAGTGGTCTTCGTTCTCAAAGATATGCCCTCAACATAAAAGGTAAGATCCTCTCTAGCCAAAACAATATACCTCATCTGCCATAGACCCATAGGCATAGTAACCAAGTCAACTACCCACTTATAATGAATGCATAGCGGATAGGTCGGATGAAGCTCATCTCGATGACGCACTACCGAATACATCTAGCAATCTCTGCATGTCTCTACAAAGTGAGAAACATCTCTATACATGCCATTCCACCAATATTTCTCCTTGATTTTCTCATAAGTAGCCCACACTCCTCTATGACCAGCCCAAGGACTCTCATGAAACTCCCTCATCACCTATAACTGTGTCTCTCTATCGCAGACAACCCACAAAGGTAATCCGTCTCTTTTCTTCGGATGCTTCCAAAGAAATCCATCCTTGAGAAAATAACCATAGGCTTTCCTTCTGATCTTCTTAAACTCATCCATCCATTCATCTCTTTTTCTTAGTGTACTAAGGTACTTGCCAATCTACAATCAATCTCCAACATAGAGTTCTTCTATGAAAGCCACAATATCATAGACATGGCAAACATGATCAACCATAGCGGCTGAAATTTCTGCATCATCCTCTTCTGCAAGTAGTTTTTTCTCATCATCATATCTGGCTCTAGATAGCATATCTGGCACTGGATTATTCTTCCTTGCTATGTGTTTAAATTCTAGATTTAATGACTTGATGTATGCAATCCATCTCAACATAGCTATATCCGGAGTAGAGCAACTCGTAAGCATACCAATCAATGGCAAGCAATCTATCTCTACAACAACTGAAGCTCTAATAAAGTACTCCTTGTCACATTTGAGAGCCATAACAATCCCTAGTAACTCCCTCTTGATTTGCGTATATCTCCTCTGTCTTTCGTTTAGGACTTTCGCCCCAAACCAAATAGCATACCTGTTTCCATCTGCATCATCTTGACCCACAGCCCAACCTATGCCAATTGGACTAGTGTCAACTGTCAATACAATAGGCCTTCCGCAATTATAATCCTCTTTCTTGAGAGTAGGAGCAATCTGCAATAACTTCTTCAATTTTCGCATGGCTCTAGTGTGGCTCTCATCCCAATAGAATTTCTGCCCCTTTCGAAGTAGCTGATATAAACAATCTGCTATGTGTGCAAAATGAGGTATCCAAATCATATAAAACACACAAGCTCCAATGAATCTCCGTACCTCTGAAGTGGTAGAACAATACTCCTAATCTTGCCTATAGCATCCACCTTATCAAGTGAGGGTTTCCTGCCATAATACCCACACATATGTCCAACAATGACAACCTCATTTACTCCAAAAACATATTTTTGCCTTGATAGTGTCAAGTTCACTTCTTCTAACCTGGCCAAAATCTTCTCACAAGCTGAAATATGAGCAGCCACAAAGTATCTGCATCCCTGCTCATTTAAACTCTCATTCTTCTCTTCTTCTGCACACCCCTTAATGGGCACATCATCCAAGAAAGGCATAGTAAGCTGAGGTATATAATCACGAAGAACCTTATACATGGCATTCATCATATGCGCAACAGAATTAGTGGCACCTTGAGGCAAGGTACACATCTTGACAAGCCCAATAGGAGTTCTCATGGTGGTTATGTCCCTACTTTCCAAAGCCAGCTGAAACTGATCATATCCCGAATACAAATCACCTAAAGAATAGATGGCACGTCCAGCAAATGCTTTTGCAAACTCATCCACAACTGGACCTATACCAACATTCCTGATAGTAACTCTGTTTACTGGCTACATGTCCTGTATAAATCGGAGAGTACCATTCTTCTTTGGAACTGTAAACCATCTATTTGAATATGGTGCAGATGAAGGCTCATGAATTCCCATCCTGATTTTCTCATTCAACAAATCAATCAACTTTGGCAGGTGTGCCTTAGGCACTGGAATAGGTCGGAGATTCCATGGAATATGAGGAATAGTAAAAATGACCATAGGAGCAACAATATCCGGATTCACACATCCAATCTCATGCGGGAAAAAAGCAAATCCCCTTCCATGTCGCTGAAGCATCTCCTGAAAGCATTGCTTCTCTGTGGGTAGCAAGAAATCGCCATTTCCAATTTTCAATTCAGCAAGAGTCTCTATTGAAAATTTATGGCCAATATGCTCCGGATTCCCAAAAATTGGCTGTTAGGCAGCCCTCTTTATTTGCTGATCATTGTCAGATGGAAGCGGTACAGCTACCGGCTTCACCTTTTTATCCACAGTCTTGTATTTCGTGTCAACCTTGGCTTCATTATGATCCTCTGCATTACTCAAATCTTGATGTAAATCAGCAATTCTGCACTCCATTGGCTGAATATCCTCAGCCCTCTGCTCTATGGACTGCATAGGAACAGCCCTAAGCTCTGGATGCTGAAATATTTCAGCAGTGAACTCTGTTGGCTAAAAGTTTTCAGCCCTCTGTGTCTTTGTAAGCTAATCATAATCAGCTGGAAACTCTGTTTGCTGAATTTCTTCAGCACTCAACACTTTTTGCTGAATCACCTCAGCCTGTGATTCAATCTGTGACACAAAATCTGCAATTTCATGAAACATGTCTAGGGATTGCACTAATACATTACTGTGACAACTCTGCATATCAGTTTTCAGCATATTTCCCATCTCTGTCATCGTATCTGCACAAATCATACTGTCATACATCCCATCTATGTGTTCATCATCCTCTAAAATTCCTGCAGTTTTCAAATTTTTCTCCTTCCTGCATATGTACTGCTTGGCAGCTCTAGGCAACTTAGAAGTCTTCTGATAACTCATCGAACTGTTTGCTGAAATTCCAACAAAATCGGAGGAGAAAATACTGCTGCCAGGAGGCGAGAACTCCAGTCTCCTCTGCTCTATACCACCGTCGTCTCGCGAAACAGCGGTACCTAATGAAAACCCGAATCCCTCACAGTGGGCAAAGGTGCATCTCTCAGAGTATCCCTGTTTCTAACATGGTTCACACACACAGTCATAAACTGTACTGCCCTCATGCCATCTTTACTGCGAATCTGTGCATAAGCAGATCCATCATCCATTACCTTTGTTTCCATGCGCATCTCTCTGATGAATGGCTGTCCAAGAATTATAGGATAAGAGCATGAATCCTGCACAAAGAAATGGAAATCCTCCTCTACATTTCCAATAGAAACCCTGACACTGGGACAGGCAGCATACAAATCATGTGCAGTGTTATTGGCGGCTCGCATACGCCACCCATGCTCTACATCCATAGGCCATCTGTTACGCTCATAAACTCCACGAACTATGAGATTAATCTCTGAACCATGATCCACCAAAGCAACACAAGGCACCTGTTTCTCTCCAATTTTTACCATCGTCTCTGTAGTTGCCCTAGCCCAATGACTCCGCGAAAAGTGACTACACGGTATCAAGACAGGCTCATTAGTTTTAGCATAATGCATAGGTTGAACCCTCTTCTCTATCTACGGAAAAAGAGAAGCATTCTCAATCATAACCTCATCCTCATCCTCATCCAACTCCCCAATCCAAACTCCCTGTGTATCAGTAGTAGGCAATGCATGTCTTTTCCTCTTTAGGACCTCTTGAAACTGATCTTGAAACTCTCTTTTCGAGATGCCCAAAACCTCAGAAATAGTGAAAGTCACCTCACTGCCAAGTATCTGATCGTTAAAGATTTTCTTCATGTCCATAGATGTCTCAATATCAGACATCAATCTAAACCCTGGCTGCTTTCTCTCTCTAGGCTCTTGCCTCTTTTCTCTCTTTTGAGCATCTTCCATCTGTTGTTCTAGCCCTGGTCTCAAAGACGGTCCTGCATAGGTGGAGTAACAAACTCACCTCCTCTAGTCTTTTTAGCTGCACTTGGATTTTCTTCATCCCTCTTACGCTTCTCCTCAACAAGTACATCTGCTCCCTGAGACTTAGCCAAGTAGGCATAAATAGAGTACCTGTCAACAGGCGAATCCCAACCTGTCTCAGATCTGATGCTAGAGCCTGCACTAGTCAAAAAATTTTGCTGAATTTTTCCCTTGTTTGCAGTCTCCATAGCATAAGTCCATAGTGCTGACTGATTCTCTGATCCCTTCTCAATATGGACTCCATATGCAGAAGCATCTCCTCTAGCTGTCACATAAGAAGTACGCGCAGCCATGTCATCCACTAACTTCTTCATTCCGCCTTTACCAAAGTTGGTAGCAAGCAGAGCTCCTGTTTTAGTCAACCAAATCTTACCATCTTATCCCCAAAATACCAAATTCTTCCTCCTTGCATCCTGAAAAGATTCACAATCCCTGCAATGCTGATGGTCCGTACTATCACACCAAATACATCTCCGATCTCTCCTAGGTACACTAGGAGCACTCCTAGGTGCAGTAGGAGCACTAGAAGAAATAGGTGGCGCAGTCGAAGCAAACTGCTCTTTCAATTTTCCCACCAGCTCCGCTTTAACTGACTCCAGTGTCAAATCCATTATGCCTTTGATTATGTCATCAAGAGAGGTAGGCACCGATGGAGTGGATGGTTTTGGAGCAGAAGGTGCAGGCATCGATCGTGGAATAGGAGGAATAGGAGGAGTAGAAACAGTAGGCACTGGCATAGGCCAAGAAACTGGCTGAGGAGGAGAAGAAATAACATGGATAGAAGCAGGCATAGGAGCAGAAGATGGTGTCGGTGTCATAGAACCATTCTGTAGGCGGGTCTTCCATATCCTCCTCTTGGTCAAAGTCAAGACTTCATCCTGGGCATCCTGCCAATCCGTTTTAAGACCCATAGGCTTCGTGCGATCCTCAAGAAGCTCTCCCAATTCTTCCTGAAGAGCAGGATCTGCAGCTTGCAAGAAAAGCTCAACTTTTTCAACATCCAATGCTCTTTGTTCAATGGCATCAAGCTGATTATACCTCTCTTCAAATTCTCGAATCAACTCTGAAACAGCTAAACCTTTGTTTGGCATGTAGACCCACTCTCGGAATGACCGCCGTGTAGCCATCCCAAAGTCCTCAAGGAAATACTCTTCTTTCAGGGCCTTCTTAAAATCTTGCCAATGTGAATTTTGAAAAAAAAGATCAGTCACTTTCGCCCTCAAGGCGGGTGTGACAAGACGAAGGAAGTACTTACTCATAAGTCCAGCTGGAACTCCAAAAAACCCCATCTTGATCTCATATGTCTTCAAATATGCTGAAATATTACAGCCATCAAATAGCTTCTTCTCATTCTCAACTGCTTCAATCGCCTTAGTCGCGATGTTTGCATTCTCCTGCTCCAAATATAGTTGCCTTTGCTGAGGCAACTGTTGTTGATGCAATTGTTGCTGCTGCTGCATATACAATTGTGTCTGCTGATTTTGAAGCTGCATATACATGGACATATTCTGCAAAATCTGCTTTAGATCATATGTTGAAGTACTTGACGCAGCAGTCCTTGATGGAGCTGAAGTAGAGGACGCAGCTGGAATTGTAGAAGAGGCTGAAATAGATGCTGAAGTATCTCCCATCCTGAAATTTATGCGATGCTTTCACGTCGAGTTCACCAAAGATGTCGAAGGGTTTCCAAAAGCAAAGTCGCGACCACAAAGGACCTTGATGAATTTCAAGATACAAGATCCAGCATGTGAATAAGCAAGACGAGAAAATGATGCCAAGTAATATTTATATTACTGCCATGAAGTTTGCAAAATACAAGATGACTTCAAATCTGATCAGTCCACTGATTTTAGGCCACCCAATTTAATTCTACAGCATTTGTAGAACCTTGACCTCAAACACTATTGATGGAACCTAGAACAGGCCGGCACTGGCTCATGCACTAGCCGGACCTCTATCTCACGCGCTCAGTAATCCCACGGCCTCGTGGCCAGGAGCGTTGATGACACACACATTGCCTTCCTAAATATCTTGCGTTTGTATTACGTCATTTGTAATCCACTCTTCTCTCACCCACTACTCCTCAGAGGGAGTCCCTTACACATTGCCTAATGGCACGAAGCATAGACATAGGGGATCCTCCAATGGCTGAGTGCCGCCACCCCTCTGCGACTCTCCTACACCTTGGGGATTGGCCCCTCGGTGCGTCGCTCAACATATAAACATTTCGCACAAAATCTACTCAAGGTACCATTTAATCGTATACAGGAATGTACCATTGTCATTACTTCTCTTTCCCCTAGACCCCATGACTAGCCTATGGCTTAAGAAGTCCTGTCTCTCACTCAATGTGGGTCAAGGTCCTAATGAAAGCAATTGCTGTGCATCCAGGATTTCTGATACCTTTAAATATTTCCATGATTTATGCATATTGTGGATGCTAAGTGCTCAAATAATTATAAAATCAATATTGTGCACATATGGAAAACATTCTTTTAATGGTTTTCAACTACCGTTCTTATGCGGCGTTGCACGAACCTAGCACCGAGGAAACCCTCGTGCTACTAGGCTCTCATTCTATGATTATTCACCGACCTATATGGCATGCAAACAAAAACCAGCAATCTTTTCATCATTTTAGTCCACATTTAGACATATTTTTACCACTCTACCCTCCCATCGATCAAATGTTGCATTGTTGTATAGATTTACAAGGCATTTTGCCATCATTTTATGTGTAAAAAGCAGAAAAAAACACACTAGAACAAGAAGGTGGACTGAACTGAGGAAAATCCTCATGCTTCAGTCCCCACAAACATTCACGAACATTATTCTTAATTTTCATTGATTTTCCGCACCCAAAATGCATTTTTCCCCTATTTTTGTGGTTTTTTCTCTATTTTCCTTGTATTTTCCCTTATTTTCTACATTATTTAATTACTAAAAATTCAAAATAGGTTATGGGCTGTGGCCCTTAGTTCCTTCTTGCAACAAAAATGAAAATTTAGTTGGTGTTCCTATTTATTCTTCCATTTTTATGCTCAAAAATATCATTTTCCCTTGATTTTCCATATTTTATGTGTTTTAGTGTATTATTTTGAGCCACAAGATGCATGTTTTTCTCATTTTCTGATTATGATCAACAAATGGTCATGGAAAATAGCAACATAAACAATTTTTGGCCCACATGAACAATAGTTTATCAATCAAAAGCCATGAAATCTCAAATTTCCTTTGAAGAAATTGAATCACCACTTATTTGCGTGTTTCGGGTTTCATGTCCATGGCTGCAAATCTGAAAATCAGCAGCACTTCATGCTCATGCCGATCACACGTCACCATTTCCAGCCCGTGGAGCGATCCGATCGATGCCGGACAAACCTCCATCATTCTTTCTTCTTCCTTTCTCTTCCCACATGAATCCCCCCTTAGAGGAGAGAGAGGGAGGAGAGAGAAAGACTGATTTTCTCTCTCTCTCTCTACAGGCTGCAATTTATCACGCGGAACGGAGCGATGCGAAGCGTGGAATGAATGCAATTGCCTGCTATGACCTATTCCATGGCTTGCTTGACAGCCATCATCTCGATTTGTGGGGGGGCGGACTTTCTTTCGCGACACCTCTCTGCAGCCGCCGCCCCCCTCCTATTTCATATTTTTTAGGGAGGGGGGGTGCCCCTTCCCAAAGGCACCCCTTCACTCCTCCTTTTAGGCACCTCCCCAATTTTGACCGGCCTTTTAGCCCTTTTCCCGGCCTCTCTCGCATACGGTGTCCGAATCCAGTTCTAAATATTTCTGTGAGCTTGTCTCGGCATCTCGCACTGACTGCCAGCTCCACTGACCGGCACAGGCGCATGGAAAAATTACTAAAAATCTGCAAGTGTTGCCTGGGCGTCCTTAAAGCACTTTGACACTTAAAATCGTCCTAGGTCGAGCCGCCGCCTTTGACGTTGAATATTTTTCCCTTGATATTCATAATTTTTAGCTATTTTTAAGCACTTTCCAACACCAAAATTCCACTCTCATTGGCGACCACGAGATAGGGCCGGCACTGGCTCGTGCACTAGTCGGACCTCTATCTCACGCGCTCAACAACCCCACGGCCTCGCGGCCAGGAGCGTTGATGACACACACATTGCATTCCTAAATATCTTGCGTTTGTATTATGTCGTTTGTAATCCAGTCTTCTCTCACCCACTACTCCTCAGAGGGAGTCCCTTACACATTGCCTAATGGCATGAAGCACAGACATAGGGGGTCCTCCAACGGCTGAGTGCCGCCACCCCTCTGCGACTCTCCTACACCTTGGGGATTGGCCCCTCGGTGCATCACTCAACATATAAACATTTCGCACAAAATCTACTCAAGGTACCATTTAATCGTATACACGAATGTACCATTGTCCTCACTTCTCTTTCCCCTAGACCCCATGACTAGCCTATGGCTTAGGGTGTCCTGCCTCTCACTCAACGTGGGTCAAGGTCCTAATGAAAGCAATTGCTGTGCATCCAGGATTTCTGATACCTTTAAATATTTCCATGATTTATGCATATTGTGGATGCTAAGTGCTCAAACAATTATAAAATCAATATTGTGCACATATGGAAAACATCCTTTTAATGGTTTTCAACTACCGTTCTTATGCGGCGTTGCACGAACCTAGCACCGAGGAAACCCTCGTGCTACTAGGCTCTCATTCTATGATTATTCACCGACCTATATGGCATGCAAACAAAAACCAGCAATCTTTTCATCATCTTAGTCCACATTTAGACACATTTTAACCACTCTACCCTCCCATCGATCAAATGATGCATTGTTGTATAGATTTACAAGGCATTTTGCCATCATTTTATGTGTAAAAAGCGGAAAAAAAACACACTAGAACAAGAAGGTGGGCTGAACTGAGGCAAATCCTCATGCTTCAGTCCCCACAAACATTCACGAACATTGTTCTTAATTTTCATTAATTTTTGCACCCAAAATGCATTTTTCCCCTATTTTTGTGGTTTTTTCTCTATTTTCCTTGTATTTTTCCTTATTTTTTGCATTATTTAAGTACTGAAAATTCAAAATAGGTTATGGGATGTGGCCCTTAGTTCCTTCTTGCAACAAAAATGAAAATTTAGTTGGTGTTCCTATTTATTCTTCCATTTTTATGCTCAAAAACATCATTTTTCCTTGATTTTCCATATTTTACGTGTTTTAGTGTATTATTTTGAGCCACAAGATGCATGTTTTTCTGATTTTTTGATTATGATCAACAAATAGTCATGGAAAACAGCAATATAAACAATTTTTAGCCCACATGAACAACAGTTTATCAATCAAAAGCCATGAAATCTCAAATTTCCTTTGAAGAAATTGAATTACCGCTTATTTGCGTGTTTCAGGTTTCATGTCCATGGCTGCAAATCTGAAAATCAGTAGCACTTCATGCTCATGCCGATCACACGTCACCATTTCCAGCCCGTGGAGCGATCCGATCGATGCTGGACAAGCCTCCATCATTCTTTCTTCTTCCTTTCTCTTCCCACATGAATCCCCCCTTAGAGAAGAGAGAGGGAGGAGAGAGAAAGACTGATTTTCTCTCTCTCTCTCTCTACAGGCTGCCATTTATCACGCGGAATGGAGCGATGCGAAGCGTGGAATGAATGCAATTGCATGCTATGATCTATTCCATGGCTTGCTTGACAGCCATCACTCGATTTGTGGGGGGGGGGGACGTTTTTTTCGCGGCACCTCTCTATAGCCGCCGCCCCCCTCCTATTTCATATTTTTTAGGGAGGGGGGGTGCCCCTTCCCAAAGGCACCCCTTCACTCCTCCTTTTGGGCACCTCCCCAATTTTGACCTGCCTTTTGGCCCTTTTCCCGGCCTCTCTCGCATACGGTGTCCGAATCCAGTTCTGAAAATTTCTGTGAGCTCGTCTCGGCATCCTGCACTGATTGCCAGCTCCACTGACTGGCACAGGCGCATGGAAAATTTACTAGAAATTCGCAAGTGTTTCCCGGGCGTCCTTAGAGCACTTTGACGCTTAAAATCGTCCTAGGTCAAGCCGTCGCCTTTGACGTTGAATATTTTTCCCTTGATATTCATAATTTTTAGCTATTTTTAAGCACTTTCCGACACCAAAATTCCGCTCTCATTGGCCATCACGGGGTAGGGCGACTCAGCCCGTCGAATCCACGAACATATCTGCACATAAACAACCAAAGAAGCATCAAGCTGATACAAAACAAATATATAATAAAACTCAGCACAATGCTCACCCTACCCCCTGAGAGAACCAAGGCATGACATCCACAAGGAGTAGGCCTAGCATCATCTAATAGAAGATCCAAAGCGAGTGACTGACCACCTGCTCCAACACAGCCAAACTAAAAAAACCTATCAAAGAGGTTGCCCTAAGTGGTAGTCTGAACTACTTACCAACTAAAGATAACACAACTAGGAGCTCCTACAAGGCAAAGACTCCTATAGCCTGATCAAGGAGTATTTTCTGTCAGTACATTTCTTCTTTTAGGGTTTTTATTTTAGTAACATACTTGGGCATGTAAAAAGGAGGGAGCCGAGCGTAGTGACCCAAGGAGAACAGGGCATCGGCCTCAGGACCTGTCTCGGCACCCAAGAACCTACCAAGCCCTCGCAAGGCAACACTTAATCCTTTTCTAACGCTCACTTTTATTTTCGCTCCAACCTTCCTTGTTTTGTCTTTTTTTTTTTCCCAGCAAGAAGCCACCCCTCGGAAGACAAGATATCGGCCTCGCGTCTGTCTCGTCCCCAGGAACCTACCAGGCCTTCGCAAGGCGATGATCAACTGCCTACACATTTTCATTCCTTTTCTTTTCTTTGATAGGGGTTAGAACCCCTTTTTACACACCTTCGTATTTATATTAATCTTTTAGGATGTTCAGGGTTTCTTGGCATCATCATTATTATCTTCTGGCAGGCTTCTCTAACTGCCTCACTACTAACAAGAACTCCTAGAACTGCTACCTAGCAGGCTAGCAGAACAGGGCCACTAGGACTTCCTTCTAAAACAAGTCTTTCGATGCCTGACAATGTCTTTACAGGAGGCAATGACTACTGCGACCTCCCTCAAACATACTTAGCCTAAACCTGGGATTTCATGCCTTGGTTGCCGGTCCCCAACAAAAATATATCCCCTCGACAAGTACAAATACACATATAACAGGAAAGAAAGGTACTCATAAAGGAGAGGTATCACCTGGATTGGCCACAAGAAGCTTCCATCGCAGCAAAGGCACCTCCAGGCTCCACCAAATTCCACGAACCCTTTTATCCCAATCCCGTTTCTTTTCCGACACGATTTTGGATAGAATGCCCACAAGCTGCTTGTTGGTGCTTTCAACTTGCCCATTGGCTTGCGGGTTATATGGGGTTGTCTTGTTATGCTTGATTTGCCAAGTCTCTGTCAAGCTTTTGATCACCTTATTCAGGAAATGAGTTCTGCGGTCCGACACTAATTCTTTCAGCAGACCAAAACAGCATATTATCTGCTCTAAAAGGAAATTAGCAGTTTCTTTAGCATCATCTTTCCTTGTTGCACGTGCTTCTGACCACTTTGTGAAGTAGTCAGTTGCTATAATGATATACCTCTTTTGCGCAGTCGACGACAGAGTAATAGAACCCACAAAGTCTATTCCCCACTTCTCAAATGGAAGTATCGCCATAATAGGGTTGAGTGGTCGTTTCCTATTCTCTCGACTATCATGTCATTGACAAATATCGCATCTCTTAACATACGCAAACGCATCCTGGAAGATGGCAGGCCACCAATAACCTGCTCTTAAATCCTTTTGTGCTGTAAGCCGTCCAGCAAAATGGCTGCCGCAAGTAGAATCATGGCACTCTTCCAAAATGAATGGCACCTCGTCAGGCATCACACATCGGTGATAGATGTCATCAACCCCTTGCCGATATAATGTACCTACGATTAAGGCAAACTTTAACGCTTGCTGCCTAATTTTCCTTCTCTCAGCTTTAGATAATTCGGATCCCGCCTCTCCCATCGATAAATAACGTGTCATTGCAGCGTACCAGGAGGGAATAGATGCCGTATCTATTTTAAATAACAACTCCATGTCACTACCTTCAGCCACAGATTCTTTCGGCTCCCCAAAGTCCACAAGACATTCCACGATGCCTTACAACCTTGGTGGCTTACTACGGATTTCATAATCAAATTCCTGCAAAGTGATCATCCACTTTGCTAGACGATCAGGCGGCTGTAGCTTATTCATCAATAATCAAAGTCCCTCCGCCTTCGTATAAAGCACGACTTTCTCATAGAGAATATAATGCCTGAATTTCTTGGTCCCAAAGACCATCGCTAGACACAACTTCTCCATGTAGGTATAATTGATCTCTGAAATGCCCAATTTCCGACTAGCAAAGGCTATCGGATGATACCACTTCTCTTCCCAAATTTGGGCTAAACAACAGCTGATACTATACATGGTGGCTGCTGAGAATATAAAGAACACCTCACCTCTTTTAGGTGCTTTTAAAACGGGAGCTCTTACTAGCTCTTGTTTCACATCCTCGAATGCTACCTTACAAGGGTCACCCCATACAAACAAACAGCTAAAGGACAATAAATTTGTAAGCGGAAACGTTCTTTCTGCCAAGGCGTTTATGAATCTACGGTAATAACCAACCGAAGACAGAAAGTTATGCACTTCTTTCGGAGTGCGCGGTGGACCCATGGCAACTATAACTTTGACCTTCTTGGGGTCTGTCGCAATACCTACCAAACTGACCACATGACCTAGCAATAGCCCATAAGGTACTCCAAAAACACACTTCTGTGGGTTTAGGGTGATGCAAAATTGTCTATAGCGCTCAAAGCATTTTCTTAAAATGATCAACTGCCTTGCTCTCACGGTGGCGGCCCCTAAGTCATCAATAAACGCCTTCAACTCTTCAGGGGATATGTCACCGAATGTCTTATCTGTTGTTCGTTGCCAAAACCAGGCGCATTGCATAAACCAAAGGCCATCACATGGTACGCAAAAGTACCAAATACAGTAATAAAAGTTATTTTCAACTTGTCCTCTTCTGCAATTGCCATCTGGTTATATCCTACAAAGCAATCCATAAACGAATATATCTCCCTACCCGTTAATTGATCCAAAATCTGGTCAATAAATGGCAACGGGTAGTAGTCCTTAACTGTCTGCTTATTCAACTCCCTAAAGTCTACACATAATCGAATTTGATTATTTTTCTTCTTTCTAATCACAACCGGCAAGCACCATTCCGTGTGTTGCATAGGAAAAATCAAACCTACTTTCCGAAGCTTCTGTAACTCTTTAAACAGCCCGTCCCTCAGTTCGAAAGGCATATGCCTTACTTTCTGTCGTACAAGAGGACTGCCCTCTTTCAACGGAATTGTCTGAACAGCAAGACTAGGAGGAATGCCTCTCAGCTCATCATAACTCCAGGCAAAGATATCACGGAATTCGTGAATCAAGGCCACATAGTCCTCCCTTTCTGCTGTGCTGAGCATAGAACCTAATTTGATTGGCCGCAAATCATCAGACGTACCAAGGTCTAGCTCGATAACATCTGCATCTCTTATACGATCTTGGCCCTCTATCGGCTCGTTCAAAGTGATCTGATAAATGTCTTCCGTGGTAGATCCCTCTTTGGACTCATCACTCGATGATGTCTCACTGGCCGATAAATCTTCTAATGTCTCCAATTCTGTAGAGGATAGAGGAGCTCTCTCACTCTGCGGGGACTCAGGATAAGCATCAACCACCACATGCTGGGCACCTCTGCCGCATATCAGTCGACCGACGGGTATATCTACTTGGCAGTCCACTTGCAAGATCCAAGGTCGTCCGAGTAATACTTGGTAACTTGGACGGCCTGCAAAACAAATCACCCTAAAGTCCAACACGCATTCTACATTTGCAACAGTGACATGGACCTTAATAATGTAGCCTTCCGGCTACCTCAAACTATCATCTGCCATTCTGAGAATTGTGGAGGTATCTTTCTGGATCGCAAGACCCAACCTTTCCATTAGTTCAAAACTCATAATGTTAACAGATGATCCCATATCGACAATGGCATAATCTACTAATATCCCATCGACATAGGCTGCAACCCTTGGGCAATGCTTCTCAGCATGCTCGAACCAGTCATCACCAACTCGCGCAATACCCAAAGGTTCTACGATATACCCGATACGTAGGATCTTTCTAGATTCCTTGCGTACTCTTGGGGAAAGCTTAATAAGCTGTAAAAGATTCACATCCAGCTTGACTTTGCAAAGAGAGCTCGCCAAATCGAATTCATGATAGTTCGATAGAGTTTGCTTTTCACTCCAAACCATCCGCTCTTTAGGTCGCTGAACCGACTTTATTGCCTCTTTTTTAACTTTCACCTTCTTCTTTGGTGACTCCTTATCGGCTTTACTCTCCACAGGCTTCAAAGGTCCCCCTTCCATGGCAGGATCCAAAACTTGCGTTCCTTTGTCGCCTTGTTTAGGGTTTTCGTCGACAGGCTTATCCTTATCGGCCTCTCTACCCATTTGACCTCTTGTAAGAATAGCTCGCACATTAGAGGTTTCAGCATCATTAACGCGTACAGCCTCAATCAAACTAACCCCACTACCACTAGGTAGCTCCTCCACTATAGTCCTTGGTCGTTGGAGTATTTGTTTAGGCCCATCTTCTCGCTGGGAATCATTTCCTTGCGCACGATGATTAGTAGGCCCTAGTTGCCGACTACCTCGCTGGAGGGAACTGATCTTACTCCAGCAAGTAGCTGCTAAATGGCCGGATTTTTGACAGATGTCGCACTTAATATTTGGGCAATTTCTTGGATAGTGCTGCCCACCACACCATTTGCAGCTAAACCTTGAAGGTGCACCCTCATCTGGGTATAATGCTTCGTCATGTCCTTAACCTCGCCAAGAACATTGGAAGCGCTCGACTCATAGCCTTGGTCATTACCATGTCGTTCCATCGGCCTAACAATTCGATTAGGCACTGGTTGTTGAGCCACAGGCATGGTATTAGAATTGACCGCCTGGCCTCCACCATTTGGAGCCATTTGGCTGCCCGTAGGCATCGACATGCTAGGGGGAGCTGGTAATAAAGGGACATTCTGCATCATGTTCCCTCTCCCATTAGCGTTAGCCATCGCTATCCCTTGGCCACTATTGCCATTGGCCATCGCCATATTGTTTCCCAATACTAAACCCATATTCGAATTGTTTCAAGAAGCATAGGCTGCTTGTAGTCGGGATTCCACCTCTTGTGCTCGTGTAATGGCCGTATCTATATTCCCCAAGGGGACGCTACTCAACTGCAATTGGATATTAAAGTCCAAACCATGTAGGAAATATTGCAATTAGGTAGCTGCGGGGATAGGAATAGAGGTGTCCAACTTACGGAAAACCTCTTTTATTTTCTTCGCATAAGCACGAATATCCTTATGTGGTTCTTGGCGGGTCACGTTGAGTACACGCAACCAATATTTCCCACCCCTTTCAGGGGCAAACTCCCTTCGAAAAGCTCCATAAAATGAATCAATATTCAATATGGTTCCGGCTTCTAAACCATGATACCATATAGCGGCTCTTCCTTTGAGAGTCATATTGAAGAATATCATTAAATGTCCTTCTTGTATGCGAGAGTTAAACATCAGCTTTTGAAACTCCCTAATGTGGAGTTCCGCATCTTCCTCAACTAGCCCATTAAAAATGGGTAACAGGTAACCTAGAGACAAAAAATATGTCGTTCCTGCTGGAATTGCAATACGTTGCGCCATGACGAGGATTGGATTTGCACTAGGAATAGGGGATGGTGGGGTTACACCTCCCGCACTTAATGTAGACTGGCTTATGGAAGAAAGGGGAGCACTAAAGCTTCCACCTTCTCCTAACTTACTGCTTGTGGCCCCAAGACCACTAGATCCACTCCCTCGTAAGGGTTCAGCACCGCTACGCTTAGGGGAATATCTCCTAAAAATTTTAGCACGTTGCCTAGCTCTTTCGTCTCTCTCTTGCTTTTGGATTTTTGCTAGATGATGCTTATCGATAAATAACGAATCAATCACAGTATCCTTTGGCATAAACTGCTAGTTGGTCCCTAGACAACCAGGATTCGAGGACTGCCACTTTTAAGTAGCTCCCGGCAGACGCACCACTGATGGAACCTAGAACAAGCTGGCACTGGCTTGTGCACTAGCCGGACCTCTATCTCACGTGCTCAACAACCCCACGGCCTCGCGGCCAGGAGCGTTGATGACACACACATTGCCTTCCTAAATATCTTGCATTTGTATTACGTCATTTGTAATCCACTCTTCTCTCACCCACTACTCCTCAGAGGGAGTCCCTTACACATTGCCTAATGGCACGAAACACAAACATAGGGGGTCCTCCAACGGCTGAGTGCCGCCACCCCTCTGCGACTCTCCTACACCTTGGGGATTGGCCCCTCGATGCGTCGCTCAACATATAAACATTTCGCACAAAATCTACTCAAGGTACCATTTAATCGTATACAGGAATGTACCATTGTCCTTACTTCTCTTTCCCCTAGACCCCATGACTGGTCTATGGCTTAGGGTGTCTTGTCTCTCACTCAACGTGGGTAAAGGTCCTAATGAAAGCAATTGCTGTGCATCCAGGATTTCTAATACCTTTAAATATTTCCATGATTTATGCATATTGTGGATGCTAAGTGCTCAAACAATTATAAAATCAATATTGTGCACATATGGAAAACATCCTTTTAATGGTTTTCAACTACCGTTCTTATGCGGCGTTGCACGAACCTAGCACCGAGGAAACCCTCGTGCTACTAGGCTCTCATTCTATGATTATTCACCGACCTATATGGCATGCAAACAAAAACCAGCAATCTTTTCATCATTTTAGTCCGCATTTAGACATATTTTAACCACTCTACCCTCCCATCGATCAAATGCTGCATTGTTGTATAGATTTACAAGGCATTTTGCCATCATTTTATGTGTAAAAAGCGGGAAAAAACACGCTAGAATAAGAAGGTGGGCTGAACTAAGGCAAATCCTCATGCTTAAGTCCCCATAAACATTCACGAACATTGTTCATAATTTTCATTAATTTTCCGCACCCAAAATGCATTTTTCCCCTATTTTTTGTGGTTTTTTCTCTATTTTCCTTGTATTTTCCCTTATTTTTTACATTATTTAATTAGTAAAAATTCAAAATAGGTTATGGGCTATGGCCCTTAGTTCCTTCTTGCAACAAAAATGAAAATTTAGTTGGTGTTCCTATTTATTCTTCCATTTTTATGCTCAAAAATATCATTTTCCCTTGATTTTCCATATTTTACGTGTTTTAGTGTATTATTTTGAGCCACAAGATGCATGTTTTTCTGATTTTTTGATTATGATCAACAAATAGTCATGGAAAACAGCAACATAAACAATTTTTAGCCTACATGAACAACAGTTTATCAATCAAAAGCCATGAAATCTCAAATTTCCTTTGAAGAAATTGAATTACCGCTTACTTACGTGTTTGGGGTTTCATGTCCATAGCTGCAAATCTGAAAATCAGCAGCACTTCATGCTCATGCCAATCACACGTCACCATTTCCAGCCCGTGGAGCGATCCGATCGATGCCGGACAAGCCTCCATCATTCTTTCTTCTTACTTTCTCTTCCCACATGAATCCCCCCTTAGAGGAGAGAGGGAGGAGAGAGAAAGACTGCTTTTCTCTCTCTCTCTACAGGCTGCCATTTATCATGCGGAACGGAGCGATGCGGAGTGTGGAATGAATGCAATTGCTTGCTATGACCTATTCCATGGCTTGCTTAACAGCCATCATCTCGATTTTTTGGGGGGGGGGGGGGGGGGGGGGAGGGGGGGCATTTTTTTCGCATCGCCTCTCTGCAGCCGCCGTCCCCCTCCTATTTCGTTTTTTGTTAGGGAGGGGGGTGCCCCTTCCCAAAGGCACCCCTTCACTCCTCCTTTTGGGCACCTCCCCAATTTTGACCGGCCTTTTGGCCCTTTTCCCGGCCTCTCTCGCATATGGTGTCCGAATCCAGTTCTGTAAATTTCTATGAGCTCGTCTCGGCATCCCGCACTGACTGCCAGCTCCACTGACCGGCACAGGCACATGGAAAAATTACTAAAAATCCGCAAGTGTTGCCCGGGCGTCCTTAAAGCACTTTGACGCTTAAAATCGTCCTAGGTGGAGCCGCCGCCTTTGACGTTGAATATTTTTCCCTTGATATTCATGATTTTTAGCTATTTTTAAGCACTTTCTGGCACCAAAATTCCGCTCTCAACTATATGCAAATATTTAGAATTCAAAGATACAACACTATCGTGATCTTCTTGGATTCAGGCTGTCTGGTAAGACCATAAAAAGCTTCTTGTGGAGGAAGCCAAAAATACAAAGGCACAAGCTTTCTCCTAAGCTGTTCTGTTATGATGGAGGTACAACATAAGAGATCATAGTTCTACAAGTATCCAGCTGAGCTCTTGTGAGAAACATAAGAGCTATCCGATTCAAGCACCACCATTTACATTTACTTTCTCTGGATCTAGGCCCAATTTTTATAGACAGTATGTGTATTGAGATGCAAAAGTTTCATTTATTTCAAAAAGATCAATATCAGAGATTTCTAGTTTAGCAGTTTTCACGTTGTTGGAATAGCAACAGCAAGTCCAACCCCCATCTCTGTTGGATCAACACCTACCGCTGCATAGCTCCTGAATATACAGAGAATTGGAAGATTTCTCTGTAAGGCCACATCTCTTCTCATAAAAGTAGCACTGCAGCAGCACCATTACATAGCTGGTTTGAGTTTCCTACAAGTGTAGTACCATCTTTTCTGAAAAATAGGTTTTAATTTTGCTAGGTCAGCAAGGGAAGTTCCAGGTCTGATCCCATCATCAATCGAAACAACAACATGCCTCTCTGCCCCAGTTTTTGCATCCACCAACTTTGTCTTCACAGGAATAATCTCATCTCTATATCAATCAGATTATGAAGAGGAGTAGAGGTTGAAGAAGATGATATGATGTCATTCCTCAGCAGGTTTCAAGCTCATCAATGAATAATCTTCAAACAGGAACTGAAGCAGAGACATAAATTAAGTTCAGAATTTCTTCTGGGAGTTTACTGCGATCAGTCTCAGAATCAGAGTCTGTTATACAGAGCCAGAGGAGCCACTGGCCTCATGCTGCTCATTTCCATCTTCTTGCTCCTCTTCGTCGTCTTCATCATCTTCATCCTCATCGTTATCATCGTGTGCAACACCTTGTTCACGTCTGTCATTAAACACAAAAGCCTCGACGTCATCGGTGTCGACATCCTCATCGCTGGTATCACTGTCGTCAAAAAGTGACCGCTAGGCAGTTTTCTTTTCCCCTGTCGAGCTTCCTTGGTGACGAATTTTTCAAATTCATCAAGCAAGCTTCACAGGCGATCACATCACAGGAGAACACGTAGCCAGCACAGATTCACTTGTGATGGGATCACAGTATGACCTCTGATAGATGTTTCTCGTCAAAATTGGCCGCCCATGTGTGCAACACAGGATTTTTGCATCTATGACCACTCAATTGTCCGTCAGCAAGAAGAGTTGCTCCTCGAGTGAATTCTACAGCAGGTTGCGGCAAGAAAGATAGCGTGACTCGATCAAAAAGCCTCCCTGATTGAACCAGCAAAGCTGCGTTCCGACAATTCTTTGATCCCTTTTCTCCCCTTGAATCATGCAATATCCACCAAAGCGCGACCCCAGATCAATCAAGTGGCGTTCTCGCTATGCTATGCCCGTCTTTCCCTTTCCTCCACACTCACAGGGCGCCATCCTCCCTTTTCTTTTTTCTCCCTCCAAAAAGCCCCCATTTGAAAATAGTCATCCCCTTCTTACTTTCTTTTTCCCTTCGGCTCCTCTCACAATAGCCTCAGAAAAGCGGCCTGCTCCCAAATGTTGACATGTCTAGGTGGTTGTAAGATTCCAGTTGGATGTGCATTGTCCCAATGAGCAGACTGTCCACTGGCACTGTTGTATGTGAATGAACCTCTTGAAGTACCCAATCACAGAAGATATGTCACGAACTGTTGAGATATTGAGCTCCACTCGTGATACGCCAGGGTGACCGTTGTGTATTTATGTCACCGACTTGTCGGTTGCAGACGCGGTTGGTACACCGCCCATGAATAATAGCTACATGATAGCTATGCTTATCTACTCTAGTTCGTGGCTCAGTTAGTATGCCACCTTAGTTAGTTGAGTTTGGTTTGAGACCCATATATAGGGTTCTTCTATTTCTTTGTACTTGAGTTCTTTTGGCTTACACAACTAAGAAGAGGAAAATTGTTTTCAGCCTCCACCCTTGTGTGTCTTCCCCCATTGTGCAAGCAAGAAAGCTTCAAGCGAGACTTCTTCCTTCTCTCCCACAATCTTGACATGGTATCAGAGCCTTGTTCATGGTAAGGATCTCAAGAAAGCAAGCCAAGCTCGCGGTGTTCTGGTAAGAGGAGCAGTGTTGCTTTCATTTTCTGTTTTGGGAGCAGATCTCTACAGGTAGCACAGCCGGAAAGTGCAGGAGTGCATTGTCTCAGGTTGAGACGCCCTTCGCAGTGAAGCAAGAGGGCAGTATATGCTGCAAGAAGGGCTTTAGCCTTTAGCGACCTTGTTTTTTTGATTTGAGGCCATTTCGGGGCCTGTTTTGGAGGCGGAAGTTTTCTGCACGCACTTAGGAAAAGGCCCAATTTTATGCTGTGCAGCCACTGTTCTACATGTTGGTGAATAGTTACTGTAAAAATTGCATTGTATGCTTGTGCGCAGAGACATTGGGAGTTACAGAATCATCCCTGTTGCCTGTTGATGCAAAATCGTCACTAGGAAGTGACTGTGTGGTCAAATACCACTTTCGCCAGTTTTGCAGATTTTCCCTTGTGAGGGTGAAGCTGTGGTTTTTGCAGTGACAGAATTTTTTGCAGTCTTCTGTAATGGCATCTGATTCTCTTTCACAGATTGTCACTGAAAAGCTTGACAAGAACAACTTCCAAGCATGGAAGTTTCGAATGACGAATTTCCTTATGGGAAAAGGATATTGGGAATTTGTTGCAGGAAATGAAGAAGAACCAGTTCTTCCTTATGTTCCCAATCAACAGCAAATGCATGCATTTAAAGCATGGCATGAGAGAGCCAGGAAAGTTATGTATTGGTTGTCTATCAGCATTTCAGACTCTATGATTGTGCATATTCAGGATGCAAGTACGCCAAAGGAGGCATGGGATACTTTGTCAAAAATGTATAGCACAAATACGCAAGCCAGGAAAATGCAGCTCAAGCAAGAGTTGCACAATGTGCAAAGAGAAAATATGAGCATCAACGACTACCACATGAAGGTGAAGAAGATTGTAGATGCACTTGCTTCCATTGGGTCACTAGTGGAAGATGATGATTTAGTTTCTATGACCTTGAATGGTCTAGGAAAGGATTATGCACAGTTTCGGACATCCATTTCAGTTCGTGAAAGATTTCCTGATTTTGAGAAGCTGATTGCTCTTCTAATTTTTGAGGAGCAAAGAAATGGTGGTGCATCTTCTTTAGGAGGAACTTCAAAAGAAGCTGTCTTCTACTCAAATGCTGGAAGAGGTAGAGGTAGAGGTAGAGGAGGCCGATTTGAAGGCCGTGGTAGAAATCAGAATATGTAGCAAACTCGAGAAAACCAGTCCTATGGAGGAGGACGTGGTAACTCTAGAGGTAGGGGGAGCCAAAGAGGTCGTGGTGGATGGCAAAGAGGCCAAAATGGAAACAGTAATGTTGAATGCTACTATTGTGGTAAAATGGGTCATATGGCTAAAGACTGCTATAAAAAGCAGAATGACATCATGAATGGAAAATTGCAACAAGGAAATTATGCATCTTCTAGTAGACAGGGTGATGACAGAAATGAGCATTTGTTTATGGTGCAGCACATGAACAATTCTATGACAAGTGCAGAAGAAAGCAATGATGTATGGTATGTTGACTCAGGTGCATCAAACCACATGACAGGTCATGCAGAATGGATGGAGGATGCAAGAAAAATGGAAAAACCAGGATTTGTGGAGACCGGTGATGATACTGCACATCCTATTGTGCAGATTGGAAAATTTCCTTTGTCTATGCAGGATGGGAAAAAGAAATACCTCTCCGATGTATTTCATGTTCCAAATATCACCAAGAATCTGGTTTCTATTGGTCAAATGGTTGAGCAGGGCTTGCAGGTCAGATTTAATCCTCATGGATGCTTTGTTGAGGATATGAAAAATAAAGGTTGCTTGATAGCAAAAGGAAAGAAGAAGGACAGAATGTTTACATTGGATGCAGACATGTCTGAATTGAGTGCAGCAATGTTTGCACATGGGACCGGTGTAGTTGCAAATATTGATATCTGGCATAAATGCATTGGTCATGCTAATGTACAGCGACTTAAATCAATGCAGGCCCAAAATATTGTTGCAGGTTTGCCGAAATTCAAGGTTGTAGAAATGCATAAGGTATGTGAAGCCTGTCAGTTTGGAAAACAGGCAAGGAAACCATTTCCTAGACATGTTCAAGAGAGTAAGAAGCCATTGGAATTAATCCACTCTGATGTGTGGACAACTAAAGCTGCATCTCTTGGAGGCTGTCATTATTTTGTCAGTTTTATTGATGACTATAGCAAAAAAGTTTGGGTGTATTTTATGAAAAAGAAAAGTGAAGTTTTTGGGCATTTCAAAACTCTTAAAGCTATGGTTGAAAAAGAAACAGGCTTGCAGATAAAATGCCTAAGGTCAGATGGAGGGGGAGAGTACCTCCCAAATGAGTTTGCAAGGTTCCTGCAGGAGCATGGCATAAAGCAACAATATTCATGCAGTCATACCCCACAACAAAATGGAATTGCAGAAAGAAAAAATAGGCATATTGGAGAGGTATCTCGTGCCATGCTCAATGAAAAAGACTTGCCAGGTTTTTATTGGGCTGAAGCAGTTGCTACATTAGTCTACATAATGAACAGGATTCCCACTGCAGCAATACATGGAATGACTCCAGAGGAGAGGTATACTAGTAGAAAACCATATATTTCTCATTTGAAAATTTTTTGTTGCATTGACTATGTACATGTGCCAGATGAGTTGAGATCCAAGTTGGATCCAAAAGCTGAGAAGTGCATCTTTATTGGTTACTCTCTGCAGCAAAAAGGATATAGATGATATAACCCTTCTACTCGTAAGTTTACAGTGAGCAGAGATGTTGTTTTTGATGAGATGAGTAGCTGGTATAAACCAGTAAATGTGATTGATGATGTAGATGCACAAAATGGTAATGCTGCACAGAATTCACAGCAGCAGTCACAAAATATTAGTGGACCTGGAGCGTCCTTTAGCAGTGGTTCACATTCTTCGCCGTGGACAGGCAGATTGAGATCAGGAGAATCTTCTCAAAGCAATGCAGATAGTGGTATGCAGGTATCACGAAAAGGAAAAGAGAAGGTTTATCAGTCCATGTTTGATGTGAATGAAGGTCACTCTTATGTGGATGGTGAATCTGTTAGATATGATCAATGCCCCACCCTCATTAGGTGCTACCAATGATCCATGGTGCTCAAAGTTGTAAGGCCCCCATTATGAGGAGAAGCCAAATCTGAGCCTAGACATTGGTTGAGTCCTGACTTGTATATGAGATGAGGTCTATGTGACCGGATGGCAAAAAGGTGACTGTTGTGGGTCTAATCTTTGGGTTAGACGGAGTGGTTAAGCTGGTAGCAACTCGAGGCACATTGCATTGAGTTGCGTGGTAAGGGAGTTAAAAGGGGCCCCTATTGTGGGGTCCGGGGGCTGCGGAAGCGACCCCTGGCTGGGGGGTCCCAGGGGGGCCAGCGGCCCCCCTGGCAGGGGTCCGGGGGCAGCGCCCCCGGCCCAATGGTAAAGGGAATATTCCCTGGCCGACTAGTGGAGGCTCATATGGTAGGTCGGTCAGCACGCCGACCTAACGACCTTCGCGGGCTATAAAAGCTAAACCTCTTCGCAGCCATCTGACACTGATCTTTCACCCAGTCAGAGTTGTTGTTCCAGCTAGCCTTAAGCTCTTCACCTATCTTCTGTCTAGATCGCCATCTAAGCTTCACACAGTGGAAGCGCACGGGTGGACAGAGCCATCTTTGTATCAGTTGTTTGGAGTTAAAGAATTTACTGATTCTCCTCTTATCTGTTGTGTACTCTCTATCTCTTTCTCAGATTCTGTTCGCTGCGCCGTGTAATATTTTACAGAATCCAGTGGCTCAGAATAGAGCATTGATGATGAGTTGGGTATTCCTTCTATTGTTACACCTGGAGTAAGGAAGACCAGGGATGTTTTGAGAGCACCTGGGAGTGAACCTACTTTGCGCAGGTCTACGAGAGCTAGGTATCCTGTGGATAGGCTGAAATATGATGGATTTACAGCCATTCACTATGCATATATGGTCAAAGTGATACAGGAACCAGAACCCACATCTTTTGAGAAAGCCATGGGAAAAGAAAAATGGGAGAAAGCCATGGATGAAGAAATGGATGCCTTGGAAGCAAATGCTACATGGGAGTTAGTACCTTTGCCTAAAGGTAAGAATGCAATTGGCTGTAAGTGGGTTTATAAGGTGAAGCACAATGCAGATGGTTCTGTGAACAGATACAAGGTAAGATTAGTAGTCAAGGGGTATGCACAAACATATGGCATTGACTATGAAGAAACATTCAGTCTGGTTGCAAGGATGGCAACCGTAAGAGCAGTCATTGCTATGGCTGCATCAAAGGGATGGTCTTTACATCAGATGGATGTAAAGAATGCCTTCTTGCATGGTGATTTGCAAGAAGAGGTCTATATGGAGCAGCCACCACGTTATGTGCATGCTGTTCATCCTGAGTTTGTTTGCAGGTTGAAGAAAGCCTTGTATGGCTTGAAGCAAGCACCTAGAGCATGGTCTGACAAGATAGGACAGTATCTTGTCACTATTGGCTTTCAGATTTCCAAGGCAGATTTCTCACTTTATGTGAGAAAAACAGAGAAAGGTATTATGCTACTTGTCATTTATGTTGATGATTTGATTATGACAGGTGACAGTGATGAAGATATCCTTCATGTGAAAATGCTATTGAAGCAGAAGTTTGAGATGAAGGATTTGGGAGAGCTGCGTTATTTCTTGGGCATTGAGGCGATTAGATCACCAAGTGGGATTCAGCTCTTGCAGAGGCGGTATGGATTGGACATGCTGTCCAAATATGGGATGACAGGCTGTAAGCCTATTTCAGTTCCTTTGGAGCAGAATGTGAAGCTGAGCACAGATGCAGGTGAGCTTCTAGAAGACCCTACTATGTACAGACGCATAGCAGGAAGTTTGATTTATATGACTATTACCAGGCCAGATTTGAGCTATGTTGTTGGATTGGTAAGTCAGTTTATGCAGGCTCCAAGGAAACCACATTTGGATGCGGCTAGACGCATACTCAGGTATGTGAAGTCCACATTGCAGTATGGACTATTTTATGAGACTGGGGTTCAGATACAGTTGCATGGATACACTGATGCTAATTGGGCTGGTAGTATTTCTGATAGACGATCTACCAGTGGATATGTGTTCTCTTTTGGGAGTGCTGCAGTCACTTGGAGCAGCAAGAAACAGCCTACAGTTGCCTTGTCGAGCACAGAGGCTGAGTACAGGGGTGCAGCAATGGCTGCATGTGAGGTAGCTTGGTTGCATAAGCTACTTTATGATATGCATTAGTCTACAGATGGACCAGTTGTCATTTATTGTGACAACATGAGTAGTATACACTTGGCAAATAACCCAGTCTATCATGCTAGAACAAAGCACATTGAGGTGCATTATCACTATGTGCGAGAGAGGGTTTTACTAGGTCTTATTGATCTAGTTTATGTCAGCACAGAGGATCAGGTAGCTGACATATTCACGAAGGCATTGGGCGCAGAGAAGCTGCGTAAGTTCAGAGACCTGCTTGGTGTGCAGGAATTGGGATTGAGCTCGAGGGGGAGTGTTGAGATATCGAGCTCCACTCGTGATACGCCAGGGTGACCGTTGTGTATTTATGTCACCGACTTGTCAGTTGCAGACGCGGTTGGTACACTGCCCATGAATAATAGCTACATGATAGCTATCCTTATCTACTCTAGTTCGTGGCTCAGTTAGTATGCCACCTTAGTTAGTTGAGTTTGGTTTGAGACCCATATATAGGGTTCTTCTATTTCTTTGTACTTGAGTTCTTTTGGCTTACACAACTAAGAAGAGGAAAACTGTTTTCAGCCTCCACCCTTGTGTGTCTTCCCCCATTGTGCAAGCAAGAAAGCTTCAAGCGAGACTCCTTCCTTCTCTCCCACAATCTTGACACGAACTGCCAGTCTTCTAGTTTGTTTTCGAAGTATCGCATTTAGCGGACTTTTGACATTGTTGTATTCAGCAACCCTGACCTTGAGATCATCTTCGAGCTTTGTAACATTGTCCTGTATTGTATCAACAATCTCCCTTAATGGGTTCATTAGAGTGTTTATGTTTGATCCCATGTATCCAAATCCCAAATGTATGAATCCACCAAGGGTTTCTTATAGCCTAGCTTCATTAGTGGTGTCATCCAACTAAAAGAATCCTTGAAGAGCTTCAACATCTGAAGTAATCAGGTTAATGATACGACCAAAAGCAAATTTCCTCTTTCCCTCATGAGTCAACCGCAATGTTTTACGGAATACAGCAGCAATCATAGAAGATCTAATGCAGAAGCCAACATGCATGACATTCTGAAAATATTGAGCTTCACAAAGAACTCCACCATCCACACCTACGAATATCAAAGCACCATATACATAACCAATCTCAGAATCTGTGCTAGTCTCAGCCACATCTCCCAAAGCTCCTGTGAACTGTTGATCAAAACCTCCTCGTCTAGGTTGACTGACCACTTAGCAAAACATGCCAACTAGAGCATTATTGATAAGTTCCTCTTGCTCCAAACCCTCTTCCATGCAGAACAAAAGTATAAACACAACAACTAGATATGTACAAAGTATCAAATCCCATACACACAACTTTGGGTGAATTTCACACCTTGAATGCACAGCAATACGACATCGGGCCTTTATTAACTTTGAAGGTTGAGAAAGAGGCACGATTCTATTTCTCTTCAGCACATGACCAAATCCAGCCTTCACACCTTCGAATATCTTTGAGTAAGTCATTCTAATATCGGCCCTGTCACAAATAGATTGTGCATCCACAGTTGAGAACTCATTTGACACATCTTTTAATATGTATTCAATCACCTTTTCCTTCACAGCCTTAAACTTAGGATTGCTCAAAGTGTTTTCCAATGTACTTGACTTTAGCAATCTACTAATACACGATCCAACCTCACCCTCACCTAGGTTCTCTTTCTGAGCTACCTTATATGCTTTGATATGTCACTTCCAGTGGCTGCTATTCACAATTAACTCATTGATTGGCTTATTCTTTTGTTTGCGCTCCTGTGTTAGCTTGCTATTGATCTTTCTCAAGTTGTCCAATTGTGCCTTTACCTCCTCATATGAGATACCAATGTCATGGATAGTGTCTTGCATTAAAATAATTTGATTTTTTTGTTGAATTATAGTGTCATTCAGTTGTACCACATGTCCTATGAGCTATTGTATATGAAGTTGAAGTGCAACGATCACATCATGGCAATTTTTTATGGTTGCTTGGCAAGTTGTGAATACTTTGAATGCCTGATCATTGAGCTGCCTAGTATAATCGAGTAACCCATTTTCACCCTTGCACATATACTTCAACAAATTTATGATTCTTGAGAAAGTTGGAGGTCTATTGTTTAAGGGGTCAAATGGGTAGATTCCCCCATCAACCCACAAATCCACATGTTTCAATCCCATTTTCCTATAACTCTGCAAAACCTGAGGGTTGACACTGGTATGATGGGTTCTTTTGAATAATGGGGCATATTCAATATCTACCTCAATATGCTACTCCTTCTTTCATGTATTCATTTTACTATTAATAGAAATGGGGAGCCTACTTGGTTGTCACAAGAGGTAGAGTGGAGATGCACACAAAGGTGCCAAGGGAAAGGAGGGTGTAAGTAATTCACTTTGTTAATGAAGGTTGCATAAACACAGAGAAGAGGTCACAATAGAGCCATGAGAGTATAGATATGGAGGGAAATAGCTCAAAGCGTAGGGATGTCCAAGACTTTTTGTATTTTAGATATTTCTATTTTACCTCCAAAAACATTTTCAAAAAACAAGAAATTTGAGCAGTTGGTTTGTTTTTTGACCAAAAGCTAGAATATAAAAAATCCCCAAAATATCATAAAAGGAACTTTCGAAACTTCATTTTCCTTGTTCTCAATTTAAAAATCAATTACCTCCTATCTACTAATCATTTTGCATTGAAAAGAAGCACCACACTCTCGTAACTAACTCCTTTTTAAATATAAAATTTGGTTGAAAAATACTTCTTGAATGAGGAGAGAGAAGGAATCTGGGTATATCTTTGTAGATAATACAACAAAGGTAAAACGAGATTGCGAAAGTGGAGAGAGAAGAGGATTATTTTACTATCCTTCTCTCCTCTTTTCCTTGTTTTAAGGAGGAGAGAGGGGGGGTAAAAGGCCCATTTGTGAGTTCATTTTTTTTCTAATGCCGATCCTGAGGATCAAACACTCAGCTTTGTGACCTCGTCCGATTTTGAAAACCAGACGCTCAGACCACTGTGTTCGAACTTGGCAATCAGACATACTCAAATCGGACCAACCTATCCTCTTCGACTGGACATACCCTATCCGATTTTGAAAGTTAAAAATACCATAATCGGACACGAAAATCAACCATTCAAAATTTGATAGCTACAATCAGACACATCAGAATTTTACTTTAACACATTTTGATCAGCCTCGATAGGAGAAAAGAGCCATAGGCGAAGGAAGAAGAGGATGGAGGCCAAGATCACGCTTAAAACGAAGGGTGCTATAACATTGCCCACAAGAAAGAAAGTCACCAATGTAGAGGTAGAGAAATCCACCCCAAGGATTGCTGAGAAGGGGAGTGTTAGGGTGGGGGAGTACCCCAACCCAACATGCCAACTCGAAGTCATAGAGAAGGTCAAGGAGTGTGTGAAAGTGGCCCAAGAGCATCTTAAGGGAATTGAGACTATCTTGGAGGACACGATTGATGATCTCTCAAGCGTAAGTACACCAACTTTGCCTCCATGATCAAAGTCAAAAGACATGTCTACACTACATATAGTGCCGCTTAGATGAAGTTTAAATGCTACAGGCCAACAAACTAGTCAAGGCCATTGGCCAAGGAGCACTAGACTAGAAGAAAAGAGAGCAACTAGAAATCTTCTTACAATGCTAGTGACCACCCTAGTGACTCTAAGCTTAGGAGATCTAGTTAGGCAACATCCGATGCTATGGCAAGAACTGAAGTCATCGGTTGAAGGGCCAATGAAGTAAGGGACACCTAATCTACACGATCATGACACAGTAACTCACATATCCAATCTAATGCTGCACTTGGTGCCCAAGTCCTTATAGATTAATGCTTTTTCGGAGGTCACAGAGATGTAGGAAGTCCTTGTGGTCCTAGCATTAGGAGATGCATCATGGACATAGGGATAGGAGTCATTGTGCTTAGCCATGGAGTACTCTAGGCTTGGGTAACCCACTTGTTGAGAATGCTAGGTTTAATGTTAAACTAGCTAATTGAATGAAATTTAGGCTATTCAGAGTGTTGAAGAATTGGCCATTGAAGATCTCAAGAGTCAAATTTTATGTGAACTTCATTGTCATGAAGGAAGTGGATTACTACATCTTGTTAGGCAGACCCTAGATACGCAACACACAAGTCATAGAAGACTGGGTCAATAGTCTAACCTAGGCAACCAAATAGAAGTGGTAAGGGTAGAGATGGAGACTTGGAAGACCCCACTAGTCAACTTGGATATCATCTCTACCATGATGAAGGATGACACACAGATTAGGAAATCTTACGGATTGCTGACCAAATATATCCCTTGTCGCAAAGATGAGCGAGATTGGGTGCATGTGCTTTCCATGATAGATCTGCCATTCTCAGAAAATGAGGAGTATGAGCAAGCTGCTAAGATAACTGATTAGCCCAGAGACGCACCATCAGTGCCAGTCTACAAGATGGCCAAAATCTTGCATAGGAAACCCAACCCTATCAAGATATGAGTGGACTATATCACAATGATTAAAGATAAATATGAGAAAGTGGTGGCACCTGCCTACTTACACATATCAATGACTTCCAAGAAGACACACATCTTTGGCACACTCATTGAGGATGGAGCTGGCTATAACATTCTTATACACGATCATTGAACCCTTATTGGTCAACCTCAACTACAGTGCCTTCTACCAACACTAAATCATATCCATTTAGAGGATAGTCCTACTCACTGTTGGGAAAGTGTAAAATAGCAGTCTCTATCGAGACTAAAAGCCTACCTATGATCTTCTATGTGATGCCTAACACTAAGACCACTGGTAAGGAATGACTGCTAGGAAACATTTTCAAGAAACAAGCACACTGCAATGTAGACTATAGTTCATAGTGCATTCACCTTGCCATTGGCAATGTTCGAATAGTAATGACTTTTAGGAATGGTAGCATAGCTCCATCAAAGCCTGTGATGCCATCGATGGAGGAACCTAATGGAATGTCTAAGAGGGGAGTTATAACTTGACCCATCCTGCGAAGACAAGTTGGCTGCAGAGCTTAAAGCAGACACATCCAAGACCATTGAGCAGGAGATCAAATGGGTGCCCAAAGGATAACTGCAGCCGCCCAAAAGCCAACCCTCACGAACCCATGACCACAGAATATCATGCGTCCTAGGCCTAAAAGGAAAAGATGGCACTATCGGAGTAGACAAACAATCAAGCTACGATGGGTACTCAAAGACCTTTTGCACGCTCAAGGCTACTACGAAGGCAAAAACTAAATTTGGTTGCCCATGTCCAGGAATGATACATGTGCTTCTTAATCCAAGCCCTCTAGCCCATCTCCACAAAGTAGTGAGCCAACTAGAGATGATAAATCCATTGCCCCAAAAAGTACAAAATCCATAGAATCTCAGAGAGTCTATCAACCAAAGCCGCAACCAGTCGAGACCTAGATCAACTCAACCTAATGCTTCCAGTGTCCCAATTGATCCATAGGTTGAGTGCAGTACATCAACTGAGCCATAGGTCCAATTTATCACAGAAGAGACTAAGAGACTCACCGTTGAAAAGCCCAAAAGACATGTATTAGTAGTTGAGCTATCTAGCAACCTCCCAGAATAGACCTTAAATCCTCATGTAAGCGTAAATCTATTCTTACCATGGCCATTGACCTAGCCACAAATACGGGGGATGATTTATTCACTTGCATCACATGGTTGGACACCACATTCACCATGCTAGCTAGGAACAATGAATGGCTAGACTTTGGCCTCCTTGATAAGACATTAGCAATGGAAGTGCACTCCTTGCCATGCACTTGGGAGAACTATGAATTCATGTTCATCAAGTTTCCTGATGTAGCCAATAAATTGACTAACAATGAGATTTCTCAAGAGAAAACTTGCACACAATGCCTGATCCCATCATAGCACATGAGAAAAGTCACTCCAACAAGTCAAGAGCTAGAAGAGCTGACAAAGCTAGCAGACTATGACTCCTCCTTGTTAAGGAAATGGTATGCTCTCTAACTTCAATGGGAGAAAGAGGGCTACCAAATCATGACCAACGTTGAGCAAAAAATTGGCATTAAAAACTTGGGGTAGTATGATCCCACTTATGTAACTCCAATCTCCTATAGGGTGTTGACCACCATTCATAATCGACCCCTAGAAGAGCACCTCTTGATCCACCCTGATTTAGATCACATTTTGACTAAGGAGGAGTTGCACATTGCCAGTTGAATAGACTCCTGTGACTTCCTCATGGATGTTCTCACCTACATCACTCAAGTAGACATTTTCCCCTTCGACATGGACTACTATGCTGATATGAATACGTTTGAACTTCTATAATTGGCTCATGAAAAAGTAAAACACTATGAGCATGCGCTATTGAATGCCCTTGACCTCTCAAACCTTAATCCTAGGAAAGATTCTTCTCATCTCCGACTGGGAGGTGGAAAGGTGAATCAAACATGTAAGGGGAATGAAACATGCAAAAGGAAAACCTCAATCAATGTTCAAAAGCGGAAAAGGGTGGATGAAAATCAACTTGTGATTAAGGAAAAGCATCAAATTTTTTTGGAAATTGATAGAACTGCTTAAAGGAAAAGTCTATTTCTATACTTAAGCATTTCAATTGCCCATAAGCACATAATCTTTCCGAAAATAATTATTTTAAGATAACTAATCATGAGCATTCCTTCATGCAGGCACCTACAATGGTAAGACATGAGAAAACCAGCAAGTTGCCATTCTCGGATGAGGAGCAGGTCAAGTACGACCTCTCAATGGAAACAAGGGCCTATAGTCACTTCAAATTCAGGCACATCATGAATTTGAAAGACATCGTAATGGAAGAGCCAACCATCAAGCAACTTGTGAAGCAGTGTTAGCTGTAGAAGTTCATGGAGAAGGTGGGCCAAGTCTTCAAGAATGAGAAGTGCATGGAATTCCTTCGAACCTTCAATAAGAACTATGACACCGTCATGGTATCTCTAGAGAATGAAACCCACCAAGTAGAAATGGATCTGAGCCTTGAGTTGCTACAAAAAGCACTAGGCTTATCCAACAAGTGGAAAGACGGCCAAAAAGGGATGTGTACGACATGTTGGGAATGGACAAAGTGATAGTCCACACCAACAACGGCATGGGCCTAGCTAACATCTCTAGCCTGGAAGTCCAAATGAAGGCCAAAATGGTGCATGCCCTATTTTCTAGCCAAAGGTACAATGCATTGATGAACAGAATTAACGTGCCAATGTTTGAGAGCATCACTGCCAAGTCCTTCGACGAGGTGAACCTAAATGGCTTTGTGAGAAAGACGATAGAAATACCCACAAAGGTATTAGCCACCAACGGAAGACCCATGGTGGGGGGAGAGTCCTTGGCCTCCAAAGCTAGGAAGTCATCGCTATCAAAGGCCTCTACCATTGGCTTCAAAAGGGTCTTAATAGCTATCATAAGAGAGGCACTGGAGAAAGTAGAAGAGGATGAGGCAGTCAGTAAGGCACCAAATAGGTCCCCTCCATGCCAAGGATAGTAGGAGAACTCTAGTGAAAGGATTGTGAGTGAGGAAGGAGAGCAAGAAGCACAAGCTGGCCAAGGAAGGGCCAAGAAATTAAAGAAAGAGACTCTACAAAAGAAGCCCAAAGATGAGAGTTGGAAGAAAGAGATAGCAAACCTACATGGAGCCCAAAGTAAGTCCAAAAGTAAAAAAGAATGAAGAAAGAGAAAAGAAAGGGGTGAGGCAAAGAGAAAAAAAGAGGAATCCAAGAAAGCTGAGGAGGAGAGAAAGAGAAAAGATGAGGAAGAAGACCTGGAGCTCAAGAAGAAAGAGGAAGAAGACATAGCCCTAACCATCTGCCTCTCACTAGAGTAACCTTCAAGGAAAGAAGAGCTAGCTTCCATGAGTTCACCTAGGCACGAAGGTCCAAGCACCAGCTCCAAAGCACCCAAAAGCCTCCCACCCCGAGTAACCTAGGGTAAGGGAAATGGTCTCATCAACCCCATCCCACCCAACTTACTGTCCACCACCCTAGTCACTACACCCATCCAAGACTCCTCTACCATGGTGGATGCCAACAATATTCTGGTCTGGGTGCAGTTGTTGGTCAATAAAGAGGCAAGCAATTCAAGGTGCAAGTGAAAGAACCGCTATGATAGGAGCAAAAAGATAGGTAGTTATGTATGTGGAATCTAGAGAGGACTCCAAAAGTTAGGAGATAGAAACATCTACAACCATTGGTCCCATTGCATTGCGGTTATCTACAAACTATGATGACTACATGTAGGCACTCTTGTCAGTTGGAGCAGGCAAAGAAAGACAAGAAAATAGCCATATCTGAGCTCAAGGACAATGGTAGTGTTGTATACAGACCTGTAAAAGGAAAATGAAAAGATCTTAAATGTCGTGAAGCAGCTAACATTGGTAGAAGAAGAGAGAAGTCGACGGCACCAAAAGAATATAGAAAATCTAGAACAAAGGATAGCTTGAGATCTTGGAGAGCAACAATGCTTGGAAAGAGAGAGGAACAAGAGAGGAGGCTAAGGGTGTTAGCCTCCAGGCACAACAAAAGCCTAGAAGAAACGAAGGAAGAAGCAAATAAATGGGTGAACAGGAGCGAAGAAAAAGTGAGCAACTTAGCACATCGCCTAGCCCTTGCAGAAGGCGATAGAGTGTTAGGAGAGAGTAGGGTAGAGGCCACACATGTGACTTTAGAAGCTTGACAACGTGCATTCCTCCACATTCTCTTAGATACCACACAATTTGAGAAAGAGGAGGCCGTTGAGTCATCAAGGAAAAAGCAAGAGATCACCCGCAGGGCTCTAAGACATGGGCTACACGTCCAACCACAAATTGCAGGGCCCAAAGAAGTAGAGCCACCAGAGCACAATAGGGAAAAGAGGAAAAGACCGACTAAAGATATAGGGCTATTTTTGAAAGGGGCCAACAAGCAGCAGCTCCTTAGTGGAAGGTTTTTGAGACAAGACCCTGCTTCACAAGAATGCCACCTCCCACCACTCTTTTTTATCTCAATGCCAAAAGAGATCTATGAAATGGCTAGATCAATGATGGGAAAAATGAAAAATGCACGTAGGTCACAGTTATTACACCTAAGGGTCCTCAAGTTAGAAACATATGGTGGCTTCGGTTGGCCTCCCTAACCCCCTAGCCCATTTTGATTCCCCACTTCATGCCGCTTAGGGTACCTCAAGGGTAGGAATTCTAGACCTGTCTCCCTAAGCCACACACCGCACCTTCAATGATACACAAAATTGTCAAGAATCGTGTGACAGGGGGATTTCCTTGAGCTGCTGTGCCAAACACACATTGTATACACAAGAGGAAGCTCACTCAATAACAAAAGAAGAGAGATGGAGGCCAAAACGTTTTCTTGTTGATTTTTCTTCTTCTTCATGCACACTATACAATGTACACAAAGTATAGATAAGATACAACATAAAGGAAAGTCGTCTTCTAAGTCAAATAGTGCATAACCAACTACACTAATCGATTGGCATTATATCTTTGCCAGCTATAGGTAGGTGTAACAAACTAAATATAATGAGTGATAAATCAGTGGCCAAGTATCATAATGACCACCAATGTGCTAAGTGTAGATGTGCGGACTCACCTAGCCAGGCGGTCCATCATCAATATCCGCACATGTTGAGCTTGCCATCTCAACACTCCCCCTCAAGCTCAATTCTATCTCTGCAACTCCAAGTAAGCTTCGAAACTTTTGAAGCTTCTCTGCACCCAATGCCTTTGTGAAAATGTTAGCTCTCTGATCCTGTGTGCTGACATATACCAAGCCAATCTCTCCTACAAGTACCGTTTCTCTCACAAAGTGGTAATGCACCTCAATGTGTTTTTTCCTAGCATGGAACACTGGATTCCTAGCTAACTGTATGCTGCTCATGTTGTCACAATGAATGACAACTAGACCATCTCCCTGTACATCCAAATCACCTAATAACTTTTATAGCCATACCATCTCACATGCTGCCATAGCAGCAGCACCTCTATACTCAGTCTCTGTACTCAATAAAGCAACAATAGGTTGCTTTTTGCTACTCCATGTAACTGCTGCACTACCAAGGGAAAACATGAATCCACTTGTAGATCTTCTATCTGACATGCTACTAGCCCAATTTGCATCTGTGTATCTAGAGACCTGTACGTTCTTACCTGCCCCATAAAAAATTCCATAATGTAAAGTGGACTTCACATACCTCAATATATATCTAACTGCATCCAAATGAGGCTTTCTAGGCATCTGCATAAACTAATTTACAAGGCCAACAACATAGCTCAAGTTTGGCCTTGTGATAGTCATGTAAATCAAACTCCCTACTATCCTCTTGAACATAGTAGGGTCTTCTATCCCATCCCCAACGTCAGTACTCAACTTCACATTTTGCTCCAATGGTATTGAAAGAGGCTTACATGCTGTCATACCATACTTGGATAACATATCTAATCCATACTGCCTTTGGGATAGCTATATACCATCATCACATCTGATCACCTCAATACCAAGAAATTATCTCAGTTCACCCAAATCTTTCATCTCAAACTTCTTCTTCAAGAAGTTCTTAGCTTCAGCAATCCCATTATCACTATCACCTGTAATAATCAAGTCATCCACATAGATAACTATGATGAACAAACCTATATCTCCCTTTCTCACATAAAGTGAGTGATCAGTATTAAAAATACAAAATCCAATATTGACAAGATACTCTCCAATCTTGTCAGACTATACTCTAGGTGCTTGCTTCAGCCCATAGAGCACCTTCTTTAACCTGCATACATATGTGAGATGCTCTAAATTCTCATAACCTGCTGACTGCTCCATATACACTTCTTCTTGCAATTCACCATGCAAGAAGGCATTCTTAACATCCATTTGCTACAAAATCCAACCTTTGGCTGCTGCCAAGGCAATCACACACCTAACAGTTTCCATCCTAGCAACTGGACTAAATGTCTCTTCATAATCTATGCCATATGTTTGAGCATAGCCTTTTGCAACTAGCCTAGTCTTATACCTACTAACTGAACTATATGCATTATGCTTGACTTTGTAAACCCACTTACAGCCAATAGCTTTCTTACCATTAGGTAAGGATACCAAATCCCAAGTCTTATTGGCTTCTAATGTAGCCATCTTCTCATCCATTATTGCATCCCAATGAGCATGACCAACAACATCCTCAAAACAAGTGGGCTCAACATCCTCAACTAGTTTCACCATATAAGTATAATTGTAAGGTGAATAATCTTCAAAGTCAAATATTTTAATAGGGTATCTAACCCTGCTAGATCTACGTACCACTTGATCACTCAATGGAGCCTTTACATTATTATGAGCTCTCTGTACACCTGGTGTCCTGAGACTGAAGGAATACCAGGCTCATCATCCAAACTCTTAGGACCACTAGAATCTCCATCAAATCCCAAATGACCGGTAGATGCATCATTACCATCCAGCACTTTCTTCTTTCCTTTTTCCTTCCCTGCAACACTTATAGATCCACCTGAAGATGTGGGGCTACTCCTTAGTCTCCCAAACCAAAGGCTCACTATAGGTATAGTACCAAATGATGTTTTTGGTCCAATAAGATTGTGATTCTTGTTTTTCTTTCTGCACATAGCTATCTTGATCATTATCATAATCTAATACATCACCATCAGGTGCATACCAGCTGCCCATCTCAACAAAGATAACATCCATGCTCACTCTGAACTCACTTATGACAGGGTTATAACAGTGATACCCTTTTTTCTCTAAAGAGTATCTAATAAAAATACATTTTTATTCCTTTGGATCAAGCTTCTTCCATAGCTCATCTAGCACATGAACATATGAAACACATCCAAATACCTTCAAGTGCAATACATCGAGCTTCTTGCTAGTAAAGCATTCTTCAGGAGTCATCCCATGAACTACAGTTGTGGGAGTTCTGTTCATAATGTAGACAGCAGTATGGACAGCCTCAAACCAAAAATGTTTAGGCATATTCTTTTCAGCCATTAATGCCCGTGCAACTTTTGTAATATGCCTATTTTTTCTTTCTCCAATCCCATTTTGCTATGGGGTATACCTGCAAGTAAATTACCTCTTTATTCCATGAGTCCTCAAGAAGGCCGTCAACTCATTAGAGAGGTACTCTCCCCCTCCATCTAATATCAAGCACTTCACTTTTAAGTATTGGAGGGGAGCTTTGAGCTCTACCCCGAGACCTACGGACCACTTATTGCTCAAGTGTTTCGAACCGAGCGGCCATGGCTACCTCTCACATAGCCAACGCGCAATGCCTACCTTACAGGTGTAGTGAGCTTACCTTGATGCTCGATAGAGTGCCCTCCTCTTTCTTGCATGTTGGTAGCTCCATGATCCTTGAGGCAAGATCAAGCAACCTCAATCCCTCTCCCATGAGCTTCATCCTCCATAGCCACGCGTGAGACAAGAGAAGAGAATAGAGGAGGAGAAGATGAAGAGAGAATATGGAGAGCTTCTTCTCCAAGATCCCTCACTCTCACACAATCACTCCCTCACTTCCTCACACTCTCTCAATCCCTCTCTCAATCACAAGCAAGAAGGCAAGAAACAAGAGAAGAAGAAAAAGAAGCTTTTGCCACACACAAGAATGAGCTTCCCATTCACTTTCCAACTTTATATACATGCCCTAGTTTCCATGGGCGGTCATCCCCCTTTTTTACATGGCCGGCCATTAGCCTAGGTCCATTTCCTCATTTCCCACCATTCTAGTCTATCATATCCCCAACTAATGCATACAATTTGCACAGGAGTGAGCCTGTCACTCTTTTACAAGGTTTTGGAAGTGTTTTCGCACTTAATGGTGCGCTTTTTATTCTTTTACTCTCCTTGGGCAACTCCAAGACTTCTTGAGGATCGTGCCCGTGCATTTAATTTTTTCCCGGGTCTAGTTGCCATTTAAGGTGCCTTTTCTTTTTCTCTTTTTCCATTTCTTGCTCCTCTGTGCTGTGGTAAACATTACCCCCCTCCTAGCCAAGTGCCAGTCCCATGGCACTATGGTGGGAAGTAGTGGAATAGATGGTCCTATTGCTAGGTGGAACTGGTGGGGAGATGACACTGATGCTTGTGAATGAGAGGTGATGGATTTTGATGGCGATGACTAGTAGAGATTTTGGCGTGCTTTAGGCTTCATGAAGATTCTCGGCATCCTTCACACTGTTCTGGTGCCCCTATGGAGCCGGTCGTCTTTTGAGTATCCGAAATGCTTGAAGCAATAAGCAATCCCTTAGGAGGATGGTATTGGAGGGATTTATTCTGGAGAAACCCCCCAAACACTGGTTGCCTTGAAAAGCCGTGGTCCTGGGTTGAAAACCCCTGGCGGTGAGTAGAGGATCTTCAGTTTTGAGTTGAAAGTCTTCAAGCTTGTGGTATCAATAAGCAATCCGTAGATCTTGAGGCGGTGGGCATGGATCATCAGACGATGAGGTTCCAAGATCTATGCCAATGACAGCTCCATCACTGGGTTTTCCTTTTGCTTGACTTGGTTCAGTCATGGCGGCCATTAGTAGGCGGATGATTGGCAACATGAAATCTGTTGAGCCATTTAAACCTTCGCAGCGAAGCACCTAAAGTTGCGGTAATGTGGTCATTTTCGACTCCTGGAAAAATTCCTTATCATTGGAGGATGTAGTAGATGATGTCCTTCAACCAAGCAGCCTGTTCTTGAAACATGAACATAACCTGCAAGAAAAGTGGTGCACTTCCTAGGGGGTGTGTCTGTCTCACTGTGTAGTGCATGGTGCCGGTGCCAGTGGAACTAGGAGATGGGTCTAACCTTGGGCAAGCCCTTGGTAATGTCCCACACTTGAGGACCCAGTTCGTGCGGCATTGGAGGTGCGGTGCAAAACTTAGGGTGACAGGTCTAAAAAGTCCTACCCTTGATGTGCCCTAAGTGTAAAGTGCGGGAGGGGCTAGAGAGGACTCTAGATGCAGTGAGGGTGGTGCACCATAATAGTGAAGGAAGACTGCAAGCACTTTTTCTTTTTCTTTTTCTTCCTTTTTTTTTTTGAATGAGAGTACATTGGGCAAGGTATGGGGCACCTATTTAGTCACGGGGCGGTCGCAAGTATTGTGATAAAAATGTGTGACTTTGTAGGTATTCTTTAATACTGGCTTTAGCTCTCAGAGGAGTGGTGGACAAGAAGGGGCGATTACACCTTGCAAAATGGGTGTCACTCATATTATCTAAGAGCTCTAAGCAGAAGGCAAGGAGGAGAGTAGCGCACATCTTCAACCTAGTCATGGCTCTGCTATCTATTCCTAGGTTAATATCAAAAAAGAGTGGGGGGAGATGGGCTTCCTTTGCTGCAGGTTTTTGGAGTAGCAGGAATTTGAGAAGTCGCAGGTAATTACAAGTAGTTAAGAATGCTGGATTAGGGCAGGAAGAGAAATCTATAAGAAAATGATTTATGGAGGAAAGTATATCTTCTACCCTAAATACTAAGCACTCCTCCGACCTTCTAGCATTTACATTATAGATTTTTGGGAAGTCATAATCCCCATGTAAATCTCTATCGTAGTCCACTCCATGCCTACGGGGGTAGGGCATGTAGATGAGGTCGTTACGCTCTTCGGGGAGGGAGCTACAAAATGCGGTCCAGGCATCAAAATTGGTGTCCCAAATCCTCCTTCGCCATTTTGGCTGTGCCTCTAGCCTTGGACGGATTTGGGAACCAGATTGACCTTGTCTTCCCAGTGCTCTCATGGCTCTTGTCTCCACCTAGTCATTATCATGCTTCTTTCTTCCATCCATCTATTTGTGAGTTTGTTAGCCAGATCTTTGATCTTGGCTACGACTCCTAAAGGCAAGGCCCGATCCAGGGAGCGTGGAAAAGCAAATGAAAGTTCGAACGGCCTCTTATGTAGCTCTCGGTGGCGCCAGATGACCAACTCCCGGGGCCAGTCTACCGGATGTGTATCATTCCTCACTGGCATGGGCTCCTCAGGGAGTTGTTGTGGAAGTGTGTGTGCTCGGCGTTGGGCCACCTCAGCTAACTCTTGCCTCCATCTCCTTGCTGCAACTATGTGTTTAGGTAGTTCGGCATCGACAGGTTCCTCCTGTGGGATCTCGGGTTGAGGCGGACTCGGCATTCTTTGTGGCTCTTCGTCATCATCTTGCTCGAAGTCTGGGCCCTCTTCAACATTTCGCTCAACCACAGGAGGAATGACTGGTGGTGGTGGCAGTGGCTACTCCTGCTCCTGAAATCCTAACTCCTTGAGCTCCGCAGTGGAAAGGCCCGTACAACGCAGGTAGTAGAATTGTTGCTCTTTAGTTATTCCTGTACTTGTTGGAAGCTCCCACTCTTGAAGACCGTATCTTAGAGCCCGGGTGCTTAGCTCCAACTTTCTTTTTACCTATTCCACTGTATCATTGCCCTCGGCTTGCGTCACATGGAGCACCGTGTTGAGAAAGGCCTGTCACTGGGTCTTAGTGGTTATCTTTGCAGCCTCAACCCTAGCTTCGCTTACTATTCTTTCACATTCTGCCAATGCCAGGTGTTCAGTTAAGTCCCTTACCCTTTCAAAGTTTTTCATTTCCCACTCCATGGCTCTCTCCTCCATGGCTCTCTCCTCCATCCTTTGCCTTTGTTGCTGCTCATTTGATAAAAACCATAACTGGTTTCTTTCTCTTAGTTTCGGAGCGAGCTGTTCTTCAGCGATCCCTCTTACTTGATCGACAATGCTGAGCCTGTGGTGCGCCTCGGCCAAGATTTATGATTTCTCTTGTACCAACTATTCTTGGCTTTGGATTTTAGCGAGGAATAGCCTTTTTTGATTAAAGGTCATGGCCATGAGGGCTTCCACATCTTCCTGGGAGGTCTTCGGCGCATCTTACAATCTCTGCACTTCATCCTGTAGCCATTTTGCTTCAGCTGCTGAGACTCCCGACCCTTCATTTTTTAGGAATTCGATTTTCCTTATTAATCTGTTCTGTTCTTCTTGCTCCTACCATGACTGGGGCTCCGTGGCATGTTCTTGTGGAACAGTGGCTTCGCCTTCTTGAACCTCCCGGTAGAGCTTTTCCACTTGGGCAACCCTTTGTTGTAGATCACTGTATTGCTGCATCAGTAGTTTTAGGTTCCTTTGTTCTGCCACCAGGCTCTGCTCCTCGTCCTCTAGCCTTTGCCTAAGGCGGCTTTCATTGTTTTGGGCTTCCTTCGTTTTTGCTAGCCGGTCCTGCAGGGCCTTTATTTCTCTCCGTCTGTCGACTTCCTGCCTTGAGACCTCTAGCCTGAGGGCTGCTGACGTCTCCTTTTCTTTCTCTAGTTCCAACAGGGCCACCTTCTTCTCTTCTTTTGCCTTGTCCAGTTGTGTCAGTAACTCGGCCACATATCTGTCATAGTCTGCGGCAGGTATGGGAGTATTGGGCATGGTGGTCGATGCCTCCAGCCTTTGTCATTTGGGGTCTTGCCGTGACTCTACATCTGCGGCAATGGGCCTTTTCAATCTAGTTTCAGGGACGATTTCGGCCACCTTGCTCATGAGCATCTGGACCATGGTCATGAGCTGTGCCGTGTCGAGGGGAGGTGTGGGTTGTGTAGTAGTTGCAATCGTAGTTTCAGCCGTTGTCGGCACCAAGGAGGGAGGGAGTGGATGTAGGAGGGACTTGCCCTTGCCTACGACCACTGGAGCGGCTTCCACACTTGCGCTGGCTTTGGCTTTATGGCCAAGGCTTGCGGGTTCGAGTTCTCCGCCCCCATGGGTCTCTTCCACTGATCTTCGTGTAGCTTCCGCCAATTTGACCAGTTCCTTTAGTCATTGCTCCTCGGCTTCTTCCTCCGCCCTTCTTTTCCTATCCTCTTCTACCTTCTTCGACTCCTCTCTTATTCTGGCAAGCTCGTCCTCCTCTTTCCTCCTCCTTTCTTCCTCAACCCTTCGAGACTCTTTTTGAGCCCTTTTGATGTCAGCCCGTTCTTCCTTACTTAATTTCTCCTTCTGTCTCCTATCACTTTTGCTTTGTTCTTCGGGTTTGCTCGCTCATGGAAGCGGCACCTCCTGCTCTCCCTTGTCGCTTACTGTTCTTTCGCTTGATTCCCCTCCTTCGTGGTGAGGTGGGCTTTGATGTGCAGCTTCCTCATCCATGACGCCCTCATTCTTTATTGCTTCATCTATGATGGCTATTAGGATGCCCCCGTATCTGATTGTAGCTGCCTTTGACGCAGGTTTCTTCCTTGCGGAGCCTGCGGTTGAGGCAGGGGATTCTCCTCCTGCTGGTGCTTCCATCGGAGTGAGGAGTAGAAGCTGAACTTTGAATGGTCTTCTATACAAATCCATTCCAGTCTATTTCTTCAGGACTCCTGCTGGTATGCTTTCCAACAGTGGGACCCCGATCCTGTTCATCAGCACATTGTACCGTTGGCCCGAGAAGAGGGTATGGATCATCTTCGCTTGTAATTTCACTGCTGGGTCCAGGATGTTAGCCAAGCTAATTCCATCCATGGTATGCACCGCTTCTTTCTTGACCACCAGCATGGTGTAAACATCTTGTCTCGGCCGTCTCTCTTTCTTGGGCACAAGCCCGAGGGCCTTTTCTATGATTGTTGCATTGAGGGGCACTTCGATTCTTCTTTCCTGCTCCCCTGTCCTTACTGTGATGGTGCCACAATTCCTGCTTTTGTCGAAGTTCCTTAGGAAATCCACACACATGTTGTAATCCACAGCCTGCCCCACCTTTTCCACGTACTTGTGGAGGTGGCATTTGTCCACCAAGTCTTTGATTGCTGGTTCCTCCAAGATGGTCTCGTCTAGATTCAGTGTGTGCTTGAAAGTGAACTGACTGAATCCGCACGTCTCGATGCTGATGTCGAATTTGGTCATTTCCTCTTCAGAGAATGGGAGTTTGCCCCCTTTGTCCTGTCCTGCCATGGTGGTGACCTGTCAACACACCATGCCAACATTAATACCTAACGATCGGCTTATTTCTAATCAGAACTAAGTTTGAGAGAAAAATATATGTGCCCAAGTTGGCTACACTTTCTTAGAGGCTTGACCATTGCTATTGTTTTACTCTGCAGCATTCTTCCATAGAAACCTACTTAATTATAACAATCTGCTAGCTAGATAGCATAACTTTTCATATTTGCTCTGCTCTTGCTCACATTGCTCCCCCCTCCGTCGGGGATCTTTTAAAGAATCCTTCCTAGGATTAGCATAGGAAGGACGAGGTAAGCGTTGTTTTGCATGGGTTGACTTACCTAGCCAATAGCCAATCATAGAAGCTTGGATTGTATTCGAGTTGGGCATGACAATCCAGAGTAGATGGTTGGATGGAGACTTGGGAAATGTAGGTCAAAATGTCATGAAAGAGAACTCCAGTATTGAGGCGACTGGCAACATGTAATTCCTCTTTGGTGAGGAATTGGTCAATGTAGGGGTGGGCAAGCATATGGTCGTCCAAATGCTGATTACGGGTGATGGCCAAGACCCTAAACGAGATAGGTGCCACATAAGTGGGGTCATATTCGATAGTTTTAATTGCCTTGTGTTGCTCAGCATTGGTCATTATGCGACAACCTTTTTTCTCCCATTGGATCCTTAGCGTAAATCAGTGCTGCAAGAATGTGGAAGGTGAGCTTGCCATCTGCTTAAGCTCTTGCAACTCCTGTTCAGGAGCAGAACGAGGAGGCTTACGATACGAAGTGATAAGTCTTCTGAGGGCAGCTTGATCCTTCGAGATTTCATCTTTTGCTATCAATTCGGCAGCAATTTTGGGAACTTTAGTGGTCATAAGTTCGTATTCCTCCCAAGTGCATGGTAATGCACGAACAACTGAAGCAAGTGTTTCATCAAGAAGGCCTAGGTCTAACCTCTCGTAGCTTCTAGCAAATGTAGTGAAAGTTTCGTCTAACATTTTAATGCAGGTTATTAAGTCATCCCTAGAAGTTGCGGCAAGGTCCTTAGCCAAAGAGAGGAAAGGTCATATTGCATATGAAGGTTTAAGACCCGCTGGCGGGGGTGGTGCAACTGGACTGGATAGTTGTGACTTCCTCATCGGTGTCACGGGTTGGGCCTTGCACTCTGAAGCATTTTGAGATGCTACAGGAGGCTCTGAAGGCATGGGGGTTGTGCTAGGTTCTGAGTGAACAGTCATAGTGGTTTGTAAGTTCTCTGGATTAGGTAGGTTTAAGGCCTGTGGCATGTGCTTTGTTCGATAGATGAGCTGAGGCTTGCTAGCCACAGCTGGCCAAGGCTTGCTGACTATGTGTTGGGTGCCCTTTGTGCAAGCCTCTCTCATTGGGCTGAGATTTCTTGTAGATGGGCTTCGTAGCTGGCTACTTTTAGGCACCCAAATCCAGGGCTTGCCCTCGTAGTATCCTTGTGCCCGCAAGAGAACTTTGGGAATCCAACGCGGCATGGTTGTGTGTCTATGGCGATAGCGCCTAGACTGCCTCTTGGGTCGGGACGATTGATAATTTTGATGTTTAGGATCATACTTGGGTGGTCTACCCAGATGTGGTTTTTGCTGTTTCGGCACCCATAGAAACTTGGACTCTCTGGCCTTGTAAGCACTCTTGGTGGGCTTGAGCCTGGGGTTGAGAGCCCAGCACGAGGCCGTAGTTTTCATCTGTTCAGACTCGGGCTGAAGCGTGGTCATAGGGGTTTCTACCGGTGGCTTCGCAAAAGTGGGGGGATTAAGACAGCCCTTGCTGAAAATCGTCACCATGCGCACATTGCCGATAGCAAGATGTATGTGATTTTGGTTGTAATCCACATTACAGTTGGTTTGCTTCTTGAAAGTGCGACCCAATAGCGACATATTACCAGCTCCTTTATTGTCAGGTAACACATGGAAGAAGGCTCGTAAACTTTCAGACTCGATGGAAACGACCACCTTGCACTTTCCTAGGAGTGGGTAAGCGATACCCCCAAACGGCTGAGTTTAGCGTTAGTGGGCTGTAGTTGCGGTTGACCAATGCGTGTCCAATGGTCATGCGTTAAGATGTTGTAGTCAGCACCTTCATCAATCAAGGCTTCAAAAGAATACACCGCTCCTGCTGCAACTGTGATCCACAAGTACGCCAGTGCCATTGCTTCTTCGTCTTGATCTGTAAGGTCAGTTATAGTAGCCATGCGGACGTTCAGTGGGGGTTGTAGCATGGGTGGCTCATGATGGATGTGAAGGAGGATAGTACTTCTTAATGTGGTTGTCGTTAAAAAAGCCTATTCCTTCACTGTCAAGTGTCTCCAACTCGACATTCTCGGTCCTATCGATCATGCATACTCTAAAAGGCCCTAGCCCCCGAAACTTCATCTTCTATTTATGTCCTTTTACTGAGTATAGCAGAACAAGGTCCCCTTGTTTGAAGTCTCGCTTCTTGACATGCTTGTCAAACCACATATTTCGTCGAGCCTTTTCACAAATCAGAGAGTGAGTGGTGAGGAGTCGGGTCTCCGTTAAGCGCTCGAGTTCCACCAAGCTGTTGGTCCAAGCCTCTCTTCCCTCCCAACGCTCTTGGACTGCTAGCCTCAAGCTAGGGATAAATAATTCTAAGGGTAAAATGGCTTCAATTCTATACGTCAACCTAAAGGGCGTCTATCCTACAGCCATTTTATAAGCTGTGCGATAGGCCCACAAGGCCACCATTAGCTTGTTGTCCCAATCACTTCTCGAAGTAGACATGACTTTTGTAAGCACATTGACTAGGATTTTATGTGTGGATTCAGCTTGGCCATTAGCCTGAGGGTAATAGGGAGAGGACTTCCGATGAATTATTAGGAAGGTAGAGAGCAAGTGGGCAATCACTTCATTAATGAAGTGTGTGCCTTGGTCGCTTACAAGTTTGATTGGACAGCCAAACCGTGAAATGACCTGCTCCCACAAGAACTTTGCGGTGGTCCTAGCGTCGTTCTTCCTCGTGGCTCATGCCTCTGCCCATTTTGTTAGATAGTCGGTCGCCACTATGATGTATCAAGCTTGGGAATACTGTGCTGCAGGACTGATAGGTCCAATAAAATCGATGCCCCATTTTTCAAAGGGTTGTCGGGCTATGACAGGGGTCAACTCCATCTTGTCCTTTCACGCAGGCACTTTGGTCCTTTGGCACTCATCGCAATGCTTTACAAATTTAGCTACATCGCGGAATAGGGTGGGCCACCATAGCTGGGATTGTAGCACCTTTCGGGCTGTTGTGTCCCCATTAAAGTGTCCTCCAGCGATTCCACCATGTGCTTCGTTTAATGCGTTGTGCATCTCGTGCTCACACACGCATCTGCGCAATAAACCGTCTTGTCGCAACCTGTAGAGTTGGCCAGTTATCAGTTGGTATGGATGGATTTTCAAGATAAGTCTTTTCAGCCTGGCCTTCTCAATGAGTCACTCTGGTAATCCATTTTCTAGTACTTGCACTATGTCATTAGCCCAATATGGCATCAGATCCGCTTTAAATAATTCTCACTCACTAGACAAGTTAAAAAGATGGGCGTCCAGCAAATCGTCAGGCACCCCTTGCCCAGCGACTTCTCCTGTGGGTATGCGGGACATGTGGTCAGCCATGTAGTGCTGCTTTCCTTTGCGTACAACCACAGATAAGTCAACTTCTAGTAAAAGGAGTAACCATCTAGCTATTCACCCCGTAGCGCAAGGCTTGTTCACAAGATACAGTAGGGCTTGATGGTCAACAAAGAAGACAAAGGGAGTGGCCAACAGGTAATGCCTAAATTTCTTTACCACAAATACCATGGCTAACCCCTCCCTTTCCATCGTGGAGTAGTTCATCTCGATTTCTGTGAGCTGCCTACTGGCAAAACTCACCGGGTAATCCAAGTTATGCTCACCAGGCTAGCATAGCACGGCTCCAATAGCGAACTTAGAGGCGTCTATGTGCACATGGAACATTACGTTTTAGTCTGGAGCTTGCAAGATTGGTACAGTCGTAAGAGCCTTTTTCAACTCCTCATATGTGCGCTGGCATTCCTCCATCCACTCAAACACTATCAATAGCTTGTACAGAGGTCTAGCTATTAATGCATAATTCAGTACAAATCGTCGATAATATCCAATGTGTCCCAAGAAGCACTGAACTCCCTTATAGTTGTCGGGTGGTAGTAGGTCAACAATGACTCTGACTTTGGAAAAGTCAGTAGCAATGCCGTTCCTTGACACTACGTGCCCCAAGATGCATCCATGTTTTACCCAGAACTGGCACTTTAAGGGGTTTAGCAAGAGGTGGTACAGCCTACACCTTTCAAAGACAGCTCTCAGTTTCTCCAAGTATTCGGCCCAACTAGAGTGTAAACATAGGTCGTCTACGAACACTTCCAGTTCGTGCCTAAGCATTTCCTTAAAGATAGTGCACATTAGGCGTTGGAAAGTTGCAGGTGCATTCATTAGCCTAAAAGGCATGACAATGTAGGCGAATACGCCCCATTCCGTGGCAAAGGCAGTCTTGTGCCTGTCATCGGGGTGCACTTGCACTTGATTGTAACCCAAGAAACCATCCAGAAAACTGTAGGCTTCCTTCCCTGCTACCCTCTCCAACATCTGCTCGGTATAAGGTAAAGGATAGTTATCCCTTTTCGTAGCAACATTCACCTTTTTGTAGTTTAAGCACACTCGGATTTTTCCATTTTTCTTCATGACAATCATGATAGGTGACACCTAGTCCGTGTGCTCGATCTCATATATGAAACCTGCCCTCATGAGTTTATCAATCTCCTCCTTCACTGCATGGGCGTGCTTGGGATTCATGGGGTAAGATCGTTGTTTTGTTGGCACTTTTTCAATTTTGTAAACCATTTGGGTAGATCCTGTGGTTTCCTCTTCCTTTCTGCTTCTGAGTCCCTTGATTGCTTCCTGCCCTCCTCTTTTAGCCTCCTGCGCCTCAGGTGGACTGGCAAGTCTCCCTTGGTGCGTTTGACCTTAGAGGGTTTGTGGTATCTTGAGATCACTTTCAGTGCTAACTTCCGACTCTGAGTTGAACTCACTTCCCTCACTTGAGGAAGGTGTTTCCCCAGGGGGTCGTAGTTCTGTAGGAGAATCTGACTTGAGCACTGGAATTACCCATGGTTGTGCTACTCCGACTTGCTCGTAATCCACGGCTCCTATTCGTTCTAGCCAGGATCTGTCGCACTCCATTAGCATGACTCCTTTTTTGTTTCGACTGATCCCTTCTTTCCTAGGCCTTAAGTCTGCCCTGATTTGCTCTATCGCTTTTCCCCCCATGTCATACTCTATCATGTCTACCTCTTCTTCACTCTCTTCTTCCATAGAGTGACAGTCCTCATACTCCTCATCGTCCGGGTCCTATCCTTCTGATTGCTCATCATCCCCCAAGCTTCCCTCTCCAATCTCCTTGTCGTTAGTAACTAAAGCCCAGTTATATAACAAGTTCAGGTCGTGGACCTTGGTCCATTTCCATCCTGGTTTAGCTAAAAGGTCACGTAGAGGTTTTAAATTAGCAGCCAAATTGCCGTCCAATTTATCGGTTAGATGCTCTATGGTTTTTTGAAGCTCTAATTTGTTGTTGGGGATGCGGGACGAGGCTGGTTTGCCTGGGTTGAGTGAGCTTCCTACCATCATGTAGAGCAGCACAACTGGCTCCTCAGTCGGCATGGTTGCGGCTTTAGCAGCCTACTGATGTGGTCCTTCCTCATCTGAGAATGGTAGGTCAATGGTTGCCAAAACGTGCATCCAATCCCTCTCATCCTCAGGGCAAGGAATATATCTAGTGAGCGATCCATAAGGTTTGGTCGTTTGAGTGTCGCCTTTTAGCATAGCCGAGATGGCAGCTAGGTCGACAGGTGTCGTCGTCCAAGTGTCCATCTCTACCCTCACTGCACTAGTTCTGTTCCCTAGGAAAATCAATCCATTGCCCCAGTCCTCTATGACTCGTGCATTCCTCATCCAAGGTCGGCCTAATAGTATGTCGTAATCCACTCCCTTCATGACAATGAAGTTTACCGAAAATTGCACACCGGTAATCTTTATTGGCCAATTACTTAGGACCCCAGATGGTCTTACCTTCATTCCATTTGCTAGCGTGACATTGAATCTAGTAGTCTCTACAGGAGGGTTTCCCCATGCCTCTAGGATCACATGGTTCAGCACACTAACACCGACACTTGTGTCTACAATTCCTTTCTGGGTCATGTCTCCTAAGGCTAGGATGGGCAAAACTGCGTGCATTTCAGTGCCTTTCCAAAAAGCATTGATGTGCAAAGACTTAGGATCTCAGTGTAGAGTTAGAATTGGGATCCGTGTAACCGCATCACGATCTTGCGGATCAGCACCCGCAAGTTCTGTGTGTCCCTCGATCGAGTCTTTTAACTCCTACCACAAGGAGTGATTTTGCCTAAGCAGATCCTCCAAGCTTAGAGTTACTGGAGTGGACAGCAAGGTTGTGAGGAGGCTATTGGACCCTTGTCTTCCTCTGAGGCTAGCAGTTCTAGGCCATGCATTCTGTTTGCCCTGGTAAGCTTCCCCCCCGCCTTGCTACTGAGTCGCTCCTAGTGGTGCAGGTATGCTCCCAGCCTGTGGTTTTGAGGGTGAGACTTGTGTGCTAACACTGGAGAAGTCGTCCATAGGATCTTCCAATATGGGTTCAGCATCTTCGAGGTGCTTTTGGGTGTCCTTGACCCACTCCTTGACCTTGGCTATAGCCTCGAGTTGCCGTTTGGGGTGGGGATATTCCCCCACTTTGGCACTCCCTAGCTCTGCTATCTTAGGAGCCGAGGTCTCTGCCTCTGCGTTTGTGACCTTCTTTCCCGTTACCAACGTAGTGGTTTCCTCAGTTTTAAGGGTTATCTTCACATCGGTTCTCTTTTTTTGTCTCCTCCGGCTTTTCTTCCCTATTGAGGTTGCACCAAGGTTACTTGGCCCTGGCAAGGAGATGCCTGCTTGTTTTGTTTGAGCTCACGTCATAGCATGTAGTGGGATGGGCGTATCCTCACTACCAAAAGTTTCAACTCCAAAGAGCCCCAAAGGCACCAATGGCATGTCGACAGTGCTCGTTGATGGCTTCCACCTAGGACAGTCAGGAAACAGATGTGTGATTCCACACTCTGTGCATCGGAGATCCACCTTGTCTTTGTTAGCTTGTTCTTGCTCCAGGTAGCGTGATGAAATGTGGCCTGGGTGGCTGCAAGTCCAACATGTGACTAGTGTAAAATATTACACGGCGCAGCGAACAGAATCTGAGAAAGAGATAGAGAGTACACAACAGATAAGAGGAGAATCAGTAAAATTCTTTAACTCCAAACAACTGATACAAAGATGGCTCTGTCCACCCGTGCGCTTCCACTGTGTGAAGCTTAGATGGCGATCTAGACAGAAGATAGGTGAAGAGCTTAAGGCTAGCTGGAACAACAACTCTGACTGGGTGAAAGATGAGTGTCAGATGGCTGCGAAGGGGTTTAGCTTTTATAGCCCGCGAAGGTCGTTAGGTCGGCCTGCTGACCGACCTACCATATGAGCCTCCACTAGTCGGCCAGGGAATATTCCAGGGAATATTCCCTTTACCATCGGGCCGGGGGCGCTGCCCCCGGACCCCCGCCAGGGGGGCCGCTGGCCCCCCTGGGACCCCCCAGCCAGGGGCCGCTTCCGCGGCCCCCGGACCCCACAATAGGGGCCCCTTTTAACTCCCTTACCACGCAACTCAATGCAATGTGCCTCGAGTTGCTACCAGCTTAACCACTCCGTCTAACCCAAAGATTAGACCCACAACAGTCACCTTTTTGCCATCCGGTCACATAGACCTCATCTCATATACAAGTCAGGACTCAACCAATGTCTAGGCTCAGATTTGGCTTCTCCTCATAATGGGGGCCTTACAACTTTGAGCACCATGGATCATTGGTAGCACCTAATGAGGGTGGGGCATTGATCATATCTAACAACTAGATCTTGGCTAGGCCCTCCAAAGCCTCTGCCTCGTCCTCTTCTTAAATCCATCACCGGCACAAGCCGATAGTCCATCAGGACTGGGTTGCCCTCCTCGTCGTAGGATACATACGGATTGACATATGCCTCTTCCTCATTAGGCTCCTCCACAAAGTGAACAGGAGCATCGCTAGGTGGGTGAGTCACAAAAGGCCCTAGTGGCCTGGGTATACCAGTTGGGTTCATCTCCAGCCTAGGCACGACAGGTCTTGAGTCAGTTGGTGCTGGAAGAGCTAACTGGATTCCCCTGCCAAAGAAATTAGGTGGCCTATTACCTAAGTATGGAGGGTTGTATTGCTGTGTGAATGGGAATCTCCTCGGCATTCTGCAATGCGATGCATCATGTCCGAATCTACCGCAATTTGAGCACGGCCGAGATCTAAGATCTTGGCACTCAACTGGGAGGTGATTGCCGCCGCAATACACACATTGTACGTGCGATCTCACAGGTTTCCTAACGAGCTCTTACAACCGTGCAATCTTCATTCTCATCTTTGCCATCCCTTGGTCATGGTCTACAATATTTCCCTTGTCTTGCGCGCTAGCAATTGCTTTGTCCCCTAAGGTGGTTGATCTCTCAGGGTCCCTCTGGCTTACACTATCTCAGTTGGTAGTCCTCATGCTACGTTCCCTAAGTTGATCATCTACGCGTATTGCCTCCTCGAAGACTCGAGCTAGCAGGTCTCGTTGTAAGGTGGAGTTACTGGCCAAAGCCTTGTAGAGCTCCTCGCTCCGAATCCCGTTCATGAACATTGTAGACACTGCCCTCTCGGTAGGTCGCTCATTGGTAGGGGTTCTCTTGTAGAGGCTACGCACCTGAGTAACGTAATCCCTAACGTCCTCCTTCTCCCTTTGACTGATATTCATCAACCTAACAATGAGGTTATTCGAATACCCTACCTCCAAAAACCTCTTGATGAAGAGGCCCTTAAGGCGAATGAAGTTTGTACATTCTACGTCATCCAGACTAGAGTACCAGGTCCTCCCCTTGTCGCCTAAGCACAGGCCGAAGGCTTGAGCTCGCTGCGCAGGGTCAATAAGACCATTTGCCTCACATACTTGCTCGAACTGCTCCATGAAGCTGTATGGGTCACTGCTAGGTTTGTATCGAGCTAGTTGTTTTGCTACTATGGGGATTCTAGCCTGCCCCTTAGCCCCTTGCGTGACTCCCAATCCTGACAGTAGCGCGGTGGCTAGGGCAGTAGCACTCTGTTCCACGGATGTATTGTCCATGAGTCACTTTGCCACCAGTTCGCTCAACATCATGCCAGCCTCTGCTGCCCGTTCCCTCTCTACATTCGGTCCGGACTTGTCTGCCCCAGCTAGGTCTAGTACTCGTCTAGCCTCATACATATCCACATCTTGCTACAGCCTTCTAGCCCTTTGCTCATGGTTGTAGGCAATTATGCCTTCCAGTGCTCTCTTGACAGCTCTTCTCTCTTCTTCCAGGTTAGCCACCACTTCCTCTACAAGTCTACCTTGGATCACGGTCCTAGTGAGTAGATCATAGTCGTGGACCAGTTCCTAAACCAGGTTGGAAATTCTCCTAAGTCTAATTGGTCTTCCCCTTGGTCGCCTCTTGATCCCAACATTGTTTCTGCTTCCATCTCCACGAGATTGTTGATGAATCCAATCAGCTCCTGCAGCTTCCACTCCTCTATCTTGTTGCTTCCCATGTCTTCGTGTTTTCTCCAGGTATTACTAGTAGGGCGCTCAAGCACCTATCTATGCCTTGGGGTCTTCTCCTACTAGTGGGTTTTTTAATGTTATTAGGTATCCAGATGTGTTTCTTGTTATTTGAAAGCAGCGGCAATCCTTACTCACACGTTGTGCTTGGTGCATTCGTGGTGTTTGGTGCGAAAACAGGATTTTCTCTTTCCTTGCTGTGCAGGGTTAGTGGAGCACAAAAGTGAAATGCCGATGCAGAAAGCATTTAATGCAAACTCCACCTTGTTTCTACCCACATTCTTAGCCTAATTTGATTTTTCAACTCGGTTCCCTGCTATTCTACGGTCTTTCCGCACCCTAAGTTCGATTAGTCTCTGTGGTCCTAATGGTCGAACTGGGTCTTGGGGGTGTTCAGGGTTGCGTCCTGGGGTCAGGTCTGTGGCAAGGTCAGCAAAAGATCCTTATCTTTTTGTTCTGGCAAGATGGTCCAATTCTGGGAATCGGACAGGGCTGGTCCAACTCTAGGAGTCGAACGGTCCGACTCTGGCAATCGGATCGGTTTGGTCCGACTCTAACAGTCAGATGGGGTTGGTCCGATTCTAGGAATCGTCCGACCCTGGTGGTCCAATTTTTGGAATCGGACCAGGAGGATGGTCCTACTTTTGAAGTGGTCAGAGGTCCGAGTCTAGCCCCAATGGTCCGACTACGATGATCCGATTTTGATGGGCAGTTTGAGTGCCATGTGGCATGTCCAATCGGGTTGGTCCGATTCTGGCAATTGGACCAGTCTGGTCCGACTCTCTCTCAGTCGGATTGTCCGATTCTGGGAGTCGGACGGTCCAGAGCTCGGGTGGTCTGATTCTGGGGATCGGACCACTGCGGGTTGGTCCGACTGCATCGACCAGTGGGCGCGATTCTAGCGCGTTTGAATCCTTCCTAATGCCTGCTGCACTTAATCACCACAGACTTCCCACACTTGATTAGAGCACTAATGGAACACACAAGACTCACCTAAAGCAGCACGAATCGAATGTGCCTAGAATCGGGGTCGTGTTTCCTCGTCCTGTGAACCAGAAACTCTCTCTCTCTCTCTCTCTCTCTCTCTCTCTCTCTCTCTCTCTCTCTCTCTCTCTCTCTCTCTCTCTCTCTCTCAAGGCCAACTAAAGAAATGAGGTCTGTCCTGGCCTCCCAAACCTCTTAAGGTCCTTTCCCAGCACTGCAAAACCTAACAGCCAGTTCCCTGTCCCTATTTCACCCAAAAACTTGAATCTGGTCCCCTGTTTTCCTATTTCCAGCAGCAACCAGAACCTCTGTTTTCTCTTTTCTTACCCTAATCTACCCTTAATCTAGTGCAGGAAATATGAAAAATAGAAATGCATAACAGTATCCTAATCTAATACTTCCAACAAACCCAAATACTTACTTGTTCCATGGATTAAAACCTCCTAAATCTCCTAGTTATCTTGAAAACCGGTTCAGGCTGCAAACCCTACTTCCATGCTCGATCTGATGCACCCGACGCTCAAGGCTTGATTCCGTCGGTCCCAACAATGGAACCAAAATGGAGGGGAGCTTTGAGCTCTACCCCGAGACCTACGGACCACTTATTGCTCAAGTGTTTTGAACCGAGCGGCCATGGCTACCTCTCACATAGCCGACGCGCAATGCCTACCTTACGGGTGTAGTAAGCTTACCTTGATGCTCGATAGAGTGCCCTCCTCTTTCTTGCATGCCGGTAGCTCCACGATCCTTGAGGCAAGCTCAAGCAACCTCAATCCCTCTCCCATGAGCTTCATCCTCCATAGCCACGCAAGAGACAAGAGAAGAGAAGAGAGGAGGAGAAGACGAAGAGAGAAGATGGAGAGCTTCTTCTCCAAGATCCCTCACTCTCACACAATCACTCCCTCACACTCTCTCAATCCCTCTCTCAAGCACAAGCAAGAAGGCAAGAAATAAGAGAAGAAGAAGAAGAAGCTTTTGCCACACACAAGAATGAGCTTCGCATTCACTTTCCAATTTTATATACATGTCCTAATTTCCATGGGCGGTCATCCCCCTTTTTTACATGGCCGGCCATTAGCCTATGCCCATTTCCTCATTTCCCACCATTCTAGTCTATCCTATCCCCAACTAATGCATACAATTTGCACAGGAGTGAGCCTGGCACTCTTTTACAAGGTTTTGGAAGTGTTTTCGCACTTAATGGTGCGCTTTTTATTCTTTTACTCTCCCTGGGCGACTCCAAGACTTCTTGAGGATCGTGCCCGTGCATTTAATTTTTTCCCGGGTCTACTTGCCATTTAAGGCGCCTTTTCTTTTTCTCTTTTTCCATTTCTTGCTCCTCTATGCTACGGTAAACAAGTACTTTTCTGTTTCAACAGCTACCTTAAAAGATTTGAATTGCTCAAACACATCACTATTTTTCCTTCATGAAGTATACCCATAACTTTCTTGAACAGTCATCAATAAATGTGACAAAGTATTTGCTGCCACCAAGAGATACATTCTATGTAGGCCCCAAACATCTGTATAAACTACATCAATTATTTTTCTACTCACTTCTCTATCATGCGAGAAGGGTTGTCTTTCCTACTTACCAAACTAGCATGCTTCACAGAATTTATGCAATTTTGCAACTCTAAAAGAAGAGGCAACCTTGTAACCAATCCTCTGGACTGCATTAATTTCAGCCTTTGCACATTTGCATATCCAATACATTTATGCCATATTTCAATATCTGCAACTACTCCTTTTCCATTAGCATACATAGCAACATCCATTGCAGGAATTCTAGCATCTAAGGTGAATATTCGGCCAACTCTACTTCCTTTTGCGACCAACCTGCACTTATCATTAAAGTCTTCTACAAAACAACCTTTTGCATTGAATCGGACCTGTAATCCCTGCTCTACCATTTGGCCAACAAACACTAGATTCTTTATGATTGATGGCACATGTAATACATCTATCAGACTCTTTGTCTGGCCATCATACAAGAACAAGGAAACCTTTCTAATGTGTGAAATTGGGTGGCATGAATCATCACCCATCTGCATAAAACCTGGGTTTTGTAAGTCCTGCATCTCTCCAAACCATTCAACATGACTAGTCATATGGTTAGATGCATCTGAATCGACATACCATACATCATCATGTGTCCCCTTTCCTGTAACTGCATTCATCATATGCTGCATAATAAACATACGCTCATTTTTGTCTTCATTCTGTCGTGAAGACAATGCATAGTTTCCTTGCTACAATTTACCACTGTGAATATCATCCTTCTTTGCATACCAATGGGCTGCAATATGGCCTATTTTGCCACAATAATGGTAAACAATAGTAGAATTTATAGAGCCTCTATTCTGCCATCCACCTCTTCCTCTAGAGCTCCCCCCGTCTCTAAAGTTTTCTCTGCCTCCAAAAACCTGCATTTCACCAAACTATTGATTGAACTTGTTTTGTTGGTTATCTCGAGCACGTCCCATACCACGGCCTCTCGAAGAGGATCTACCACGTCCTCTTCCTGAGCTTGAGTAAAATGCTTGAACCTGTTCACCATTTGTTTCAGATGAGTCACCCTGCATATTAATCTCTTCAGTAAATCATAAGAGAGATCAACTCATCAAAACCTGGAAATGGCTTCCGTACATATACTGAAGTAGCAAATGATTTCCATGCCTTTTCATTATTAAGGCCACTCAAAGTGGATGAAACCAAATCATCATCATCCGGCATTACATCAATCACTGCTAAAGCATCTGTAATGCTCCTCAGCTTCAACACATACTCATTGAGACAGACATTTTCCCTTTCTTCTAGGCATTCAACTCTTGCTTGAGTTGAATCTTTCGTGCCTTTGTATTTACTGAAAACATACTCTCAAAAATTGTTCAAGCTGCATATGAAGTTTCAACATTCCTGATATGTCCCAACATAGCATTATCAATGACTGCATATAGCCAATACATCACCTTTTTGTCTTTCGCATTCCACTCTTTCCATGCTTTTAACTCATTTGCAGTCGGAAGGATACCCAGCTCTAGCTCCTTTTCTTCACCTGAAACAAACTCATAAAGGCCCTTTCATATGAGGAAGTTTGTCACACAAAACTTCCATAAAGGGTAGTTGTTCTTGTCGAGCTTCTCAACAATGGGATTTCCATTGTTCTCTGCCATTATCACAAACAAGGATACAACACAGCAAGCTAGTCTTCTACAATCTTTCACAATATGTGCACAGCACTACACCAAGCAACCTTTTTCACCGATTGCCCAATAGTACATGTAATCTGCAGCCTGTTTGCAAATAAACCTTATGTTTGCTTCCTACAAACACCTCAAAAATTACAGATTAACACCATATTGGGGAATATGGGAATTTCCCATAAGTTTGGGACACATGGTCAAATCTTTGGATTTTTCATAACTTGAACATTATAACTCCAAATCGAGCACTCTATAGCTCATTAGATTCCATTTTTCATGTGCTTTCCAATGATAAGTCACATCATATAGTTTTGAGAAACTTATGGGCATGTTACCCAGGTGCCACCTTTTTAGTATTCATAAAATGGGAATTGGGAGATTTCCAAACTCACTAATATTGTGTTGATTCAAAATCTGTAACCTGTACACCCACTTTCGGTCAAAACATCCGAAATCACCGTGTACCTTGAAATTGTTGTCCGCAACCTTGTGACTCTAAAACGGGGCCTGAAATAGCCTCAGACGCCCAAAATCTCACAGCAATCTGAGATTTTTGCATGACCCTGCTTTCAGTGCCTCCACAAGCACTATCCAAGAGAGATAGAGAGTGGAAGAATGGGAAAGCTTCTTACCTATTGCTTGCTTGCTCAAACCTTGCTTCTTCTCCTTCACTTCAGCCTTCAAATTTAGCCTCTTTCAGTGGCATGGCTGTGATACCATGTCAAGAATCGCGTGGTGGGGGGACTTGCTTGAGCTGTTGTGCCAAACACACACTGTATATACAAGAGGAAGCTCACTCAAGAACATAAGAAGAGAGATGGAGGTCAAAAAAGTTTTCTTGCTAGTTTCTTCTTCTTCTTTTACACACTATACAATGTACACAAAGTATAGATAAGATGCAATATAAAGAAAAGTGGCCTACTAAGTCAAAAAGTGCATAACCGACTACACTAATATCGACTGGCGCTATGTCTTTGCCAGTTGTAGGTAGGTGTAACAAAGTAAATATAATAAGTGATAAGTCAGTGGCCATGTGAGTATCATAATGACCACCAACATGCTAAGTGTAGACGTGCGGACCCATCTAGCCAGGTGGTCCATCATCAATGACCGCACGTGTTGAGCTTTCCATCTCAACAAGACCAACGCATTTCCTACATGCTTCTTGAGTACCTCTGCTAAACCACCAAATGAAGCATTATGCAACGGGCCCCAAACATTAGAGTGCACTAACTACAAAGTTCTCGAGCTATTCTTGATATGCTTCATAAAGGGAAACCTTTTTTGCTTTCCAAATTGACATGCATGACATACATAGCCAAAGTTATTATACTTGAATTTGGGCAATCCAAGTATCACTTCCTTTTGCTACATAGATTTTAGCTTTTGAACATTAACATGGCCAATCCTCTTATGTCAAATATCAACATCCCATATAGCACCCGCATCATGTGCAAACATGGCTACCTTAAGTTTTGGAATGGATGTGTCCAAGGTTAACATCTTGCCATCCCGTTTGCGCTAGTAATCAATTTGTAGCCATTACCATATTCTTCAATAAAGCATCCATCTTTGTTAAAACTCACCTACAGGTTTTGTTTTGCCATCTATCCAACTGACAAAAGATTCTTTGTGATTGATGGTACATGCAAAATATCATGCTATCTCTTTTTCTTGCCATCAGGCATCATCAATGGAGCAACTCCTATGTGTTTAATATCATGTTGAGTGTCATTCCCAGTACACACATAATCATGTGAACGTGCAACCAACTCATCGAACCACTCTCCGTGGGGTGTCATATGGTTAGAAGCCCTAGAGTCAATGTACTCTCTCTCATCTCTACTCTACCTAGGTGCATTCTTGGACACATGCTGCATGGCAAACAATCTATCACCCAGATCATCATGAGCACCACTAGATGATGCATAATTCCCATCTTGTCTTCCTTTAGCTTTCATGTCTACCTATTTCTTATGACAATCCTTGGCAATGTGCCCATATCTACCGTAGTAATGATAGTCTTTATCCTATTGGATTGATCATTTGATTGCCATGATCCACCACCTCTGCCGCGGGGTGATCACCCCCTACCTCTAAAGCCGTTAGATCCACACCGGCCATGTGTTTTCGTGCCATGCCAATTACTCTGCTACTGTTGTCCATAGGTGTTTCGAGTATCTACACAACCTTGAAAAGAGCCATGGCCTTTGCCACCTCTGTCACACTAGCTAGAATAAAGAACATTAAAGTCTTCTACAAAACAACCTTTGGCATTGAATCGGACCTGCAACCCGTGCTCTATCATTTGGCCAACAGACACTAGATTCTTTATGATTGATGGCACATGTAATACATTTGTCAAACTCTTTGTCTCGCCATCATGCAAAGATAAGGTAACCTTTCCAATGTGTGAAATTGGGTGGCATGAATCATCACCCATCTGCACATAACATGGATTTTGTAGGTCCTGCATCTCTCCAAACCATTCAAGATGAATGGTCATATGATTAGATGCGCCTGAATTGACAAACCATACATCATTATGTGTCCCCTTTCCTATAACTACATTCATCATATGTTGCATAACAAACAGACGCTCATTTTTGTCTTCATTCTGTTGTGAATATGATGCTTAATTTCCTTGCTGCAATTTATCACTGGCAATATCATCCTTCTTAGCATAGCAATGGGCTACAATATGGCCTATTTTGCCACAACAATGGCAAACAATAGCACAATTTCCAAAACCTCTATTTTTCCGTCCACCTCTTCCTCTAGAGCTCCCCTTGCCTCTAAAGTTTCCTCGGCCTCCTAAAACCTGCATTTCACCAAATTGCTAGTTGAACTTGCTTTGCTGGTTATTGCCAGCACATCCCATACCATGGCCTCTTGAATAAGATCTACCACGTCCCCTTCGTAAAGTTGAGTAAAATGCTTGAACTTGTTCACCATTTTTTTCAGATGAGTCACCCTGCATATTGATCTCTTCAATAATCATGAGAGAGATCAACTCATCAAAATCTGGAAATGGCTTCCATAAATATACTAAAGTAACAAATGATTTCCATGCCTTCTCATTGTTAAGGCCACTCAAAGCGTATGAAACCAAATCATCATCATCAGGCATTGTATCAATCGCTGCTAAAGCATCTACAATGCTCCTCACCTTTAACACATACTCATTGACAGACATTTTCCCCTTTTTCAAGGCATTCAACTCTCGTTTGAGTTGAATCTTGCGTGCCTTTGTATTTACTAAAAACATATTCTCAAAAATTATCCAAGCTGCATGTGAAGTTTCTACATTCGTGGTATGTCCCAACATCGTATTATCAATGACTATAGATAACCAGTACATCACCTTTTTATCTTTTTCATTCCATGCTTTTAATTCATCTGCAGTCGCGGAGGGATACCCAGCTCTGGCTCCTTTTCTTCACGTGAAACAAACTCATAAAGGCCCTTTCACATGAGGAAGTTCGTCACACGAAACTTCCATGAAGGATAGTTGTTCTTGTTGAGCTTCTCAACAATGGGATTTCCACTGTTCTCTGCCATTATCACAAACAAGGATACAACACAACAAGCTAGTCTTCTACAATCTTTCACAATACATGCACAACAAAACACCAAGCAACCTTTTCACTGATTGCTCAATAGCACATGTAATCTGCAACGTGTTTGCACGTAAACCTTATGTTTTCTTCCTGCAAACACCTCAAAAGTTATAGATTCAAAATCTGTAAGATGTGCACCCACTTTCGGTCAAAACAACCGAAATCACAGTGTACCCTGAAACTGCTGTCCGCAATCTTGCGGCTCTAAAACGGTGCTTGAAACGGCCTCAGATGCCCAAAATAACTGCTCTACTGAATATACAATGCTCTACTCGCATAGCAAATCTCACAGCAATTTGACATTTTTGCTTGACCTTGCTTCCGATTCCTCCACAGGCACTATCCAAGAGGGAGAGTGGAAGAATGGGAGAGCTTCTTACCCATTGCTTGCTTGCTCAAACCTTGATTCTTCTCCTTCACTTCAGTCTTCAAAATTAGCCTCTCTCAGTGGTGTGGCTCTGATACCATGCCAAGAATCGCGTGATGGGGGAATTTGCTTGAGCTTTTGCGCCAAACACACATTGTATACACAAGAGGAAGTTCACTCAACAACATAAGAAGAGAGATGGAGGCCAAAATGTTTTCTTGCTGATTTTTCTTCTTCTTCACGTACACTATACAATGTACACAAAGTATAGATAAGATACAACATAAAGGAAAGTAGCCTTCTAAGTCAAATAGTGCATAACCGACTACACTAATCGACTTGCGTTATATCTTTGCTAGCTGTAGGTAGGTATAACAAACTAGATATAATAAGTGATAAGTCACTGACCATGTGAGTATCATAATGACCACCAATGTGCTAAGTGTAGATGTGCAAACTCATCTAGCCAGGCGGTCCATCATCAATGTCTGCATGTGTTGAGCTAGCCATCTCAACAAAAATGGGTCCTCAAGTATGAGACAACACCCGAGCTTTGACCCAACTCCCAATTCCACTAGCACGAGCACAATGCACCAGGCGATAAGGTAGACATATTCCCAAATAGTGCACCTTCTTTTCTTCATGTAAATACAAATGCTACAACCCACCAACTTTGGAGGCCCCATCATCCACTTTTTGATTACAATATAATCCCACATAGGAGCACAAAGTACAATGATAATTTAACAAGATATGAAAAATCTGACAACCCAAGACCGTAGATATAGACAATAGGACTTGACAAGATATGAAGGATCCACAACTCGGGACCATAGGTATGGATACATAAATTAGAATTACAGGATCTCCTTTTATGGGGATGAAGAAGATACAATAAACTATTAGACAAGATCTTGTACCACGAGATTACAAGCACAAGATTACAAGGGGACGAGACAAGAGGAGTATAATGAAAGACAAGACAAGACTAGATACCATGACTAGACAAGAACTAGAACTGGAACTCGAAGTTACCTACTTGGAGGTGTCGACTCCTTGAGCTCCCAAGACTAGGATTGGGCAAGACTTAGGAGATCTATGGTGAGTTTCTCCTTTTATAGTTGTTGGAGGGTAGCTAAAGATATTCTAGAATGTTCCATGATGACATTCTTGATGATGCAAGCAATGACATGGCATATCTTCTAGAAGGTTCTATGATAGCATGGCAAGCGTGGGTTGGCATGGCTACCTCGAGGATATATTCTTAAGAGTGCATTTGCATGGGGTGTGGATTCATATGGCATGAGAAATAATTAATATGTACACTTGATCATGACATGTTTATGACATCACCACCTCCCCTAGCCAAGAGTCCCATGAGGAGCAACTTGGTGATTTGATCTAAGTTTCATTGGATTCTTGTTATGAAATTCTTTAACTTTGAGAGGTGCTCTTTGGAGATATTCTACAAGTTCCCAAGTGCAATCATTGATGTCATATCCTTTCTAGTAAAATAAGGTATTCCAATCAACCTCGAGAGATCGTTAAGTCTAAGATATGCTCTTCGACCTTAAAGTCTTCATGATCTTTGATTTGGATATGTGATGGGAGATTTTTTCTCTCCCCCCTCAGTGGTGAGCTATGGTATGGATCGAGTAAGGAAACATGGAAGATTTTGTGGATATTCATTGTGCTGGGGATTTGGAGTTGATAAGTAACTGGATTGATCTAGGCTACGATGGTAAAGGTCCCAAATATTTGGTGGTCTACCTTGGTGGAGGGCCTGGTTGTCTAGAGGTTCTACTTGAGTAACCATACTTTATCCACTGACATTGTATATTAGATGCTAGAAAAAATGCTAGTCCACATAGTGATTGTACTGATTCTGAGCCTTTTGGATTTTTTGCTTGAGTTCTTTGTGTGTATCTCCTAGGTATTGAGTTTTATCTCAGGTGGTAAGGTTATTTACTTGATGGGAGAGATGTACATCCATACTTGGATGCTGGTCATAGTTTGTAAAGAAAGGGGTTTCCTTGGTTGATGCATGGATACTATTATTATAAGCAAACTTTGCAAAGGGTAAGAACTTAAACCAATTATTCTCATAGTAGTTGATGGTGTAGTGGAGATATTGTTCCAAGACTTGATTTACCCATTCTATTTGGCAATCAGTCTATGGATGATTGGTTGTGGATAACTTAACTTGGACTCTAAGGAGGTTGCAAATGCTCATTTGAAAATTAGATATGAATTGGGGACCCCAATTACACTGATGATGTCATCTAGGAGTCCATGTAATCTGAAAATGTATTTGAGGAAGAGTCTAGTGGTGGAGCTGTACCTGTGATGGTCTTGGTGGTAGGGATGAAATATGCCATTTTGGTGAATCTATCTACCACAACAAAAATAGAGTCATATTTTTCAAATTTGAAAATAGAATGATGAGATACCTTGGCCTTGTTGCAAGTATCATATGATTTTATATATTCCTTAGCTTATTTTCACATCTAGGGCCACCAAAATCTCTTGTAATAAGATATAAGTTCTTATTAACTCTAAATTATATTGTTGTAGGGTATCATGGCATTGTTGGAGTATCTAGAGTCTTAGTTTTTCTAAAGGGACATAAAGTAGATTCTTATTGCTAAGAGACAAAGAGAAGGGTTGGAGATAATAGAGAAGAGTCATATGCTCTCATCTCTTTTTCTTCTATTATTCCATAGCTCATATATCTAAAGTACATACAGCACTCTAAGGTCTACAGACCATTCACACATAGCCTAAAGTCACCAGGTTATTTAATGTCCCAAACTTGTTGCCGATACATCTGGAGAGAGCTTAGACACTATCAGTCACATACAAGAGCTTGAAGTCTCAACACTCCCCCTCAAGCTCAAGATAAAACATGTACACCAAGTAGCTATCAAAATTGACTAAACTTATCTTTACCCAAAGACTGCGTAAAGATATCTGCAACATGTTCATTAGTCTTCACATGCACAAGATCTACTTTCCTTGCAAGAACCATCTCTTTGATAAAATAGTAGCGTACCTCAATGTGTTTAGTCCTGGCATGATAAATTGGATTTGTTGCCAAGTAGTACACTACTGAGATTGTCACATAATAGTGCCACTAGAGTATCTACATGCATGTCCAAATCAACCATAAGCTTGAAAAACCATGCAATCTCACATGTTGCCAGTATAACACCCATGTACTCTCCCTCAATGCTGGACAATGCAACTGTAGGTTGCTTCTTGTTTCTCTAGCTAATCATTCCACTTCCAAATACAAAATCATAACCACTTGTAGATCTACCATCATATGAGCATCCTGCCCAATCTACATCAATGTATCCAATTAGTGTCAAGGGCTTATCTTTCACATAAAATGGCCCATAATACATTGGACTTTACATATCTCATAATCCACCTAACAACATCCAAGAGTCACTTTTTGGGCTTTTGCATGAATTGACTTATGAGCCCAAGAGCATAACTAAACTCAGGCCTTGCGATGGTCAAGTAGATCAAACTTCCAACCATCTGCTTGTACATAGTCACATCATCAATTTTAGCTCCAACGCTATTGTCCAACTTGACATTCTAATCAAGAGGTGTATGCAGAACAAGTATATTTCTTTAGCATTTCCTTGCCATAGTGTTTCTGCATCAACCATAAACCATTTTCAGTCCTGATTACCTCAATACTCAAGAAATGCTTCAGTTCACCTAAATCTTTCATATCAAATTCAGATTTTAGCATCTGCATAACATGTTGTATCCCCAAGTCATCATCACCTGTGAGCAAATTATCAACATAGATGACAAGTACTACTTGTCTTTGTTGTAAATAGACTATGATCAAAAACCTTTGCAAATAATTACTGATCCTTGCATGCTAGGCTCTTGGAGTGTGCTTCAGCCCATACATTACTTTTTTTAGTTTACACACATAATGCTGAAAATCATGGTTTACATACCCTTCAGGCTTATCCATATACACATCCTCTACTAGGAAATGCATTCTTAACATCCATCTGCTGCAATTTCTAGCCTTTAGCACCATCCAATGCGATCATTGTATGTATTGTTGCCATCTTTCCAATATGGCTGAATGTTTCCTCATCGTCTAACCCATACTATTGAGCATATCCTTTAGCAACCAACCTGGCTTTGTACCTCTCTACACTGCCATTCGACTTGCATTTAATCTTGTATACCCATTTGCACTCAATGGTCTTCTTTCCTTCTAGTAGTGGCATAAGATCCCATGTTCTATTTTCAACCAAGGCAGATATTTCCTCATCCATAGCTATAAAACAATTTTTATCCATCACTGCTTCAACATATGTGGCAGGTTCTTTGACCTCCATCACTTTTGTTATATAAGCATTATGCTTCTTAGAATAACCATTGTAAGTCATCCTATCCACAGAGTACCTGACTCTTTGCAAGCATCTAAGCTATGGCACAATACTCCATTCCCCTCTATCATGAGGTGGAATATACCCGTTCTACCTAGTACCAGGCATATACACAGTTAGAATACCAAGCTCACTACCTAAACTGTCAATTGAGTCATCACCTGAAGTCATCGTGCTAGGTATCATCACACCAGATGTATCATCAAGAGCTTGTTCTTTCCCTTTGTTGTTCATCACATCATATCTCCCCCTCACTAGCATAGTGGTGTTAGTGGACGGTGAGCCAAAGCTCTACAACCTCCCTATCCATGGAGATACCGTCGTACCACTAGGGCCTGTCAATGCAGTACTTTGCTGCGAATCAACTATAGAAACATGCATAGAAGGCATATCTGATGGCACTATAGCTGGTGATGTATACCAAGAGGCCATCTCATCAAATATAATATTTTTGCTGACTAGTTTCTCTTGAGTAGAGGGATCATGGCATTTATATGCCTTTCTCTCCTATGAATAACCAATCAAGACACATTTATGTACTTTCGAATCCAACTTCTTCCTCTTCTCATCAGGGATGTGCGCTTAAGCAAGACAAATAAATACTTTCATGCGACTAATATCAGGCCTATAGCCATACCATTTCTTAAATGGTGTCATATCATGAATACATGTAGTGGGAGTCCTGTTCAAGATATACATGGCTGTCATAATAGCCTTAGCCCAATAATAGAGCAACATCTTCTTCTCATTCATCATTGCACGTACAACTTCCATTAAGACCCTATTCTTTCATTCAAGTACCCCATTCTGTTGTGGAGTGTAGCTGCATGTAAGCTACCTACGTATGCCATTTTGAGCCAAAAATTTGTCAAAATCATGTGATAATACTCCCCATGATAGTCAAATCTCAAAAAAGAGATATAGCAATCAAATTCTTTCTCAATATGCTTCTTCAACTGCTTAAAAACAGCTAGCACTTCATCTTTTGTTTTCAATATATAAACCCAAGTATAGCGATTGAAGTCATCCATGAATGTCACATAATACTTAGAGCCTCCCATAAATGCATTATGGGCTAGTCCCCCACACACCAGAGTGAACCAACTGGAATGATTTTTGACTATTTATTATATGCTTGACAAATGGCAACCTTGACTATTTACCAAACTAACAAGCATCGCATACATGACCAATATCTGTGTAGGCAAACTTGGGTGGACCTACAACAAGTTATTTCTTTTGCATCATTTGCAGCCACGCTAAAGATTAATGTGCCCCACTATTTTATGCTATATTTCTAAATCTCTAATTGTGCCAGAGCCATGAGCAAATATGGTTGATTTCAACTATGTCAAAGTGGCATTAAGAGTAAACATCTTGCCATTCCTATGACCACGAGCAATCAATTTGCAGCCATTACCAAATTCCTCAATGAAGCAACCATGCTTATTAAACCTAACCTACAAATTTTTCTTAGTCATCTGGTCCATAGACAATAGATTTTTAGTCATTTATGGGACATGCAATACATCATGTAACTTCTTCTTCTTGCCATCATGGATTACCAAAGGCCCTTTGCCTTTATGTTCAATGTTATGCTATGTGTCATCCCATGTGCATACATAGCCATTCCTCTCAGGAACCATGTCAATAAACCAGTCACCATGAGGGGTCATATGATTTGATGCCCCCAAATCAATATACCAAACATCATCCTTAGTAGACTTCTCAGCAACCCTGTCTTTCACATATGTCATGGCAAATAGTCAATCCCTAGAATCATCATCTGTCTGACTGGACAATGCATAATATCCATGCTGCTTGCCCTTTTGATTGGCTTTCTTCTTCCACCAGTCCTTGGCAATATGACAGTACTTTCCATAGTAGTGACAATCATTATCCTTATTAGGATTGTTAGATGGATGTTGCTGCTTCTAGGAGTCTCTTCCTCTAGGGCTAGATCTCCCCCTATCTTTGAAATTTCCACCTCCTCTTGCATTTGAACCCTGCTGGTTATTATTTCCATAAGATACATTTTGCTGGCCTCCTTTGCCAAAACCATAACTTGTACCACGGTTGCCATGGCCGTGTTGATGCCAAAAAAAGACAACATCCTTGCTCTTGGAACTGCTAGAGCCTATGGCCAATCCCAGTTCTCATGAATAAGTAATGCAACCAGCTCATTGAGATCTACCATTTCATCCCACACAGAGATAGAAGTATCAAATGATTTATATTCAAATCCCAAGCCATTTAATGTCACTGCAACCATGTCTTCATCCTCAACCTGTGTGCCAATGAATTCCAGCTAATGCGCAATCATCTTAATCTCTGTGGTGGCATAATCTTGTATAGATCTACGTTTTCTCTCCATGTTGAATTTTTGCTTTAATTGTACCTTTTTGGCACTTGTAGTTGTGCCATAATACCTAATCAATATGTTCCATGCATCTACTAGTGTCTTGGAGTTCATGATCTGCATTACCATAGCATCCGAGGTAGACAAGGATAACCAATGTAGCATCCTATGAGCTCTTTCCAACCAAGCTCGATGTGCTTGTCCTTGATCAGCTGTAGGATTCCTCTTTGGGATTTCAAGTTCAACTTCAACACCTATCACCAAGTCCCAACATCCTTTACCTATTAATAAGTTCTCCATGCCAAACTTCCATATGGCATGATTATTGTTGTCAAGCTTTTCCCCCACTATCTGGGTTATGTTGTAGATTCTATCTACATTTGCCATATTGCAAACACTGACTGACTACTTGCAAACCAAGGCTTCTTAACTTATCATTTTCAGCCTTCCAATTCAATGGCAATATTCAACAACACTTTGCTCATAAAAAATATTCTATTCACTGTATATTCAGGACAATTTCAATCCTCCTATTTTTAGCTGTAAATTCACTGCAATATAAAAATTATCTTAGCTTATAAACTTTTCCAAACATGTTTAAACATGAATACTCTTAGTTGGGCATCAACACTTAAGCATTGTGGTCATTATAGTAACACAAGCTTCTCATTTTCATGTAAGAAAAGAACTTTTAGCAATATGAAATTGCATGAGATTTCAGCATTCAGCACAACCTTATCTCATAATTTGTGCTAATAGTAACTCGAATAGCAAGACATAACCATATAGAAACACTTATGCATGTATGACCATCAAGTCATGTTTCAATGAGCTATTGTCATTGAAGCAAGCTAACAAGACTTCCTTACATCATATGACATGCCACTATTCCTCCAATTTGTTTTCTCGAGCATTCAGCCACATAAATTGCATGAGAAGTTGAATGCCAATATTTTGCTCAATGTCTAAGTTCTATTCCTTTCTGCATTATCCATTCAATATGGCTAGACCTTTCAGTCATACATAAGAGCAGACTTTGATCATATCACTCTACTAAATTATGGTCATCAAGTTCTAACATGCTTGCAATGATGCCAACCAATCAGCTGATACATGTATCCAATATAGACCAAGAGAGAGTTAATTTATTAACGGCAATGCTGCCCATACAATGGAGACAACACAAGTACTATCTCCAAGATGCAACTAGAATATTCTCAAAAGGTATTCAGCCCTCATGATGATTCATAAACATCAAGCAAACATACTATTGTAGTTCACTGATTGATCACTGAATTAGCATTCCATTAAAAAATGGGCTCTCAATCTCATGCCCAAGAACTCCATGAACTAGCACCTTATGCTCCCAGGGCATAGTACCATTCATACTCCAGTCAGATTCAGCTCTAAAAACATATACATTTCAATCCATGACCTTAGTTAATGGAAGTGGCATACCACTCAAGCATTCTATGCTTGACAAGCATTGTACTTTCACAACTCACCAAGAATCGGACAACTCATACATTGCAAATCTAGATTACTTTTGAACTAGGTGCCAAATCAACCTAAGAAACACAGATTTTCCCTTGCTTGGCCCTGACTTCAACAAGCACATATAAGTGCTCTATCTTTTGCCATTATCTCCTCTTCAAAAGGCCTCAAGATGCAATCAAGAATTATCATAGTTCAGTTGTTGCTGTCCACATTGGTAAGCAAGAGAGAAAATAGGATCCATGTCTGCATGCATTCAGACCACACTATGAATCAGGAAACATGCACACTATATGCACTCCACGCAGATGTCTCGTTGCTCCAGTCTGGTCATGCTACAATCCACGCTAATCCTAGCTACCCACATTACTATCCATGCTCATCTCCATGCTCACCACATGCTGATTTGGCTGCTCATGTTGTTGTCCATGATGACACAAATCTAAAGTACCAGTAGCATACGTGTTTTCTCTTGTTGATTTCTAACTAGTCAACACTCAACTAGTTGGTCTTCCTTACTTGTGATTGTCATTTATCATAGTCCCTTTCAGCTCCAATCATGCCTGTTCTCAGCCAAAACCTTGTTCTAATACCATGTTAAGAGACAAATGGAAGGGTTGGAGATAGTAGAGAAGAGATGTATGCTCGCATCTCTTTTTCTTCTATTATTCCATAACTCATATATTTGAAGTGCATACAAAACTCTAAGGTCTAGAGACCATTCACACACGGCCTAAATTCACCAACTTATATTCACACACAGCCTAAATTCACCAACTTATTTAACATAGTGTCATCTCGACCTTCACCATAAAAACAAGTGATAAACTAAAACATAAAGAATCCATATGAATTTTCAAGATAGCCCCAATAAAAGCTTGTGATTGTAACCTCCAATCCATACTTGTAGTTCTTCCATGTGGTTGAAGACCCCATCTCTAGTGTACCTGCCCATGTTAAAGGACCCAAAAATATCTACTTTTTCAAAGGTTTCATAAGAAGTTTAATAGATATAAAAGAGACGAGGTCTAGACTAATGATCAAGAAAGGAGGATAGAAATGCATCACATCATGATGGTGGCCTATTAGCATACCCCACTATCAATCAAATGATGCATTTCTACATATTTGATCATTGTTTGGCCATAGAAGTCCTTCACATGGCAACACGATGATACATTCATGCAAGGACCCCATATCACCATTAAGCTATCAATTCTCCTCATACTCATCTCATCCAACTTAGCTAGCAAGCCAAAGGTATAATCTCACTTTTTACATGCAAAGTATGATTTGATTCATCTCAAATCCTTGCCTCCATCTCACATAGCTAGATAGTTCCTTTTTCCCCCCATACATCCCTTATCAAGGATTAAACTTAAAATCTTTTAAATTTCCACACCCCCATTCACACAAGGATTTATCTACACAATGCATAAACCCATAATAGTCAATATATAACCTCCTCCCTCCCCTCCCAATAGATACAACTTCATAACGTATGTAGATGGCATTGCATTCACCATGCTGAAACCATGTTTTTTTGAGTTTTCTTTGATTATTCTCTTCAAAAAATTTCCTATGTACCCAAGGTCTCATTGCATCACTAGAAAATAAATGGAAGATTTCATCATCTCTTGAGATCTTGGTCTTAATGGTAGGACATTTTAACATAAAAAACAACACAAGAATTGATACCACATGCTAACTAGTCGTACAAGCATTCTAAATTTTCATATTCTAACTTTAAAAAACTTGAGACTTTACAATATGTGCAAGAATCCTTTCTCTACTTTTCAAAAAGGATGTTACAACATTTTACAATAGCACTATGACATAAAGCTATATGCGAAAATCTCCAAAATCCACATGTCCAAAGTATATCTCATACATTTGGACTCTATAGTATAGGAATATCTATACATGTACTAAGTATGTTGTCTTCGATTTCTTTCATCACTATTTATCTCCATGCATAATGTTGTCGGAGAATTCCAAAAGATCAAAATGCGACAAAATTCTTCTGAAAACAAGACAAAAGTAAATCTGTTGTGTCAAGCACTCATCAACAGCACATACAAAGTATGTAGCATAAATAAAATCAAAAGAAGACTAGACAGTACAAACACTATATACAATATAGTTTTGCAATTATGTAATCCCAATACATCACCTTAATACTTTAGCAACAAAAACATACTTCAGTCAACCTAGTACCTTACCATAAGACTAGTTCAAAGAGCTCTCAAAAAACCCTTTGGTAGCAATAGTTCAGCTGCAAAGAGTAGGTCCTAGTCTTGTGACGTGCTAGCTTGAAGATCCATTTCCTATAGGAAAAAAGACTACAAAAAGTGTAACAAGATTATTTAGAAAGAAAGTACAAATCTTGTTGCAAATTGAAATCACTTACTTTGAGCACGCACGTGATTACTCAACACACTTGAGAAAGTCATTAAACAAATTATAACCATTCTCATCTAGTTGATATATTTCATTGGATGGATTGTATGTTATTTTTGCGAATGCAATCATTGACTCTATGGAAATCATGTTCAAGTCTGTTAATTCATATGTGAACATATGTGATCCTTGCACCCTCTGGTATCAACAAAGCTGAACTTCTATGCCTTGAGGTTGATTTGTCAAATAAAAGCCTCGTTAATGTTAAGAAGTAGTGATTGCGGTCATGCAATGCTACATTGGATGGGTGACAAGGTAAAATTAAACACCTCACTTAAGAGGGGGTTCTGGCATTGTAAGCTTCGACGTTTGCAGGTCTGTATATGTGAAATCGCTCTTATGTGCTTAAGATTGTATGGTGCATGAATATGGATGAGAGATGTGGAGTAAATTGTGCCACATAGGGCACACATGTAAAGTGTGGGCCATATGGTGTCACATGGGAACACACATGGAAAGTATGAGGGATCATTGATGGTACCTCTTCCTTTATATAGGTAACCAGTCTATGCAATGAAAAACAAGAAGAGAACATTTGAGTGTGCATATTGTGTGCCTTCTCTTTATAGCCATGTAGTTCCTTCTCTATTACAATCCACCATGATTATGTGTCAATCATTTTGTACACACCATGATCAACCCAACATTGGGTTTTTTGACATGGTACCAGAGCTGAGGTTTATGGTTGTTGATCATGGTGTACTTATATGTGTAGATATCATTGTATGTGGTTTTCTCGAATTGAGCCTTAGTATGTTTTAGCCATTCTTTCCTTAAAAATGGTGCACACTCATTATTATGTTGGTTCATGATTTCAAGGGAACTAAAATCTTTTGAGAATAATGAAGAGGACATCAAATGAAGGATCTTTGTATAATGGAAGCTAGAAATGGAGTTTTTCACAACAAGTGAGTGGAGCCATCACTTGGGGGGGTCACTCATGAATATATGTATATATAACATGAGTTCAAAATAAGGGGTTTTTAAAATACTATTTTTATGCATTTTTTACATATAGAAGGGTGTCATATAAAGGGGCTACTTACAGATTGAATAGAAAAGAGTTGTGTTTTATTCAAGGAAAATTTACAGATTAGGATATTTATAAATAGGCCATGAACACACATTATATCGAGGATATATATATAGTGAACCCCCCGAGATCCATCATCATCAAAGAAGCTACTATTAGAAGTCAAAGGTATTTGTTTGTTTTACCTCTTCAATTGTTGTTTTTGAGCATGGAAAAATGCTCAAATAAGAGAAGGGTTGTTTGTGGACACTATTGTCCTATTGGCTCTTGCTATTGAGAAAGGAGTATGTGAAGGTGCAAATGCTTACCCCCAGGGAGTGTGACAAGGGGGGAGTTTCAGGTACTGTTGAGAGGGAGCTCCTAAGCAATGGGCCTTCTGCGCTATGGATGAAGTCAACCAAGCTAAAGTGAGCAATGATGCGGATGCATCAGAAGAAGCAGTAGAAGGAGAGCACTTGCAAATGTTTTGGAGATCTCCTATACTAGTGTAGACATGCCGACTGAAAGAGTGTCTAATTCCGAGCAGCCTCTAGACACCACTGCTCTGGATGATGGGCAACAACAGATAGTCCACAACACTAGAGGAGAAACTTGAGACGAGGCTCCCCCTGTTGTGGAGGACAAAAGTATTGTCCAAGAAGAAGATGTCTTGAAGCAGGAGCAATCCGTAAGCAATGCATGTGAAGAGATCAAGGCTGTAAGCACAGAGTTCATCGGGAACAGCACATTGGAAGGCCCAAAGAAGGAGCCTTTGCAAGAGGAATCGATTGATAATAGCAAGCAGGAGGAATTAATTGAGATAAGCACGCAGGAAGAACCTACCCAGAGTGATGTGCTTGTCGAGCATTCAATTCCAAAAGCAATGGTTGTTCAGTGGAAGGGTGTGACAATGACTGTCCTACAAGATGATCTCTCTCCCACAAAAGGAGGCCTTGAAGCCGAAACTACATTAGAAATGCGTGAAGCTGAGAATGTAAAAGGAGAAGGAGAAGAAGAAGAAGAGGCTGGATGGAAGGATGAGGAGAATGTCCTGTGGCAACCTTATCTTTTTTGGGTTTTTGTCATGTTTAAAGCCCTATTCATACACCAAAACAAAAGTAAAGTTATACTTTCTAAATATGTTTGTTGTATGATGGAAAATGATAGCCGAGCTTGAGAGTTGAAAATGAAAATTTGTATTTCATACATGGTATGAGGTACTCAACCTGATCCCACCTAGAGGGTCAAAATGAATGTATGTATATGCATGTGTTCTCAACAAAGGTGAATCAAGATAGGGATGTGTGTAGGGTCCTCTGCCTGAGATTGAGATCTCAAAAAGAATTTGTGAGTGCATGGTGTAAAGCATGCACATGATTGTTGCACCTTGAGGTTTATCATACCTTTCCTGAACATCTAGGATTGTTAAAAAAGGATGGGGTAGGTTCACCCGAGCAAGTGGTGCTCAAAGGAACATTGTACATGCACATAAAACATGCATATGGTAGACTAGATGTGTCTAGTCATATAAAAACTCCAATATAGCATTGACGGGAGTGTTAAGAAGTAGCGATTGCAGTCATGCAATGCTACATTGGATGGGTGACAAGGTAAAATTAAACACTTCACTTAAGAGGGGGTGTTGGCACTGTAAGCTTCGGTGTTTGCCTGTGTGTATATGTGAAAGCACTCTTATGTGCTTAAGATTGTATGGTGCATGAATATGGATGAGAGATGTGGAGTAAAGTTTGCCACATAGTGCACACATGTAAAGTGTGGGTCGTATGGTGTCACATGGGGACACACATGGAAAGTGTGAGGGATCATTATCATTGATGGTATCTCTTCCTTTATATATGTAACCAGTCTATGCAATGAAAAATAAGAAGAGAACATTTGATTGTGCATATTTTGTGCCTTCTCTTTATAGCCATGGAGTTCCTTATCTATTACAATCCACCATGATTTTGTGTTAATCATTTCATACACACCATGATCAACCCCACATTGGGTTTTTTGACATGGTATTAGAGCCGAGGTTTATGATTGTTGATCATAGTGTACTTATATGTGTAGATATCATTGTATGTGGTTTTCTCGAATTGAGCCTTAGTATGTTTTAGCCATTCTTTCCTTAAAAATGTTGCACACTCATTATTATGCTGGTTCATGATTTCAAGGGAGCAAAAATCTTTTGAGAATTATGAAGAGGCCATCAAATGAAGGATCTTTGTATAATGGAAGCTAGAAATGGAGTTTTTCACAACAAGTGAGTGGAGCCATCATCATCAAAGAAGCTACTATTAGAAGTCAAAGGTATTTGTTTGTTTTACCTCTTCAATTGCTGTTTTTGAGCATGGAAAAATGCTCAAAAAAGAGAAGGGTTGTTGTTTGTGGACACTATTGTCCTATTGGCTCTTGCTATTGAGCAAGAAGTATGTGAAGGTGCAAATGCTTACCCCCAGGGAGTGTGACAAGGGGGGAGGAGACGAAGCTTCAGGTACTATTGAGAGGGAGCTCCTAAGCAATGGGCCTTCTGCGCCTATGGATGAAGTCAGCCAAGCTGAAGTGAGTAATGCTGCAGATGCATCAGAAGAAGCAACGGAAGGAGAGCACTTGCAAATGTTTTGGAGATCTCCTATACTAGTGTAGACATGCCGACTGAAAGATTGTCTAATTCCAAGCAGCCTCTAGACACCACTACTCTGGATGATGGGAAATAGTAGATAGTCCACAACACTAGAGAAGAAACTTGAGAGGAGGCTCCCCCTACTGTGGAGGATATAAGTATTATCCAAGAAGAAGATGTCTTGAAGTAGGAGCAATCCGTAAGTAGTGCATATGAAGAGATCATGGCTGTAAGCATGGAGTTCATCGAGAATAGCATATTGGAAGGCCCAAAGAAGGAGCCTTTGCAGGAGGAACCAATTGATAATAGCAAGAAGGAGGAATTAATTGAGATAAGCACGTAGGAAGAACCTACCCAGAATGATGTGCCTATCGAGCATTGAATTCCAAAAGCAATGGTTGTTCAATGGAAGGGTGTGACAATGACTGTCCTAAAAGACGATCTCTCTCCCACACAAGGAGGCCCTGAAGCCGAAACTGCATTAGAAATGCATGAAGCTGAGAATTTAAAAGGAGAAGGAGAAGAAGAAGAAGAGGTTGGATGGAAGGATGAGGAGAATGTCATGTGGAAAACTTATCTTTTTTGGGTTTTTGTCATGTTTAAAGCCCTATTCATACACCAAAACAAAAGTAAAGTTATACTTTCTAAATATGTTTGTTGTATAATGGAAAATGATAGCCGAGCTTGAGAGTTGAAAATGAAAATTTGTATTTCATACATGGTATGAGGGTACTCAACCTGATCCCACCTAGAGGGTCAAAATGAATGTATGTATATGCATGTGTTCTCAACAAAGGTGAATCAAGATAGGGATGTGTGTAGGGTCCTCTGCCTGAGATTGAGATCTCAAAAAGAATTTGTGAGTGCGTGGTGTAAAGCGTGCACATGATTGTTGCGCCTTGAGGTTTGTCATACCTTTCCTGAACATCTAGGATTGTTAAAAAATGATGGGGTAGGTTCACCCGAGCAAGTGGTGCTCAAACAAACATTGTACATGCACATAAAACATGCATATGGTAGACTAGATGTGTCTAGTCATATAAACACTCCAATATAGCATTAAGGGGGAGTGTTAAGAAAAAGCGATTGCAGTCATGCAATGCTACATTGGATGGGTGACAAGGTAAAATTAAACACTTCACTTAAATTCTGGCGGTCATCTCTTTGTGTATCTCCATCTTGTAGCTTGTGTTGATCAATGGAAAATGAGGTGTAGACCATTGTAACATGATTGAGTGTTATCCAAACATTACCAATTGCAAGTTGTCGAGTAGGGCTATCAAGTGGACCAACAAGCTTTTTTCCACAATGTATAAAGTCTTGATCATGTAAACCATACACATGTCATTTCACAATTCTCCCTTTTAATTTCCATCCACACCAATTAATAAAGAACTGGTCCTTGTATTCATTTCTCCAGGTATGAAATGAATTTCTTTCTTTCCTTGCCTTTTTGTAGTAGATATGGATGGCCCTCCAAGGTTGGCACTCAAAGAGTCATGCAAGTGTGGCCCACCCCAATGTTTAATGAGCTCAAACATGGTCTTTGTAGACTCCGTGAATCTTTATGCTTGGTTGGCTTGCACTACATTCCTTGCTACATCTTGAAAAAAGTCCCACAAGGCTAGTTTACCTCCAAATTTACCTTGTTGATGGGCCTCAACTACTATGTTATTACAAAAGCATCACACATCCTTCCTATTTAGGCATTCAAAGTTTGCTTCTTTTAAGGGCGTGATCCTCACAAAAAGCACAACAACTCTTGCTTGCAACCATCATAGCTCCCTCTTGGCCTCTTTCAAGTTTCTCTTGGTCTCAGTTGTCACTTTTTTTAGCTCTTCACCACTAAGATAATCTATTCATCTTCCTTCTCCTGTGTTCCTTGCATCCTCTCTTCTCAATAGCAGCCCTCTCTCTATACACTCTCATGCAAAAATCATCGCAAAGTGGGAAATTTTTTACAATATTCACAAGTAAAATTTTCAAAGGGTTTTCCACCATACGAAATACGAAGACAATTCACATGCCTATAACATCCATCAACCTTGATTTCAATAGACCGGTCACATAAGGTAACTTTTCTGTATGGCTCTGGATACCACACATTCCTCCCTATTTTAAGGTCATGTAGCATAGATTTTATATCCGAATCACAAGCTTTGTAAGTTATATTTCTTTGCCATAATCCCCAACAAAGTTAATTCAACTCACATGAAGGAGAAATACTTGAGTCACTTGTACAAGTAGAAGGTGTTTCCAAATCTATTGGTGTTGCACTTTTTTGGGTTGATTGGAGAAAGGCACCCAATGACTTCTATCATGGATCCACCTCAAAAATCTTTCTTGGTCTTCCTTGAGCATTTTCTGAGACTACTTGGTTGGTGGATGATGTTTTGGATATAGCCATGATGTGAGACTTTGAATTTACATGCTCTCTGTAAGGAGTGTTTGCAAGTTTGGTCTTCAAGGACACAAGTGCAGCCACTTTTGATCATACTTACATACAACTCTTACTCTTCCTTTGTCTTTATAGTCATGCAAGGTTGCCTCAACAAGCTCAAAATTAGATCCTGCATGATTTCAAGCTGAAAGTCACAAAGCTAATATCCAAAGGAATTAGGGATCAGCTACCAAATGATTGCACATGGAATCATTAAATGAAACTATATTACAATTCTTTCCTAAACCAGTGAACTGCTACATTTTTTAAAAAACAATTTACTCAAGGTCTCAATTTTTAGAAAAAAGTGACTTACCTTCATTAGTCCTATTGAAAATATTCATCTCCTCTATAGTAGCTAAAATCATCATCATGTCATCTTCATTGCTTTCTTCTATGTCCTTTGAGTTAGATATCACTCCAACCTTCAACCCCCGATTCATTAGATACCTTCTTTGATGTGCTTGATTATCTAATACAAGGGTTCTCATGAAATAGAAAAGGCATGAGTAGGAGGATTGCATGTTCCTTATTCCTAATCCATAAGGAGATCCACATTCATGGCACCATACTCAAACCAAGGGTCCACCATCTAGATCTTCCGTGGTAAGCTCAAACTTATCATCTCTTGATGGATTGAGCTCCCTCAACTTCTTGCAAGTACTCTCACATTGGGCTAGCCAACTTTCAAGTGTAGACTTTGAAAGAAACGTGCTCTTGAGCTTATTTATAGCTTGCTTTGGGTTGTCAACTAGATTGTGCATAGCTTTATTACTTGCTTTGAAGCCTGTAGCTTCTATAGTATCACTCAAGTCCTTATATTCACTTTGAGGGCCGAACTTCACCCCCAATCTTGTCTACTATGATTGAATCCCTTCTGATAGTGATAAATTTGACATTTTCTACATGCCAACATTCTTCTTGTATTGGGTTTAGTGTACAACATCCACTGTTTTCATCTTCATATTCAATGATAAATTTGAACGAACCACAAATAAGCCCATCCTCTATTATCTCTTGTCGTATTGCACCGTATGTGGAGTGAGCTACAACTCGAACATACCCTAAAAGCACTTTCTCACTAGATTTATGCTCAAAAACCTTCATGGAAGTCTTTGAAGCAATGAGTTGTTGGCTGCCTTATATCTAGGTACATGATAGAAAAAGAGATGACATTAATCAATAGCTTCTTATAGGTAGGAAACATGCACTCACATCAAGGAAAAAAATCACAAATGATTGTATTATACAAGAGTACGTGCATAAGAAGTAATTGTACCATGTAATGCATATATGATTTGTGGTTCCACTACTTGGTACAAGCACTACTTCTTGCTCGTTGTAACAAATGTACTTTACTTTTTTATTTTGCATTTACAATAGACATCTGAGGATAAATTCAAAGGTTATCTACAAACAAGATATAATTTACCATATTAAATCCATGTCAAAATGATACATGCCTCTATGAAAGACATTCCATTGTTCAGTAGAAAAAGAACAATAGAAAAGAGATGCCCTAAGATAGTGTGAAGTGAATTCAATAACCAGTACTATATCATGATTTACATGGTGTCACAAATTATTCATGTGGAAGTTGGCTCCATTTCCTCAAAGGGGCACATGGCCAACTCCTTGTTCATGTCAGGATTCCTACAAACAAGCTCGTTGATCTTGTCAAAGGAAACCTTGCTTGTTAGATTTGTATTCATCATTTTTTCTTCAAAATTTTGAGACAAGTGTCTTATCATTTGAAAGGAGGGAGTGATAGCTTTTGTTAAGTCAAAGTAGTCTGAGGCATACTCATAGAATTGAAAAATCTCCCTTAGCACCCATCCCAATGCATAAACATCTGACATGGGTGTATGACAACACTTCAATGCTATATCTTCTAACTTAGGGGCTAGCCATTTCCTTCATGTGTGATCTACTTTGCAGTGATTCAATTTTCTTGCATATGTTTCATCATCATCATGACACTCTCTAGGTGGCTTTGCAAATGCCCTTCGTTGCTCTAAGAAATCCAGAGCCACACCCTAGTCTATTATTCCCACACGACACACTTCACCAACAAAATCCTAAACAATATTTCTTGGATGTAAATATGTGTGCATCCACCTCCCTTGTGTAGTGGACACATTCCCAAAATTAAAGCATGCATAACAGACAAGACAAATTTGCAAATTATAGTGATTCATCGTATTTGATCACTTGCTAATTGACTATCTTCATCACGCATTCTCTTGCCCCCTGCATGGATGAAAAAATCTTGTGAATCGTCCATGTGATGAAGGCAATTGGGTCATGAAGTCACCAAGGCTACCTCCATTAAAGTATAGTGTAATTGTCCATAAGGGCTCTTCAACAAGAATATTCACATAACCCTCCCTTTCTTCATCATTTATCATCTTCTCTAGGCTAGCATCCCACACATCTTCTCCTTGGATTCTTGGGTTGTCTTCTGATGAGGTAGGTTCCTTTAAGGTGACGCCCATAACTTTGAGAGTGCTATCACTCTCACCACTTGAACTCTCTTCCTCTTCTACTGATGAGGAACATCCACTTGAGCTCCACTCATCGGCAGACATTTCTAGTTCAAGGTTCTCTTGATGCGCGCTCTTCAAGTTGTAAACCACCTTTTGATCGTGGCCACCTACCTTATGTGGCCTCAACTCCAGACCCCCTATTGTCCAATCTTGTCTAGCTCTGATGCCCATAAGCCAAGGTCTCCCTAGGATAAGGGGATATCCTTCTCCCTTTATTGGCATCACATAAACATCCACTACTACAGTGATTCCAAAAACAGAAACTCTCAAAGCTTTCACTATACCCACACATGTGACCGCATCATTGTTGGCCATCTTTGCCCTAAAGTTTGAGGATTCCATTACTTCTAATCCTAATTGATGCATAAGCTTTTCTATCATGACACAAACCTCTACTCACTATCGATGTATGTTTTTCGAATCCGTTGACCTTTGATTTGAGCCTCCACTAAAGGCACTATATCTTTGAGGCCATATGCCTTGATTGCACTAACCATTTTACCTTGCCTTGCCCTTATGCTTACCATTTTTTACCATTGTCATCATAGCTTTGGAGAGGCATGAAGTAGTTGTGGCCAAGTAATTTTTGGCCCTTGAGAGCTCACATCTGCTATCAGATCATAAGGTTGTATCCGAGAACCCAAAGGGAAGTCAGAGATATCAAATTTAGACCTAGTTGGAGTCTTTCTCTTCTTCCCTTTATCTCTAGGTTCCCATGATGTACTTGTCTCATTGATTGCTTCCTTGCTTACCTTAGTTTGGACACGTACCCGCTTGATAGGCATTGTCTCCACTACATCTTACCTCTCGCTATTTCTTCTTGGAGCCTTCTATCCCTGACCACCTCCTCTCTTTTTATGGCATTAACATTTGGTTGAATAGCAGGGGTTTCAGCTTGAACATAAGGTAGTTGTAAAATTGCAGGTCGTGACTGCTCTTGCTCTTGATTCCTAGCACAAGGAGGGCTTACTTGTTGTCAAGGACCTCTGGCAGGGTGATCATATCTTCTAGGGTGAGGACAATTGTACATGCCATGTCCATTTTCTCCACAATTTCCTGGGGGATTCACTATATATATATCCTCTATATAATGTGCATTCATGGCCTATTTATAAATATCCTAATATGTGAATTTTTACTGAATAAAACACAACCCTTTTCTATTCAATCTGTAAGTAACCCCTTTATATGACACCCTTCTATATGTAAAAAATATATAAAAATGTATAAAAATGGTGTTTTAAAAACCCCTTATTTTGAATTCACGTTGTATATACATATATTTATGAGTGATCCCCTCCGAGCACAGTTATAACACAACATCTCCCTTGTCGCTGCATTTGTGGTCAATTCCCACCATTCCCCTTGATAGGTCTTCTCGCACCTTGCACAAGATTCACTCTCAAACCCTCTAGTTGATTAGTAAGATTGTTTATTTTTTGGATCATGTCTTCTTGACATCTAACAAGGCCTGGTGCATTAGATACATTTGGGGGAACTTGAGAGGCCTCCATAGTTGTGATGTTGTTTCCCAAAACTGCTTGGCTAGCTTGGGCTTGGTAGAGAATCTTTCGATTCTTTTCCCTAGTGATTCTCAAAGCATCTTCAAAAGTGTTTGGAAATTTCACATTTACCTTCTCCCTGAGCAAGGGGTACAAACCTGAAATAAATCAATCCTTTTGAAGGCAGTTTGGAGCTCTCTCTCCGGGATTCAATAAGTTTGACCACTGCCCCCAAAGCTTCAAAAAACCTTCCTCGTAAGTTGCATAACCATAAGGATCACTTTGTTGGAGGGCCAAACGCAGTTGCCATAACTCTTCAGCTAAGTTAGTTTGTTGAAATCTTTGCAAGAAAGCTGCCTCCAATCCCTCCCATTCAGTTCTTTGGGCCGGATTTAGAGTTTGGAACCACATTCTAGCTTCTTCCTTGAGCACCAAAGGAAAAGCCCTCAACTTTAATGCTTCATCATCCCTCCCAAAGACAAGGAAGGCCATCTCAAGGTTGTCCAAAAAATCCACCGCATTTTCCCCATTGCGCCCAAAGAATCTTGGAAATGCCATGTTGCCTTAGTAGAGTACAAAGATGAATACGTCTAGACTTAAGTTGTATTTTATGAGGGGAAGGATGAATGGGTTCACAGATGCATTGATCTTAGCAAGACGTTTAGGCCCAAGTATGCTTCTAATAATGCCTTGGAATCTAAGCTTTGTATTGGCTACAATATGCACAGTTTGCATAGCAAGAGGTTGGATTGGTCTATACAACTCGCGGTGATTCATGAGAAACTATTATAATAAAATAAAGATGTGTACATTGAAGGATGCATTTTAGTCTAGAATTGGGAAGATTATAGATTCTGGTGATACAAGAATCTCCCTTAAAAATTTAGCCCCAAAGTACATGACAAGACGCTGCTGGAAGAAAATCTTCCTATTGATGCATACATTAACTCGGATGTTTTGTACAGAGTGGAAGGTGTAGAAATTCGAGCCATTATTATTATTCATAAGTGGAGATTACTTAAGGGAGTAGAGGGAATGCACTTTCTTGAATTATAAAGGATTTTCCCCAGAGTGTTTCTTTCTGGAACCCACCAACTTTGCTATACAGATAATTTGCTCACCAGTGATTGTTCTTGCCTTAGTGTGTCCATCCTCAGCGACATATATTTCTTTAACGTGTCCACTAGTATCATCCAGAACACGTCTTAGCAGTCCATTAGGAAGGATGTCTAGAAAGCTCTGCCCGGCACTCCCATGGAATGTTACGGGATTTGCAATCTAGGGCTTTCCGTGTCTACCACGTAGCGGAAGTATTCTGGCCGTTTTCACTTATGATCGACCGAAATTAGGGTTTTCCTGATTGGTCATTTCCTAACAGCAACTAGCGTCGGACCCAAGAGAACTACTTTACGCAGAAACGCCAGGTCCGAAGCGGATTCACGCTGCACTTGGTTCAAGGAGAATGGGAAACGAGAGGGATGAAAAGCTCAACCTCTTTGCCATAAGGCATAGTCCCATTCCATTCCCCTAAAACAATGTAAATCGGTTAAGACATAACTCTAGGTCAACGCTTTCGTTGTTCGTGTCCTTTGACAATCATCTCGCTGTTCTTCGAGATTAGAGAAAAATTCCCGGCCAACCGGGACCACCCAACCGTAGGACGGACCCATGGCCCATCCTCCGCACTTTCCTCGGTTTGTTTTAGTTATGTAATTATCTAACATATTAATTGGACATGTAACAATCAGCTTCTTTAATTAACCTGTTAAGCACTGGTTCCTTCATGTAATCTTATCACTTGACATAGAAAAACAATCTCAGACAAGTTCTTTATTAACAGATCCTCATATTTATCTTTGAAATACAAAAGTTCTGCCCGTAGGCTTGTCCACAATCCGCCCGAAGGCTATCTAGCAATTCATAGGGATCAATATTCCAAGTTTTCGCCCGTAGACTAGTATGCGGGCCTCGAGATCCAATCCCAAGTCACGTTAGCCTCTTGTGCAGGACCCGATTGCAAGGGATTTACGGCTAGAGCCCCCCCAGCACCCAAGCGTCCTCCTGCTCCAAGTAGTGCCCAACGGAGAGACCTCTCGCGGCAGGTTCGGTCCACAATCCCCGGCGCGGTCAACAACCCCCTTGGTTAGGGTCAGGCAGGCAGTCAAGGGGTAACTGAAGCTGCCTCTCCCTTCAGGCCTTCAACCTGAAGTATATATATTCATTTAATTTGTAATTCATAAATCAAACAGTGCTCTAAAATCTCTAGCAAGCACAAACATTTCCATTGATTGATTTTGTTGTTGTTGGCAAACTACTAAGGAAGGGATCTTTCCTTTCGAATGCATCCAACACTCGATATGGGGTGTCTTGCAACTTGGCAAGATCCCTTATATTCTGGGTTAGGGCGTACCCTATTAACCCAACTTGGTCAAACCCTAAAGTTCATTGGATACTTCAGCTTCCGGTTTTTAACCTTCCTTACTTAGAAGGATATCAAAGTATACATCCTCTTGCAAGATAACTTGCATAAGGATCCACCATCCTTGTTGAGGGAATTTAGCTTTTCTTCTTGTGATTCAATCATAAGGCCATATGACTTCGTACTTGCCGCGCAAGTCCTACATTGTACTATGCGATAATGGAGTTACGAAACATTCCGTTTCAGTTTCTTTAAGCTGACGTTTGTCAGACCTAGGGTTTCCTAGCTTTATTATTTTATTTTAAGAAACTCAAGGACAAACCCTAATTTCTTTTACGTTTACAATTTACTAAACCTACAATCAGGGAATGTGGGCAAGTATTTAAGGTATAACGTTTCTTGGATTTTAATTCATTCCCAATGAATATTTCGCAACATAGGTATTTCTAAGTTTATATTAATTTGGTTAACTTTTAGAAGGTAATATCGAGATCACCTCCGCACGATTTGTTATCTATGTGTCAATTGATTTTTCAATCCTAAACTTTACTGATTTGAGGTTAGGTAAATTCAATTAATCTTCCTTTTTCCTTGCGAACAAAACTCATGCCAAATAAGCAATCTTTCCCTTGCTAAGTTATGCAGTTAGCAATGATAACTTCCTAGAGTTTAAGCATCGTAAGAAACCTTTCCTGATTCGCATTTTCTATGCATAAAGCTATTGAAGAAAATTACGCTTGTGCTTTATCTATTTTGCATGTTCCATTAAACTAAATTCCTTCGTTGTGAACAACTAGGACAAAATATAACCTATCCCTAACAATTCATCTTGCATGATTGAATTACAACGATATAAAATTAAGAAGAAAAAAAACCTGGGTTTGGGGTGAGATATCCACATGGATACCGGGAGATGACCCTCCCGCAGCTACTCCTTGGACTTTCTTAGGAGGCATCGCAGTTGTAGTCCTTCGAATGTGGAAGCAGCTTTACACTCCTTTTCAAAATTCCACCGTCGCTCCCTTGCACATCAATACTCTTCTTCTCTTTTTCGAGTAGGGGAGAAACCAAGTCCAAGGGTATTTTGGAAAGGCACGGAACAATTAAGGGTCTAGCCACGAGGAGGGGTAATAAGACCTTTAAGGTATTAGTTTCTTTGGGAGGGAAAGGTTTACAAAGCCTAAGGAAAAGGCCCTATAGGGGTATATACATGGTGAAAATGGTGTGTGTGTGTATGTGGTTCCAAAAGGCGTAAGAAGAGGTCTTGGGAGATTTTTGGGCACGGGAGTGAAAGGTATAGGAAGGGGGTCTTGGAGGGGTTTTAGGACACGGGGGGTGGGGTGTGTGGACACGGGGGTGAAAAAGTCTTAGGGGTTTAAAACCGAGGGGGGAAAAGACAAAGGCCAACACAAGGGGGCAAAGGGACACAAGGGGGATGAAAAGGGCTTAGGGGGATTTAAAAACCCCGGGGGTGAAAGGGTAAAAGGGGAAAGGTGAAGGGTGAAAGGGGCTTATAGGGGTTAACCGGGGGGGAAAAAGGGGGTTTTAAACGGACCACGGGAAGGTGCTTAAATCCCGGTGGGGGTTATAAAAGCCCGCATGGGAAGGGCCTTATGAGAACGTCACAGGAATGGGGGCTTGGAAGAGCCCTTAGAAGCTTTCAAGAAGCTTCTAAGGCTTCTAATCTCTACACCTGGCAGGGAGGGAAAAAGGATAGGAAGCTTGCTGGCAGCCATGATTCTTCAGACGTCATCAATTGGCGACAGCACTAGCGACATTCACAGCTTCAGGCGGCGGCATCCAACCCTCAGCTCCTTTCCTCCACGGCCTAGCGCAGTCAATCAAACTCACGACCCTCCCTCACAATTATCCCTTTCCACACTCCTCTCACGCGCAGCGTTATGGCCACTCCTTTTTTTCTTCCCCTCCCACGGGTTCTTTTATAGGTGAAGGGAGGGGACCTCCCCGCCCCCACGTGGCCTGAGTGCATGGTCATTCCCTTCCACGAGCTCCAGCAAACCATCTTATTCATCCCCGCCTATTCCCTCTCCTCCAGCACAGCTTCGGCTGGATAATTAGATTTCTTTCTTTGTCATAAATTAATCCTTATCCTCTTGACCTCCTCCCAAGGGGAGGTTCATACAAGGATATTCGGTTCCTTTGTTTATGCCAATAGAGATTGTACAATCGCACCGTCCGTTTATTCAATGCCGGCATTCCCTTGCATGAGTATCACACAGTTTAGAAATATTTTCAACGGAAATGATACATTCTCTCCCCCTTAGAGGAATCGAGATGACCTCATCTCGAGATAAACCGGTGATATTGATGGTTGAGTGTGTCTACATCTACCCAGGTGGCATCCTCTTCGGGATAATCTTTCCACTGGATGAGGCATTCTCTTAAGGTTCTGGATCTTAATTGTCTCTCCCTAACATCTAAGATCCTATCAGGCCTTAGTTCAAGGACTCCTTGACTAGGCATTACAATTTGTTGATCGTCAAGTACATGGTTAGGATTAGGTACATACTTCTTCAATAGGCTGATATGGAATACATTGTGAACCTTTAGGCTCGCTGGGAGTTGCAGTTTATAAGCATTAGGCCCTAGGCATTTGAGGATCTTGTATGGCCCACAATACCTTGGACTTAGCTTCTTGCAATCTCCTAAGGATAGAGAACTCTTTTTAGGGCATACGCAAATGAAGACCATGTCTCCTTCTTCGAAGACCCTTTCTTGACGTTTCAAATCCGTGTATGTCTTCTGTCTATCCTTGGCCGCTTGTATGTCCTATCTTATTGACTTTATTTGGTCATCCATCTCTTCCAACATCTGTCTTGAAGCTTCAACCCTTAAGGTTGGATCAAAAAATTTTAGGGCACTTCGACAGTCATGACCATACAATGCTTGGAAAGGAGTCATCTGAATGCTCTACTGGTAAGAAGCATTGTATGCAAATTCTACCAAAGGCAAGTATTGAATCCACCTCTTCGGCTCTCGACAACAGTATGCCCTAAGCATATCCTCGATGACTTGATTTACTCACTCTGTTTGGCCATCCGTTTGGGGATGGTAGGCGGTGCTAAAACAGAGTTGAGTCCCAATGGCTTCAAAGATAGCTCTCCAGAAGTGTGATGTGAAGAGATAATCACGGTCACTAATGATTCTTCTGGGTAAACCATGTAGCTTGAATATCTCCTTGATAAACAATCTTGCAATGTCTGAGGCTTTATAGTTTGTCTTAACTGGAATAAGGTGTGCAACCTTAGTAAGCATGTCAACCACAACCATGATGGAGTTGTATCCTCCCTGGACTTGGGGTAGGCCTACAAAAAAATCCATACTGATGAATTCCCATTTCATTTGGGGAATGTCAAGTGGTTGCAGTTTCCCTGGCATCATGACATGTTCGGCTTTGATACGTTGGCAAGACAAACACTCAGTGATATATTTGAGAACGTCACCTTTAAGCCTCTCCCAATGGTAGCTCTTCCTAACTGCATTAAGAGTTTTAGCAAAGCCAGGATGTCCTGCGAAAGGAGAATCGTGAGGTTCCCACAATATCTTCTGCTTAAGTGACTGGTTTGCTGGAATACACAGCCTTGTTCTATAGTAGACAAATCCACTATTAATGGAAAATTCATGATACTTAGCCTGCAACTTTTGATTCTAATCCTTGATAGAGATCTCCTTTAGCATTGATTGGTAGACCAAATCATGGCATGCTTCTCTCTAGCTAACTCAAGTAGGGGGTTGTTTGGCATAGATACTTTTGTAGCTAGAGATCTGGCCATTGATGGATTCTGCAAGATTAGAGAATTTAGGAATGCCTTGCGACTAAGTGCATCGAAAACTACATTCTCTTTCCCTGGTCGGTACTTGATTTCAAATTCATATTCCTCCAACACTTCAATCCACCGACGTTGCCTCATGTTGAGCTCGTTCTGGGTAAAGATCCATTTGAGACTCTTATGGTCGGTTACTAGAGTAAACTTGTTACCCGATAGGTAGTGTCTCCAAAGCTTTAGAGCATGGATGACAGCTAGTAATTCCAGATCATGCGTAGCATAATTCCTTTCATGACTCTTCAATTTCCTTGAAGAGTATGCTACTGGATGGCCTTCCTGCATAATTACACACCCCAAGGCAAGAATGCTAGCATTAGTTACTACCTTGAACTCCTTATTGAGGTCTGGAAGTTTTAGAATAGGTGCTGATACCAAACTTTGCTTCAATCTGTCGAAGCTATTTTGTTCGGGAGTTGACCATGAAATGGAAGTTTGCTTCTTCAATAAATCCGTCAGAGGTGCTGCAATCAAAGCATAGTTTTTGATGAAGACCCTATACCATCCTGTCAATCCAAGAAAGCTACGTATCTCTTTGACGGATACTAGTGTTGGCCACTCAAATACATCTTTGACCTTGGCTGGGTCCACTGAGATTCCTTCCGATGATACTATGAATCCCAGATATTCAATCTGACGCTTGAAGAATGCACACTTCTTCATTTTAGCATACAGCTTATGTGACCTCATTGTCTCAAGGACAATCTGAAGTTGAGGTTCATGATCTTCTTCCTATTTAGAATAGACTAAAGTGTCATCAAAGAAGACAAGTATGAAATCATCAAGATATGGCCTAAAGATATCCTACATTAACCTATTGAAGGTGGCAGGTGCATTCGTAAGCCCGAATGACATAACCAGGAACTCAAAGTGCCCATATCTTGTATTGAAGGCCGTCTTTGGGATATCTTCTTCCTTGATCCTTATCTGATAGTAACCTGACCTGAGATCAATCTTGGAGAAGATCTTCGCACCCTGAAGACGATCAAGAAGCTCATCTATTCTAGAAATAGGATACTTGTTCTTGACTGTTGATTGATTCAGCCCTCAGTAATCAATACATAGTCGAAGTGTCCCGTCTTTCTTTTACTGGAATAGTACTGGAGCTCCCCACGGTGAATTGGTAGGCCGGATATTAGCCCTGATCTAACAGTTGCTTGAGTTGTTCCTTGAGCTCAATTGCTTCTGGTATGGACATTCTATAAGGTCTCTTTGCAATTGGCGCAGCTCCAGGTACTAACCTAATCTTATGATCCACTTCCCTTTGAGGCAGAAGTTCAATCAACTCTTCAGGGAATACGTCCGCGTATTCCTTTAGCCAAGAAGGTCCTTCATGAGACTCTTGCTTTTGATCTAATTTGTTGAGTTTGATCAAGAAAACAGGTAATCCTTTTTTGACTCCTTTTATGATCTGTGATACTTTGGCCAATTGGATTCATGGCACTCCTGCCTCACCTTGAGTTGTGACTAATTCCCTTTCAGAGTTTCGAAAGAAAACTTGACCCTTTCCACAGTGAATGTGGGCATCATTAGGTTTAAGCCAATCCATTCCGAGTAAACACTCATGGATACCTAAATTCATGACTCTGAATTTGACCGAAGTCTTCTTTCCTCCTAGAAAGAATTCCACCTTAGCAGTTTGCCTGGTACAAGTAACCTCACGACCATTTGCCAATTCCACAAGCAGGGTAGGTGCTTCTACTGTGGTTATTCCTAATCTTTTTGCACATGCTGGTGAGATAAAGGAATGTGTACTGCCACAATCAATCGAGGTCTTGAAACCTTTACCTTGATAATCCGACGGTGACTGAATCACCGAGAACTGGCAATTCGACCCTTTTTGTGTAAAGTGGCATGGACTGTCGCTCTTTCGAATTTCGCTTCCATGGTCGAATCTTCTTCTTCTCCTTCTTCGCACATTTTCCTATTGGCAATGCAAGCGGTTCTTCCTCTTCATCAGGTAGCGGCTCCTTGACCATGGCATGTTCCTTGGAAAAGCGCTTGGCGATGACCTCCACCAAGCTTGGGACATTGCCTTTTGAAGTGACCGGGTTAGTTGCAGTGGAAACAACGGAGGTTTCGGCCATTACTTTGAGTAGGAACAAAGTTGTTGACGTTATTCATCCTTGCTTTCTTTCTTTGTCCCTGATTATGACCTTGAACTCTCTTTATTTGAGGTCTGAATGCTCCTTTGTCCGGGTCATTGTAAGACCAAGTTTTGTTACCCCTTGGTCTAGCTTGTACCTCCTGAATTATAGGTGTCGCTCGAATGAGTGCATCCTGAAGATCTGATGGACGCATAGATTCGAGACGGGTATTTACTAGTGGATTTAAGCCTGCACAAAATTTGGACACCTGATGCGTCATGTCCATCTGTGGCGCATACTTTAAAAGTGAGACGAATTTAGAGTAGTATGCGTCAAGAGTAAGTCCCGGCTGTTTTAGCTCATAGAACTCATTCATCTTCTGAGTGCGATATATCCCTACACCATTGCTTTCACCAAAGTCTGGCTTCGCCGGTGAGCTTTAACTTGGCGAGCATAGCCTGATTGGCGGGTGCAGTACCGGCTGCTTCGAAGTAATCCTCCATGGATTCAATCCAAATTTCAGCATCAGCTTGGACGAATCTGCCTCTCCCGTCAAACTCGAGTGGCTTAATCTGCTTGAGAAGGAACTTCTTCTCCTGGATTACAGCAGTACTTGATGTAGGAGGCGAGTTAGGAACCTGGTTGTGCCTGAATAAAGGTTTTCTTAACGTTATTATACGATAATCGTTGTTAACTTATATTACATCTTCAATTCCGCTATCATGTAACCAATGTAGCTACTTAACTTTTTATCAACTCTTATGCACAGCCAGACATTGATAAAAAGAAGTCTTTATTTGTATTTATATGGGCATAGCCCTTTCAAATACAACGTTATATTGCATTTATCTACAAGAACTGTGTAATAGTAAGGTTTTGGGTCATGGATCTTCAGGAATTGATAAGTCATTGGAAGTTTAGGATATCCTTTCCGTTGGAATCCATACTTCTCATGGTGGCCCAACACTTTAATCCTGTTGGCGGGGATTACACGGGTTACTTCCTCATATACATATGAGTTCATCCCAACCCTCCGACCTCGAATATGTAAAGTCGAATTTACGTGAGCTTCCACAAAAAAGAACAGCTTCACGACTTTCAAGTCTTCCAACCACTTGATCCTCTTTAGGTTGGTCTGTAGATACACAAACCGGTGGGCAACTATATAATAGATTCCTGAGGCACCCATCCATCTTCGTTCCATGTACAAAGGTGATGGATTATAGATCTGCTCTAGGATGTTCATCATCCCAATCCTTTGTCTATAAAGCGAAGAATGCATTGCAATCATAAACATGACTCGAAATACCAAGAACTTGTTCCACGCTTCGTAATTCTACAAGACAGCATTGAAGGTAAGGAAATGTATGGACAGTAACATTTGCTTTGCTTCATTTTATTATAATTTCATAAAAACAATTCCGTTGTTGGTCGGCTCTAATACCAACTGTAATGTTGTTGTAGAGTTCATGCAAGAGCTACTGAACACGGGGTTCAAGATGTTGCAAGGCAAGAGGCTAACAAGAAAATCTCAAATTTTTGATGCCAAAGATCACTATATTGTTTGCCAAGTGAATTACAACAAAGAATTTGCCAACTACTCTTGACAAGAAGCTGTAGTTATACCGCCTTAGAAAAATAAGAAGACTGGCAAGTTCAGCTCCTTTGCTTATCTAACATTACATCATCATCGTGCCTATGATAAGAAGCTAAATCCGCAGACACAGCAGCTCAGGTGCCATGTAGAAGAAATCTGATGTCCTGTCACAAAAAGAGGTCTCCTCCAACAATTTGCAATATCGTGCCAAGAAGAACATATGAAACAGGAAGTCCAAAACTAGCCTTCCAAAATAAATGAAATTTGTGAACAGTTGCCAGAATTCAAAGTGCCGCATAATCTTATCAGAGTTTATATAAATGTGGTATTACGTTTGCTCCATACATATACCATCACAAAGGTGAGCGAGTTCAGCTTAAAACAAAATTTTTGCTACTCAGACACTAGGTGGAACATGCCACCAACAAGCACAATTCCTGTCAAAATGCTTCCCCCATCTCGATCAGCTCCCGCCCTCCTGAGACGCTGCTGTGTTACCTTTGAGTGCTTCTGTCACAATTGGATCTATTTTTCCTGAAGTGATCCTTTTAGATTTAATACTCTGCCCCACTGATGACCCCAATGAGATCACTCGACAATTGAAGCATTGCCCTGCATACTCCAGCCACATTGTGTCATCTCCTTCCCTTCTAAAACTTCTCGCCTTCCCATGGACTCTAATTCACAGATTCCAAAAAAGTATCATTGACCAGCATTCACACAGAAGTTCAACCTCCTGAGATCCTTACTTGAGAATGTAATTAGCCTCATCAAGCTTCATGCCGCTGTGGTAAGTTGCATTCCCTTTTCTTTATTCTCCAATCTGAGTACAAATCCTGCATCAGCAAACAAAAAGCAGGTGTTGCCAAAGAAGTGGACTACTCTTTACATACTGCAAGCCAATAAGATATACATGTTAATTTTTTTCTCGGGATGATATGTTTGCTATCGAATATCCAATCAAGATGTCAGCAAGGATCCAGCCGGTTCCACATGTCACTTTGATAGCCAATAAATGATAAGAAAAAGAGTGCATGCAACAATAACAGCTGACAAGATGATTGTGTCTTTTGAGCGTTTCCTCTCTATAGCTCTCAATACACCACGAATAACTGGAAACTGGTCAGCAAGATGCTTTACTTTCCCTTGTATATCTACAAACATTCCCTGCTAAGAAGCTAAATCTCCTTTCGTAGACTATGACCGACTAATAACCTCTTCTATCTGGTTAATATTTCCATGTATAGCTGCTCTCTCTCTCAGTAAGCTTGCTCCAAGTGATAAGCTGCCAGAAGCCTTATATTCACTGATGTCATTACGAACTGATGTCAAGAGCTCTGCATGTTCGCGCAATGAAGTGATATTACCTCGTGTCCTCCTAAATTCCTGAGTAAACTCATGAAGTATATTCCTGAGCCGAGCAAGCTTTTGAGTTACTGATGTGGTTGGAGTTTTTACTGTAGCAGCCCGACTCATAGAGTCATTTACATCAAGTAATCTTTTCAAAAAAGATTCTATTTCCATCTCCATGACTTCCAAGACCCGTTTCCCCCAAGCCCATCAGGTGCAGATACACTTTCCACATATCCGCCATGCGCCAGCAAGCCCCCTAACTTGGCATATGATGAGAGCTTGACATCGAGATCCCCTTCTATCTTGCCAACCTCTCTGTGCAGCTCCTCCCAACCTGTATCAATGTCCCCCCCTCTATAAGCAGCTACCAATCGGTCTCAAAAAACATCAGCCCCCAGGAAAAGCTCCTCCCCTCCAATATCAGTGCATCCTCTTTCGACCTTTGCCAAGTGTTGTTTTTAAGTTCCCTTCTTGAAATTCCTTTCATAGCGTTCCAGGCCCAAATTCTGCAATATTCCCTTCCCCCTCAAATAGTAGGCATCATCTGGTGGAGGTTGGGCAAGTTTACCAAGCTTATGCATGCCTCCTTGAATGAGAGCAAAAAAAACTCCTGTCATAACTGCATTGGATGCCACATTTGGGCCACCGACACCACTGACGATAGAGAACATAGCCCCAGATCCAAAGGCAGCTACCATGCTGGTCTGAACATCTTCCACGCCACCACGAGCTCTTTTCATTGCACATGATATTCTTGAATTTACACCACAACAGAGTGTTGAGCTGGGACAAACTAGTAAAAACAGTTTTTGCTTCATTGTCCCAACCTTTGTCTTCATAGCTTAAATGTCGGTTTCTACAAAGCTTCCTTTGATTCCACGATTTCCTGCACTTTTCTTGGAGTTCATCATTGAAATTGACAGCATGATAATATTCTTTGGCATCAATTTTTCATATTTTCTAACACACACACAACATGCACACAAACAGAAACACACGCAAACACAAACACACAAGTGGAGTATGTACATTGGATGCGGGTACAGAAAATGACAAAAATATAATGCAGTAATCAAACACAATGAAACACACGTGAAAAGATAACACAGCTGCACAACAAAAATGGAGGTGTTTACGGCTCGGATGCGCAACAGCACGACATCCACCCCCTCTAAACCTGCACATCCTCCTGATGAGCCAACTATCCATGATCATCTAAGTCCACAAACAGGTCTAGTTCTTCATCAGTTTCCAATAGACCTATTTCTCCATCAGCTACATCATCCATATTCTCTGCTTCTTCTACCAGAATTTCTTCTGACTGCTCTTCTTCTACCAATGCTTCAAGTGCATACTCTTCATCTTCTCTTCTCTTGAAAATCTTGACTTGTTTTCCAACAATGGGCACCCTCAATACCATCCCATCCAATTCAGCCAACTCATAGGTAGCATTGTCAAAAGCCTTTTTCACTTTATACAGTCCAAACCATCTTTGAACCAATTTTTCTCATGCTACTATGCTGATTCTCTAGGCTACTGTCGTAGACTAGAATCCAATCTCCCTCTTTTATGGCTCTAGGCTGCAGGCGATGCCTCAAATCAAACCTGTCCTTGTTTTTTAGTCGAGCTGCCTTCAAACGATCAACTGCTAGCTGCACATCTTCTGCCCTTCTCTCTAGTTGACGAATCTGAAGAGCTAGAAGCTCCTCTCTTGATAAATTCTCATGCCAAGGAAGAGCACTCCATGTGAGAGCACAAATTTCAGTAGGCATGATAGATTTTTGCCCATACATCAACTCTGCAGGCATATATCCAGTAGTCACGCTATGTGTAGAGCGGTCTGCCCACAATGCAAAAGGTAGTAATCTCAGCCAATCTCCAATCCGACCTCTACAAGCTTTTGCCAATGCCTTAACTATCTGCAGATGCCCTCTTTCGCTCTTGCCATTCCCCTCTGGATTATAGGCAGTAGTAAGAGCCAACTTAATCCCAAGCTGTGAGAAAAATTCTATAGGTTCATCTGCATCTAGCTCTCCACAATCAGCAGTAATCTTGCCTATACATCCATACCTACAAAATATTTCTTCCAACAAGAATTTACATACTGTAGTGGTGGTCTTCATCCGCAAAGATCTGCCTTCAACATAGTTTGTAAGATCCTCCCTGGCCAAGACAAGATATCTCATCTGCCAAAGTTCCACTGGCAAAGTAACCAAGTCAACCACCCACTTATAATGCATACATAGTGGATAGGTCGGATGCAACTCATCGCGATGCCGCACTAAAGAGTAGAGGTGACAGTCCCTGCAAGTCTCCACAAAGTGGGAAACATCCTTATACATCCCTTTCCACTAGTATATTTCTTTAATTTTCTCATAGGTAGCCCACACACCTCTGTGTCTAGCCCAAGAACTCTCATGAAACTCTTGCATACTCTGTATCTGCATCGCTGCCTCACAAATTACTCTCAAGGGTAGGCCGCCTCTCTTCTTTGGGTGCTTCCAAAGAAAACCATCTTTCAAGAAATACCCATAAGCCTTTCTTCTGATTTTCTTGAATGCATCATCTGTCCAATTAGCTCTTCAAGTCAATGAGCTCAGATACTGACCAATTTGCAGCCACTCGCCAACATAGAGTTCTTCAGTAAAGGCTTCAACAGTAGATACATGACAATCATGAACAAGGATAGAAGCTGCAAACTCTGTCTCATCATCTTCTGCAAGCAACGACTCCTCATCCTCATATCTCACTCTAGATAGCATGTCAGCAACTGGATTATCTTTTCCTGCTATGTGTCGAAATTCTGGATTCAATGATTTGATGTAGGCAATCCACCGAAGCATCGCTATATCTAGAGTCAAATAGCTAGTAATCATGCCAAGCAAAGGCAAGCAATCTGTTTCCACAACAATTGGAGCACCAATAAAATACTCTTTATCACACTTCAGTGCAGTGACTACTCCCCACAACTCTCTTTTAATCTGCGGATATCTCCTCTGCCGTTCATTAAGAACTTTAGCTCCAAAGTGGATTGCATATATGTTCCCATCAGCATCATCCTGTCCCACTACCCAACCTATGCCAATAGGGCTGGTATCAACTGTCAACATGATTGGCTGTCCACACACTAATAATCCGCCTTGTGAAGAGTAGGAGCTGACTGCAACAGCTTCTTGAGTTTACGCATGGCTTTCGAATGCTTCTCATCCCAATGAAACTTCTGCCCCTTTCGAAGCAGCTGATAGAGAACATCTCCTATGTGAGAAAAATGAGGAATCCAAATCATGTAAAATACACAAGCTCCAACAAATCTCCGCACCTCTAAAGTAGTCGAGCAATACTCTGCAATCCTCCTTATGGCATCCACCTTTGCAGGTGAAGGCTTCCTACCATAATAACCAACCATATGCCCAAGTATGATGACTTCATTAACACCAAAGACAGATTTCAACCCTGAAATGGTCAAATTCACCTCCTCTAATCGTATCAATATTTTCTCACAAGCAACCAAGTGTTCAGCCACAAACTGTCTACATCCTGGCAAATAAAGACTCTCATTCGTTTCTTCTTCTGCACATCCTTTAATATGCACATCATCTAAGAAAGGCATGGTATACTGCGGAATATAGTCTCGCAGAACTTTATGCATAGCATTCATCATATGAGCAACTGAGTTGGTGGCACCTTGAGGCAAGGTACACATTCTCACAAGACCAATAGGTGTCCGCATAGTGGTGATATCCCTGCTTTCCAAGGCAAGCTGAAACTGATCATAACTAGAATACAAGTCACCTAGGGAATAGATGGCTCATCCTGCAAAAGCCTCAGCAAACTCATCCACAACTGGTCCTGTTTCCACATTCCTGATTGTCACTCTATTCACAGGCTGCATATCCTGAATAAATCTCAAGGTTCCATTCTTCTTTGGTACAGTAAACCACCTGTTAGAATAGGGCGCAAAAGAGGGTTCCAAAATCCCCATCTTAATTTTCCCATTCAGCAACTCTATCAGCTTTGGCAAGTGTGCTCTATGTTGAGATATCGAGCTCCACTCGTGATATGCCAGGGTGACCGTTGTGCATTTATGTCACCGACTTGTCAGTTGTAGATGCGGTTGGTACACCGCCCATGAATAATAGCTACATGATAGCTATCCTTATCTACTCTAGTTCGTGGCTCAGTTAGTATGCTACCTTAGTTAGTTGAGCTTGGTTTGAGACCCATATATAGGGTTCTTCTATTTCCTTGTACTAGACTTCTTTTTGGCTTACACAACTAAGAAGAGGAAAACAGTTTTTAGCCTCCACCTTTGTGTGTATTCTCCCATTGTGCAAGCAAGAAAGCTACAAGTGAGACTCCTTCCTTCTCTCCCACAATCTTGACACTCTAAGCACATGTATAGGACGTATATTCCATGGCACATGAGGAACAGTGAAGATGACCATAGGCGCAACCAATTCGGGACTAATGCAGCCAATTTCATGAGGAAAGAAAGCAAATGCCTTACCATGTCATCCAAGCATCTCTCTAAAACATTCTTTTTCCACTGGAAGCAAGAAATCATCATTTCCAATCTTCAATTCTGCAAGAGTTTCAGCTGTAAATTCATGGCCAATATTTGCAGGATCTCTCAACATAGGCTGCTTCATAGCTTTTTCCATCTGCTCATCACTATCAGGAGGAAGCGGCCCTGCAGCCGCTTAACCTTCTTATCAACTGTTTTATACTTCATATCAACCTTGGCATCAGTCAGTCACTCTTTTCTTTGCTGCAATTTCTACAATTTTTCAGCAACTCTCAACTCTGTTGGCTGAAAGATTTCAGCCCTTTGCTCTATGGACTGCATGGGTGCAGTCTGAAACTCTGTATGCTGAAGTTCTTCAGCATTAAACTCTGTTGGCTGAAAGGTTTCAGCCCTCTGATCTGTGGACTACCATGATGCAGCCTCATACTCTATATGCTGAACTTTTCCAGTATTTAATTCTGCTGGCTGAAAGGTTTTAGCCCTCTGCAACTCTGAAAGCTGATCAAGATCAGCCATAGACTCGGTTTGTTGAGTTTTCTCAGCCTCTGACTCTGTTTTCAGCATAAAATCAGAAATTTCTTGATACATATCCAAGGTTTGCACTGGTATGATCCTTGAACCCTTACATACATCAGTTTTTAGCATAGTTTTCATCTCAGACAAAGTATTTGCATAAGATATTCCATCATACAGCCCATCCACATGCTCTTCTGCTTGCAAAATACATGCAGTCTTCAACTCTTTCTCCTTACGACCAATGTACTGCCTGGCAGCTTTAGACAAATTTGAAATTTTCTTATAACTCACTGAACTATCTGAAGAAAAACCAAAAAAATTAATGGAGAAAGACTGGCTGCCAGGAAGCAAGATCTCCTCTTTTCTCCGCTCCGTACCACTGGTGTCTCGCAAGACATCGGTACCTAATGAAAATCCAGCTCCTTCGCAGGTACTGGTGCCTCACGCAAGGAGTCCCTGTTTCTCGGATGATTTACTCCAACAGTCATAAACTGAATAGCTCGCATACCATCCTTACTACGTATTCGTGCATAGGCTGAGCCATCATCCATCACTTTCATCTCCATTCTTGCTTCTGTAATGAAAGGCTGTCCAAGAATAATCGGATAAGAACAAGAATCCTGAACAAAGCAATGATAATCCTCTTCAACATTGCCAATAGAAATTCTGATGCTCGGACAAGCAGCATACATATCACCAAAAGTATTATTAGCTGCTCTCATGCGCCAGCCATGCTCTGCATCCATAGGCCACTTGCCACTCTCATAAACACCTCGAGCAATAAGATTAATCTCGGAACCATGATCGACTAAAGCGACCAAAGGAATCTGTTTCTCTCCAATCCTTACCACCGTCTTAGTGGTTGCTCTAGCCCAATGACTATGTGAAAAATGGCTGCGAGGAATGAGGATAGGGGTATCATCATCCTCATACTGCATAGGCTGAACTATTTTCTCCAACTGCGAGTTGACAGAAGCATTCTCAACCATCACTGCATCATCTTGCTCTCCCCCAAGAGCTCCATGCCATAATCCCTGTAAAGCAGGTCCTTCCATTGCATGTCGTTTCCTCCGCAAAAGATCCTGCATCCGATCCTGTATTTCTCTTCTAGAAATCCCAAGAGCTTCACCAACAGTAAAAGTTACTTCACTATTTAAAATTCTTTCATGAAAAATCTTACTCATATCCGTCTGCATGTCAAGGTCTGACAAGAGCTTGAATCCTGGCTCCTTTCTTGGTTGCCTCTTTTCTTTCATTTGTTTGTCTACCATAGGTTGTTCAGGACTTGATTGTGCTGGAGAACTCGTCATAGGTGGAGCTGTAGCAGGTGGTGAAACAAAGTCACCCCCTCTAGTCTTTTTGGAGGTGCTGAGACCCTCCTCATCTCTTCTTCTCTTTTTCTCAACCATGGCATCTAAACCCTGTGTTTTTGCCATATAAGAAAAAATAGAATACATGTCAATAGGAGAATCCCATCTCGTTTCTCCTCGGATGCTGGAGCCCACATCGAGATCACCTCCGCACGATTTGTTATCTATGTGTCAATTGATTTTTCAATCCTAAACTTTATTGATTTGAGGTCAGGTAAATTCAATTAATCTTCCTTTTTTCCTTGCGAACAAAACTCATGCCAAATAAGCAATCTTTCCCTTGCTAAGTTATGCAGTTAGCAATGATAACTTCCTAGAGTTTAAGCATCGTAAGAAACCTTTCATGATTCGCATTTTCTATGCATAAAGCTATTGAAAAAAATTACGCTTATGCTTTATCTATTTTGCATGTTCCATTAAACTAAATTCCTTCGTTGTGAACAACTAGGACAAAATATAACCTATCCCTAACAATTCATCTTGCATGATTGAATTACAACGATATAAAATTAAGAAGAAAAAAAACCTGGGTTTGGGGTGAGATATCCACATGGATACCGGGAGATGACCCTCTCGCAGCTACTCCTTGGACTTTCTTAGGAGGCATCACAATTGTAGTCCTTTGAACGTGGAAGCAGCTTTACACTCCTTTTCAGAATTCCACCGTCGCTCCCTTGCACGTCAATACTCTTCTTCTCTTTTTTGAGTAGGGGAGAAACCAAGTCCAAGGGTATTTTGGAAAGGCACAGAACACTTAAGGGTCTAGCCACGAGGAGGGGTAATAAGACCTTTAAGGTCTTAGTTTCTTTGGGAGGGAAAGGTTTACAAATCCTAAGGAAAAGGCCCTATAGGGGTATATACATGGTGAAAAGGGTGTGTGTGTGTGTGTGTGTGGTTCCAAAAGGCGTAAGAAGAGGTCTTGGGATATTTTTGGGCATGGGAGTGAAAGGTATAGGAAGGGGGTCTTGGAGGGGTTTTAGGACACAGGGGGTGGGGTGTGTGGACACGAGGGTGAAAAAGGCTTAGGGGTTTAAAACCCAGGGAGGAAAATACGAAGGCCAACACAAGGGGGCGAAGGGACACAAAGGGGATGAAAAGGGCTTAGGGGGATTTAAAAACCCTGAGGGTGAAAGGGTAAAAGGGGAAAGGTGAAGAGTGAAAGGGGCTTATAGGGGTTAATCGGGGGGGAAAAAGAGGGTTTTAAATGGACCACGGAAAGGTGCTTAAATCCTGGTGGGGGTTATAAAAACCCGCATGGGAAGGGCCTTATGAGAGCCTCACGGGAATGGGGGCTTGGAAGAGCCCTTAGAAGCTTTCAAGAAGCTTCTAAGGCTTCTAATCTCTACACGTGGCAGGGAGGGAAAAAGGATAGGAAGCTTGCTAGTGGCCATGATTCTTGAGATGTCATCAATTGGCGACGGCGCTAGCGACGTTCACAGCTTCAGGCGGTGGCATCCGACCCTCAACTCCTTTCCTCCACGGCCTGGCGCAGTCAATCAGACTCACGACCCTCCCTCACGATTATCCCTTTCCACACTCCTCTCACGCGCAGCATTTTGGCCAGTCCATTTAACATACAATTCGACCCTTGGCTTATCCCGTAGTACAGCATTAATCGCGCAGTACAGCAAAGCTCAATATGCGCCTTCCACAAAAAAAAACTTATGCATACCATCTGCGTACCTCGAAACGGCACATGCCTGGAAGCAAAATTGGTCATTGCTAAGTCTATGAGTGAATAAATAAGGAAAAGAAACTGGCGAGTTTGGTATCGACTACAGCGATTTCTATGGCAATCTCCATCTGATTCTTCTGCCCAATCCTTTGTTCCCTCCACAATCCAAAAGCACGTCCATCAAAAAGCCTTTTCCTTTCATGCATAGATGCAGGGTATTGAATATGCTCTGTTCTTGTGCCAATTAAGCCTCCCTTGATTGCATGTTTTTCTTCTTGAGTTGTCTGTCTTTTTCTCTAATCGCCGACCGAGTATAGTTCTAAAAGCTCCCCTGTTTTTTTTTCGTTCCCTCGTTTTTTTTTCCCCAGAAACATTTGATCCTCTCTTCTTCAAGCTCCTCCCTTTTTCTAGAAAAGCTGCCTTCCCCCCACAATAGCCATCAGAAAAGTGACCTTTTTCCCCCAGGTGAGAGTGTCAGAGTGCCGGGCATTGCACTATCTCCATTGATTAAATCGTTGTTAACTGTGATCTGATCCTCTGTGACTATAGATAGCTTTGGATAATGGCATGTGCAATCGTATGTACAACTGGGCAAAGGTTGATAACAAAGAGTGCAGCAAGTCGAGTCCGATAATTTTCTTGAACTCAAGCATAGCATGACTTCAGCATGTTCACAGGAAAACCAAGTGCAGGTGTTCCTTCACAATCCATTACAGTTGTTATCCTTGGATCATGTGTTTGAACCAACTGCGTAACTCGAAATTCAACCCTGATAGAGTAAATGAGCACATAATAACTTGATGTTAGGCCATAAATTCATGAGAGGGCATGACACAAGTGACCTGCCCCGCATACGCCCTGCATATTAACCTTTTCACATTCCCATTGGCTACTACAAGGAACCTTTCAAGCTCATCATCACTGATCCTCTCAGATAGTATAATTCCACCTTTCTCAAGCTCTTGTTTCACCATCAGAAGATTATTATCTTCATTTTCAAACCCTTCAGCATCACTAGGTTCCCTTTCAATGCTCCCAAAACATATCAGTCATTGGCTGAAGCAGTCCAAATTCCAATAGTACATCCTTCATCTTGTCAAGCATTTGTTGGATAGCTTCTGGATCTCGTAAACCAATAGATAATTGAATCAAAACATCAAGCATTACAGCCTATTCCAACCCTTTTGAACCTTGCTCTAATTGGGCCATCAAGGCCTCATAATTTGCCTCTACAAGGACCATAGCCTTCTCAATGTCTCCTCTCCATGAACTAGAATAATGTTAGGTAGTGTCAACTCATTCAGAATTGTACTCGTCTGACTAAAATCTGCATGTATAGAGAAACATATCTGAAAGAAAACTGCACTTTTGTGCATCAGCATCTAGTAGGTTTCCATACTTGGCATATATGCCAACTAGAGCATTAAAGATAAGTTCCTCTTACTCCAAACCCCTCTCCACTATACTGCCCATGCATAACAAAAATACAAACACAACAACTAAATATGTACAAAGTATCAAATCCCACACACACAACTTTTGGGTGGATTTCACACCTCGAATGCGCAGCAATACGACACCGCCCCCACGTGGCTCGAGTGCATAGCCATTCACTTCCACGAGCTCCAGCAAACCAACTTATTCATCCCCGCCTATTCCCTCTCCTCCAGCACAGTTTCAGTTGGATAATTAGATTTTTTTCTTTGTCATAAATTAATCCTTATCCTCTCGACCTCCTCCCAAGAGGAGGTTCATACGAGGATATTCGGTTCCTTTGTTTATACCAATAGAGATTGTACAATCGCACCGTCCGTTTATTCAATGCCGGCATTCCCTTGCATGAGTATCATGCAGTTTGGAAATATTTTCAACGGAAATATTACAATTTCATAAGGTGTGATGGCCACCTTTTCAACCACATCCAACCTTCGAGCTAGCAACAGTTAAAGGTAGTCTCCATACTTTGCACCTCTACAAAACTCCACACCGTTCATGCATAGTTGTCCTCCGTTGATGTGGATTAGGCTAGAGAGAGAGAGGGATTTGATGATTTGGAGATGAGGACCTCCCGAAAGGGCCTTCACTTTGTTTGCAAAACACTCACCACAATTATGAGAACCTAGCAATTGATGGCAACATGATTTTTTCCGCTGTGAGATAATGGAATTTCTAAGGTGAACACCTTTTACCTGCATATGTGCCGCCATCTGATAGGCATACTTCCTTTCTTGGGCTTCCTTGGGAGACCATTGTGGGATTTGTGGACTTCGACCAGCTTCAAAAAGAGTTGATGAAGGCATTGGAAAAGAACCACTCGGAGCACTTGTTGTAGAGGATGCATCACTATGTGTTGTATCGTCCCACATAAGGAGGTAGAGAATTGTGGATGAGAATGTCCTCAGAGGGGGCACCAATTTATGACGAAGGAAATTCGGTATGGCAGCCTCTATACTATGCCAAACTCCCTTCTGCCACAAAGTGAATGAGATAAGGGCACCACCTAGTCATGGAAGAGCAGACTACGACGCTATGTGTAACGTGTCCACCTTCCCCTTCATGACACATCTTAGCAGTCCATCGTAAAGGAGGTCTAGAAAGCTCCGCCCAACACTCCCATGGAATGTCACGGGGTTTCTGATCTAGGATTTCCCGCGTCTGCCACGTAGTGGAGCTGTTCCCACTTAGGACCGACCTGAATCAGGGTTTCTCCTAATGGTCAATTCCTAGATGGCAACTAGCGTCAAACCCCCAAGCAAACTACTTTATGCAGAAACACCAGGGCCGAAGCGGATTCACACTGCACTTGGTTCAAGGAGAATGGGAAACGAGAGGGATGCAAGGCTCGACCACTCTACCATAAGGCATAGTCCCATTCCGTTCCCCTAAAACAGCATAAACCGGGATTATTGTAACCTAGATTCTAGGTCAGCGCCCTTGCTATTCATTTCCTTTTAACGATCTTCTTGATGTCCATTATGATTGAGAAAAGTTACCGGCCAACCGGGACCACCCATCTGTCGAACGGACCCATGGCCACATCCACTGCACTTTCCTCAATTGTTTTAGTTGTCTAATTACCTACTACATTTAGTTGAACATGCATTAAGAAACTTCCTTAATTAGCCTGTTAGGCAGCGGTTCCTTCACGTAATCTTAACACTTGACATAGAAAAGCAATGTCAACACAAGTTCCTTTTCAACAGTTTATCATATTTATCTTTGGAATACATTTATAAATTCCAGCCCATAGGCTTATCCATAATCTGCCCGAAGGCTATCCAGCAATCCACAGGGATTATTAATCCAAGATTTTGCCCGTAGACTAGTATGCGAGCATCAAGATCCAATCTCGAGTCACGTTGGCCTTTTGTGCAGGGCCCGGAAGGCGAGGGATTTACAGCCAGAGCCCCCTGGCACCCAAGCCTCCTCCTGCTCCAAGTAGCACTCACCGAAGAGACCTCTCGCGGGGGGTTCGGTCCACCTTCCCAGTGCAACTAACAACCCCCTTGGTTAGGGTCAGGCAGACAGTCGAGGGTAACTGAGGCTGCCTCTCCCTTCAGGCCTTCGACCTAAAGCATTAGACATCCTTCAACTTGAAGCATTAGATATCTTTTCATCCTTTAATTCCTTGAGAAAACAAAGCAAACAGTGCTCTCTAAACTGTTACAAGCACAATCATTTCCAGTGGTTGTTATTCGGCCAATTGCTAAGGAGTGAATCCTTCTCTCTGAATGCATCCAGCATTCAATCCCGAATCAATTGCAACTTGGCAAGATCCCCAAGGGATTGTTTGTTAACCCTTATGTTCTTGGGTGAGGGCTGTACCCTATTAACCCAACTTAACCAATACCTCAAGTTCTATTAACAGAAAATATGTTGCTCTAAATTATTGATTGGTCCTTTGCTTCCATGCAAATATCTAATTCCCTTATCTTGGTCACTTTTCCCAAGAAAGGTACTATATCAGGACGACTACTCATCCTCTTGCAAGATAAACTTGCGCAAGAATTTGCCAATCTCATTTCGAGGAATTGGCCATTCTCGTGTGATCAAACCACAAGATCATGCGACTGTGCAACTTGTTGCACAAGTGTCGCATTTAATCCATGGGACTATTTTACCCATCAAACGGCAGCACCTTATCACAGAATCATGATTAGATAGGAAACAGGGTTAGGGTGTCTTCATATCCCATCCGTTCTTGATTGCACTCGGCTGACATTGGCGGTCCAAGTTTCCAACTCCATATGAGTTTCATCTTTTTAGCGAGCGATCCTTAGGGTAGAAAACCCTAGATCGTTTCTTGGAAGTATATCTTATTGTCCCTATATTCCATGAATGTGGGCAGGTCTTTTGGGTATGAGAGTTTCAATTTGGCAGTAAGTGCGACTAGGTCACGTCCTCAACACGTTAAACGCTAATTAGCATTCGGGATATGTTGCATCTATTTAACCATTCCTAAGCAAATCCTTTGTAGTTTAGGTATTTTGGGTAATTCAAATTACTTGTCTTATGACAAGGACGAATTATTCCTAAAGATTTTGTCTTGATCGAAGAAGGGAAAAACTAGTTGCGTTACGTCATAATTCATGTAAGCATGCAATTCATTTCCTCTAGATTTGCAATCCCTAACTTTTCTTGTTAAGACCAAGCACATGTTAAAATTCGCCTAACTTCTATTGATCCTACTAAGACATGCCTTCACAATTCATGCCACTAAGCTTCTAGGGTTTTTTTGGTTACTACAATCCATGTAGCCTTTCCTAAACTATACGTACCGCAATTAAATGATATTTAGGCCAATTTAAAACTAGAGTTATCCTACTTCATGCAACTCTAGAATCATTCCAAGCTTTGCAGATTCCTATGGTTGATAATGACTTTTTAATGAATCATTACAAAGAAAGATTCATCTAATAATGCGACATGCGATTTAATCTTTCCATGCACAGTTGAAGGTGTACTACAATAATTCCGAATTTGTAATGAAATCATTAGTTGTTCTAGATTCATTACTTTGCAATGCACAAAAGCAACTTACTAAAAACGCATAAACATCCTTCGTTCATTCCATTTAAAAAAATACAATTGACTAATCATCATTCGAGTTATTTCATTTAAAATAGCCAATGTAATTCAATCGCAAAAGTGCATCTTATCAAACTAGGTGGATTTGACAAGCATAAGCACAACCTAATTCCATGAATTAACCATGCATGTTTGTAATACCTCGATGTAAATCAAGAAACAGGAAGAAAACTTGGACTTGTGGGTTTGGTGAAATGTCCACATGAATGTTAGGAGATGATCCTCATGTGGTTGTGCCTTGTGCCTTTTTAGGGGCCATCGTGAATTCGACCTTCTTGCCTTGGCCGCAGACTTATGATCTTGGCCTGTCTCCCTCATACGTGAAATTCCCTTTTGTGGTACGGCTTCCTTGACCAAAGCACCGTCTTGCGGAATTGGGTTTTGGAAGGCCTTATAGGCTTCCTCCGCGAAGCTCAGAGGAAAGAAAAGTTATCTTTAGGAAGGTTCAATGGGAAAGCCCTTAAACCCGGCAAGGATATTGGCCTTGTGACAAATGAAATGAAAAAGGCCTTTAAATTCCGAATATAAAATGACCTCCACGGGAAGGGATAAAATAGCTTTTAAAGGACTTGTGTGGGAAGGGTTTTAAAAGGAAACCTGGGGGTAAAAAGGCGTTGTAATGCTATGAAAAGGGCTTTAAAAACCGAGCTAAGGTGGCTTTTATAGAGATTTGGGTGGAGAATCCACGGGAAGGGTTTACCACTAGGGTAAATGGATTTTTTGGAGATGCAAGGGGAAAGGCTTAATTCCTGCGGGAGGCAAGGGGAAGGGCTTAATTCCCAGGGGTAAAAACCCCTTGTATAATAATGTAATGGAAAAGGGGGCTTAGAGAGTCCCCCTTAGAAGCTTCCAAGAAGCTCCTTGGAAGCTTCTGGCTGCAGTACGTGGCGTGGAGGGAAGAGGATGGGAGCTTGATGGCGGCCACAGTCTTCGGCGGCAACGAATCTAGATGGTACTGGCGGTGGCTCAGGCTACAAGCAGTGGCAGCATGGCACACGGTGCCTTGTCAGCTCCCTCCTCTCACAACAACAGCAGCACATAGTACTTCTCACCTCCCTCCTTTCTTTTAGCCTCATGACTCTCTTCCCCTCCATCCCATAGAGGGGGTTTATATAGGATAAGGGGGGAGAGCTCCCTCCCACGTGGTGCCCCGCATGGCTATCCTCCCCTCTACCTCTCTAGTTCCCATTTCAGTTCATCCCCTTCCCTCAGCCATGCTTCAGCTGGGAAAGGTAATAAGCAAAGTTGCAATAAATATAACAATATCCTCTTGACCTCCTCCCAAGAGGAGGTTCACATGAAGATATGCGGGTTTCTTAGTCCTTGGTCTCGTTTGGCTAGTGGAGAGTCATGATACGTCTTGTACTGTCAGTAACTTCAATGCCGAAATTGTCATTGCATGAGACTCACGTGAGCTCGTAATATTTTTCAACAGAAATATTGCATTCTCTCCCCCTTGGAGGAATTGAGATGTCCTCATCTCGAGATAAACTGGGGATATTGATGGTTGAGAGTGCTTTCATCCACCTAAATGGCATCCTCCTCGGGATAATCTTTCCACTGGACGAGGCATTCTCTCAAAGTTCTGGATCTCAGTTGTCTCTCCCTAACATCTAAGATCCTGTCAGGCCGTAGCTCAAGGACTCCTTGACTAGGCATTACAACTTATTGGTCATCAATTACATGGCTAGGATTAGGTACATACTTCTTCAGTAGGCTGATATGGAATACATTATGAACCTTTAGGTTCTCAGGGAGTTGCAGTCTATAAGCATTAGGTCCTAGGCACTTGAGGATCTTGTATGGTCCACAATACCTTGGACTTAGCTTCTTGCAATCTCCTAAGGATAGGGAACTCTTCTTTGGGCGTACACGAATGAAGACCATGTCTCCTTCCTCGAAGATTCTATCTTGATGCTTCAAATCCGCGTATGCCTTCTTTCTATCCTTGGCAGCTTGGATGTCATGTCTTATTGACTTTACTTGGTCATCCATCTCTTCCAACATCTGCCTTGAAGCTTCAACCCTCAAGGTTGGATCTGAGAAGTTTAGGGGAATTTGACAATCATGACCATACAATGCTTGAAAAGGGGTCATCTGAATGCTGGTTGGTAAGAAGCATTGTAGGCAAATTCAACCAAAGGCAAGTATTGAATCCACCTTTTTGGTTCACAACAGCAGTGTGCCCTTAGCATATCCTCGATGACTTGATTGACTCGCTCCGTTTGGGCATCAGTTTGGGGATGGTAAGCTGTGCTAAAACAGAGTTGAGTCCCAATGGCTTCAAAGATAGCTCTCCAGAAATATGATGTGAAGAGAGAATCATGATCACTAATGATTCTTCTGAGTAACCCATGTAGCTTGAATATCTCCTTGATAAACAACCTTGCAATGTCTGAGGCTTTATAGTTTGTCTTTACTGGAATAAGGTGTGCAACCTTAGTAAGCATGTCAACCACAACCATGATGGAGTTGTATCCTCCCTGAACTTGGGGTAGGCCAACAACAAAGTCCATACTGATGAATTCCCATTTCATTTGGGGAATGTCAAGTGGTTGTAACTTTCCTGGAATTTTGACATGTTCGGCTTTGATACGTTGACAAGACAAACACTTAGTAACATATTTGAGAATGTCACCTTTAATCCTCTCCCAATAGTAGCTCTTCCTAACTACATTGAGAGTCTTGGCATAGCCAGGATGTCTTGAGAAAGGGGAATCATGAGCTTCCCATAGTATCTTCTGCTTAAGTGACTGGCTTGCCGGTATACATAATCTTGTTCTATAGTAGACAAGTCCACTATTGATAGAGAATTCATGATACTTAGCCGGTAGATTTTGGTCATGGTCCTTGATAGGGATCTCCCTTAGCATCTTTTGATAGGATGGATCATGGCATGCTTCCTCTCTAGCTAGCTCAAGTATTGGGTTGTTTGGCATGGACACCTTTGTGGCTAGAGATCTAGCTTTGATGGATTTTGCAAGATTAGAGAATTAAGAAATGCCTTGCGACTGAGTGCATCAGCAACTACATTCTCCTTTCGTGGTCGGTTCTTGATTTCAAAATCATACTCCTCTAGCACTTCAATCCACTGACGTTGCCTCATGTTGAGCTCGTTCTAGGTAAAGATCCACTTGAAACTTTTATGATCAGTCACTAGAGTAAACTTGTTACCCAACAGGTAGTGTCTGAGCATGGATGACAGCTAACAGTTCTAGATCATGGGTAGCATAATTTTTCTCATGGCTCTTCAGTTTCCTTGAAGAGTATTCTATAGGATGACTTTCCTGCATGAGCACGCATCCTAAGGCAAGCATGCTGGCATCAGTTACTACCTCGAACTCCTTACTGAGGTCTTGAAGTTTTAGGATAGGTACTCATACCAAACTTTGCTTCAATATATCAAAGCTGGTTTGTTCGGTAGTTGACCATGCAATGGATGTTTGCTTCTTCAGTAGATCTGTCAGAGGTACTGCTATCAAAGCATAGCTTTTGATGAAGACCCTATACCATCCTGTCAATCCAAGAAAACTATGTATTTCTTTGATAGTTGTTGGTATTGTCCATTCTAGAACATCTCTGACTTTGGCCAGATCCACTGAGATTCCTTCCGCTGATACGATGAATCCCACATATTCAATCTGACGCTTGAAGAAAGCACACTTCTTCATCTTAGCATAGAGTTTATGTGCTCTCATTGTCTCAAGGACAATCCGAAGTTGGGGTTCATGATCTTCTCCCTGTTTGGAATAGACTAAAGTGTCATCAAAGAAGACGAGTACGAAGTCATCAAGATATGGCCTAAAGATATCCTGCATTAACCTGTTGAAGGTGCAGGCACATTCGTAAGCCCGAATGACATAACTAGGAACTCAAAATGTCCATATCTTGTGTTGAAAGCCATCTTTGGGATATCTTCTTCCTTGATCCTTATCTGATAGTAACCAGACTTGAGATCAATCTTGGAGAAGATCTTCGCACCCTGAAGACGATCAAGAAGCTCATCTATTCTAGGAATAGGGTACTTGTTCTTGACAGTTGATTGATTCAACCCTCTATATAATCAATACACAGTCAAAGCGTTCCATCTTTCTTTTTCTGGAATAGTATTGGAGCTCCCCATGGTAAACTGCTAGGATGGATGTAGCCCTGATCTAGCAGTTGCTTGAGTTGTTCCTTCAGCTCAATTGCTTCCGAGATGGACATTCTATAAGGTCTCTTTGCAATTGGAGCAGCTCTTGGCACTAGCTTGATCTCATGATCCACTTCTCTTTGAGGCGGGAGTTCTATCAACTCTTTAGGAAATACGTCTGCGTACTCCTTTAGCCATGAAGGTTGTTCACTGGACTCGTGCTTTTCTGATCTAACTTATTGAGCTTAATCAAGTAGACAGGTAGTCCCTTTCTAACTCCCTTTATAATCCGAGATGCTTTGGCCAATTGAATTTTTGGCTTTCTAGCCTCACCTTGAGTTGTGACCAATTCCCCTTCAGAGTTCCGAAAGAAAATTTGGCCCTTTTCACAATGAATGTGGGCATCATTAGGTTTAAGCCAATCCATTCCAAGTAGACACTCATGGATACCTAGGTTCATGATTCTAAATTTGACCGAAGTCGTCTTTCCTCCCAGAAAGAATTCCACCTTAGCAATTTGCCTGGTACAAGTGACCTCACGACCATTTGCTGATTCCACAAGCAAGGTAGGTGCTTCTACTGTGGCTATTCCAAATCTTCTTGCACAAGCTGGTGAGATAAAAGAATGTGTACTGCCACAATCAATCAAGGTTTTGAAACCTTTACCTTGATAATCCGATGGCATCTGAATCACCAAAAATTGGCGATTCAGCTCTTTCTTGTGAAGAGCGGCATGGACTGTTGCCCTTTCAAACTCTACTTCCATGGTCGGATCTTCTTCTTCGCACATTTCTCTATTAGCAACACAGGTGGTTCTTTCTCTGCCTCTGGTAGCGGCTCTCTGGCCATGGCTAGTTCCTTGGAAATGTGCTTTTGGCGATGTCCTCCAAGCTTGGGACATTGCCTCTTGAAATGATTAGGCTCGTTTCAGTGGAAACAACGGAGGTTTCGGTCATTGCTTTGGGTAGGGACAAAACTATTGGCATTATTAGTCCTTGCTTTCTTTCTTTGTCCGGATTCTGACCTTGAACTCTCTTTATTTGAGGCCTATATGCTCCTCTGTTCGGGTCATTATAAGACCAAGTTTTGTTACCTCTTGGCCTAGCTTGCACCTCCTGAATTATAGGTGTCACTCGAATGAGTGCATCCTGAAGATCTGATGGGCGCATAGATTCAAGATGAGTATTCACTGGTGGGTTTAAGCCAGCACAAAATTTTGACACCTGTTGTGTCATGTCCATCTGTGGCGCATACTTAAGAACTGATACGAATTTAGAGTAGTATGCGTCAAGAGTGAGTCCCAGATGTTTTAGCTCGTAGAACACATTCATTTTGTGCGTGCGATACACAAGTGGTAAGTATCTTCCTTGCAGAGTTTTCTTCAGTTTTTCCTAGGTAACAGATCCTTCTACGATCCCTTGAACAATGCACCATTGCTTCCATCAAAGCCTGGCTTTGCCGATCAGCTTCAACTTGGCGAGCATAGCCTGGTTGGCGGGTGCAATACCGACTGCTTCAAAGTAATCCTCCATAGACTCTATCCAAATCTCAGCATCTGCTTGGACAATCCTACCTTTCCCGTCAAATTCTGGTAGCTTGATCTGCTTGAGAAGAAACTTCTTCTCCTAGATCACGGCAGTACTTGATGTAGGAGGCGAAATGGAAATCTGTACCTGTGGTTGTGCCTAAATAAAGAATTCTTAACGTTATAACTCGTCGTTATGATATATATTTCATACCCAATTCAACTATCAACCAAGAATCCTAGCCACTTAACTTTTTGTCAATTCTCATGGACAAAATAGACATTGGTAAAAAAGAAGTCTTATTGCATTTCTATGGGCATAGCCCTTTCGGAGTACAATATTTCCTGAGATGATAGAGCAACTGTTACATTTAATTTGGGGAGAATAATATTGTATTATATTTATTTATGGAAACTGGATAATAGTACGGTTTCGAGTCATGGATCTTCAGGAATCGGTAAGTCATTGGAAGATAGGGTATCCTTTCCTTTTGAACCCATTCGTCTCATAGCACCCCAACACCTTGATCCTATCAGCGGGGATTACATGGGTCACTTCCTCATATACATATGAGTTCAGCTCAACCCTCCGACCTTGAATATGTAAAGTTGAGTTTACGTGAGCCTCCACAAAAAAGAACTGCTTCACGATCTTCAGGTCTTCCAACCACTTGATCCTCTTTAGGTTGGTTTGAAGGTATGCAAACCGGTGGGCAGCTATGTAATAGATTCCTGAGTCACCTGTCCATCTTTGTTTCATGTATAAAGGTGATGGATTATAAATACGATCTAGGATGTTCATCATCTCAACCCTTTGTCGATAATCTGAGGAATGCATCGCAGTCATAAACATGACTCGGAACACTACGAACCTGTTCCATTCTGCAAGACAGCATCGAAAGTAAGGAAATTTTCTGAAGAGCAACATTTGTTGTACTTTTTCTTAATAAGATTTCTTTAAAAACAAATCCTTCGTTGGTTCGCTCTGATACCAACTGTAACGTGTCCACCTTCCCCTACATGACACGTCTTAGCAATCCATCGAAAATGAGGTCTAGAAAGCTCCGCTCGGCACTCCCATGGAATGTCACATGGTTTGCGATCTAGGACTTCCCGCGTTTGCCACGTAGCAGAAGTAATCTGGCCATTCCCACTTAGGACCGACCTGAATCAGGCTTTCCCCTATTGGTTATTTCCTAGACGGCAACTAGCGTCGAGCCCCCAAGCAAACTACTTTACGCAGAAACACCAAGGCTGAAGTGGATTCATGCTGCACTTGGTTCAAGGAGAATGGGAAATGAGAGGGATGCAAGGCTCGACCTCTTTGCCATAAGGCATAGTCCCATTCCGTTCCCCTAAAACAACGTAAACCGGGATTATTGTAACCTAGACTCTAGGCCAACGCCCTTGCTATTCATTTCCTTTGAACAATCTTCTTGTTGTCCATTATGATTGAGAAAAGTTCCTGGCCAACTGCGACCACCCATCCGTAGGATGGACCCATGGCCACATCCACCACACTTTCCTCAATTGTTTTAGTTGTCTAATTACCTACCACATTTAGTTGAACATGCATCAAGCAGCTTCCTTAATTAGCCCGTTAGTCACCGGTTCCTTCATGTAATCTTAGCACTTGACATAGAAAAGCAATGTCAACATAAGTTCCTTTTCAACAGTTTATCATATTTATCTTTGGAATACATTTATAAATTCCAGCCCGTAGGCTTACCCATTGATGCCAGGAGGCATATTCCACGGTGGATTCCGTGAGGTTTTACGGTGGATTCCGTAAATTTAGATGACCGGGGCTCATACGCAAAGAGGATTCTTTGTGCGAGAAGTTGATGGGGACGCCTGTCCTTTTCGGGAGTTTCATTAATTTAGTGTGTACATGGGTGATTCCATAGCGGGTGATTCCGCAAAATGCATATTAAATTAATAAACGTTTATGAGTTTAGAGTGCGCACTCGTAATAAATTAAGGTTAGGATTTATTTCTAACCAGTTGATTTATTTATGTAGCTGAAGACTGCTAGGTATTCACTTTTGTCGGTTTAATTGTGTTATTTTACTAACGATTGTGAATGCTTCAGTTGATGTGTAGAGATAGCAGCAGTGGCGGAGGAAAGCATTGGAGTCTAGCGGGTTTTCGACTATATTTTGATAGGCGCCACGCCTATATTTTGTTATGTCTATAGAGACATCGATTATTTATTATTATTTTGTATGCGCTTATGCGCCTAGATATGTTATTTCTATTCGGACATTGAGAATGGGCGTGCCAGACACTATGGGCACCGTCCATTAGCTTTATTTTCTTATTTTTGGTAGAAAGCAAACTCAAAAGCTAAAAGCTTGTCATATTTTTGTAATTGGGCTATTTTTGAGCATAAAGATTGGAAATATACATTAAATACATGCTTTGTGAAGCGCTCACACAAGGCATGGGGGAGATTGAACCCAATTTGTCTTTTGTCTCATGTCGTGCTTGCTTTTACATTGGTTCTTGTGCTAAAAAGTAGAGTACTTTGTTCTTGGGGACCTTCCGGGATTCACCACATGAGCTATCTGCGTCCGATCTGCGCACCAGTGGTATCAGAACGGAGCAGAGATCAAGGGCTTCCAATCGCTACCAATCTCGGGCGAAGGCGGAGCTCCAGGAACAAACGGCCTCTACAGTCAATCTCGTCGTGAACCGTCGATACAGGCAGACTTCTGGCGATCAAGAACCCCTATTTCCACTGTCAGATCGCGAAGGACCAGGCTCTGTCGGCGGAGGACCACACAATCATCTTCTTCACTAAAATCGTGGTTAACAGACAAAAAGAGTAATTCTTTTTCTTCATTAAGCTTCAAAGCTTAAAGTTATCACTTAATAAGCTTAGTTATAAGCTTAAGAAAGCTTGAAACAACGATTCGTTAATCGGCGGCGTGAGACTGTCCTGGGCGGCGCAAATCCGTCAAGGACATATTCTTGTCCTCAAAATCCACGACGGATTAAGAAGCTTAAAGCTTCTTAATCCACTAAGTCAAACAAAGCTTCTAAGCTTTCTGCAAGTCAGCTAAGGCAGAGAAATCAAAATACTCCGGGTCTCGCACTACAGAAGTCAAGTTCAGCAAGTCACTTGGAATCAAGTCCTGCAAGTTCTGCAAGTCGGCTAAGTTCAGCAAGTCAACAACCCTGCAAGTCTGTTAAGTCTGCAACTCTGCAAGTCAGACTAAATCAGAACTGACTAACGCTTGAAACTCCTAGAAGACTTGTTCATTTGCAAAAACTCTGAACTGGAAAGTTGTTCGCAGCAAGCTATTTTACCTATCTACAAGTTCGTTGAAGTACTTTCAGCAAACGGAGACAGAAATATTTCAGAATTTCTGAAAATTGAAGAAGAAAATACCCAAAAAATACATAGCCTTGTAACCCCAAATTTGAGCTACGCTCATCCCGCTAACTGATTTTGAGTGAGTAAGGTTTGTTGAGTTTTACAGGATGACTACCCCACATATGGATGATCCTATGGCTGAAGACGACCTACCCGAGCCTACCATGGAACAAAAGCTGGATCTTATCATGTTACAATTGGACGAAGAGCAAAGAGCTAGGCAAGCCTTGCAAGCGCAATTGACAAAGCTACAAGGAGCGTCCACTGATAAAGAAGAACCTCAAGCTGAAGATCTGATTCGCCGTACCATCAACGCCACTCTTGAAGCACAAACCATTCGCAAGGAATCCAAGATAAGTAAACGAAGTTTCAAGTTTCGCACTTTCAATGGCATAAGAGAAGGAAAGACTGTTTTATCATTCATTAGCCAATTTGATGACTATTTCCATGAGGAAACTTATCCTGAGAAAGATAAAATCAAGTGTGTTACTAATCATCTGATAGATAGAGCATCACTTTGGTGGACTGTAGTCCGCAAGAGTATAGAATGTCCTGCTACATGGGAAGATTTCGAGAAAAAGTTCATGCAAAATTTCCTTCCACCGCAATTTCATGAGAAGGCTATCAAGCAATGGGATTTACTTCAACAGCGCGATCGTGAGCCTATTCCACAGTATACAGAGCGTTTTTGGAATGCACTCCTACAGTTACGCATGCTTGAAGACGTACCAGAGACGACACATAAGCGGAAGTACATGTCTGGACTTCTTGGACATTACTACGCTGAGGTGAATATGTTCAAGCCTGCTACCCTTGAAGACGCCATCTCCTTAGCTCACGACACTGAAGATAAGTTACGTGGAAGAGATCGACAACCACAGCCATTCCAAGCAAACGGTAATTATGGATCTAAACAATTCAATTCCAATTTCAGAAGGTTTAATCCAGGTCGTTTTTCATCACCATCTTTTCGCAAGAATTGGCCTAAACCACCTGCATTACCATCCATTGTCAATCCAAATCCTAAGCCTATTCCACAAGCAAATCCAAATATACCCAGACTCCTAGCCATTGCAAATAATATGACCAAAGCCAAGCCCATCGTATGCTACAAGTGTCACCAGCCAGGGCATCTCGTAGCAAATTGTCATTCAAAGAAGCCATCAGCACATATCAACTACCTTGGAGCTATGAACGAAGACGAGCAGGATATGCCGGATTTCACTGAAGAAGAAGATGATCCTACTACTACTTCCGACACTTTACCAGGTATGCCTACTTTACATTCATTGTTGACTATGAAATGTATGGTGCATGGAAAAGAAATAACTATATTGCATGATGACGGTAGTACCCATGACTTTATTTCAGCAAAATTGGTAAAGGAATTGAAATTGCATACAGTACCTACGCACTATCGCATAAAAGCTGCATTTTTAGGCACTAGGTACAACGGCACACAAGAAGTTCAAGATTTAGAAATTCAAATTGGTCCATATATTGAAAGAAGAAATTTCTTAGTTGTCCTATTACAGTCTAGCGACATTATTCTAGGAATGCCATGGAGACATCAACATAATCCCAATATAGATTATTCCACACACACAATGAATATAAATTTTCAAGGAAAATCTATTACATTATTTGGTATGCATGCATCTCATATGTTTCCACTGCTTTCGCATACTCAAGCAAAACGTGCACTACGCAAGAACACTAAATCATATCTCATTTGGGTGAATGAATTGCACGCAAAAGAAACTCATATGCACCCTAGGCATAAGGAATTTCTTGCATATTTTAAGGACTGTTTTGCAGAAGACCTACCACCAGGTTTACCTCCATCACGTCCAGAAGACCATAAGATTGACCTAATACCTAGCACACAACCACCTTGCAAAGCCCCATATAGGCACAATCAAATAGAACAAAAAGAAATCCAGAGTCAAGTAGAAGAATTACTAAATAGAGGCTTAATTCGACCTAGCAGTTCCCCATTCGGTGCACCTGTGCTCTTAGTCAAGAAAAAGAATAATACTTATCGGATGTGTATTGACTACCGAGCATTAAACAAGATCACTGTAAAGAATAGGTATCCTATACCTAGAGTTGATGACCTTATGGACAAACTGCAAGGATCTTCTATATTTAGTAAAATTGACCTTAAGTCTGGATATCATCAGGTGAGGCTTGATAGATCCGACATATTTAAGACTGCATTCAGGACACAGTTTGGCCATTACGAATTTTTAGTTATGCCATTTGGATTAACTAATGCACCTGCCACTTTCAGTAGAATGATGAACCGTATTTTTCTAAAATATCAATATTGTGTAATTGTTTTCTTTGATGATATTTTAGTGTTCAGTCAAAGTGAAAAAGAGCATTATGAGCATTTATCATTAGTTTTTCAATTACTGAAAGAAAATCAATTGTTTGCAAATCCTGACAAGAGTGAATTCTTTAAGACAGAAATAGAATATCTAGGTCATATTGTATCAAAAGAAGGAATAAAAGTTGATCCTAAGAAAATTGATGCAATATTGCATTGGCCTATTCCTAAAAATGTACATGAATTACGTTCATTCCTTGGTCTTGCTAGTTTCTATAGGAAGTTTGTACGTAATTTCTCATTACTTGCTTTACCACTGACCAAACTTCTTAAGAAAGGCATTGTTTATCAATGGACTGAAAACCAGCAGAAATCCTTTGATTTACTCAAACGTGCATTGACCAATGCCCCTGTTCTACAATTGCCTGACTTTAACAGACCATTCTTTCTAGTTGTGACCGATGCTAGCGGATCAAGAATAGGAGCCGTGCTTATGCAAGACAACCATCCAATAGCATATTCTAGTTCTAAGCTGAAACCCTCTGAGCTTAAATATTCCACTTATGACAAGGAACTCTTAGCAGTTGTCCAAGCATTAAAACAATGGACGCATTATTTAATGGGTTCAGAATTCATGATAAAGACCGACCAGCAAAGCATTAGACATCTACTTAGCCAACCTCAAATTTCTGACCGTCATATCAAATGGGCTTCATTCATTCAAAGTTTTCATCCTATCATTCAATACCAACCTGGAAAAGAAAATGTAGTTGCTGATGCATTGAGTAGAAGACCTGCAATTCATAACATTTCTATCATATCTTTTGATTCTTTGATTGTTATGAAAGACACATATCACCAGGATATTACTTTTCATTCTGATTGGCAAAAATTAGTTCAAAATAATTTCATTCTTGTTGATTCATTGTCATATAATGATGGATTCATGTTCTTTGAAAAGAGACTCTGTGTTACTATTCCATTCCGATCTTTTGTTTTGAATGAAATTCATTGTCCCCCATATCAAGGTCATAGAGGTATCATTTCTACATTACGCATGTTAACTAAAGATTTTTATTGGCCGCATATGGATGCAGATGTATCTAATTTTGTTTCTGAATGTCTGATTTGTCAAAGAATAAAAAGACATCATGGTAAACAGTATGGGTTATTAATGCCTTTATCTATTCCATCTAAACCTTGGGAACATATATCTATGGATTTCATTACTGGCTTACCAAATACTAAATCTAACCATGACATGATTTGGACAATTGTAGATAGATTTAGTAAGCAAGCATATTTCATTGCATGTAAGAAAACTTTAACAGCATCACAAGCAGCACAGTTATTTTTGAAAACTGTTTTTACTAACCATGGATTACCGAAAGTGATTATTTCAGATAGAGATTCTAGATTTTGTAATAATTTCTGGATTACACTGTTTGCAAATCTAGGCACAAAGATTGATTTTTCATCTGCATTTCACCCAAAAACAAATGGACAAACAGAAGCCACAAATAGCACCATTCTAGATCTTTTATGTGCATACACTATCTCTAAACCTCAGACATGGGATACTCATTTGCATTTATTACAGTTTGCTTACAATAATACACCGCACACATCTACAAAGAAAGCACCTTTTGAAGTTATTTATGGACATAGATTATCTACACCTGTTGCATCTTTGTCTAATAGAATACAAAGTGCCGATGATATTGCTGTTATGCATAACACTATTTTTGATGAAGTAAAGGATATGATTGCTAAAGCCCAACAATCATATACCAAACAAGCCAACAAGAAAAGACAAGCCATGAATTTCAAAGTTGATGATTATGTTTGGCTTAGAATAGAAAAGCGTAGACTGCAAAGTGTAGATAGACATCCAGTTGTTAAATTAGCCCCTAGATTCTACGGACCATTTAGAATCATTCATAAGATTAATGACAATGCATTCAAGTTAGAAGTGCCATTCCATTGGAAAATTCATAATACATTTCATATTAGTTTATTGAGACCATTTAGAGGACAATTACCTATCCACCCTGTCTATGAAAACCCACCTTTACTAGAAGAAGAGACTGAAATACTTGAACCAGAAGCCATTATAGACACTGACTACATGACCACTAGAACTGGCCGAAGGTATTCTAGATATCTAGTAAAATTTAAGAACCATCCTGTAGAGGAAGCACAATGGATGCACGCTAGAGACCTAAATGCTTTCCCCACTCTGTTAGCTCCACATTGAGCTAATAGCAATTGAGGTCAATTGCTATCCCACCCCGGGGGTATGATGCCAGGAGGCATATTCCACGGTGGATTCCGTGAGGTTTTACGGTGGATTCCGTAAATTTAGATGACCGGGGCTCATACGCAAAGGGGATTCTTTGTGCGAGAAGTTGATGGGGACGCATGTCCTTTTCGGGCGTTTCATTAATTTAGTGTGTACATGGGTGATTCCATAGCGGGTGATTCCGCAAAATGCATATTAAATTAATAAACGTTTATGAGTTTAGAGTGCGCACTCGTAATAAATTAAGGTTAGGATTTATTTCTAACCAGTTGATTTATTTATGTAGCTGAAGACTGCTAGGTATTCACTTTTGTCGGTTTAATTGTGTTATTTTACTAACGATTGTGAATGCTTCAGTTGATGTGTAGAGATAGCAGCAGTGGCGGAGGAAAGCATTGGAGTCTAGCGGGTTTTCGACTATATTTTGATAGGCGCCACGCCTATATTTTGTTATGTCTATAGAGACATCGATTATTTATTATTATTTTGTATGCGCTTATGCGCCTAGATATGTTATTTCTATTCGGACATTGAGAATGGGCGTGCCAGACACTATGGGCACCGTCCATTAGCTTTATTTTCTTATTTTTGGTAGAAAGCAAACTCAAAAGCTAAAAGCTTGTCATATTTTTGTAATTGGGCTATTTTTGAGCATAAAGATTGGAAATATACATTAAATACATGCTTTGTGAAGCGCTCACACAAGGCATGGGGGAGATTGAACCCAATTTGTCTTTTGTCTCATGTCGTGCTTGCTTTTACATTGGTTCTTGTGCTAAAAAGTAGAGTACTTTGTTCTTGGGGACCTTCCGGGATTCACCACGTGAGCTATCTGCATCCGATCTGCGCACCACCCATAATCCACCTGAAGGCTAGCAATCCATAGGATTACTAATCCAAGATTCCGCCCATAGACTAGTATACAAGCCTTGAGATCCAATCCTGAGTCACGTTGGCCTCTTGTGCAGGGCCCGAAAGGTGAGGGATTTACGGCCAGAGCCCCCCCTGGCACCCAAGCATCCTCCTACTCCAAGTAGCGCTCAATGAAGAGACCTCTCACGACGGGTTCGGACCACCTTCCTGGCGCGGCTAACAACCCCCTTAGTTAGGGTCAGGCACACAGTCGGGGGTAACTGAGGCTACCTCTCCCTTCAGGCCTTTAACTTGAAGCATTAGATGTCCTTCAACCTGAAGCATTAGATATCTTTTCGTCCTTTAATTCCTTGAGCAAACAAAGCAAACAGTGCTCTCTAAACTGTTACAAGCACAATCATTTCCAGTGGTTGTTATTTGGCCAACACCTAAGGAGTGAATCCTTCTCTCCGAATGCATCCAACATTTGATCCAAGATCAATTGCAACTTGGCAAGATCCCCAAGGAATTGTTTGTTAACCTTTATATTCTTAGGTTAGGGCTGTACCCTATTAACCCAACTTAACCAATACCTTAATTTCTATTAATAGAAAATATGTTGCTCCAAATTATTGATTGGTCCTTTGGTTCCAAGAAAATATCTAATTTCCTTATCTTGGTCACTTTTCCCAAGAAAGGTACTATATCAGGATGACTACTCATCCTCTTGCAAGATACACTTGCGTAAGAATCTGTCAATCTCATTCTGAGAAATTGGCCATTCTCGTATGATCCAAACACAAGATCATGTGACTCTGCAACTTGTTGCACAAGTGTCGCATCTAATCCATGGGACTATTTTACCCATCGAACGACGGCGTCTTATCACGGAATCATGATTAGACAGGAAACAAGGTTAGGGTGTCTTCATATCCCATCCGTTCTTGATTGCACTGGGCTGACATCGTCAGTCCTAGGGTTCCAACTCCATATGAGTTTCATCTTTTTAGTGAGCGATCCTTAGGGTAGAAAACCCTAGATCATTTCTTGCAAGTATGTCCTATTGTCCCTATATTCCGTGAATGTGGGTAGGTCTTTCGGGTATGAGAGTTTCAATTTGGCAATAAGTGCGACTAGGTCACATCCTCAACGTGCCAAACCCTAATTAGCATTCAGGATATGTTGCATCTATTTAACCATTCCTAAGAAAATCCTTTGTAGTTTAGGTATTTTGGGTAATCAAGATTACTCGTCTTATGACAATGACAAATTAACTCTAAAGATTTTGTCTTGATCGAAGAAGGGAAAAATTAGTTGCATTACGTCATAATTCATGTAAGCATGCAATTCATTTCCTCTAGATTTGCAATCCCTAACTTTTCTTGATAAGACCAAGCACATGTTAAAATTCGCCTAACTTCTATTGATCCTACTAAGACATGCCTTCACAATTCATGCCACTAAGCTTCTAGGGTTTTTTTGGTTACTACAATCCATGCAGCCTTTCCTAAACTATACCGCAATTAAATGATATTTAGGCCAATTTAAAACTAGAGTTATCCTACTTCATGCAGCTCTAGAATCATTCCAAGCTTTGCAGATTCGTGTGGTTGATAATGACTTTTTAATGAATCATTACAAAGAAATATTCGTCTAATAATGCGACATGTGGTTTAATCTTTCCATGCATAGTTGAAGGTGTACTACAATAACTCCAAATTTGTAATGAAATCATTAGTTGTTCTAGATTCGTTACTTTGCAATGCACAGAAGCAACTTACTAAAAACGCATAAACATTCTTCGTTCATTCCATTTTAAAAAAAATTGACCAATCATCATTCTATTTATTTCATTTAACATAGCCAATGTAATTCAATCGCAAAAGTGCATCTTATCAAACTAGGTGAATTTGACAAGCATAAGCGCAATCTAATTCCATGAATTAACCATACATGTTTGTAATACCTTGACGTAAATCAAGAAATAGGAAGAAAACCTGGACTTGTGGGTTTGGTGAAATGTCCACATGAATGTTAGGAAATGATCCTCCTGTGATTGCGCCTTGAACCTTTTTAGGGGCCATCGTGAATTCGACCTTCTTACCTTGGCCGCAAACTTATGACGAGAATCCACAAGAAGGGTTTACCACTGGGGTAAATGGATTTTTGGGGGATGCAAGGGAAAAGGCTTAATTCCCGTGGGAGGCAAGGGGAAGGGCTTAATTCCTAAGGGTAAAAACCCCTTGTGTAATAATGCAATGGAAAAGAGGGATTAGAGAGCCCCCTTAGAAGCTTCCAAGAAGCTTCTTGGAAGCTTCTGGCCGCAGTACGTGGCATGGAGGGAAGAGGATGGGAGCTTGATGGCAGCCACAGACTTCGGCGATAGCAAATTGAGACGGTGCTGGCGGCGACTCAGGCTACAAGCAGCGACAGCATGGCACACGGTGCCTTCTCAGCTCCCTCCTCTCACAACAACGACAGTGCGCAGTACTTCTTGTTAGCTATATATAGTCTGTTTATATATAACGCCCCAGTCCCCTCTATATATTCCTATCATGTGTGCTCAGTTGACACACTTTTGGGGTTCCGCTTTCAGTGTCTCGTGTCTCTCTTTTCCTCTCTCTTCCTCCGCTCCTCATCTCCCTCGCGCACTATTCAACATGGTATCAGAGCAGGCACAAGTCGGTAGCTGAGAGTATCTTGCCTTGTTGTACCTGCCATCAGCCATCCTCGTGTCTATGGTAAGGGGGGGTCTTTAAGGAGGGGAGAGTGGTGATCGACGGCCCCCTTTTTGCCCTCATCACATCCAATCATCTGGGCCGTTGATCACCATTGACTGCGAAATTCGATCGGATGAATGTCTTGTCGCCCAAGTGCCCGGCTCCGCGCGTGCCCTGCTCCAAATGTGCCCGGCTTTGGAAGTGCCCAGCCCAAAATGTGCCCGGCTCCAAATGTGCCCGGCCCTGAGCGTGCCCGGTCTCGAAAGTGCCCAGTCTCGGAAGTGCCCGGATCTTGGGGTGCCCGGCCCTGCTTTTTTATTTTTTTAAAAAAGGGAACAGAGTTTAAATTCGAATGAAAAAACTGGGCTTGCACCACCTTTGAAGCAACCCACTACGCACGCGATATGCATGGAGAATTTGTGCCAAGCTTGATCCAGGTGGATTCGTGCTTGATCTGCATAGATGGAGAATGTAGTTAACTAAATTCGTACTTGATCCAGCTCAATGCACTGAATGAATGGATAAGGTATATTTGAAAGCTCGCACCACCTTCGAAGCACCCAACATGCATGGAGAATTCGTGCCTTGATTTGGATGCACTGAATGAATGGATAAGGTACATTTGAATGCTCGCACCACCTTCAAAGCACCCAACATGCATGGAGAATTTGTGCCTTGATCCAGATGCGCTGATGAATGGACAAGGTACATTTGAATGTCTGCACCACCTCAAAGCACCCAATATGCGACATGCACGGAGAATTCATGCTTTGATCTGGATTCATGTGTGATCTGGATGGAGAATGCAACTGAAATCGTGCTTGTTTTAGATGCACTGAAGGGATAAGGTACATTTGAATGCAAAATGCAACTGAATTTGTGCTTGATCTGGATGCACTGACTGGATAAGGTACTTTTGAATGTTTGCATGGCAATGGATTCATGCAACGGAATTCGTGCTTGATCTGGATGCACAAAATGGATAAGGTCTGATCAGCGATGCATAGAATCAAGCGTTCTGCAAAGAAGGCAACCCCCCTACTAAGTAAACACATTGTAATCCTTGCAGGCTCCATGGCATATGCTTTTGGAGAGGATCAAATTCCAGCAGACATCATTGACAGTAGTGGAGAAGGTTTCATGTCTTTAGATGTATACTCCTCAGATGCTAATTCTGTTTCTGTTTCTGAAAGCAGCAAGGAATCCAATGCACGGAACAACTCCTTCACAAATGACCATGATGCTTCAAGTGATAACCGCAAATGGCCACACACAAATGTGCCTAACGTGCAAGATTTCCTGTCATCCAAATATTTAGCCTTTACAAGGCCACTGTATGAGACAATGACTCAGGATATTACTGGCACAAATCATGCAACCATCGAGAGCTTGAGGCATGCATGTCCGTACAAGAGCATTGATATACGAAGATGGCGAAAAATAAAAGAGAATGTATGCATTGCTGCGAACGGCCGTTTGTGCTTGAAGTCAAAAGACAAGCTTTACATTGCATGGGTTGAAGAATGGTCTGATATCATTTGGGATGCTCACTTCGATAGAGATCACAGATGTCACAGGAGCTTGGCTGAAACTCTCAGCTTTCTGAAAAGGCATTGGTGTACAGATATCTTGCATCATGGGATTCCAACAAGCTATGTGACTACCCTGGTTCTTGCTTGTGCTTGTCAAAAAGTGCACCGTGTATCTACTGAAGAGTTTAAACATACTTTGCTGGCCCAAGAGAATGCGATTGAGACATTTCAGTGTCAAATAGACGAGGTGCAAGAAGTGTTGGCAGAAATTCAGATCAAGCACAATAGTCGGCTAAGAAAGGGCAGGACATGGAAGAGAAGCTGCCCGGATGTCAGGTATGAATGGTACGATTGCCATCGTAGCAGTAAGCCCAATAGAAGAGGCACAACTGTGCGAAGACCTAAACAATCCAAGCGATGTGGCTGTCCCTTTCGCGTGAATGTGGTTTACAAAACAGCACTTGACAAGGCTACAATATTTCTATACGCAGATCACAAAGGGCATCAGCCGGGTACTCGTAGTGATAGATACAATCTACCCATGCACGAGAATGTAATGCGTTGTTGTGTGGATGATTTGTTTGATGTGGGTTCAGTTAAACACGTAGCAAAAATGAGCTCAAAGAAAGAAACATGGCAGATGTCCAGAGTTCCTCTTTTGGATAGGGCAAGACATAGATTCTTTATGATACCAAAAGAGGTTGCTCAACTGGCATACAAGTTGCGGATGGGAAGTCAGGTGTCTGAAAATGATTGGGTTTCAATGATGCATGAGGCATATAAGTTGAAGGAGGCTGGCAAGGTGTTGTATGTGCAGCCATATGATCCAATTGCTGAAAATGTGGCAAAGCAACCATTTATTTTGATACTGAAAGATGAGTGGATGTTGGAAATGTGCAAGCGTCTATCTCCTAACAATGCATGGGATCTAGATAGCACTTTCAAAACCAATATGTTTGGTCTTCCGTTGTACGCAGCCGTTGCACCAAACCATATTGGACATGGGATTCCTCTATGGCTCATGCTGTGTTCGGCTGATCTAGGGACTACACAGAAGATTGCTGCACTAACAGTAACCATCAAAGCTGTATTCGCAAGAATGGATCACGTGAGACCAGCGGCTATTGTTATCGACAAGTCTCCTACAGAGTACTCTGCCCTTCTTAATGTCATTGCTGAAGATCCACACTGCTGGCAGTCCCATGATGCTGAAAGACAACTATTAGCATGCAGAATTTTACTATGCTAGTTTCATGTCAAGAAAGCTTGGGTAGAAAACTTGTTGCCAAAGGTTGGAAGCGCTGGTAGAAACTGCCTGTACCAGAGAATGAGTCAATTAATGCATTGCACAAGTGAGAAAGACTTTGACACATTGTTTGATGCAACCATGCGCAAGTACTCACAGTTTCCAGATGTCACAAGCTACATTTCTCATGGTTGGTGTGGTAGAAGCTCCCAGTGGCGATATATGTGGCCCAAATTTGGGCAATTGTTTTACCATGGAAACGTTGACACGACAAACTTGGTAGATCGATTGTGACAGTACATTAAGTACACCTTGCTAGATGGAAGGATCAATCGATCCATAACTGAGCTTGTGCATGCATTGGTTGGTGATAGTCAGACGGGCACAAGGATGGGTGGAACCGCTCTTGAATGGTTCAAGACGAAGCAGGGGATCGCAGAGTCGGGCAGATATGCACACAGAGGGGCATCCAAAGACCATGCAAAGTGCTTGCAAGGGGGATACCGTATATGCAAGTGCTTCGAACTTGACCCATCTACTGTCCTAGTGGTTAGTGAGGAGTCCATGCTGTTCAAGGTTTTAAGCGAGTCAAACTCGGACATTTGGTACAATGTTTCCGTGCAAGCAAGTTACTGTGACTGCCCTGACCAGACCACAAAATGCAAGCACTTACTTGGGTTAAGACAAATTTTACATACCAAATTCTCACATCTTTGCGATGCTCTTCCTGTGGTTGACCATGTTATGTCCATGCGAGGAGCATTGCCAGCAGTTGGGGTGCATGAAGATGTTGATGCTGACGTGGATATCATGGAATCGCAGAAAGATGCATGTCTGCAGGCTGAAATCAGCGAGCTACGTCGGAGTTTGGAAAGACTTGAGGACGTAGCAACCTCTTTGTCTACTGCTGATGTCAGGGGTTGTATTGAAAACATGAAAGCATTGCAGAGCCACATAGCTGGATTGCTTGCCCCTGGAACCATTGAGATGCCATCTGGGGGAAGTATTCGGCAGATCCAAGCAAATGTGATAGAGACAAGACTTGGGCATGGTGCAAAGAAGAGTGATGTTGATCCAAAAATTGGAATCTCACCTAAGCGCCCAAGGAATCAGACAGGGCGATTGCCAAAAAAACATCAACAAGGCCATAAATGAATCAGCTTTCCTCAGCAAGATCGTATTCAGTGTCCACATTGTTGTAGCAAAACATTAATCACTGACTGCCGGTCCACATTTTCTTGCAAAACATGTGATGCAATGCTGCCTTTGGGTGCTAGAGATTGCAATGCAGAGGTTGCTCGTAGCACATTGACTAGTCTTACAATCACTGCATTCCATGGCGATGCAATGTTGTGGAATGGAACAATCGCAGACATTGCATATCCACCCGAAGGGGGCGAAAGGAGATTTCTTGTTCAAATATTGTAACGTGTCCACTAGAATCATTCCGGACACGTCTTAGCAGTCCATTGGGAAGGATGTCTAGAAAGCTCCGCCCGGCACTCCCATGGAATGTTACGGGACTTGCGATCTAGGTCTTCCCGCGTCTGCCACGTAGCGGAAGTATCCTGGCCGTTCCCACTTAGGATCGACCTGAATTTGGGTTTTCCTGTTTGGTCATTAGCTAGCAACAACTAGCGTCAGACCAGAGCGAACTACTTTACGCAGAAACGCCAGGTCCGAAGCGGATTCACGCTGCACTTGGTTCAAGGAGAATGGGAAACGAGAGGGATGCAAGGCTCGACCTCTCTGCCATAAGGCATAGTCCCATTCCGTTCCCCTAAAACAACGTGAATCGGGTAATAGTTAATTCTAAGTCATCGTTCTCGTTACTTGTTTTGGTGATGACGATCATCCTCTGTTCGTTGAAGACTTTGAGAAAAGTTCCCGGCTAACCGGGACCACCCATCCATAGGACGGACCCATGGTCCATCCTCCGCACTTTCCTCGGTTTGTTTTAGTTATGTAATTACCTACCACATTAGTTTGACATATACAAACAGCTTCTTTGATTAACCCTGTTATGCACCGGTTCCTTCATGTAATCTTATCACAGGACATAAAGAAAACAATGCCAAACAACTTCTTTATTACCATTTTATCCTTTTATCTTTGAAATACAAGGAGTTCCCGCCCGTAGGCGTATTCATAATCCGCCCGAAGGCTATCCAGTAATCCACCAGGGATCACTATTCCAAGTTTCCGCCCGTAGACTAGTATGCGGGCCTCGAGATCCAATCCCGAGTCATGTTAGCCTCTTGTGCAGGACCCGGAAGGCGAGGGATTTACAGCCAGAGCCCCCCCTGGCACCCAAGCGTCCTCCTGCTCCAAGTAGAACTCAATGGAGAGACCTCTCGCGGTGGGTTCGGTCCACGTTCCCGCCGCGGCTAACAACCCCCTTGGTTAGGGTCAGGCAGGCAGTCGGGGGTAACTGAAGCTGCCTCTCCCTTCAGGCTTCAACCTGAAGCTTTAGATATCTTTTCATCCTTTAGTTCCTTGAGCAAACAATGCAAATAGTGCTTTCTAAACTACTACAAGCACAATCAATTCCAGTGGTCGTTTAGCTGGCAAACTGTTAAGGAGTGACTCCTTTTCTCCGAATGCATCCCGCATTCGATCCGGAATCAATTGCAACTTGGCAAGATTCCTATCATTCTTGGGTTAGGTTCATACCGTACCAATACTTTAGGTTTTGTTGTGGTAGATTCCAGCGACCATGTCGCTTTAGTTTATTGTCTGGTCATTTGCTTCAAGGCAAATACCTAACTTTCCTTTTCCTTGGCAATTATCCCCCAAGAAAAGTGAGTAACATGATGATTACTCATCCTCTTGTAAGTTAAATTCTTTCAATAACTTGCCAACCTCATTTCGAGAGATGACAAAACTCTCTTGTGGACAAATCTCAAGTCTATACGATGTTGCAACCTTTTTGCACATGTGTTGCATCATTCCACGGGATCATTCCACCCATTGAATGGCGTCCTCCGGCCACGGAATTACCTCTAGCCGAGTAGCAGGGTTTAGGGTATCCTCCAAACCATTCCTAATTATGTTGGCCCATGGTCCTAGAAATTTGCAACTCCGTCGGAGTTTCATCATTAGAACGAATGATCCTTAGGATAAAACCTTAGATCATTTTATGCATGAACATCCAATTGATTCGACATTTCGTGAACGTGTGTAGAATCTTTGGGTTTGCGGGTTTTCACTTGGCAACCAGTGTAAAACTAGGTCGAATTCTTATTGCACTAAACCCTAGTTAGCACTTGGGATACCTATCATATCGACCCAACCATGCCATAAGAATCCTTGTGGTTTAGGTGACTTAGTCAACTCAATATACTTGTCTTGCATCACGGATGAACCTTTCCCAAAGGTAATAAACTAGATCTACAGTAGAACAATAGATACAACTTCACCAATACGTGTAAACATGCGATTCACTGCTTCTACGCATCACATGGTTCACAATAACCCTATCTTTCCTTGGCAAAGTTAAAAAAATGCCAGATAATCTGAACACTAACTTCCCTAGGTCCTACTAGGACTTACATCAAATAATCCTGCCACTTGCGAGTCCATAGATCATTTCCGTGCCCTTCTATTCCTTTTCGAATAACATCTTATGGGTGTTAACTTTTCCTCATGAATCATTACAAGGAAGATTTATCTAAAAATGGGACATGCCATTAATCTTTCCATGCCTAGTAAAAAGGTGTACCTCAATAATTTCAACCTTGTAATGAGGCAACAGTTGTCCTAGGCTCGTCACTTTTGAATACATAAAAGGAAACTTGCTAATAAGGTCCAGCAAATGCATAGACACCTTATGCTCTTTTCATTAACTCCATTGAACGTACCGACGATCAATTTTCATATCTTAAGCTATTTCTAATAAATGTTCAAATAGCCAATTCATTTTCCAATTGCATTTAACTTGACTAGTTGCATTTGACATGCATGAGTGCTTCCTAATCCATGAAGTTATCGTGATTAATTCAATACTTCTGTGTGGAATCCAAATAGATAAAAACCTGGACTTGTGGACTCCGGGAAATATCCACGTAAATACTAGGGGAAGATCCTTCCGCAGGCGCGTCTTGTGACTTTTTAGGGCCCATTGTAGGCGTGATTTTGGCTTCCGGATTGCCTTCGCGGCCTATAAATTTACTCGCCTTGGTATGCAGCCTCAAGATCTTGTTCTTTTCTCCCTGGTACGCAGGAGATCCCTTTCGAAATGTGTATCCTTGAGAATACCAGCTTGCGGAATTTGGCCTTATGGAAGGCCTCGCGGGGTTGGAGCTTAGTTTGTGGAAATGGACCTTGCAAGAATGGAGGCTTTAGGGTTCTTCCTCTCCTTCCCTAAAATCCTAGGACCGGCCTTGTGGGTGATTGGTGGGAAGGGCCTTTATAGGCTTCCTCTTTTACTCTTCAAAATCCCGAGGGTTAAAGATATTGTGGAAAGGTGTTTAAGGACCCCTCTTCTTCTCTACAAGACCTGGGGCCTAGAGGGCTTATGGAAAATTTTGGTAGGAAGGCCTTATAGGCTTCCTCTTCGAAACCCGAGGGGGAAAAATTGGGTTTTTTTTTTTTTTGAAGATCTAGTGGGACGGGGCTTTAAATCCGAGCCTAGAAGGCTTATGGGTGATCGGTGGGAAGGGACTTGTGTTGGGAATCCACGAGAAGGGGGGACTTACACCGGGCTAATATGGGCTGTGTGGGAATGCAATGGGAAAGGGGGATTGAATCCCGGGGTAAAAATGGGCTTATAAAGGGACTCCACGGGAAGGGGGCTTTGAGAAGCCCCCTTAGAAGCTTCCTAGAGAAGCTTCTAAGAGCTTCTGGCAGCACGTCCACATCGGGAGAGGGGAGGGTTCGTGATCCAGCGGCGGACTGAAGTGGCCGGGCGGCTTCACGACGGCTATGGCGGACTGGGCGGATTGCACGGTGGCTTTCCTCTGCACGGCGACCCCTTCTCCACGGCCACCTTCCACACGACAGCCTTCTGCCGCCTTCCCTTCCTTCACACGACCACCTCCCTCATACGACAGCCTGGCGACCTCCTCCAGCACGGCGACGGCGGCTTCTTCCAGCACCTCCAGCACGTCCGGCACCTTCACGTCCGGCACCTCCCTCACACGACAGCCTTCTGCCGCCCTCCCTTCACGTCCGTCTTCTGCCGCCATCTCCTCCTTTTCACCCCCCCAAGAGGGGGTTCTTATAGTCCAAGGGGGGAGAGGGGACCTCCCCACGTGGCCTTTTGCATGGCTCTCTCCTCCCACCTCCTCATGCTGCCCATACTAGCCCATCCCTTTCCCCCAGCCACACATCGGCTGGGGAAGATAATAAAAAAATTTGCAATTACCTTATCCTCTTGACCTCTTCCCAAGAGGCTGTTTTCCCGCGGCTATGCAGGTTTGAATCCCCGGCCTTATTTTCCTAAGGTGGAGTGTCTCCATTTCCCGCGTGTGGTTATAGATTAGCTGCTGGCATTGGTGATAATCTTTGCACGAGACTTACACGACGTGCGGGAAGTCAATATTTACGGCACGCAGTGTGCGGAAATATTACATTCTCTCCCCCTTAGAAGAATCGAGATGTCCTCATCTCGAGATAGACTGGGGATATTGAAGATTGAGAGAGCTTTCATCCATCCAGGTAGCATCCTCCTTGGGATAATCTTTCCACTGGACGAGGCATTCTCTCAAGGTTCTGGATCTCAGTTGTCTCAGCCTAGCATCTAAAATCTTGTCCGGCCTTAGTTCAAGGACTCCTTGACTAGGCATTACAATTTGTTGGTCATCAAGTACATGATTTGGGCTAGGTACATACTTCATTCTTCAATAGACTGTTATGGAATACATTATGAACCTTTAGGTTTTCAGGGAGTTGCAGTCTATAAACATTAGATCTTAAGCACTTGAGGATCTTGTATGGTCCACAATACCTTGGACTTAGCTTCCTGCAATCTCCTAAGGATAGAGAACTCTTCTTTGGGCATTCGTGAATGAAGACCATGTCTCCTTCCTCAAATATTCTATCTTGACACTTCAAATCCGTGTATGCCTTCTGTCTATCCTTCGCAGCTTTGATGTCCCGATAAAGTGAAATCATGAGCTTCGCACAATATCTTCTATTTAAATAACTGGCTTGCTCGTATACATACTCTCATCCTATAGTAGACAAGTCCACTACTGACAGAGAATTCATGATACTTAGCCTCTAGCTTTTGTTCCTGGTCCTTGATAGAGACTTCCCTTAGCATCCTTTGATAGGCTAGATCATGGCATCCTTCCTCTCTAGTTAGCTCAAGTATTAGGTCGTTTGGCATGGACACCTCTGTAGCTAGAGATCTAGCTATTAATAGATTTTGCAAGATTAATGAATTAAGGAATGCCTTGCGATTGAGTGCATCAACAACTACATTCTTCTTTCCAGGTCGGTACTTGATTTCAAAATCATATTCCTCTAATACTTCAATCCGTCGACGTTGCCTCATGTTGAGCTCGTTCTGGGTAAAAATCCATTTGAGACTCTTATGATCAGTTACTAGAGTGAACTTATTACCCAACAGATAGTGTCTCCAAAGCTTTAGAGCATGGATGACAGCTAATAACTCCAGATCATGCGTGGCATAATTCTTTTCGTGACTCTTCAATTTCCTTGAAGAATATGCTACTAGATGACCTTCCTGCATAAAAACACACCCCAAGGCAAGAATGCTGGCATCAGTTACTATCTCGAACTCCTTATTGAGATCAGGAAGTTTCAGAATAGGTGCTGATACCAAACATTGCTTCAATTGGTCGAAGCTATTTTGTTCGGGAGTAGACCATGTAATAGAAGTCTGCTTCTTTAATAAGTCGGTAAGAGGTGCTGCAATCAAAGCATAGTTTTTGATAAAGATCCTATACCATCCTGTCAAGCCAAGAAAACTACATATCTCTTTGACAGATACTGGTATTGGCCATTCAAGCACATCTCTGACTTTGGCTGGGTCTACTGATTTTCCTTCTAATGATACTATGAATCCTAGATATTCAATCTGACGTTTGAAGAATGCACACTTCTTCATTTTTGCATACAACTTATGAGACCTCATTGTCTCCAACACAATCCGTAGTTGAGGTTCATGATCTTTTTCCTGTTTAGAATAGACTAAAATGTCATCGAAGAAGACAAGCACGAAGTCATCAAGATATGGTCTAAAAATATCCTGCATTAATCTATTGAAGGTGGCAGGTGCATTTGTAAGCCCGAATGACATAACCAAGAATTCAAAGTGCCCATATCTTGTATTGAAGGCCGTTTTTGGAATATCCTCATCCTTGATCCTGATTTGATAGTAACCTGACCTGAGATCAATTTTGGAGAAGATCTTTGCACCTTGAAGGCGGTCAAGAAGCTCATCTATTCTAGGAATAGGGTACTTGTTCTTGACTATTGATTGATTCACCCCACTGTAACCAATACATGGTGAAGTGTTCCATCTTTTCTTTTCTGGAACAATACTGGTGCTTCCCAAGGTGAACTGTTAGGACGGATGTAGCCCTAATCTAGTAGTTGCTTGAGTTGTTCCTTCGACTCAATTGCTTCCGATATAGACATTCTATAGGTTCTCTTTACAATTGGCACAGCTCCTATTACTGGTTTGATCTCATGATCTACTTCTCTTTGAAGCGGCGTTTTGTTAACTCTTCAGAAATTACGTCCCCGTATTCCTTTAGCCAAGTGACCAAATCACTTTTATCAATATTCATAGTCAAGACAATCGTTGATTAAAAAGTTCTATTCCATTCATATCAGCATAGCCCTTTCAGGCACAATTATTTCTTGGGGCGATGGAACAAGTTAATACATTAATTCGAGGAGAATAAGATATTGTTGCATTCAGCTACAGGAACTGAGTAGTAGTACGGATTGGGGTCATCGATTTTCAGGAATCGATAGTTCATTGGAAGATTAGGGTATCTTTTCCTTTGATATCCATTCTTCTCATGATGTCCCAAAACCTTGATTCGGTCGGCAGAGATTCTTTGAATCACTTCTCCGTACACATACTTATTCTGGTTAACCCTTCGACCTCCAACCTGTAGGGTCGCGTTTACGTGAGCCTCAACAAAGACGAACAGCTTCACGATCTTCAAGTCCTCCATCCACTTGATTCTCTTCAAGTTAATTTGAAGGTACGCAGGTCGATAGGCAGTTATGTAATAGATCCCTGAAACACCCATCCATCTCTGTTCCATGTACACAGGCGATGGATTGTAAATGCGGTCTAGGATGTTCATCATCTCAACCCTCTGTCGATAATCCGTGGAATGCATCGCGGTCATAAACATGACTTGGAACACTAAGAACCTGTTCCATGCTTCATAATTCTGGAATACAGCATTCAAAGTAAGGAAATGTTTGGGACACAACATTTGCTTTACTTCTTCTTATTAAAATTTCCTAAAACAAATCCTTTGTTGGTTTGCTCTGATACCAACTGTAACGTGTCCACTAGAATCATTCCGGACACGTCTTAGCAGTCCATCGAGAAGGATGTCTAGAAAGCTCCGCCCGGCACTCCCATGGAATGTTACGGGACTTGCGATCTAGGTCTTCCCGCGTCTGCCACGTAGCGGAAGTATCCTGGCCATTCCCACTTAGGATCGACCTGAATTTGGGTTTTCCTGTTTGGTCATTAGCTAGCAACAACTAGCGTCAGACCCGAGCGAACTACTTTACGCAGAAACGCCAGGTCCGAAGCGGATTCACGCTGCACTTGGTTCAAGGAGAATGGGAAACGAGAGGGATGCAAGGCTCGACCTCTCTGCCATAAGGCATAGTCCCATTCCGTTCCCCTAAAACAACGTGAATCGGGTAATAGTTAATTCTAAGTCATCGTTCTCGTTACTTGTTTCGGTGATGACGATCATCCTCTGTTCGTTGAAGACTTTGAGAAAAGTTCCCGGCTAACCGGGACCACCCATCCATAGGACGGACCCATGGTCCATCCTCCGCACTTTCCTCGGTTTGTTTTAGTTATGTAATTACCTACCACATTAGTTTGACATATACAAACAGCTTCTTTGATTAACCCTGTTATGCACCGGTTCCTTCACGTAATCTTATCACAGGACAAAGAAAACAATGCCAAACAACTTCTTTATTACCATTTTATCCTTTTATCTTTGAAATACAAGGAGTTCCCGCCCGTAGGCGTATTCATAATCCGCCCGAAGGCTATCCAGTAATCCACCAGGGATCACTATTCCAAGTTTCCGCCCGTAGACTAGTATGCGGGCCTCGAGATCCAATCCTGAGTCACGTTAGCCTCTTGTGCAGGACCCGGAAGGCGAGGGATTTACAGCCAGAGCCCCTCCTGGCACCCAAACGTCCTCCTGCTCCAAGTAGAACTCAACGGAGAGACCTCTCGCGGCGGGTTCGGTCCACGTTCCCGGCGCGGCTAACAACCCCCTTGGTTAGGGTCAGGCAGGCAGTCGGGGGTAACTGAAGCTGCCTCTCCCTTCAGGCTTCAACCTGAAGCTTTAGATATCTTTTCATCCTTTAGTTCCTTGAGCAAACAATGCAAACAGTGCTTTCTAAACTACTACAAGCACAATCAATTCCAATGGTCGTTTAGCTGGCAAACTGTTAAGGAGTGACTCCTTTTCTCCGAATGCATCCCACATTCGATCCGGAATCAATTGCAACTTGGCAAGATTCCTATCATTCTTGGGTTAGGGTCATACCCTACCAATACTTTAGGTTTTGTTGTGGTAGATTCCAGCGACCATGTCGCTTTAGTTTATTGTCTGGTCATTTGCTTCAAGGAAAATACCTAACTTTCCTTTTCCTTGGCAATTATCCCCCAAGAAAAATGAGTAACAGGATGATTACTCATCCTCTTGTAAGTTAAATTCTTTCAATAACTTGCCAACCTCATTTCGAGAGATGACAAAACTCTCTTGTGGACAAATCTCAAGTCTATACGATGTTGCGACCTTTTTGCACATGTGTTGCATCATTCCACGGGATCATTCCACCCATTGAATGGCGTCCTCCGGCCACGGAATTACCTCTAGCCGAGTAGCAGGGTTTAGGGTATCCTCCAAACCATTCCTAATTATGTTGGCCCATGGTCCTAGAAATTTGCAACTCCGTCGGAGTTTCATCATTAGAACGAATGATCCTTAGGATAAAACCTTAGATCATTTTATGCATGAACATCCAATTGATTCGACATTTCGTGAACGTGTGTAGAATCTTTGGGTTTGCGGGTTTTCACTTGGCAACCAGTGTAAAACTAGGTCGAATTCTTATTGCACTAAACCCTAGTTAGCACTTGGGATACCTATCATATCGACCCAACCATGCCATAAGAATCCTTGTGGTTTAGGTGACTTAGTCAACTCAATATACTTGTCTTGCATCACGGATGAACCTTTCCCAAAGGTAATAAACTAGATCTACAGTAGAACAATAGATACAACTTCACCAATACGTGTAAACATGCGATTCACTGCTTCTACGCATCACATGGTTCACAATAACCCTATCTTTCCTTGGCAAAGTAAAAAAAATGCCTGATAATCTGAACACTAACTTCCCTAGGTCCTACTAGGACTTACATCAAATAATCATGCCACTTGCGAGTCCATAGATCATTTCCGTGCCCTTCTATTCCTTTTCGAATAACATCTTATGGGTGTTAACTTTTCCTCATGAATCATTACAAGGAAGATTTATCTAAAAATGGGACATGTCATTAATCTTTCCATGCCTAGTAAAAAGGTGTACCTCAATAATTTCAACCTTGTAATGAGGCAACATTTGTCCTAGGCTCGTCACTTTTGAATACATAAAAGGAAACTTGCTAATAAGGTCCAGCAAATGCATAGACACCTTATGCTCTTTTCATTAACTCCATTGAACGTACCGACGATCAATTTTCATATCTTAAGCTATTTCTAATAAATGTTCAAATAGCCAATTCATTTTCCAATTGCATTTAACTTGACTAGTTGCATTTGACATGCATGAGTGCTTCCTAATCCATGAAGTTATCGTGATTAATTCAATACTTCTGTGTGGAATCCAAATAGATAAAAACCTGGACTTGTGGACTCCGGGAAATATCCACGTAAATACTAGGGGAAGATCCTTCCGCAGGCGCGTCTTGTGACTTTTTAGGGCCCATTGTAGGCGTGATTTTGGCTTCCGGATTGCCTTCGCGGCCTATAAATTTACTCGCCTTGGTATGCAGCCTCAAGATCTTGTTCTTTTCTCCCTGGTACGCAGGAGATCCCTTTCGAAATGTGGATCCTTGAGAATACCAGCTTGCGGAATTTGGCCTTATGGAAGGCCTCGCGGGGTTGGAGCTTAGTTTGTGGAAATGGACCTTGCAAGAATGGAGGCTTTCGGGTTCTTCCTCTCCTTCCCTAAAATCCTAGGACCGGCCTTGTGGGTGATTGGTGGGAAGGGCCTTTATAGGCTTCCTCTTTTACTCTTCAAAATCCCGAGGGTTAAAGATATTGTGGAAAGGTGTTTAAGGACCCCTCTTCTTCTCTACAAGACCTGGGGCCTAGAGGGCTTATGGAAAATTTTGGTAGGAAGGCCTTATAGGCTTCCTCTTCGAAACCCGAGGGGGAAAAATTGGGTTTTTTTTTTTTTTTGAAGATCTAGTGGGACGGGGCTTTAAATCCGAGCCTAGAAGGCTTATGGGTGATCGGTGGGAAGGGACTCGTGTTGGGAATCCACGAGAAGGGGGGACTTACACCGGGCTAATATGGGCTGTGTGGGAATGCAATGGGAAAGGGGGATTGAATCCCGGGGTAAAAATGGGCTTATAAAGGGACTCCACGGGAAGGGGGCTTTGAGAAGCCCCCTTAGAAGCTTCCTAGAGAAGCTTCTAAGAGCTTCTGGCAGCACGTCCACATCGGGAGAGGGGAGGGTTCGTGATCCAGCGGCGGACTGAAGTGGCCGGGCGGCTTCACGACGGCTATGGCGGACTGGGCGGATTGCACGGCGGCTTTCCTCTGCACGGCGACCCCTTCTCCACGGCCACCTTCCACACGACAGCCTTCTGCCGCCTTCCCTTCCTTCACACGACCACCTCCCTCATACGACAGCCTGGCGACCTCCTCCAGCACGGCGACGGCGGCTTCTTCCAGCACCTCCAGCACGTCCGGCACCTTCACGCCCGGCACCTCCCTCACACGACAGCCTTCTGCCGCCCTCCCTTCACGTCCGTCTTCTGCCGCCATCTCCTCCTTTTCACCCCCCCAAGAGGGGGTTCTTATAGTCCAAGGGGGGAGAGGGGACCTCCCCACGTGGCCTTTTGCATGGCTCTCTCCTCCCACCTCCTCATGCTGCCCATACTAGCCCATCCCTTTCCCCCAGCCACACATCGGCTGGGGAAGATAATAAAAAAATTTGCAATTACCTTATCCTCTTGACCTCTTCCCAAGAGGCTGTTTTCCCGCGGCTATGCAGGTTTGAATCCCCGGCCTTATTTTCCTAAGGTGGAGTGTCTCCATTTCCCGCGTGTGGTTATAGATTAGCTGCTGGCATTGGTGATAATCTTTGCACGAGACTTACACGACGTGCGGGAAGTCAATATTTACGGCACGCAGTGTGCGGAAATATTACATTCTCTCCCCCTTAGAAGAATCGAGATGTCCTCATCTCGAGATAGACTGGGGATATTGAAGATTGAGAGAGCTTTCATCCATCCAGGTAGCATCCTCCTTGGGATAATCTTTCCACTGGACGAGGCATTCTCTCAAGGTTCTGGATCTCAGTTGTCTCAGCCTAGCATCTAAAATCTTGTCCGGCCTTAGTTCAAGGACTCCTTGACTAGGCATTACAATTTGTTGGTCATCAAGTACATGATTTGGGCTAGGTACATACTTCATTCTTCAATAGACTGTTATGGAATACATTATGAACCTTTAGGTTTTCAGGGAGTTGCAGTCTATAAACATTAGATCTTAAGCACTTGAGGATCTTGTATGGTCCACAATACCTTGGACTTAGCTTCCTGCAATCTCCTAAGGATAGAGAACTCTTCTTTGGGCATTCGTGAATGAAGACCATGTCTCCTTCCTCAAATATTCTATCTTGACACTTCAAATCCGTGTATGCCTTCTGTCTATCCTTCGCAGCTTTGATGTCCCGATAAAGTGAAATCATGAGCTTCGCACAATATCTTCTATTTAAATAACTGGCTTGCTCGTATACATACTCTCATCCTATAGTAGACAAGTCCACTACTGACAGAGAATTCATGATACTTAGCCTCTAGCTTTTGTTCCTGGTCCTTGATAGAGACTTCCCTTAGCATCCTTTGATAGGCTAGATCATGGCATCCTTCCTCTCTAGTTAGCTCAAGTATTAGGTCGTTTGGCATGGACACCTCTGTAGCTAGAGATCTAGCTATTAATAGATTTTGCAAGATTAATGAATTAAGGAATGCCTTGCGATTGAGTGCATCAACAACTACATTCTTCTTTCCAGGTCGGTACTTGATTTCAAAATCATATTCCTCTAATACTTCAATCCGTCGACGTTGCCTCATGTTGAGCTCGTTCTGGGTAAAAATCCATTTGAGACTCTTATGATCAGTTACTAGAGTGAACTTATTACCCAACAGATAGTGTCTCCAAAGCTTTAGAGCATGGATGACAGCTAATAACTCCAGATCATGCGTGGCATAATTCTTTTCGTGACTCTTCAATTTCCTTGAAGAATATGCTACTAGATGACCTTCCTGCATAAAAACACACCCCAAGGCAAGAATGCTGGCATCAGTTACTATCTCGAACTCCTTATTGAGATCAGGAAGTTTCAGAATAGGTGCTGATACCAAACATTGCTTCAATTGGTCGAAGCTATTTTGTTCGGGAGTAGACCATGTAATAGAAGTCTGCTTCTTTAATAAGTCGGTAAGAGGTGCTGCAATCAAAGCATAGTTTTTGATAAAGATCCTATACCATCCTGTCAAGCCAAGAAAACTACATATCTCTTTGACAGATACTGGTATTGGCCATTCAAGCACATCTCTGACTTTGGCTGGGTCTACTGATTTTCCTTCTAATGATACTATGAATCCTAGATATTCAATCTGACGTTTGAAGAATGCACACTTCTTCATTTTTGCATACAACTTATGAGACCTCATTGTCTCCAACACAATCCGTAGTTGAGGTTCATGATCTTTTTCCTGTTTAGAATAGACTAAAATGTCATCGAAGAAGACAAGCACGAAGTCATCAAGATATGGTCTAAAAATATCCTGCATTAATCTATTGAAGGTGGCAGGTGCATTTGTAAGCCCGAATGACATAACCAAGAATTCAAAGTGCCCATATCTTGTATTGAAGGCCGTTTTTGGAATATCCTCATCCTTGATCCTGATTTGATAGTAACCTGACCTGAGATCAATTTTGGAGAAGATCTTTGCACCTTGAAGGCGGTCAAGAAGCTCATCTATTCTAGGAATAGGGTACTTGTTCTTGACTATTGATTGATTCACCCCACTGTAACCAATACATGGTGAAGTGTTCCATCTTTTCTTTTCTGGAACAATACTGGTGCTTCCCAAGGTGAACTGTTAGGACGGATGTAGCCCTAATCTAGTAGTTGCTTGAGTTGTTCCTTCGACTCAATTGCTTCCGATATAGACATTCTATAGGTTCTCTTTACAATTGGCACAGCTCCTATTACTGGTTTGATCTCATGATCTACTTCTCTTTGAAGCGGCGTTTTGTTAACTCTTCAGAAATTACGTCCCCGTATTCCTTTAGCCAAGTGACCAAATCACTTTTATCAATATTCATAGTCAAGACAATCGTTGATTAAAAAGTTCTATTCCATTCATATCAGCATAGCCCTTTCAGGCACAATTATTTCTTGGGGCGATGGAACAAGTTAATACATTAATTCGAGGAGAATAAGATATTGTTGCATTCAGCTACAGGAACTGAGTAGTAGTACGGATTGGGGTCATCGATTTTCAGGAATCGATAGTTCATTGGAAGATTAGGGTATCTTTTCCTTTGATATCCATTCTTCTCATGATGTCCCAAAACCTTGATTCGGTCGGCAGAGATTCTTTGAATCACTTCTCCGTACACATACTTATTCTGGTTAACCCTTCGACCTCCAACCTGTAGGGTCGCGTTTACGTGAGCCTCAACAAAGACGAACAGCTTCACGATCTTCAAGTCCTCCATCCACTTGATTCTCTTCAAGTTAATTTGAAGGTACGCAGGTCGATAGGCAGTTATGTAATAGATCCCTGAAACACCCATCCATCTCTGTTCCATGTACACAGGCGATGGATTGTAAATGCGGTCTAGGATGTTCATCATCTCAACCCTCTGTCGATAATCCGTGGAATGCATCGCGGTCATAAACATGACTTGGAACACTAAGAACCTGTTCCATGCTTCATAATTCTGGAATACAGCATTCAAAGTAAGGAAATGTTTGGGACACAACATTTGCTTTACTTCTTCTTATTAAAATTTCCTAAAACAAATCCTTTGTTGGTTTGCTCTGATACCAACTGTAACGTGTCCACTAGAATCATTCCGGACACGTCTTAGCAGTCCATCGAGAAGGATGTCTAGAAAGCTCCGCCCGGCACTCCCATGGAATGTTACGGGACTTGCGATCTAGGTCTTCCCGCGTCTGCCACGTAGCGGAAGTATCCTGGCCATTCCCACTTAGGATCGACCTGAATTTGGGTTTTCCTGTTTGGTCATTAGCTAGCAACAACTAGCGTCAGACCCGAGCGAACTACTTTACGCAGAAACGCCAGGTCCGAAGCGGATTCACGCTGCACTTGGTTCAAGGAGAATGGGAAACGAGAGGGATGCAAGGCTCGACCTCTCTGCCATAAGGCATAGTCCCATTCCGTTCCCCTAAAACAACGTGAATCGGGTAATAGTTAATTCTAAGTCATCGTTCTCGTTACTTGTTTCGGTGATGACGATCATCCTCTGTTCGTTGAAGACTTTGAGAAAAGTTCCCGGCTAACCGGGACCACCCATCCATAGGACGGACCCATGGTCCATCCTCCGCACTTTCCTCGGTTTGTTTTAGTTATGTAATTACCTACCACATTAGTTTGACATATACAAACAGCTTCTTTGATTAACCCTGTTATGCACCGGTTCCTTCACGTAATCTTATCACAGGACAAAGAAAACAATGCCAAACAACTTCTTTATTACCATTTTATCCTTTTATCTTTGAAATACAAGGAGTTCCCGCCCGTAGGCGTATTCATAATCCGCCCGAAGGCTATCCAGTAATCCACCAGGGATCACTATTCCAAGTTTCCGCCCGTAGACTAGTATGCGGGCCTCGAGATCCAATCCTGAGTCACGTTAGCCTCTTGTGCAGGACCCGGAAGGCGAGGGATTTACAGCCAGAGCCCCTCCTGGCACCCAAACGTCCTCCTGCTCCAAGTAGAACTCAACGGAGAGACCTCTCGCGGCGGGTTCGGTCCACGTTCCCGGCGCGGCTAACAACCCCCTTGGTTAGGGTCAGGCAGGCAGTCGGGGGTAACTGAAGCTGCCTCTCCCTTCAGGCTTCAACCTGAAGCTTTAGATATCTTTTCATCCTTTAGTTCCTTGAGCAAACAATGCAAACAGTGCTTTCTAAACTACTACAAGCACAATCAATTCCAATGGTCGTTTAGCTGGCAAACTGTTAAGGAGTGACTCCTTTTCTCCGAATGCATCCCACATTCGATCCGGAATCAATTGCAACTTGGCAAGATTCCTATCATTCTTGGGTTAGGGTCATACCCTACCAATACTTTAGGTTTTGTTGTGGTAGATTCCAGCGACCATGTCGCTTTAGTTTATTGTCTGGTCATTTGCTTCAAGGAAAATACCTAACTTTCCTTTTCCTTGGCAATTATCCCCCAAGAAAAATGAGTAACAGGATGATTACTCATCCTCTTGTAAGTTAAATTCTTTCAATAACTTGCCAACCTCATTTCGAGAGATGACAAAACTCTCTTGTGGACAAATCTCAAGTCTATACGATGTTGCGACCTTTTTGCACATGTGTTGCATCATTCCACGGGATCATTCCACCCATTGAATGGCGTCCTCCGGCCACGGAATTACCTCTAGCCGAGTAGCAGGGTTTAGGGTATCCTCCAAACCATTCCTAATTATGTTGGCCCATGGTCCTAGAAATTTGCAACTCCGTCGGAGTTTCATCATTAGAACGAATGATCCTTAGGATAAAACCTTAGATCATTTTATGCATGAACATCCAATTGATTCGACATTTCGTGAACGTGTGTAGAATCTTTGGGTTTGCGGGTTTTCACTTGGCAACCAGTGTAAAACTAGGTCGAATTCTTATTGCACTAAACCCTAGTTAGCACTTGGGATACCTATCATATCGACCCAACCATGCCATAAGAATCCTTGTGGTTTAGGTGACTTAGTCAACTCAATATACTTGTCTTGCATCACGGATGAACCTTTCCCAAAGGTAATAAACTAGATCTACAGTAGAACAATAGATACAACTTCACCAATACGTGTAAACATGCGATTCACTGCTTCTACGCATCACATGGTTCACAATAACCCTATCTTTCCTTGGCAAAGTAAAAAAAATGCCTGATAATCTGAACACTAACTTCCCTAGGTCCTACTAGGACTTACATCAAATAATCATGCCACTTGCGAGTCCATAGATCATTTCCGTGCCCTTCTATTCCTTTTCGAATAACATCTTATGGGTGTTAACTTTTCCTCATGAATCATTACAAGGAAGATTTATCTAAAAATGGGACATGTCATTAATCTTTCCATGCCTAGTAAAAAGGTGTACCTCAATAATTTCAACCTTGTAATGAGGCAACAGTTGTCCTAGGCTCGTCACTTTTGAATACATAAAAGGAAACTTGCTAATAAGGTCCAGCAAATGCATAGACACCTTATGCTCTTTTCATTAACTCCATTGAACGTACCGACGATCAATTTTCATATCTTAAGCTATTTCTAATAAATGTTCAAATAGCCAATTCATTTTCCAATTGCATTTAACTTGACTAGTTGCATTTGACATGCATGAGTGCTTCCTAATCCATGAAGTTATCGTGATTAATTCAATACTTCTGTGTGGAATCCAAATAGATAAAAACCTGGACTTGTGGACTCCGGGAAATATCCACGTAAATACTAGGGGAAGATCCTTCCGCAGGCGCGTCTTGTGACTTTTTAGGGCCCATTGTAGGCGTGATTTTGGCTTCCGGATTGCCTTCGCGGCCTATAAATTTACTCGCCTTGGTATGCAGCCTCAAGATCTTGTTCTTTTCTCCCTGGTACGCAGGAGATCCCTTTCGAAATGTGGATCCTTGAGAATACCAGCTTGCGGAATTTGGCCTTATGGAAGGCCTCGCGGGGTTGGAGCTTAGTTTGTGGAAATGGACCTTGCAAGAATGGAGGCTTTCGGGTTCTTCCTCTCCTTCCCTAAAATCCTAGGACCGGCCTTGTGGGTGATTGGTGGGAAGGGCCTTTATAGGCTTCCTCTTTTACTCTTCAAAATCCCGAGGGTTAAAGATATTGTGGAAAGGTGTTTAAGGACCCCTCTTCTTCTCTACAAGACCTGGGGCCTAGAGGGCTTATGGAAAATTTTGGTAGGAAGGCCTTATAGGCTTCCTCTTCGAAACCCAAGGGGGAAAAATTGGGTTTTTTTTTTTTTTTGAAGATCTAGTGGGACGGGGCTTTAAATCCGAGCCTAGAAGGCTTATGGGTGATCGGTGGGAAGGGACTCGTGTTGGGAATCCACGAGAAGGGGGGACTTACACCGGGCTAATATGGGCTGTGTGGGAATGCAATGGGAAAGGGGGATTGAATCCCGGGGTAAAAATGGGCTTATAAAGGGACTCCACGGGAAGGGGGCTTTGAGAAGCCCCCTTAGAAGCTTCCTAGAGAAGCTTCTAAGAGCTTCTGGCAGCACGTCCACATCGGGAGAGGGGAGGGTTCGTGATCCAGCGGCGGACTGAAGTGGCCGGGCGGCTTCACGACGGCTATGGCGGACTGGGCGGATTGCACAGCGGCTTTCCTCTGCACGGCGACCCCTTCTCCACGGCCACCTTCCACACGACAGCCTTCTGCCGCCTTCCCTTCCTTCACACGACCACCTCCCTCATACGACAGCCTGGCGACCTCCTCCAGCACGGCGACGGCGGCTTCTTCCAGCACCTCCAGCACGTCCGGCACCTTCACGTCCGGCACCTCCCTCACACGACAGCCTTCTGCCGCCCTCCCTTCACGTCCGTCTTCTGCCGCCATCTCCTCCTTTTCACCCCCCCAAGAGGGGGTTCTTATAGTCCAAGGGGGGAGAGGGGACCTCCCCACGTGGCCTTTTGCATGGCTCTCTCCTCCCACCTCCTCATGCTGCCCATACTAGCCCATCCCTTTCCCCCAGCCACACATCGGCTGGGGAAGATAATAAAAAAATTTGCAATTACCTTATCCTCTTGACCTCTTCCCAAGAGGCTGTTTTCCCGCGGCTATGCAGGTTTGAATCCCCGGCCTTATTTTCCTAAGGTGGAGTGTCTCCATTTCCCGCGTGTGGTTATAGATTAGCTGCTGGCACTGGTGATAATCTTTGCACGAGATTTACACGACGTGCGGGAAGTCAATATTTACGGCACGCAGTGTGCGGAAATATTACAAATATCATGTGCCAGCTCAGTGGAGCCAATTAGGGCCTCCAGATGCAGGTTGGTCCCCCGCTATGGCCTCTAAGTAGAGAGCACGGCTCCTTGGGCCACGCACTGCTTGCTGTGTCCAACTTTTGTCTGAGGACGAACATGTCAATTTGTTTCTTTGTGGCAGACTATATGGACTTTGTGGACACATATCTCTAAGGCGGCAGGGATGTCCATTGAGTCCACAACTTTTTGTCATATCCTTTGTTGATGTTTTTAAGGTATGCATTTTAGTTGGCTGCAAGTGCCAGGTCTAGTATGCCTTTTTGGCCTGTGGTTGTTGTCTGATTCTAAAAACTTTGCAATCATTTGCATTTGGTGGGAAACTTTGCTGAGAGATGATAATGATGATGATACGTGGGTCTTCTGATTGTCACACCCCCAAGCTGCTGAATAGTTGATTGCTCTTCACCAGGTGTCTGCTTGTGGCTCTGATTCGCAGTTCAAAATGTCCATTTGTCTATATGTGGGTGCTCACTGTTGCAAAGCTGATACTGGGGCTATCTGTGGCCAAGTCGTCTCTCAACTACATGGCTACCTCTGGTATACAACAGTTGATTATTCTGATATCTAATGAAAAGCAGAAAGGCAACTATGCAGACCCCAAGGCTATTGTATGCATATTTTTGAGGGAAAACAAGACTGAGAAATGAGATAATCAACTGCATATTGTATGCATATTCTCTTTGGCATTGCGTGATAATCATGTCAACGTGACACAGTCTACAGCAATTGATTATTCTGATATCTAATGAAAAGCAGAAAGGCAACTATGCAGACCCCAAGGCTATTGTATGTATATTTTTGAGGGAAAACAAGATTGAGAAATGAGATAAAATGTACTGAGTGTGGGGGGGGAGACAATTAGAGGTGGGAAGGGACTCTTTGACATAGAAACTTTGCAGATGAATCTTTGGGTGTGTGGATGGCCATTGGGCTATTCATATATTGAACTTGCAAAGGATTGTGATGACTTTGTCTGGTTTCTATGATCAAAGACGTGGCTTTGTCTAATCAGATTGCGAGGCACCATCGTCAGGTTTCTGTGAGGGTGGTGCTGATGGTTCTCAACATAAGAGATGGCAGCATAGCTCATTTGATTGTTAGTCTTGTTCTCGCAGAACTCTCTTGGATCCAGATTGATGTGGTCTTGTTCTAATGGAGCTTATTGAGAAGGTGATAAGTAGACTTCCAATGGACATGGAATGCTACACTCACACTCTGGAGTCTGTGTGCAATGCTTGCAGTACTCTCCAAGCAAGACCATGGTGCTTGGTAGACATTGCAGAAATGGAGGGAATGGCTGTCTTTGATGCTGCAAAGGAAAACATGAAACCATTCACCTCAAATGGAGGCCTTGTTGGTCTCAGAGATCTTGACTGCTCTGTGCATATTCTTGGTGACAGGATTTGGTGCTTCCAAGGTTTGTTGGAAAGTATTTACAAAAGCGTTCGGCTTTCCTTAGTCCAATTTCCATCTTGTGGAGAGAGATGCCTAGGCTCTCCTGATTTCATTACCTTGCATGGCATTGATTGCCCACACGTCCTCGTTGATTTCCCACATGTCCTTATTGGTTTCTTTGCCTTGGGTGACATTGATGTCCCACATGTCCTTACAGAGGATGATGTTCTATCATTCAGTACCATGGTCAAAGCACACAACTTTGCAGAAAATGATGGGTCAGCTGTGTTTCCTAGTATCGCTATAGTACATTGGCCATCTCAGTTCCAGTCTTTTGGATTGTTGTTACAAGAGTTTATGCAATGCAAGTTTCTCAATGCTTGGCAATGGAATTTGATACTGAGAATTTGCATATTTGAGGGAAATTGTACAGTGTCCAGCTTTTAGCTTACTTGGTAAAAGGTTTCCGATCTCCGTCTCTTCCTAGCACCCATGCTTAAATGAATGTAGTGCAACCCATTCTTTGTTGTTGTGGTTTCTATTTAGAGCGGCTCTCTTCGTTGTGGTCTATAATTTCTCTCTGAAGGGGTAGACGTGACTAGGATTGGCTCTGATCCCATACTAAAAAGGTCTGTAATTGCTCTCCGGCTCCCATCCGCAAAGTTGGCACATCCTCTCGTTTGCTGCAACAGCAATCACATCATCTTCTGATACACTTGAGCCAATAGTAGCAAGTTTATTAGCTATGGTCTTAATCTCCGTGGTATACACCTGGATGCCCCTGTCATTCCTAGACATATTATTGAACTGTTGTTTGAAAAAATGACACAAGTCTTCAACTGCAGATCATCTTCACTCCCTCTTGCTCCAAGAGGTCCACCAAGTAAGGCTCTGATACCATGTTCAAAGTTGAGAGAGAGAGAGGCAGGGAACCTCCATTGTCATGAGCCTTCAGTCTCTCAAAGTCATTCCTTCATGTTCCACACTCTTACTGAAAAAACACACACAATACAGAGATAAAGTGACCTAGTGTAAGTGTAGACTAGACAGACTAACTCTAGTCAGGTCACTAACTGACTACTAACCTGACTTATTTAATGTAGTCACATGTAGACAGCTGCACACTCTAGCTGTCATAGATGTCGGTCATAGATAAAGACACACTGACGGTGAGCTTGATTCCTAACAGTAGAGCTTAGTGATTGAACGGGAATGCCTCTGTGAGCTGTTGTATGTAACACCTTTGCTAGAGATCTAGTGACATCCACAAGAGGTTCAAGCTAGTCTAGCTGTCTTAAGCCATCTTGTACTGCATCACCATGGATATGCGAAGTTTGCTCTAGAAACTCATAGTGCGGAAATGTGTGTGCTTGTGTGCATGTTTCTTGTATTCGACCACATGCCAGGGTAAATTTCAGGATTGCATGGTTGGCTGCTATGCTGATGGGCTTGGCAAATATCTCAAATCGCCTAATTTCTGGAATTAAAGCTAGCGACCCCATTACATAGTCCACAATGCTGGCTCCTTTTTTGCTGTTCCAACAAGTGAAAGCGTGGTTTTTAATTTGCGCTCACAATGCTTAGTGATGTTGGTATGCATAGTCCGCTTTTTTATGGAAACAATGCATCAAGGTTTCACATCTTGGACTACAGATGATAATACTTTCATGCTTTCAGAGGACAGGTGATAATACTTTCATGGCCCTATCTCACAGAAGAGGTGTTACACTAACATTAACTCCTCCCACAAAATGGTTGCCATCGGATCTAGAGGTCAATAAGCTAGTGTAGAAGATATCAGATGGGAGATGAGTAATGAGAATCATCACCATACCTTTGGATGATATCGTCCTGCCAAGGGATGCAAGCGCATCCCGCAACTCCTCCATCTTGTTGATGTGATCCTTCATAGAAGAAGAATCATCGACGGGAAGCATTTAGAGCTTCTTTTCTGTGGTAATACAGTGGGCAACGGTCTTCAGCTGGTAGAGAGAAGATAGCTTTGTCCAAACCTTAGCTTTGTCCTCCACTGAACAAGGTAGCGGGGTTTGTCCTCCACTGAACAAGATATTCTTATGATCCCCATTCATTACAAACCATCCCGTCTCATAAAGTTTTGTCCTAAAAAACAAGGGATGTAGTCATGGACTGTAAGAGTGTGCTATAGGAAATCGGCCATAACTTTGTGTGGGCAACTCCGAATGGGACAATTGAGGTGTCGTTACGGAGCCCATGAGATGTAATTTTAGCCCATGTAGCTGGGGCGGGGCTGCAATCAGGTCAGGACCAAAACTGGTACAAAATAAAGGGCTATCCAGGAATTTCTAGTGTGCAGTCCCAGATGGAGGATGGAGCTGAGAGTGGACCAGGACCAAATCTGGTACAAAACAGGTGGCTATCCAGATGCAAACTGTAGCCCAAAACAGGGGTCATGGTGAGGTGCCAGCCAACACGGCCTCCTTGAGGTGTGGAAATTCATCCAATATAGATGCTGGGCGCCAAGAGGCTTCCTCTATTGGTAGGCCTTGCCATTTGATCAAGTATTCATGTATGGAATGGGTGCGGAGTTGCTTTTCACGTTGCCCAATGACCGCTTCCGGAATGTACTGAATAAGGCCCTCCTCATCTATGGTTGGGAGCTCCTCTACATGATCCTTGGGAGTGCCAATGAAAGGTTTCAATTGGCTCACGTGGAAGACATCATGGATTTTAGTGGTGGAAGGGAGTTGGAGGCGGTAAGCCAAGTCCCCGACCTTCTTAATGATCTTGTAGGGCCCATAGTAACGGTGTGCCAACTTGTTGCAAGAGCCGTCCTTTAGTGTGGCATAACGGGATTTGGGGACCTTGAGGAGTACCATTTCACCCTCTTGAAAGTCAAGGGGTCTTCTTTTTACATCAGCATGGAGCTTCATGTGCTCTTGAGCCCTTTTCAGGTTTACCTTGCATTGTTGAAGTAGAGCTTGCATATGGTCCAGCTCTTTTCCCAAGGGGTTGAGCTTTTCATTGAAGATCACAGTAGAAAGGGGCACCCGATAACCATACAATGCTTCGGTCTGCCCATCCGTTTGGGGAACCCATCCGGTGAGTCACAAAACTGATCGGGATCAATATCCTCCTCATATTCAGCATTTTCAATAAGTGTCATTATTTGAGAGCTGTCATGCATGTCCTCTTCCAGCTTGTCACTATCTTCCAGTACATGCATGCTATTAAACTTGACAGTGGCGTTCTTAAAGGGGCATTTGGATGCATGATCAGTCGTGTACTTATCCCCGCATTTGAAACACAAGCCTTTGGCTTTTCTATCCTTGACAACTTCAAGAGTAATGAATTTTTTACTATTGGGACCGAAGCCATTCCTAGCCTTATTTTCAGCATACTTTGGGTCACTTTTAAAGGGTGGTGCTGTCCCAAAACTGCCATATTTCCTTTCAGCATTAAAAGTGGGGTAAGTAGGAATTTTGGGGCTGCCATTCCCTGCATTATTGCTGCGATAATTAGTAGCATATGGGGGTTGCCTACTGGGGGCATCTTTGCTGTCCGGCAATGGGCTGCGTGCTCTCATTGCGGCGATTGCCGGACCATAGCGTTCAGCCAATTCTATGGCTGCAAACAGGATGGCTGGCTTTTGAGCCATTACATCAGCTGAGAGATGCGCATCCAACCCATAAATGTATTTATGCAATTTGGCCTCATCACTAACTGCCTCAATATACATGGATAAGTTCATAAACTAGTTGGTGTACTCCCTCACGGTGAGATTTCGCTGATCAAACTGATACCATTGCCTAGCCAAGCGTTCTTTTTCCACTGGGGAGACAAAAACTTGGATCATATGCATCTTGAACTCTTCCCAATCACGAAACTGCTGGTTTTCTTGCTGAACAAATCTCCACCATGTGTGGGCAAAACCTTCTAAGTGAAAGGAGGCAAAAATGATCTTTGTTTCATCGGTACGGGGGTAGATGAGAAAGTAGGCTTCCAATTTAGAGGTCCATTCCTCTAGTTCATCTGGGGATGAGGATTGCCCATTGAATTTTGTAAATACGATATTGTCACATAGCTCATTTGGGCCTGGTTGCCCATGAATGCCATGTGCTACATGCTGCCCATACATGCCTTGCTGTCCAAAATTCCCATGGGGGCCATGATGCCCGTGCATTACATGAGGACCAAATTGCCCATTAGGACCTTGCTGTCGAAAATGTCCATGCTGCCCATTACCATATACATGCTGCCCATTGCCATATGCATGCTGCACATTGCCATATGCATGCTGCCCATGCACTCTGTGCAATCCATGCTGCCCAAGGTTTGCATTGGGGCCATTCCCTTGAGTGTGCAAGTAGCTTCCGTTACGGGGGAGTTGGGGTGCCAATGACGGGCTGGAAGGATCCGTAACGGGGGAGGGAAGGAGGGGCTCATCATGCCGAGCGGAGGGCTCACCCATCTCATAAGTGCTATGGAAAATGCCATGGGTACCACCAAGACCTTGTGGGCTGCACCCGGTCTCCAAGGGGGGAGGGCAGTTAGCGTCACAGGGAGGGACATATTCCTTGGGTTGATCCGAGGGGGGGGCAATGGCGGGAATGAGGGTGCCCATGCGCTCTATGAGTAAGTCCATCTTGGCCATCATCTCAGAATGACGCTGATCTTGGTGGGTTTCCATCTCCCTGTGGCGTTGCTCCATCTCTCTATGTCGATCAGCATGACGGGTCTCATGTTGGCATAAGGTTTGGTTGAGCAGAGATAAGCGATCTATCTCGGGGGCACCTTCTTCAAACAAGTCTTCACAATCCTCCTGGGCTGAGCTAGGATCGTTCATTGACACACTGGAGTCCCTTATTTCACGCTGAAATTCCTCCTGGGCCTTTGCTTTACCCTTGTGGCCTACCATCCCAAGTGCAGTCTACCAGACCCCCTGTTACAGAAATGATGATAACTTGAGCTAGGGAACTCCGATTGCCAAACTTTCTAATTCAAATGAAATCCCTCGATCCCCTCTACGAGGCTATGTAAAAATATCTCCAACAATAAATGCTCAGGGCTTTGCTATAATCACTTTTTGTGGGCTGACTGTGTAGGACCGTTGCTTGCTGTCCCACAGTACCTCTGGGTACAAAACCGAGTGTATCTCCCAAACCGTAGGGTCGAATGGGGAGATTTTTAGCTCAGATCGAAGGGGAAAATGCCCTCTTCAAGTCAAGCTATAGAGGTTGCACTCAATCACACAAAGAGGCTTTGCTATAATCAATTCTTGTGGGTTGACTATGTAGGACTGGCTATCTACAATATCCTGCAAAGGCTCCCTCAAGAAGCATTATTTATCCCAATGGTGAGGGTCTTATCCCAGACATGTAGGGCCTCAATGGTGGCTCTCAATGCCCCATAAAGCCATACATTCTTTGCATCCATAGCTTATTGCTTAGACGAGTTCCATACTGCATTCCCTGCCCTTCTTGCATTGCATCCACCGTACATTAGCAAGCGGTTTATGACATTACCAATGCATGTAGGGGTTTGTAGGCTCAAGTGATCAGGGTTCGGGCTATTCCATCAAATGTACTTGCACCTGCAATAAACCTTTAGGCTCCGGATCACCGGGAGGTGGGCAAAGTTCCCCCTGGGCCGGGTTGTGCACCCCTTCAAGGTCTTTGATGGCAAGGGGGGGGTCACCCCTCTTTTGTCTTGCCACCTCGCCTGGCATCGGGCTTTTCCTCACCCGGAATATACATGGCATACATTTATTAATTAAACAAGCAGCATGAAATGCATTTCTGGAATCAAAAATTTGGGCTTTTCATGAAGTGCATAGAATTGGAATGGGAAATAGAGATAGGGAGCTTACCGGTAGTGACTCACTGCCTACTCACCCTTATACAATGGATTTTTTTTCACTTATTGGCTCAGCCAATTCACAAAAATCCAAACGGGTTATGGGTAAACAAAATATAATCACAATGAAGCTTCAACATGAGTAAAATCCATTTCAGCACTATAAGATCAAAGAGAAATTCTGTTGCCTTGGTTTTCTAAATCTCAAAAGTGCTGATTGCCCTTCTTAAAGCTGGCTGCTCCTGTGTGTGTGAGTCAGCAGCCTGTTTTTTTGCATTCAGATTGCTTGACAGCTCTATGTAGCATAGTGTTGTATCATCCCTCACAATTTTTTCAAAGCCTTGCTATTTTGTCAGCATGATGCTGAGGAAGGGCTTTGGGTCTATTTCGATCTTTTAATATATTATGTGGGTCAATCTCTATGCACTAGAGTGTTTCTACATTTAATGAAAAGCTTAAAGGCAGAAATTCTTTCTCGAGTGTCAAAATATGCTTTTAAGAACACAATGTCAGAATTCAAGAACACAAGATGATTGTCTATTGGGATTCTAGAGTTTTACTATTTTACATTTCAGTCTAAATTTTTGGTTAGACAGTGGAGTTATTTTTCATGACATTTTAGCCATAAACTTTGGATTTCGGATATAATATGTATGTGATTCAAGCTTGAACTTTGACTGTTTGTGTACATGTGGAATGACGACATCTATATATGGCTAATTGGTTCTTATAGGTGATTTGAACTTTGACTGTCTTTGTGCACATGTCGAATGACAACATATATATGAGCAATTGATTCTTGCAGGTGATTTTATAGATTCTTGCATCAAATTTGGACTGGTGTTGGTGGATTTTCTGAGACAAGTCAGCATGCGTGTATTTGTTTAATATATATGTGCTTATTGCTCTTTCCCTATTTTGTTGGGTAGGGGCAAAACAAATAGCAGGCAAGACAAAACACTGCATACATGAGAAAAATTGTAAGGTTTGAAGCACAATACACCTATAGGAAATGGTCCCTATGCTTCCATCATTGAGCTGCTGTTCCTAGCATCTATCTGGCTGCTCCAACTTGATATCGCCTATAACACCTGTAGTTGATCTAGAAACAAGTACCATTTCAGACTAAATTCTGAGCTAGCCATAAATTCACAAAGACACTGGCTTGGCAGTTTGTTGTCTTCCAGTTTTAGTGATGCATGCCAGACTTTATGCATCATGGGTGCTGCTACTCTGTCAATGTCCTTCCTGCCATATCCTTGTGGTGTTAGGTTGCCCCTAATTAAAACTATTGTGTCCATCAGCTTTATAGTCTCTTTGTAGGCAAGGAACAAATTGGGAAGATCTTGTGGTAATCTGTGAGCCTGTTTGACAAGGATTTTGTTGATTGACACTATCAAAGGCTGTTGAATTGATTGCGGGACATGCATGTGTATACCATGTGCACTCCACACATGTATGTTACATGCATACATACACACCCTTAATGTGCACCATGTAAGTGTGTACTGCTTGCAATATTAGGTAGGTTGAGGTGCTTGAATATTTTGCTAAATCTCTTGACTCATGAGACATCTACTCAGCATAGGCTTTTAAACTTTCAATTCTTGAGTACCATAAAGTTGCCTGCAAAAGTAATTGTTTGGCATGAGATGATTCCTGTTATTGAAGATCATGATTTTACAAACAAAACTTTTTATGAAAGGTTTGCCTTTGGCCATGCGAGAGCTGGGATATCCATTTATTAAGCATGATGTCTATTTTGGTGCCCTGAACAGTTGTATATTTCCTATCTGCCAAACACGTTTCATGCTTGTTGCCATTTTGGTAGACTCTTAGTTAAAAGATTGGATCATGTTTACAATGTGTTGTTTAAACCTATTAACATACGTATGCTAGCACCTTTTTCTCAGTGAGACCACTTTTGCAATCAATAGTAGTCTGTTTTGAAATGGTGTTGATAGGTGTAGTGGGTCTCACTGCAGGTCCTCCTAAAGCATGATATTCTACATCTCTGCCAATGTTAAGGTTGAGGTGTGGCTAAGAATGGAACTGGGTGTTAGACTTTGGACAACTGGTGTTCTCGACTTGAGGATAAACTTATGGTTATCATAGGAAAAAGGTTAAACTGCCATTTCTGAGACAAAGTTAGTGAGACAACTTAAATAAATCAACCGAGCCCCCTCCCTAGCAATACAATCGTGATTCGCCAATGAATCACCTATATGTAGCTCTGTCCATTGTGATGCCACCTGATGATGTCCCTCGATGACACTTTCAACTCTGAGTGTTTCACATGTCTTATCAGCAAGCATTTGATATTTCTCTTTTGTGGCAGTCCCAGGTAAAGTTACCTAGTGCCACCTGAATATAGCTGCTAGTATATTGGCAATGCGCCAGATTAAATGCCGTAATGGACACTGATTTGACATTTATGTTTGGTAAGAAGGTCTTACTTTGTTATGGACACTATTTTAGTGTGTTATATCTGGAAAGTAAGTTTTCTGCAGGGTAAGGGTGAACTACTAGAATGGTCTGATCGCAAAAAGGTTTGGTAGGTCTTCGAATTCCATAGGTGAGAGCGAAAGGTGCACTTGTGAAGACCAGCACCCTGATATGCTGGATGACAGTGTGCTATGTTGTAGTTAATTGCACTGTACAGGCATGCATTACATGCCTCGTCCCTCAACGTACATGTCCAATGCCCGTGCTGCAAGGGGGCAAACTGCAGAGTGGCATTAATGCAACTGCAGAAACAGCTCGTACACAACCTGCACATATCGCAAATGTGGCATATCAACACGCGCTCTCAAGCAAACCCACTTTCCAACCCCGTCACCCACAATGGCTACAACTGGTCTACATGAAACGAGCACGCATTCCTATTATCGACTATCGACCAGTGGGAGGTTGCCAAGCCCACACAAACGGAACCAAAGTTAAAGTTGAAATGGAACCAAAGTAAAAACTACGTAATACCCCTCGTTTACATAGACGTGTCACAACCCCAAATGGCGTAGTCAAAATTTACCATGAATTGCAAAATTAACTCAGGGCAGACATCAAAGCTGCAAATAGAAATATGTAATCTTCTTAATGAGTGTCGACAGTTTACAAGCCACATGAAAGTGTCAATGGAAGCTGACAGTTTACAAAGCCAAAATTGATCCGCCTCAAGAGAAAGCGGATGCACAGTCAACTGCTGTTGATGCAAACATGAAGTCTTTACAAGAGCCTCGCTAGAATGGCCTAACATGTACAATGCATTCTACCCATCCCCAGGTCCATAGTTCAAAAACATCCCATGAAACTATGGCTGGAGATCAACACCCACTCAGACATTGCCAGCCATGCGAGAAACCCATTGACTCAAGGTCCTCCTCATCTGCACAACATCATCGTGCTCGAACCATCGCTTTGTCAACTGCATGAAGACAAGGATTCAGATTAGATTGAGCCTACCTAAATCAATCCATATTAGTGCATGTACTAAATATACTCACAAAAGATGCCGTAACCACTCCCTGGAAGCAAGCCTCCACTAGCAGGCGCATGCAATGCATCACATAATACCCACAATCAATGGCGTTTGGTTGGCACAGTATCACCACCTGCATAGGAGGGTTGCTTAGTATGGTTTCATGGCGACGCTCCGCGGCCCATATCTGCTCCACGGCCAGCTTAGCCATCTCACACATCAATGGAGTGGGTGGCTTGTTCATAGGATCCAAGAATAGCAGCCCCGGCTTCTGATGCAACTGAGTCACCCCATGCCCCGAACAGTTGAAGCACACAAACAATGTCCAATGACCGCTCATGATTAGGGGTAAAAACACAATGTCACATAGCTCATCAATCAGAGACATAAAGTTGACCAAGCTCAACTTTGTAGATGCAGTGCCTGCCAAGCCAACCCACAGGGGATCAACAATCTAGAATTTGCAGCTTATTTCCTCCTGCAGGCTGAACTCCATCCACAGCGCAAAGAAGTTCATGTCCAAGGTGCTGGCCTGTTGTGCGGGATCTTTCAATTGTTCAAAGAAGTCCCCCTGTACTGGCAACTCTAGTTGGAGGCGTGTTGACTTGAATTGATATCTGCACAACATAATCAAAGTGTTAAATCAAAGAAGCACGCAAATAGGTATCCACAAGCGGAATCAATCATATACGAACATGATCGTGCGTGTGTCCCTGTCACCATTAGAAAATGCATATAGCACATGACCAGGCAAAACAATAATGTCGTAAGATGCGATCGACAATGAAGGCCCCTCTGGTGATAAGAGCTCTATGGCTGTGTCCGCAACAATGTATTCTGTAGCAGCATCCTCCTGATCTGTGGCATCTATTGACTGTGCATGGTGCGATGACTACATCCGAGCTGGGCTCCCAACATCTGTGTTTGCAGTCCTCCGCTGTTGGCAGCGCAGAAAAGTAAGTCAACTGCAGAAAAATCAGCGGAAACCAGCAAAGTCAACTGCAGAAAAACTGAAGAACAGAGATACACTTACATATCTATCGAATCCTACGGCAATGCGAGCACGGATCCTCTTTATGTGATCATCCTTCTTTGCATCGTATCTTTTCATCTGTTCTGCCACGTACGCGTCCACCCATTGCTCCGGACCTCCCATCCTCTGAGAATTTGGCAACTCACTATATATCCTCCATCCTTTGACCATTGAATCAATCTCATGCTTTTTTCTATTTTTCTGCCACTTGAATTCCACATCCTCGAATCTCTGGCGGCTACAATGCTCCTCGTACTCCGTGTGGGTGCCATATACACGTGCATTAGTAGGCCCTATTCTACCTCCAGCAGGGACTGCAATGTTCAGGCCATGCGCAGCTTTTAAATGTTCCTCCATGGCTGAGCGTTGATAGTAGAAGTGTGTGCGCTTGCTGTAGAACTGGTCACAAGTGCACCGGCGAGCGAATCGACCATTCTTGTCAAAGACAATCTCGAAGGCTCGGACGATACCATCATCCGTGGGGTGCACAGGCCCAGGGCGTGCTCTAGGACCACCTCGGTCAATGCCATGTGTGTCTGCACTTGTTGTCGTTTCACCTAGTAAAGCATCAAATGGCACAACAACAATGTTCAGAATTCAATCTAACTTGATGACATCATTCATACGCAATATTTTCTGACGCCGGTTTCTGATCTGCAGACAAGAACAACGAGAAATCCATAGTGTACATTTTAAAAATTATCCCAAATGGGCATGCAATGTACTCACTTGGTGCCAACCCCGAACCGGCCAACGAGTCAGCAGCAGGGACTTGATGTTCTTCATCACGAATATCATCGGCAGACCTGGCAGCGGCTTGATCTTCCTCATCGGCAAGATCAGCCGAAGGCCTGTCAGGGACAAGATCCTCTTCCTGGGCAAGATTGTCTGCAGGCTCTTCCGTACCTACATCGTGGTTAATTGTTGTTTAGGCAATGCAATTAAACCTCGGTGCTAAAATAAATTGAAACCACTTACATGCGAAAAATAAAAACTTACAAGTGAACTCCCTTGAAAGCATCCGATTGATGTGAACAAATGGCAGTCGTTTCTTGGTTGGAGATTGTTGCGCCTTTGCTTGCTTTCTGGGAGCCGGTGGCACCACAAATTTGCGCACAGGAACAAACTTGCCAGAGCGGAGCTTCCTTGGTGAGGGCACGTGGGGTGTCTCAGGAGATGGCGATGCCACATGCATGGTTGGCTGAGGGGAGAGTGGTGATGGCACGTGCATGGCTTGTTCCCCTTGCGATCAGAGCTTCCTTGGCAATGGCACTTGGGGTGTCTCGCGGGATGGTGATGCTGCATGCATGGTTGGCTGAGGAGATGGTGATGCCACGTGCATGGCTTCTTGCCCTTGCGATCGGAGCTTCCTTGGAGAGGGGACTTGGGGTACGTCGGGAGATGGTGAGGCCACATGCATGGCTTGCTTAGGAGATGGTGATTGCAGGGAACCTTGCGATCGGAGCTTCCTTGGCGAGGGGACTTGGGGTATGTCGGGAGATGGTGAGGCCACATGCATGGCTTGCTTAGGAGACGGTGATTGCTGCCCTTGTGATTGGAGCTTCATTGGTGAGCGTGCTTGGGGTGTTGGGGGGGTACTGATGCCACGTGCATGGCTTGCTGCCCTTGTGATCTGGGTCTTTTGCTCGGCTTCATTCTATTGGAGCCAGCAAACACATGTTTAATTTGAAACATGCACTTGGACGAACTCCAGAACACACCTAGACACAAAAGCCCTAAACCATGCTGTGCGGCTACGCTATCGACTACGGGCATGGATGACATACCCTACAATTACTGCAATTACGTGAAATTCTTTTTTCTATGCTAGGTGCAACACAGATCGTAGAGCTATAGAGGAACTCACCTGAGCAAATTCTCGTCTCGCAGGCCGTCGATACTGAGGGTCGACACTCCTTGCTCCAGAGTTTGCGCGCACCACCCTTCTGCTGCTGCTCCATCGTTAATGTCCATGATATAGGAGAATTCGTGCTTGCACCACCTCTAATCCCAGGACTGGCACCTCGATGATGCTTTCCCCCTTTCATAGCGTCCTTCCGATTCCCTGCAAAATCCCCTCGATCTTCCACACGCGCGACGCTCTCCAAACCATGAGAATGGCTAGCTTTTTTGCCACATGCAAAGCTCGCGGCACCGAATGTGCCCGGGGCCGGGCACCCCAGGATCCGAGCACTTTCGAGACCGGGCACGCTCGGGGCCGGGCATATTTTGGGCCGGGCACATTCGGACCACGGCATGCTCGGAGCCGGGCACTTGAGCAACAAGACATTCATCCCATCGAATTTCGCAGTCAACGTTATCATCTGGATGTGATGGGGGCAAAAAGGGGGCCGTCGATCACCACTCTCCCCTCCTTAAAGACCCCCCCTTACCATAGACACGAGGATCGGCCATGGTAACCTGGTAGCTGAGAGTATCTTGCCTCTGCCTCCACCATCACCAGCATAAGACAGTCTGACTCGAAGTCCTAGTCGTAGTAGGAGCCAAAGCCCTACTCGAAGTCGAAGCCAGAGCTGTAGTAGAAGCCCTAGTAGGGGTGCTGATGATTGTCCCAAGCGCCGATCCTATGAGAGAAAGGAATCACCATATGCTGACAAGGGTAGTCGATCTTCTAAAGACCGTAGCTTGTCGCCTGCACACAGCCCTTCTCCAGGTAAGGATCGGAGCCTCTCTCCTGTGTGCAAGTCTGCTTCACGAGGGGGCACGAGATTCCCCCCACTCACTGCCCTTCCGTGGATCTGTGGAGTCCTGCCAGGCTGCGGTGGAAGATGCCATGGCGCCCCTGACCCGCGGGGTCTGCTGCTACACACAGGCTTTGATTCATTGCACGGTGCACTATCAAGGTTTCGTTTTAGGATTTTCGTGTAGGTCTCGTCGCTGTGTTTTAGTCCCGTCCTGATGACAGGTGATGTAGCTGTGGTCTCTCTCTGGCCATTTTTGACAGGTGATACAGCTGTGGTCTCTCTCTGGCCCTCCATCTGCTGCTTTTCTCTTTGCAGGTCGGTTTATTCCATCAGCTCGTTTGGTGTGGAAGGACTCTGGATTGAATGTACGATTTCTGTGATAGCATTTTCCTCTGCGGGTTTAAATCAGTTCAAGTTTCACAAATGTGTGCAGTTTTCGAGGTTCTTCACCTGCAGACATTGAGATATCTCAGTTTTTGAGCAGCATCGAGAGATGTCTCAGCATGGGGAGGCTGCCTCGTGACCACAAGCTGGTCATCTTTACTGCATTTTCGAAGTCGGCTGCCTGCATCATGCTTTTGCTCAGCAGCAGGGGCCTTTCCTTTTGCAAGCTTGACCTTCTTCACCTCGGAAGAAAGCTCTTTGTGTTGCTTTTTTTTAAGCTCAGCAGCAGGGGCCTTTCCTTTTGCAAGCTTGACCTTCTTCACCTCGGAAGAAAGCTCTTTGTGTTGCTTTTTTAAAAATTGCCGTGATTGGCATTCTTGCTTCTTGGGTCCAAGTATTGAGTCATCTGCAATCTTTTGCCCTGAGAATCCTGTGCATGATGGTGCCTCCGCAACCATAAATTTACCGTGGCGATCCTGACATGTCAAATTGTCTGCCTAGACGAGCGAGCAAACGCCCCAAGGACTCAGCAGACCATGGGAAGAAAGGGACAGTCCATCAAGGTTCTTAAGGAGATTTTCTCCTCCTCACGAGCTAGATAGGCGACGTAGTGGATTTAGTGATTGGGATGGTCCCACCCATTTTCCTGGTAAATCATATAGAGTTTAGAAGGAAGGTATCATTGTTACAGAAAGAAGTGGGCCGCTACGAGAGGGTGATATGCACTCTGAAGCGTTGCAAGAAGGTGGACAGCATATCGTACCTGATTTTCTAGAGGGTTCTTCTGAATTCAAGCAACATGTACACAGGGCTTTTATGAAATATACAAAGGCTCTGAATGAGAATCCAGGACAACGAAAAGCTTATGAAGAGCAAGGGAAAGCAGGGACATTGCTGTGTCTAGCATGCAGTAGTAATGTAGGGAAGAAGTAACGTCTATTATTCTCACGAACGAAGCTTTTTCTAAGATTTTTCTATCAAATCTGTAGACGCATTACTGTCCATCATGGCGAGCTCAGCAACATCTTTACCAATCTATTGATGCTACAGAAGAAGAAACGTTCTGGCCTTTGTATGTTGTTAGCTTTCATGACAACAACAAACTCTTCATTGTTTCGTTTATATTTTTTTCAGCTGATGAGCGTCAATATTCCAACTGATGACAAATTGTTTTATTTATATTCTGTTTATGGGGCCCCACACGTGTTATGTTGTCTATAGAGCGGCGTCGCAAACCGTCTCTATAGACCTTGTGTTGTTCTAATGTCACTGTAACTTTTTTCTTTAAGTTTTGTTGTGACAGATATACTGTTTACATCCCAAGTTTAGTTGAAGGAATTTCTTGGAGATTTTATCTTTTGTAGTGATGCCGCTTATCCTTATTTTACATGTTGTATATTTAGGAGTGATAAAGCTCTTTTGATGCCTCTGAATAGCTTGTTGTAATTCAGGAGTGATGTAGCTCCTTCTCCGTTGATGTTGTAATTCAGGAGTGATGTAGCTTTTTCTCCGTTGATGTTGTAATTCACGAGTGATGTAGCTCCTTTGATGCCTATGAATAGGCTCTTGTAAGTTCACCTTTGTAATTTTATATTTTGAATATTAATATAATGGTAAGTCTATATAGAGATGTGGATTTTTCCCTTGAGTCCCCAAGGTTTTTTTTCATCCATAGTAAGGAACCTTTATTTGAGCGAGGGATGTTAGCTATATATAGTCTGTCTATATATAGCGCCCCAGGTTCCCTCTATATATTCCTATCATGTGTGCTCAGTTAACACACTTTTGGGGTTCCACTTTCGGTGTCTCGTGTCTCTTTTCCTCTATTTTCCTTCGTTCCTCGTTTCCCTCTCACACTGCTCAATACTTTTCACCTCCCTCCTTTCTGTCAGCCTCATGACTCTCTTTTCCTCCACCCCATAGAGGGGTTTTATATAGGATAAGGGGGAAGAGCTCCCTCCCACGTGGTGCCCTGTATGGTCACCTCTCTAGTTCCCATTTCAGTCCATCCCCTTCTCTCAGCCACACTTCGGCTGGGGAAGGTAATAAGAAAATTTGCAATAAATATAACATTATCCTCTTGACCTTCTCCTAAGAGGAGGTTCACATGTAGATATGCGGGTTTCTTAGTCCTTGGTCTCGTTTGGCCAGTGGAGAGTCATGATACGTCGTGTATTGTCGATAACTTCAATGCCAGAATTGTCATTGCATGAGACTCACGCGGGCTCGTAATATTTTTCAACAGAAATATTACACTATGCAAGAGGGAGAGGAGCTTGTGAGGAAGAAAAGAGGAAAACTGAGAGAGAGAGAGAGAGAGAGAGAGAGAACTACAAAAAATAGATGAATCAATAAAACTTAAGAGGGCAGAAGAGATGGAGAACCCTCAAGACATAACCAATATTTACAATAGGACACTAATAGCATGGGCTTATTACATTGTAAAGCATGCATAAGCTATAGTAAGGGAATGAATTGCATAAGCTCATGAGAGAGAATGGGAAATGCTCAATAGGGTTGAAGAAGGCCTCTTGGCTCCCTCTTGCAAATTACAAAGGAGAAGATTTATTTATGTAGGCCTTGATGGTGTTTAGGGAGGAGATGAAGATATAATAGGAATTGACACCACTAAAGCTGCATTAAGGTGATTCCACCAATGTGGAAGCTCCATCTAGATGTTTTGTTGACTAATTTTGAACTTAATCAAGTTCCATCATAGGTGAGTTATCTCCATTCTTCCCCCATAGCTTGAGTCCAAGAGCTCTCCTATAAAAAAATATAGAGAATCTTGATAAAATAATATCATATCTAGCAATAATGAAGAGAGAGTAGTGAGAGTTCATACATTACTATTACAATTCAGAATGATTTGAGGATGATTTAGGAGGGGAATTCTAATGGTTTATTAGCTTGAGAGAGGAAAAGAGAGGGGAAAGGGTTGGGAGTCTAATGAATGATGTTTTATGGAAGTGTTAAGTATGGGGAAGAAAGTGTGGGTGTGTATAAAATTGGGAGATGGTCTCCACTGTAGTTGGAAAAAGTTGGCGTCCACCATTTTGGCCATATCTTTCGACTCGTAGCTTCAAAAATTTATAAAAATATACCAGCTAAAACTTCAGCTCACATGCTTCAACTTTTATGTTGAAAAGTATTTTTGGATCAAAGTGGAAGTATTTTTAAAAAATCCTACAAAATCATGTGCCTAATTTTTCTTTCACTAATGCTTTCAAGAAGGGTCCCATTTGTTTGAATTATCATAAGGCTTCAAAGCCATGACATTATGAGTCTCACATGCCCTTTGGATAGCTCGAAATCCATTTCATGTCTTTTCTTTTCACATTACACATTTTTCCTTCACCTTCCTCTGTAAATCTTTACTCTTCACTCCCCCTTGGTAAACCGGTCCATGAAATACTTCCATCTAGTGATTTCTTGGATTTTTCAAGAGGTTGTTCCCACCCTCTTCTTTATTTCAAACCCCCAAATGTACAAAAAATCAACAAAGTGTTAGATAAATATTTTTTTATGATTTTCTTGGATCACCAGCTAGTGCAAGGGAGTGTGTGGTGTGATCACATGAAGTCTAAAGTGTAGGTGAATAGTGTAAGTGACTTTGATTATCTACATTCTCACCTTAGGTTCAATTGCAACAAACCCACCCTCGTGACACTTATCCTATAACCCCCCAAACTAGCAAACATTTAGAGCAAGAATGAAAAATTATTTATTGTCCTACTTGCATACATAGAGAGTGCAAACAAGTAGTCCAACAATGTTTTAGACTAGTCAATCATCATTACTAAGAAACTAGATGCATACATGAAGTAATTTCAACAAGCATTAATGTAGAAGGGTCTCCCTATGTACATTTTTTTCTCTCCTTCAATTTGGGTACTCCCTATGATATAAAGACTTCTTAGCATATCGAGGACATATAGATTGCAATTGTCTCAGAAATTAACATATGTGATAGGATAACTTTTTAAAAATTTACCACCTACTAGGAAGAATCCCATGTGAATAAGAGCTATGATCTGTACATTGTGTCAAAGTAGAAGTACTATATAAGTGAAGAAGGGAGAACTAGCCATGAACATTGAACGAAAAAGGAGGTGAATAAGAAGAAAAAATAGTACATTTATATCTAAATCTATCTTTCTTTTTTGCCTTTTTCACTCATTCTCAGTTACAAGCTGTGCTTCAATTTCAAAGCATGTCTTAAAATATTAGGCTTTTGCATGTAAGAGTACAACAATAATCTTGGCTAGTGAAATAAGGTCTCTAAAGTAAAAGTACGAAATGGTTTAGACCTTTACATGTAATAATTATGGATTCAACATCCATTAGAGATCTACATAGGTATTATACATAGAAACACATGTGCGCCCACACACACCTCTACTTGTAAAAGACCAACAAGAGAGAGTGAGTGAGACAAACCTTAGTCTACACAAAGGTTCTCAGGAGGTTGTTAGCAGGTCCATGAGCAACTTGGCGAGTAGGGGGCCATCATCCACAAACATCAGGAGCAAGGAATCCAAAAATAGCTAGAGAAGGGAGCCATCATCCATAAACAGTCATCCACCAATAGCAAGAGCAAGTAGTCATCATCAAGAGTAGTAGAAGTAAGGGCAGATGAATTAGTAGATGACTCATTAGTCAGGGGATGCACCATGATTCCTGCAAGAGATGTGCAGTTTACCAGCACAAACACTAAATCATAGGTGTGTTGTTAGTTAGGAGACGTGCTGTTTAAGTTAAAGGATGTGCCGTTTTAACCAAGGGATGTGCTATTAAGTCATGGACATAGCTTTTTAACTAGGGGATGTGCCGTTTTATTCAAGGATACTCCGTTTTTTAATCAGATGTAGATGTTGCTATGTTGCTATGACACCAGATACACGAAACAAGACTCTTGCACTGTTTCTGCTTAGCAGATGCTGTCATGACACCATCATGAAACCTGTTGCATGAGACAGGAAACCTATTGCATGAGACAAGGATGGGGGAGAGAGAGAGAGAGAGAGAGAGAGAGAGAGAGAGAGAGAGAGTAGGTGAGTTATTGTGGAGAGAGTTGCGACCACCAACAAAGCATTCTCATGCATAGCATTTCTCCCTATCCACCCAAGTCTAGGGTAAAGGGGCCGATTTAATGACAGCTACCGGTCTCCCTTTTGATCTCTTTGAATCTATTGACCTTATGAGTTTTTCTTATTGCCATGGCTTGTCAAGATTGTGGGAGAGAAGGAAGGAGTTTCACTTGTAGCTTTCTTGCTTGCACAATGGGGAAATACACATACAGGTGAAGGTTGAAAACAGTTTTCCTCTTCTTAGTTGTGTAAGCAAAAAAGAACTCTAGTACAAAGAAATAGAAGAACCCTATATATGGGTCTCAAACCAAACAGAACTAGCTAAGGTGGCATACTAACTGAGCCATGAACTAGAGTAGATAATGATAGTTGTCATCTAGCTATTATTCATGGGCGGTGTACCAACCGCATCTACAGCTAACAAGTCGGTGATATAAATACATAACGGTCACCCTGGCATATCACGAGTGGAGCTCGATATCTCAACACTCCTCCTCGAGCTCAATCCCAATTCCTGCACACCAAGTAGGTCTCTGAACTTGCGCAGCTCCTCTGCGCCTAATGCCTTCGTAAATATGTCAGCTACTTGATCCTCTGTGGTGACATAAACTAGATCAATAAGACCTAGTAAAACCCTCTCCCGCACATAGTGATAATGCACCTTAATGTGCTTTGTTCTAGCATGATAGACTGGGTTATTTTCCAAGTGTATACTACTCATGTTGTCACAATAAATGTCAACTGGCCCATCTATAGGCTGATGCATATCATAAAGTAGCTTATGCAACCAAGCTACCTCACATGCAGCCATTGATGCGCCCCTGTATTCAGCCTCTGTGCTCAACAAGGCAACTGTAGACTGTTTCTTGCTGCTCCAAGTGACTGCAGCACTCCCAAAAGAGAACATATGTCCACTGGTAGATCGTCTATCAGAAATACTACCAGCCTAATCAGCATCAGTGTATCCATGCAACTGTATCTGAACCCCAGTCTCATAAAATAGTCCATACTGCAATGTGGACTTCACATACCTGAGTATGCGTCTAGCCGCATCCAAATGCGGTTTCCTTGGAGCCTATATAAACTGACTTACCGATCCAACAGTATAGCTCAAATCTGGCCTGGTAATAGTTATATAAATCAAACTTCCTACTATGCGTCTGTACATAGTAGGGTCTTCCAGAAGCTCACCTGTATCTGCGCTTAGCTTCACATTCTGCTCCAAAGGAACTGAAATAGGCTTACAGCATGTCATCCCATATTTGAACAGCATGTCCAATCCAAACTGCCTCTGCAAGAGCCGTATCCCACTTGGTGATCTAATCACCTCAATGCCCAAGAAATAATGCAGCTCTCCCAAATCTTTCATCTCAAACTTCTGCTTCAATAGCATTTTCACATGAAGGATATCTTCATCACTGTCAACTGTCATAATCAAATCATCAACATAAATGACAAGTAGCATAATCTATTTCTTTGTTTTTCTTACATAAAGTGAAAAATCTGCCTTGGAAATCTGAAAGCTAATAGTGACAAGATACAGTCCTATCTTGTCAGACCATGCCCTAGGTGCTTGTTTCAAGCCATACAAGGCTTTCTTCAACCTGCAAACTTAGGATGAACAACATGTACATAACCTAGTGGCTGCTCTATATAGACCTGTTCTTGTAAATCACCATGCAAGAAGGTATTCTTTACATCCATCTGATGTAAAGACCATTTCTTTGATGCAGCCATAGCAATGACTGCTCTTACGGTTGCCATCCTTGCAACCGGACTGAATGTTTCTTCATAGTCAATGCCATATGTTTGTGCATACCCCTTGACTACTAATCTTGCGTTGTATTTGTTCACAGAACTATCTGCATTGCGCTTCATCTTATAAACCCACTTACAGCCAATTGCATTCTTACTTTAGGCAAAGATACCAATTTCCATGTAGCATTTGCTTCCAAGGCATCCATTTCTTCATCCATGGCTTTCTCCTATTTTTCTTTTCCCATGGCTTGCTCAAAAGAAGTGGGTTCTGGTTCCTGTATCACTTTGACCATATAGACATAGTGAATGGCTATAAATCCATCATATTGCAGCCTATCCACATGATACCTAGCTCTGGTAGACCTGCGCAAAGTAGGTTCACTCCCAGATGCTCTCAAAACATCCCTGGTCTTCCTTACTCCAGGTGTAATAATAGAAGGAATACCCAACTCATCATCAATGCTCTGTTCTGAGCCACTGGATTCACCATCCACATAAGAGTGACCTGCATTCACATCAAACATGGGTTGATCTACATTTTCTTTTCCTTTTCGTGATACCTGCATACCACTATCTACATTGCTTTGAGAAGATTCTCCTGATCTCAATCTCCCTGTCCATGGCAAAGAATGTGAACCACTACTAGAGGATGCTCCAGGTCCACTAATATTTTGTGACTGCTGCTGTGAATTTTATGTAGCATTACCACTTTGTGCATCTACATCATCAATCACATTTACTGGTTTATACCAGCTGCTCATCTAATAAAAAACATCTCTGCTCACTGTAAACTTACGAGTAGAAGGGTTATATAATCTATACCCTTTCTGCTATAGAGAGTAACCAATAAAGATGCACTTTTCAGCTTTTGGATCCAACTTGGATCTCAACTCATCTGGCACATAAACATAGGCAATGTAACAAAAAAATTTTAAACGAGAAATATATGGTTTTCTACAAGTATACCTCTCCTCTGGAGTCATTCCATGTATTGTTGCAGTGGGAGTCCTGTTCATTATGTAGACTGCTGTAGCAACTGCTTCAGCCCAGTAAAAATCTGGCAAGTCTTTTTCGTTGAGCATGGCACGAGATACCTCTCCAATATGCATGTTTTTCCTTTCTACAATTCCATTTTGTTGTGGGGTATGACTGCATGAATATTGCTGCTTTATGCCATGCTCTTGCAGGAACCTTGCAAATTCATTTGAGAGGTACTCTTCCCCTCCATCTGACCTTAGGCATTTTATTTGCAGGCTTGTTTCTTTTTCAACCATAGCTTTAAGAGTTTTGAAATGCCCAAAAACTTTACTTTTCTTTTTCATAAAATACACCCAAACTTTTCTGCTATAGTCATCAATAAAAGTGACAAAATAATGACAGTCTCTAAGAGATGCAGCTTTAGTAGTCCACACATCAGAGTGGATTAATTCCAATGGCTTTTTACTCTCTTGAACATGTCTAGGAAATGGTTTCCTTGCCTGTTTTCCAAACTGACAGGCTTCACATACCTTATACATTTCTGCAACCTTGAATTTAGGCAATCCTGCAACAATATTTTGGGCCTATATTGATTTAAGTCGCTGTACATTAACATGACCAATGCGTTTATGCCAGATATCAATATCTGCAACTACGCCGGTCCCATGTGCAAACATTGCTATACTCAATTCAGACATGTCTGCATCCAACGTAAACATTCTGCCATTCTTCTTTTCTTTTGCTATCAAGCGACCTTTATTTTTTATATCCTCAACAAAGCATCCATGAGGATTAAATCTGACCTGCAAGCCCTGCTCAACCATTTGACCAACAGAAACCAGATTCTTGGTGATATTCGGGACATGAAATACATCGGACATGTATTTCTTTTTCCCATCCTGCATAGACTAATGAATTTTTCCAATCTGCACAATAGGATGTGTAGTATCATCACTAATCTCCACAAATCCTGGTTTTTCCATTTTCCTTGCATCCTCCATCCATTTTGCATGACCTGTCATGTGGTTTGATGCACCTGAGTCAACATACCACACATCGTTGCTTTCTTTTGCACTTGTCAGAGAATTGTTCATGTGCTGCACCATAAACAAATGCTTATTTGTGTCATCACCCTGTCTACTAGAAGATGCATAATTCCCTTGTTGCAATTTTTCATTCATGATGTCATTCTGCTTTTTATAGCAGTCTTTAGCCATATGACCCATTTTACCATAGTAGTAGCATTCAACATTGCTGTTTGCATTTTGGCCTCTTTGCCATCCACCACGACCTCTTTGGCTCTCCCTGCCTCTAGAGTTACCACGTCCTCCTCCATTGGACTGGTTTTCTTGATTTTGCTGCATATTCTGATTTCTACCACGGCCTCCAGATCGATCTCCTCTACCTTTGCCTCTACCTCTTCCAGCATTTGAGTAGAAGACAGCTTCTTTTGAAGTTCCTCCTGAAAAAGATGCACCACCATTTCTCTGCTCCTCAGAAATTAGAAGAGCAATCAACTCCTCAAAATCAAGAAATCTTTCACAGATAGAAATGGATGTTCGGAACTGTGCATAATCCTTTCCTAGACCATTCAAGGTCACATAAACTAAATCATCATCTTTCACTGGCGACCCAATGGAAGAAAGTGCATCTGTAATCTTCACCTTCATGTGGTAGTCATTGATGCTCATACTTTCTCTTTGCACATTGTGTAACTCTTGCTTGAGTTGCATTTTCCTGGCTTGTGTATTTGTGCTATATATTTTTGACAAAGTATCCCATGTCTCCTTTGGTGTACTTGCATCCTGAATATGCACAATCATAGAGTCTGAAATACTGATAGACAGCCAGTACATAACTTTTCTGGCTCTCTCATGCCATCCTTTAAATGCTTGCATTTGCTGTTGATTGGGAACATAAGGAAGAACTGGTTATTCTTCATTTCCTGCAACGAATTCTTAATATCCTTTTCTCATAAGGAAATTCGTCGTTCTAAACTTCCATGCTTGGAAGTTGTTCTTGTCAAGCTTTTTAGTGACAATTTGTGAAAGAGAATCAGACGCCATTACAGAATATTGCAAAAAATTCTGTCACTGCAAAGAACACAGCTTCAGCCTCACAAGGGCAAATCTGCAAAACTGACGAAAGTGGTATTTAACCACACAGTCACTTCCTAGTGATGATTTTGCATCAACAAGCAACAAGGATGATTCTGTAACTCCCAATGTCTCTGCGCACAGGTATACGATGCAATTTTTACAGTAACTTTTCACCGACCTGTAGAACATTAGGCATAGTATAAAACAGGGCCTTTTCCTGAGTGTGTTCGAAAAACTTGCGCCTCCAAAACAGGTCCCGAAATGGCCTCAAATAAAAAAAACAGGGCAACCAAGGGCTAAAGCCCTGTCCCGCAGCATATACTGCCCTCTTACTACACCGGGAAGGGCGTCTCAATCTGAGACAATGCACTCTTGCACGTTCCGGCTGAGACTTGCTCCCAAACTCGAAAAATGAAAGCAACACTGGTCCTCTGACCAGAACACCGCGAACTTGGTTTGCTTTCTTGAGCTCCTTACCATGAACCAAGTTCAGATACCATGTCAAGATTGTGGGAGAGAAGGAAGGAGTCTCACTTGTAGCTTTCTTGCTTGCACAATGGGGGAATACACATACAGGTGGAGGCTGAAAACAATTTTCCTCTTCTTAGTTGTGTAGGCCAAAAAGAACTCTAGTACAAAGAAATACAAGAACCCTATATATGGGTCTCAAATCAAACTTAACTAACTAAGGTGGCATACTAACTGAGCCATGAACTAGAGTAGATAAGGATAGCTGTCATCTAGCTATTATTCATGGGTGGTGTACCAACCGCATCTGCAGCTAACAAGTCAGTGACATAAATGCACAACGGTTGCCCTGGCATATCACGAGTGGAGCTCGATATCTCAACATGGCTTTATAAGGTTAAAAGTTGCTCTCCATTATAATTTTGGATGAAGTTGATGAGTAGCTCACATGGAGATTTCATATCTCTGTATTTACATGTATCAAAAAATGCCTACAGAATTGTGATGGTAGTGAGCCTTGCAAAAAAAAAAGAATCAGTACCATTTTAGTGATAGTTTGATAGGCCCCTTCTTCCAATTTATGAATAACACCATTAGTTTCAAGGGAAAAAACAAGTGATAATGTCCTTGAATTAGCATTGTTGTGCAACAATAGATCATTCACTAAATCAAGGTCTTTCATTTTATCGGCTCCCTTACCCTACTGATTCATCACAAATTTATTCACCCTTGCCAAGCGCTCCTATGTTCAAGGCCCAAGTAAGGCGGTTATTTGCAGTGGGGGAGTGCTACTCGTATTACATATTATCAAAACATTTCATTGCTTCTTTGCCTTGCCCATGTTGTGCATATCTTGCAATTAGAGTGTTCCAAGTGACTACATCTTGTACGGGGAGCTCATCCAACACTCCTTGTGCTTTTTCCAATGCGCCACACCAGCACACATGTTCACCAAAGCATTGATGAGTGCAACATATTTCTCCAACAACATTAATATAACAATATCATCGTGAATTATTTTGCCCTTATCGAATGCTGCTATGCTATTATATGTTTTCAATGCACATGTAAAGGGTGATTGAATCAGGAAAATGGCCTTTGTGCCTCATCTCATCAAAGCATTTTAGAGCTTTATTGCCATGGCCATTTTGTGCATATCTTGAAATCACTGTAGCCCAAGAGAATATATCATGAATAGTACCTTTGTCAAGCACTTGTTGTGATTTTGTAAGAGCCCCACATTTAGCATACATAGTTATTAAAGTGCTTGCAATATAGGAGCTTCTTTCAAGAAACCCTCGTTTGTGAATGTCCTCATGTAGACTTCTATCCTTGAATAGATCATTTTTCTTTGCACAAGTCTTCAAAAGTTCCACAACATGGAAAGTTTCCTCTAGAAAGGAGATCCTTTCTCCTCTTAAGGCTTTGCTTTGCTCAATTCAAGTGTTAGCATTGATGTAGTTTTTTTTTAGCTCTTTAAAATCTCGGGTTGGATACCAACAATCCAACCACAAGGCCTTTTCTATCACTTTGTCCTTGAAATATGGAGACCTTGCATTGGGTTGGGGTTGTCGTGGGGTGAAAGAAAAAGCCATATTTCTATGAGAGCTCATAAGATTTCATGTTTTGCAGAGGTTGAATACATCATAATCAGATGCAAAGGTTGAATGTGTTGTAATTAAATATATTGGGGCAAACTACCTTGCTATTGCAATTGTCTCAATCTCCACCACTACAGATTATCTTTGAAGTATTGCATTCGTAATGACTCCACCTTTTCCTTCTTGAGATTTGATTGAATGCAAAGGGGAGCTGTGGATTGCAATACCAACTCTCTGCTAAGACTTGAAGAAATGTTGCTAGTAAGAATGATGATCCGATGGATAATGATGATGATAACTCAGATCCTTTCTGCCACACAAGCTCGAGGGAAGATATACTTACTAGGACTATGCTGACCCTCTCTCTATGCCATGCTTGCCATATATATTCTCTCTCTCTCTCTCTCTCTCTCTCTCTCTCTCTCTCTCTCTCTCTCTCTCTCTCTTTGCTTTCACAAAATTACATACGTACACACTCTCCCTCTCTTCCCTTCACGAAACAATTAACCTCTACAAAATTAAAGTGGGCTTCTAATCTAATCCATTCAAAGAGTTTGGAACACATGATAGAGTGAATATTATTATCTTTTTTCATTATTAGGGGTAAGAGGAGTGCTTTAAGATAAAATCAGTTAATGAACCCCATGTCTTCTATACCATTCATGGCACTCATGACGTGCACCATCAAGCTAGCCAATTTTTTTCATTGCATCCATATTTGGTGGCCTAACATAAGAGTGTTTGATGAATGTTTTTCTTTTCAAATATTGTATTCTTTTAAAAATTCTGGTTGATCATAAAGTTCATATCTCAAGCACACTTTTGATATTCCATATCTCCATAAGATCAAAAGATAAAGCAAGGACCCAAAGACTTGAGGGGGCTTGAGATGCAATTGTACCCCTCCAAAGTCTGTCTATTAGGAGGATATTGGGTCTCAATCTTCAATTTGATCCTTGTAGAGAGATCATGGAGGAGGATGTATCCTCATAGGTTGAAGCAAGTGGTCTTAGCATGTAGAGGATAATAAGGTGATTAGAGGAGAAAGCACCCACCCATTGGTAAAAGTGAGGTATATATCAACAGAACCATATCGTAGGATTTTGTAGGCATAGCTTTTTCTTTTGTCTTTTTGTGGTGGAAAGGTGCAATACTATTTGAGGGTTGCCATTGAAGAGTTTACAAAGAGAAAGCCTTATTTTTTTTCTTATAGACCATATGCTTTTCATTTGAATGAGAAATGTATAAAATAATAGCTAATAATGGATGTTGAAAGAGGCATAGGCTCCTTATGAAGTACAGAGATCTCAAGAAAACATGCTAGTGATTTGAAACTAAATCAACACTTTGTATACCAAGAGAGAAAGTGGTGGTAAAGGAGACATGGCTTTTATTTGGGGCTCTCAAATAGACACATCTCGGGCACATCCCTCCCTCCCCCCTCCCCCCCAATTGCCCCCCCACTATGCCTCTGAGAAATTTGGAATAAAATGACCCATAATGTGAATTTACATTGAGCAAATTTATAAGCCCCTTCTTTTTTTAGAAAACTGTAAGTCAATATGATAAATATACCCTTTCTTTTGAACTCATGTGGTATCTTACATGTTCTATAATGTGGACTCCCCGGGTTGTTTGTCAGTCAAGAATAGTATTAATCTCCTTTGAGTTTGTGAAGATTCCTCTCTGGGAGAGATTATACCCCAAAAATTCCACTTCTATCAGAGGGAAGAAAAACTTCTTAATTTTTGTATATAGTTCTTTTTCTTTGAGCTTTTCCAAAACTAATTTTACATTGTGCTCATGCTCCTTTGGTTATTTTGAGAATATAAATATATCATCCAAGTATATTACTACAAAATCATCTAGATCCTCTTGGAAGATATCATTCATCATATGTTGGAACACTTCAAGAGCATTGGTAAGACCGAATGGCATAACAACATACTCAAACTGACCATACCTTTTGCGGAAGGCTATCTTCCATTTGTGCCCTTCTCTGATCTGTACAAGATTGTAAGCCACTCTCGTAGATCAATCTTTGTGAAGATCTTCACTTTTCCAAGGAATTCCAAGGGTTGTGACTCGTCTTTTTTCTTCACGAAAAAAATCAGGGCTCCAAGAGGAGACTTCAAGTGCCTAATGAACCCCTTGGCTAAGTTCTCATCAATGTACTTATGTATTTTAGCTAGTTTATTAGGGGATAGCCTGTAGATGGGTCCAAAAGGTGGTTGAGCCTAGTCATGGAGTTCTATAGCACAATCATATGGTCGGTGTTTGGGCAAGAGGTCTATGTTCTTTCTTTTAAAGAAATATTGGAATTCTTGATATTGGCTTGCTAGCTTGATTGACTCATCCTTACTAGATTCTCGATCTGTTATATAATGTATTATGTACGTCAATTCATGCCTTGCTATGTGCATAAAAGTGATATACCAACTTTACTTGATTTTCATGACATGTAATCTTTTGTTTAACCTAATCAATTTTTGGATTGTATTTCTTTAGCCAAGGGATCCCAAGGATGATTAGATTTGTAGAATTAGATATGACATTAAAGCATACATGAGATTTGAGATCCCTAAGAGTTACCATGAGGGGTTGAGTTTCCTTAATAATATCTCCAAATACTAGAAGCCTTCCATCCACGACTTCAACTCGTGCAAGATTGGTCTTTTGGAGTACTAGAATTTAGTATCCATTCACAAAGCCATCATCAATGAAACATGCAAAGGCCCTAGTGTTGATCACAGCTTTGAGAGAAAGAATCTTTCTTGGAGAAAGGATCTTTCTTGGTAGGATCGTCTAGACTATGACAATGACAGTTTTCATGGGTGTGGGTAGGAACAAGAGACCCTTTCTTATATCAAGGTCCGATTGTATGGTGTCATTTGTAATCGAATATCCTCATTTTCATGCTCAAGGATGGTTATAGCAACTCTTGGGGTTCTTGCCTTCTTATTTGGGCAATTTAGGGTGTTGTGTCTAGGGTTTCCACAATATAGACATAGATGATTCTCTCTTCATCTTTGCATTTCTTATGGAGTCAAGGGTTGGAATTTGGTTTATCTATTTGCATTGGTTTGGGCTTGGTTTCTTCTCTAATTGAGTCTGTGATTGGAGCTAGGTTCCATTGTTGAGACCTTAATTCTTCTTTCTTTTCTTGCTTCCTCTCAAACACTCTATTATCACATTGGATGGCTTGCAAGATATAAATATTGAGTGTTTTTGCCTCGAGCATAGTGAGCATGAGGTCATTGATGCCATCTCGAAGACCCCATCTAAATTGGCTGATAAAATAATCCTCATGTCAAGTAAGATCATATATTAATTGCCTTAATTCAGATGCATAAGCAGAGATAAGGCACTTATCTTCTTGTATCTTTTGAAATTTTATTTCTGCTACTCAACTAGTGTCTACATCTTCAATTATGAAAGTGAGCTCGCAAAGAAATGCCCCATAGTTATGAAGTACTAGCATATTCTTTTCCAAGATTTGGACAAACCATGATATATCTTGACAAAAAATCAAAGTCCCAATGAATCCCATCTTGGAAGCATCATCTGGATACGTATTTGATTTTATGCATATATAGAGCTTTACTTGTTGTAGGAATCCCTTGAACTTTGAATATTATTCATTGAGTATGTTGATCTTGGATTCCCTTGTTGCGAGTTCATAAACATGCAAAATCATGATGGGACCTGAAATGGGCCGGCACTGGCTATAGCACTAGGCGGACCTCATGCTCATGACAAATAAACACACCCTCATGGCCTCACGGACCAGGAGCGTCAATCTAATGCTAAAGGACAAACTGCCCTAAAGCCTAATCTATGCATTTATAGTTTATAGTCCAACGTTTCCCTTCCTAATAAACTCTACGGAGGGAGAACCCATACACATTGGCAATGCCACGATTACACACATGGAGGCAACCTCTCGATAGAAACACTGGGGCCCCACTGCAGCTCTCCTACATCGCAGGGATTAGCCCCTTGATGCGTTGCTCAACATATAACACAAACGAAAACAAAATCCTCTCTTCTATATTTCTCGTATTTCCAGGAGATATATCATATGTCCTTACTTAACAGTACCTTAGGAAACCACCCCTCTATCCTATGGCAAGGTATAACCTTACACTCTTAATTGTGGGTCAATTTCCTAAGAAAACAACTGCTATGCAGTCCAAGAGCTTTTTCGTTGATACCATGAACTATGCATAGTGCACAATGTGAACAGTTTAGAGCATAAACAAAAGAAAATCAGCATTGTGCATCGTGTGAAACCAATCTTTTCATGATTTCCATGCAAGCGTTTATATACTGAGAAAAGACACCGAGTCTTACGCTCATGCTACCTTTCTCTTTATTTTAAAACAACGTCCTATAGGCATGATGCAACACATAAACCAGATTTTAGTTTATATTTTGACGCTCAACCTCCCCTCTCACCCTTCCGTTTAATGTTTTGCATTCGTTGATAGGTGAAAGAGTCATTTTTTGTGTGTTTCCTTACAAAGAAGGCGATAAACATGAACGTAAACATAGAAACGAGGGTAAACCGAGGCCAACCTCATTATTTACCTTCATTATACTCTGCACAAACACACATGTAATTTTCTAGAATTTTCGTTTTATTGTTTCTTAAATTTCTCCCATTTAAAATCCATTTTCCACCATTTTTTGTTATTTTTTCTCTATTTTCTTCAATAAAAAATGACTAAAAATTAAGATTGATTGTGGGCTGTGGCCCTTAGGTTCCTTGACAGCAAAATTTCAGGTTTTGTAGGCATTATGTCTCATATTTTTCATTTATTTTGCAAAAAAATCCATTTTTACCTCTTAAATGCGTGTTTTTCGGGTTTTCCAACATTAATTTCAGCCATATCACTTATGATTTTCTGATTTTCAGATTATAAACTGTTGAAACTCATAGAAAACAATATCATAATGAATAATTAGCCCATGGGAACAATATTTCATCAATCAAATGGTATAAAAACTCATTTTTTCTTCCTAAAAATTGAATTATCACTTAGGCTCCATGTCTCGGGATCTCGGTTTTGGTGCAGGACTGCGGGTCAGCCCACATTCAATGTCTATCATCTTCACAATTAGCAATCTTCATGTCTACATTGATCTAGAAGCAATCCGGTCCCAACCGAACAAGCTTTCCTTCACCATTCTTCATTTTCCTCTTGCACACAAGAACAACCCCTTAGGGGAGAGAGAGGGAGGAGAGAGAAAGACTAAATCTGGTTCTCTTTATTGAGTCTGCCATTCTATAGGCGAAGGACGGCGATATGCTTAGCCAAGAAGGAGAAGATCAGCCCCAATGTCTGTTTCATGGGATACTCATAGCCCACAATCATGATGAGAGAGGAGAGAGAGTAAAAAATGCGTCTTTTTTTAATCATGCCATGTCTTTCTTCTCTCTCCACATTTTTGATCAAGAAATGCATGATTTTTTTTTTGGGGGGGGGGGGGGGGGTCAAACTCCAAAAGGCACATCCCATTTTGGCCAAACTTTGGTCCACCTTTTCATATCTTGACCGTTTGTTGGCTCCTTCCTCGTCTGGCATCCAATTCGAGTGCTGTAAATTTTTACACATCCAGCTTGACATCCCGCATTGACTGGCAACTCCTAACAACCCACACGGCAGTCTGAAAAATTATCAAAAATCCACAAGTGTCGTTCGGGCGCCTTTTAAAAGTCGTCTTTCACTTGGTGCTTAAAATCGTCCTAGCTGGAGCCGCCGCCTTCGATATTAAATATTTTTTTCCTAAATTTTAGATTTTTTGACAAATTATAGGCATATCCGGGGCTCAAAACTCCGCTCTCATTGGCGACCACGGGATAGGGCGACTTAGCTCGTCGAATCCCACAATAGATCTGCACAAAACAACCAAAGGAAGCATCAAGCTGATACAAAATAGATATATACTAAAACACAACACAACTCGAACCTCCCCTATTTGGGTTTCCATATAAATCAGTGCTGCGACCCAAACTAGGTAGAGCTTTATGCCTAGGCACATCACCTGGGTGTATCCCAAGGCAGATGTATATCCAGTCTTATCCTCTTGGGGGTTCAACAAAATATATCCAGATGGGATCCTTGGCCTTGCATCCAACACTCCTGCCATACTTTTGGAGATTTTGGGTCTCCAGACCCATCTCACATTTCCCTTAATATTCTTGCATTCCCTCAATTTGCTGCACTGATCTAACGAACTCAATGCAAACTTATCCCTATGGCCAAATGGCCTCACATCCTTATGACCTTTGTGAAGCACAGGTGAACTTTTAGCATTTTGCATCCTCTTTACAAAAGATGTCTTTACTTGTTTACGTCCATACTGCAAATTTTTTCCCATAAGAACCATGCTTTCACTGAAGGGAACAACATCCACCCTGAAGCATGATTCCGACACCAAAGGTCTCTCAAGAGCCTTACTAGCAACAAAATTAGAACCATACATAGAATGCTTATCAACACTCATAGACCCATTGGTTCTATCCATGTTGCCATCACATCTACCTCTCGTGGAAGTGTTGCAAGCCTTAATGGGACTTACATGGCTTGGAACCTTTGCACTGAGGGGCATGTCATTACTACTCATAGGATGGCCATTTTCTGCTTTGAGATTTTGGTCACCAAGGTTCTCCTCATAGGCTGCCTTGGTATCAACAAGTGAGTTGTCTTCTTGCAGAAATGGTTGAAAGCTAGGATGCACTTATACTGAGCGGGGAAAACTCCAAAAGTTTTCCCAACATCTCTGAATATGACCCTCATAATCAATGGCATGCATTTTTGCTTCCCTTAATGACTTAGAATCCCGCAATCCTACTTGGATTTGCGTATTAATCTCTAAGCCATTCAGAAAGAGCTCACATAGCACATCATCTGGTAATACACTAGTTCTTCTTGGCCAAAGCCTAAGAGTACTATCAAAGGCTCTAGCATATTCTTTAACAGAAAGATAAGACTCCTGTCTAAACTGCATAAGCTGCCCTAAGACCTGAATCATAGGGAGCTTCTTTTCATACTCATCTAGAAATCTATCACAAGACTTCTCGAATGATTTGATGGACCCTCTTGGGAGGCTCTAGTACCATTTCCGTGCCTTTTCCTTTAGAGTACTTGGAAATACGAGCATCCGATGTATATCATCGAACCCACTTGCAATGCAAGTTAGGTCATATTCTCTTAAATGAATCATCAGATCCTCATTTGGCAACCCATAAAACACTAAGAGATCCCTATAAAGAGGAGGATATTTAGTCGTTCTCTTTGGGATCAACACCGGGTCATTAAAATTTTCATATTCATCATGATCTGGGTCTAGCCTCTTAGGATCTTTAACCTCTTCCATCCCCACCCTTTCCGGTGTAGGGGGGTCAATACTATCATTGACATCCCTTTCTGCTAACTCACTGAGTGGTCTAGGGAGTCCTATAAGTTTCAACATGTCATTTTAATCCGCTCTTAGAGGGTCTTCCATACCTTTTCCTTTAAAAGGAAAGTCCAGAACGGGTTTATATAAGAGCCTTTGGTCCTTATCCAAAGCAGATTTATCATTACCACTTCTTAAAACTTGGGAACCGTGCCTTTTAAGCAACGGTTTTCCCTTGACAGCTAGGGCTTCTAACATCCTTGTGATGCCTACTATGTCGCTATGGTGGCCCATTACACGGGATGTTTCAACCACAAGCATATTCCATCGTATATTAGCACTTTCCCATGGCATTATGGCTTTAGCATGATAACTTGTTGATGCCATGACTACCATAGTTTCCAACATGCTTGTTTCATGCCCTCTAAGTTGATGGATGGTTAAACATGGTTTCTCTTGGGTAGAGACTACACCAAGGCGAACCTTGGCCCATGTCATCGTATTAGAGGATGGGGTAACCATTAATTGGATACTCTTTTCATCACATAAATTATCTTCTGCAGAGGACTCATGCTCTACATAAATAACTAAGTCCATTAGTAAGTTTTGTATGGGGAAAGCCAAGTTTTTCTATCCTTGAACAAACCCCATTTTATAGATAATTTAGGGTCCCTTGAAACCCTAGATTCGAAAACTGCCACTTATAGACAGCTCTCGACAGACGCACCACTGATGGGACCTGAAATGGGCCAGCATTGGCTATAGCACTAGTCGGACCTCATGCTCATGATAAACAAACACACCCTCACGGCCTCGCGTGATTAGAAGGCCATTGACACTTCCTAACTACCATTGACACTCCTCCAAACCTTGATCTATGCTCCTTCATGCTCCATCATCATCCCACAATCCATATCTTGCATCTTAGTCCATGTAGACTAAAGCATAAAAACACACATCAAGAGGAGAGTGAAAGACATGATTCTTAGATTCTTGTTTAGGTAGCCATTTTGCACATGGCGAACGGCGATGAGGAGCAAAATAATTGGAAATTTCATTACTTTGATGTGATTGATCACTTGTTCACAGCCTCTCCACTCCCCCTTCCATCAAATCGATGCTAGGGGGTGTCTCTTTTTCCTACTATCTTGAATTATCACCCTTCCCCCCAGGTAAAAAAATTGGGGTGTCTTTGCCCCCCCCCCCCCCCCCCCAAAAGCTTATGCCCATGATCTTGGTCAATTTTGACCTTCGAAGTTCCTGGCCTATCGCAATTCCTCCATCTAATTCCAGTTTGCCAATCTAGAAAAGCTTGTGTGTCCATCTTAACATCTCGAACGGTCAAGAAGTCATCTTTCTTCAATCTAGGAATTTAAAAAAATTTACGAAAAATCTACAACCATTGTAATGGTCAAAATTTGTATTTCTGTCTTACATGGTCTCTAAATCCATGTCTTCTGCTTCCGTCAGCTTTTGAATTCCATATAAAATTTGCATTATTCAACTCTTTTTTGGCATTTCCTATGTGTTTGAATTCTACTCTCATTGGTGACAACATGATAGGGCAACTCAACTAGTCAAATCCCACAAATTGATCTACACAAACAACAATCGTAAAAAGCATCAAGCTACCCACAAAGCAGAATACACAACAAAGCACAAGAACAACTCTCACCCTATCACATGACAAAATCAAGGCATACAACCCACAAAGGATAGGCCCAGCATAATTTGGCAAAAGTTTGCAGCTATTCGCTAACCAACTTCTCCTACACAGACTAGCTAAAAAGAAACATGAAAAAAGTCATCCTAGTAGGTGGTGGCGTGAACTACCTATCCAACTTAGGACAACCAGATCAGGAACTCCTATTAGGCAAGGATTTCCATAGCTTGGTCCTCATAAATTGTCTTTTAATACATTTTTCTTTCAAGGTCTCCGTACTCAGGTGTGTAAAAGTAAGGGAGATGTGCTCAACCTAGGGAGAATAGGGCATTGGTCTCAGGTCATGACTCGGTATCCAATAACCTACTAAGCTCTCTCGAGGCAACACTTTAATATTTTTCTCTTTTGCTCACTTTTGTTTCACTCCAAGCTTCCTTATTTCTTTTCCTAAGAGCTGAGATGCCACCCCTAGGAAGACAAGTCATTGAACTCATACCTAGGAACCTACCAAGCCCTTCCAAGGTCATGATTGATTGCTCTTGGGATTTTTCTTTCTTTTCTTCTCTAGTTTAGGGGTTAGAACCCATTTTTACACATCTCTGTATTTTTTATATTTCAAATATATTCATGTTTGTCTCTTTTTTTAATTTCAGCAGGCTTCTCTAATTACCTCACACTAGTAGGGACTCCTAGAATAGTTGCCTAGTAGGCTAGCAGAAGAGGGTCACTAGGAGTGCCTTTTACAAACAAGTCTTCAATGCCTGTCAATGTCTTGAAAGGAGGTAGAAAACTACTTGAACCTCCCCCTAATATACCCAACCTAACCATGGGACTTCATGCCTTGAAATTGTCAGTCCTTAATAAAAGAACAATTCTTCCCAAGTATATAAACACATATAGCATAAAAGAAAAGTACTCATAAAGGAAAAACATCACTTGGACTTGGCCATAAGAAGCTTCTATGTAGTAAGAGGCTCCCTCCACGTTTCACTAGATTTGTCTAGCATAGTACTAAATAAAACCCTTTACCAGCACTAAACAAACATATGGCTCTCTTGGCCTAATGAAATATGACATTTCACAAGATAATCTATAAAATGACCATTTAGCAATATAGTATTGACTGGATATAACTCCACTGAAGCATAAGATTGGTTGAGGGTTGTTATAGCCCTACACTAATGCATCAAATTATTGGCTACCCCCTGCATAAATAGCAAGGGGTGTCCAATGAATATGATGATAAACAATCCTATGCATCCATGATAGAATAGGAAGGTGCTCGATTGCTACATGACTCATAACCCAAACTAGCCATCGGTAGCCAAAATAGGATGTGTGAGTAAGAAGACCCCAAAGTAGTCCAATGCTAATATTAAAAGGTAATTATAAGGCAGACCTCTCAATGCTGTAGATGGTAAAGCCAACCCAAAGAAGGATAGGGAGTTGCCAAAGAAGAATGCAAAAGCCAAGAAAAAAGCACCAAAAGAGAGAATGTCTGATTCAAAGACCAAAAGAGAGAATGGTCCGGCCAGAAAAGTGAGTTCTTGCTAGCTACCATGAATTTGATTTAGCGAGCTCTCTTTGCAAAGTTAAGCCAGATGTAAATTGTGTACAATTGATTAAGTTGTCTCCAAGAGTGCGTAAGGAATTTTAGAAGATTCTATGCACTGGGTATATCATTGAGCCCTTGGGAATAGTGTGGGTAGGAGATGATTGGTTTGAGCATGCTGAAAAGCATTGCCCAAGGGTAGAAGCATATATTGATGGAAAATTAGTGGACCATGCTATTGTGGACACATGATTCTTTATCAACATTATGAGTTTGGAATTGATGGAGAGACTAGGATTAGAAATAAAAAAAGATGCCTCCACAATCCTTTGAATGGGTGATGACAGTTTAAGACAACCTGAATGTAGAATGCATTCTGGACTTTTAGGGTCATTAAGTTTGCAGGGTGACCTAGCTATCAAGTATTGCTAGGCATGCCATGGATGTTACAAGCAGGCAATCAGTTTGATATACTTGCTGGTCGATTGATCTTTGGTCAAGGTGCTAGACATGTAATAGTAGATGGTTATCCTAAATCTCCTGAGAATGAGAGAGTCCTTTTATCTTCATCAAATTATGATACCTTGAGTGCTCCATCTACTAGTGAGACATCATCAAGTGACAAATCCAATGAGGGGTCCACTACAGAAGATATCTACAAAGTAACTTTGAATGAACCAATAGGGGCTTAGTAGAGGTTAAGGGATGTAGATGTAATCGAGATTGACCTTGGTATAATAAATGATTCATGACCAATTAAAATAGGGTCCATGCTTAGTTTGGAAGAAAGGAAGGACTATGTGTCCTTGATTCACGAATTCCACGATATTTTTTCTTGGAGTTATGATGAGCTGAGAGGCATTCCTCCTAGTCTAGTTGTTCACACGATTCCTTTGAAGCAAGATAGCTGCCTAGTGAGAAAGAAAGTAAGGCACATGCCTTTTGAATTAAGGGACATGCCATTCAAAGAGTCGACAAAGCTACAAAATGCTAGCATGATATTTCCAGTTCAACACATGGAATGGTGTTCACTAGTTGTTATCAGGAAGAAGAACAACAATAACAATCATATTCAGCTTTGCATAGATTTTAGAGAGCTTAATAAGCAAATGATTAAAGATTGCTACTCGTTGCCATTCATTGACCTGATTTTGGATCAGCTAGCGGGTAGGGAAATTTATTTATTTATGGATTGCTTTGTTAGATATAACCAGATGGCTATTGCGAAAGAAGACAAATTGAAAAAGACATTTATTACTATCTTTGGTAACTTTATGTATCATATGATGGCCTTTGGTCTATGCAATGCATCTAGGCCTTGGCAACAAACATCTGATAAGACCTTTGGTGATATCTCTCGAGAGGAGTTAAAAGACTTTGTTGATGATCTAGGGACAGCCACCATAAGGGAGCGAAAATTGATTATTCTGAGGAAAAGTTTTGAGCATTGTAGACACTTTTGCATTGCTCTTAACTCTAGAAAGTGCGTATTTGCAATACCTTTGGGTTGTTACTTTGTCATGTGGTTAGTATAGCTAGTATTGTGACTGACCTTGAAAAGATAAAGGTTATCATCTCTATGAGCCCACTGCATAATCCAAAAGAGGTGCACAACTTTCTAACATCAGTGGGATATTATCAAAGATTAATCAATGCACTGGTAGAAAGAGCGTTGCCATTAACGAACCTTCTATCTTTTAATTGTCTGTTTGAGTGGAATGAAGCATGTCAACTATTCTTTGAGGATGTGAAGCAAGATTAACAAGAGCACCAATCTTAAAAGCACCCGGAAGAGGTGAATTTTTCTATATATTTTTAGCAACCACAATGCATAATATCAGTTTTGCTACTGTTTAGCTTAAATTTAGGAGAAGAAATGGTATCATCAAATTGCCTTTGCTAGTAGGAAATTAGGGATATTTGAAGTTAATTATATATACATGGAGAAATTGTGCCTTGGAATGGTCTTCGGGTGACGAAGAAATTTATGCATTACATTATCTATGAGAAGGTAGCATTCTTTACGAAGGTGGAAGGACTTAGCTTGTTATTGAACAAGTTGCAACTGCTTGGCCGTTTAGCAAAGTGGTTAATCACTTTGTAGGAGTTCGATTATGAGATCATGATTAAGCCATTGAAGTTGCAGGGTGTTGTAGAATGTCTTGTGGATTTTGGGGAGCCAAATAAAATTCTAGCTGAGGAAAGTGATATTGAAGGTCGATATAGGTTCCATCCCTTCCTGGTATGCTACTATAACACATTATTTATCTTCAAGAGGATTTGGGGTTGCTTTTTCGAAGTCTGAAAAGAGAAAGATCAAGCAACAAGCATTAAAAATTTCCATTATAATGAGTGTCTTGTATTAGAGAGGAGTAGATGATATCTATCGTCATTGTGTAGTACCCGATGAGGTACCATTTATTCTTAAGGAGTGCTATGATTCAGCATGTGGGGGACATTTTGGTTTCTTTTCTCCTCTATTCTCAATGATCTCCTTGGTCCATCTACTTTTTCCTTAGTTTTGTGTTAGGCACATCTACTTCACCCATTGTAGCAATGGCATTTCTAATGGTGTGATTGCAGGTTGATAAGCTTTGTCCTCATCATTAAAGATGATGCTTCCTCCTCCTTGAGAGTAGGGGTAGCTCTTGGGATATGTTCATAGTAGAGTGCTTCTTTGCTAGATGATAAAGTGGAAGAACTTTGATTCTCCTCCTCCATTGTATGTGAGTGCTCCTTAAACACCACATCACAAATTGCTATGATATTCTTTACCTCTTGGTCATACAATTTATAAGCCTTTTACTCATCACTACAACCCAATAAGATACATTTTGTGCTTTTTGGATTTAACTTGTTTCTCTTATTCTTTGGAACCTGTGCATAACATTCACATCCAAAAGTCATTAAGAGAAATATGGACTCTCTTTTTTTCCCCTTAAGGTGTGAATAAAGAAATATAGGCCTAACCAATAAGAGAGCTGGATTCTAGATTCATGTAACATGAATCTTCTAGTCATATCTTGGTCCAAATCTTTCCTCAACAATAAAATAAGGAAAAATGTGGGGCATACAATGCTGACACTTCCTGGAAGTTTGTGACTCGAATTTTTATTTTTTTATTTTTTATATTTGACTTTTTATTTCTCCCCTTTTCAGTTTTCCCCTCTTTCTTAGGCGGATCTCAAATTTATCATATCTCTTTCCCTGCTTCTTCTTTCCTGACGAAATCTTAAAGCCTCATTATTTCTTGCCCTATCTGTAACCCTGTGAAATTTCATTTCATCTACACAAACACAGTGTGAGTTTCACATGTTTTATGAGAGCAGAGCTTGTTCTACCAAAGCCCTAAGATTTTCTTCACAAAATTTTACAGATATATTGTTATCTTCCATGGATTTTCTATGCTAAAGTTTTATCTCATTTTGACAAAACCTGTGCAAGTTATGTGCATCTTCTAACATGTAATTTCTTTTGTTATGGTACTCTAGGAGTCTCTTACAGTCAAGAACAATGATCCTTTGAACACTCAACTTATTCTTCAACATCTTACGTTTTCTTTGTAAACAAAGTTATGAGTGTGTTGTCTTGTTTTTTTGCTACTCCATGGTTAAATTTTATCTTGTTTGGAAAAAATGTATGCAGGCTATATGCATACTGATTTTTCCTTTGTTTTTTTACTCCCAGAGTCTTTGAGGGTGGAGAATAACGATTTTTAAAAAACTCCACTTCTTCAACATCTTTGTGCTTCTTTGCAAAGAGAGCCACAGGTATATTGCCACTTTATTCTGTTGCTCCATGGTTAAGTGTCAACTCATTTGGACAAAGCCTATGTAAGCTATATATATGCTTTGACTCAATATTTCTTTTGTTTTTGTCCTCTAGGGATTTGTCATTGAAGGAACAATGGTCTTGTTATAAGTCAACTTCTTGTTCAACATCTCTAGGCTTCTTTGTGAAAAGAATTGCAGGTACAATGTTTAAAAAAAAAATTCATTTAAATTTCATTTCGTTTGGAGATAACATTTGCAAATTATACACACATTGATAGGTAACTTTTGTATTTGGTTACTATAGATGTCTTCACAGAGGAAAAACATTAGTAACATACTTGTAGTGGAGGTCTTCAATAGAAAAGATAGTGTCGGTAATTGGATTTATGATAAGTACTATAAGTTGGATTGTATTTTGATGCATCCAAGTACTCGAGGGTGTTTCAAGGTCAGGCGTAAGGATGATGAAAACCTTAGCAAACATTGGAAAGGTAGAATTTTAGAGTTCAGAAAAGTGTTCAATGGAAGAAGTACAGTAACAGAAGTGTTGATCCAACATGTTTATATGCACAAACAAATCTCTGTACACAACAAGAACTACATTGCAAATTATAAACAAAACAGTAAGTTTTTCAAATTTATCATTGTTTATTCTTTTGAATCAGAGTTGTTTTTAAAAATCTTTGTAGTGTTCTAATTCAATCTTGTTTTATTGACAGCTCTATATCCATCAACTTTACATGAATGGTAGAATGTGGAATGTTTGAGCTGTAAGATACATGTTTGGCATGAAGACATAGGTTCTTTGATCTATGATAATAACTCTGCAAGTCAACTTGCAAATCAAAATATCTTTTTTTAATATTCATTGTATGTAGAAGAAAGCCAAAGATTGCAGTATGTCCCATTGCTGCCACTATCTAGTAGTGAATGGTTGATTGGTAGGTTGGAGTTGTCAGGAGCATGTAAGTCCAATATAAAATCTGACATCAACAGTGCTATGAAACCCACCACAGGCTCCAAAGATGTGCATCTTAGTTGGTTTATTCCATTCTCATTGTTTGCACATTTGTTTGGTTCATGTGATGTTTTGAAGAAAACAAAGATTACTTATCAATACAAGTGTCCATACGAGGAATGGATGAGTTAGCTATTGGGTGAGTCATCTTGGCAAGTCAAAAGAACATATTTTGATGAGACGATTGAATGTAGGGTCAACCAATTTGATCTCACATTCACGTAAATCTTTTTTACTACTTAAAATGCCTTGATTTGATTGACATAGGTCTTGCTTAGATGAATTGTTGTGTTATTCGCAATTACTTATCATTATTTTTGTTTTTATTATGGGTATTTCATCGCTACACAAACTCTGTGCATTCGATTTCGATATAGAAGATGGCAACTTTTGCGAGGAGAGTGGATCAGCTTGGATCAAGATACCCAAGATGAGACACATACAGCTCTCATAGATGTGGTTATCTTGTGGAATGGTCATAATCCTTTTGTGGTCATTGCAGAGAGTCATTGGCCAATTTCTTTTTTGAGACAAGAAATTCAATTAATGTCCAATGAGCCCCTCTACAACTTCTATTTCATGTTAGATAATAGAAAGGTCAAGATTCGTAGTGAGCAATCCATGACATGTAAATAATGTGCTTCTCCACATATCCTTGAGATAGTGGAATCCTTGTAATTTTTTTTATATAAATAACAAATATAATTTTTTTAAAACTTATGAGTACTTTCAATTTAGATAATATTAGTTTAATATGATCCAAGCGTGCGATAATACATATTGTAATTAGTCAATCATGCTGGTTAAAATCATAATTAAATTGCAGGCTGGAGTTCTATAATCTATGTAATATTGTCTTTGCATAATTATATATTATAGTCATCTCTTCTAATCATTTCTTAAAATTTAAAATTAAATTGGATCCAATGAATTTCGAAGGTCTTTCATATTCATTTTCTTAAAAATTTTCTATATTTTCTATAGTTGGACTTGCATATACTCAGTGATCCAAGTATATTCGAGGATATAATAATGTAGAATGAAGCATTTGTCTGTATGAGTAATTTTAACAATTACTTTAAAGTATTGAAATAAAGAAAATAAGGTAAGAGTTTTAATTTGAAACTTTAGTGTTAAAAAATAACATTTATTTAAAACCTTGGATATATAAAAGCTATAATAACTCCAAACTCATTTTCACTTTCATTCTCTATTTCCCTACACTTGTGCTCTTCTCCCTTCTCTCTTTGTGTGCCGTGGCTACCACTCCCGTCTTCGCCACATGGATTAGCTCCACATGCTATGCACACATAGGAGACCAGATATACCCTAGGTTTTGCGCGACCTTGAGTCTAGAGAGCTCACTTTCCCCCGTAGACCCTAGCTCTAGTATATTGGCATCACTTTGTGATACGGCAAACCCTCTCACCTGCTCTATTCCGACCTCTACTCTTAGATGGGTCCCCATAGATTTCCTATATAGTTTACGTTCTAGATCAAGCCATGCAAAGGTAATAAATTGAGCCCTCGTGCATGTGGAGAAGTATCTCAATGCCAGAGCAGTGTCCACCTCATCCCAGGACCATGCCATGATGGATCTCATCGAGCGTGATGCAATATTTGCCATATATGTTTTGTGCATTGAGGTGTAAGAGGACAGTGAGGAAGACATCCACACACCCTCTCGGCCACAGCTAGAGTATTTCGAGAGGGAGCTTGAAGAGATCACACTTGATCCAAGAGTAGAGGCAGCACAAAGCTTAGCCATTGTGCACCCACCTCCTTGCCCTGTTGAGATGCGGACAAGCGATGAGCCACCCCTCGCTTCTCTCCATGCTATCATCATGGAGGGGGTGGAATATTTACTTATGCAGCATGTACTAGAAATTTTGGAGCTAAGGGAAGAAGAGCTATACTGTATCATGGTACGTGATGCACTTGATGAGTTTATAGATTTTGATATACAAGATGCGCCAGCACATCTTGATGAGGTGGCTCGATATGATGGTACAAGTGTCGATGACATCTCTACCATTGTGAGTATCCAAGAGCAGATTAAGAATGCGGCGCCATAGTATGAGATCTCACATGAGGATTTTTAGTGGTTGCAAGAAAGCATTTTTGGACCTCGACCTGACTATGTAGTACCTTCCCAAGAGAGAGACGAGGGTGGCCCAACTACAGGAGCAGACCTGGATGCTCCATTACAACAATAGATAGATGATGCAGAGAACGTAATGTTATTGAATTAATGTTATCGAATTTGTGTTATAATTTACCAGTAGGGCCTCTAGGGCATCGGGAGTATGCACATCAAATTTTGCCGGGATTGGGCCTCGAGAGCTGCCTTGGCTGGAGGCTCGCGTCTGGGGGCTTGAATCTATAGCAGCTTTGGGGGTCCAAACCTGGCAAAATTTGATGTGCACACTCCCGATGCCCTAGGGGCCCTACTGGTAAATTTTTTTGCAAATCCGATGTATATATCTTTACCACTCTCCATGCATAGTGAGTTTGACACAGTGAGTCTAACACTGAACTTGTGTGATGTAGGACATTGTCTATATAAATGAATTTTCATCTAGACAAGGTGGCCGATCTGGTAGCCAAGGAAGGGTGCAGGAATCGACATTGAAGGAGTATATCGGATAGCTTGTGAGTGACATTTTGGTATTCCATAAGACATGATCTCTGGCTTTTTCTGAGAACTTCTTGAAGTTGAGGGCATTGCTGGGCCCTTTAAGACCATCCCAACGAACTCTAGCTTGGAGAAAGTAGTGTTGCTTCGATGTTCGAAGCTCCTCTACTTATTATCTAGTACTAGGTCTCCGCCACTTTTTTCCATGGTGGCCCGTGGCAGACCGCAATGTCATCAGGTAGGAACTACTAGGGAAAAATGTGTTGCTCCCTATGATCAAGAATAGCTCTGACCATGGGGAGTCTAGCTCAGAGAAGCCTAGGAGAGAGTAGATGTACTTAGCCAAATGATATCTCATCACCAATATAATGTAATTTTTAATCTTCTCTTGAAGTAATGAAAATCGATATTTGTTGGATTTACGTGCAATGTAGTTTGTTATACATGTCATTTATTATTGTTTTTTACTTGAATATTACATTTGTTTATCAGATTTATATGCAACACAATTCGTACCCTAAATTTAAGATGTAGTGCTTTATCGAGTTCATGCACAATATGTATTTGTTTGAACGCATGTAATGATAACTCAAAGACATAAATAAAACAAATAACGAGTGAATAAACAAAAATAAGATGTGCCAAAAAAAAATTGTATTCATAGTCATAACATTTTACATGGGATCCATTACAACCAGGGTTTTACAAAATCTCTTTGAAAGCTACATTCCGTATATGTTTTGGTAGTACACCCCTATCGTTATTGATCTTTGCGAGGACTATCCTTCCATTGCCAGAAGAACCTCACTATCCGCGAATCCCTATCGGTGACGGTGACTCTCCTTGCATGTACTGCTGCATAGACCGAGTCTCTGAACAAGTCGATGACGTAAGCTTTGGTAGCTTCTTGTAGTGCAAGGAGGACTTGGGTAGTCCAACGATCGGGTTGTTGCAAGCGTGTTCCATCTGGGAAGTGCCCATTGCTATTCTTAATGAGTATGTTGTCCATAATCTCATGCACTAGCTTCTGGAATGGAGCCTTTGGTATCAGGAGGTGCGTGGTCTTTTGGTAATGGCAAATCTCATGAAGAGTCACTAGAGCCACTGTGCATGGCTTCCATCAACACTTTCGATGCTGGCATGGTGGTGGAGCTGGGGGAGGTGGCCTCTGCATAGGATTTCTAGGGGGGTGTCTCCGGGCCGCTTATTTGGTGCGTGCCATGTCTTCTAGGAGAGAAAACCCAAAACTCAAGAGTGAAATGTGTAAAATGAGGTGAAACTTTAAGCTTATAGCAAAAATGTCAAAAAACCCTTAAATCTAAATTAATGTATCCAGGCTTTGGAAAAATATGACCAGTGATTCGATTGACGTGAAATTTTACCTGTGGACTCCTCTAGGTAGGGATTAAGGGCCTCAGACGCTAGCCTTCAGACATGTGTCCTAGAAACTTTTGATGGGGCCAATTTTTAAATATCCATGATTTTTTATGATGCCCGGCATGTGGGTGAAGTTTCACAAGATTTTGCTTTATAACATTGACGATTCAATCATTTTTTGAAAATGCATTAACTAGATTATACTTCACTTATAACAGGAAAACTCACCACCACATCGAGTGTACGCAACTGCATATTAAATGTTTGGTCAACCAAACTACGTGAAATATTAGAAACTTAAAAATTCACAAAAAATAAGTCATGGGTCAAATGGAATATTGCATATCGAATATGGTGTTGCCAAATCGCTAAATATAGTAAAGATATAGTGCGTCGGCCCATGTACAACTGATCACTGATGTGTGCATGGTTGCACATTGAATTTATCCTTAACAAAACTACTTTCAAAATTAGAAACATGGAAATATGCACAATGCAAATCATGGAAAAATAGAATAACAAATATCATATTTGGCATTACGAAACCATGAAATACATGGTAGATAGTGCATTACACAAAGTACAACTACAGCTAGGCAAAATTTAGCTCCATTTTGTAGACCACTACTATCAAATACTTGAAAGTCTACTAGAAAGATAAACCAAAACTAAGCTCCTTACAATCTACAACCAAACCTTAGCTAAAAACATAGATCCAATTACAAGGTAGCTTCTCAAAGCATATTGTTGACATTAAGATAAAATGCATCTTTGTTGTTGCAAATCCTATGAACAAGAACCATATCTATAGGCTTAATAGTGATACGTTGGGCATGAATGGCTAAAACTTGAGAATCACCCATTAGATCAATCAAGTAACTTTCAACTGCTTCTTGGAGAGCAAGCAATGCTTGGCTTGACCATCGCCCCGCATTCCTTGCTTGGTTCCTTGAAAAGAACTTGTGATGATGCCCTAACTACAGATCTTGCAGTATTTCTCGCGCCAACCTAGAGAATGGCACCTTAGGAATAATTAAGTTGCCACTCTTCTGGAATTTTCTTATCTCACGTAGTGCAGCTGTGCCTAGTCTCAATCTTCGCTTCTTATGTGTTGGAGGACGTGTATTACCAACTGGAGTAGTAGTGGGAGGTGGAGCAACTGGAGCACGTGGACCACCATTTTTGGACAATGGTGAACCATCATTATTGACCACACTAGGGCCACCATTGCTAGACATAGTAGCACCACCATTATTAGTTGTAGTAGGGCCACCGTTGTCGACCACCAAGGGACCTTTGTCACTCACAGTACACTCACTAGATTTAGAAGAGTGTTGAGCTCTTGCTCTTGTAGGTGCCTTCTTGATAGGAAGCTTGGAATGCGCCATGGTTGTGATAATGAAGGATAGAAAGGTGGAGGGTAGAGTGAAGAGTAATGGGAAAAAATAAAAGGATAGACTTGACTTAAGTATGAAACTTTTAAACTTACTATAGTGTAAATGAACTTTAAAATTAAAAAACATAGTTCAAAATTGACTTTTAAAAAAACATAGTGACAAACCTTCGAAATTTAAATAAAATTTGCAAGACATCTCATGTTAAAGATAGGAGTATTGATGTGTCATATCTTAGGTACCTATGCTCTCTCGTGGACTCTAAATGCATCAAAAGCATGATCTTTATCTAGGTCTCCATTTCTTGCCATCTCTCTCATGGGTTGCCAACCATTCTGTGTGGCATTGTCTAGTTGTGCTATTTTCATATCTCGCTTTTCTCACTTCATATATTGACCTACTTATAAATTCTACTTGAGAGGTTTTGGACTTCTTTTCTTTTTCCTCGTATCGTATCTCTAGTTGTAACATGTCCACTAGTTCACTTGTAGGACACGTCTTAGTAGCCCATCGAAAAGAGAGTCCAAAAAGTGCCGCCTTGCCCGGCACTCCCACGGAATGTCACGGGGTTTGCAATCTAGGTCTTTCCAAGTCTGCCACAAAGTGGAAGCATTCTAGCCATTCCCACTTAGCATCGACTTGAGTCAGGGTTTTTCTAGTGGTCAAATTCCTAGAATGGTAGCTAGCGTTGAACCAGAGACGAACTACTTTACGTAGAAATGTCACAGTTCAAGCGGATTCATGCTGCACTTGGTTCAAGGAGAATGGGAAACGAGAGGGATGCAAAGCTCGACCTCTTTGCCCATAAGGCATAGTCCCATTCTGTTCCCCTAAAACAACATAAATCGGGACTCTAGTATCCTAGATTCTAGGTCATCGTTCCTTCCTGTCAATTTCCCTCGAGAAAAGTTTCCGGTCAAGCGGGACCACCCTTCCGTAGGACGGACCCATGGTCATATCCACCACTCTTTCCTCAGGGTTACTTTAGTTATCTAATTATCCACCACATTTAGTTTGACACACAAAAACAGCTTCCTTAATTAGCCAATTAGTCACTGGTTCCTTCACGTAACTTAAGCACTGATATAAAAAAACAATGTCAAACAAGTTCCTTTTCAACATTTGATCTTATTTATCAGTCTTTGGAATACATATAATCCAGCCCGAAGGCTATTCCATAATCTGCCCGAAGGCAATCCATAATCTGCCCGAAGGTAATCCAGCAATCCTCAGGGATTACTAATCCAAGTTTCCGCTCGTAGACTAGTTTGAGGGCCTTAAGATCCAATCCCAAGTTACATCGGCCTCTTGTGCAGGACCCGGAGGCAAGGGATTTACGGCCATAGCCGCCCCCTGGCACCCAAGTGTCCTCCTGCTCCAAGTAGCACCCACAGAGAGACCTCTCGCGGCGGGTTTGGTCCACATACTCGATGCGGCTAACAACCCCCTTGGATAGGGTCAGACAGACAATCAAGGGTAACTAACGCTGCCTCTCCCTCTAGGCTTCAACCTGAAGCATTAATTACTTTTTCAGCTTTAGTTCCTTGAGCAAAGAAGTACAAATAGTGCTCCTAACTATACAAACACAATCAATCTAGTGGTCGTTTTAATTGGCCAATTGCTAAGGTGTGAATCCTTTTCTTTAAATGCATCCAACATTCGATCCAGGATCAATTGCAACTTGCCAAGATCCCCAAGGGTTTTGTTGTTTGTTTACCCTTTTATCCTTGGGTTAGGGTTTATTATACCCTGTTAACCCAAACTAACAACACCTTAGGTTCCTTAAACTAAGATAGTAAATCGTGGGAAACCTCGTCGCCCCAATTTGATTGGTCAATTTCTTGCTAGGCAATACATAACTTCCCTAACTTGGCAAATCGGTCCAAAGAAGGATGATGTAGCAAGATGTCTACTCATCCTCTTGCAAATTAGACTTGCACTAGAACCTGCCAACCTTGTTCCAAGGAGTGGCAATTCTTTTTTGTGATTTAACACAAAACCATGCGATGTTGCAACTTGTTGTATAGGAGTCGTATCTAACTTACGGGATCATCTCTCCCATCAAATGGCGTTCCTTGGTCAAGAAATACGTTTGGTTAAGATGTAGGGTTTGGGATGTCTTCTTGACCCAACCCAACCCTAACCGTACTAGGCCGACAACGTTTGGCCCTAGGGTTTCTAAACTCAATCGAAAGTCTAGTATTAGGCCAATTTACCCCAGGGTAAAACCCTAGATCATTATTGTATGGGTGTCCAATTAACCCTAACATTGCGAGAATGTGGGTAGGATCCTTGGGAATTGGAAGTCTTGACTTGGCATCCCAAGTGCGATACTAGGCAGAATTTTTAGCGTACTAAACTCTACCTAGCTCATTGAGGTAATCACATATGAGTTACACCATTGCAAGCGGAATTACCTAATCAAACCAAATCTCTTGCGACAAGAAGTGATATTTTCTTAAAGATGCTAATACTTTTTCCTAAAAAGATGTAAATAATTTCAAAATGCAACATTCCATGCAAATATGCGGTTCATGGGCTTTTTCCTTCTATGCAACTATGGGATTTACAATGACCATTTCTTTTTCCTTATCTAAGATATAATGATTGACAGTTTAGGGCTACTCATATAAACCCTACATTGATTTACATCAAGAACTATGCCTATAAACCTTTCGTTTAGTGCAATTGAATTCAAGAATGCACCCTTTTCTAAAACAACTTCGGTAAAAGTCCATGCATGAGCGAATGTCATAAGACTATTATTGACTTAGTCCGCTCAACGACACTTAACTCAACTTAAAATGCATGAGCGAATGTCATAAGACTATTATTGACTTAGTCCGTTCAACGACACTTAACCCGACTTAAAATGCAAGCATCCTCGCATGCAACAGGCAAGTTCATGGTTTCCTTTTCATGCAGTGCAATTCTTTGGACAACATTCAATGGCGACTAACATTAACCTTTATAGAATCATGTCCATGGATTTAAATCATAAGTGCAACATGCGACAAGCTCTATCCTTCTTAGCATGATCCTTCTTCTAATTTATGCATTATACATTCAAGGAGATTGCAACTTGGAGTGCAAGCATTTTTCAAAGGCATGACATGTACTAACTTTGTAAATGAATGGATAATTACATTTAAAATTTCCAAATGTATATAACTTGACTACATGTATTAAAGACATGCTTAAATGCATTCTTTTCATGCAAAATCAATTTCTAAGAACCTGGGCATTGAGGTTTAAGGTGATATCCACACGTGAACTCGGAGTATAAACTCCTATGTGTGCGTCTCTTGCCATTTTCTTGGGAGTCATAGACGACGTAGGTACTTTTTTCAGAAACTTTCCCTTGGGTTACTTTCATGTATCAAACCCTCTCTGCTCGGGATCTTCTATTCTTGATGGGACACAGCCTTACAGTTGCGGTCTTGAAGGCACCCGGGAACACACGGGGAAACCAAGCTTATGGAAGCCTAATTTTTAGAAGCTTCTATTTGGAAGCTTCTATGCTTCCTGATCAGGACAGAAATGACATGGGGGGGGGGAATGATTGGAAAGGGAGGAAGATGAGGACAAAGAAGACGATGGTGATGATGGTGGTGAGGACATGGGTGGTGTGGCGTAGCGTGGCGGGTCAGTGTGATGGCGTCCACAAAGGTAGGGCGGCAGCTTCCACGCTTCCTCTCTCTCCCCCTCCCAAGCTTCAAGGGGGGGGTTCATATAATTAGAGGGGGGGAGATAGCCACACACGTGGCTAGTGGCATGCTCCCCTCCATGCTCCTCTCTCCTCCACTTAGCTCCACTCCCTCTCACACTCCTCTCCCCTGCTATGCATCAGCTGAGGGGGAGGGGTTTATAATTAAAAAAAAAATGCACAAAATTTAACCCTTATCCTTTTACCTTTTTTTCGAGAAGGGTGTTCCCGTGCAGCTTGCGGTCTTCAAGCCGCGGCCTCTTATGCACCATGCGGGTGGAGTTTATTAGCGCACGAGGGTGGAGTATTTAGCCCAGGGTTCTTCTAGTCGCAGGGAGATTATTTTAAGCTGCTCTTGCAGGGGGCATGTAGTGGTCAAAATTCATTAATATTTCGTGCAGAAATATTACATTCTCTCCCCATTAGAGGAATCGAGATGTCCTCATCTCGAGAAGAACTAGGGGTATTGTTGGTTGAGAGTACTTTCATCCATCCAAGTGGCATCCTCTTCGGGATAATCTTTCCACTGGACGAGATATTCTCTCAAGGTCCTGGATCTCAAATGCCTCTCCCTAACATCTAAGATCCTGTCAAGCCATAGCTCAAGGACTCCTTGGCTAGGCATTACAACTTGTTGATCATCAAGCACATGACTAGGGTTAGGCACATACTTCTTCAGTAGGCTGATATGGAATACATTATGAGCTTTTAGGTTCTCGGGGAGTTGTAACCTGTAAGCATTAGGCCCTAGGCACTTGAGAATCTTGTAGGGTCCACAATACCTTGGACTTAGCTTTTTGCATTCCCCCAAGGATAGGGAACTCTTCTTTAGACGTACGTGAATGAAGACCATGTCACCTTCAATGAAGGATCTATCTTGACGTTTCAGGTCCATGTAAGCCTTCTGTCTATCCTTGGCGGCTTGGATGTCCTCTCTTATTGACTTGATTTGGTCATCCATATCTTCCAGCATCTGTTTTGAAGCTTCAACCCTTAAGTTTGGGTCCGATAAGTTTAAAGGACTTCGAAAATTGTGCCCATACAATGCTTGAAAAGGGGTCATCTGAATGCTTTGTTGATAAGAAGCATTGTAGGCAAACTCAACCAGTGGCAAATATTGAATCCACTTTTTGGGTTCACAGCAGTAGTGTGCCCTTAGAATATCCTCAATAACTTGGTTGACTCACTCCGTTTGACCATTAGTTTGGGTATGGTAAGTTGTAATAAAACAGAGTTGAGTCCCAATGGACTCGAAGATAGCCCTCCAAAAATGTGATGTGAAGAGAGAGTCACGATCACTAATGATTCTTCTGGGTAACCCATGCAATTTGAATATTTCCTTGATAAATAACCTTGCAATGTCCGAGGCTTTATAGTTTGTCTTAACAGGAATAATATGTGCAACCTTGATGAGCATATCCACCATGACCATAATGGATTTGTATCCTCCCTGAACTTGGGGCAGGCCAACAACAAAAGTCCATGCTAATGAATTCCCATTTCATTTGTGGAATGTCAAGAGATTGCAACTTCCCTAGCATTTTGACATGTTCGGTCTTAATACGTTGACAAGACAAACACTCAGTGACATATTTGAGAATGTCACCTTTAAGCCTCTCCCAATAATAGCTCTTTCTGACTGCATTGAGGGTCTTCGCATAGCTAGGATGTCCTGAAAAAGGGGAGTCTTGATCTTCCCAAAGTATCTTTTGTTTGAGTGACTGGCTTGTCGGTATACATAATCTCTAGATAAGTCCACTATTAATAGAGAACTCTAGATACTTTGTTTGTAGCTTTGGGTCTTGATCCTTGATAGGGATCTCCCTGAGCAATTTCTGATAGGTTGGATCATTGCATGTCTCTTCTTTAGCTAGCTCAAGAATTGGGTTATTTGGCATGGATACCTTTGTGGCTAAAGATCTGATCTTGCAAAATCAGAGAATTCAAAAATGCCTTGCGACTGAGTGCATCGGCAACTACATTCTCCTTTCCAGGCCGATATTTGATTTCAAAATCATATTCCTCCAACACTTCAATCCATCGACGTTACCTCATGTTGAGCTCATTCCAACACTTCAATCCATCGACGTTGCCTCATGTTGAGCTCATTCCGGGTAAAAATCCATTTAAGACTTTTATGATCCGTCACTAGGGAAAACTTATTACCCAGCAAGTAGTGTCTCCAAAGCTTGAGAGCATGGATGACAACTAACAGTTCCAGATCGTGGGTAGCATAGTTCCTTTCATGGCTCTTCTGTTTCCTTGAAGAGTATGCTACAGGATGACCTTCCTACATAAGCACATATCCTAAGGCAAGTGTGCTAGCATCGGTTATCACCTCAAACTTCTTACTAAGATCTGAAAGTTTCAGGATAGGTGCTGATACCAAAATTTGCTTTAGTTTATCAAAGCTAGATTGTTCAGCAATTGACCATACAATTGATGTTTGCTTCTGCAGTAGATCCGTCAGAGGCGCTGCAATCAAGGCATATTTTTTGATAAAGACCCTGTACCATCCTGTCAATCCAAGAAAACTACGTATTTCTTTGATAGTTGTTGGTGTTGGACACTCTAGAACGTCTCTAACCTTGGCCGGATCCACTAAAATTCCTTTCATTGATACAATGAATCCCAGATATTCAATCTGTCGCTTGAAAAATGCACACTTCTTCTTCTTGGCATAAAGCTTGTGTGCCCTAATTGTCTCAAGGACAACGCGAAGCTGGGGTTCATAATCTTCTTCCTGTTTGGAGTAGACTAAGTTATCATCAAAGAAGACAAGTACGAAGTCATCAAGATATGGCCTAAAGATATCCTGATTATCCTATTGAAGGTGGCAGGAGCATTTTTCAGCCCAAATGACATGACCATGAACTCAAAATGCTTATATCTTGTGCTGAATGCTGTCTTTGGGATATCCTCTTCCTTGATCCTTATTTGATAATATCCAGACCTGAGATCAATCTTGGAGAAGATCTTTGCACCTTGAAGATGGTGAAGAAGTTCATCTATTCTTGGAATGGGATATTTGTTCTTAATGGTTGATTGATTCAACCCTATGTAGTCAATACATAGCCGAAGCATTCCATCTTTCTTCAGCACTGGAGCTCCCCATGGTGAACTGCTAGGACGGATGTAGCCTTTGTCTAATAGTTGCTTGAGTTGCTCCTTCAGCTCAATCGCTTTTGGGATGGACATTCTATATGGCCTCTTTGCAATTGATGCAGCTCCTAGCACTAGCTTGATTTCATGATCAACTTCCCTTTGAGGAGGAAGTTCTCTCAATTCTTCAGGAAATACGTCTGCGTATTCCTTTAGCCATTAAGGTTCTTCCTTAGACTCCTGATTCTGATCTAGCTTATTAAGCTTAATCAAATAGATAGGTAGCCCCTTTCTAACTCCTTTTATTATCAGAGATGCTTTTGCCAGTTGAATTTTTGGCTTCCCAGCCTCTCCTTGAGTTGTGACCAATTCCCCTTCAGAATTTTGAAAGGAAACTTGGCCCTTTCCACAGTGAATGTGGGCATCATTAGGTTGAAGCCAATCCATTCCGAGCAAGCACTCATGGATACCTAGGTTCATAACCCTGAATCTGACCGAAGTTGGCTTTTCACCTAGTAGGAATCTCACCTTAGCAGTTTGCCTGGTACAAGTGACTTTGCGACCATTTGCTAATTCCACAAGTAAGGTAGGTGCATCTATCGTGGCTATTCCTAACCTTTTTGCACAAATTGGTGAAATGAAGGAATGTGTACTGCCACAATCAATCAAGTTTCTGAAGCCTTTACCTTGATAATTTGATAGAGTCTAAATCATCGAGAATTGGCGATTTGGGCCTTTCTTGTGAAGAGCTACATGGACTGTTGCCCTCTCAAAGTCGGCTTCCATGGTTGGATCTTCTTCATCACCGAACTCTTTGTCGACAACATTGGCGGTCCTCCCTCTAGCCCGGGTTGTGTCTCCTTCGCCACGAATGGTTCCTTGGGATGGTCCTTGGCATTGTCCTCTGTTAAGCTTGGGACATTGCCTTTTGAAATGACTAGGCTTGTTGCAATGGAAGCAACAGAGATTGCAGCCATTTCCTTGGGTAGGAACAAAATTATTGACATTGTTGGTCCTAGCTTTCTTCCTTTGTCCCTGACTTTGGCCCTACATTCTCTTAGCCTGAGATCTATACACTCCTTTGTTTTGACCCTTGTAAGGCCAAGTCTTGTTATTTCTTGACCTGGTCTGCACCTCCTATATTATGGGTGCAGCTTGAATGAGTGCGTCCTGAAGATCTGTCAGGCGCATTGATTCGAGGCGGGTGTTTATAGGCAAGTTTAATCTTGCACAAAACTTTGACACCTGTTGCGTCATATCTATTTGTGGCGCATACTTCAAAAGAGAGACGAACTTTGAATAGTATACATCAAGAGATAAACCAAGCTGTTTCAGCTCATAGAACTCGTTCATCTTTTGCGTGCAGTAGGCAGGTGGTAGATATCTTCCTCGCATAGCTCTTTTTAGCTTCTCCCAAGTAATTGACCCTTTGGAGATCCCTTGGTCTCTGCAACATCGCTTCCACCAAAGTCTTGCTGCACCGGTAAGCTTCAATTTGGCAAGCATCGCTTGGTTAGTGGGTGCAGTTCCGGCTGCTTCGAAATAATCCTCCATGGATTCGATCCAAATCTCAGCATCAGTTTGAACGGTCCTTCCCTTGCCATCAAATTCTGGTGGCTTGATTTTCTTGAGAAGAAACTTCTTCTCCTAAATCACGGCAGTACTTGGTGTAGGGGTCGGACTAGGAAATTGCACTTGAGGTTGTGCTTGGGCATTGAGGTTCTTAACGTTAAAAACTTGCTAAGTGTTTCTCACGTTACATTTCATGCCCAATTGAGATTTTAGCCAAGTAACCTAATCACTTAACTTCTTTACCAATACTCACAGCCAAGACAATCATTGATAAAAAAGTCTATTTCATTCATATGGGCATAGCCCTTTCAAGTACAATTATTTTTGGGAAGATGGAACAAGCTGATACATCAATTTGGGGAGAATAAGATTGTGTTACATTTAACTATGGGAATTGAGTAATAATATGGATTGGGTTCATGGATTTTCAGGAATCGATAGGTCATAGGAGGATTAGGGTATCCTTTCCTTTCATACCCGTTTTTCTCGTAACATCCCAACACCTTGATTTTGTTGGTAGGGATTATTCGAGTCACTTCCTTGTACACATACTTTTTCTGCTTGACCTTTCAACTGTCGACATGTAGGGTTGCGTTTGCATGAGCTTCAACAAAGATGAACGGCTTCACGATCTTTAAGTCCTCCATCCACTTGATTCTCTTCAAGTTGGTTCGAAGGTATGCAAATCGATGGGTAGCTATGTAATAAATTCCTAAATCACCCGTCCATCTTCGTTCCATGTACAGGGGAAAAGGATTGTAGATGTGATGGACCTAAAAACGGGCCGCCACTGGCTCATGCACTAGCCGGGCCTCGTCACTACGCACAAGACAACCCCTCGGCCTCGCGGCCAGGAGCGTCTATCAAAATCTCTGCCTTCCTAAACATTGCGTTTGTAATACGTTGTAGTCCAACTGATCCTAACCCAATATGACTCCTCAGAGGGAGTCCCTTTCACATAGCCAAAAGGCTCAAATCACATACACATGGGGTTCCTCCTACGACTGAATGTCGTCAACCCTCTACGACTCTCCTACACCTTGGGGATTGGCCCCTCGATGCGTCGCTCAACATTTAGACCTTTCGCACAAACGTTGCTCAAGGTACCAAATAAACATGTCCAGGAATGTACCATTGTCCTTACTTGATTTCCCCTTTGGGACCCGCGTCTACCTACAGCATGGGTACCTCACTGCCTCTCATCGTAGGTCATGTTCTAATAAACCAATTGCAATGCATGTCCAGGAGCTGGTCACTGATACTTTTAAATTCTTTTTCATGCTCCATGCATTTGGTGGATGCCTAGTACTCAAAAATTTAGCAAACAATATTGTGCACAAGTGCAAAAACATTCTTTTAATGGTTGCCAACTACCGTTCGTGCTTCGCTGCATGGGCCTAGCACCGAGGTGATCCTCGTGCTACTAAGCTCTTAATTTTAATTATCATCCGTCCTAAATGCTATGCATAGAAATCAGTAACTTTCCCATCATCTCACACGGCATTTAGACATATTTCAACTCCTGTACCCTTCCCCGTTTAAATAGTGCATCGTTGGCTGAATTTATAGGGTATTTTGACATCATTTTATGTATAAAAAGCGGGAAAAACCACACTAGCACAAGAAGGTGGGGTTGAACTGAGGCAAATCCTCATGCTTCAATCCCCACAAACATTCACAAATATTTCTCTTATTTATCCTTATTTTTTGGAACCCAAAATGTATTTTTCCCCTAATTTTTAGGGTTTTTTCACCATTTTGTTGTATTTTTCCTTATTTTCTTGCATTATTTAATTACTGAAAATTAAGAACAGGTTATGGGCTGTGGCCCTTAGTTCCTTCTTGCAGAAAAATGAGAGTTTAGTTAGTGTTCCTATTTACTTCCCCATTTTTATGCCAAAAAACCATCATTTTCCCTTGATTTTTCATGTTTTACGTGTTTTAGCATATTATTTTGAACCACATGATGTATATTTTTCTGATTTTCTGATTATGACCAGCAAGAACTCATGAAAAACAGCAACATACACAATTTTTAGCCCACATGAACAACATTTCATCAATCAAAAGCTATAGAATCTCAAATTTTCTTTGAAAATTTTAAATTACCGCTTATTTGCGTGTTTCGGGTTTTATGTCCATGGCTGCAAATTTGGAAATCAGTAGCACTTCACGTCCAGCACAATCACCAATTACCATCTCCAGCCCGTGGAGCAATCCGATCCGGACAAGCCTCCATCATTCTTTCTTCTTCCTTCTTCTCCCCACATGAACTTGCCTTTAGAGGAGAGAGAGGGAGGAGAGAGAAAGACTGAAATCAGAGATCTTCAAAGAGGGCATCATTGCGTGAGCGAAGGGCGGCGATAGAGTCAGGGTTCAGAGGGAAATGAAGCCCCATAATCATTGTGGGGGGTTGTTTGCAGACTGCCATCTCCATTGATCAACAATGGGGCGCAAATTTCGGCGCCATGTTGATCACGACTTCTCCATCTCTCTCTCTCCACGATTTGCATCTAACATTTCATGTGACTTTTAATCTTGGGCTCCCAAGAGTCACTTACTCATTTGGGCCAAATTTTGTCCACCCCTTCGCATCTTGACCGGTTTCTTGGCCATTTCCCCGTCCGGACTCGAAATCGAGCTCTGAAAAATCCTAGGCGTTCGGCTTAGCATCCCGCATTGGCCACTAGCTCTTGTCAACCTGCACGATTGTTTGAAAAGTTATGAAAAATCAACAAGTGTCGCTTGGGCGCCTTTAAAGCACTTTGACGCTTAAAATCGTCCTAGATCGAGCCGCCGCCTTTGACATTGAATATTTTTTCCTTGATATTCATAATTTTTAGCTATTTTTAAGCACTTCCCGTCACCTAAATTCTGCTCTCATTGGCAACCACGGGATAGGGCGATTCAGCCCGTCGAATCCACGAACATATCTGCACATAAACAACCAAAGAAGCATCAAACTGATACAAAACAAATATATAATAAAACTCAGCACAATGCTCCCCCTACCCCTGGACAGAACCAAGGGATGACATCCACAAGGAGTAGGCCTAGCATCATCTAATAGAAGATCCGAAGTGAATCACTAACCAGCTGCTCCAACACAGCCAAACCAAAAAAACCTATCAAATAGGTTGCCCTAAGTGGTAGTTTGAACTACTTACCAACGCAAGACAACACAACTAGGAGCTCCTACAAGGCGAGGACTCCTATAGCCTGATCAAAGAGTATTTTCTTTCAGTACATTTCTTCTTTTAGGGTTTGTATTGGATGAACATACTTAGGCATGTAAAAAGGAGGGAGCTGAGCGTAGTGACCCAAGGAGAACAGGGCATCGGCCTCAGGACCTGTCTCGGCATCCAAGAACCTGCCAAGCCCTCGCAAGGCGACACTTAATCCTTTTCTAACGCTCACTTTTATTTTCGCTCCAACCTTCCTTGTTTTGTCATTTTTTTTCTAGCAAGAAGCCACCCCTAGGAAGACAAGGTATCAGCCCCGGGTCTGATTCGTCCCCAAGAACCTACCAGGCCTTCGCAAGGCAATGATCAACTGCTTATATATTTTCATTTCTTTTCTTTTCTTTGATAGGGGTTAGAATCCCTTTTTACACACCTTCGTATTTATATTCATCTTTTAGGATGTCTAGGGTTTCTTGGCATTATTATGATTATCTTCTGGCAGGCTTCTCTAACTGCCTCACTACTAACAAGAACTCCTAGCACGGCTGCCTAGCAGGTTAGCAGAACAGGGCCACTAGGACGTCCTTCTAAAACAGGTCTTTTGATGCCTGACAATGTCTTTACAGGAGGCAATGACTACTCCGACCTCCCTCAAACATACTTAGCCTAAACCTGGGACTTCATGCCTTGGTTGCCGGTCCCCAACAAAAATGTATCCCCTCGAAAAGCACAAATACACATATAACAGGAAAGAAAGGTACTTGTAAAGGAAAAATATCACCTGGATTGGCCGCAAGAAGCTTCCATCGTAGCAAAGGCTCCTCTAGGCTCCACAAAATTCCACGAACCACGAAACCTGTCTAGCACAATACTTAAAACAAAAACCGGATTAAACGCACCCGCACTAGACAGGGAAATGGCCCTCTTGGCCTAATGAAATCAGACATGACTTTGCTACAAAACTGAATCGGCCCTCTTGGCCTAATGAAATAAAACAATACTATGCAGAACATCCACCTGGAAACAACCATGATAGACATCAAAGCATACCATTCCCAGGGGAACAAAGGCTCGTAGCCCTAAACTAGGTGCATTAAATTATGACCTATCCCTCCTGCGTGTATTGCAAGAGGTGTTCGCATCACATGTCATCGAATCAGCCTATGGGTCCCAGATAATAAAGGGAGATGAGTCTCGCTTACCCTCTGCATCACCCAAATTAACCATCGTCTGCCAAAGAGGGCATGTTCAGAAAGCATACCCCACAAACGACCAGGTCCTGTCTCAGCATCAATAGATATATCAGGACAAGGGCCACAATTAAAGAAGATGTCTTCTTCATACGCAAAATTAGCCAAAGAATCGGCAAACTGATTCCAATTCCGTGGAATCAGCTGAAAAGACACTCTATCGAATTCGTCTAGCAGGGCTATGGCAGTATGATGGTACATGCAAAGGATGGGGTTTCGTACCATGTACGTCCCATTGAGTTGATTTAAAACCAACTGAGAGTCCCCTTTCACCAATAACTGGCGGATACCACCCTTCTTTGCAATATTCAAACCCATAATCAGGGCTTTGTACTCTGCCATATTATTGGTAAAATTCGCCCCGAGATAAGTAGCTAACTTCATGACAACGCGTCGTCGGGGGTCTCGGATGACAACTCCTACACTTCCTTTTCTGTATGCACCCCTGGACGCCCCATCAAAGTACAAGGTGTACGTCCATAAAGGGTTTACATATCCCGCCATCTTGAACTCTACTCGTAATTATGGTAATCAAAATTCAGCATATTCAACGGGTGGACTGTAGGCTCCATCCCTCCATCATCATTGAATTCAACAGGGATGCTCGTCAAAATTTGTAGGCAGTGATGGCAGAAGACCTTGATCTCCCAAATAAACGTTCCGCCTTCTTGCTCAATCACCTTGTATCTTTTGCTCCACCAAATGAGCTTTCCCTGATGATACCTTTGTTCTAAATATGGGTGTTCTAAATAAGGGATCAGACGACCCATCAACCTCTATCACGATTTCCTTGCGGATGTTTGATTGATCTCGCCTAGACCTGCAAGGCAGTCATAGCATTAGTGCAATCAGAAATAATAAGGTTTAATCTTATTAAGATTAACCTTATTTTTAAATTCTATCCCCTCAAGGTCAGCTAACAAGACTGTGGATTTATTCTTTCCTATTCTAACGATCCTATAGGGCCCATCCCATTTGGGCTCTAGCTTGCCTGGAAATAATTCACGTCGTGCATCATAATACAGAACAAGCTGTCCTTTCTTGAAGGTGTATTTCTTGGCTTTGAGGTCGTGTAGCTGCTTCATTCGGCACTTCCCCACTTCTTGGTGCAATAAGCTCTGCAACTTAAGCTCATCTAAATGTGCCAGTGTCGTCAAGCACTCAAAAAGTGCGTCTTCATCACTCAAAGAATGATTGATGGCAAACCGAATAGTCGGCAGCTCAATCTCTAACGGCAAGACACACTCCTCCCCATATACTAACTTGAACGGGGTATGGCCAGTGGCTCGTTTGAAAGTCGTATTATAAGCCCACACTGCCACGTATAACTTTTTATCCCAATCCCGTTTCTTTTCCGACACAATTTTGGACAGGATGCCCACAAGCTGCTTGTTGGTGCTTTCAACTTGCCCATTAGCTTGCGGATTATATGGGGTTGTCTTGTTATGCTTGATTTGCCACATCTCTGTCAAACCTTTAATCACCTGATTCAGGAAATGGGTTCCGCGGTCGGACACTAATTCTTTCGGCGGACCAAACCGGCATATTATCTGCTCTAAAAGGAAACTAGCAGTTTCTTTAGCATCATCTTTCCTTGTTGCACGTGCTTCTGACCACTTTGTGAAGTAGTCAGTTGCTACAATGATGTACCGCTTTTACGTAGTCGACGACGGAGTAATAGGTCCCACAAAGTCTATTCTCCACTTCTAAAATGGAAGTATCGCCATAATAGGGGTGAGTGGTCGTTTCCTATTCTCTCGACTATCACGTCGTTGACAAATATCGCATCTCTTAACATACGCAAACGCATCTTGGAAGATGGCAGGCCACCAATAACCTGCTCTTAAAGCCTTTTGTGCTGTAAGCCGTCCAACAAAATGGCCATCGCAAGCAGAATCATGGCACTCTTCCAAAATGAATGGCACCTCGTCAGGCATCACACACCGGCGATAGATGTCATCAACCCCTTGCCGATACAATGTACCTGCGGTCAAGGCAAACTTTAACGCTTGCTGCTTAATTTTCCTTCTCTCAGCTTTAGATAATTCGGATTCCGCCTCTCCCGTTGATAAATAATGCGTTATTGCAGCATACCAGGAGGGAATAGATGCCGTATCTATTTTAAATAACAACTCCATGTCACTACCTTCAGCCACAGATTCTTTCGGCTCCCCAAAGTCCACAAGACATTCCACGATGCCTTGCAACCTTGGTGGCTTACTCTTGATTTCATAATCAAATTCCTGCAAAGTGATCAACCACTTTGCTAGACGATCAGGCGACTGTAGCTTATTCATCAATAGTCGAAGTCCCTCCGCCTTCGTATAAAGCACGACTTTCTCATAGAGAATGTAATGCCTGAATTTCTTGGTCCCAAAGACCATCGCTAGACACAATTTCTCCATGTAAGTATAATTGATTTCGGATACCCCTAGCTTCTGACTAGCAAAAGCAATCGGGTGGTACCACTTCTCTTCCCAAATTTGGGCTAAACAGTAGCTGATACTATACATCGTGGCTGCTGAAAATATATAAAACACCTCACCTCTTTTAGGTGCTTTCAAAATGGGCGCTCTCGCTAGCTCTTGTTTCACATCCTCGAATGCTACCTTACAAGGGTCACCCCATACAAACGAACAGCTAAAGGACAATAAATTTGTAAGCGGCAACGTTCTTTCTGCTAAGGCGTTGATGAATCTACGATAGTAACCAACCAAAGACAGAAAGCTATGAACCTCTTTCGGAGTGCGTGGTGGACCCATGGCAACTATAACTTTGACCTTCTCGGGGTCTGTCGCAATTCCTACCGAATTGACCACATGACCCAACAATAGCCCATAAGGTACTCCAAAAACACACTTCCGTGGGTTTAAGGCGATGCAGAGTTGTCTACAGCGCTCAAAGCATTTTCTTAAAATGATCAACTGCCTTTCTCTCACGGTGGTAGCCCCTAAGTCATCAATAAACACCTTCAACACTTCAGGGGATATGTCACCGAATGTCTTATCTACTGTTCGTTGCCACGAACCAGGTGCATTGCATAAACCAAAGGCCATCACATGGTACGCAAAAGTACCAAATAGAGTGATAAAAGTTGTTTTCAACTTGTCCTCTTCTACAATTGCCATCTGGTTATATCTTGCAAAGCAATCCATGAACGAATATACCTCCCTACCCGCTAATTGATCCAAAATCAGGTCAATAAATGGCAACGGGTAGTAGTCCTTAACTGTCTGCTTATTCAGCTCCCTAAAGTCTACACATAAATGGATTTTATTATTATTCTTCTTTCTAATCACAACTGGCGAACACCATTCCGTGTGTTGCATAGGAAAAATCAAACCCGCTTTTCGAAGCTTCTGTAACTCTTCAAACAGGCCGTCCCTCAGTTCGAAAGGCATACGCCTTACTTTCTGCCGTATAGGACGACTGCCCTCTTTCAACGGAATTGTATGAACAGCAAGACTAGGAGGGATGCCTCTCAACTCATCATAACTCCAGGCAAAGATATCACGGAATTCCTGGATCAAGGCCACATAGTCCTCCCTTTCTGCTGAACTGAGCATAGAACCTAATTTGATTGGTCGCGAATCATCAGGCGTACCAAGGTCTAGCTCGATAACATCTGCATCTCTTATACGATCTTGGCCCTCTATCGGCTCGTTCAAAGTGATCTGATAGATGTCCTCCGTGGTGGATCCCTCTTTGGACTCATCACTCGATGATGTCTCACTGGCAGATAAATCTTCTAATGTCTCCAATTTTGTAGAAGATAGAGGAGCTCTCTCACTCTGCGGGGACTCAGGATAAGCATCAACTACCACACGCTGGGCACCTCTGCCGAATATCAGTCGACCGGCGGGTATATCCACTTGGCAGTCCGCTTGCAAGATCCAAGGTCTTCCAAGTAATACTTGGTAACTTGGCCGGCCTACAAATCGAATCACCCTAAAGTCCAACACGCATTCTACATTTGCAACAGTGACATGGACCTTAGTAATGCAGCCTTCTGGCTGTCTCAAACTATCATCTGCCATTCTGAGAATTGTGGAGGTATCTTTCTAGATCACAAGACCCAACCTTTCCATCAGTTCAGAACTCATAATGTTAACAGATGATCCCGTGTCGACAATGGCATAATCTACTAATATCCCATCGACATAGGCTGCAACCCTTGGGCAATGCTTCTCAGCATGCTCGAACCAGTCATCACCAACTCGTGCAATACCCAAAGGTTCTACGATATACCCGGTACGTAGAATCTTTCTAAATTCCTTACGTACTCCTGGGGAAAGCTTAATAAGCTGTAAGAGATTCACATCCGGCTTGACTTCGCAAAGAGAGCTCGCCAAATCGAATTCATGATAGTTCGATAGAGCTCGCTTTTCACGCCAAACCATCCGCTCTTTAGGTCGCTGAACCGGCTTTATTGCCTCTTTCTTAACTTTCACCTTCTTTTTTGGTGGTTCCTTATCGGCTTTACTTTCTACGGGCTTCAAAGGTCCCCCTTCCATGGCGGGATCCAAAACTTGCATTCCTTTGTCGCCTTGTTTAGGGTTTTCGTCGACAGGCTTATCCTTGTCAGCTTCTCTACCCTTTTGACCTCTTGTAAGAACAGCTCGTAAATTAGAGGTTTCAGCATCATTAACACATACAGCCTCAATCAAACTAACCCCACTACCACTTGGTAGCTCCTCCACTGTAGTCTTTGGTCGTTGAAGTATTTGTTTAGGCCCATCTTCTCGCTGGGAATCATTTCCTTGCGCACGATGATTAACTGGCCCTGGTTGCGGACTTCCTCACTGGAGAGAATTGATCTTACTCCAGCAAGTAGTTGCTAAATGGCCGGATTTTCCACAAATGTCGCACTTAACATTTGGGCAATTTCTTGGATAGTGCTGCCCACCACACCATTTGCAACTAAACCTCGACGGTGCACCCTCCTCTGGGTATCTACTTCCTATCAAATTTTGTTGTTTTTTAAGGAAGTTGACATCAATGGCTATTTGCCGATACTACTCCGTAATCATGTCGGTATAATGCTTCATCATGTCCTTAACCTCGCCAAGAACATTGGAAGAACTCGACTCATAGCCTTGGTCATTACCATGTCGTTCCATCGGCCTAACAATTCGATTAGGCACTGGTTGTTGAGCCACAGGCATGATATTAGAATTGACCGCCTGGCCTCCACCACTTGGAGTCATTTGACTGCCCGTAGGCATCGACATGCTAGGGGGAGCTGGTAATAAAGGCACATTCTGCATCATGTTCCCTCTCCCATTAGGGTTAGCCATCGTTATCCCTTGACCACCACTGCCATTGGCCATTGCCACATTATTTCCCAATACTAAACCCATATTCGAATTGCCTCGAGAAGCATAGGCTACTTGTAGTCGAGATTCCACCTCTTGTGCTCGCGTAATGGTAGTATCTATATCCCCCAAGGGGACACTACTCAACTGCAATTGGATATTAAAGTCCAACCCATGTAGGAAATATTGCAATTGGGCAGCTGCGGGGATAGGAATAGAGGTGTCCAACTTACGGAAAACCTCTTTTATCTTCTTCGCATAAGCACGAATATCCTCATGTGGTTCCTGGCGGGTCACGTTGAGTACACGCAACCAATATTGCCCACCCCTTTCAGGGGCAAACTCCCTTCGAAAAGATCCATAAAATGCATCAATATTCAATATGGTTCTGGCTTCTAAACCATGATACCATATAGCGGCTCTTCCTTTGAGAGTCATATTGAAGAACATCATTAAATGTCCTTCTTCTTGGATGCGACAGTTAAACATCAGCTTTTGAAACTCCCTAATGTGGAGTTCCGCATCTTCCTCAACTAGCCCATTAAAAAATGGGTAGCGGGTAACCTAGAGCCGGTAAATCCGTCGTTCTTGCTAGAATTGCAATAGGCTGCGCCATGACAAGGATTGGATTTGCACTAGGAATAGGGGATGGTGGGATTACACCTCCCGTACTTGATGTGGACTGGCTTATAGAAGGAAGGGGAGCACTAGAGCTTCCACCTTCTCCTAACTTACTACTTGTGGCCCCAAGACCACTAGATCTACTCCCTCGTAAGGGTTCAACACCGCTACGCTTAGGGGAATATCTCCTAAAAATTTCAGCACGTCGCCTAGCTCTTTCGTCTCTTTCTTGCTTTTGGATTTCTGCTAGACGATGCTTATTAATAAATAACGGATCAATCTCAGTATCCTTTGGCATAAATTGCTAGTTGGTCCCTAAACAACCAGGATTCGAGAACCGCCACTTTTAAGCGGCTCCCGGCAGACGCACCACTGATGGACCTAAAAACGGGCTGGCACTGGCTCATGCACTAGTCGGGCCTCGTCACTACGCACAAGACAACCCCTCGGCCTCACGGCCAGGAGCGTCTATCAAAATCTCTGCCTTCCTAAACATTGCGTTTGTAATACGTTGTAGTCCAACTGATCCTAACCCAATATGACTCCTCAGAGGGAGTCCCTTTCACATAGCCAAAAGGCTCAAATCACATACACATGGGGTTCCTCCTACGACTGAATGCCGTCAATCCTCTACGACTCTCCTACACCTTGGGGATTGGCCCCTCGATGCGTCGCTCAACATTTAGACCTTTCACACAAACGTTGCTCAAGGTACCAAATAAACGTGTCCAGGAATGTACCATTGTCCTTACTTGATTTCCCCTTTGGGACCCGCGTCTACCTACAGCATGGGTACCTCACTGCCTCTCATCGTAGGTCATGTTCTAATAAACCAATTGCAATGCATATCCAGGAGCTGGTCACTGATACTTTTAAATTATTTTTCATGCTCCATGCATTTGGTGGATGCCTAGTGCTCAAACATTTAGCAAACAGTATTGTGCACAAGTGCAAAAACATTCTTTTAATGGTTGCCAACTACCGTTCGTGCTTCGTTGCATGGGCCTAGCACCGAGGTGATCCTCGTGCTACTAAGCTCTTAATTTTAATTATCATCCGTCCTAAATGCTATGCATAGAAATCAGCAACTTTCCCATCATCTCACACGGCATTTAGACATATTTCAACTCCTGTACCCTTCCCCGTTTAAATAGTGCATCGTTGGCTGAATTTATAGGGTATTTTGACATCATTTTATGTATAAAAAGCGGGAAAAACCACACTAGCACAAGAAGGTGGGGTTGAACTGAGGCAAATCCTCATGCTTCAGTCCCCACAAACATTCACAAACATTTCTCTTATTTATCCTTATTTTTCGGAACCCAAAATGTATTTTTCCCCTAATTTTTAGGGTTTTTTCACAATTTTCTTGCATTTTCCCTTATTTTCCTGCATTATTTAATTACTGAAAATTAAGAACAGGTTATGGGCTGTGGCCCTTAGTTCCTTCTTGCAGAAAATTGAGAGTTTAGTTGGTGTTCCTATTTACTTCCCCATTTTTATGCCAAAAAACCATCATTTTCCCTTGATTTTTCATGTTTTACGTGTTTTAGCATATTATTTTGAACCACATGATGTATATATTTTTTATTTTCTGATTATGACCAGCAAAAACTCATGAAAAACAACAACATACACAATTTTTAGCCCACATGAACAACATTTCATCAATCAAAAGCTATAGAATCTCAAATTTCCTTTGAAAATTTTAAATTACCGCTTATTTGCGTGTTTCGGGTTTTATGTCCATGGCTGCAAATTTGGAAATCAGCAGCACTTCACGTCCAGCACAATCACCAATCACCATCTCCATCCCGTGGAGCAATCCGATCCATGCCGGACAAGCCTCCATCATTCTTTCTTCTTCCTTCTTCTCCCCACATGAACTTGCCTTTAGAGGAGAGAGAGGGAGGAGAGAGAAATACTGAAATCAGAGATCTTCAAAGAGGGCATCATTGCGCGAGTGAAGGGCGGTGATAGAGTCAGGGTTCAGAGGGAAATGAAGCCCCATAATCATTGTGGGGGGTTGTTTGCAGACTGCCATCTCCATTGATCAACAATGGGGCGCAAATTTCGGCGCCATGTTGATCACGACTTCTCCATCTCTCTCTCTCCACGATTTGCATCTAACATTTCATGTGACTTTTAATCTTGGGCTCCCAAGAGTCACTTACTCATTTGGGCCAAATTTTGTCCACCCCTTCGCATCTTGACCGGTTTCTTGGCCATTTCCCCGTCCGGACTCGAAATCGAGCTATGAAAAATCCTGGGCGTTCGGCTTAGCATCCCGCATTGGCCACTAGCTCTTGTCAACCCACATGACTGTCTGAAAAATTATGAAAAATCAACAAGTGTCGCTCGGGCGCCTTTAAAGCACTTTGACGCTTAAAATCGTCCTAGATCGAGCCGCCGCCTTTGACATTGAATATTTTTCCCTTGATATTCATAATTTTTAGCTATTTTTAGGCACTTCCCATCACCTAAATTTCGCTCTCAAGATGCGGTCTAGGATATTCATCATACCTAGCCTCCGTTGGTAGTCCGAAGCATGCATCGTGGTCATAAACATAACCTGGAACACCAAGAATTTGTTCCATGCTTCGCGACTCTACAGGTCAGGATCAATAAGTAAGTAAGGAGATGTTTTTAACACCAACATTTGCTCTACTTCACCTCATTAAGTTTCCTTGAAATTATTAGATCTCGTTGGTTGGCTCTGATACCAATTGTAACCTGTCCACCTCTTCACTTGTAGGACACGTCTTAGCAGACCATCGGAAAGAGAGTCCAAAAGGCGCCGCTCGACACTCCCACACAATGTCACAGGGTTTGAGATTTAGGTCTTTTCGAGTCTGCCATGAAGCAAAAGCGTTCCGGTCGTTCCCACTTAGGACCCCGACCTAAATCAGGGTTTTCCTAGTGGTCAAATTCCTAGAGCGGTAGCTAGCGTCGAACTACTTTACGCAGAAATGTCAGTGTTGAAGCAGATTCATGCTGCACTTGGTTCAAGGAGAATGGGAACAAGAGGGATGCAAAGCTCGACCTCTCTGCCCATAAGGCATAGTCCCATTCCGTTCCCCTAAAATAGCATAAATCGAGACTCTAGTATCCTAAATTCTATGTCATCATTCCTTGCTGTCAATTTCCTTCGAGAAAAGTTCCCGACCAACCGGGACCACCCTTCCCAAGGACGGACCCATGGTCATATCCACCGCACTTTTCTCAGGTTTGCTTTAGTTATCTAATTACCTACCACATTTATTTTGACACGCGAAAACCGCTTTCTTAATTAGCCAATTAGTCATTGGTTCCTTCACGTAACTTAAGCATCGACATAGAAAAACATCAAACAAGTTCCTTTTCAACATTTGATCTTAGTTATCAGTCTTGGAATACATCATATAATCCAGCCCAAAGGCTATTCCATAATCTGCCCAAAGGCAATCCATAATCCGCCCGAAGGCTAATCCATAATCAGCCTGAAGGTAATCCAGCAATCCTCAGGGATTACTAATCCAAGTTTCCATCTGTAGACTAGTATGCGGGCCTCGAGATCCAATTCTGAGTCACATCGGCCTCTTGTGCAGGACCCAGAGGCAAGGGATTTATGGCCATAGCCCCCCCTGGCACCCAAGTGTCCTTCTACTCCAAGTAGCACCCACGGAGAGACCTCTCACAGAGGGTTCGGTCCACGTACCCAGCGTGGCTAACAACCCCCTTGGATAGGATCAAGAAGATAGTCAGGGGTAACTGACGCTGCCTCTCCCTCCAGGCCTTCATACTAAAGCATTAATTATTTTTCCAGCTTTAGTTCCTTGAGCAAATAAGTACAAATAGTGCTCCTAATTGTACAAACACAATCAATCCAGTGGTTGTTTTAAATGGCCAACTGCTAAGGTGTGAATCCTTCTCTTCGAATGCATCTAGCATTCGATCCGGGATCAATTGAAACTTGGCAAGATCCCCAAGGGTTTTGTTGTTTGTTTACCCTTTTATCCTTGGGTTAGGGTTTCTACCCTATTCACCCAAACTAAAAACACATTAGGTTCCTTAAACTAAGATAGTAAATCCTAGGCAACCTCGTTGCCCCAACTTAATTGGTCAATTTCTTGCTACGCAATACATAACTTCCCTAACTTGGCAAATCGGTCCAAAGAAGGGTGACGTGGTAGGATGTCTACTCATCCTCTTGCAAATTAGACTTACACTAGAACCTGCCAACCTTGTTCCAAGGAGTGGCAATTCTATTTTGTGATTTAACACAAAACCATGCAATGTTGCAACTTGTTGTATAGGAGTCGCATCTAGCTTACGGGATCATCTCTCCCATCAAACGGCGTTCCTTGGTCAAGAAATACGTTTGGTTAAGATGTAGGGTTTGGGATGTCTTCTTGACCCAACCCAACCCTAACCGTACTAGGCCGAAAACGCCCTAGGGTTTCTAAACTCAATTGGAAGTCTAGTATTAGGCCAATTTACCCTAGGGTAAAACCCTATATCGTTATTGTATGGGTGTCCAATTAACCCTAAGATTGCAAGAATGTGGGTAGGATCCTTGGGAATTGGAAGTCTTGACTTGGCATCCCAAGTGTGATACTAGGCAGAATTTTTAGCATACTAAACTCTACCTTGCTCATTGAGGTAATCATCGTATGAGTTACACCATTGCAAACGGAATCACCTAATCGAACAAAATGTCTCGTGATAAGAAGTGATCTTTCCTTAAAGATTCTAATACTTTTTCCTAAAATGATGTAAATAATTTCAAAATGCAACATTCCATGCAAATATGCGGTTCATGGACTTTTTTCTTCTATGCAATTGTGGGATTTACAATAACCATTTCTTTTTCCTTGCCTAAGCTATAATGATTGATAGTTTAGGGCTACTCATATAAACCCTACGTTGATTTACATCAAGAACTATGCCTATAAACCTTTTGTTTAGTGTAATTGAATTCAGGCTTTAATATGAAATGCACCCTTTTCTAAAACAACTTTGGTAAAAGAAGTCCATGCATGAGTGAATGTCATAAGACTATTATTGACTTAGTCCGTTCAATGACACTTAACCCGACTTAAAATGCAAGCATCCTCGCATGCAATAGGCAAGTTCATGGTTTCCTTTTCATGCAATGCAATTCTTTGGACAACATTCAATGGCGTCTAAGATTAACCTTTATACGAATCACGTTCATGGATTTAAATCATAAGTGCAACATGCGACAAGCTCTATCCTTCTTAGCACAATCCCTCTTCTAATTTATGCATTATACATTCAAGGAGATTGCAACTTGGAGTGTAAGCATTTTTCAAAGGCATGACATGCACTAACTTTGTAAATGAATGGATAATTGCGTTTAAAATTTTCAAATGTATATAACTCGACCACGTGTATTAAAGACATGCTTAAATGCATTCTTTTCATGCGAAATCAATTTCTAAGAACCTGAGCATTGAGGTTTTGGGTGATATCCACCTGCGAACTCGGAGTCGAAGCTCTTGCTTGTGCACCTCTTGCCATTTTCTTGAGATCCATAGATGACATAGATACTTTGTTCAGCAACTTTCCCTTGGGTTACTTTCGCGTATCGAACCCTCTCTTCCCGGGATCTTCTATTCTGTGCGGGACACGGCCTTACGGTCATGATCTTGAAGGCACCCGAGAACACACGGGGAAACCAGGCTTATGGAAGCCTAATTTTTAGAAGCTTCTATTTGGAAGCTTCTATGCTTCCTGATCAGGACAGAAATGATTGAGGGGGGGGGGGGGGGGAATGATGCCAGGAGGCATATTCCACGGTGGATTCCGTGAGGTTTTACGGTGGATTCCGTAAACTTAGATGACCGGGGCTCATACAAAAAGTGGATTCTTTGTGCGAGAAGTTGATGGGGACGCCTGTCCTTTTCGGGCGTTTCATTGATTTAGTGTGTACATGGGTGATTCCATAGTGGGTGATTCCGCAAAATGCATATTGAATTAATAAATGTTTATGAGTTTAGAGTGCGCACTCGTAATAAATTAAGGTTAGGATTTATTTCTAACCAGTTGATTTATTTATGTAGCTGAAGACTGCTAGGTATTCACTTTTGTCGATTTAATTGTATTATTTTCCTAACGATTGTGAATGCTTCAGTTGATGTGTAGAGATAGCAGCAGTGGTGGAGGAAAGCATTGGAGTCTAGCGAGTATTCGACCTATGGACTATATTTTGATAGGAGCCATGCCTATATTTTGTTATGTCTATTGAGGCATCGATTATTTATTATTTTTTTGTATGTGCCTATGCGCAAGGATATGTTATTTCTATTTGGACATTGAGATTGGGCGTGCTAGACTCCATGGGCACCGTCCATTAGCTTTATTTCCTATTTTTGTAAAAGGCAAACTCAAAAGCTAAAAGCTTGTCATATTTTTGTAAATTGGGCTATTATTGAGCATGAAGATGAAAATATACATAAAATACATGCTTTGTGAAGCGCTCACACAAGGCATGGGGGGGAGATTGAACCCAATTGGTCTCTTGCTTCTTGTCGTTCATGCTTTTACATTGTTTTTTGTGCAAAAAGGTAGAGTTCATTGTTCTTGGGGACCTTCCGGGATTCACTACGTGAGCATACTGCGACCGATCTGTGCACCAGTGGTATCAGAGCGGAGCTGAGATCAAGAGCTTCCAATCGCTACCCATCTCGTGCGAAGGCGGAGCTCCTGGAACGATCGGGCTCTATAGTCAATCTCGTCGCGAACTGTCGATACAGGCAGAATTCTGGAGATCAAGAATCCCTGTTTCTACTCTCAGATCGCGAAGGACCAGGCTGTACAGGCGGAGGACCACGCATTCATCTCCTTCATCAAGTCTTCAAAAACCAGTGAGCAAACTCCATAAACCAACTTTTTCAAAGCTTAATTGTTAAGCTTATAAGCTTTAAAAGAAGCTTGAAGCTTCAAATTTCTCGCCGTGGTACAAGAGGAGGTCTCCGCGTTTTTCGCCGTGAAGAAAAAACGCCCCCCCCCCCCCCCCCCCACGAATTGCGCCGTGCTGCCTCTCTTAAGCTTAAGCTTAAGCTATTAAGCTTAAGACTCTAAGCTTCTGCAAGTCACACAAGACAAGTAAGTTCATAAACTCTGGGTCCTGCACCTCTGAAGTCAAGTCCTGCAAGTCGACTGGAATCAAGTTCTGCAAGTTCATTAAGTTCTGCAAGTTTGCAACTCTGCAAGTTGGCTAAGTCTGCAACTCTGCAAGTTAGACTAGTCAATTGGAGTCAGAACTGACTAGTGCTTAAAACTCCTAGAAGGGCTGTTCGTGCGCAAAAACTCTAAACTACAAAGTTGTTCGTGGCAAAGTATTCTACCTATCCGCAGGTCCCCTGAAGTATTTTTAGCATACGAAGAAGGAAATATCACAGATTTTCTAAAAATTGAGAAAGAAATACCCAAAAACACATAGCCTTGTAACCCCGAATTTGAGTTACGCTCATCCCGCTAACCTGATTTTGAGTGAGAAAGGTCTTTTGAGTTTTACAGGATGACGACACCACATATGGATGATCCTATGGCTGAAGACGACCTACCTGAGCCTACCATGGAACAAAAGCTGGATCTAATCATGATGCAATTGGAAGAAGAACGAAGGGCTAGGCAAGCATTGCAAGCGCAATTGGCAAAATTACAAAGAGCGTCTACCGACAAAGAAGAACCTCAAGCTGAAGATTTGATTCGACGTACTATCGACGCCACTCTTGAAGCTCAAACCATTCACAAGGAATCAAAGATAAGTAAACGAAGTTTCAAATTTCGCACTTTCAATGGCATACGAGAAGGAAAGACTGTTTTATCATTCATTAGCCAGTTTGATGACTATTTCCAAGAGGAAACCTATCCAGAAAAAAGATAAAATCAAGTGTGTTACTAATAATTTGGTAGACAGAGCATCACTTTGGTGGACTGTAGTACGCAAGAGCATAGAATGTCCTGCTACTTGGGAAGATTTCAAGAAGAAGTTCATGCAGAATTTCCTTCCACCGCAATTTCATGAGAAGGCTATCAAGCAATGGGATTTACTTCAACAACGGGATCGTGAGCCTATTCCACAAGAGCAATGGGGGGGGGGTGGGGGGGTCCCACTTTTTGCGAGCGCAAACGACGATTAAATGGTCGGCCAGGATTCATCCGCTTTTTACTGAGAACAAAGTGTCAATAGACTACATATATATACATATATATATATATATATATATATATATATATATATATATATATATATATACACACACACACACACACACACACATATATAAAATCGAGAATACAAGAAGAAATAATAATAGTGGCAAAAATAAAAATTCAATGGAAGAAGTAAATCTCACGATCGGTGGACGAAGAGATCTCCATCCTTTTGGTTGGAAAATGACAAACCGGAAGATCGGCTGTCTTATTATTTATTATTTACTATTATTATTGTTGTTATTATCATTATTGTTACTTCTACTACTAGTACTCAAGGTAGACCGATCTCACTTCCAAAGCTTCCCCACTCATCCGCACTTGCTCTCATTTATTTATCATTATTATTTTCTTGCCCTCACTTTTTTATCATTATTATTCATTTATTATTATTGTTTATTCATTTTTCCCACAACGTCATGGATCTCTTTGAGTAAAGAAGCGGTTAGGATTGGCGCATCTTGTTGCACGTCCTCATATGGAATTACGTGATGCCACGTCGCGCCCCCCCCCCCCAAAAAAAAATATATATATATAAAACCTAACTTTCAAGGGATATAGAGCCCGTCTCCAGCCACTTATGTTACTCTCCTTTTTAATACTCATTTTACTCTCCTTTTTCCTTTTGGCTAGTCTGACTTCTGACTCTCTTAAGGAGTAGAGCCTCACAGGAGCCATGCATTTTACTTTTTCTCTTTTTCCTAATCCCAATTCTAACTTTTCAGGGGTGGAGGCTCATTAGAGCCAATTGTATTAGTTCCTAGGGAATCACTGTGCTTGTAAGGTGTAAATAATTGTTAAGGGTCAAAAACAATGCTAACCACCATTTTCTTGTTTATTCATAAACTTGTGGTGGCTCTTCAAATAGTTTAGTTAAAAGTGCTGATGGCTAAGCTCTTGGTCAACCATGTTATCAGTACATGACATCATCATGCACACACTATTAGGCATCTCGAGACTACACATTTATATATAATATTGTCTTAACGAACATTATTACTTGATAGCCTTCTCATGAAATTGCGGTGGAAGGAAATTCCATTGCTTGATAGCCTTCTCATGAAATTGCGTTTTTGGAATGCACTCCTACAGCTACGCATGCTTGAAGACATACCAGAGACGACACATAAGTGGAAGTATATGTCTGGACTTCTTGGACATTACTACGCTGAAGTGAACATGTTCAAGCCTGCTACCCTTGAAGACGCCATATCACTAGCTCACGACACTGAAGATAAGCTACGCGGTAGAGACAGAAGACCATAGCAATTCCAAGCCAATGGTAATTATGGATCTAAACAATTCAATTCCAATTTTATAAGGTTTAATCTAGGTCGTTTCTCTTCACCATCTTTCCGCAAGAATTGGGCTAAACCACCTGCATTACCATCCAATGTCAATCCAAATCCTAAGCCTATTCCACAAGAAAATCCAAATGTACCTAGAATTCCAGCCATTGCAAATAATGTAACCAAAGCCAAGCCAATAGTATGCTATAAATGTCACCAGCCCGGGCATCTCGCAGTAAATTGTCATTCAAAGAAGCCACAAGCACATATCAACTATGTTGGAGCCATGGACGAAGACGAGCATGAGGATATGCTTGATTTCACTGAAGATGAGGACGACACTACTACTACTTCCGACACTTTACCAGGTATGCCTACTCCACATTCATTATTGACTATGAAATGTTTGGTGCATGGAAACGAAAGAACTATCTTGCATGATGACGGTAGTACTCATGATTTTATTTCAGCAAAATTGGTAAAGGAATTGAAATTACAGACTGTACCTACGCATTATCGCATAAAAGTTGCATTTTTAGGCACTAGGTATAATGGTACACAAGAAGTTCAAGATTTAGAGATTCAAATTGGTTCATACACCGAAAGAAGAAATTTCTTAGTTGTTCCATTACAGTTGAGTGACATTATTCTAGGAATGCCTTGGAGACACCAGCATAATCCAAATATAGATTATTCCACACACACAATGAATGTTAATTTTCAAGAAAAATCTATTACATTATATGGTATGCATGCATCTAATATTTTTCCCCTGCTTTTGCATACTCAAGCAAAACGTGCATTACGTAAGAGTACTAAATCATATCTCATTTGGGTGAATGAATTGCAAGCGAAGGAAAATCATATGCACCCTAGGCATAAGGAATTTCTTGCATATTTTAAGGACTGTTTTGCAGAAGACCTACCACCAGGTTTACCTCCTTCACGACCAGAAGACCATAAGATTGATTTGATACCTGGCACACAACCACCTTGCAAAGCACCATATAGGCACAATCAAATAGAGCAAAAAGAAATCCAGTGTCAAGTTGAAGAATTACTAAATAGAGGTTTAATTTGACCTAGCAGTTCTCCATTCGGTGCACCTGTACTTTTAGTCAAGAAAAAGAATAATACATATCGTATGTGTATTGACTACCGAGCTTTAAATAACATCACTGTAAAGAATAGGTATCCTATACCTAGAGTTGATGACCTTATGGACAAACTGCAAGGATCTTCTATATTTAGTAAAATTGACCTTAAGTCTGGATATCATCAGGTGAGGCTAGATAAATCTGACATATTTAAGACTGCATTCAGAACACAGTTTGGTCATTACGAATTCTTAGTCATGCCATTCGGATTGACTAATGCACCTGCCACCTTTAGTAGAATGATGAACCGTATCTTTTTGAAATATCAGTATTGTGTAATTGTTTTCTTTGATGATATTTTGGTGTTTAGTCAAAATGAGAAAGAGCATTATGAGCATTTGTCATTAGTTTTTCAATTATTGAAAGAAAATCAATTGTTTGCAAATCCTGAAAAGAGTGAATTCTTTAAGACAGAAATTGAGTATTTAGGTCATATTGTATCATCTGAAGGAATTAAAGTTGATCCTAAGAAAATTGATGCAATATTGAATTGGCCTGTTCCTAAAAACGTGCATGAGTTACGCTCATTCCTTGGTCTTGCTAGTTTCTATAGGAAGTTTGTACGTAATTTCTCATTACTTGCTTTACCATTAACGAAACTTCTCAAGAAAGGAATTGTTTATCAATGGACCGAAAATCAGCAGAAATCCTTTGACTTACTGAAACGTGCATTAACCAATGCCCCTGTTTTACAATTGCCTGACTTTAATAGACCATTCTTTCTAGTTGTGACCGATGCTAGTGGATCAGGAATAGGAGCCGTACTAATGCAAGACAATCATCCAATAGCATATTCTAGTTGTAAGCTGAAACCCTCTGAGCTGAAATATTCCACTTATGACAAAGAACTATTAGCAGTTGTACAAGCATTAAGACAGTGGAAACACTACTTAATGGGTTCAGAATTTATGATAAAGACCGACCAGCAAAGTATTAGACATTTACTTAGCCAACCCCAAATTTCTGACCATCATATCAAATGGGCTTCCTTTATTCAAAGTTTTCATCCTATCATTCAATACCAACCTGGAAAAGAAAATGTAGTTGCTGATGCATTGAGTAGAAGACCTACAATTCAGAATATTTCTGTCATATCTTTTGATTCTTTGGTTGCTATGAAAGATACATATCACCAGGATATTACTTTTCACTCTGATTGGCATAAATTAGTTCAAAATAATTTCATTCCTGTTGATTCATTGTCATATAATGATGGATTTATGTTTTATGAAAAGAGAATGTGTGTTACTATTCCATTCCGATCTTTTGTTTTGAATGAAATTCATTGTCCCCCATATCAAGGTCATAGAGGTATCATATCTACATTACGTATGTTAACTGAAGATTTTTATTGGCCGCATATGGATGCAGATGTATCTAATTTCGTTTCTGAATGTTTGATTTGTCAAAGAATAAAAAGACATCATGGTAAACAGTATGGATTACTAATGCCTTTGTCTATTCCATCTAAACCTTGGGAACATATTTCTATGGATTTCATTACTGGTTTACCAAATACTAAATCTAACCATGATATGATTTGGATAGTTGTAGATTGATTTAGTAAGCAAGCATACTTCATTCCATGTAAGAAAACTTTAACAGCATCATAAGCAGCACAGTTATTTTTGAAAACTATTTTTACTAACCATGGATTGCCAAAAGTGATTATTTCAGATCGTGACTCTAGATTTTGCAACAATTTTTGGATTACATTGTTTGCTAATCTAGGCACAAAGATTGATTTCTCTTCTGCATTTCATCTAGAAACTAATGGACAAACAGAAGCCACAAACAGCACCATTCTAGATCTTTTACGTACATATACTATCTCTAAACCTCAGACATGGGATACTCATTTGCATTTATTACAGTTTGCATATAACAATACACCGCACACATCTACAAAGAAAGCAGCTTTTGAAGTCATTTATGGATATAGATTGTCTACACCTGTTGCATCTTTGTCTAATAGAATTGAGAGTGCTGATAATATTGCTAGTATGCATAACAGTATTTTTGATGAGGTTAAGAATATGATTGCTAAAGCCCATCAATCATATACCAAACAAGCCAACAAGAAAAGACAAGCCATGAATTTCAAAGTTGATGATTATGTTTGGCTGAGAATAGAAAAGCGTAGACTGCAAACTGTAGATAGACATCCAGTTGTCAAACTAGCTCCTAGATTTTATGGACCATTTAGAATCATTCATAAGATTAATAATAATGCATTCAAGTTTGAATTACCATCTCATTGGAAAATTCACAATACATTTCACATTAGTTTATTGAGACCATTTAGAGGCCAATTACCTATCCACCCTGTTTATGAAAACCCACCTTTATTAGAGGAAGAGACTGAAATACTTGAACCAGAAGCCATCATAGACACTGACTATATGACCACTAGAATTGGCCGAAGGTACTCTAGATATCTAGTAAAATTTAAGAACCATCCTGTAGAGGAAGCACAATGGATGCATGCTAGAGACTTAAATGCTTTCCCCACTCTGTTAGCTCCACATTGAGCTAATAGCAATTGAGGTCAATTGCTATCCCACCCCGGAGCTATGATGCCAGGAGGCATATTCCACGGTGGATTCCGTGAGGTTTTACGGATTCCGTAAACTTAGATGACCGGGGCTCATACACAAAGTGGATTCTTTGTGCGAGAAGTTGATGGGGACGCCTGTCCTTTTCGGGCGTTTCATTGATTTAGTGTGTACATGGGTGATTCCATAGCTGGTGATTCCGCAAAATGCATATTAAATTAATAAACGTTTATGAGTTTAGAGTGCGCACTCGTAATAAATTAAGGTTAGGATTTATTTCTAACCAGTTGATTTATTTATGTAGCTGAAGACTGCTAGGTATTCACTTTTGTCCATTTAATTGTATTATTTTACTAACGATTGTGAATGCTTCAGTTGATGTATAGAGATAGCAGCAGTGGTGGAGGAAAGCATTGGAGTCTAGCGAGTATTCGACCTATGGATTATATTTTGATAGGCGCCACGCCTATATTTTGTTATGTCTATTGAGGCATCGATTATTTATTATTATTTTGTATGCGCCTATGTGCAAGGATATGTTATTTCTATTTGGACATTGAGATTGGGCGTGCTAGACTCCATGGGCACCGTCTATTAGCTTTATTTCCTATTTTTGTAAAAGGCAAACTCAAAAGCTAAAAGCTTGTCATATTTTTGTAAATTGGGCTATTATTGAGCATGAAGATGGAAATATACATAAAATACATGCTTTGTGAAGCGCTCACACAAGGCATGGAGGGGAGATTGAACCCAATTGGTCTCTTGCTTCTTGTCGTTCATGCTTTTACATTGTTTTTTGTGCAAAAAGGTAGAGTTCATTTTCTTGGGGACCTTCCGGGATTCACTACGTGAGCATACTGCGACCGATCTGCGCACTAGGGAATGATTTGAAAGGGAGGAAGATGAGGACAAAGAAGATGCTGGTGATGATTGTGGTGAGGACGGGGGTGGTGTGGCGCTACATGGCGGCGTGGCAGGTCAGTGTGGTGGCATCCACAAAGGCAGGATGGCAGCTTCCACGCTTCCTCTCTCACCCCCTCCCAAGCTTCAAGGGGGGGTTCATATAGTTAGACAGGGGGGGAGATAGCCACACACGTGGCTAGTGGCATGCTCCCCTCCATGGTCCTCTCTCCTCCACTTAGCTCCACTCCCTCTCACACTCCTCTCCCCTGCCATGCATCAACTGAGGGGGAGGGGTTTATAATAAAAAAAATTGCACAAAATTTAACCCTTATCCTTTTGCCTTTTTCCCGAGAAGGGTGTTCCCGTGCGGCTTGTGGTCTTCAAGCCGCGGCCTCTAATGCACCATGCGGGTGGAGTTTATTAACGCGCGAGGGTGGAGTATTTAGCCCAGGGTTCTTCTAGTCGCGAGGAGATTATTTTAAGCTGCTCTTGCGTGGGGCATGTAGTGGTTAAAATTCATTAATATTTTGTGTGGAAATATTATACTAGTCTCCGATACCACCATTGTAATATATTCCTCATAGAATTGGAATCATTGATGCCACATCTATGATCAGTTGCCTTTTGAAAAGCACAGGGAGGTTGCCAATGAGATCGTTCCATGCCTTGAGTTGACCATACTACCAAAATTCCATGATCTGCAAAGTATGGACCATGTGCTTCAAGTATATGCTACACAAGAAGAGATATTAGAAACACAAAATAATTCCAAATGATGATCTTTTTTGGTAATGGTGACAATATTGACCATGTAGTGTGTTATACTATTTGTATTCTATGCCTCCAATATGGACTTATGAAATTTAGCAACCGTCTCTTTAAATGTATTGGCATCACCATCCCTAAACCTCAACTTTTGTAAGAGAGCTACTAATCTATCCAGGTGTATCCACACTTCTGCCTTAGCAATCCTCGTTCGTCCCCAATTGCTCCAATCTGGAACAACAAGGTGCAACTTTTTCCATGCTTCATACTTCTCTGGTTGCTTTACAAGTATATTTCCTTCCTCATCTTGAGGTGGAGACATAAACTTCCTAGTCTTGGGTCCACCAAAGCATGGTTTACAAGGGATATTTCCACTCTTTCCTGATTTTTTCTCGTCCTTTTTTATTTCTACTTGGCCCTCGTGCAATCCAACTCTAGAGAGGACTTGTTCTACCTTCTTGCATGTAGTATCAGCTTCTGACACAGGCTACATCTTGTATGCAAAGCATATATATTCATATACTAGCTTCTCAATTATTCTAACCAAACAATGCAATGTGCAAAAGTGAACCCTTGTTTGTGGTATTTTCAAAATAAGGTGCCAGTTTGGATCCATTGGAACTAACATTCCATTTCTCATGACTTTGTGATCACGTGTTGGAGCACCTTGTTGTCCTGCTGTGGCAAGCCATTCTTTCTTTCCATCTTTCCCTTTCTTCCTAGTTTGCATACAGTATATGTACGGAAATTTTGCATTCACTGCATTTGATAAATCAAACATACACTTCAATGTTTTTAAATCACCTTCGATATACCATTCAACTTTATAGTCCCCAAACCCCTCGATGTGTAAAATTGCTCCATTATTTTGCTGTTGAATAACACTGGGTATATGAGTGAGGTTAAAATTTTTTTTAAGTACTTCATGGTCCTCCTTTGGTACTTTCAAATATTGCAAGCCACCATATTTCATTCTTTGAATGTACACTGAAGTATAAAGGATGGTTTTCATCGATGTTGGGATCCAATGCTCGATTCATAAGTGTTATACTCACACATTCAAGTTTTTGCACCTTAATAATCTCACTCTCATCAAGTTTGAGGACAAACTTAAGCTTGCCTCTACATTCTTCCATAGACATATTGTAGAACTTGACGATAGAAATCTGAACCCTACATATATCCAATACAAAGTTATTGGATGCATTCAATACAAATGTAACTTCTTTGGAACCTTACTTCAATATGTATGTATTTTCCAGATGCGTTGGCCCACCAATTAGTTCTAAAACTTTCTCATTTAGTTGTTTTCAAGCCTTCTTCACGTGAAATGATTTTGGTAGAGGCATTACTCGCTTAGTTTTGAAGACTTGCTTAAATCTTGTATCCAATTGTTGATAGAGCATACTATATGACTCAGAACTCATTCCCACCTTGTCACATAACCCCTGAGTATCTGTAGTAGTAAACAAGCTGCTCACATCCCTAAGATGTTCACTTGCGACACCATCTACAATGTCCCTGAATTTACGATTTTCCAATGCATTTTTGACCATATCCTTGCTTAGGACTTTGGCAATTGTATCATTCTTTGCATGAGGTAAAGTATTTCTCATTGTAGCAAATTGAGCATATATTCGTCTATGATATTGTCTACTTCCTTTGGTTAATCGGTGAATTGGTTTAACTAATCGGATGCGCCGACATGCTTCTTTGGTTTTTAAAGTGGGCCCAATCTCCAAAGTTTTTGTGAGATTCCTCTTTATGTTTTGATTCTCCTTCTCCAAGTCCATAACTTTAGACTGTAACTCCGTATTTTGCACATGTGTAGCTTGCATAACATCTTCAATGACAGACATTGCTTGTTGTAGGCTCTAGTTCTCCCTATCCTTCTCAGCCAATAATCTATCATTTTCCATCAAAGACTGCATATTCCCTTGTAATCTTGTCTATATATTTATCAAGGCTTGATGAACCCCTGCTAATCCTTGTGTGACAAGTCTGCATGTATATCCATAAAATCCTTCATTGCCTTCACAAACGAACTTTACAAATGATGTAAGCCCTTCAAATTGTGGTGGCCTTTGAGTGACTGGATCGGGTGGATAAATGCACCCATCAACCCAAAAGTCCATGCTATTTTTCCCTGCATTTCTGTTTTGCTGCATCCTGTATCTTATTGCATCATCCCTTTCTACAGTTCTTTTGAGCATTTGTGCATATTCATCCTCCAATTGAAAGTGAATATCTCTCTTTCTCTTGGTACGTCCTGCACCTGCATCCTATAAAGAAAAATATATGCCAATTTTAACATTACACAATTACATCCCTTTGATTAATAATAAATTAAGGAGTCAATGCTAATTTTGTGATCAATAGCAAGAACATCTAAATCTCTGGGAGCAGTAGGTCACATCAATCAGTTGGATGCTACTGGATTGATGTGACCTACTGCTCCCAGTTGGATCTTGTCTCTTTCTCTTGATTTTAGTCATGATAGACCCTAATCTTAGCTTTTAATCTACCTCTAGTCACCATCCAATCTTATCTTTTGTTCTATCCAAAATATTCTCTCTCTCTCTCTCTCTCTCTCTTTCTCTCTCTCAAGAATAATTGATCAAAGATATTTAAACACATTTATACAGAAGCTTGGCTAGTGGAGAACAATAACATCATCTTATCTTCTACCATGATTTACTCTCTGTCACTCTATCACTCTATCACTTATTTTTCTAGTTCATCTCACACAGTCCTCTCTCTTCCCCCTCCCTTCTCTCTTTCTCTCTCTCTCTCTCTCTCTCCCCATCTCTCTCTCTCTATCAATTGACACTTAAGGATTAAACAACAACTATGAAGAATAATAACATCACAAATATTTAAAAAAAAAGATACCTCCATTATCACTTGATTGCTTACTGTATAGAGTATTGAAGAGGAAGATATCTTATAACACAGTATTGAGGAGGGAGATTGCTGCGGGTAGAGAGTGTTGTAGATATATATTATTTGATTTCAGCAAATGCTATCAAAACCACTCCCGAGATTGCTTGTAGCAGGGTAGAGAGTGTTGTAGATAGTACTGAGTATTGATTCAGAAGAATTAATATGCAAGAAACCATATTCAGGAGGGAAGGAGAAGAGTACACAAAATTTCGGACAAAACTAGAGATTTGAGAGGGAATGAAGAAATGCCCAGAAATGGGTATATACTTGTCCAAAAACAATAAAAATTTAAACGAAAACTCTCAAGTAAAAAAGGTATCTTTGGGTAAAATATAATCTTAAAATATGATGTGTATGTCATTTTATATCATTTTTTAACTTCCTCCCTTTTAAGAAGCAAGAATGAGAATGATTTTAATATATTTTCATGTTGAAAAGTCATGAGGGCATTAAAGAGTCGTATATTAATGATTGGTTCCATTTTTACAAAAAATAGAATGGTATATTTTTAGTTATGAGGATTTTGAGAAGTGGTGTGGCAGACAACATTTCCCTAGAAATTGTCCAAATATTAAATGTGATATTTGTGGGAAGTCGGGCCATTTAGCCGCTACCTGTTGGAGTAAGATTAGTTCCCTCCAACAAGGGAGTAAACAGCTAGGTCTAGTTAATCATAGAGTGCAAGGTAATAACATGCAACAAAATGATGGACCAAGACAAATACTGCAAAGGGGAAAAACCACTATAGAAGAGTTGCCACAAGGCAATGGAGTTAGCCTTATTGAGGCTGTATGTGTCGATGCCGTTGAAACCTCTAATCTACGAGCTGTGACAAGAGGCCAAAAGGCTAAAGAGGGTGATAAAGATAATGCGAAACTGGTCAAGGGAAAACCTAAGCAAGGGGATAAGGGGACGCAAGTCTTGAATCCTGGCATGGAAGGTGGACCTCTAAGGCCTATTGATAGAAAAGTCGATCCAAAGAAGGATGAGGAAGTGCCAAGAAAGAAGGCAAGAGCTAAAAAAGAAGCACAAAACCCGGTCCTGAGACCAAAAGAAAGGATGGTGTGGCAAGAAAAGAGAGTTTTGGCTACCTATCATGATTTGATTTAGCAAGTTCTCTTTGCGAAGTCAAACTAGATGTAAACCTCTTACAATTGATTAAATTATCTCCAGGAGTATGCAAGGAATTCAAGAAGATCCTGCATGTTGGGTATATTGTAGAACCTTTGGGCATAGCACAAGTAGGGGAAGATTGGTTTGATCTTGCTGAAAAGAATTGCCCTAGGGTTCCAGCATACGTGGATGGAATATTAGTAGAGCATGCTATCGTAGACATTGGATCCTCCGTCAATATCATGAGTTCAGAATTGATGGAGAGGTTGGGTCTAGGAATCCAGAAAGATAGTTCCACCCTTCTTAGAATGGCTGATGATAGCCTAAGTCAACCAGAAGGTTGTATTACTAAAGTCCATGTTACAGTTGCAAGTGTAGAATGTTTCTTTGACTTTAGGGTAATAAGGTTTACAGGACGTCGGAGCTATCGAGTCTTGCTAGGCAGGCCTTGGATCTTACGAATGGATTGCCAAGTCGATATACTCGCCAGTTGAGTGGTTCTAGGTAGAGGTGCTAATCGAGTAATAGTTGATTCTTACCGTGAGTCTCCTCAGAGTGAGAGAGCTCCTTTATCCTCTATTGAATTAGAAACAACAGATCATCCATATGGTAGTGAGACATCATCCAGTGATGAATCTAAAGAGGGGTCACCTACAGAGGATATTTATTAGATAACTCTAAATGAGCCGATAGAGCCGCAAGATAGGATAAGAGACGTGGATGTGATTGAGTTAGACCTTGGCACGCCGAATGATTCATGGCCAATTAAATTAGGTTCCATGCTCAGTTTAGCAGAAAGGGAGGACTATGTGTCCTCGATTCAAGAATTCCACAACATCTTTGCTTGGAGTTATGATGAGCTGAGAGGCATTCCTCCCAGCTTGGCTGTTCATACTATTCCTCTAAACGAAGGCAGTAGTCCTGTGCATCAGAAGGTAAGGCGTATGCCTTTGAATTGAGGACGAGCTATTTGAGGAGTTATAGAAGTTATGGAAAGTTGGTTTAATCTTTCCTATATAGCACACAGAATGGTGTTCACCAGTTGTTATCAGGAAGAAGAAAAACAACCAGATCCGACTATGTGTAAATTTTAGAGAGCTGAATAAGCAGACGGTTAAGGATTACTACCCATTACCGTTTATTAACCAAATTTTGGATCAATTATTAGCGGGTAGGGACATATATTCATTTATGGATTGCTTTGCGGGTTATAACCAGATGGCAATTGCAGAAGAGGACAAGTTGAAAATGACTTTCATTACTGTCTTTGGTACTTTTGCATACCATGCGATGGCCTTTGGATTGTGCAATGCACCTAGATCATGGCAACGAATAGCAGATAAGACCTTTGGTGACATCTCCCCAAATGATTTGAAAGTATTTATCGATGATTGGGGGCAGCCACTGTAAGGGAAAGGATATTGATTATTTTAAGAAAGTGCTTTGAGCACTGCAGACAATTTTGTATCGCTCTTAACCCACAGAAGTGTGTCTTTGGAGTGCCTTATGGGCTATTGCTAGGCCATGTGGTGAGTTTAGTAGGGATCGCAATTGACCCTAAAAAGATCAAGGTTATAGTCACTATGAGTCCACTACGCACTCTAAAAGAGGTTCATAGCTTTTTGTCATCGATAGGGTACTATCGGAGGTTTATAAATGCCTTGGCAGAAAGGACGTTGCCACTAACGAACTTATTATCCTTTAGCTGTCTATTTGAATGGAGCGACCCTTGTAAGGTAGCTTTCGAGGATGTGAAACAAGAGCTAGTAAAAGCACCAGTTGTAAAAGCACCTAAAAGAGGTGAGGTATTTTACATATTTTCAGCAGCCACGATGCATAGTATCAGCTGCTATTTAGCCCAAATCTGGGAGGAAAAGTGGTATCATCCGATAGCTTTTGCTAGTCGAAAATTGGGCATATCTGAAATCAATTACACCTATATGGAGAAGTTGTGCCTTGCAATGGTCTTTGGGACTAAAAAATTCAAGCACTACATCCTCTATGAGAAGGTAGTTTTCTATACGAAGGCGGAAGGGCTTAGATTGCTGATGAACAAGCTACAATCACTTGATTGTCTGGCAAAGTGGTTAATCACTTTGCAGGAGTTTGATTATGCGATTAAGAGTAAGCCACCAAGGTTGCAGGGTATTGTGGAATGTCTTGTGGATTTCGGGGAGCCAAAAGAGACTTTGGCTGAAGGACGTGATATTGAAGAAATGTTTAAAATTGATACAGCTTCTATTCCATCTTGGTATACTGCTATTACGCATTATCTATCGACGGGAGAGACTGGAGTGGTTTATCAAAATCAGAAAAGAGAAAAATCAAACTACAAGCTTTGAAGTTTTCCTTGATCGTAGGAACACTATATCAGTAGGGTGTTGATGATATCTATCGCTGATGTGTGATGCCTGACGAGGTTCCTTTTATCTTGGAAGAGTGCCATGACTCTATACTCCATTTAAATTAGTTTATGGGGAAGAATGTGTGTTACCCCTCAAAATCGAGTTGCCAACCATATGGTTTGCAATTAACCACTCTTTGGGAGATGAGGATTCACTCTTTGAACGTTTCACGACCATAGCCCACCTGGATGAGCTGAAATTGCAGAGCTCATTACACCAGGAGGTAGCTAAACATCGGATGAAGCAGTTGCAAGAGCTTAAAGCAAAGAAGTATACCTCTAAAAAAGGGCAATTAGTTCTGTACTATAATACGCATAGGGAGCTGTTTCTAGGGAAGCTGGAACCCAGATGGGATGACCCCTACAATCAGTCTATGGCTCTACTAGTTGATTTGCAGGGAGTAGAATTTAAAAATAAGTTTAATCTTAAAAAGATTAAACCTTATTATTTATAAGTATGCTAATACGAAATGCATTGCAGGTCCATGTTGGGGCTGATTTGAGACCCGCACAAGAGCTTAAAGCTGGTTGATGGGGCGGTTAATTCCTTATTTGGAGCACCCACATCTGGAGCATAAATACCATCATGGAAAACTTATCTAGTGGAGCAAAGGATACAAAGTGATTGAGCGAGAAGACGAAACCTTTGTGTGGGAGATCAAAGTCTTTTGCCATCACTGCTTACGAATGTTGACAAGTATCCCTGTTGAGTTTAATGAAGGTGGGATGGAGCCGTCAGTTCATCCTCTAAACATGCTAAAGTTTGACTATCATAATTATGAATAGAGGAGTTCATGATGGCAAGCTGTGTAAACCCATTGTGGATGTATGCATTATATTTTGACAGAGCGTCCAGGGGCCCTAATAAAAAAGAGAGTGTTGGAGTAGTAATCCGAGATCCTCGACGTAGAGTTACGATGAATTTAGCTACTTATCTTGGGGCAGGATTCACTAACAATATGGCAGAGTATAAAGCCTTGATTATGGGACTGCATATTGCCACACAATGTGGTATTCGGCGGTTGTTAGTAAAAGGGGATTCCTAGTTGATCCTAAATCAGCTAGATGGGACATACACAGTGCGGAATCCCATCCTTTTTATGTATCATCGAACTGCGATGACCCTACTTGAGGAGTTTGAGAGAGTGTCTTTTCGGCTGATTCCACGTTACTGAATCAGTTTGCGGACTCACTGGCAAATCTTGCTTATGAAGAAGACCTTTTCTTCAATTATGGTCCTAGTTTGGATATTGCTATCAATAATGAGACAGGACCCGGTCACTTGTGGGGAATGTTATTAGAGCATGCAATATATGGCAGACGATGGTTGATATGGGTGATGCAAAGAGTAGCCGAGACCAATCTAGCATTGTTATCCTGGACCCATAGGTTGATTAGAAAACATGTTATGCATACGCCTCTTGCTATATATGCAGGAGGGATGGGTCATAACCTTATGCATTTAGTTTAGGGATGTGAGTCCTATTTTTCCTCCTTGGAAAGGAGCATATTATTATATATATGTACTATTTCGGGGAGGGATGTGTAGGTGCTATTCTGTTTGATTTCGTTAGGCCAAGAGGGCTAGTTTGTGAGGTTTGAAATGGTTTATTTCGTTAGGCCAAGAGGGCCGATCAGTTTTTGTAGTGAAATGATTTATTTTATTAGGCCAAGAGGGCCAGTCGTCTGTTTAGTACAGGTGCGGTTAATGGTTTCTTGTTTTAGTCTTGTGTTAGATAGATTTAGAGAAGAGCTTGGAAGGAGCCTTTGTTGCGTGGAAGCTTCTCGTGGCCCTATCCACATGATATCTCTCCTTTATGAGTACCGTGTTTTTACGCTATCTGTGTTGGTGTACTTGTAGGGGAATTTTCTTTTCTTGTTGGGGACCGGCAACCAAGGCATGAAGTCCCAGGGTTAGGTTAAGTATGTTTGAGGGAGGTCTGAGTAGTTGTTGCCTCCTGTAAAGACATTGCCAAGCATCAAAAGACCTGTTTTAGAAAGTAGTCCTAGTGACCCTGTTCTGCTAGCCTACTAGGCAGCCGTTCTAGGAGTTCTTGCTAGTTGTGAGGCAGTTAGAGAAGCTTACCAAAAGGAAAAAATGATGATGATAGAGAGAAAGAAGCCCTGAATATCTAAAAGATAATAAATATATACAAAGGTGTGTAAAAAGGGGTTCTAACCCCTTATAAAAAAAGAAAATAAAATAAAAGAAAATTTATAACCAATTGATCATCGCCTTGTGAAGGCCTGGTAGGTTCCTGGGGATGAGTCTGACCCGAGGTCAATGCCTTGTCTTCCTAGGGGTGGCATTTTGCTAGAAAAGAAGAAATTAAGGAAGGTTGGAGCGAAAATAAAAGTGAGCGTCAGAAAAGGATTAAGTGTCTCCTTGCGAGGGCTTGGTAGGTTCTTGGGTACCGGGACAGGACATGAGGCCGATGCCCTATTCTTCTTTGGTCACTACGCTTAGCTCCCTCCTTTTTACACGCCCGAGTATGGAAAAATAAAAGCCTAAAAGAAGAAATGTGCTAAACAAAAATATTTCTTGATCAGACTATAGGAGTCCTCACCTAGTAGGAGCTTTTGGGTGTGTTGTCCTTAGTTAGGTAGGTAGTTCAGACCACCACTTAGGGCGACTTCTTTGATAGTTCTTTTTAGTTTGGCCGTGTTGGAGCAGTTGGTTAGTGACTAGCTTCAGGTGTCCTATCAGATTATGCTGGGCCTACTCCTCGTGGATTTCATGCATTGGTCTTGTCAAGGGTAGGGTGAGCATTATGCTGAGTTTTAATATGTATCTATTTTGTATCAGCTTGATGCTTCATTTGATTTTTTTGTGCAGATCTGTTGTGGGATTTGACGGGTTGAGTCACCCTATCCCGTGGTCGCCAATGAGAGCGAAGTTTTGAGCCTGGGATGTGCCTAAAATTTGCCAAAAAATCCGGAATTTAGGGGAAAAATATTTAACATCGAAGGCAACAGCTCCAGCTAGGACAATTTCAAGCTAGGACGATTTCAAGCACCAAGTGAGAAGAAGCATGAAATCGTGGGATATGGCATGAAGAAACTGCGCCCAAAAAATGCGCCCTCTTCCATGATCATCAAGCATGCAGGCTAAAAGCAAGTCATGTAATAGAGATTGGGGGCCAACTTCTCCTTCCTTGCTGGTCTTATCGCTGCACTTCCCTCGTGGAATGATGGACTGAATGAAGAAATCTGATTCTAGTCTTTCTCTCTCCTCCCTCTCTCTCTTCTCTATGGGTTGTTCATGTGTCTTCTCTTGAAGAAGGAATCCGGGTGGAAGAATGAAGAAAGTGATGATGAAGATTTGTGAAAATCCTGAAGGATGAAGTGCAGCATTGGATTGAGGACTATGGAGGCTCTGTCTGTTGGTTATACAGTCATTCAAGGCATCTCGGGTTACGTAAAAACATGGTATGACTATTTTTATGAAGAAAATGAAAGATTTTTTATAGTTTATGATGATAATTATGTTCTTATTGGACAATTTTTTTTTTGCATGCTGTTTGCATTATGAATAATTGTTGTTTATAAGAAAATGTTGGTTTTGCAATGATTTACATGCTTTATTTAATTCCCATAAGCCCGAAATGCGGGTTTTAAGTGGCAAAATGCTAGTTTTTCCGTTTTGGGTGGGGAAAATTTGTTCCCATGGGGGGAATATGAAAGATAAATTGATTGTTAACATGTTGAAGTGAGTGGGATAAGAAAAACCAGAAAATAGCCTATTTTTTTAACAAATAAATCAAGAAAATGGAAAAAATGAGTGGAAAAATAGAAATATGACTTGGAAAAATAGGGAAAAATATAATAATTGTTTGTGGATGTATGGTAGTGGAAAAGCATGAGGTTTGGCCTCAGTTTTCCCTATCTCTTTGTTAAATTTGTTGATTTATCGCTTTCTATACATCAAAAAATCAAAAAATGAACCTCTACTCCTATGCAACGAAAGCAATACCGAAACGTAGGGGGTTGGAAGGTTTGAATGGTGTAATTTGCGTGCTGATTGTTGCTGATTTTCTGATGCATTTCATGTCATAGAGTTCGTGTTATTTTGAGTAAGAGGGTAGTAGCACGAGTGTGATCTCGGTGCTATCCTTTCATCACCGCAACGCGTTAGTGAATAATACATTGTAAAGCCTGATTGTGCACAAGAGCACGTTGCTGATTTGAAAATGATGTTTGAGTACTTTAAAAATCATTCACTTTGCATGTGCATGATCATGGTATCAAAGAATATAAATCCTGGATGCATAGCACTTGTTTTCAATGACAATGACCCACATTGAGTGTGGAAAGGCATCCTAAGCCGTAGGATAGACGTTCGTTTCTTGTGGGATTATTTGGAAAGGAAACATGGTATATCCCTTGGATTCGAAATGAAGAGTGGAGTTTGTTTGGTTATTTTATATGTTGAGCAGTGCATTAAGGGGCCAATCCCTGTGATGTAGGAGAGCTGTAGTGAGGCTGCAGTGTTTCTACCGAGGGGTTGCCTCCATGTATGTGATTATTGTGGTATTTATTGCCAATGTGTAAAGGTTCTCCCTCTGCGGAGTTTAGAGAAAGGGAAATGTTGGACTACAAAACTATAAAACTATAAACACATAGATTAAGCTTTAGGGTGGTTTCTCCTTTAGCAACTGATTGACGCTCTTGGTCCGTGAGGCCATGAGGGTGTGTTTGTATGTTATGAGCATGAGGTCTGGCTAGTACAATAGCCAGTGCAAGCCCATTTCAGGTCCCATGAGAAGAATTTAGGCTCTAGAGGAATGTCATGGGTAGCTAATGGATGGATCGGAACTCATACTCTGGTGTTGTTTTCTAACCTTTTTGCTAACTTTGTCTACTCTCAAGAAGATTCGGTGGTGATCACTTGTAGCTTTTATCTATCATACTAATTATCTTTAGGAAAGAATTCGTTATTTATCTGTTGGGATTCCAAATTATTATTTATCCACAAACTGAGACCACTCGAGTCTCCTTATGTATCATGCGGAAGAATCTTCTGAAGGGTATCGCGGAGGAGGTCAAAGACAAAGAGTGGGCCATAGCTATATGGTTAGAACTATAAAGATCTATATTATGTAGTTGAGGAGAATGTGTCGTTTGATTCAAATTTGATTTGTACGAGCTCTATTTGCCACCGACCCAGTCCACCTAGAATAAGAACGCCAATTGACATTAGCAATTATTGTCATGATATTGCTAATCATTGTATTGTGGCTACAATTACTTATGATTGAGACCAAAACAAAGAAGAAATATTTGAGAATATGTTCTTGCATTGAACTCTATTATTTTGTAGCCCAATGTTGAGATATCGAGCTCCACTCGTGATATGCTAGGGTGACCGTTGTGTATTTATGTCACCGACTTGTTAGTTGCAGATGTGGTTGGTACACCGCCCATGAATAATAGCTAGATGTCAGCTATCTTTGCAGATTTTCCCTTGTGAGGCCGAGGCTGTGTTCTTTGCAGTGACATCATTTTTTGCAATGTCCTGTAATGGTGTTTGATTCTCTTTCACAGATTGTCACTGAAAAGCTCGACAAGAACAACTTCCAAGCATGGAAGTTCAGAATGACAAATTTCCTTATGGGAAAAGGATATTGGGAATTCATTGCAGGAAATGAAGAAGAACCATTTCTTCCTGATGTTCCCAATCAACAGCAAATGCAGGCATTTAAAGCATGGCATGAGAGAGCTAAGAAAGTTATGTATTGACTGTCTATTAGCATTTTAAACTCTATGATCATGCATATTCAAGATGCAAGTACGCCAAAGGAGGCATGGGATACTTTGTCAAAAATATATAGCACAAATATGCAAGCCAGGAAAATGCAGCTCAAGCAAGAGTTGCACAATGTGCAAAGAGAAAGTATGAGCATCAATGGCTACCACATGAAAGTGAAGAAGATTGCAGATGCACTTGCTTCCATTGGGTCGCCAGTGGAAGATGATGATTTAGTTTCTGTGACCTTGAATAGTCTAGGAAAGGATTATGCACAGTTCTGAACATCCATTTCCGTTCGTGAAAGATTTTTGGATTTTGAAGAGCTGATTGCTCTTCTAATTTCTGAGGAGCAGAGAAATGGTGGTGCATCTTCTTCTGGAGGAACTTCAAAAGAAGCTATCTTCTACTCAAATGCTGGAAGAGGTAGAGGCAGAGGTAGAGGAGGCCGATCTAGAGGGCGTGGTAGAAATCAGAATATGTAGCAAACTCAAGAAAACCAGTCCTATGGAAGAGGACGTGGTAACTCTAGAGGCAGGGGGAGCCAAAGAGGTCATGGTGGATGGCAAAGAGGCCAAAATGCAAACAACAATGTTGAATGCTACTACTGTGGTAAAATGGGTCACATGGCTAAAGACTGCTATAAAAAGCAGAATGACATCATGAATGGAAAATTGCAACAAGGGAATTATGCATCTTCTAGTAGGCAGGGCGATGACAGAAACGAGCATTTGTTTATGTTGCAGCACATGACCAATTCTGTGACAAGTGCAGAAGAAAGAAACGATGTGTAGTATGTTGACTCAGGTGCATCAAACCACATGTCATGTCATGCAGAATGGATGCAGGATACAAGGAAAATGGAAAAACCAGGATTTGTGGAGACTGGTGATGATATTGTATATCCTATTGTGCAGATTGAAAAATTTCCTTTGTCTATGCAGGACGGGAAAAAGAAATACTTGTCGGATGTATTTCATGTCCCGAATATCACCAAGAACCTAGTTTCTGTTGGTCAAATGGTTGAGCAAGGCTTGCAGGTCAGATTTAATTCTCATGGATGCTTTGTTGAGGATATGAAAATAAAAGGTCGCTTGATAGCAAAAGGAAAGAAGAAGGGCAGAATGTTTACATTGGATGCAGACATGCCTGAATTGAGTACAACAATGTTTGCATATGGGACCGGTGTAGTTGCAGATATTGATATCTGGCATAAACGCATTGGTCATGTTAATGTATAGTGACTTAAATCAATGCAAGCCCAAAATATTGTTGCAGGATTGCCTAAATTCAAGGTTGCAGAAATACATAAGGTATGTGAAGCCTGTCAGTTTGGAAAACATGCAAGGAAACCATTTCCTAGACATGTTTAAGAGAGTAAGAAGCCATTGGAATTAATCCACTCTGATGTGTGGACTACTAAAGCTGAATCTCTTGGAGGCTATCGTTATTTTGTTACTTTTATTGATGACTATAGCAGAAAAGTTTGGGTGTATTTTATGAAAAAGAAAAGTGAAGTTTTTGGGCATTTCAAAACTCTTAAAGCTATGGTTGAAAAAGAAACAGGCCTGTAAATAAAATGCCTAAGGTCAAATGGAGGGGGAGAGTACCTCTCAAATGAGTTTGCAAGGTTCCTGCAGGAGCATGGCATAAAGCAACAATATTCATGCAGTCATACCCCACAACAAAATGGAATTGCAGAAAGGAAAAACAGACATATTAGAGAGGTATCTCGTGCCATGCTCAACGAAAAAGACCTGCCATATTTTTACTAGGCTGAAGCAGTTGCTACAGCCGTCTACATAATGAATAGGACTCCCACTGCAGCAATACATGGGATGACTCCAGAGGAGAGGTATACTGGTAGGAAACCATATATTTCTCATTTGAAAATTTTTGGTTGCATTGCCTATGTTCATGTGCCAGATGAGTTGAGATCCAAGTTGGATCCAAAAGCTGAGAAGTGTATCTTTATTGGTTATTCTCTGCAGCAGCAAAAAGGGTATGGATGCTATAACCCTTCTACTCGTAAGTTTACAGCCATTCACTATGCATATATGGTCAAAGTAATACAGGAACCAGAACCGACTTCTTTTGAGCAAGCCATGGGAAAAGAAAAATGGGAAAAAGCCATGGATGAAGAAATGGATGCCTTGGAAGAAAATGCTACATGGAAATTGGTACCTTTGCCTAAAGATAAGAATGCAATTGGTTGTAAGTGGGTTTATAAGGTGAAGCACAATGCAGATGGCTCTGTGAACAGATACAAGGCAAGATTAGTTGTCAAGGGATATGCACAAACATATGGCATTGATTATAAAGAAACATTCAATCCAGTTGCAAGGATGGCAACTGTAAGAGCAATCATTGCTATGGCTGCATCAAAGGGATGGTCTTTATCTCAGATGGATGTAAAGAATGCCTTCTTGCATGGTGATTTGCAAGAAGAGGTCTATATGGAGCAGCCACCAAGTTATGTGCATGCTATTCATCCTAAGTTTGTTTTCAGGTTGAAGAAAGCCTTGTATGGCTTGAAGCAAGCACCTAGAGCATGGTCTGACAAGATAGGACAGTATCTTGTCACTATTGGCTTTCATATTTCCAAGGCAGATTTCTCACTTTATGTGAGAAAAACAGAGAAAGGTATTATGCTGCTTGTCATTTATGTTGATGATTTGATTATCACAGGTGATAGTGATGAAGACATCCTTCATGTGAAAATGCTATTGAAGCAGAAGTTTGAGATGAAGGATTTGGGAGAGCTGCATTATTTCTTGGGCATTGAGGTGATTAGATCACCAAGTGGGATATGGCTCTTGCAGAGGCAGTATGGATTGGACATGCTGTCCAAATATGGGATGACAGGCTGTAAGCCTATTTCAGTTCCTTTGGAGCAGAATGTGAAGTTGAGCACAGATGCAGGTGAGCTTCTCGAAGACCCTACTATGTACAGACGCATAGTAGGAAGTTTAATTTATATGAGTATTACCATGCCAGATTTGAGCTATGTTGTTGGATCGGTAAGTCAGTTTATGCAAGCTCCAAGGAAATCGCATTTGGATGCAGCTAGACGCATACTCAAGTATGTGAAGTCCACATTGCAGTATGGACTATTTTATGAGACTGGGGTTCAGATACAGTTACATGGATACACTGATGCTCTCTTTTGGGAGTGTTGCAGTCACTTGGAGCAGCAAGAAACAACCTACAGTTGCCTTGTCGAGCACAGAGGCTAAGTACAGGGGCACGGCAATGGCTGCATGTGAGGTAGCTTGGTTGCATAAGCTACTTTATGATATGCATCAACCTATAGATGGGCCAATTGTCATTTATTATGACAACATGAGTAGTATACACTTGGCAAATAACCCAGTCTATAATGCTAGAACAAAGCACATTGAGGTGCATTATCACTATGTGTGGGAGAGGGTTTTACTAGGTCTTATTGATCTAGTTTATGTCAGCATAGAGGATCAGGTAGCTGACATATTCACGAAGGCATTGGGTGTAGAGAAGCTACGCAAGTTCAGAGACCTGCTTGGTGTGCAAGAATTGGGATTGAGCTCGAGGGGTAGTGTTGAGATATCGAGCTCCACTCGTGATATGCCAGGGTGACCATTGTGTATTTATGCCACCGACTTGTTAGTTGCAGATGCGGTTGGTACACCGCCCATGAAGAATAGCTAGATGATAGCTATCCTTATCTACTCTAGTTCGTGGCTCAGTTAGTATACCACCTTAGTTAGTTGAGTTTGGTTTGAGACCCATATATAGGGTTCTTCTATTTCTTTGTACTTGAGTTCCTTTTGGCTTAGACAACTAAGAAGAGGAAAATTATTTTCAGCCTCCACCTATGTGTGTATTCCCCCATTGTGCAAGCAAGAAAGCTACAAGTGAGACTCCTTCCTTCTCTCCCACAATCTTGATACCCAATACATGTTTCTATCTTGAATTCCTTATTTCAAAGTATGTTCATGCTCTTCATGATGTGTTGAGAGTTGGTTTAAAATTCATATTCTTATGCTTCCATCTCGCAAAGCGTCTGTGTGACGAGCGACACCACGAACCCCCCGTGCATATCCTGTGCGACACCTAGTGAACCTGACTTGAAAGCGTCACTTCTAATTGACGAGATGGAAGATTGTTCAAATACTCCACCCACTTCATCATCGAATGCTTCTTCCTTTTTAACCGATGAAATGAAGAATTTATTACAAACTCTATCTTCAGCTATTATGATGCGGAATCAACAAATGTAGTTATATATGCAGTAGCAACAACAGCTACATCAACAACAATTGGATCAACAAAGGATGGTACATCAAGAAAAAGAGCATACACATGGAGCAACCAAAGCAATCGAGGCCGTGGTAAGTGAACGTAAATTATTTGATGGTCGGAATGTCTCAGCTTATCTTAAAACTTTTGAAAGCCAGATGCACTTTTTTGGTGTTCCTACCAAATGGAGCAATTATTTCTTATAGCTTGTCATTTATGTTTTGCGGGTTAGAGTGACTGATTTATTTGTGCAAGATTTAAACTAGAATGTCTTTAAGAAGGCGCTTAAAGATTAATATTTTTTGGAAGATTATGGTATTGCTACTTGGAAGACGTTCAGAGAGTGGGTCTATCAACCAAACAAAGGACTTGTTGCTTCCGAGTTATTGCATTATTTTGAAGAATGCTATAATAAGTTGGATACACTTGAACAAAGAGCTCTAGACTCGGAGAAAGTGGAGTTATTTTTGCAGATGACTGATCCTGCACTTCAAGACGAGTTGGGAGAGCTTCTTGAAGACTGAATGCAGCCTATGGGATTGAAGACAAATTGGCAAGATGTTGTTGATGCGGTCTCCACGAAAAGGCGAAGATGGAAGGCTCGCCCACAAAACGGTATGAAAACTCCCCTAATGATATCTACTCCAACCTCAACTTCTCCTACTACTCCTTCCACTTGTTCTACCTCCCATCCCATGTCTATGCCTACTTCTATGCCCATGCCTATTCCCACAGTAGTTGTCAGGCCATTTGCCAAACCAACTGTTGAAGACATGATGAAGGATCTTTAGATAAAGATGGCCAGAAGAGATCAACATCCACTTAACCCAGCTCCAATTTATGTTCCCTCTTCTTCCACTCCTATGAATTCTTCCAAAAATGATCATGTTTGCCTATGCATATGGTGCGACACTCCAGACCATGAGTGCAAAGACTGACAAAACTTCGAAGAGGCGAAAATATTGAGGTTGGTGGTATGGAAGGATAGGATGATATGTTTTGGAGACTCACAGCAACCTCTCAAAACAAATTTCGGCAAAGGAGGTATGAAGAAACTCTTTTACGTTCCTCTTATGTAAAGCAAGAGGCGGCAAGAAAAGCTGTAGCCTATGGTCTTCAATTGGAGCAGTTACCAAAATATAAGTCTCCTTTATGGTCCTACGCACTACATGCGGAAAAGAAATTCATTTGAACTTTTATTCATAGGAGATGCAATTAGGAAAGGAACTGGATGAAATGTTTGAGTAGATGTCTTCTCTATCTATGCTTATATTGCAAAATCTCAAGGATTTGAAGCACTTGTTGAAGAAAGGCACAAAAGAGATCATGATCAACCTGAAGGATCAAAGAAAGCAACTAGGAAGAGTGAGTCACTTCTTCAGCCTTCTTCTTCAGGACCAGAGCAGAGTATGGATGATGAGCAAAAGCCAAATATGCAAGAAGACAAAAAGGCCCCAAAGTTAAAGGATTCAAAGCCAAAGAAGCAACTTGGATTCAAGCTGCTATCTAATATCGAGTCTTCCATATATTTGAAAAAGGTACTTAAAGATTGAATTCTTAATTGCAAGGTTGAATTTACACTTGGATAAGTTTTGGGGATTGCCAAGAGAGAGTTTCATGATGTTATTATAGACATCATAAAAAGAAAGCACCAAATTATTGAAGAACCATCACAAGATATGATCCTTCGAGAGGTTTGAGCTGTTGCAAAGGCTATTCTCTATGGATTGCAGATTGAGGAGGTTGAATCTGAAGAAGACATCAACAAGGAATCTACAGAAGGATCTCTATGTATGCATTCCAAGAAGTCTCTTCAACCTTTAATTCAGCCCGTGCAGTATGATGAAAGCAACAATGCACCTAGATTGGTGCCTCGTAGCCATTTTTCTTGAAGTCACTGGGCTCGTGCGACTACGGAAATCAAGTGAGACTAAAACTCCTTGTGTTTCACTTTTGGATCATGGTTTCGAGATTAATGTAATTGTGCGAGGATTATATGATACTGGTAGATGGCCAATTGATGTTGATCATGGTTGACGCATGCGTGCGACCAACAACATTGCAGGGGATTTATATGATGCTTGCCCAATTTTAAAAATTTCCATTGGAGATGTGGGGGAGTCCTATCATTTCTTTGTACAAAACTCTTGTTCTTACCCTATTATTTTGGGGCCGCCATTTATTGTTGAGTCTTGGATGGAGACTAAGGTTTTGGATGATGGTTTTGCCTATGCATGGATCCGAAGCAAGGATGGGAAGAGAGCTGTTCAGTGCATGACTGTTTGTGTTAATCATTAGCGGAATAAAGGTTCCCTGAGGGATTCCCCTCTTCCGGCAGGAGAGCCGATGTATCACTCTCTTGTGAGATGACGATGGTACGAGTCAAGGAAAACTCTCACCTCCTGGTAGCGGCAGTTTTTCCTCATGTGTTTATGTTGTATCCACTAAAATTACTTTGTGTTTTCAGCATATTTTTTATTTGCCTAGAGATGCCAAGTAGTACGTAAAAAGAAAAGAAAAAGAATTAGTGATTGCACTTGTTTTGCACAAAGAAGACCGGATAGATGGTCTCTATGATGGCCTTTCATGCTCAAATACCATGGAAGAACTTTTGGTTTTGCTAAATGCTAACAATCAAGAGATGTCATATGTCTTACAGGGTTCATTCTCTTGTGATGTATTGTGAGATTGCTGATTTCATGCTTCTAAAGAATTTGGATGCTGAGGATTCTCAGCAAAAAGAATTCCTTACTGACATATTTCAGAAAAAAGATTTTGGTATTTCTGTTTATACACAGCAAAATTTGTGCTTACTAGGGTTTTCTAATCATGAGGTGAAATTTGCAGGTTGTAGTAATGAAGCCAGAGTTCAGACAAGATATAAGACAACTGACAAGAAGGTTTGTCCAAGTAGCAGGACTGTTACCTTTGGACAGTGATGGGATGATTAGAAGAGCTACTATGCAACCTCCTTTGCAAGATCCTGCAGGTATTGGACATAAGTTTTCAGTTGAGACATTGAAAGAGATGAAGATTGGGACTTAAGGTTTTCTACTTCCTGAAGAGGTAAGATGTTTTGAAGAGATGCTATGCAGATATGAAAAAGCTTTTGCTTTCTTTCCACATGAGATTGGATGTGTTGATCCTAGTGTTGTGACGCCTGTGGTTATTTCTAACATTCCGCATGTCCCTTGGAGTCTATAGCCTATTCCTGTGTCAAGGGCTCACTTGCCCAAACTGGTAGAGCTCTTGAATGAGTGGATCAAGATGGGAATTCTAGAACCATCTTCAGCTCCATATTCCAACAGGTGGTTCACTATTCCTAAGAAGTATGGGACACTTAGATTCATACATGACCTACAGCCAGTAAACAAGGTCACTATTCGAAATGTTGGTGCTGGACCTATTGTGGATGAGTTTGCTGAGGCTTTTAATGGATGTGCTATCTATTCTCTTGGTGATCTTTATTTGGGATATGATTAGTTCTAGCTTGCCCTTGAAATCTGAGATTTGACTACGATGAAGACACCTCTAGGCCTTATTCAAATGTGGATGAGTTTGCTGAGGCTTTTGCTGGATGTGCTATCTATTCTCTTGGTGATCTTTATTCGGGATATGATCAATTCTAGCTTGCCCATGAAAGCAGAGATTTGACTACGATGAAGACACCTCTAGGCCTTGTTCAAATGTGTATGCTTCCACAAAGAGCTACTAATTTGGTTACTTATATGATGAATGGAATGAACAAGGTTCTAGCAGATTTTATCCCTGAACTTACTATGCATTTCATTGATGACTTACCTATGAAGGGTTTTTTGGAAGCAGGTAAAGATTATTCTTTAGATGATCATGCATGCAGATTCTTTGTGACTTCACATATTAGAGATGTTGAGAAGTTTCTTTGTAGACTGGAAGAAGTGAATTTGACCTTGTCAGGGTTGAATTCTATTTTTGGTGCCAGAGAAGTTTTTATTGTTGGTCATATGTGTGGATATTATGGTAGAAAGCCTTCTCCTGCAAAGGTTGATGCCATAGAAAAGATTGTGGAAACTTGTTCCTCTACTTCAGAGGTTTGCAGGTTTCTTGGAGCTTGTGTGTTTTATCTTATTTGGATTCCTCACTTTGCTCATGTTGCAGATGATTTTTATCAGCTCTTGAGAAAAGGGCAACGTTTTTCTTGGGAGACGAAACATACTAAAGCAGTGCAAAAATTGAAGAAATTATTGAGAGCTGCTCCGACTCTTCGAAAGGCAGATTATGAGTGTGGAAGACCTATTGTGCTTACTATTGATACTAGTCCTATTGGCATTGGATGATGGAGATGGGAATATGTATGCTATTTGGTTTGGGGCGAAAATTCCTAAACGAGCGACAACGAAGGTATCCACAAATTAAGAGGGAGCTCTTGGGAGTTGTCACGAGTCTCAAGAATGACTGAGAGTATTTCATTGGAGTTGCTATGGTGGTTGAGATTGATTGTTTGCCTCTTCTAGGTATGATTATGAGTTGTTCTACTCCAGATATTGCCATGCTTAGGTGGATTGGGTACATAAAATCCATGAACCTTGAGTTCAGGCACATAGTGGGTAAAGACAACCCATTAGCTTATATGCTTTCACAAGCAAGGTATGATGATATGGATTTTTCTTGCATTGATGATGATGATGATGATGGGGTTGATCTTACAGCCATGCATGTTGATCATGTTTGTCATGTGACCACTTTGGAAAGCTTTGATGAGTCTTTGTATACATGAGAGTATTTACAGATTGGTTGTTATTTGAGCACAATGTCTAAATAGGATGGATGGATTGATGTGGATTTCAAGAAAATTTGAAGAAAAGCTCATGGTTTCTTCTTGCAAAGTGGGCTACTTTGGAAGCATCCACAAAAGCAAGGAGGACAGTCATTGAGAGTTGTTTGTGATAGAGCTTCACAAGTGCATATCATGAAAGAATTCCATGAAAGTCTTTGGGCTGGGCATCAAGCTATTTGGGCGACCTATGAGAATATCAAAGAGCATTATTGGTGGAAAAGAATGTATAAAGATATCTCACAGTTTGTTGAGACATGCCCTGATTGTCAGTTTTTCTCTTCAGTGAGGCATAGAGATGAGCTTCATCCTACCTACCCGTTATGTATTCATTACAAGTGGATTCTTGATTTGATTACTATGCTTGTTGGTTTATGGTAGATGCACTATATTGTTTTGGCACAAGAAGATCTCATAAATCAAGTGGAAGGAAGAGCATTATGAACAAAGTCTACTTCAGTGGTTTGTAAGTTCCTATTGGAGGATGTTTTTTGCAGGTATGGATGTATTGGGAAAGTTAGTACAGATAGAGGTGAGTTGGATGCTGATGAGGCTAGGGAGTTTTTCTCTCGCCTTGGCATTAAATTTGCTTTGACTTTGGCATATAATATAGAAGGCAACGGGAATAGCAAAAGAGGCCATCCGCCGATTGTGAAAGCCTTGGCCAAAGCATGCGGTGGACGGGTTTGAGAGTGGCCTAGGTTGTTGCCTTGTGCCTTATGGGCTGATCGCACTACTCACAGTGTGACTACATGATATATGCTAGCAGATTTAATGTATGGACAATAGCCAGTCATGCCTACAAAGACTTGCACACTCACTTGGAGTGCTTTACCATGTCAACAAGAAGATATGACTAGGGAAGATCTTTTGGCTCTTCGTATTTGTTAGTTGGAAAGAAGACCTGAAGATATTGAGAAAGCAATTCAAAAGCTCAAAGAGGCCATAACTTACAACAAAGACCACTTTGATAGTAGACACATATTGAGGCCTAAAGAGATAAAAGAGGGAGATTGGGTGTTAGTCTATGATAGCGGTCTAGACAACTAGTATCGTGCTATCCACAAAGTTTCTAGACGATGGTTTGGGCCCTATTTGGTGCAGCATGTCCATGACAATGCTACATATTCTTTAGTAGAGATTGATGGTACGGCCTTGTGGATTCTAATTGCATAGAAGAGAATCAAACTATTCAGAGAAGAGATGATGCAGCCTATGCAATCAAGGAGTTGGATGATGCGAGTTACGATGGACTCGAGCTAAGAGAGAATGAAGATGAAGATATGGATATGGAAGATGCTTTCGCAGAAGATGATGAGATTGCATTAACGGTCGAGCTTGGCAATGATGAGGATGGGTAGTTGTGGCCCATTCGGAGGATGTGCAGGTTTGGAGGGGGCAGATGTCATGACGCTGCGCATCTACCACTGCAAACCTGAGAGCGGAATTTTCTACCAAGTTTTTGAACTCTTAAGTCAGCGTCATTATGAGTTTGATTTTCGTTTGCATGATGCACAAGCACACATAGTTAGGCTAGGCACAAATTCCTCAATGCATTCATATTTTTTTGTGTGGATCATCGCTTGACTGATTGCAAATCATAGACTCAAATTTATAAACTGCATGAGTAAATGGGCAAGAAGTTCTTTTCCAAAGCATGAACTTTGATAGGGAACATTGCATGGAAGAACATGTTCAGAGAATGTTCATTTTGAAGACCTTGAGGGTTAGTACACCATACTGGAGCTTATGATGGAGAGAAGTTGAAGGAAGTAATAAGGACAAGTAGTCACAGTATGGACATTGTTGCAATCATCCATTCTCATACCAAGGAAAAGATTGGGCTACAGGAAAAAGAAAGAGATGTAAATTGTGGACACGCATTCAAGGACAACATTAGAAGGATTAATAGACTTAAACTCATGACATTTCCAGGAACTACACACCTTCACAAGCCTTTAAGAAATTTGTGATGCTCAACTTAACTAATTTATAGAACTCACAGATGTTGACATCCAAGAATATGTTTGTGATGTTCCTTGCCGCAAGGGAAAAACTACTAGCTAGTTGATGCCTACATGATCCAATGAAAGTATGATGTGGAGATTCTCATTGGGTTTCCCATTTCTAAACAATCAATCGATTCAACAGAATTTGGTTGCCACATTAGTTTTTTTTAGTATATACACTTTAAAGTTCCTCTCTATTTAAGAAGCTATCCAGAATAGCATCACTTGGAAGAATGTAAGATTCTGATTTACCTAACTAGTCATATTGTCTCACAGTAGTGATATCATATACTAGTCATATTGTCTCACAGTAGTGATATCATATACCACACTCTCAAACGATATATAATAACCAAAAAGGCACCCAATACTAGATATGGGAAGGGCAGGATAAATGCCATACAAAGGGCAGTAAAAAAACCTTATGGGACCCTCAACAAATAATAAAAGGTTAAGCACCTCTTTCGTGTTAGCCCACATAAAGGTTGCTGCAAGACCTACAATTCAAAAATATGCAGATTATCCTGAAGAAAGCAATGACTATCAGAGAGTGTTCAAAACTCTGCGACAGAAAGCAAGGCTTTGTTTCCCCAATTTTCAGCAGGACAGAGCTTTTTCCAAGATTGTTGTTGATAAAGCAATTGTGGTTTGAAAGAATCACGTTAATAGTTGATTGCATGGATAGTCCACTTAATTGACGATATCCTCAACGTAAACATTGATATTGATAATAGTAAATATTTCTCAAGCTTTTCCTGAGGAAAAAGCTCCGGCATGACATGATTAGCGAGAAACGGCTGATAATTCCTATAAAGCTTAGAGCTTTGATCACAAGGAGAAGATGGCGAAGGGAGATGAGCTCTGCTAGTGACGAAGGATGAGAAGACGATGGAGGGAGACAAGCTTTGCTAATGACGAAGACAAAGGAAAATGAAGCAGTGACGATGACAGAGCATAAGACTAGAAGGCTGTGATGAATCCGAAGACGAAGGTGACAAAGATGAGGACGCAGCAGAAGTTGATGACAAAGCGGACGAAGTGGTTGTGATAACGAAGTTCAAGACGATGAAGTAGGGAAGCGTCAATAGATGGAGTGGACGATAGAGTCAAAGATAAAGAGGCGATCGAAGTTGAAGAAAAGCCAATGAAGTTGGGGAGACAGAAGATGCTGCAGAAGACTACAACAAAGAGAGGCCACGACGAAGCCTGAGAAGTAGAAGATAAGTCGATTGTTAAAGGTGCTTTAGACAAAGACACAGAATTGGAGGACGTCGCGTGAAGACTACATCATGCTGATTAAGAAAAGACTGACCGAAGACAACTACATTGGGGTAACGAAGAGAGGCCGCGATGAAGCCAAAGGGTGAAAAGACGAACTGTTTCAATGGAGGAGAATGAAGAAGGTGCTGAGTTTCACAAGAGAACGGTGGTTGCAATCCACAGAAGGAAGAATTGAGGCTCTAGAGGAATGTCATGGGGTGCTAATGGATGCACCGGAACTCGTACTTTGGTGCTCTTTTCTAACCTTTTTGCTGCCTTTGTCTTCTCTCAAGAAGATTCGATGGTGATCACGTAAAACTTTTATCCATCAAACTAATTCTCTTCAGGAGAGAATTCGTTATTTATTTGTTGGGCTTCCAAATTGTTCTTCATCCACAAACCGAGACCACTCGAGTCTGCTTATGTATCATGCAGAAGAATCTTCTGAAGGGTATCGTGGAGGAGGTCAAAAACAAAGAGTAGGCCATAGCTATATGGTCAGAACTATAAAGATCTATATTTTGTAGACGGAGGAGGAGAACGTGCCCTTTGATTCAAATTTGATTTTTACAAGCTCTATTTGCCACTGACCCAATCCACCCAAAAGAAGAACACCAATTGACATTAGCAATTATTCTCATGATGCTGCTAGTCAGTGTATCGTGGCTACAATTACTTATAACACCATATTGGGATATATGAAATTTTTCATAAGTTTGGGACAGGTGGTTAAATATTTGAATTTGTCATAACTTGAACCCTATAACTCCAAATCAAGTGCTCTATAGCTCAATAGATTTAATTTTTCAAGGGCTTTCAAATGGTAGGTCACATCATATGGTTTTGAGAAACTTATGGGCATGTTATTCAAGTGCCACATTTTTAGTATTCAAAAAATGGGAATTGGGAGATTCCCAAACTGACTAATATTATGTTTTATGATTGAGACCAAAACAAAGAAGAAATATTTGAGAATATTTTCTTGCATCGAACTCTATTATTTTGTAGCCCAATACATGTTTCTATCTTGAATTCCTTATTTTGAGGTATGTTCATGGCCTTAATTATGTGTTGAGAGTTGGTTTAAAATTCATATTCTTATGCTTCCATCTCGCAAAGCGTCTCTGTGACAAGCAACACCACAAACCCCCCACACCTATCCCATGTGAGACCGTGTTTCTCAACAACACCCAAGTTTATGGAGAAGAGATAGTGATTCTTTAAGCGTCTACAATCATGGTGTGGATAGCTCGGTGAATCATAACCATTGAGTTTTGAGGTATGGATATTATGTGTGTGTTTTGCTATCAATACATAGATGTATTTTGGAATAATGATAGGGTCTTGATTAGTTTCTATTTGAAATGTGTTATATTTGAATGTGAAAAATGTGTGATTATTTTTTAAAATCATTTTTTTTTGTGGTTGTAGTTGCTCTACATTGTGTGAGCTCCTGGTGTGTTTGAGGCTATAAGAGGCATAGTAGTTGTTTGCGGAGGATAGGATTTACTAGCGTTTGGCCATGTATTGTTGAAGTTTGCAATTGAGTTTAGTAACCAAACAAAATCATTCACTTTAATGATAGTCTTGTGGTCTCTTTTTTTGCGTTGTGTGAGAGGACTATCTTTGGTCACTACTCATGAAATATCTTTTTTGGTGCCCCCACTACGAAGTGCCAAAAATGGACTTTGTTTGTGATTTCTAAATTGTTTTTCTTGAGACCATTTTTCAATGGCCAGTGTTTTCATAGAATTTCATGGTACAAAAGGAGAGGATCCTCAACGATTCGTCAAAAAATGAGAGCTTGGATGCATAATCTAGCAACTTAATGACTTGACCTTCACACTTCAAATTCTAAAAATTTAGTTGTTGGATGAAGGTAGAAATTGGTTTGAAGATTATGAAAAAAAGTCTAAGATTTAGAAATCCTCTTGTTCCTATGAATATGAACCTACCAAATAGGCATTTCTTGATTGATTAAAAGAGTTTGGGACTTCCTAGGACCTTTGTCAAAAAATGGAAACTTTCAAGAAGAACTACTAGACCTTAGATTTTTTCACTTGAGAAATACACTAGGCTTTGAGATAATTGGAACACATCTCTAAGGCTAGGAGAGAGAGCACCTAAAATGCTAAAAATAAAACTTTTTTTGGACAATTACATGTGAGAACTAAACTAGAAAGTAAGGAACCGAGCACCTTTTAGCAAACAATGATGATTGCCATACAAAAAGAATGAAAATTGTAGAAAATAAAAAATAGAAAACCATTAACAACACCAAACATAAAAAATAGAAACCAAAACTAGGAAGGGGATGGGAAAAAATATTAGATTCTAGCAAGAGAGAATGCTCAATTAGATCTAGAGGTTAAGGACCAATTGTCTAGGAAAATGCAAAACATGAGGTTAAGAGTATCATGAGAAAGACCTTGAGGAAGAGGTAGTGGGGGACCAATAGGACAGACCAATCAAGAAAATTTAGGAGGTAGAAGAGGAGGAAATGGAAGAGGATATTACAAAGACCAATGGTGACTTGTTTTTCTTGTGGAGAGATAGGTCATATAAGCACAAATTGTCCTTATCCACCTAGAGTAGGAGGGGATATATATCATTTATCTCAAAACCTTCCAAACAGATGACATCATTTTGGGATAAAAATAAAAGATCGTATCACCTCCCAAGCACCAAAGAAAATGGAAGAAGAGAAAGAAAAATGTACCATGTATTCTTCCAAAAAATCAGAGTGAGGGAAATAAAATAGTTGATATGGTGCCTACAACCAAAAAGAGAAGAGATGCAGAGAGGGATGAATGCGAGACTAACAAGGCTAGTGAGGAAAGAGGAATAAAAGTAAAGAAAGGTGAGAAAAAAGATAAGAAAGAAGGAAAAAATCAAGAGCACTTAGGAAACACTATCATGCTTCTGACATTCCATTGGGGGAAGGAAAAAGTGGCTTGCATTTTGTTGCATGATGGGTTGCATCTAAGAGTGAGCTGCAGTGGTTTTTAAGCTTTAAAGCTGATCGAGTTTTAGGGTACTACATTTTATGTAGGAAGAGGAACCGATTAGCGATCCTTGGAACTTCTAAGAACAAGGCTGACAAAGCCTTAGTGAAGGAGGGTTGTGTGCTTCATCCTAGAGATAAAGGAAGCTAGTCGATGTGCTACGTTGAAAAGCTACCAACTTTGTTTTTGGGGACAACTGTATTTTTCTATAACCTTTTCAAGAATATGGTATCATTAATCATGTTTCTAGATGGGTGGTGTTCTATGTGCTAGCATTGAGAGGTATACTATTGGGGTCATCTATCAGCACATTTTAAGCATGACATTATTTTGACAAGCCTAGTTGGATCATAATTGTGGTGATTTGAGGAGGAGTTGGCATGGTGATCATTGGGTATGGCCTACAATGCCAAGGGACTCCTTGTGTGTTCTGGGAGCATAGAGATTGTTAGTGTGTGATATGGAAGAGCTGTGGAATATTACAAATCAGGAACCATCAACTTATTCTAAATCTAGTAATAAACCATAACTATAGTGTGTTATTTGAGAGGATCATGTAAGGAGTGCAACTATTCCATAAAAGAGAAGAGCATTCATAGAGAAATGCAATAATGTTTCTTATCAAGATTAAATATTAACAAAAAGCTAAAACGTTTTTTGAGACTCATGACAAGCATGAGAAGAAAAAACTATATAAGAAGAAGAACTTAAGAAGGATGGGGTCCTTCTTTGCTTTTTCTTAAGTATTGAAAGTGAGGAGAGAAGGCTCACATCCAAGTTTATGTAGAAGTTTTCATGATTTTTCAAACTTATACGTTCATGGTGTAGATAGCTTGATGAATCACAACCATTGAGATTTGAGATATGAAGATTATGCATGTGTTTTCCCTATCAATAAATAGATGTATTATGAAATAATGATAGTGTCTTGATTATTTCTAATTTGAAACATGTTATATTTGATCATTTTTTGAACTCAAGGTCTTTTGTGGTCCTAGTTGCTCTACATTGTGTGAGCTCTAAGTGTATTGAGGCTACAAGAAGAATATTTTGTATTTTCTGACTAGGGAAGGCTCATAATATAGTTGGACTTGTTGACTAGACTATCTTCACTGGCTTAAAAAGAAATACCCCTTTAAAACTATATCAATCTATCTTTCACCCAGTCAGAGTTATTCTAGCTATCCTAAGCTCTTTTCCTATCATCTATCTAGATCACCATCTAAGCTTCACAATGGAAGTGCATGGATGGATAGAGACATATTTGTATCAATTTGTTTGAAAGTAAAGTAGTCTCTCCTCTTCTCATATTTGTTGTGTGTTCTCTACTCCTTTCACATATTTTGTCAGTTGTGCCATGTAATTTCTACATAGTATCAAACACAATATTAGCGAGTTTGGGAATCTCCCAATTTCCATTTTTTGAATTGTAATATTTCCGCGTAACCGTACCGTAAATATTAACCTTCCGCACGCCGTGTAAACCCCGTACAAAGGGCATCTCCTGCATTGAAATTATTGACCGCGTAATGTGTGACCCGCGCGCGTGAAATGGGGTCCTCCGCTTTGGTAAATCAAGCCCGGGAGATCAAAACCGCAAGCCGCACGAAAACACCCTCTTGGGAGGGACAATTTTAATTAAATTAAGGCAATTTTTTTTACTATTATCCCTTCCCCCAGCCGATGCATGGCTGGAGGAGAGGGAGTGTGGAGGGGGGGATGGCCAAGTGAGGGTTGCATGAGGAAAGCTCTCCACGTGGGTGGAGACCCTCTTCCCCACCCCCCATTCCTATATAAACACCCCCCATCAAGGGGGTGTGCTAAGGAGGAGGCTGTGAGAGGAGATTGTGGAGGAGGGAGGGAGAGAAGAGAGGCCGTGAAGAAGGAAGGCTGTGAGGGAGGGCCGTGCTGAAGAGGGAGGGCCGTGCTGGCCGCCGTGGAGGGAATCACCGACGCCGCGCTGCCGTTGCTGCCGCCCCCAGTCCGCCCTGTCCGCCAGCAGCCGTTGCTGCCGCCACAGCCGCCAAACAGCCCGCCCACCACGCTGATCGTGACCCCACGTGGGACTGAAGAAGCAGAAGCTTCTTAGAAGCTTCTTTGGAAGCTCCTAAGAGGGGCCTCCTTAAAGGCCTTTCCCACCACCTGTTCCGAAATCCCCTTCCCACCACAATTCCGAATAAGCCATTAATACCCCCTTCCCGGGATTTGAAGAGGGGCCATAAGGACCCCACTAGACCGTCGGAAAAGGCTTCCCGCAATAAGTCTTTAAAGCCCCTTCACCGCAAGCGACATTCCGTAAAAGAATCTTCCGCCTACGAGGGAAGGCAAAGGATGGAAGGTTGCATGTCAAGGCAAAACAATCCGTAGACGACGAAAGCGAATCCAGAAACGAACCTACGTGTACGATGGCCCCGAAAAGATCGCAAGGTGCGACCGCGGAAGGCTCATCTCCGAATGTACAAGTGGACATCTCCCCGACTCCACAAGTCCAGGTTCTTTCGAGTTATTTCCGCATAAGGAAAAGATTAGGCGCGCTTAGCCCATAAAAAGGAATTGCATTTTTACGCTTAATATGCATACGGAAATTGGAAAGAAATACATCTCTTGAACATTAGGTAAGATTAAAATTGTCATGAATTTGAATGAGTAAAAGACTAATTGCATGTAGATTTGGTACCTTATCAAGGTAATGAGTCTAAACTTAGGCAAGGAAATGGAATTTATAAGTACATTATCTTTCGTCTTAGATTTGGTAGAAATAAGCATATACTGCACATTAGGCAACATACTTCTCGTAATGATTTCATAGGAAAAGGTTAGCACCATAAGGTATCATCCGGAAAGAAATAATAGAGTACCAAAGTGAACGGATGGACTTGCAAATAGCTTGTAAGATGGAATAAATTAACACTAGTTTGTATAAACTTCATTATCTACTTCGTAGCTAGGAGAACGTTGTGTATTGCGTAGTCGTCATGCCATCGTTAAGAGCTGCATTTAGGAGTCAAAGCATAGTATTCAAAAGTATGGACTACAAGTAGTAGGCATGATTAGTTGGTAAATCCTAGTAGGACCTAGGAAAGTTAGCGTACAGATTGGCAAGCATTTTACCTTACTAAGGAAAGACAATGTTATCATGAACCATGTGATACGTAGAGGCAATCAATCGCATGTTTACGCGTTTTGGTGGTATTGTATCTATTGCTCTCCGTTAGATTTAGTTATTACCTTTAGAAGGATCATCCTCGTCGCAAGATAGTGACTAAGTAACCTAATCATGGGTATGGCTCCGTCGGAATGAAAGGTATTCCAAGTGCTAACTAGAACTTAGTGCAATAATAATTTGACCTAGCTTTAGACAAAAAACCGTGAATCTAAAGATCCTACACACGTTCACAAAATGTCGAAGCAATTGGATGTTCATGTATGAAATGATCTAAGGTTATCCTAAGGATCATGACGAAACTCCGACGGAGTTGCATATTTCTGGAACCATGGGCCAACCTAATTAGGAATGATTTGGAGGATGTCTAATCATCCTGTTACTCACTTTTGGAATAATTTGCCAAGGAAAAGGAAAGTTAAGTATTTGCCTTGAAGCAAATGACCAGACTATAAACCAAAGCGACATGGTCGCTGGAACCTACCACAACTAAACACTAAAGTATGGGTAGGGTATGACCCTAACCCAAGAATGATAGGAATCTTGCCAAGTTGCAATTGATTCCGGAACGAATGCGGATTGCATTCGGAGGAAAGGAAGTCACTCCTTGACAGTTTGCCAGCCAAAACGACCATTGGAATTTGATTGTGCTTGTAACAGTTAGAAAAGCACTGTTTGCATTGTTTGCTCAATGAACTAAAGGAGGAAAACATATCTAAATACTTCAGGTTGAAGCCTGAAGGGAGAGGCAGCTTCAGTTACCCCCGACTGCCTGCCTAACCCTAACCAAGGGGGTTGTGAACCGCGCCGGGAACGTGGACCGAACCCGCCGTGAGAGGTCTCTCTGTTGAGTTCTGCTTGGAGCAGGAGGACGCTTGGGTGCCAGGGGGGGCTCTGGCTGTAAATCCCTCGCCTTCCGGGTCCTGCACAAGAGACTAACGTGACTCGGGATTGGATCTCGAGGCCCGCATACTAGTCTACGGGCGGAAACTTGGATTAAGTAATCACTGAAGGATTACTGGATAGCCTTCGGGCGGATTATGAATACGCCTACGGGCGGAAACTCCTTGTATTTCAAAGATAAAAGGATAAAATGATAATAAAGAAGTTGTTTGACATTGTTTTCTTTATGTCCTGTGATAAGATTACGTGAAGGAACCAGTGCTTAACAGGGTTAATCAAGGAAGCTGTTTGTATATGTCAAACTAATGTGGTAGGTAATTACATAATTAAAACAAACCGAGGAAAGTGCGGAGGATGGACCATGGGTCCGTCCTACGGATGGGTGGTCCCGGTTAGCCGGGAACTTTTCTCAAAGTCTTCGACGAGCAGCAGGTTGATCTTCAGCATCAAAGCGAATAACGAGGATGATGACCTAGACTTACATCCTACCCGATTTACGCTGTTTTAGGGGAACGGAATGGGACTATGCCTTATGGCAGAGAGGTCGAGCCTTGCATCCCTCTCGTTTCCCATTCTCCTTGAACCAAGTGCAGCATGAATCCGCTTCAGACCAGGCGTTCTGTGTAAAGTAGTTCGATCAGGTCTAACGCTAGTCGCTGTTAGTAAATGACCAACAATTCCAGCCGATCCTAAGTGGGAACGGCCAGGACGCTTCCGTTACGTGGCAGACGCGGAAAGTCCTAGATGACAAAACCCGCAACATTCCATGGGAGTGCCGGGTGGAGTTTTCTAGACAACCTTTCCGATGGACTGCTAAGACGTGTCCTAGAGGGTTCCAGTGGACACGTTACATGAATACTAAAAAGGTGGTACCCAGATAATATGTCCATTAGTTTCTCAAAACCATATGATGTATCTATAATTGGAAAGCACTTGAAAAATGGAATCTATTGAGCTATCAAGCACTTAATTTGGAGTTATAGTATTCAAGTTATGACAAATCCAAAGATTTGACCACATGTCCCAAACTTATGGGAAATTCCCATATTCCCCAATATGGTGTTATCAGAGTCTAGAAGGCTTTCAAGAGTGAAGAGTACATGAGAGGCAAGGTCCTCAATAAGAGGAGAAATATCATCTATTGTATCAAGTAGTGGTGCTGGTGCATTAGGTGGTGGTACTACTATACCATCAATTCAAACACCAAGGATTCCTCCACCAACCTTTTGCAAAGGAAAGTTATATGGTACAAACTATACTTCGTGGAAGTTTAAAATCACAACTATCCTTAATTCTTATGAGCTTTTAGAGACAGTATTGGGGACTAACCTAGAACCATAACCCACCCTCGACCCATTAAATTTGAGTGTTATGATTCATCCAAATATAGTTCTTTTACAAGCTTGGAAATGTAGGAATTCAGATGCACTGTGTGTCTTGGTTACAAGTTGTTCTGACATTGTTTTGATCTTGATTCAGCACACAACCAAGGCATCAAAGGTTTGGAATCTACTGAGGATTTAGTAGTATGAAATGAGGGATCACACAAGGATTCAAAACTTGGAGAACCAACTAGAAGCATAAAAGTTTGTTGAAGGAGAGAAAACTAAAGCATTCATCACTCAAATCAAGAGTTTTCACAACCAGATGGCTGGCACCAAGATAAGAAAGACTGGTAATAAGGAGTTAGCTTAGAGGTGTTTTCAGATTTGTCTACCAAATTTTGATGGATTGGTAATTACCCTAAATAATCGCGTAACCCCCAAGCTTTGACATTTGACGATTTTTGTGCATTACTAATGGAGGAGTTAAGGATTAAATCCCAAGAAGGTAGTTGCCATGGAGATGTTGCACTCTCTGCCAATATGAAAGGAAAATGTAGATTCTCTACCAACGGTGACAAAAAGAAGATGGATGGTAAGAAAATTCTTCAATGATATTGCTTCTACCATAAGAAGAAAGGACATGTAATTGTAGATTGTTGTGCCAAGAAGATAGACAAAAAGGATGGCATTTTGAAGAATAAAGGAAAGGAGGCAGTCAATATGGTTGAAGTAGAGTTGGAGTTATTCATGGAGACCATTGAGGAAGTGTATTCCCATGGGGGATTCACTAATAGTAATTAGGAGGTATCACCTGCGTGCAAGATATATGAAAATATCCCTTATCTACCCCCTATTTATGGGCCTTACCTTATAAAATGTACATTCCTTCCCTTAAATAACCCCCCTTCCTTACACTCACATGGTACCATACAGTAAACCCTAGTGGACCCCCGGGGTGTTTTCCTCGACACAAGAAATATCCAACATTGGATCATGAATATTGGATAGTGGCACCTTTGATCAACAATAAAGGTTTATATAATTCTATAAAGCCTCTGCAAAAATCCATCACTACGATGGTTGGGAATGATGCAAAATGCCCTACTTAAGCCCATGTATTATTTTCTTTGTTACTGCAAATGATAAACTTAAGAATCTTTCAAATGTGTTGTATGTTCCAAAAGTTAAGAGTAATCTACTATCAGTTGCTTGTATAAATAACTAAACTTGTCCATGAGGTAAAGCTCACTAGGACAAGTGCAAAAATTATCGATAGTGTTAGAAAAGTTATCGACAAAGGAGAAGGGAGGAACAACTTGTATAATCTATGTGCTCTTACAGCCATCGTTGGTGTGGGCACAAGTAAACTTTGACATGACAGATTTGCCCACATTGGTTTTGCAGTGTTGAATGAGATGCATAAGCAAGATATGGTTGCTTATCTACCTATAGTAAACTAAAAGGAAGGAACCATGTGAAGCTTGTATGATGGGCAAGCAGCAAATAAAGGTATTTCCACAAGAAAGCAAAAGTAGAGCAAAAGATCCTCTAGAGCTAGTACATACTGACTTGTATTGTAAAATGCCTACAAAAGCTTTGGAAGGATCTTTTTATTTTATATTGATCGTCTCTATGACTATAGTAGGAATATGTGGGTGTACTTCCTTCGTAATAAGAGTCAAGAATTTGGTAAGTCTAAAGAATAGCTAAAACTTATTGAGAATGAAATAGGGAAAAGTGTAAATAAGTTTAAAACTAATGTTGGCAGTGAGTTCAACTCAAAGGAGTTTGAAGACTTTTGAAAGAGCAAAGGAATCAATCATAAATTAATGATGACTCATACACCTCAATAGAATGGCATTGTTGAATGCCAAAATCAAAACATTATGGAAATGGAAAGGTACATGCTTAAGGGCAAGGGATTGCCTAACTAGTTTTGGACAGAAGGTATTAATAGTGCAGTCTACATTCTCAAGTGGAGGTAGAAAAAGGCTCTTAAGGGCAACACTCATAAGGCCTACTTTGGTAAGAAACTATCTATCTCACATATTAGACATTAGGAGAAATATGGACTCTCTTTTTTTCCCTTTAAGGGGTTTCTCTCATCTCTCTCTAAGAGATTCCAAAATAATATTAGAATAAGAGATCTTCTACAATCAAGCAAATCTCATATTTGTATTTTCAATAGATTTCACCTATTATTTTATTCTCAAACTGTAGGATAAGGCTGAATCTTGAGGGTCCACCCTCTTCAGGGCATCGACTCCCTATCAAATTTTGCTGCTTCTTCAAGAAATTGACATCAATAGCTATTTGCCGATATTGTTCAGAAATCATGTCGGTGTAATGCTTCATCATATCCTTAACTTTACCAAGGACATTAGATGCACTCGACTCATAGCCTTGATCGTCTATCCATCGTTCCATTGGTCTAACAATTTGATTGGGCATTGGTTGTTGACTCACAGGAACAACATTAGGGTTCGAAACTTGGCCTCCAACATTTGGTGGAGCCAATTGACTAGCCATAGGCATAGTCACACTAGGAGGAGCTGGCAGCAAAGGTACATTTTGAACCATGCTTCCTCTCCCATTAGGGTTTTTCATAGGCATTCCTTGACTTCCATTTTTCAATGGTAAATTGCCTCCAGGTACTAAACCTGCATTAAGATTTATTTGAGAGGAGTAGGCCATTTGTTATCGTGAGTCTACTCCTTCTGCCCGCGTGATGGCGGTGTCTATATCAGCCAAAGCCACACTGCTCAATTGTACCTGAATATTGAAATCCAATCCATGCAAGAAGTATTGCAATTGGGCAGCCCCGGCAGAATAGGAATGTAAGTTTGTAACTTATGAAACACTTCCTTAAGCTTCTTAGCGTAGGCTTTCACATTCTCATGGGGATCTTGGCATGTTACATTCAACACATGCAACCAGTATTGGCCACCTCTTTCAGTGACATACTCTCCTGGAAAAGCTGCATAAAATTGGTCGATTGTGGTGATGATTCTAGTCTCTATGCTATGATACCATACGGTAGCCCTTCATTTTAATGTCATGTTAAAGAACATCATGAGATGTCCCTCATCTTGGATGCGGTAATTAAACATTAATCTTTGGAATTCACAAATGCAAAACTCCACATCTTCTTCGGCTAACCCATTAAAAATGGGCAAAGGAACTCCTAAAGCTGGCAAATCTGGTGTCCCTGCAGGAATTGCAATGGGTTGTGCCATGGTGACAATCGGATTGACAATAGGAGTTTGGACTGATGGAATCACACCCCCACTTGAAGAGGGTTGACTTGGTGAAAGAGAGGAAGAACTTGCGCTTCCTTCTGCACCTAAAGGACAATGTGCAACAGTTGGGTTACTAAGACCACTGCCTCTTATGCGTATCGAGCTACTCCTTTGAGGAGAATAGCGACTTACGATCTCCAACCGCCGTCTAGCCCTCTCAGTACGTTCTGCTTTTAATATTTCGGCTTGACGGTCCTTGTCATAGGACATAAACCAACTTTTTGGTCCCTAAAAACCATAAATTCGAGAACCACCACTTGTTGGTAGCTCTCGGCAGACGCACCACTGATGGGACCTCAAATGGGCCAACACTGGCTATGGCACTAGCCGGACCTCATGCTCATAACAGACAAACACATCCTCACGGCCTCGCGGACCAGGATTGTCAATCTACTGCTAAAGGACGAACCGCCCTAAAGCTTAATCTATGTGTTTATAGCTGGTAGAAACACCGCGGCCCCACTACAGCTCTTCTTCATCGCAGGGATTGGCCCCTTAATACGCTGCTCAACATATAAAACAACCGAACAAACTCCACTCTTCATTTCGAATCCAAGAGATATACCATGTTTCCTTTCCAAATAATCCCACAAGAAACGAACATCTATTCTATGGCTTAGGATGTGTTAGATATGATCAATGCCCCACCCTCATTAGGTGCTACCAATGATCCATGGTGCTCAAAGTTGTAAGGCCCCCATTATGAGGAGAAGCCAAATGTGAGCCCGGACATTGGTTGAGTCCTGACTTGTATATCAGATGAGGTCTATGTGACCGGATGGCAAAAAAAGGTGACTGTTGTGGGTCTAATCTTTGGGTTAGACGGAGTGGTTAAGCTGGTAGCAACTCGAGGCACATTGCATTGAGTTGCGTGGTAAGGGAGTTAAAAGGGGCCCCTATTGTGGGGTCCGGGGGCCGCGGAAGCGGCCCCTGGCTGGGGGGTCCCAGGGGGGCCAGCGGCCCCCCTGGCGGGGGTCCGGGGGCAGCGCCCCCGGCCCGATGGTAAAGGGAATATTCCCTGGAATATTCCCTGGCCGACTAGTGGAGGCTCATATGGTAGGTCGGTCAGCAGGCCGACCTAACGACCTTCGCGGGCTATAAAAGCTAAACCCCTTCGCAGCCATCTTACACTTATCTTTCACCCAGTCAGAGTTGTTGTTCCAGCTAGCCTTAAGCTCTTCACCTATCTTCTGTCTAGATCGCCATCTAAGCTTCATTCATTGGAAGCGCACGGGTGGACAGAGCCATCTTTGTATCAGTTGTTTGGAGTTAAAGAATTTTACTGATTCTCCTCTTATCTGTTGTGTACTCTCTATCTCTTTCTCAGATTCTGTTCGCTGCGCCGTGTAATATTTTTACATGGTATCAGAGCCCAGGGGGCTCTAGAGATCGGAGAGCGTGCAAGAGGCAAAGGCTTCAACAGCAAAGAGAAACGATGTCGACTCCGGGAAGCAGTTCTGGCGCATCCGGAAGCGGTGCAGGAGGTGGTGCTGCTGTACCGGCTATTCAAACACTGAGGATTCGTCCACCAACCTTCAGCGAAGGCAAGTTAGATGGTACAAACTACACCTTGTGGAAGTTCAAAATTACTACTATCCTTGATTCTTATGAGCTTCTGGAGACTGTGCTGGGGACTGACGCAGAACCACAGCCTACCCCCGACCCATCAAATCCTAGTGTGATGATTCCTCCGAATGCAGATCTTCTACGAGCTTGGAAACGAAGGAATGCAGATGCATTGTGTGCCTTAGTTACAAGCTGTTCTGACAGTGTTTTGACTCTGATTCAGCATACAACCAAAGCGTCGGAGGCTTGGAATGTACTAAGGAGTCAGTATGAAACACGAAACCAAACAAGGATTCAAAACTTGGAGAATCAACTAGCAGCGGAGAAGTTTGCTGAAGGAGAGACGGTTGAAGCATTCATCACTCGGATTAAGAATCTACGCGACCAGATGGCTGGCGCTGGGATACAAAAGACTAGCGAAGAGCTAGCTCGGAGGTGTCTTCGGATTTGTCCACAAAAGTTTGATGGACTAGTAACTGCCCTTAATACTCAGGTGAGACCTCAAGCTTTGACTTTTGAGGAGTTTTGTGCATTATTAATGGAGGAGGAGTTGAGGCTGAAAGCCCGAGAAGGAAGCAACAATGGAGATGCTGCATTCTCTGCCAATGCAAAAGGCAAAGGTGTTTCCTCCACCAAAAATGATGGTGACAAAAAGAAGAAGGGCGGCAAGAAGAAGTTTCAAGGAGAGTGCTTCTACTGTAAGAAGAAAGGACATGCAATTGCAGATTGTCGTGTCAAGAAGGCAGATGAAAAGAATGGTACCCTTAAAAGTAAAGGGAAAGAGACAGCCAATACGGCTGAAGCAGAGTTGGAATTATTCATGGCGACCATTGAGGAAGTGTGCTCCTCGGCGCAAGAAGAATCTACCACTGACTCTTGGGTGTTGGATAGTGGGGCCTCCCGTCACATGACCAACAAGAAAGGTCTATACAGTTCTATGCAGCCTCTACAAGAATCCATCACTGTGACGGTTGGAAATGATGCTAAATGCCCTGCTGCGGGCACAGGTACTATTTCTTTTGTTGCTGCAAATGGTGAAGTCAAAAAGCTTTCAAATGTGTTGTATGTTCCCGAAATCAGGAGAAATCTCTTATCAGTTGCTGCCATAACTGATCTTGGTCATGAAGTGAGGTTCAAGAAGACAGGTGCAGAAATTATTGATAGTGCTGGCACAATTGTTGGCAAAGGAGAAAGAAGGAACAACCTGTATGAGCTAAGTGCTCTTACAGCCACCGCTGGAGTGGGCACAAGTAAGCTTTGGCATGAAAGGTTTGGACACATCGGATTTGCAGTATTGAAGGAGATGCAAAAGCAAGGTATGGTTGCTCACCTACCTACAATAACTGAATTGAAGGAACCATGTGAAGCTTGTATGATGGGCAAGCAACAGAGAAAGGCATTTCCACAAGAAAGCAAGAATAGAGCACATGCTCCTCTAGAGTTGGTGCATGCTGACTTGTGTGGTAAGATGCCTACACAGGCCTTGGGGGGATCTTCTTATTTTATGTTGATTGTCGATGACTACAGTAGGAAGATGTGGGTGTACTTCCTTCGTGATAAGGCTCAAGCTTTTGGTAAGTTTAAAGAATGGCTAATACTTGTTGAGAATGAAACAGGGAAAAGTGTGAAGAAATTTAGAACAGATGGTGGTGGTGAGTTCAACTCAAAGGAGTTTGAAGGCTTTTGCAAGAGCAAAGGGATCAAGCGTCAATTGACGACGCCTCACACACCTCAGCAGAATGGTGTTGTGGAACGCAGGAATCGTACCATTGTGGAGATGGCAAGATGCATGCTAAAGGGCAAGGGATTGCCTAACCATTTTTGGGCTGAAGCTGTTAATACTGCAGTCTACATTCTAAATCGGAGCTACACAAAGGCTCTCAAGGGAAAAACACCTCATGAGGCTTACACTGGTAAGAAACCATCTGTTTCACATTTCAGAATTTTTGGATGTGAATGTTATGCACATGTTCCAGATGAGAAGAGAAACAAGTTACAACCAAAAAGCAGAAAATGTATCTTCTTGGGTTATAGTGATGAGCAGAAGGCTTACAAGTTATATGACCAAGAGGCAAAGAAGATCATCGCGAGCCGTGATGTGGTGTTCAAGGAGGAGCCGCATACAGTGGAGGAGGAGAAGGCAAGGTCTTCCACTTTATCATCAAGCGAAGAAGTAGTCCACTATGAACCTGTCCCGAGAGCTATCCCTATCCTTAAGGAGGAGGAAGCATCATCTTCAGATGATGAGGAAAAAGTTCACCAACCTGACATCACCCCACCGGAAAAGCCATTGCCGCGCTGGGTGAAGCAGCTCTATGACCACAATAATCCTATGCCTGCATCTGTTGAGGAGAAGGCAGACGGACCAAGGAGGTCTCAGAGAATAGAGGAGCAAAGGAGGGCTTCTGCTCACATAGTCAACATGGCCTTGATGGTTGAGATTATGAGAGAAGTAAAGGAGCCAACTGACTTAGAAGAAGCACTTGCAGATCCATCATGGAAGGCTGCTATGCAGGCGGAGTATGACAGCATAATGAAGAATGACACTTGGGAGCTAGTGGATCGGCCAGCAAAGCGGAAGATTATTGGCACCAAGTGGATCTGGAAGGTAAAGTACAAGGCTGATGGTACCTTAGAAAAGTACAAAGCTAGACTGGTTGCCCAAGGATTTTCACAAGTTGAAGGGTTTGATTTTCAAGAGTCATTTGCCCCAACTGCCAGAATGACCACTATTCGCACGGTACTTGCAGTGGCTGCCCACAAGAAGTGGCCAGTGTACCAAATGGATGTTAAGTCAGCGTTCTTAAATGGTGACCTCAAGGAGGAGGTGTACGTGGCTCAGCCACCAGGGTTTGAGGCCCCCCATTCTGAGAACAAAGTGTGTAAACTGAAGAAGGCATTGTATGGGCTGAAACAAGCCCCCAGAGCATGGTACCAACGGATAGATAGGTTCTTTTTAAACCTAAACTTCAAAAGATGTGCCTCAGATGCTAACTTGTATGTTTACAGGGATGGTAAAAAGTCTGTAGTGATTGTCCTATATGTGGACGACCTTCTTATTACAGGTGACTATGAAGATATGATCAACCAAACTCGAAAGGCTTTGAGTTTTGAGTTTGAAATGACAGACTTGGGCTTGCTGCACTATTGTTTGGGGATTGAAGTCTGGCAAGAGCCAGGAAAGATCTTCATCTCTCAGAAGAAGTATGCATGGGAGATCTTGAAGGCATTTGGCATGACCGAGTGCAAGGAGATAGCTACACCTATGGAGGTGAATGTAAAGTTATCCGTTGAGGATACATCAGCACTAGCAGACATTGGGAGGTATAGGAGGTTGGTCGGCAGTCTAATCTACTTGTGTAACACCAGACCAGATATCAGTTTTGCTGTTGGTGTTTTGAGCAGGTTCTCAAACAAACCTCATGAGAGTCATTGGAAAGCTGGGATGCGGGTGCTCAGATACTTGAAGAAAACTCTTGACTATGGTATCACATACAGTTTCGGAACTTCTCTTGTGGGGAACTGTGACTCAGATTGGGCAGGAGACATTGATTCCAGGAAGTCAGTTTCTGGTTATTGTTTCTCTTTGGGTTCAGGAATTTTCTCTTGGATTAGTAAGAAGCAACCAACAGTGGCATTGTCTTCTACCGAAGCAGAGTACAAGGCAGCTTGTTTTGCTGCATGTGAGGCCGTATGGTTGAGAAGGATTCTATGGCATATGGGAGTGCAGGATGAAGAACCAACTGTGCTGAGATGTGACAATCAGAGTTGCATCGCCATTGCCAAAAATCCAGTGTTTCATGCACGCACCAAACATATAGAGATCCAGTATCACTATGTGCGTGATTTGATGGAGGATGGGATAGTGGAATTGGTCTACTGTCCAACAGAGGAGAATGGAGCAGATATCTTCACCAAAGCACTTACGAAGGATCTGCTTCAAGTTCATCTTCAGAGACTCGGCATTGGGCCGAGGAGATAGTTCACCTATGGGTGGACATTGAGGGGGGGTGTTAGATATGATCAATGCCCCACCCTCATTAGGTGCTACCAATGATCCATGGTGCTCAAAGTTGTAAGGCCCCCATTATGAGGAGAAGCCAAATGTGAGCCCGGACATTGGTTGAGTCCTGACTTGTATATCAGATGAGGTCTATGTGACCGGATGGCAAAAAAAGGTGACTGTTGTGGGTCTAATCTTTGGGTTAGACGGAGTGGTTAAGCTGGTAGCAACTCGAGGCACATTGCATTGAGTTGCGTGGTAAGGGAGTTAAAAGGGGCCCCTATTGTGGGGTCCGGGGGCCGCGGAAGCGGCCCCTGGCTGGGGGGTCCCAGGGGGGCCAGCGGCCCCCCTGGCGGGGGTCCGGGGGCAGCGCCCCCGGCCCGATGGTAAAGGGAATATTCCCTGGAATATTCCCTGGCCGACTAGTGGAGGCTCATATGGTAGGTCGGTCAGCAGGCCGACCTAACGACCTTCGCGGGCTATAAAAGCTAAACCCCTTCGCAGCCATCTTACACTTATCTTTCACCCAGTCAGAGTTGTTGTTCCAGCTAGCCTTAAGCTCTTCACCTATCTTCTGTCTAGATCGCCATCTAAGCTTCATTCATTGGAAGCGCACGGGTGGACAGAGCCATCTTTGTATCAGTTGTTTGGAGTTAAAGAATTTTACTGATTCTCCTCTTATCTGTTGTGTACTCTCTATCTCTTTCTCAGATTCTGTTCGCTGCGCCGTGTAATATTTTTACAGGATGCCTTTCCACACTCAACGTGGGTCATTGTCATTGAAAACAAGTGCTATGCATCCAGGATTTATATTCTTTGATACCATGATCATGCACATGCAAAGTGAATGATTTTTAAAGTGCTTAAACATCATTTTCAAATCAGTAACGTGCTCTTATGCACAATCAGGCTTTACAATGTATTATTCACTAACCTGTTGCGACGATGAAAGGATAGCACCGAGATCACACTCGTACTACTACCCTCTTACTCAAAATAACACGAACTCTATGACATGAAATGCATAAAAAAATCAGCAACAATCAGCACACAAATCACACCATTCAAACCTCCCAACCCCTACGTTTAGGTATTGCTTTCGTTGCATAGGTGTAGAGGTTCATTTTGTGATTTTTTGATGTATAGAAAGTGATAAATCACCAAATTTAACAAAGAGATAGGGAAAACTGAGGCCAAACCTCATGCTTTGCCACTACCATACATCCACAAACAACTATTATATTTTTCCCTATTTTTCCAAGTCGTATTTCTATTTTTCCACTCATTTTTTCCATTTTCTTGATTTATTTGTTAATAAAATAGGCAATTTTCTGGTTTTTCTTATCCCACTCACTTCAGCGTGTTAACAATCAATTTTTCTTTCATATTCCCCCCATGGGAACAAATTTCCCCCACCCGAAACGAAAAAACTATCATTTTGCCACTTAAAACCTGCATTTCGGGCTTACGGGAATTAACTAAAGCATGTAAATCATTGAAAAACCATTATTTTCTAATAAGCAATAATTATTCATAATGCAAACAATAAGAAAATAATTTTCATCCAATAAGAACCTAATTATCATCATAAACTATAAAAAATCCTTCATTTTCTTCATAAAAAATGGTCATACCGTGTTTTTGCGTAACCTGAGACGCCTTAGATGACTGTATAACCAGTAGACAGAGCCTCCATAGTCCTCAATCCAATGTTGCACTTCATCCTTCAGCATTTTCACCAATCTTCATCATCACTTTCTTCATTCTTCCACCCAGATTCCTTCTTCAAGAGAAAACACATAAACAACCCATAGAGAAGAGAGAGAGGGAGGAGAGAGAAATACTAGAATTAGATTTCTTCATTCAGTCCATCATTCCATGAGTGAAGGGCAGTGATAAGACCAACAAGGAAGGAGAAGTTGGCCCCCAATCTCTGTTACATGACTTGCTTTCAGCCTGCATGCTTGATGATCATGGAAGAGGGCGCATTTTTCAGGTGCAGTTTCTTCACGCCATATCCCATGATTTCATGCTTCTTCTCTCTCCACATTTTCATCTTTCATGTGGCATAAAATTTGGAGGGGTCCAAGGCTCCCAAAGGGCACCACCCCTTTTGGTCACAAACTTGTCCACCTCTTCGAATCTTGACCATTTTGTGGCCATTTCCCCGTCTGGCATCCAATTCGAGCTTTGAAAAATCTTGGGTGTCCGGCTTGACATCCTACACTAATTGACAGCTCTTGACATCCCGCACGGAAATTGGAACAATTATCAAAAATCCACAAGTGTCACTCGGGCGCCTTTTAGAAGCCGTCTTTTACTTGGTGCTTAAAATCGTCCTAGCTGGAGCCGCCGCCTTTGATGTTAAATATTTTTCCCCTAAATTTTGGATTTTTTGCCAAATTTTAGGCACATCCTAGGCTCAAAACTCCGCTCTCATCTTCCTTTTGTGGATTGCAACCACCGTCCTCTTGTGACACTCATCACCTTCTTTGTTCTCCTCCAAGTTGAAACAGTTTGTCTTTTCTCCCTTTGGCTTCGTTGCGGCCTCTCTTCGTTACCCCAATGTAGTTTTCTTCGGTCTTTTCTTCATTAGCATGATGCAGTCATCACCCGATGTCCTCCGGTTCTGCATCTCCATCCAAAGCACCTTTAACAATCGACTTGTCTTCTACTTCTCAGGCTTCGTGGCGGTCTCTCTTTGTTGTAGACTTCTGTAGCATCTTCCGTATCCCCAACTTCATTGGCTTTTTCTCTACTTTAATCCCCTCTTTATCTTCGACTCTATTGTCCACTCCGTCTGTCGACACTTTCCTGCTTCATTGTCTTGAACTCTGTTATCACAGAAATTTCATCTTCTTTGTCATCGACTTCTGCTCCATCCTCATCTTTGTCACCTTCGTCTTCGGATTCGTCACAACCTTCTAGTCTTCTACTCTATCATCGTCACTACTTCGTTTTCCTTTGTCTTTGTCATTAGTAGAGCTCGTCTTCCTCCGCCATCTTCTCATCCTTTGTCACCAGTAGAGCTCGTCTCCCTCCGCCATCTTCTCCTTGTGATCAAAGCTCTAAGCTTTATAAGAATTATTAGTCGTTTTTTGCTAATCATGTCATTGCAAATATTTTTCCTCAAGAAAAGCTTGAGAAAGCTTTACTATTATCGATATCAATGTTTACATCAAGGATATCGTCAATTAAGCAGACTATCCATACAGTTAGCTATTAACGTGATTCTTTCGAACGAAAATTGCTTTATCAAATATCGGAAGAAGCTCTATCCTGTTGAAAATTGGGGAGAGAAAGCCTTGCTTTGTGTCATGGAGTTTTGAATGCTCTCTAATCGTCTCTACTTTCTTCAAGATAATCTGCATATTTTTGAATTACAGGTCTCGCCGCAACCTTTATGTGGGCTAACACGGAAGATGTGCTTAACCTTTTATTATTTGTTGATGACGCCAGGAGGCATATTACACGATGGATTCCGTGCCACGGTGGATTCCGTGAGGTTTTACGGTGGATTTCGTAAACTTTTATTATCGGGGCTCATACACAAAGTGGATTCTTTGTGCGAGAAGTCGATGGGGATGCCTATCATTTTCGGGCGTTTTGTTAATTTTATGTGTACATGGGTGATTCCATAGCAGGTGATTCCACAAAATACATATTTAAATTAATAAACGTTTATGAGTTTAGAGTGCGCACTCATGATAAATTAAGATTAGGATTGATTTCTAACCAATTAATTTATTTATGTAGCTGAAGACTGTTAGGTATTCACTTTTGTCGGTTTAATTGTATTATTTTACTAACGATTGTGAATGCTTTAGTTGATGTGTAGAGATAGCACCGGTGGCAGTGCAAAGCATTGGAGGATAGCGTGCATTCAAATTATCGTCGATATTTTGATGGGCGCATACCTTAGGCATGGCGCCTATATTTTGTCGTGCTTATTTATCAAGGCGCTCGATATTTATTTATTATTTTTGTATGCGCATGGGCGCACAATTTAGATATTGGTATTTGGACATTGTATTTGGGTACGCCAGACTTCTTGGGCGTCCATTAGCTTTATTTCTATTTGGCACAAAAGCAAACTCAAAAGCTAAAGCGTGCTATTTTGTAATTTGGGCTATTATTTGAGCTTGAAGATGATTAATACATAAAATACATGCTTTGTGGAGTGCTCACACAAGGCATGGGGGAGATTACACCCAATTGGTCTCTTATTCATGTCGTGCAAGCTTTCTACATTGATATGCGTGCAAAAAGTAGAATTCTTTTGTTCTTGGGGACCTTCTGACACTCACTACGCATGCTTACGGCATCCGATCTGTGCACCAGTGGTATCAAAGCGAAGCTGAGATTGAGAGCTTCCAATCGCTTACCATCTTGCGCGAAGGTGGAGCTCTTAGAACAATCAAGCTCTACAGTCAGTTTTGTCGTGAACAGTCGATACCGGTGACTTCCTGACAGTCAAGAACCCCTATCTACATCCTCTGATTGTGAAGGACCGGCCTGAGGAGGCGGAGGACCACTTTTACATCTCCTTCTTCAAGTCATTTTGAAACAGTGAACAGTAAGCTCTTCTTCCATATCCAAAAGTTGAAAATCTTTAAAATAAAGCTTAGTAAGCTTAATAGTAACCTTTAAAAAGCTCACTTAAAACGAATTCAATGAATCTGTGGCCGCGGCATCCTGACAATTTAAACGGCAGCGAAAAATTCCCCCCCTCCTAAATCAAAATCGTGATCAGTCATCTTACTCAAGCTTAATCATATAAGCTTAAGACTCTTAAGTTCATCAAGTTCTGTTACTGTTGAGTGTTGAAATGTCTTGTTTTTTGGCTGATTTTTGTTGTTTTTGAGGGTTGAATGGTTGATTTTATGAGATGATTGATTGGTTTGGAAGTGGTTTGAGAGTGTTTTGGATGATATTGATTATGTTTTGGAAGTTCATGATGATTTTCAGTGGAGATATGAGGTTCTGTGATGTTTTGATAGGTTCTGATTGGTTCTGTATACCTTCTGTATAGCTTCTGTTTTGTTCTAATTGTCTTCTGTATGAAGCATGTATTGATGATTGATAAAGATTGAGATCTTCTGAAAGCTTATTGAATAGTTTTTGAGAGTTTGGAATGGTTTGAGTATGAGTTATGAGGTTTTGATAATCTTCTATAACCTTCTGTAGATCTTCTGTAGAGCTTCTATCTCTATACTGTAACTGTACTGTAGCTGTTCTGGTACTGTACTGTGACTGTTCTGTAGACCTTCTATAGGTATTCTATAGAATGTATGTGTAGCATGGGAAAGTTTTCTAGCCTTGGAAAGAGGTGAATACAAGTGCAAAAGAGCTAAAAGAAGTGAAAGAAGTAGCTGTTGAAGACTCAAGTAAAGATTGGAGTGAAGTGACAGTGGTGAGCTATGAAAGGACACTGTAGTGGCTCTGGTGCCTCTTCATATCAGACATACCTCTTGGGAGGGGTATCCACAACCTAAGAAGGATTATTGTGAGTGATTATGAGAGATTGTAGTGAGGATATGATGTATTATTGATGGAGAGAGAGAGAGAGTTAGAGATAGTCAATTCTATTAAAACAGAGTGATTGTATATGAGAGATTGAGAGAGAAGACTATGAAGATATTGAAGATGAATACTATGTGATGTATTTCCATTCAAAGATGGTGTATTCCTTTGCTTTCTTTGTTCTATTGATGGATTTTGTGAAGATATTGAAGAATATGGTTGATTCTATCAAATCCGTGGGAGATCTACATGATGTTTCATGAAGATTTGTTGTGCTTGGTATTCTTTTCTTCATTGTGATCATATAAAACCTAATAAAAAAGCTTGTTGATGTTACAAGATAGATTTTCTTGCAAGATAATTACCTTTTCCTTGGTGTTCCTCTTGGGGCTCCATGTTTTTGGTGCGCAGCCGGGGAACTTGCCATCAACATGCACCAGAAGAGGCTGAAAATGAAGGAAATGGCATTGCCAAGAAGAGAAGAATTCAATGGATGTTTGTAAAGTTCCTTCTTCCATTGAAGAGTTGGAATTTCTCATAATCAAAGTCACTTTCCACAAGAAGTTCATCCCACAATGGCGGAAACACATCACCATCATGATGCATGCTCTATGTGGTGGATAGTTTCCTCTTCCTGTTGAAGCAACAGAAACTTGCATCTTGGTGGCAAACTGTTTGGGAACAAACTAAAGAGCAGAAACAGAGAGAATGACCATACATGGAAGATTTGGCATTCATTGAGAAGTTTCTAGACATCATCAAATGGGAGATTGTGAAGAAGCTTCAAGAGTCTTGGTCTGTAGAGGTTCACAAAGACAAGAAGGAAAAGAGTTGGAATTTGTTCGTAGATGCTCAACAGCAAGATACGTGGGATGCTTGGTGCACTGATAATCTTCTGTTTGTTCAATTAGCAACCCACTGGAAGTTGGTAGAGAGAGTGTTCTTCACAACATACACTGTTGAAACCATCAAAAGATGGCATTACTATGATGATGGCACCACCACAATGCTTAGACGTATACATTTTGATACCTTCAGAACTGAATATCTTCCTCTGTGCAATGGCATGAAAGCAGAATTCAGAGACGTTGAAAAAGAAGAAGTAGAAGAAATGTTGGCAAGAGAGTCCTCCAGAGATTGAAGCCTTCTGTTATCCCTCTGTGGAGCATTAACGACATAGTGGAACCAACCCCCTGATGAATGACGCAATAAAGAGACAAGCATTGGAACGAGTCCAGAGGTATGTAAGAAGAGAGAAAGAAAAAATCAAACCTGAGAATGAGCTCGCAGCAAAATCCGCCTTTGACGCCCTTGCGGAACTCTTTACAGAAGTCCCAATGGCACATCAAGCCCTTCCTCCTCCTGTTGGAGGTCCACTTCCAAGCCAGATCCATCCTGGAAATATTGATGACAGGCCAGCGAATGTAGTCCCATTGCCAGGTTTTAAGGGAGAGTACAATGACGACCCCGATCTTCATGTAGCAGAGTTTATGGTAGCATGTGTGGCTAACAATGCCAGAACCCCTGAGCATTGGTTAGCAATATTCCCCGCCACTTTCAAGGGCGCGGCATTTCAGTGGTATGAGAGACAAGCAGCAGGAACTTTTGGCACATGGGACGACCTAAAGTTGGCCTTCCTCACTAAATTCAGGCATGAAGGTTTTGAAGAGTGGATGCGAGAGGAATTTATGAACCTAAGTGATTCCTCTGGAGAAAGAGTATAAGCTTATGTCTCACGAATGGAATCCATCCTGAAGAGATGGACTAACCATAATCTAGATGATGGCATTCAGAAGGGAGTGTTTCTCAGATGATTACAACCAGAAGTCCGTAAGTTTGTGGAGCTGCAAAGACCAGCCACACTGCAAGCTGCACAGAAGGTGCAAGACTGTACGATGAAGTGGAAGCTAGATTGGCGATGAATCCAGGAAGAGGAGTCCTACCTCCTCTGATGCCAGGAATGATGTACCCACCAAATGCAGTCCCAGGGGCAGTCCCTTACCCCTACCAACAGATGCCCCCAGTATCACAGTACAGTGCACCAAATCCATAGTGGCCACAATCAATGCCTCAAATGATGGTTCAACCACAACAACAATGGTCCCAACCAATTTTCCCAATGCCAAATCAGCAGAGCAACAGTGGAACCCTACCAACTGGAGCCAACAGCCAATAGTTCAAACAGGAGCTCTGAATTAGAATCAGAACAGAGACCCCTCTGCACCAGCCCAACCTGTTTATGCAGTGATTACAGAGACTCCTCAAAACCCTACTGCCAGTACCTCAGGAGGAGAAAGCTGGAAGGATTACTTATCCAACTCAGTTGCAAATATAAAAAAGGAGTTGATGGATGTGATTACAGAGCAGCTACAGACGCTGAAAGTGAATACTGCTAGCATATCCAACGTTGCAGGAGCAGGAAGAGATGTGATGCGGTCAAATACTTGGTGTGGTAAGTGTCATCAAGCAGGCCATTTAGCCACTGAATGTATATGAAAACCAACCATCCCTGGAGCTTTATGTTTTTACTGTTTGCGGAAGAACCATACAGAGGATATTTGCTCTCTGAAGGAGATGCATAATAGGAGAAGGAAGGAAGAAGATGCAAGATTCAACTTGCTGGAATCTAAAATGACAACACAGGATATTGGACCCAATCCTAGAGAGTTTGGTCCTAATTTCGGACCCAAAAGATTTCCATCCCAAAGTTACAGAGGAAGACAGTCTGGCGGTGGTCAGAGATCAGAAGTGGAGTGTTACAGATGCGGAGAAAAGGGACACATTTCACCAAATTGTCCAAATCCCAAAAGGTCAGTGGATTATAAGCCCTTATGCAGCCGATGCAAAGGAGAAGGCCACACTGCAAAAGACTGTCCAAGCCCAGCCCCAGTGAAAAACAGTGCTACTGATAGTCCGGCCAAGGCCCAAGAGCCTACCTCCAATTTAGTGGAGTTGGAAGTTGCTGTCATCACACGTGCAAAGAAGAAGGAACCACCTATCCAGAAAGAAAATAATCCTCCTACCAGAACAGTGAAGTTCAATTTTCCACCGGAAGAACAGAACAGAATAGAGCCTGATAGTGCCGTACAGAGCACTACAGTGCCAAAGAGAGTCACAGAGACAGTTCCAGAGACAGGACTAGAGGTCCAGGAGATAGAAGAGGAGAAAGTGCCACAAGTGGCAGAAGAAGTCCCCATAATGCCCCTGTTGGAAGAAACAAGGAAAATGAAAATGGGTGTTGCCCCATTCGCTAACAGGTTAGAGAAGCCAGTGGATCCTATTAAGGAATACGATCTGGTCAGAGATCTAGATACCTTTAAACCAAACCTCACATTCCGACAATTATTGATGTTGTCTCCCAGTTGCCGAAAAAGGTTCAAAAGTATGCTGACAAGAAGACGTGGCTTAAGGATTGCTCCCTCGACAGCAACAAAGTCCAACAAATCTCCAGAGCCTGTAAAAGAAGTGGATGTGGCTAACGCCTTCCTAGATCTGGGTACCCCAGAGACTGGCGTGTGGATAGAAGGCTGCTTCATTGTAAATGCACTGATTGATGGTGGGTCATCAGTAAACATAATGATGGATGTGTCAATGAAGGATCTAGGCCTACAAGGTGTGCAACCAACCCAATGGCTCATTAGACTGGCGGATCAGAGTAGAATCAAGCCTTTGGGCATTCTCCTATATGTGAAGACTACAGTGGCTGGAAAAGATTATTGGCTAACCTATCTGGTAGTGAAGCCAAACTCTTATGGTACATCCTACCCTCTGTTACTGGGCAAACCATGGCTTTTTGAAGCCAGAGCAAGGATGGATTGGTTCAAAGGAACCTTGACCTTGGGTAGAGGACCCAACAAAGTGGTGCTGAAGCTATATGGTGCTCAAAAAGGACATGGATCCACCTCCTTGGAATTATCTTCTGGCTCCCCTAATGAGGCTACAGATGGAACATCAGCAAGCGAAGATGTTGTCAAATAGATCCTTCCCAAGAAAACAGTGGCACGTTCCTTAACAGTGGATACTGTAAGCCAACTCCCAAAAGATGCAAAGCCATTATCAATGGGTGAATACTTCCTGCCTCAACCAGGAACGATTTCGGAAATCACTTCTGACAGTGAGATAGAAGCATGGATGTATTGCTCTCCCTGCTACATGGCCATAGTAGAGCCAGAGACAGAGGCAGAAGATGAAACAGAGAACCTTTTCTTCTCTTACAGAGCTTCTACAGAGACAGAGATAGAGATAGAGATAGAGCCAGAGACAGAGACAGAAGAGGATGGAGATGATATGGAAGAAGAAGTTATGAAAGCGCGATGGAAGAGTCTATCCCACCCGAAGAGGATATATATGAAGAAGAAGTTCCAGAAGCATCAGAAGCAGACGAGCTCATGCTGTGGGACAGAATGGTGATGGTACCATTTGGTCTGGTAAATGGATCTTCTCATATGAAAAATCTTTATAAGAAATGGATTAAGAAGACCAAGCCGTCTTTCAGCAGTGGCTCTTGCCGTCCTAAACCATCCTTGCCAAAGAAAGATGATGATGATGCACCGTGCCAACAAGCACCAGTCCCACAAACCCAACAGGCATTAGAGGATCCCTGTTATGTGACGTTCCTGGACGTGTCATCAGAAGATGAGTCTTCAAGCCAAGAGGTAACTAATCTTGAAATCAAACCCGAAACGGCTCTAATCCCATTTCAACATCTCAAGAGGCAACCTAAGTCTCCACCAAAAGAAGAAGTTGGTTCTAATGGAACATCAGATGAGGACACCACTCCCTTGAAGGAGTCGGATCTGTACCCAAAAGCAGTTCGCGGGACCTTCATCCGTGAAGTAGAAGGTGAAAGGCAGTTAACCTTTGTGGATGCAGATGGCACTGAACGCCACTTGAAGGTGGGTAGCAGCCTACCGAAAGAGGAGTTGTCAACCTTGTACAACTTGTTGAAAGAGAATTTGGATATGTTTATGTGGCTATACAAGGACCTAAAGGGGATTGATCCCACAATATGTTAGCATCATATTGACTTGGAGCCTGATGCCAAGCCAGTACAACAACGATAGAGGTGAATGAACCCGAATTATTCCACATTGGTGAAAGTAGAGCTGCTGAAGCTTCTGGAAGCCGAGTTCATCTATCGACTGGCACATAGTGAATGGGTTTCACCCATTGTGGTGGTACCCAAGAAGAATGGCAAGCTTCGTATATGTGTGGATTTCTGAAAGTTGAATTCCAAGACGAAGAAGGATCACTTTCCTATCCCTTTCATAGACCAACTGTTGGACACAGTGGCAGGACATGAGCTTTATTCCCTTTTGGATGGATTCAGCGGATATAACCAAGTTCAGATAGCAGAAGAAGACCAATCCAAAACAACCTTCAGCACAAAATGGGGGACCTACGCTTATCGAGTGATGCCGTTTGGACTTTGCAACGCCCCTGCTACTTTCCAATGAGTCATGATGGCCGCATTCCAAAATCATCTGCACGATTTTATTGAGGTATATTTGGATGACTTCTGTGTCTATAGTTTAATCTGTGAACACTGGGGACACCTGGAACGATGCTATGCCGGGAGTATGGGATTTCCCTCAACCCCGACAAATGCATCTTTGGGGTCTCTTCTGGAGTTCTGTTGGGCCACATTGTCTCTGCACAAGGGATATCAACAGACCCTACAAAGATCGAAAAGATCGCTACTCTAACAGCACCCACCAACCTCAAACAGTTGAGGGGATCCCTAGGCCATGTGGGTTACTACAGAAGGTTCATAGCTCATTTTGCAACAAAGGCAACCTCCTTGCACAAGCTTCTAAGGAAAGATGTAGAGTTTACTTGGACGGAAGAATGTGACACAGCCTTCAACACTCTGAAGCAGTGTCTGATTGAGGCACCCATCTTGCAACCTCCTGATTGGACGAAGGAGTTTCATGTACACACTGATGCATCCATTGAAGGCTTGGGCGCAGTTCTCTGCCAGAAGGGTTCCTCGAAGCTGGATCCGCCTATCTATTACGCAAGCCAAAAAGTCACGGATAGAGAACGGAACTATAGAGTGACAGAGTTGGAATGCTTGGCAATGGTGTTTGCCCTAGAGAAGTTCCGCCACTACCTCCTATCTACTCACTTTAAATTTTATGTGGATCACGAGGCCCTATCCTTCCTGATGAACAAAGCGGATGTGAAAGGACGAATGATGAGATGGTTGCTCTTATTTTAGGAGTTTGACTTTGAGGTAATTACCAAACCTAGTCGTTCCCATGTTCTGGCTGATCATCTGTCGCGTATCCCACAGATTTTGCAGATGAGGAGCAGGATGATCCAGACCTCCCTGATGCTTTCCTATTCTTGGTAGAAACTATAACCCCTTGGTATGCAGACATTGCCAATCTATTGGCAACCCAACAGTACCCTCTTGGTATTTCTAGTCAGGAAAGGAAGAAACTTATGTTAGAATCAGCCCCCTACACCGTGTTAGGCGGTGCACTGTACAAGAAAGGCAAAGATGAAGTGCTCAGAAGATGTGTTGCAGGAGATGAGATTGGGATTGTTCTGAAGGCTTGCCATGACAAGCCATGTGGAGGCCACTTTGCAGGAGAAGCTATAGCCATGAAGGCTCTGCTAGCAGGATACTGGTGGCCTACCATTCATAATGATGCTTATGATTACTATAAAAGATGTGATGCTTGTCAGAGAATGGGGAAACCCACGAAAACAAGTGCCATGCCACTGCAACCCATTCTTCCCCTAAAGCCGTTTGAGAAGTGGGGCATCGACTTTGTAGGCCTAATGGATCCTCCTACCAGAAGGAAACAGAACAGATACATCCTCGTATGTACAGATTATGTCACAAAGTGGTGTGAAGCTAAAGCCCTAAAGCGGGACGATGGTAACAGTGTGGCCCTGTTCATGTACGAGAATATCATCACCCATTTTGGCAGTCCCCTAGGGTTGATAAGTGACAGAGGCACTCATTTCATTAATAAAGTCATGGAAGAGTTAACAAAGCTGTATAAGATCCGCCATTGCAAGTCCACTCCTTATTACCCCAGAGCCAACGGCCAAGTCGAAGTCACCAATCGCATCTTCTGCTCGATTCTGACAAGAACAATTGCCGCACATCGTCGTGACTGGGATGAACGACTTACAGAGGCCCTTTGGGCGTACAGAACCTCCCATAAAGCAGCAACAGGACAGGCACCCTTCCAGTTGGTGTATGGTACAGAAGTTGTTTTCCTTGTTGAACTGGAATTACCCTCTTTGAGAGTGGCTATCAAAGAGTGTTTGGGGGACGATGATTCACTGCAACGCCATCTCCTGCACTTGGAATGTTTGGACAAAACTCGCAGGATGGCTCTACAATGCATGGAAGCCACGCAAGCTCGACACAAGGCTTACCATGACAGCTTCATCAAGCACAAGGAGTTCAAAGAAGGTGATTTGGTCCTAGCCTATGATTCACGATTTGGCAAGTTTCCTGGCAAGCTCCAACAGTAGTGGATGGGCCCATATAAGGTACTTGCTATCAACCCTAATGGCTCTGTCCAAGTGCAGACCGTTGATGCCTCTGATGATCCCTTTTTGATCAATGGATATCGCCTGAAGAAGTACTTCCCTCCTTGGGGATCTTGACAATCACGGTCACCTGATCCTTTCCCCTGTTGGCGTGGCACTCTCACTCTTATGATGCTACTTCTGATAGCCGTTCTTCAGCCACTCCTGATGAAGTGGACACAACCCTCTGTCCCCTCAGCCCCACCGTCCAGCCTTGATCTTTTATCCTCTATTTTCCACTAGCGACAGTGGCGAGGTGGGTTCTGACAAGTGGTATTTCTGCCATTCCCTTGCTTAATTCGAAAAAAAAAAACATATTGGTCATGGGAGAAAAGGACTTAGGTCCCTGTCATGCCGACCTATTCTTCGAGAAAAGGTGGAAATACCCTTGGGAGTAGGAGAAAAAGAAAGAAAGAAAAAAAGAAAAGCAAAACTATTATGGGAGAAAAGGAAGAAATTCCCTGTCATAGCAGGCCTCGCTCCAAGAAAAGGTGGCACACACCCTTGGGCGGGAAGCTGGCTGTGGAAAAGGTGGCAACACCCAGCAGTCCAGAAAGCAGATTTATCAATTGATATCCCCAGGATCCAGTTCCGAAGCTGCCTCCCTTGGTACACTGTGTCTTGGGTCTCTCTGCAGGGTGTCTAACTATCCTCTAGCAGACGACATGTCCTATCCAACACAACGTTCGATTTGATGGCTACCTCCCTGGGTATGCCTCTTCAACAACTAACGACGCAATCTTCATCGACAAACAATCGAGTGACGTGAGCTTTCATCCTAACCGGATGGGGAAGTGAGTATGGGTTGCCCTCTGTATCAATAGAGAGTGAGACAGAGGGTGGGGCGAGAGACTAGTCTTTCCCTTCAAATCAAATGAGAGGAGAGAAGTGTGAATGAAGTGTTGCATGCACGGGATGGGCCTCTCAATGCACAAAGCACGATCTGTTTCTGTGCACTGCACCATAAGGCTCCCTGGCCTTCCTTCTCGCACCGTATGCCGGCACAGGGCGGGATGCACAGTTGCACCATCAAATGCACACAAGGCATACAACCTTTGCACAAGTGACTGTGAGGATTACATTAATGGGTTTCAGGAAAGGACTGCCCTCTTGTATCTATCAGTAGAGCATGAGACAGAGGGTGGGCTGAGTGTGACTGGAGTTTCCTCAATCACTTATTGAGATGTGAGATTGAGGGACGTTACGACACTTGGAGTCAGGTATGTTCCCGTTTCCCTATGCACCCATGGGATTGTTAGATATGGTCAATGCCCCACCCTCATTAGGTGCTACCAATGATCCATGGTGCTAAAAGTTGTAAGGCCTCCATTATGAGGAGAAGCCAAATGTGAGCCCGGACATTGGTTGAGTCCTGACTTTTATATCAGATGAGGTCTATGTGACCGGATGGCAAAAAGGTGACTATTGTGGGTCTAATCTTTGGGTTAGACGGAGAGGTTAAGCTGGTAGCAACTCGAGGCACATTGCATTGAGTTGTGTGGTAAGGGAGTTAAAAGGGGCCCCTATTGTGGGGTCCAGGGGCAGCGCCCCCGGCCCGATGGTAAAGGGAATATTCCCTGGCCCACTAGTGGAGGCTCATATGGTAGGTCGGTCAGCAAGCCGACCTAACGACCTTCGTGGGCTATAAAAGCTAAACCCCTTCACAGCCATCATTCACTCATCTTTCACCCAGTCAGAGTTGTTGTTCCAGCTAGCCTTAAGCTCTTCACCTATCTTCTGTCTAGATCGCCATCTAAGCTTCACACAGTGGAAGCGCACGGGTGGACAGAGCCATATTTGTATCAGTTGTTTGGAGTTAAAGAATTTACTGATTCTCCTCTTATCTGTTGTGTACTCTCTATCTCTTTCTCAGATTTTGTTCGCTGCGCCGTGTAATATTTTACAGGGATGGGTCTCTACAATCATCACAAGACACGCCACCCTGTTCTGTACACTGCACTGTAAGGCTCCCTTGCCTTCCTCCTTGCACTTATGCCAGACGAGTTTGATGCACTAATGCACCATCAACTGTGCACCCTGGCATACTCCCTCTGCACCACCCCCCCTGTCGATTTCTAAACCGGATGTGAGCCATGGGTTTCAATCATTCTTCCTCGAGTGATATTAGTCATGGGGCGAGTGACAGTTCTTCCATTCCATTTGAGTGATTGTGAGTTGAGTGCAACATTCCTTGCCATCGACGAATTTCTTGCGATTCCTTCAACCAGCTACCTCCCTGGGTGCTGTCACGTGGTCCCTGCCATGATGGACGTGTGCTGTGAAGATGCCTTGGTACTTCCTACAGCCGACCACAACACAGGACGTGCCATCAACAATCAACCTTGATTCTCAACAACATGGACCAAGTTTTTCTAACCCTACACCTTCTGTTTCTCAAAGATGTTCATGTTTTATGTGTGGGACGTTAGTGGATGGTCTGTTATGTGGTCCTAGGTCCCTGTTGCTCGGTTACCCCTGTCCGTTAAGGTTTTAAGTGTGGGGACGCGTCCTTGTGCGTCTACATTGCATACCCCTCTGCATATGCCTCCACCTGCTAATGCCTCTACACCATGACTTGCTTTTACCCTAATGGGGTTCCTTCCCACCCACTTGTTCCTTTTCCACCTACACTTGGGGCTGTTCCCTTGCAGTTTTCCTTCATTCCCTGATTTTGCAGTCCTGCCATGTGAACACATCCTACGTTCACCGAAGTCCACATCCAACTTTATAACCCTGTTCCTCCCTTTGAAATGACCATTTTTCCTTTTTACCCACCCTTGTTCCGGTGCACAGTTTTCGAGTTATTAATTTTAGAAGCATTTTGTGTACATTAGCTGGTTTTCCATGTGAACGTGTTTTGCTTACTTCGGAACCGTGATCAGATATCATAGCCCTAACAACCACTTTCTCCTTGACCTTTTTCCTTTTTACTCTGTGTCCTTCCGATGTACGTTTGTTCAATATTACTTTTGCGGTTTTTCGAGACTTTTTCGTGCATCTTTTTGACATTTTTCCATGTGAACCTACCTTGTTTGCGTCGGAATTCCACTTTGATTTGACAGCCGTGTCCACCACGCCTTCCCCCACCTTTTTTCTTTTTCCTCCATCTTCTTTCGACTTCTCGATTTTTAATTATTGATTTTTAAATGTGTTTTCGAGTGTATTTTTGGTGTTTTTCGCATGTGAACCCCTCCTACTTCGACCGGAACTGCATTCTAACATGACAACCCTATATCCCCCCTTCTTATGGACATTTTTCTTTTTACTGCATGTCATTCTGGCAAGCAGTTTGTCCAATCTTAATTTCCGATTCCATTTTCGGGTCTGTTTTTTGGGTTTTCCCCACGTGAACGCGTCTTATTTCAGTCCGAACTATGTTTTGACGTGATAGGATTTTCAGGCACGTCTTTCTGCACATTTTTCCTTTTTCCTCCACCTCGTTCCGATGCACGGATCTTCCGATATTAATTTTCATTTGCGTTTTTTGACCCGTTTTTTTGCATTTTTTGCATGTGAACACCCTGTCTTTCCCCCGGAACCCCTTTGCACAATTTCCCTGTCTTCCTCCTGCCATCCTACCCAGTTTTTGTTTTCATGACATTTCGTTTTGATGACCGGATTGGGAGTTATTCATTTTTCCTTATTTTTCTGTGTTTTCGCGCGACTCATCCCGCACGTGAATGCGCCTGTTTTCGATTTTACACGTCTCCACGCGCCCCGGTCGCATCCGCGTGCCTCGCCCCGAAATTCGGACACTATTTCGATCCCATCACGGCAAATTTTTTTACCCCACCCCGCGCACGCGCGCGGGACAGGGGTACGCCTCTCTTTTATGGGGCCCCCCGCCCATTCTTTCGCATGGGCACTCCCATGGACAACCCCCCCACCCTCCCCGGGCGCCCTTTCAATCCTACCCACCCCCCATGGGTTCCCGCCCATTCCCTTATACCCACCTCCCATGCCCATTCCCCTATGCCCACCCACACCTATGGGCACCCCGCCCATTTCCTCCCTTGGGCGCCTTTCTGGGCCCCCACCCACCTTCTTGCCCACCCCCCGGGCACCCCCCCACACCCTTCCCTATCCTCCCCACCCTTCTCTCTCCCCGACCCCTTCCTCCCCCAGTGACCTTCCCTCCCGCTCTCCATCCCGCTCCCTGCGTGCTCTCTCCCCTCCCTCCATCTCCACCTCCATCTTCTTCTTCACTCTCCCCTCCTCCTCCTCTGCTCCTCTCCCTCCCCTCCTCCTCCTCTCCTTTTCCTTCTTCATCCTCTTCTCCTCCTTCTCTCCTCCCTCATGCCTGAGCCTTCCCCTCCTCGTCCACCTCCCTCCTCCACGCCATTCGCCCCCTCCCTCTCTGGCCCGCTCCTCCTCCCCGCCGATGATGAACGCCACCGACGCCCTCTACTGCAGCCTCTGATGATGCCCGTGGCCTTGCCTGGCCGCCGTACCGCCTGCGCCCCGTGGTCTCCTTCCTGCGCCCCACGCCGCCGTGCCTCCAGCCCTTGTGGCCCTGCCCTCACGCCGTGGCTCCCTCCCTAGCCGCCGGCCCCGCCGACGCTGCTGCTGCCTGCCTTTCGCCACAGTGGCGTCCCTGCCACGTGCCCTGCACATCACCCCCCCACCCCCCACCTAAGCCCCCCTTCCCCCCAGCACACACCCCCCCCCCTTCCCCCCAGCACACAACCACATCACCCCCCCCACTCCCCATCTAAGCCCCCCTTCCCCCCAGCACACAACCACATCACCCCCCCCACCCCCCATCTAAGCCCCCCTCCCCCCCAACACACAACCACATCACCCCCCCACCCCCCATCTAAGCCCCCCTTCCCCCCACCATTACACATTCCCACCCTACCCCCACCCAAACACACACCCACCAACCCCCATCTAAGCCCCCCTTCCCCCCCCAAGGCCCAAACACACACTCAACCCCCCACCCAAGCCCCGAGTCCCACCACCAAACCACCCTACCCCCACACAAGCCCCTGTTCTTCCCCCAGAAACCCGCAGAACTGCAGAAACCCCTCCAAGCCACTGTTCCCCCGTAGACCAGCAGAACCTCACCCCGCGCAGAAACCCCACCACTGAAACCCCTCCATACGCCCTTGTTCCCACCCGCAGAAACCGCCAAATCCAACAGCACCAACAGCAATTCCTGAACCACGCAGCAACCTGCAGTCACCATTCTCCGTCCATTCTCACCCGCACAAGGGTGTGTACGCACGTGGTTGTTCGTGTGTTCGTGATTGTTCTTGTGCGGGAGACCATTCGCGGATGTTCACACGCGGGGACACACGGTAGCTGGTTCGTGAGGTGGTGTGCAGCTGGCTATTCACACGCAACTGTCACGCAGTCTATTCCTGGATATTTTCTCGAATTTTTTATTCTAAAAACCCAAAAACCTTTAAAATACATTGAAAAATTATCAAAAAATCATTAAAAAACACTTAATTTAAAAAAAAACAAAATACAGAAAAATATTGAAAAACAGTAATTATTGTGAGTGATTATGAGAGATTGTAGTGAGGATATGATATATTATTGATGGAGAGAGAGAGAGAGTCAGAGATAGTCAATTCTATTAAAATAGAGTGATTGTATATGAGAGATTGAGAGAGAAGACTATGAAGATATTGAAGATGAATACTATGTGATGTATTTCCATTCAAATATGGTGTATTCCTTTGCTTTCTTTGTTCTATTGATGGATTTTGTGAAGAGATTGAAGAATATGGTTGATTCTATCAAATCCGTGGGAGATCTACATGATGCTGCATGAAGATTTGTTATGCCTGGTGTTCTTTTCTTCATTGTGATCATATAAAACCTAATAAAAAAGCTTGTTGATGTTACAAGATAGATTTTCTTGCAAGAGAATTCCCTTTTCCTTGGTGTTCCTCTTGGGGCTCCACTTACTCCTACAAGTTCTGTAAGTCGCAGAGGTTCAAAACAGACTTATCCAACTATTTCCATAAAGACTGTTCATACACAGAAGCATAGAATTCGTATATTGCTCTCTAGAAGACCCTGTTCCTATTTGCAGACTTGCTGAACCAGTTTCAGCAAATGCAGAAGGTCATACGCAGGTCATACGAAGATTATACGCAACTTCTATGAAGACAACGAATACTGCAACCGCAAAAGAGGAAGACTATAAAAACCAAACAAAATATATAAGCCTTGTATACCTGACTTTGAGCTACGATCATCCCGCTAATTAGATTTCGAGAGTGTGAGGTCTTTTGGATTTTACAGGATGACGGAACAAAATATGGACGATCTTATGGCTGAAGGTGATTTACCCGAACCAACGATGGAACAAAAATTGGATTTAATTATGATGCAGCTCGATGAAGAATGAAGAATCTGACAAGCTTTGCAAGTTCAATTGGCCAATCTACAATGATCTACCACTGAAAAGATGGACCGCAACCCGAAGATCTTATACGACGTACCATTGATGCGACGCTTGAATCTCAATCCATCCGTGAAGAAACAAAGAGAAGTAAAAGAAATTTCAACTTTCGTACTTTCAATGGATCTCGAGATGAAAAGACTAGACTTGCATTTATCAGTCAGTTTGATGATTACTTTCATAAAGAGACATATGCTGAGAAAGACAAAATTAAATGTGTCACTAATCATTTAGTCGATTGAGCATCTCTATGGTGGACTGTGGTTCGCAAGAGCGTTGATTGTCCCACTACCTGGGAGAGTTTCCAAAAGAAGTTTTTGCAAAATTTCCTTCCTCCTCAATTCCATGAAAAAGCCATAAAGCAATGGGATCTTCTATAGCAAAGAGATCGTGAACCTATTTCCCAATACACTGAACGTTTTTGGAATGCCCTACTGCAACTACGCATGCTCGAAGATGTACCTGAAGCGACTCACAAACGCAAGTTTATGTCTGGCTTACTTGGACATTACTATGCTGAAGTCAATATGTTCAAGACAACAACCCTTGAAGATGCAATTTCTTTGGCTCATGATATTGAAGACAAGATTCAAGGAAGAGACAAGCATCCACAACAATTTCAAACTAATGGTAACTATGATTTCAAGCAATTCAATTCAAATTTTAGAAGATTCAATCAAAGTCATTTTCTTCCATCTTCATTCCATAAGTCTTGGACACGACCACCTGCTTTGCCATCAAATACCAATCCAAACCCTAAGACATCCTCGCAGCCAAATCCCAATATTCCTAGACTTCCTGCCATTACCAACAATGTATCTAAAGCCAAACCAATAGTTTGTTGCAAATGCCATCAACCTGGACATCTAGCAGCCAATTGTCAATCGAAAAAGCCACCTGTCCGGAGCAATGGAAGAAGAAGAACATGAGGAAATGCCTGACTTTACAGAAGATGATGACAACATTGCTACTACTTTAGATACTTTGCCAGGTATGCCAACTCCACATTCTTTGTTGACAATGAAATGTTTTGTGCATGGTAAAGAAAAGATTATTTAGCATGATGATGGTAGCACACATGACTTCATTTCTGCAAAGTTAGTGAAAGAATTGAATTTACAAACTGTTTCTACACATTATCGCATTAAAGCAGCATTCCTAGGCACAAGATATAATGGAACACAAGAGGTGCATAATTTAGAAATTAAAATTGGTGAATACACTGAACGAAGGAATTTTCTAGTTGTACCTTTGGAGTCTAGTCATATTATCTTAGGAATGCCTTGGCGTCATCAGTATAATCCTGACATAAATTATTCTACGCATTCAATTAAAATTTATTTTCAGGGAAAACAAATCACATTGCATGGTATGCATGCTTCTAATAAATTTTCACTACTTACTCATACTAAAGCTAAACGTGCATTACGTAAAAGTAGCAAATCTTATTTAATTAGGGTGAATGAACTTCAAGCTAAAGAAAAACATGTGCATCCTAGGCATACACAATTTCTTGCTCAATTTAAAGATTGTTTTGCTAATGATTTACCACCTGGACTACCACCTTCACGTCTTGAAGATCACAAAATAGATTTAATTCCTGGTACACAACCACCATGTAAAGCACCATATAGGCATAACCAAATTGAATAGAAAGAAATTCAAAATCAAATAGGAGAATTGCTTAACAGAGGATTAATTAGACCTAGTAGTTCTCCATTTGGCGCACCTATTTTATTAGTAAAAAATATATATATATTTATCGCATGTGCATTGATTATCGTGCCCTAAATAAAATTACAGTTAAGAATAGATATCCGATTCCTAGGGTAGATGATCTTATGGATAAACTACAAGGTTCTGCCATATTTAGTAAGATAGATATTAAATCAGGTTATCATCAAGTAAGATTGGATAAATCTGATATATTCAAAATTGCATTTAGAACACAATTTGGACACTATGAATTTCTAGTGATGCCCTTTGGATTAACTAATGCACCTGCTATATTTAGTCGAATGATGAATCACATATTTCTGAAATATCAGCATTGTGTTATAGTATTCTTTGATTATATATTGGTATTCAGTAAAAATGTGAATGAGCATTATGAACATATGTCTTTAGTTTTCAAGTTGTTAAAAGATAATCAATTGTATGCTAATCCAGAAAAGAGTGAATTCTTTCAAACAGAAATTGAATATCTAGGACATATTGTTTCATCAGAAGGTATTAAGGTTGACCCTAAAAAAAGAAGCAATATTGAATTGGCCCATACCCAAAAATGTGCATGAGTTACGTTCTTTTCTAGGTCTTGCTAGTTTTTACAGAAAGTTTGTGCGAAATTTCTCATTACTTGCATTACCTTTGACTAAACTTTTAAAGAACGGTATTGTGTATAAAACTAGTTTGATAATCAACAAAAATCTTTTGATTTATTGAAACATGCATTAATCCATGCTCCTGTATTACAACTACCTGATTTCAATAGACCATTCTTTTTAGTAGTTATTGATACTAGTGGATCTGGCATAGGAGCCGTCCTTATGCAAGATAACCATGCCATAGCCTACTCTAGCTGTAAACTGAAACCATCTGAACTTAAATATTCTACATATGATAAAGAATTTCTAGCTATAGTACAGGCCTTATGTCAATGGAAACATTACTTAATGGGTTCTGAATTTATGATAAAAATTGACCAACAAAGAATTAGACATCTCCTTAGTCAACCACAAATATCTGAAAGACATATTAAATGGGCAGCTTTCATTCAAAGTTTTCATCCCCTTATACAATATCAACCAGGAAAAGAGAATGTTGTAGCTGATGCTTTAAGTAGAAGACCTACAATTCATAATATTTCTGTGATATCATTTGATTCCCTTATCCCTATGAAAGATACTTATCATCAAGATATTACTTTTCAAGCTGATTGGAATAAATTAGTTGCACATAATTAGATTCCTATTGATTCATTGTCTTACAATAATGGATTCATGTTTTATGAAAAGAGATTATGTGTGACAGTTCCATTTAGATCTTTTGTTTTGAATGAGATTCATTGTCCTCCATATCAAGGTCATAGAGGTATTATATCTACTTTGCGTACATTGACTGAAGATTTTTATTGGCCACATATGGACACTGATGTATCTAACTTTGTTTCTGAATGTTTAGTTTATCAACGAGTAAAGAGACACCATGGTAAACAGTATGGTTTACGGATGTCATTATCTATTCCATCATGACCATGGGAACGGATTTCTATGGATTTTATTACTGGTTTACCTAGCACTAAAGCTAACCATGATATGATTTGGACTATTGTAGACAGGTTTAGCAAACAAGCATATTTCATTCCATGCAAGAAAACTTTAACTGCATCTCAAGCAACTCAATTGTTTTTGAAAAATGTGTTTACTAATCATGGTTTACCAAAAGTTATTATTTCTGATCATGATTCTAGATTCTGTAATAATTTTTGTATTACTTTGTTTGCTAACTTAGGCACAAAGATTGATTTTTCATCTACATTTCATCTTGAAACAAATGGTCAAATAGAAGCTACTAATAGTACTATTTGAGATCTTTTATGTGCTTACACTATTTCAAAACTGCACACATGGGATACACATTTACATTTACTTCAGTTTTCATATAACAATACACTACACACAGCTACAAAGAAAGCACCATTTGAAGTTATTTATGGATATAGATTATCTACACTTGTTGCATTATTATCAAATAAAATTCAGACTGCTGATGATATTGCTAATATGCACGCTACTATTTTTGATGAAGTTAAAGATATGATTGCCAAAGCCCAGCAATCATATACAAAGCAAGCAAATAAGCAAAGACAGGCCATGATTTTAAAAGTTGATGATTATGTTTGGTTACGAATAGAAAAATGTAGATTACAAAGTGTAGATAAACACCCAGTTGTGAAATTAGCACCTAGATTTTATGGACTATTCAAGATCATTCACAAAATCAATGACAATGCATTTAAACTAGCACTACCACAACATTGGAAAATTCACAACACCTTTCATATTAGTTTACTAAGACCCTTTAAAGGCCAATTACCTGTACACCCTGTCTATGAAAACCCACCTTTGTTAGATGATGAGACTGAAATCCTTGAGCCTGAAACTATTATAGATACTAACTTTATGACCACTAGAACTGGCCGTAGATATTCTAGATATTTGGTCAAGTTTAAAAACCATCTTGTTGAAGAGGCCTAATGGATGCATGCTAGATAATTAAATGCTTTCCCCACTCTGTTAGCTCCACATTGAGCTAATAGCAATTGAGGACAATTGCTATCCCACCCTGGGGGTATGATACCAGGAGGCATATTACACAGTGGATTCCGTGCCATGGTGGATTCTGTGAGGTTTTACGGTGGATTCCGTAAACTTTTATTACCGGGGCTCATACACAAAGTGGATTCTTTGTGCGAGAAGTCGATGGGGATGCCTATCCTTTTCGGGCGTTTTGTTAATTTTATGTGTCCATGGGTGATTCCATAGTGGGTGATTCTGCAAAATACATATTTAAATTAATAAATGTTTATGAGTTTAGAGTGCGCACTCGTGATAAATTAAGGTTAGGATTGATTTCTAACCAATTAATTTATTTATGTAGCTGAAGACTGCTAGGTATTCACTTTTTTCGATTTAATTGTATTATTTTACTAACGATTGTGAATGCTTCAGTTGATGTGTAGAGATAGCAGCGGTGGCAGTGGAAAGCATTGGAGGATAGCGTGTATTCAAATTATCGTCAATATTTTGATGGGCGCATACCTTAGGCATGGCGCCTATATTTTGTCGCGCTTATTTATCAAGGCGCTCGATATTTATTTATTATTTTTGTATGCGCATGGATGCACAATTTAGATATTGGTATTTGGACATTGTATTTGGGTACGCCTGACTTCGTGAACACCCATTAGCTTTATTTCTATTTGGCACAAAAGCAAACTCAAAAGCTAAAGCGTGCTATTTTGTAATTTGGGCTATTATTTGAGCTTGAAGATGATTAATACATAAAAACATGCTTTGTGGAGCGCTCACACAAGGCATGGGGGGAGATTGCACCCAATTGGTCTCTTGTTCATGTTGTGCAAGCTTTCTACATTGATTTGTGTGCAAAAAGTAGAGTTCCTTTGTACTTGGGGACCTTCTAACGCTCACTACACGTGCTTACGGCATCCGATCTGTGCACCAGTTGAGGGTCCCATAAGGTTTTATTGCTGCCCTTTGTGTGGCATTTATCATGTCCTTCCCATATCCAGTATTGGGTGCCTTTTTGGTCATTCCATATCCTTTGAGAGATGATGTAAATGATATTACGGCTTTGAGACAATACGACTAGTTTGGTAAATCAGAATCTTACATTCTTCCAATTGATGCTATTCTGGATAGATTCTTAAATAGAGAGGAATTTTAAAGTGTATATGCTAAAAAAAGCTATTGTGGCAGCCACATTCTATTGAATCGATTGATTGTTTAAAGATGGGAAACCAAATGAGAATCTCCACATCATACTTTCATTGGATCAGGTAGGCATCAACTAGCTAGTAGTTTTTCCCTTGCGACAAGGAACATCACAAACATATTCTTGGATGTCAGCGTCTGCGAGTTTTGTAAATTAGTTAAGCTAAGCATCACGGATGTCTTAAAGGCTTGTGAAGGTGTATAGTTCCTCCAAATGTCATGAGTTTGAGTCTATTAATCCTTCTAATGTTGTCCTTGAATGAGTGCACACAATTTACATCTCTTTCTTTTTCCTGTAGCCCAATCTTTTCCTTGGTATGAGAATGGATGATTGCAACAATGTCCATACTCTGACTACTTGTCCTTATTACTTCCTTTAACTTATCTCCATCATAAGCTCCATTATGGCGTACTAACCCTCATGGTCTTCCAAATGAACATTCTCTGAACATGTTCTTCCATGCAATGTGCCCTATCAAAGTTCATGCTTTGAAAAAGAACTTCATGCCCATTCACTCATGGAGTTTATAAATTTGAGTCTATGATTTGCAATCAATCAAGCTATGATCCACACAAAAAAATATGAATGCATTGAGGAATTTGTTCCTAGCCTAACTGCGTGTGCTCGTGCATCATGCAAATGGAAATCAAACTCATAATGACACTAACTTAAGAGTTCAAAAACTTGGCAGAAAATTCCGCCCTCACGTTTGTAGTGGTAGACGCACAATGTCACGACAATGGACCTAGAGCTAGTTATCTATGGTGGATGCAAATCGAGCACACAATACATTATCAGTATGAGAGATTGTAACTCAAGTGAATTGGGTTCCAAGACAGATTAGCTTGGACTCATAAAGATAGTCTTGAGTAACTCAAACTGATAGTTCCATTCCATTGAAATGAGTGTGAAGTACATGCTTATATAGCTTTTGGGTAGTACCGCCTTTTGTCCCTGTGCTTATGGGATTTTAGACATCTCTTCCTAGAGCATACATCATTGTCTCTCTCTCATACAAGGCCACTTATAGGCGAGCCTCTTTTGGGCACACATGTAGCCTCTACATGCATTCATGTTAAGTATGATTTGCTATTCTCAACACCCCCCCTCAAATGATGAGTCTCTATCATTGCTGGCTTTTGCTCCCCCTGCATGTGTACATGGACCAGGAGACTAGATCTATGGCAGCCTAGTCAAGTTAAGGCTTGAAAATTTACATCTTGCTAGTGTTTCTACAAAATCCACTACGAGAGATCCACTATGGGAAATTCTTTGTCAACAGCAATAGCAGAAGGAATGTTTTCATCCTTTTTTTTTGCTTCTTTGGTAACTTTTGATCTTCTTGTTGGTCTTCTTGGACTTCTTTATCTTTATGATCCTTGGCTTTTGTTGTGGTCCTTATCCCTTTTTTCAATGGTTGGTATGTGATTTTTACTCGTGTCTTCTTGACACATTCATTTTGCTTCATGCTTTTACACGTGATCACATTGCTGGATACATGTGCTGGTTTGACAAACTCTCATACATGAGATGAATTTTGAGATACATGGTTTTTGGGTTTTCATTTGGCATTGAATTTGCTTTTGAACTCTTGTGCAAGCAAATCATTTCATGCAGGAAGGTCTTACTTCGAGTGTACTCGAGAAGTGTATAATCCCATACAAGAATAGGAGTTCAATAGAAACTCTAATCACAAGTAATCTCTTAGGATTTTTGATAACTAATTATCAAGAGTATTAACAATCCATTCTTTTAGTTCAAGCCGATTTGAGACACATATAGTGTGAAAGCTAGTTAAATGTGAAGGCAATTTGATGATGCAGTGTGAGATGAGTAGGCTAGTTGTGAAATAGTCTTGTGAATGGAGTGGTTTAGGGTTTTATGAAAGGCTTTATAGCTTAAAAGAAAGACAAGCCTTTGATTTTTTTTGAAAAATTCCCGTTGATCTTGCTAATGATTGACTATTCGAGAGCTCTGTTGAATGCCATGCTATTGGAGGGGTTTTTGCCGAAAGGTTAAATCCACAAGGGATTAGAAGTAGAAGGAAGTAGAGATAGGAGAAGGAAGAGAAGATAGAGAATACAAAAGTGGTAAACACTACAAACACAAAGTAGAATGAATTGAATCAATATGTATTGAAAAAACCTAGAATATTTGCACTACTCAGAAGCAATCTCCATGCATTAGATCTCTTGGAGCTTCTTCGTAGAACAAAACATGCATAAAAATTACAGCTCCTTCTCTGCTGCTCAAAACTCAAATTTGATGGCCCTATTGGCTCCAAAAGGGCAGTAAAACCAAAGGACACCTAGACACAGATCTTCCAGATCACTCCTTCGTCTGCTTTCAGTTCAATTTGTAGTTTTCATCCTATTTACAGTGATTGCGATGCATGCGATTTCGTCAATCTGTCCCTCTTGTGAAAATCCCATAATTGGCTAAAAAAGCAACTAGCTTTTTGAATGCTATCCTAATCTAGAAGTGTTTTCTAACTTTTTCTTTTTTTTACAATAAATAATATAAAAAATAGGCTAAAATTATCCAAAAATCTAGTATTTTTGGATAATCCATGCAACTCACACTACTTATAATGGCTCAGATTACATTGACTCTCTAGATCAATAAAGAAGTCGAATGATGATGCATTCCATACTTTTTTACACTGTGTCCTCATAACATCACGAAATTCCACCCCCTCTGAAGCTACACATCCTCTGGTATGTGCAAAAATCCTAGTTGTCACCAGATTTTGACTCCTCATCTTCTGCAACCATATCCTTTGCTTCTTCATCTTCCATATCTTCCTATCTAGCCCCTGTATCATGACCACTATTTTCTTTCAATTGTGGCAACTCATAGGCAATAGATTCTCACCTTTTGAATAATTTGATTCTTTTTTCTAATACCGGAAGTTTGATGTCTATCCCATCCAACTCATTTAATGTATAAGTAGCATTATCAAACACCTCTCTTACCACATAGGGTCCAAACCATCTGTTGGAAACTTTATGCATGGTACTATGTTGGTTGTCTAAACTTTTATCATAAACCAATACCCAATCCCCATCTTGTATGGTTCTTGGTCTTAATCTATGTCTTTTTTCAAACCATTTCTTGTTCTGTATCCTTGCTACCCTTAACTTTGCAATTGCTACCTCTATGCCTTCTGACTTTCTTTCCAACTGTCTAATGCATAAGACCGACAACTCCTCTCGATTCAACTCCTCCTCCCAAGGTAGCACACATCGACATGATAGGTTTTTGACCATACAGCAATGTTACATGCATATATCTTGTAACAATACTATGAGTTGCTCTGTTGGCCCACAAAGCATAAGGGAGCAATCATGGCCACTATTTTACCTTCTCTCCATATGCTTTTGCTAATGCCTTCACAATAGGTGGATGACCTCTTTCACTTTTTCCATTTCCTTCAATGTTATAGGCTAAAGTTAAAGCAAGTTTTATCCCCAACCGTGCAAAGAAATCATGAGCTTCACTACATCCAACTCACCCTTATCTGCTGTAATTTTTCCCACACAGCCATACCGACAAAAGATCTCTTCTAAGAGAAAAGTACACACAACATTTGTTGTGTTAGTACATAAAGCTTTCCCTTCCACTTGATTACTCAAGTCTTCATGAGCAAGCACAAGATACCTTATTTACCAAAGATTTGTAGCCATTGTGACCAAATCCACCACGCACTTAAAATGAAGAGACAATGGATATGTGGGTTGCAATCCATCCCGATGTCTCACAAATGAATACATTTGACATGTCATACATGTTTCCACAAAGTGAGCAACATCCTTATACATACTGTGCCACCAATATCTTTCTTTAATCTTTGTAAAAGTACCCCAAACACCTCTATGACCAGTCCACAAGCTTTCATGAATTTCTTGCATTACTTTTACTTGTGAAGCTCTGTCACCCAAAACTCACAATGACATACCCTATTTCTTTTTAGCATGTTTTCATAAGTATCCATCTTCAAAAAAAACCCATACGCTTTTCTCTTGATTTTCTTAAACTCCTCATCTGACCATTCATCTCTCTTTGTTAATGTACTGAGGTATTGACCAATTCTCAGCCACTCTTCTACATATTTATCTTCCAGAAACACTTCTACATAAGATGCAAATCATCTAAAGTGTCTTCTCTTTGTTGTCCAAGCTGCTGTAGCAACACCTTGCATTGCTAAATTCACTCTTGCAACATCATTTTCAGCCATAAGAAAGTCATCTTCTTCCTCCTCATCCATCATCCCATCTTCATTCTCATAATGTGCTCGAGATAACATATCTGCCACTGGGTTATATCTTCCTATAACATGCTAAAATTCTGGGTTCAAAGATTTGATGTATGCAATCCACCGGAGCATAGTAATGTCCCGAGTAGCACAACTAGTAATCATACCCAATACCGGCAAATAATTGGTCTCAATGACTACACGAGCACCCATAAAATACTCCTTGTCACATTTAAGGGCTATCACAATTTCCCATAATTCTCTTTTAACCTGTGGATACCTTCTCTATCACTCATTCAATACTTTAGCACCAAAGCAAATTGCATATCTTTGCCCTTTCTTATCATCTTGCTCAATTGCCCGTTCCCCACCAATAGATCATATGTCAAGTCTTATTGAATAAGTTTAAGTATGAATGTAGAGGGATAATTAGAAGAGAGTACATATGATCTGGACACCATGTGATCTAGACGTCATATTAGAATATGGGAGAGAGGCAAAGAGATGAGAAGAGAGGGAAACAAGAGGAGAAGAGGTAGAGAAAGCATAATGTGCTCTTAGTGGCTCCCCTTTGGGCTTGGTGATTTAGAGTGCTCTCATGTGCTTGTGATTGTGTATCTTTATATCTCCATGGGAACCTTATATAGCCTCCATGAGAGATTAGATTAAGCTAATCTTATTGATTAACATAATCCTAGATTATGTATGACATCTTTATGGAGAATAGTGGATGGGACAAGTCCCCACCTTGATCATCATGCAAGAAGCCAAGGGTGATGGTAGACAAATTAGAGAAAGGGAGCTAGATTACAAGAGGTGGGTGCCTGAAGCACATTGTAGTGGGAGCTCATGCTCAACCGCCAAGACCCACGGACAGCTTATTGCTTCAAGTGTTTCAAGTTGAATGCTAATGGCTACCTCTCACATAGCCTACGTGCTCTCATGCCTACCGGGTGTAGTGAGCTTACCTTCATGCTGATTGAGTTGCCTTCTCTCCTGCACACTCCGGTAGCTCCACGATCCAAGTGCAAGCTTCAAGCAAGCTCGATCTTCCCGCTCCAAGATCCAAGCTTCATCGCCGCGAGCAAGATAAGATAGGAGAAGAGAAGAGAAGAGAAGAGAGGAGAAGATGGAGAGCTTCGCCACCCCATGGTCCCTCACCCTCACACACTCACTCCCTCACACTCTCACACTCCCACTCTCAAGCACAAGCTCAAGCAAACAAGAAGAAGAAGAAGAAGAAGAAGAAGAAGAAGAAGAGGAGAGCTACTTTTGGCTACACACAAGAATAAGCTTCTCATTCACTTTTCAACTTTATATACAAAACCCTAAATCCCTTTTGGGCTGTCATCCCCTTTTCCCCTTTTTTACATGGCCGGCCGTAGCCTAGGCCCTTTTTCCCATTGTCCTTCTATCTTCCTAGCTTTCTTTCCACCGCCCGTCTACATTTACAAATTGCACGGGTGAGAGCCCGACGCTCCTTGAATTAAACCATGATGTGCTTGCGCTCTTTTACAAAAGTTTTGACTTGTGCTTTTCCTTGTGCGCCTTTCTCCCTTATTTAGGACTCTTCTCCTTGTGCGTCTTTGTCTTCCATTTCTCTTTGCCTTGGCCTTTGTCTTTGTCTTCTACTTTAGCTTTTCTGTATTTTCCACCTTCGTTCGTTTGAGGGTTAACATTACCCCCTCCTAGACGAGTGCCAGTCCCATGGCACTCACTATTGTAGGTAGCAGGCGTTAGCATGCATCAAAGATGTGGGTGGCAAGGATGTTTGTGGTTGCCATGGTGGAGTGTTGGTAGTGGTGGGGAGGAAGGTCATTGGGGGAACGTTGGTGGGTTAAGTGGTAGGTGATAGGGCAATGGGAGTTGGTGGTAGGGCTGTTCTTTGGGGGGGTTGCACTGATGGAGTACAAGTGGCGGTTTGTTGGGGATTCTGTACATAATGATTCTTGGCAGGCTTACAGGGTGATAAGGATAGGAATTCAGATTTGAGTGTTGATGAAGAGCGAACAACACCTTCGTTGGAGTCTTCAATACCTGCAATTGAAAACCTCTCATAGGTGGTTTCTCCCTAGGGGTAGTGCTAGTCTTCTTGTCATGCACAAGACATAGTTTAATTAGTTTGGGAGACAGGTCGAACTCTAAGCAAGCTGAGAGTATTGTCTCGCACTTGAGGACCCTAACTGTGTATATACTTCAGTGTAGATATTATGTGAGTGCTCGTGCATACTTAGATATTACATAGGTAGAAGACCGTAGGTTGGTTTCTCATAACGATGTGTGGATGAAGTAAAGTCATCCATGGTGGGAAGAAGTACACATGAAGGTGTATGCAACATCCTGTGCATTGTGATTGCATGCCGTAACATAATAGAACACAGGGATATTGCACTATCGACTGGTAGACATTGGGCCAGTGCGATGAGGACAATGTACTTTTCATGGCCATTCATGCAGTGCTTACCACAATTGATTGCAATGGTATTAAGGCAGAGTGCAAGAGGGAATTGTGTGAATGGGTCAGGGTGACAGGTCTAACCATGGGCGAGACAAGCTCCCTAGGTCTGTCCTACCCTTGATGTGCCCTGAACTATTGTGGGTGATGCTAGGGGGCTAGGGGACTAGGGATATTGGAGCTAGCCGACCAAGGTCACTCGACGCACCTAATTTGAGGACCTCTAGGTGCGGTGCTGTGATCGTGGGTGCTTCTTATCTTTTCGTTCTTTTCTTTCTTTTATTTTATTTTTTTTGTTTTCTTTTTTGTTTCTTTTTCTTATGCCTTTTTTCTTTCTTTCTACCTCTTTTTTTTTTTTGACTTGCCTGAGTACAACCATTGCAATATGTTGAGGCTATCAGCCTTTCAATGGGTTGGGAAATGTTAAGCTTCGAAGGCTCAGGAAATGGATATGATAGTGATGATTGTGCCCTAGCCTCATTGTTAGAGAAGCCGTTGTTGCGATGTTGGTACGATTGAGGTAACAACCATCGTGAGCTCACTGTAGAGCTTGACCTAGGAAGAGAGCCTAGCCCATGACTATTCTTTGGTTTGTGTGATGTGGGCACTCGCAAGGGTGATTTTTTGTGTTCGACAGCGTGGCTTTGTTGCAGTTCTTTGTGCGGTTGGTGGTCTTGTGGTGACTTGGGCATTGAACAGGTTTGCACGAAGACCTATGTCATCCTGCATCCACTTGTCACTTCATGAGAGTATATGCAAGTCGCATGCGTCAAGTACAACGAACAAATGCAATCATGTCAAGATACAACTTTTTAAAATGCTATGATGCTGATTGCAAAGCCTATTCTAGTGCTTGTTAAAGACGTGGCATATATTAATGATAGGTAAAGGAAGTGTGTACAAGTGGAGAGCCTGCCCCTTTAATCATCAAAAGACAAAAAGTTATGGCAGGATGGCTTGTTAAGCTACTTGTATATCATAGGGGCTACTCGATTCGCACAAGGCGGGGTGAGTCCAGGTGGTGAGAGGCTCTACTAGTGAGAGGCTCTTGTGAGGTAGGGGAGATGTCGGCCGGGACCTGAATGGTGTAGTCTCTGGCCATGACCATTTTCAAGATGCTTTTGAACAATGCATCGAATTCTTCCTTGTCTTGAGCTGCCCTTTCAGCCTTTGAGCACCTGGTGCCTGAGCGCCTATTGGGGGCTTGCACAACCGGTGTTGCCACACCTTGTGTGCTTCTTTGAGCTTCTATTCCCCTGACTTGGGGATTCTTCGGCCTACGTCTAGGGAGGTGTCGCTTGGGATCTCCTTTTTTTGCATATCTTTTGAGGGTAGGCACGTAGCGCACCGACGAAGGGGCATGTGCTACATGTTCCTGTCGATAGCGGAGAGCGTCTTTGCAAGCCAGCTGCCCTAGGTGCTCCATGTCTTCCTTGTAGGGGGACCTGCAAGATGCAAACCAAGGATAAGGCCTTGATATAGGATAAAACCATTTGCATATAAGGGATTATAGTGTGGGTTATCAAGTGCATATGAGGAGAAAGGGAGGGGTGAGGCATGCAGTGCTTGTTGTAGAGGCATGGCCCCCATGATGATGTTCATTTAGCCTCCATCCATCAGTAGATATTGGATCTTGCTAAGTTACGCGGACTGGTGGTCATGGATTTGGGCAGGGCTCATCCTCAGAAGGATAGACCAGAAAGGGAAAAAAGTGTATAGAAAGGGACTGCACCCTATCTACACCATCAGAGATGTTGGTCAAGGCTTCCTATGGTGGTAATGAGGGGTGCATGCCCCCGGAGGTGGAAATGGTCACACAACTTCTAAATATGTGGTGAGAGGAGGACCTGACGAGCTTATCCTATTGACCCCAACTCTTCTCCCTACGCTTGACTATTATTGCTTGTGTGTATTGATAGTGTCTATACAAGGTCACAAAAGTCATTGTTTATTTACATACATATCCATGAATCCATGTCACTTCATGAGGATAAAAGCCAATTGTAGAACTCTGGGTTATACTGGAGTGTGGCATATGCATCCAGTACACGTTGCAGCTTACTCAATATCGATAGATATTTTGCAACATCGAGTAGCATTGAACCTTGTCCAAGTCTATTGGCAACATGTAACTCCTCCTCAGTGAGAACCTTATCAAACAGAGAGTTCTCTTGGCTAGGTTCAGCTAAGCCTGTACTCCGAATGGCAGTCAGCACTCGAAGGGAAGTTGGTGCCACATAGGTTGGGTCTCTTTGAGACCGCGGTTTGGCCAATCGCTCCTTTGAGACAGTCATGATTTGGGCTCCTAGTTCGACCTTTGCAATGCAGTTTTCACACCAACACTATTCAAATTGACTTCGGTCCTCTGATAATAACTTTATTTGCTCTATCTCTAAGAGATTTGGTTGGCAGAGCGCATCATTGAATGTGACAGCTAAGCACAGTTTGTCAGCTTCCTCGCTAGAGATGAGTCACATGCGTTCATACAGGAGCTTGTTATAGTGCTCATCAAGATGTTCTTGCTCTTCCCAAGATAAGGGAAATGGCAAGTATTCTTTGAGCTACTCTTTAGAAAATGCGTACATGTCTTCCAGGACATAGACACGTGCGAACACTTTGAGCTTAGCATCCAACTCAGTTAAGCACTCTGTGACACTTCTATGTTCAATGAGGGCTTGCTCGGTTGCTATCTCATGCAAGGTTCTAGGAGTTTGCCTGGGCTTTAGCGTAGTGTGGGGCTCATGCCTAGACGCGCAAGTTTGGCCAATGCTAGGATTTCTTATGCTCTTGGGGTTTCCATGTTTCTCCTGAGGCTTTGTTATTGCTCATGGTTCTCCTTGAATGTGACTGGAACAGGTTTGTCATCCTGTTCTGACAGTGTTATATCCACTCTTGATTGGTCAATACAAGTTCTATTGTCAGTGGATTGAGTATTGTAAGTAGACATTGATGGTAATGACTGCTTTGATTTTTCAGAGCACACGGATGTGTCTGAGGTTTCAACGCTATTAGGAGAGGCATCAATGGGCTCATTCGTGGATGGACTCGATGCTTTATTCATCAGCTCTCCTGCGCTCTTCGTCTCAATGTTCTTGGGGTCCACAACCACCTGCAATTGTCGTTGTTTTTTCTATTCTCTCCTCTTTTTCTTGGTCAGTGAAGGTGCATCTCTCAACGACTCAGGACCCTAGACTAGGTCAACCGTTGATGTGCTTGGTTAGGCCTCATCATTTCCTTTCTCTAGTGTGCCCTCATGGGACATAGCCGTGGCTTGCTGAATAGCCTCGCCAGATTGTGAGGGTATAACTTTCTCCCTTTTGGGAGAGTCTAGCTTTTCAGCCGATTCCCATGTGTTTAACTCCTCCAGCCTAGGCTTTAGGCACTTTGGAAGTGCTGGAGTTGTCAAGGAAGTTGGTTGCGACACCTCCTTCACATGTAAAATGCTAAGGATATGCTCTGCAAGGGGCATTGTCACAGCCAAGGGTTGTGACTGCTGTGATTCCTGTTTGGAAGTAGTAGGAGCTAGTCCAATGGGCTGGCTACTCTTGGTGGATTGCAGTGTCAGGTCCCTAGGGTGATCGGAAGTGGTCACGTCTTTTGTTTCCCTTTGAGCATTCATCTGTGTAGATCGAGAGCATGAGTTGATCTGGTCACATTGGGTTGCATAGGCATATCCTTGGGCCGAGAGCTACGGCTAGTGTTATGTCTCCCCTCTTGGATATTTGGAAGCTTTGATGGAGATAGAGATTGGGAGTGAGCAGCCGCCATTGACGACCGCTGTTGTGCTTCCTGTGTCCGTTTGGAAAAAGAGGATGTAGGAGATCTAGGACTCTTAGGTGGACTTGGCACTGGCTGAATGATTTGCTCGAGGCTAGTAGACGATTGTGCCATTTGCTTTGTTGAGCGATCAGCCTTGCCATGAGAAATGTTGTGCCTATGATGCCTGTTATCCTCTTGGAAAATCAAAGGCTCTTTGGGCACTAATGGCTTTTGTGTACGCTCAATGGCTACATATGACATCTGCTTATTAAGCATGCTAGGCTGAGGCTCTTTCTTTCGAACACTCATGTCTGGTTTCTTGCCTTGAGACCTAGAGTTTCTCTTAGATTTCCTCTTGTGCTTCATTGCTTTTGATGCAATCTTTCCTTCAGTTGATAAAGATGGTTTAGCAGGGGATTTTGGTACCCAAATCCATCGGTTATCTGCGTAATACCCTTGAGCACGTAGCAACGCTTTGGATATCCATCACGGCGTTGTGCTGACCCTCCATCGACGCCTTCATCTATAAGGCTTGGGATTCTTTTGGGGTCTTCTACGATATTTGTAAGTCCAAATCCTATCCTTGGCATTGTCTCTTGACCTTCTTCTTTCAAGCATGGCCTCACTCACTAGTTCTCGTTGTTCGACCTGTGTTTGTATCAACTCTTCCAACAAGTCCTGGTGCGCAGATCGGTCGCAGATAGCTCACGTGGTGAATCCCGGAAGGTCCCCAAGAACAAAGTACTCTACTTTTTAGCACAAAAACCCATGTAAAAGCAAGCACGACAAGAGGCAAGAGACAAATTGGGTTCAATCTCCCCCATGCCTTGTGTGAGCGCTTCACAAAGCATGTATTTTATATATATTTCCAATCTTCATGCTCAATAATAGCCCAATTACAAAAATATGACAAGCTTTTAGCTTTTGAGTTTGCTTTCTACAAAAATAGTAAAATAAAGCTAATGGACGGTGCCCATAGTGTCTGGCACGCCCAATCTCAATGTCCAAATAGAAATAACATATCCAGGCGCATAAGCGCATACAAAATAATAATAAATAATCGATGTCTCAATAGACATAACAAAATATAGGCGTGGCGCCTATCAAAATCTAGTCCAAGAGTCGAAAACTCGCTAGACTCCAATGCTTTCCTCCGCCACTGCTGCTATCTATACACATCAATTGAAGCATTCACAATCGTTAGTAAAATAACACAATTAAACCGACAAAAGTGAATACCTAGCAGTCTTCAGCTACATAAATAAATCAACTGGTTAGAAATAAATCCTAACCTTAATTTATTACGAGTGTGCACTCTAAACTCATAAACGTTTATTAATTTAATATGCATTTTGCGGAATCACCTGCTATGGAATCATCCATGTACACACTAAATTAATGAAATGCCCGAAAAGGACAGACGTCCCCATCAACTTCTCGCACAAAGAATCCTCTTTGCGTATGAGCCCCGGTCATCTAAGTTTACGGAATCCACCGTAAAACCTCACGGAATCCACCGTGGAATATGCCTCCTGGCATCAAAATCTAGTCCAAGAGTCGAAAACTCGCTAGACTCCAATGCTTTCCTCCGCCACTGCTGCTATCTATACACATCAATTGAAGCATTCACAATCGTTAGTAAAATAACACAATTAAACCGACAAAAGTGAATACCTAGCAGTCTTCAGCTACATAAATAAATCAACTGGTTAGAAATAAATCCTAACCTTAATTTATTACGAGTGCGCACTCTAAACTCATAAACGTTTATTAATTTAATATGCATTTTGCGGAATCACCTGCTATGGAATCACCCATGTACACACTAAATTAATGAAATGCCCGAAAAGGACAGACGTCCCCATCAACTTCTCGCACAAAGAATCCTCTTTGCATATGAGCCCCGGTCATCTAAGTTTACGGAATCCACCGTAAAACCTCACGGAATCCACCGTGGAATATGCCTCCTGGCATCAAAATCTAGTCCAAGAGTCGAAAACTCGCTAGACTCCAATGCTTTCCTCCGCCACTGCTGCTATCTCTACACATCAACTGAAGCATTCACAATCGTTAGTAAAATAACACAATTAAACCGACAAAAGTGAATACCTAGCAGTCTTCAGCTACATAAATAAATCAACTGGTTAGAAATAAATCCTAACCTTAATTTATTACGAGTGCGCACTCTAAACTCATAAACGTTTATTAATTTAATATGCATTTTGTGGAATCACCCGCTATGGAATCACCCATGTACACACTAAATTACGAAAACTCGCTAGACTCCAATGCTTTCCTCCGCCACTGCTGCTATCTCTACACATCAACTGAAGCATTCACAATCGTTAGTAAAATAACACAATTAAACCGACAAAAGTGAATACCTAGCAGTCTTCAGCTACATAAATAAATCAACTGGTTAGAAATAAATCCTAACCTTAATTTATTACGAGTGTGCACTCTAAACTCATAAATGTTTATTAATTTAATATGCATTTTGCAGAATCACCCGCTATGGAATCACCCATGTACACACTAAATTAATGAAACGCCCGAAAAGGACAGGCGTCCCCATCAACTTCTCGCACAAAGAATCCTCTTTGTGTATGAGCCCCGGTCATCTAAGTTTACGGAATCCACCGTAAAACCTCACGGAATCCACCATGGAATATGCCTCCTGGTATCAAGTCCTTACTCTCATTAGAAGGCTTGATTGTTACGTTAGCACCTTCCTTGCCTTTCCCTTGAGGTTCGATGAGGTCACCCTTGCTAAAGGTTGTGACTATCCTCACACCCGGTAGTGTCAGGTGTATCCTATGTGCTACATAGTCAGCCTCACATTTGATCACCCTTTTGAAGGGTCTTCCCAAGAGGGTTTCCTTACCGTATTTAGCACTATTTGGAGGAACATGAAATAGGGTAGGAAAGCTTTCAGTTTCAATCATTGCAAGAATATTGCACTTCCCTATGAGTGCTTGTGGAGGTCCCCCATAAGGGCTAAGATTTTCATTAGTCAGTGTCAACTCTGGTTGGCCTAGTAGGGTCCATGCCTCATAGGTCAAGACATTAAAATCTTCTCCTTCATCAATCAGAGCATCAATAGTATGCTCTCTTTTCGCGGTGAGTTTGACCTTAAGATAAGCAGGTGCTACTATGTCTTCATCTTTCGGGTCTTGACTTATAAATTTAAGACTTCTGACAAATGTCCTTGAGTCCCCAATTGCACGACCAGATGTGGATTCTCCACTGATGTCTTGGCTTGTCAGTGCAGTGCTATTCAAGGAGCATCTATTGCAAGGACTATCATATCTAGTCATTCTCACTATTGTAGCTTGATGTTGTTGCTTTTCGCTTTGACTAGATGCAGTCTAAATGCAACACGTATGTGTTTTTGCAGTGTGGCCTTTTTGCCCTTGTTGGCTAGATTGGCCCATTGAGGTTCTAGGGTCTTTGTTTCTCTTGGTTCGGGTATGGGCTTTTGGTTGCTCTTTTGTCAATGAGAATCCATGTTTGCGTAGAGCCGTTACTACACTAGGGTCTAATTTGGAGGACCTGTCACGGCAGGGCCGTTACGGTTAACACCATGTGCAATTTGGAGGACCATTTAGCCAAATTTTGAACTACTTGCTCTAAGTTTCAGCCCAGTGATGGATCTGTGATGTGCCTTTAGCTCTACGTAAACTTTGGGGTCAATTTCGGGGTTCAAATGCATCAAAATTTGTGTTCTAGCTACCTGTCTGATTTTGACAGTTTTCTGTCCAATTCTCAGATGTCTGATTTTTAGGAGTCCGATTATCAGAATCGGACGTCCAATTTTGGGTTGGTCCGATCTGCCCAATGGTCCAATTTTTGTCACATCCGATTCTTGCAGTGGTCCAATTCTAAGTGGTCCGATTCTAGGTGGTCCAACTCTGGGTGGTTTATTTGAGTGAGTTCCTTCAATTATTGAATACAATCCTCAATTTATGGTCACTCAGTGTGCGTGTCACTTCTCGTGCACTTGTGCTCAATCAGGCTTTCAATTTCCTTAAGTGCATTCGAGTGCGGAAATTCAAGGTGAGTGCAGCAAACAATCTCGAAGCATCTTACGCACTCTCGCTTGGTTTCGGGCCTGATAGGCTTGTTGGTCAATTTTCTAGCCGCCTTGATAGGGTTCATGGTTTTTCTAATATGTTGCCTCCTTTGTTTTTGGCCAATCAGGTTTCAACTGCTCAACGCTTTGTGTCTAGGTCTCTGGCTCTCGCTGCTGCCTACTTCAAGCTACTAAGCCACTGCTCCCTACGATTTTGTCTATTCCGTGTGCTAGAATCAAGTTTTGAGTGTTAGAAGGACTTTCAATAGTTTGCGCTACTGAGCTCTAGTTGGGTTAGGTCAAATTTCTAAGAATTTTATAAAAACTTACACTCAGCCCAGCTAGTCTGAATTATAGGGTCTGAGTGGGTCACTCAGATGGGCTGAGGTACATGGGCCGAGGGCGAAATTCCTGACTCGGACAGGCCGAGGCACAGACTCAAACAAAGTCGCTCGGACAGGTTGGCTCGGACGGGCTGAATGGTCAATTCGGGATGTGGTCACTCGGACGGGCCGAGGGCCGAATATGACACGTGGTCGAGGGCCGGATCCTATGGCTCGGACGGGCTGAGGGCCAAATTAGTCGATGGTCGGAATAGTCGACTCAGACGGGCCGAGTAGGTCTCGACCGAGGGTTGATTAGGCTTTTGGGCCGAGCGGGCCGAATGAAAGAGGGCCGAGGGCCGATTCTGGGACTTGGCCCAGAAGCGACCTCTTAGATGGGCCGAACGCGGTGTGACGATGATAGCGAGAGGTCGATTTTGCTTGATTCTTGCGATTTAATTAATCATAGCAAGCATAAACCTCCAAATCCTATCTAGGGGGATAGGGGAAGGGATTCATATACCTGAATAGAGCGGTAGGCTCGTCGATGGTGCGATCGGATCGAATCATGCGATGGTTCTCTCTCTCTCTCTCTCTCTCTCTATGAAATGGTCACAAATGAGCTCTCCCTTGGCCTCTTGGCTCTTATACCCCTTCCCAGGTATGGTGTTGATGCCCCAATCACTCACTTGCCGATCTTAGGCATCACAAGTGAGATTTTTACCATTTTTTGCACGATTTTTGCCCTGTTTTGCTCTGTTTTGCAACAGTAAATCCTACCCTTCTTTGGTGCGATTTCCTAATCCTAACCTACGCTAAATGCAACAAGAATTGAAAGCAAAAAATTGAAATAATTTCTCCATGTTTCCCAATCATCAAACAAACAAAATATCCCAAAATACTTACTTGTTTTGAAGATAAAAAACACCCAAACCTCCTACCTATCTCAAGCTCCGTTTGGGGGATGAATCTCTTACTTCGATGCTCGATATGAGGGGCACAAGTGCTCAAGCTTGAATTTGTTGGTCCCGGCACAACGGAACCAAAATATAGTGGGAGCTTACGCTCAACCACCAAGACACACTGACCGCTTATTGCTTCAAGCGAGCTCTAATGGCTATCTCTCACCTAGCCGATGCGCTATCGATCCTATGAGTGTAGTGAGCTTACCTTGATGATGATATGCATTGCCTCCTCTCTCGCACACCTCGATAGCTCCATGATCCTAGATGCAAGCTCAGGCATCCTCAAGCCTCCTCCATCTCCAAGCTTCATCCTCCATAGCCGTGCGCGCAAGAAAAGAGAAGAGAAGAGAAGAAGAGAAGAGGAGATGGTGAAGAGCTTCACCCTCTTGATCCCTCACTCTCACACACTCACTCTCTCAGACTCCCTCTCTCAAGAGCACACACAAGAAAGAAGATGAGGAGAAGAGAAGAAGAAGAGAACTCTTGCTAGCCACACACCAAAGAATGAGCTTCTCATTCACTTTTCAACTTTATATACAAAACCCTAAATCCCTTTTGGGCGGTCATCCCCTTTTCCCCTTTTTTACATGGCCGGCCATAGCCTAGGCCCTTTTTCCCATTGTCCTTCTATCTTTCTAGCTTCCTTTCCACTGCCCGTCTACATTTACAAATTGTACGGGTGAGAGCCTTGCGCTCCTTGAATTAAACCATGATGCACTTGCGCTCTTTTACAAAAGTTTTGACTTGCGCTTTTCCTTGTGCACCTTTTTCCCTTATTTAGGACTCTTCTCCTTGTGCGTCTTTGTCTTCCGTTTCTCTTTGCCTTGGCCTTTATCTTTATCTTCTGCTTTAGCTTTTCTAGATTTTCCACCTTCGTTCGTTTGAGGGTTAACATACATTATTTACAAGAAGGATAAATGGAAAGATAATGTGATAAGGGTGAAAGAGAGAATAAAATTGCATGTAGCCAGCAGTATGTGCCTTGTAACTTTAAATTGGTGAAGAATCTGAAAAAATTTTCTTTTGCAACTTTGTAGCCAACCGTCGGACAACGTGAGAATTTTCTTGAAATTAGATTTTCCCTAGGATTTATTAAAATGATTAAAAATAGCTTCTGAAAGCTACTTTGCTTTAATTCCTTATATATATATAAATACATACAAGCATGTGACAAAGGGGGTCCATGCTTGTAAGATTTTGTTGTAATATTTCCACGGCAAGATATTAAAGACCCTAGACCCTACGCAAAAGCAATACGAAGTAATCTCCCACAACAAAGAAACTGTGGCCTAAGTGGTCCATTCTCGTGCATTAACAATACCATTCCCGCGTGGTGCATATGAAATCATGGCTCAAAACCGCAAGTCACCGTAGGAACTCCCCTTCAAGGGGGGAAAGGGATAATGACTAATTTGCAACTTTTTTTAATAACTCCCTCTCCTTCACCCGTTGCATGGCGGGGAGAGAGAGAGGGAGTAGGTGTTATGGAGGGAAATGGGGGAGGGAAGCATGCAATTGCCACCTGTGTGGCAACCCCCACCCCCCACCTTATATATGAACCCCCCTCCCAAGCTTCAAAGGGGGAGGGGAATCATGAGAGAGTTGCCTGTTGCCAACATCATCATCATCATCATCATCATCTTCACCATCATCATCCTCACCAACACACGTCATCTTTGTTTCTTCCAGAAGCTTGAGAAGCTTATATTGAAGCTTCTCTAGACCAAGTTCACTCGTGCCTCCCTGTTTTTTTTAAACCGTTTCTTGCAAGGCCCGATTCCTGCGAAGGGAAGGAGATCTCAGGTAGTAGTAACCTCAAAGCTCGTAAGGGAGTCAAGGGAGAGTTCGTCGAGTCAAAATTTACTTCGTCAATGGCTCCTAAGCAAAAGTCGAGAGATGCGCACGAGGGAGCTTCTACCCAAAGTACGAGAGTGGACAATGCCCCGATATTGAATGCCAGGTTTTGAAAAATATCCCTACATGGAAAGGATGCTTAAAGCATGTTTTAATTCACATAGGAAATTTAAATACATTGGAAAATTTATATACTCATTCGATTTACAAAGTTTAGTTGCATATCGAGTACTTGCATTTGCTTGCACTTCCATGGTCAAGGGTAGTTGCATTTTTTAACGTATGATGCATAAGTTAAAAGATGAAATTGTGCGAAGGCGTCCTTGTTACATCTCGCAAAGGATAGGGCATATAACACATAATGCACTTACGTAATAAATTTCTGGTTGTGTCTCGTGTATAAGGTAATCGTAGACGGTTATTAAATGATGTCTAAATAGTTGCAATGAAAGGAAAAGATTTATGAACTTTGGCAATAAAGCATATATTATGCAATTCGCATGCAATGATAGTTACATTTTAGGTTGCGATAAGCGATAAAAGAAGGATTAAATCAATGATATATTCATTGGTATCTGGTCATGAAAGAATGATGCATCCATGCATAGAGTTCCTTTATCAGAGTTCGAAAATTGGGAAAGGATGTATCTTCATTAAAATACTAAAGCTTTGAATTCGATGCATCAACTTAGGGTTTATAAGAATTAGCTCTAAATATCAATCATTATAGTATAGGGCAAGGAAAAGAGAGATCATTGTAGATCCTATAGTTGCATAAAGGCAAAAAGGTCTATGGTCTCGAAATTGCATGGAATGATACACTTACATCTTTTAGGGAAAGTACTTGCAAATTTAGAAGAAAGTATTTGCATCTTTTAAGGGAAGATCATCTTTAATCGTGGGTTGGTTAGATCAACTAAGTAATTCACGTGTAATTGAGTAGCTTACATGAAATTCATAAAGGTATGATTAGTTAGCATATGACGGTCACCTCAATGTGCTAGGTAGGGTTAAGTTATGTTAAAATTCTGCCTAGTATTCCACTTAGGGTGCCGATTAATATATTTCTGATTTTAAAGGTACTACCCACATTCTCAAAAATATTAGGATTATCTAATCGCCCGTGCAAAAATGATCTTGGGTTCTCTCTCTAAGGATCATTTGACCAAATACTAGACCTCCGCAAGGAACTTAGGGACCCTAGGGCCAAAACGATTATCAGCCTAGTAGGGTCAAGGTTTTGGATTGGGGACAATAGGACTCCCAAACCATATATTTGCGATCAAGAAATACCGTATGATGGGAGATATAATCCCATAAGTTAGGTACTGACACCTATCTCGTGCAACAAGCATGTAAGGCCATATGCTCTTGCATCTTAATCACAAGTTAGTACTGCTACACCCTAGATCAAGGTTCGCGAGTTCTAATTAATTACAAATTAGTTTCTCAAAGGAAATTGAGTAGTCGTCCTGCTACAACACTCTTCCTTGGAGACTGATTTGTCAAGCTAGGGTAGTTATGAATTGCGGAGAAAAATATTGATCAACCAAGTTAGGGCGATGGGGTTGTCCAAGATTTATTGAACATAATATAAGGAAACCTAAGGTAGTGACAAGTTGGGTCAACAGGGTATAAACCCTAACCCAAGGAAAAGGGTAAAGAAGCAACTTAGCTTACGAAACCCTTGGGATCTTGCCAAGTCGTGAATGATCCAGGCTCGAATGATGGAAGTATTCGTGGAGAAGGAATTACACATTAACAGTTGGCCGTACAATCGACCATTGGAATGCTTGTGATTGTACACTTACGTGCACTATTTGTACTTCTTTGATCAAGGAACTAATTCAAGAAAAACAACTAATTCTTCAAGTTAAAAGCTAGGAGGGAGAGGTAGTATCGGTAACCTCCGAATGTCTGCCTGACCCAATCAAAGGAGGTTGTTACGGCACCGAGTATGTGGACCAAACCTACCGCGAGAGGTCTTTCCGTGGGTGCTACTTGGAGCAGGAGGACGCTTGGGTGCCAGGGGATGCTCTGGCCATAAATCCCTTGCCTCTGGATCCTGCACAAGAGGTCAACGTGACTCGAGATGGGATTTCGAGGCTCGTATACTAGTCAACGGGCGGAACTTGGAATAGTGATCCCTGAGGATTGCTGGGATAGCCTTCAGGCAGGTTATTTGATCTATTCCAAAGACTATGATAAATAAAGATCAAATGTTGAAAAAGGAACTTGCTTGACATTGTTTTTCTCTGTCAATGCCTAAGTTACGTAAAGGAACCAGTGATTAATTGGTTAATTAAGGAAGCTTTTTTTGCTTGTCAAACTAAATGTGGTAGGTAATTAGATAACTAAGCAACCCGAGGAAAGTGGGGTGGACGTGACTCTAGGTCCGTCCTACGGAAGGGTGGTCCCAGTTGGCCATGAACGTTTCTCAAAGGAATTGACAGCGAGGTAACAATAACCTAGAATCAACAGAGTTAGAGTTCTAATTTATGCTATTTTAAGGAAAGGGATGGGACTATGCCTTACGGGCAGAGAGATCGAGCTTCGCATCCCTCTCGTTTCCCATTCTCCTTCAACCAAGTGCAGTATAAATCCGCTTCGACCCTGATGTTCTACGCAAAGTGGTTCGTCTGGGGCTCGATTCTCACTACCTCTCCTAGGAACTTGAATATTAGGAAAACCATGATTCAGGTTGGTCTTAAGTGGGAACGGCCAGATGCTTCCACTTCGTGGCAGACTCGGGAAGACCTTGATCGCAAACCCTGTGACATTCCTTGTGAGTGCCGGGTGGTGCTTTTTAGGCTCTCTTCCCAATGGGCTGCCAAGACATGTCCTACAAGTGGAAAAGGGGACACATTACAGTTGGTACCAGAGTGAATCAAAGGGATCAAATATTTACAAGGAAACTTAATGAGGGAAGTAGAGCAATGTTGCCATTAAGAACATTTCCTTACTTACTTATTGATGCTGGCCTGTAGAGTCGTGAAGCATGGAACAAATTCTTGGTGTTCCAGGTTATGTTTATGATTGCAATGCATGCTTCGGATTATCGATGGAGGCTAGGCATGATGAATATTCTAGACTGTATCTACAATCCTTCACCCCTGTATGTGGAACGGAGATGGATGGGTGAATTAGGGATATATTACATAGTAGCCCACCGACTTGCGTACCTTTGGACCAACTTGAAGAGAATCAAGTGGATGGAGGATTTAAAGATCGTGAAGCTGTTCATCTTCGTCGAGGGTCACACAAATGCAACCCTGCTTGTTGGTGGTCGGAAGGTCAAGTAGAACAACTATGTGTACAAGGAAGTGACTCGAATAATCCCTGCCGACAGAATCAAGGTGCTGGGACATTATGAGAAGAATGGATATCAAAGGAAGGGATACCCCAAGCTTCCTATGGCCTATCGATTCCTCAAAATCCATGACCCCACTCCATATTATTACTCAGTCCTCGTAGCCGAATGTAACACAATCCTATTTTCCCCAAACTGATGTGCCAATCAGCTTGTTCTACCTTTCCAAAATAAATGTACTCAAAAGAGCTATGCCCACATGAATGAAATAGATTTTTATCACTGACTGTCTTGGTTGTAAGTGCTGGTAAAGGAGTTAAGTGATTAGGTCACTTGGCTAAAAGCTGAACTAGGCATATTAATGTAATGTGAGAAATGTGTCGCAAGTTTTTAACGCAAAAAAATCTTATTGCCCAGGCGCAACCTCAAGTGCAAATTCCTAGTCCGACCCCTGCACTAAGTACGACTATAATTCAAGAGAAGAAGTTCCTTCTCAAAAAAATCAAGCCACCTGAATTCGATGGTAAGGGAAGGACCGTCCAAACTGACGCCGAGGTCTAGATCGAATCCATGGAGGATTATTTCGAGGCAGCAGGAACTGCACCTGCTAACCAAGCTATGCTCGCCAAATTAAAGCTTACCGATGTCGTATTACTGCGCATTCGAGGTGTGAAAACCACCTCAAAGTTGTGTGTGCAATTTGATACTTTGTGCATACTTAGTTGTTGTGATTACATTTATTCTCTGCATGTGAGTATAGTAGCGAGCATGAAGGGTTGCTTTCAGTCTATGTTGAACAGGGTCAAGGAGAGAAGACATTACAACTATTCAAACAAATGCACGAGCAGGATATCTCTCTGGATAGTATCACACTTGTCTGTGCTTTAAAAGCTTGTGGCAACATGGTGGCTGTTGATAAAGGCCAGGAAGTCCATATGGAAATTGTAATGAAACATCTTGAAAATGACATTTTTATTGGCAACACTTTGGTTGACACGTATGCCAAATGTGGTTCCCTTTCCAAGGCGTTAAACATTTTTGACAGTCTGCCAGTCCAAGATGTTGCATCTTTTAATGCAATGATAAAAGGATGTGGCACAAATTTAGATGGTAACCTGGCCATAGATCTCTTCAAGCGTATGCAAGAAAAGGGGGTGGAACCTGATGTTGTCACGTTCACATGCTTGTTGGGTGCATGCAGTCATGTGAATTTGGCATGCGAGGGCCGATATATTTTCAAGTTGATGACAAATAATTACGGCATTACACCCACAGTAGATAACTTTACTTGTTTGGTTGAACTTCTAGCACGATCAGGATATCTTGGTGAGGCAGAGAGAATTCTGGAAACGATGTCTTCCTCACCTTCTAAAGATATGTGGATAGGGGCTTTTTCTGGGACAGGGGAGCCGCGCTTTGGGGGAAGGTTTTTTTTTCGGAGTAGTGAGTTGACGAAAAAGGGAAAAAAAAGCTCGGATGCAAAGGGGAGTGAAGTTCCTGAAGTGCAGATATAGACAGGGGGGGAGATCTAAAATTCTTTAAAAAAAAGATCTTGATTGTGAAGACGAAGGAGAGGATTGGAGGGGGAGCTACGAGGAGTGCAGAGAGAGGATTGGAGGGGAAGCTTTTGAGGGAGAAACTGGCATTCGGAACAGGACGAGACGGTACTCTGCGGCTGAATAGGACTCGTTTTTCTCTGCGACTTCAATGAGCAGTATTAATGGACTGGAAGGAGGAGGCGACTGTGCAGAGGACGTCGATGCTAAAGACAATGTGAAGATGATGTCGTGCTAGGAAGACAAAGCAGAAGAACGGGCATTCTGGGGAGAACAGGGAAGTATTACGCGAATCTGGGAGAAAGGAAGACGGACTGAAACGCCTTACGAAGCACACTGTCAATCTGAGATTAATGGGGAAGAAAAGTTGCCCACTGGGGTGTGCTCCTGATTGTCTTTGAGTCTTGGTCTGATGCTTTAGTCCAGATGGCAGCGATGGAAGAGCCAATTGGAAGGGTGTTAAAGCGACTTGCAGGGCCAGCTGAAGGAGTTGAAGGCAGAGCTTGCTCTGCTGAGGGTCGCCAAAGTCACCGGTGGTGCTCCTAACAAGCTATCCAAAATCAAAGTAGTTAGGCTTTCTATTGCCCAGGTTCTTACAGTCTTGTCCCAGAACCAGAAAGCTGCACTTCGTGCTGCTTACAAAAAGGAAAAGCGATTGCCTCTTGATCTGCGCCCCAAGAAGACTTGGGCTATTCGGCGCAGGCTTACCAAGCATCAAGCAAAGAAAGCCTTGGGAAACAATTCAGAATAACAGAACTTGTCAATCCAAAGGACCACGAAAAACCTATTCAGGAGGTTATTGTCAACTTGATTGATGGAGGAATTGACTACAACTTTGAGTGCGTGGGGAATGTCAAACTGATGCACTCTGCTCTTGAATGCTCTATTTAGGAGGGATGGATTTTGGATCATGCTGATATTGCATGAGCTTTGTTTTGAGCTCTTGTGGAGTGGAAAAGCTTGAATTGCTTAATCAGAAAGTTCTGAATGTTGCTGTTATACAGTTACCCCTTTGATGTAACTATTCTTAGCTGATTGTCAGGCTTGCTGAAGAATAAAGACCTTTTTGTGGAAAAGACACGAAAGGCCTTGGTCTAAAGAATTAAGATTATGGCACAGCAACAATGTCAAAGATGTTGATGTCATCAATCCTAGAAATACAGCAAGAAAATCAGACAGTGTGTTCACAGGTCATTGGAGTCATAACATGTTAATTTGGAAACTTTAGAGAGTGAAGAACGTGTTGTGGAGATTGCCACTGTAAACTGAATTGGCTTTCTATTCATCTTCAATTATTGACAAAAAGTAAAACAGAGTTGACATCATTTTCTTATCTTGATTATTTACTTGATTGATCTTCTATCCAGAAATTAGTCAAGATCCTCTGTGGTTGCGACATTGCTTTCACAAACCCTTCGACATCTTTGGTGAACCCGACGTGAAAGCATCGCAGAAATTTCAGGATGGGAGATACTTCAGCTTCTTCTACAACTTCAGCTGCGTCTACTTCAGCTCCATCAATGACTGCTGCGTCAAGTACTTCAACGAAGGATCTAAAACAGATTTTGCAGAATATGTCCATGTATATGCAGCTCCAAAATCAGCAAACACAAATGTATATGCAGCAGCAGCAACAATTGCATCAACAGTAGTTGTCTCAGCAAAGGCAACTCTATTCGGAGCAGGAGAATGCAAACAGTGCGACTAAATCTATTGAAGCAATTGAAAATGAGAAGAAGCTATTTGACAGGCGTAATGTTTCAGCATATTTGAAGACATATGAGATCAAGATGGGGTTTTTTGGAGTTCCTGCTGGACTTATGAGTAAGTACTTCCTTCGTCTTGTCACACCTGCTTTGAGGACAAAAGTGACTGATCTTTTTATTCAAAATACACATTGGCAAGATTTTAAGAAGGCCTTGAAAGAAGAATACTTCCTTGAGGACTTTGGTATGGCTACTCAGCGGTCATTCCGAGAGTGGGTCTACATGCAAACAAAGGTCTTGCTGCTTCAGAGTTGATTCGAGAATTTGAAGAGAGGTATAGTCAGCTTGATGCTATTGAACAAAGAGCATTGGATGTTGAAAAAGTTGAGCTTTTCTTGCAAGCTGCAGATCCTGCTCTTCAAGAAGAATTGGGTGAGCTTCTTGAAGATCGCACGAAGCCTATGGGTCTTAAAACTGATTGGTAGGATGCTCAGGATGCAGTCTCGACTTTGACCAAGAGGAGGATATGGAAGACTCGCCTACAGAATGGTTCCATGACACCTACACCATCATCAGCTCCTATGCCTACTTCTATTCTTGTTATTTCTTCTCCTCCTCAGTCAGTTTCTTGGCCTATGCCAGTGCCTACTGTTGCCACTCCACCTATTCCTCATGTTCCACGACCGATGCCTACACCTTCTGCTCCAAAACCATCCGCTCCATCGGTGCCTACCTCTATTGATGACATAATCAAAGGCATCACAGATTTGACACTTGAGTCAGTCAAAGCGGAGTTAGTGGGAAAGTTGAAGGAGCACTTTGCTTCAACTGTGCCTACTACTTCTTCTAGTGCTCCTACTGCACCTAGGAGTGCTCCTAGTGCACCTAGGAGAGATCGGAGATGTATTTGGTGTGATAGTACGGAGCATCAGCATTGCAGGGATTGTGATTCTTTCCAGGATGCAAGGAGGCAGAATGTGGTATATTGGGGACAAGATGGTAAGATTTGGTTGACTGAGACAAGAGCTCCACTTGCTACCAACTTTGGTAAAGGTGGAATGAAAAATTTAGTGGAGGACATGGCTGTGCGTACTTCTTATGTGACAGCTAGAGGTGATGCTTCTGCATATGGAGTCCAGATTGAGAAGGGTTCAGAGACTCAGTCCGCACTATGGACTTATGCTATGGAGACTCCAAACAAGGGGAAAATTCAGCAAACTGTTTTGACTAGTACAGGTTCTAGCATCAGATCAGAGACAGGTTGGGACTCACCTGTTGACAGGTACTCTATTTATGCTTATTTGGCTAAATCTCATGGTGCAGATGTATTTGTTGAGGAGAAGCGTAAGAGGGATGAAGAAAATCCAAGTGCAGCTAAGAAGACTAGAGGGGGTGAGTTTGTTACTCCACCTACTACAGGACCGTCTTCAAGGCCAGGGCCAGATCGACAGATGGAGGATGCTCAAAAGAGAGAAAAGAGACAAGAGCCTAGAGAGAGAAAATAGCCAGGATTCAGATTGATGTCCGATATTGAGACATCTACAGACATGAAGAAAATCTTTAATGATAAGATACTTGGCAGTGAGGTGACTTTCACTATTTCTGAGATTTTGGGCATCTCAAAAAGAGAGTTTCAGGATCAGTTTCAGGAGGTCTTGAAGAGGAAACGACATGCATTGTCTACCACTGATACACAGGTAGTTTTGATTGGAGAGTTGGATGAGGATGATGATGAGGTTATGGTTGATAATGCTTCTATTTTGTCGCAGGTAGAGAAGAGGGTTCAGCCTATGCATTATGCTGAAATTGATGAGCCTGTCATGATACCGCGTAGTCACTCTTCGCGGAGCCATTGGGCTAGGGCAACTACAGAGACAATGGTAAAGATTGGAGAGAAACAGGTGCCTTATGTTGCATTGGTTGATCATGGTTCAGAGATTAATCTCATAGTTCGTGGAGTTTATGAGAGTAACAGATGGCCTATGGATGTAGAGCATGGGTGGCGTATGAGAGCCACCAATAACACTGCAGGTGATTTGTATGCTGCCTGCCCTAGTGTCAGGGTTTCTATTGGTGATGTAGAGGAGGATTTTCATTTCTTTGTGCAGGATTCATGCTCTTATCCCATAATTCTTGGTCAGCCATTCATTACAGAGATGCGCATGGAAACAAAGGTCATGGATGATGGATCTGCTTATGCACGGATTCGCAGTAAAGATGGTATGAGAGCAGTTTACTTTATGACTATATGTGTGAACCATGTTAGAAACAGGGATACTCTCAGAGATGCACCCTTACCCACTGTGAGGGATTCGGGTTTTCATTAGGTACCGCCGTTTTGCGAGACGACGGTGGTACAGAGGAGAGGAGATTGGAGTTCTCGCCTCCTGGCAGCAACAGTGTTTTCTCCTCCGGTTATGTTGGGATTTCAGCAAACAGTTCAATGAGTTATCAGAAGACTTCTAGGTTGCCTAGAGCTGCCAGACAGTATATATGCAGGAAGGAGAAAAATTTGAAAAATGCAGGAATTTTGGAGGATGATGAGCACATAGATGGGATGTATGATAGTGTGATTTGTGCAGATACGATGACAGAGATGGGAGATATGCTGAAAACTGATATGCTGAATTGTCATGGTAATGTATTAGTCCAATCCCTAGACATGTTTCATGAAATTGCAGAATTTATGTCACAGATTGAGTCAGAGGCTGAGGTAACTCAGCAAAGAGTGTTGAGTGCTGAAGAAAATCAGCAAATAGAGTTTCCAGCTGGTTATGATCAGCTTTCAGAGAGATAGAGGGCTGAAAATTTTCAGCCAACAGAGTTTACTGCTGAAATATTTCAGCATTCAGAGTTTGGGGCTGTTTCTATGCAGTCCATAGAGCAGAGGGCTGAGAATATTCAGCCATTGGAGTGTAGAATTGTTGATTTACAGCAAGGTTTATGTAATGCAGAAGAGCATAATGAAGCCAGGGTTGACACGAAATACAGAACTGTGGATAAGAAGGTGAAGCCGGTTGCTGTACCACTTCCACCTGACAGTGATCAGCAAATAGAGAGGGCTGCTAAACAGCAAATTTTGAGGAATCCGGAGCATATTGGTCATAAGTTTTCAGCAGAGACTCTTGTTGAATTGAAAATTGGAAATGGTGATTTCTTGTTACCCATGGAGAAGCAATGCTTTCAGGAGATGCTTGAGTGTCATGGAAGGGGATTTGCTTTTGTCCCACATGAGATTGGATGTGTGAATCCTGATATTGTTGCTCCTATGGTCATTTTTACTATTCCTCATATCCCATGGAATCTTCGACCTATTCCAGTGCCTAAAGCACACTTGCCAAAGCTGATTGATTTATTGAATGAGAAAATTAGGATGGGAATCCTTGAGCCTTCATCTGCACCATACTCAAACAGGTGGTTTACAGTTCCAAAGAAAAATGGTACTCTTCAATTTATTCAGGACATGCAGCCAGTGAACAGAGTTACTATCAGGAATGTTGGTATAGGTCCAGTTGTGGATGAGTTTGCAGAGGCATTTTCTGGACGTGCCATCTATTCTTTGGGTGATTTGTATTCAGGATATGATCAGTTTCAGCTGGCTTTGGAAAGTAGGGACATAACCACCATGAGAACTCCTATTGGGCTTGTCAGGATGTGTACCTTGCCTCAAGGTGCCACTAATTCTGTTGCGCATATGATGAATGCCATGCATAAGGTCCTTGGTGATTACATACCTCAGCTTACTATGCCTTTCTTGGATGATGTGCCCATTAAGGGGTGTGCAGAAGAAGAGAAGAATGAGAGCCTAAATGAACAGGGATGCAGATACTTTGTGGCTGATCATATTTCAGCATGTGAGAAGATTTTGGCCAGGTTAGAAGAAGTGAACTTGACACTTTCAGGGCAAAAATCTGTTTTTGGAGTGAATGAGGTTGTTATTGTTGGGCATATGTGTGGATATTATGGCAGGAAACCCTCACCTGATAAGGTGAATGCTATAGGCAAGATTGCAGAGTATTGTTCTACCACTTCAGAGGTACGGAGATTCATTGGTGCTTGTATGTTTTATATGATTTGGATACCTCATTTTGCACACATAGCAGATTGTTTATATCAGCTGCTTCGAAAGGGGCAGAAATTCTATTGGGATGAGAGCCACACTAAAGCCATGCGAAAATTGAAGAAGTTATTGCAGAATGCTCCTACTCTTAGGAAAGCGGATTATAATTGTGATAGGCCTATTTTATTGACAGTTGACACTAGTCCAATTGGCATAGGTTGGACTGTGGGTCAAGATGATGCAGATGGAAATAGGTATGCTATTCAGTTTGGGGCGAAAGTCCTAAACGAGAGACAGAGGAGATATCTGCAAATCAAGAGGGAGTTATTGGGGATTGTCACGGCTCTCAAATGTGACAAGGAGTACTTTATAGGAGCTTTAGTTGTGGTAGAGACAGATTGCTTGCCATTGATTGGTATGATCACGAGTTGCTCTACTCCGGATATAGCTATGTTGAGATGGATTGCATACATCAAGTCATTAAATCCGGAATTTAAACACATAGCAGGGAAGGATAATCCAGTGGCAGATATGTTGTCTAGAGCCAGATATGATGATGAGGAGACTCTACTTGCAAAAGAGGATGATGCAGAAATTTCAGCCACTATGGTTGATCATGTTTGTCATGTCTATGATATTGTGGCTTTCACAGAAGAACTCTATGTTGGAGATTGGTTGCAGATTGGCAGGTACCTTAGTACACTAAGCAAAAGAGATGAATGGACAGATGAAGAGTTCAAGAAGATCAGAAGGAAAGCCTATGGTTATTTTCTCAAGGACAGATTTCTTTGGAAGCATCCGAAGAAAAGAGGCGGATTACCTTTGCGGGTTGTCTGCGATAGAGAGACACAGTTACAGGTGATGAGGGAGTTTCATGAGAGTCCTTGGGCTGGTCATAGAGGAGTATGGGCTACTTATGAGAAAATCAAGGAGAAATATTGGTGGAAAGGCATGTACAGAGATGTTTCTCACTTTGTTGAGACTTGCAGAGACTGCCAGATGTATTCAGTAGTGCGTCATAGGGATGAGCTTTATCCGACCTATCCGCTATGCATTCATTATAAGTGGGTAGTTGATTTGGTTACCATGCCTATGGGTCTATGGCAGATGAGGTACATTGTTTTGGCTAGAGAGGATCTTACCAATCATGTTCAGGCAGATCTTTGAGAACGAAGACCACTAGTGCAGTGTGTAAGTTCTTATTGGAGGAAATTTTCTGCAGGTATGGTTGTGTGGGTAAGAACACTGCGGATCGTGGTGAATTGGATGCAGATGAAGCTAGGGAGTTTTTCTCTCAGCTAGGAATCAAATTGGCTCTAACCACAGCATATAATCCAGAGGGAAATGGAAAGAGTGAAAGAGGGCATCCGCCGATAGTGAAAGCATTAGCCAAAGCATGCAGAGGACGGATTGGAGAATGGCCAAGACTTCTACCATTTGCTTTATGGGCTGATCGTACGACTCATAGTGTTACCACAGGATATATGCCTGCAGAGTTGATGTATGGTCAGAAACCTGTTATGCCGATTGAGACTTGTGCTTTGACTTGGTCAGTTTTACCTTGGCAGGAGGATTTGACGAGAGAGGAGCTCTTAGCTCTTCGGATTCGACAGTTGGAGAGGAGACCTGAGGATATTCAGCTAGCTATTGACAGGTTGAAGGTTGCTAGACTAAGGAATAAGGACAGGTTTGACAGTAGGCATCGCTTGCGGCCAAGAGCAATAGAAGAGGGAGATTGGGTATTGGTCTTTGATAGCAGCCTTGAAAATCAGCATACTGCACTTCGGAAGATGGTGAAAAGATGGTTTGGGCCATACATAGTCAGACATGTCTTTGATAATGCAACATATGAGCTGACAGAATTGGATGGAACAATGTTTAGAGTGCCTATTGCTGGAAAAAGAATCAAGATTTTCAAGAAAAGAGATGATGAGGATTATGCTTTGGAAGAATTTTCAAGAGAAGAGCAACGACAAGAAACTCCAATGGAAGAGACAGATGATATGACAGATAATCTTGTTGATCTACCGGAAATGCATAACGAAGAGATTGATCTGTTTGTGGATCTTGATGATAATGATCATGGGTAGTTGGCCCATCTAGAGGATGCGCAGGATTAGAGGGGGTGGATGTCGTATTGCTGCGCATTCGAGGTGTGAAAACCACCTGAAAGTTGTGTGTGCAATTTGATACTTTGTGCATACTTAGTTGTTGTGATTACATTTATTCTCTGCGTGTGAGTATAGTAGCGAGCATGAAGGGTTGCTTTCAGTCTATGTTGAACAGGGTCAAGGAGAGAAGACATTACAACTATTCAAACAAATGCATGAGGAGGATATCTCTCTGGATAGTATCACACTTGTCTGTGCTTTAAAAGCTTGTGGCAACATGGTGGCTGTTGATAAAGGCCAGGAAGTCCATATGGAAATTGTAATGAAACATCTTGAAAATGACATTTTTATTGGCAACACTTTGGTTGACATGTATGCAAAATGTGGTTCCCTTTCCGAGGCATTAAACATTTTTGACAGTCTGCCAGTCCAAGATGTTGCATCTTTTAATGCAATGATAAAAGGATGTGGCACAAATTTAGATGGTAACCTGGCCATAGATCTCTTCAAGGGTATGCAAGAAAAGGGGGTGGAACCTGATGTTGTCACATTCACATGCTTGTTGGGTGCATGCAGTCATGCGAATTTGGCATGCGAGGGCCGATATATTTTCAAGTTGATGACAAATAATTACGGCATTACACCCACAGTAGATCACTTTACTTGTTTGGTTGAACTTCTAGCACGATCAGGATATCTTGGTGAGGCAGAGAGAATTCTGGAAACGATGTCTTCCTCACCTTCTAAAGATATGTGGATAGGGGCTTTTTCTGGGACAGGGGAGCCGCGCTTTGGGGGAAGGTTTTTTTTTCGGAGTAGTGAGCTGACGAAAAAGGGAAAAAAAAGCTCGGATGCAAAGGGGAGTGAAGTTCCTGAAGTGCAGATGTAGACGGGGGGGGAGATCTAAAATTCTAAAAAAAAAAGATCTTGATTGTGAAGACGAAGGAGAGGATTGGAGGGGGAGCTACGAGGAGTGCAGAGAGAGGATTGGAGGGGAAGCTTTTGAGGGAGAAACTGGCATTCGGAACAGGACGAGACGGTACTCTGCGGCTGAATAGGACTCGTTTTTCTCTGCGACTTCAATGAGCAGTATTAATGGACTGGAAGGAGGAGGCGACTGTGCAGAGGACGTCGATGCTAAAGACAATGTGAAGATGATGTCGTGCTAGGAAGACAAAGCAGAAGAACGGGCATTCTGGGGAGAACAGGGAAGTATTACGCGAATCTGGGAGAAAGGAAGATGAACTGAAACGCCTTACGAAGCACACTGTCAATCTGAGATTAATGGGGAAGAAAAGTTGCCCACGGGGGTGTGCTCCTGATTGTCTTTGAGTCTTGGTCTGATGCTTTAGTCCAGATGGCAGCGATGGAAGAGCCAATTGGAAGGGTGTTAAAGCGATTTGCAGGGCCAGCTGAAGGAGTTGAAGGCAGAGCTTGCTCTGCTGAGGGTCGCCAAAGTCACCGGTGGTGCTCCTAACAAGCTATCCAAAATCAAAGTAGTTAGGCTTTCTATTGCCCAGGTTCTTACAGTCTTGTCCCAGAACCAGAAAGCTGCACTTCGTGCTGCTTACAAAAAGGCAAAGCGATTGCCTCTTGATCTGTGCCCCAAGAAGACTCGGGCTATTCGGCGCAGGCTTACCAAGCATCAAGCAAAGAAAGCCTTGGGAAACAATTCAGAATAACAGAACTTGTCAATCCAAAGGACCACGAAAAACCTATTCAGGAGGTTATTGTCAACTTGATTGATGGAGGAATTGACTACAACTTTGAGTGCGTGGGGAATGTCAAACTGATGCACTCTGCTCTTGAATGCTCTATTTAGGAGGGATGGATTTTGGATCATGCTGATATTGCATGAGCTTTGTTTTGAGCTCTTGTGGAGTGGAAAAGCTTGAATTGCTTAATCAGAAAGTTCTGAATGTTGCTGTTATACAGTTACCCCTTTGATGTAACTATTCTTAGCTGATTGTCAAGCTTACTGAAGAATAAAGACCTTTTTGTGGAAAAGACACGAAAGGCCTTGGTCTAAAGAATTAAGATTATGGCACAGCAACAATGTCAGAGCTGTTGATGTCATCAATCCTAGAAATACAGCAAGAAAATCAGACAGTGTGTTCACAGGTCATTGGAGTCATAACAGGTTAATCTGGAAACTTTAGAGAGTGAAGAACGTGTTGTGGAGATTGCCACTGTAAACTGAATTGGCTTTCTATTCATCTTCAATTATTGACAAAAAATAAAACAGAGTTGACATCATTTTCTTATCTTGATTATTTACTTGATTGATCTTCTATCCAGAAATTAGTCAAGATCCTCTGTGGTTGCAACATTGCTTTCACAAACCCTTCGACACCGGTGAAGCAAGACTTTGGTGGAAACAGTGGTGCAGAGACCAAGGGATCTTGGAAGGGTCAGTTACTTGGGAGAAGCTTAAAAAAGCTGTGCAAGGGAGATATCTACCACCTGCCTACCGCACACAGAAGATGAATGAATTCTATGAATTAAAGCAGCTTGGACTATCCCTGGATGCATATTATTCAAATTTCGTCTCTCTCTTAAAGTACGCGCTACAAATGGATATGACACAATCGGTGTCAAAGTTTTGTGCCGGTTTAAATCCACCTATAAACACCGGCTTGAAATCAATGCACCTAACGGACCTACAAGACACACTCATTTGAGATGCACCAATAATACAGGAGGTGCAGACCAAGCCAAGGAACAACAGTCTTTGATCTTACAAGGATCAGAACAAGGGAATATGTAGGTCTCATGCTAAGAGAGCGCAGGGCCAAAACCAGGGACAAAGGAGGAAAGCTAGGGCGAATGCTGTTAACAACTTCATTCCTACACAAGGTAATGGCCGCAATCTCCGTTGCTTCCATTGCAACAAGCCTAGTCACTTTAAAAGGCAGTGTCCCAAGCTTAGGAGAGGACAACGTCAAGGGCCATTCCAAGGAGCCGTCCATGGCCAAGGAGCCACCGTCATGGAAAGACGGAGAACCTCCAGTGTCACCAACAAGGGGTAATGAAGATGTTCCATCCATGGAAGCTAACATTGAGAGGGCAACGGTTCATGCCGCTCTTCACAAGAAAGACCCAATTCACCAATTCTCGGTGATTCAAACTCCATCGGATTATCAAGGTAAAAGCTTCAAAACCTTGACTGATTGTGGCGGTACACATTCCTTCATTTCACTAGTCTATGCAAAAAGATTAGGAATAGCCACAAAATATGCACCTACCTTACTTATGGAATTAGCAAATGGTCGTGAGGTCTCCTATACCAGGCAAACTACTAAGGTGAAATTCCTACTGGGTGGAAAGTCGACTTCGGTCAGATTCAGGGTAATGAACCTAGGTGTCCACGAATGTTTGCTCGGAATGGATTGGCTAATACCCAATGACACCCACATTCACTATGGAAGGGGCCAAGTCTCCTTTCGAAATTCTGAAGGGAAACTAGTTACAACTCAAGGAGAGGTTGGTAAGCCAAAAATTCAGCTAGCAAAAGCAACATAGATAATGAAAGGAGTTAGAAAGGGCCTACCTATCTATCTGATTAAACTAAATAAGCTAGATCGGAATCATGAATCTAGGGAAGAACCTGCATGGTTAAAGGAATACGTAGACGTATTTTTGAAAGAGCTGACAGAACTTCCTCCTCAAAGGGACGTTGATCACGAAATCAAGCTGGCGCCAGGAGCTGTACCAGTCGTAAAGAGACCATATAGAATGTCCATCCCGGAAGCGATGGAGCTTAAGGAACAATGCAAGCAACTATTAGACCAAGGCTACATCCGTCCTAGCAGTTCGCAATGGGGAGCTCCAGTGTTGTTCCAGAAAAAGAAAGATGGAACGCTTCGGCTATGCATTGACTACAGAGGGTTGAATCAATCAACCATTATAAACAAATACCCCATTCCAAGAATAGATGAACTTCTTGACCGTCTTCAAGGTGCGAAGATCGTCTCTAAGATAGATCTCAGGTCTGGATATTATCAGATAAGGATCAGGGAAGAAGATATCCCGAAGACCGCATTGAGCACAATGTATGGATACTTTGAATTCCTAGTCATGTCATTCGGGCTGACAAATGCTCCTGCTACCTTCAACAGGTTAATGTAGGATATCTTTAGACCCTATCTTAATGACTTTGTACTCATCTTCTTTGATGATACCCTAGTCTACTCCAAGCAAGAAAAAGATTATGAACCCCAGCTTTGCATTGTCCTTGAAACAATGAGGGCACACAAGCTTTATGCCAAGAAGAAGAAGTGTGCATTTTTCAAGCGATAGATTGAATATTTGGGATTCATTGTATTAGCGGAAGGAATTTTAGTGGATTTTTCAAGCGACAGAAGAAGTGTGCATTTTTCAAGCAACAGATTTAGACATTCTGGAGTAGCCAACACCAACTTCTATCAAAGAAATACGTAGTTTTCTTGGATTGACAGGATGGTACAGGGTCTTTATAAAAAACTATGCTTTGATTGCAGTGCCTTTAACTGATCTACTAAAGAAGCAAGTATCAATTGTATGGTCACTTGCTGAATAGACTAGCTTTGACAAACTAAAGCAAAGCTTGGTATCAGCACCCATCCTGAAACTTTGTGATCTTAGTAAGGAGTTTGAAGTGATAACTGACGCTAGCACACTTGCCTTAGGATGTGTGCTCTTACAAGGTCACCCCGTAGCATACTCTTCAAGGAAACTGAAGAGCCATGAAAGGAACTATGCTACCCACAATCTGGAGCTGTTGGTTGTCATCCATGCTCTCAGACTTTGGAGACACTACTTGCTGGGTAATAAATTTTCCCTAGTGATGGACCACAAAAGTCTTAAATGGATTTTCATCCATAATGAGATCCATATGAGGCAACGTCAATGGATTGAAGTACTGGAAGAATATGACTTTGAAATCAAATACCGGCATGGAAAGGAGAATGTAGTTGCCGATGCACTCAGCAAGGCATTTCTAAATTCTTTGATTTTGCAAGACCCATCAAATAGATCTCTAGCCACAAAGATATCCATGCCAAACAACCCAATTCTTGAGGTAGCTAGAGAAGAGGCATGCCATGACCCAACCTATTAGAAATTGCTAAGGGAGATCCCTATCAAAGATCAAGACCTGAAGCTACAAACAAAGTATCAAGAATTCTCTATCAATAATGGACTTGTCTACTATAGGACAAGATTATGTATCCCAGCAAGCCAGTCACTCAAGCAGAAGATACTTTGGGAAGCCCATGACTCCCCTTTCTCAGGACATCCTAGCTATGCCAAGACCCTTAATGCGGTCAGGAAGAGCTTTATTGGGATAGGCTCAAAGGCGACGTTCTCAAATATGTCGCGGAATGTTTGTCTTATCAATGCATTAAGGCCGAACATGTCAAAATGCCAAGGAAATCGCAACCACTTGACATTCCCCAAATGAAATGGGAATTCATTAGTATGGACTTTGTTGTTGGCCTGCCCCAAGTTCAGGGAGGATACAACTCCATTATGGTCATGGTAGATATGCTCACTAAGGTTGCACATCTTATTCCCATTAAGACAAACTATAAAGCCTCAGACATCGCAAGGCTATTCATCAAGAAAATATTCAAACTTCATGGGCTACCCAGAAGAATCATTAGTGCTCGTGACTCTCTCTTTACCTCACACTTTTGGAGGGCTATCTTTGAGGCCATTGGGACGCAACTTTGTTTTAGTACAGCTTACCATCCCCAAACCGATGGTCAAACGAAACAAGTCAACCAAGTCATTGAGGATATGCTGAGGGCACACTGCTATCGCGAACCTAAAAGGTGGATTCAATATTTGCCATTGGTCGAGTTTGCCTACAATGCTTCTTACCAACAAAGCATTCAGATGACCCCTTTTCAAGCATTGTATGGGCACGATTGTCGTACTCCTTTAAGCTTTTCGGATCCAACCCTGAGGGTTGAAGCTTCAAAGCAGATGCTGGAAGACATGGATGGCCAAATCAAATCAATAAGAGAGGACATCCAAGCCATCAAGGACAGACAGAAGTCTTATATGGACTTGAAACGGCAAGATAGATCCTTCGTTGAAGGTGACATGGTCTTCATTCGCGTACGTCCAAAGAAGAGTTCCCTATCCTTGGGTGAATGCAAAAAGCTAAGTCCAAGGTATTGTGGACAGGCCCTAATGCTTACAGACTACAACTCCCTGAAAACCTAAAAGTTCATAATGTATTCTATATTAGCTTATTGAAAAAATATGTGCCTAACCCTAGTCAAGTGCTTGATGATCAACAAATTGTGATGGCCAGCCAAGGAGTCCTTGAGCTACGGCCTGATAGAATCTTAGATGTCAGGGAGAGGCTTTTGAGGTCAAGGACCTTGAGAGAATACCTTGTTTAGTGGAAAGATTATCCCAAAGAGGATGCCACCTGGATGGATGAATGTACTCTCAACCAACAATACCCCCAGATCTTCTCGAGATGAGGACATCTTGATTCCTCTAAGGGGGAGAGAATGTAATATTTCCACGACAAGATATTAAAGACCCTACACCCCGCGCAAAAGCAATCCGAAGTAATCTCCCGCAACAAAGAAACTATGGCCTAAGTGCTCCATCCTCGTGCATTAACAATACCATTCCCACGTGTGGTGCATATGAAACCGTGGCTCGAAACCGAAAGCCACTGTAGGAACTCCCCTTCAAGGGGAAAAGAGATAATGATTAATTTGTAAAGTTTTTTAATAACTCCCTCTCCTTCACCCGTTGCATGGCGGGGAGAGAGAGAGGGAGTAGGTGTTATGGAGGGGCATGGGGGAGGGAAGCATGCAATTGCCATCTGTGTGGCCACCCCCACCCCCCCACCTTATATATGAACCCCCCTCCCAAGCTTCAAAGGGGGAGGGGAATCGTGAGAGAGCTGCCCGCTACCTATTTGCCTGCAGCCATCATCGCCCAGCTGCTGCTGTTATCGCAGGCTGCTAATACCACCAACGTCTTTATCATCATCATCATCATCATCATCATCATCATCCTCACTAACACACGTCATCTCTGTTTCTTCTAGAAGCTTGAGAAGCTTCTATTGAAGCCTCTCTAGGCCAAGTTTACCCATGCCTCCCGGTAAACCGTGTCTTGCAAGGCTTGATTCCTGCGCAGGGAAGGAGATCTCAGGAAGTAGTAACCTCGAAGCTCATAAGCGAGCCAAGGGAGAGTTCGCTAAGTCCAAATTTACTTCGTCAATGGCTCCTAAGCAAAAGTCGAGAGAGGAGTGCACACGGAAGCTTCCACCCAAAGTACGAGAGTGGACAACGCCCTGATATTGAATGCCCAGGTTCTGAAAAATATCCCCGCATGGAAAGGATACATAAAGCATGTTTTAATTCACATAGAAAATTTAAATGCATTGGAAAATTTATATACTCATTCCATTTACAAAGTTTAGTTGCATGTCGAGTGCTTGCATTTTCTTGCACTTCTGTGGTCAAGGGTAGATGCATTTTTGAATGTATGATGCATAAGTTAAAAGATGAAATTGTGCAAAGGCATCCTTGTTGCATCTCGCAAATGATAGGGCATATAACACATAATGCACTTAAGTAATAAATTTCTGGTTGTGTCTCGTGAATAAGGTAATCGTAGTCTGTCATTAAATGATGTCTAAATAGTTGCAATGAAAGGAAAAGATTTATCAACTTTGGAAATAAAGCATATATTATGCAATTCGCATGCAATGATAGTTACATTTTAGGTTGTGATAAGCGATAAAAGAAGGATTAAATCAATGATGTATTCATTGGTATCAGGTCATGAAAGAATGATGCATCCATGCATAGAGTTATTTTATCAGAGTTCTAAAATTGGGAAAGGATGCATCTTCATTAAAATACTAAAGCTTTGAATTCGATGCATCAACTTAGGGTTTATAAGAATTAGCTCTAAATATCAATCATTATAGTATAGGGCAAGGAAAAGAGAGATCATTGTAGATCCTATAGTTGCATAAAGGCAAAAAGGTCTATGGTCTCGAAATTGCATGGAATGATACACTTACATCTTTTAGGGAAAGTACTTGCAAATTTAGAAGAAAGTATTTGCATCTTTTAAGGGAAGATCATCTTTAATCGTGGGTTGGTTAGATCAACTAAGTAATTCACGTGTAATTGAGTAGCTTACATGAAATTCATAAAGATATTATTAGTTAGCATATGACGGTCACCTCAATGTGCTAGGTAGGGTTAAGTTATGTTAAAATTCTGCCTAGTATCACATTCAAGGTGCCGATTCAATATTTTCTATCTTAAAGGTCCTACCCACATTCTTGAAAATATTAGGATTATCTAATCGCCCGTGCAAGAATGATCTTGGGTTCTCTCCCTAAGGATCAGTTGACCAAATACTAGACCTCCGCAAGGAATTTAGGGACCCTAAGGCCAAAACAATTATCAACCTAGTAGGGTCAAGGTTTTGGATTGGGGACAATAGGACTCCCAAACCATATATTTGCGATCAAGAAATACCGTATGATGGGAGATATAATCCCATAAGTTAGGTACTGACACCTATCTCGTGCAACAAGCATGCAAGGCCATATGCTCTTGTATCTAAATCACAAGTTAGTACTGCAACACCCTCGATCAAGGTTGGCGAGTTCTAATTACAAATTAGTTTCTCAAAGGAAATTGAGTAGTCGTCCTGCTACAACACTCTTCCTTGGAGACTGATTTGTCAAGCTAGGGTAGTTATGAATTACAGAGAAAGCAATTGACCAACCAAGTTAGGGCGACGGGGCTGTCCAGGATTTATTGAACATAATATAAGGAAACCTAAGGTAGTGACAAGCTGGATCAATAGGGTATAAACCCTAACCCAAGGAAAAGGGTAAAGAAGCAACTCAGCTTAGGAAACCCTTGGGATCTTGCCAAGTCACAAATGATCCAGGTTCGAATGCTGGAAGTATTCGTGGAGAAGAAATTACACCTTAGCAGTTGGCTGTATGATCAATCACTGGAATGCTCGTGATTGTATACTTATGTGCACTGTTTGTACTTCTTTCCTCAAAGAACTAATTTAGGAAAAACAACTAATGCTTTAGGTTAAAAGCATGGAGAGAGAGGCAATATTGGTTACCTTCGACTGTCTGCCTGACCCTATCCAAGGGGGTTGTTAGCCGCACCGGCTATGTGGACCGAACCCGCCGCGAGAGGTCTTTCTGTGGGTGCTCCTTGGAGCAGGAGGATGCTTGGGTGCCAGGGGAGGCTCTGGCCATAAATCCCTTGCCTTCGGATCCTACACAAGAGGCTGACGTGACTCGAGATGGGATGTCGAGGCCCGTATACTAGTCAACGAGCGGAACTTGGAATAGCGATCCCTGAGGATTGCTGGGATAGCCTTCGGGAAGGTTATTTGATGTATTCAAAAGACTATGATAAATAAAGATCAAATGTTGAAAAAGGAACTTGCTTGACATTGTTTTTCTCTATCAGTGCCTAAGTTACATAAAGGAACCAGTGATTAATTGGTTAATTAAGGAAGCTATTTTTGCTTGTCAAAATAAATGTGGTAGGTAATTAGATAACTAACCAACTCGAGAAAAGTGCGGTGGACGTGGCTCTGGGTCCATCCTATAGAAGGGTGGTCCTGGTTGGTCGGGAACTTTTCTCAAAGGAATTGATAGCGAGGTAACAATGACCTAGAATCAATAGAGTTAGAGTCCCGATTTATGTTATTTTAAGGGAACGGAATGGGACTATGCCTTACCGCAGAGAGGTCGAGCTTCTCATCCCTTTCGTTTCCCATTCTCGTTGAACCAAGTGCAGTATAAATCCGCTTGGACCCTGATATTCTACACAAAGTGGTTTGTTTGGGGCTCGATGCTCGCTATCTCCTAGGAACTTGAATTTTAGGAAAAGCTTGATTCAGGTCGGTCCTAAGTGGGAATGGCCAGATGCTTTCACTTTGTGGCAGACTCGGAAAGACTTTGATTGCAAACCCTATGACATTCCTTGTGAGTGCCGAGTGGCGCTTTCTAGACTCTCTTTCCGATGGGCTGCCAAGATGTGTCCTAGAAGTGGACAGGGGGACACATTACATTTGTGTAAGATCCAAATGACACCATGATGTGGACATTGACTTGTGTACAAGGGTGACGTGTCCTCTAATTATGGTGATAGATCCCAAATCTTGGTGATGTAGGTGGAACCCAAGTATAGTTGGAGATTAGTCCTTTGAAAAAAATCTATGCACTCACTCAAGCCCTAGGTGTAATCCATTTCCATCATCACTAAGATTACCCATCCCTTTTACCCTTTACATTTACATCTCTCCTAAGAACTTGTTTCTCCACTTGCTAGAGTTATCATAACGGAGAAGTAAATATAGCATACGTAGTGCTTGAAGAGTAAACCCAAAGTGATAAGATGTAGGGTTTAAGCTATGGGTAAGGCTCTTGATAAGGATTTTGGCCAAATTTTGTGGGGTTTTGAAGTAGCTACTAGTAACTGGAAGCCGAGAAGAGCATGACATGGCCTAGCTTTGTAGATTTTGATGCTAGGACCCACCTGTCCACACGGATCTCAAATCCGATGCCGTTCGCCCCTCCAAAAGCAAAAAAGCCACTTGTTGCCAGAAGTGTGAATGCAAAAGGCATGAACTAGATACGTTGATTAAGAGATTAAAAGCTCTTAACAAAGAGCTTAAGAGGCAAGAAGCCATGAAATGAAACATTGGGGGGGGGGGGGGGAAGGGCGGGGGGGCTCAGTTTTTTTGCACCCCATTTTCCCCCCAAATCTCATCATTTTTTGATCGGTTGAGGCGGGGGAATCCTCCTGGCCCTAAGATGCTTCTATCCTTCGCCCTCCATCACCACAAACAGATCAAGGAATGATGCATTGAGCAAAGAGATAAAAAACAATTCTTTCTCTCTCCTCCCTCCCTCTCTCCTACATAGAGGCAATTCATGTGCAAAAAATCAAGAAGAAGAGCTGAATAATGCTTGTCCGGCTGTGATTGGATTGCTTCAAGATGAAGTGGAGGCTGAAAAAGAGATTTAGAACTGAAGAATGGTTGTTGGTCAGTCTGTGGGCTGCCTAGAATAATTTCTAAAAAACCCACAACACGCAAGACACGCGGTATGCTCCAATTTTACAAAGAAATTTGATTGTTTTTGTTGTTTCATGGTCCACATGTTGTTCATATGCGATGACATTATGTTTGAACCTTGTTTGCATCATGTTTGACGGCTCTAACTATAGAAATACATAACTTGTAATAATTTAGAGCCGATATTAACTCTTTAAAATCCACAAAATGTCATTTTTAATAAAAATTAGTGATTTTTTCATTTTTGAGTTGGGAAAAAGGAGTGGAAATGGGATAAACTCAGAGAAAATGTTAAGTTTTAGTCAAAATAATAAGCCAACACAAATAAATAGAAAAAAATAGTGAAAAATGAAGAAAATTGGGGTTTTCGTGCTCAAAAAATATGAAAAAATAAGATTTAGGTACGTGAATGTTTGGCAAGGCTAAATCATGAGGTTAAGCCTCAGTTTGGGCTTTTTCTTTGTGTTATAGTACGTGTTTATTATTTTTTACATACAAAAATGATACAAAACAACCATTTACACCTATGCACCACAGCAGCACCTAAATGATGGGGGGGGATGAAGTTTGTGCGACGATCTAATTGTTGAAAAGATATAAAATTTGATTTCCCTCTTTGTGCATAGCATTTAGGGATCGCTCCATAATTAAATATAAGCGACTAGTAGCACGGAAGTTTTGGTGCTAGTCCCTAAAGCAACGCAACACATGACGCTTAGTTAAAATTCATGAAAGGGCTATTTTTCGCACCTCACATGGCTGGTTTTTTTAAATCATAAAATGGTTGTACACAATCGTCATACACCTTGCATCAAGCATGCCATGTGGTATCTCTTGGAATGCATTGCACTTGTTTGATAAACTTTGGCCAACGCTAATGAGAGGACAGGAAACCTAAGCTGTAGGTTTAGATGGGTGCTTCCGTTGGGAAAACTTTTGTGAGAAAAATCAAAATCTCCTAGAATGTTGAATTATGAAATAGTGGAGTTTGTGCGTTATGTTTTATATGTTGGAGCGACAATCTTGGGGCCAATCCCCGAGGTATAGGAGAGTCGTAGTAGAGTCATGGCAATCAGCCGAGAAGTGCTTCCATATGTGTGTATTACAAGGTGTTATGCCTATATGTTATGGGATCTCCCTCTGAGAAGAAGGGAAGGTGAACGTTGGACTATATATTGGATACAAACGAAAAATCGTCATAAGCATTTAGTGCAAAGTGAGTTTTAGACGCTCTTGGCCCGCGAGGCCTTGTGGTGGGGTTGTCTGTCGTATGCATGAGGTCCGGCTAGTGCCATATCCGGTGCCGGCCCATTTTAGGTCCCATCAGTGGTGCGCCTGTCGTGAGCTGCCTATAAGTAGTAGTTTCCGAATCTTGGTCTTATAAGGGACCTGTTAGCTTTATTATATAGTTGATAGCCGCCTTGAAGTGGTGGATGCTAAAATAGGTGAATTGAAGTTTCAGCCATGAGCATGATGATGAAACCAAGGAATCCCCGTAACCCTAAAGATATCCTATCCATTCTAAATGGTTTAATGGGATCTTTCGCTAGAAATGTGGTCGATTGCTTTACCCTTTTCCTTGAAAGTGACACCATGCTGGAGTTTGGGTCACTATGGGGAAATACCCATGGAGTGATCATGAGAGATAGTCCATGGGAGCTAGAGGAAATATTAGGGAGCAAAAGTGATGTTAGGATGGCACAGTTGTTTGTGATCCTCAAAAGAGATAAGTTTTTTAAGGAAAAGACCGTGATGCCATTAGTCAAAGTAATATATGCCTATGAGTAGGAGATATCTCCGATGCTAGGGCCTGATGCAATTGGGTTCCAAAGCAAAATTTTGCAGATCCATAAAGCATTGGATGATATCTACATATGTGGAAAACCCTTATCAGAAAGTAAGGTTCTATTAGGACCTACCTCCGATTCTAGGGAAACAATAGCAAACGAGGATATAATTACTAAAACACCAACATCAAGTGATGGAGTAGACTCAGTGCATAGCATAGGACTCCCTAGACCACTCTATGAGTTGGCAAAAAGGGATAGCAAGGATGATATTAACCTTCCTACACCAGTAAAGGTGGAAATGGAAGAGGTTTGAGACCCTAAGACACTAGGGTTAGGCCATGATTACGAGGATTTTAATGGCCCAGTGTTGATCCGGAAGGAAAGGACTAAATGCCCTCCTCCTTATGGGGATCTCCCAGTGTTTCATGGGCTAGTTAATGAGGATCCAATGGTGCATTTACGAGAATACGGCCTAACTTTCCTTGCAAGTGGGTTCAATGATATTCATCGGATGCTCATATTCTCAGGTACCCTAAAGGGAGAGGATAGAAAATAGTACTAGAGCCTCCCAAGGGGGTTTATTAAATCCTTTGAGGAGTTGAGTGATCAATTTTTAGATGAATATAAGAAGAAGGTGCCTACGACCCAAGTTTTAGGGCAGCTGATGCAAATTAGGCAAGAGTCATATCCTTCTGTTAAAAAATATGCTAGAGCCTTTGATGATATTCTGAGACTTTGGCCAAGAAGAGCTACTGCATTGCTAGGTGATGTGCTATGTGAGCTCTTTTTGAGTGGCTTAATGATTAACATGCAAATCCAAGTGGGATTGCAGAATCCTAAGTTGTTAAGGGAAGCAAAGATCCATGCCATTGATTATGAGGGACATATTCAGAGATGTTGGGAAAACTTTTGGAGTTTTCCCCGCTCAGTACAAGTGCATCCTAGCTTCCAACCATTTCTACAAGGAGACAACTCACTTGTTGATACCAAGGTAGCCTATGAGAGGAACCTTGGTAGCCAAAATCTCCAAGTAGAAAATGGCAATAGTAGGGATAGTATACCCCTTGAGGATAAAAAGATTCCAAACCCAATAAGTCCCATCAAGGCTTGCAACACTTCCATGAGAGGTAGTTGTGACGATGGAATTGATAGAACCATTAAGTCTACAAGCTTATATGAGCATTCTATGAGTGGCTCTAGTTGTGCTCCTAGTAAGGCTCTTGAGAGACCTTTCCAGTTTATAGATGAATCATGCTTTTGAGTAGATGCTATTCCTTTTGGTAAAAGCATGGTTCCTATGGCTAAGCAGTTGATGCAGAGTGGATAAGGGCAAGTTAAGACATCTCGTGCAGAGAAGATGCGTCATGCCAAAGGTCCACCTATACTAAATAGAAGCCATAAGGCTATGAGGCCATCTAGTAATGGTGATAAATCCACAGTGAGTCCATTGGACCAATGTGGACAGATGAGGCAGTCTGAGAATATGAAAAGGAATATGAGATGGGTTTGGAGGCCCAAAATCCCTAAAAATACTATTAATGTGTCAGATGAAGGGCTAGGAATTGCATGTGGACATGCTTTGATGGATTCCCAAGAGATGCGACTAAAGGCCATAATGTGACATCTGTCAATAGGGACTGCCGCCATGAGATGCATCTATGTGATGGGTCTAGGCTTGAAGCTCTGTCTGGTTTGAATCGTATCATTGACATATGTAATGGTCCAATTAGAGAAGAAATGAATGATCATAAATCCATGATTCTACTTGTAGGAGGAGTTTCTGGAAAGTTGGGACAAGTGATCCGTTTGAATGATGACCAAGGGGATGAGATATATCAACCTAATGATGTCATTCATTCAACTCATAGTACCCAAGAAGAGATGGCCATTATTACTGAGATATTAGTAGAAAAGCTTGGGCTAGTGAATCTACAAAGAGCGTAGATCAAGCTTTTAGCTGACTTGTATGAGTAGCATGAGGCTAGTCCTCATATTTTATGCTATCCTTGGTATCCTGATTAGTTTGATAGGATGTGCTGTATATGCCAAGGAGATCATATATTGCATGGATTAGAATGAACTATCAATTTTAGGCCAAGGGGGCTAGTTTCTTTAAGTAGTTAATGTATGATTTCTTTAGGCCAAGAGGGCCCTATCTCTGTTTGGTGCAGGTACGTTTAATGCTTTGTTGTTTTAGTGATTGCACCATACAGGTTGACGAAGTTGCTGGAGGAAGCCTTTGCTACAAAGATGCTTTTTGTGGCCATTCCAGGTAGTTTCGTCCCCTTTTGGAGTTTTTTCCTTAAGCATTTAATGATATATGTGTGTGTAAGGGTTACTTTATTTTGTTTGTTGGGGACCGGCGATCAAGGCATGAAGTCCCAGGTTTAGGTTCTGTATGTCTAGGGGAGGTCTGAGTAGTCATTGCCTCTTGCAAGGCATTATCAAGCATTGAAAGACCTGTTTTAGATGGGAGTTCTAGTGACCCTATTCTGCTGACTTGTTGGGCAGCCATTCTAGGAGTTCTTATTAGTTGTGAGGCAGCCATTCTAGGAATTCCTATTAGTTGTGAGGCAGTTAGAGAAGCCTACTAAAACAATGATGGAAAGAGACAAAACCCTAAAGACCTGAAAGACAATATATGAATATACGAAGGTGTATAAAAAGGGGTTTTAACCCCTATAACAAAAGGAAAGAGAGAAAAATCCTTGAGCTCTTGTTTATCGCCTTGCAAAGGCCTGGTAGGTTCCTGGGGATGAGACAAGATCCGGGGTCGATACCTTGGCCTTCCTTGGGGTGACATCTTGCCATAAAAGAAGAAAATAAAATAAGGTTGGAGTGAAAATAAAGGTGAGCATTAGAAAAGAATTAAGTGTCACCTTGCAAGGGATTGGTAGGTTTTTAGGTACTGATACAGGACCTGAGGCCGATACCTTGTTCTCCTTGGGTCACTACGCTCAGCTCCCTTCTTTTTACACACCCGAGTATGGACAATCAGACGATAAAAGGGAAAAACTGTGCTAAAAAAGATAATACCTTTTGATCAGGCTATAGGAGTCCTCACCTAGGATGAGCTCGTGGTTTCATTGTCCTTAGTTAGGTAGGTAGTTCAGACCACCACTTAGGATGACTTTGCTTGTTCTTTTTAGCTTGGCTATGTTGCAATAGTTGGTTAGCGACTAGCTTGGGTTTTCTACCAGACTATGCTCGACTTACTCCTCGTGGATTTCATGCCTTGGTTTTGTCAGGGGGTAGGGTATGAGCTGTGATGTGTTGTGTTGTGTATTTTTTGTATCAGCTTGATACCCCTTTTTGTTGTTTATGTGCACATCTATTCATGGGATTAGACGGGCTGAGTCACCCTATCTCGTGGTCGCCAATGATAGATGATTTTTTATGTCCAGAATTGCTTAAAAATAGCCAAAACTTACGAATATCAAGAGAAAAATAGACCTTGTCAAAGGCAGTAGTGGCAATCAGTACGATTTTAAGCGGCAAGTCCCTAAAGTGCTAGTGCTTATTTTCATGAAAATCAAACGGTGGCAGATGGCCCAGCTGTAGTTTTTTTAGATGCAAAACGACGTTAGGAATCCAATGCAAGTCTCGGATCTCCATTCCGAGGTCGTTTGATCCCCCCTTTAATCCCCGCAAGGTTCGAGGTTGTGAAGCAGCTACTAGATCTGGAAGCCGAGAAGAGCATGACGGGCCCTAGCTTTCTAGATTTCGATGCCATGGAACCACCCATCTAGATGGATCTTAAATCCGATGTCGTTTGCACCTCCAAAATCAAAAAAGCCACTTGTCGGAATTGTGAATGTAAAATGCATGAACTAGATAAGTTGATTAAGAGATTAAAAGCTCTTAAACAAAGAGCTTAAGAGGCAAGAAGCCATGAAATGAAACGTTGGGGGGGAGGAGCCTCAGTCTTTTGGGGCTCCATTTTTTCCCCAAATCTCATCGTTTTTTGATCGGCTGAGGTAGGGGGAATCCTCCTGGCCCTGAGATGCTTCTATCCTTCGCCGTCCATTGCCACAAACCGATCAACAAATGATGCACTGAGCAAAGAGATTAAAAACCAATTTTTCTCTCTCCTCCCTCTCTCTCCTACATAGAGGCAATTCATGTGCAAGAAATCAAGAAGAAGAGGGGCTGAAGAATGCTTGTCCGGCTATGATCGGATTGCTTCAAGATGAAGTGGAGGCTGAGGAAAGAGGTTCAGCACTAAAGAATGGTTTCTAGTGCCCATAATAATTATTAAAAAACCCGCAACATGCAAGACACACAGTATTCTCTAATTTTACAAAGAAATTTGATTGTTTTTGTTGTTTCATGGTCTTATTGTGATGCTAGGAGGCATATTTCACGATGGATTCCGTGAGGTTTTACGGTGGATTCCGTAAACTTTGATGACCGGGGCTCATACACAAAGTTGATTCTTTGTGCGAGAAGTTGATGTGGACGCTTGTCCTTTCGGGCATTTCATTAATTTAGTGTATACATGGGTGATTCCATAGCGGGTGATTCCGCAAAATGCATATTAAATTAATAAACGTTTATGAGTTTAGAGTGCGCACTCGTAATAAATTAAGGTAGGATTTATTTCTAACCAGTTGATTTATTTATGTAGCTGAAGACTGCTAGGTATTCACTTTTGTCGGTTTAATTGTATTATTTTACTAACGATTGTGAATGCTTCAGTTGATGTGTAGAGATAGTAGTAGTGGTGGAGGAAAGCATTGGAGGATAGTGAGTATTCGATTTATGGATTATATTTTGATAGGCACCACGCCTATATTTTGTCATGCCTATTTATTGAGGCATCGATTATTTATTTTTATTTTGTATGCGCATGGGCGCACGGTTATGTTATTTCTATTTGGACATTGTATCGGGCGTGCTAGACTCTTTGGGCACCATCCATTAGCTTTATTCCTATTTTTGTGTAAAAGCAAACTCAAAAGCTAAAAGCTTGCTATTTTGTGATTTGGGCTGTTATTTGAGCATGAAGATGAAATATACATAAAATACATGCTTTATGGAGCGCTCGCACAAGGCATGGGGGGAGATTGCACCCAATTGGTCTCTTGCTCTCGTCGTTCATGCTTTTTACCTTGTAACTTGTGCAAAAAGTAGAGTTCTTGGGGACCTTCCGGCATTCACTACGTGAGCATACAGCATCCGATCTGCGCACCAATGGTATCAGAGTAGAGCTGAGATCAAGAGCTTCCAATCGCTACCCATCTCATGTGAAGGCGGAGCTCCTGGAACGATTGGGCTCTACAGTCAATCTCATCGCGAACCGTCGATATAGGTAGACTTCTGGCGATCAAGAACCCCTGTTTCCGTCATTGGATCGCGAAGGACCGAGCTACAGAGGCGGAGGACCACTCCTACATCTCCTTCATCAAGTTGTGGATAAATAGTGAGAAATCCTCCAGAGCTCATAAACTTCAAAGCTTTATTATTAGTAAGCTTAGCATTAAAGCTTGCTAAGCTTTAAGAAGCTTGGAAAAGCTTCGATTTGTCATCGCGAGGTCTTCAGAGACCTCCGATTTTTCTACGGCATAAGCAAAACGGCCCCCCCCCCACGATTTGCGCCGTTTTTTGCTTATTAAGCCTCAAGCTTAATCAATTAAGCTCAATCACATAAGTTCTTCAATCCTGCAAGTCACAACTAACTTCAGGTCACACCCAAACAATCAAGTTCAACAAGTATCTTCAAGTCAAATTCTGCAAGTCAGTTAAATCGACTAAGTTCTGCAAGTCTACAACTCTGCAAGTCACATAAGTCTGCAACTCGGCAAGTTAGACTAGTCAACTAGAGTCAGAACTGATTTGTGCTCAAAACTCCTAGAAGGACTGTTCTTGCGCTGAAACTCCAAACTGCAAAGTTGTTCGTTGGAAGGTACTCTATCCATACGCAGGTTTGCTAAAGCATTTTCAGCATACGAAGAAGGATAAATCGCAGATTTTTTGAAGATTGTGAAAGCTATACCCAAAAACACATAAGCCTTGTATTCCCGAACTTGAGCTACGCTCATCCCGCTAACTTGATTTTGAGTGAGAAAGGTCTTTTTAGTTTTGCACGATGACGGAACCACATATGGATGATCTTATGGCTGAAGGCGACCTACCTGAGCCTACAATGGAGCAAAAGCTAGACTTAATCATGATACAATTGGAAGAAGAACGAAGGGCTAGGCAAGCATTGCAAGCTCAATTGGCAAATTTACAAAGAGCGTCTATCGACAAAGAAGAACCTCAAGCTGAAGATCTTATTCGACGTACCATCGACGCAACTCTTGAAGCTCAAACCATCCGCAAGGAATCAAAGATAAGTAAAAGAAGTTTCAAATTCCGTACTTTCAATGGCATACGAGAAGGAAAAACTGTTCTAGCATTGATTAGTCGGTTTGATGGCTATTTTCATGAGGAAACCTATGCAGAAAAAGATAAAATCAAGTGTGTCACTAATCATTTAGTAGACAGAACATCTCTTTGGTGGACTGTAGTACGCAAGAGTATAGATTATCCTGATACTTGGGAGAATTTCAAGAAGAAATTCATGCAAAATTTCCTTCCACCACAATTTCATGAGAAAGCTATTAAGCAATGGGATCTTCTTCAGCAATGGGATCGTGAGCCTATTCCTCAGTATACAGAGTGTTTTTGGAATGCACTACTCCAGCTACACATGCTTGAAGATGTACCTGAAGCGACACACAAGCGTAAGTATATGTCTGGACTCCTTGGGCATTACTACGCTGAAGTTAACATGTTCAAGCCTGCTACTCTTGAGACGCCATTTCACTAGCTCACGACACTGAAGATAAGCTACAAGGTAGAGACAGACGTCCACAACAATTCCAAGCCAATGGTCATTATGGATCTAAACAATTCAATTCCAATTTTATAAGATTTAATCCAGGTCGTTTCTCTTCATCATCTTTCCGCAAAAATTGGGCAAAACCACCTGCATTACCATCCAATGTCAATCAAAACCCTAAGCCTATTCCACAGCCAAATCCTAATGTACCTAGACTTCCCGCCATTGCAAACAATGTAATCAAAGCCAAGCCAATAGTATGCTATAAATGCCACCAGCTTGGACATCTAGCAGCAAATTGTCATTCAAAGAAGCCACCTACCCATATCAACTACCTTGGAGCAATGGACGAAGATGAACATGAAGATATGCCTGATTTCACAGAAGATGAGGATGACACTACTACACCTTCGGATAATTTACCAAGTATGCCTACTCCACATTCTTTATTGACTATGAAATGTTTGGTGCATGGAAAGGAAAAGATTATTTTGCATGATGATAGTAGTACTCATGATTTTATTTCAGCAAAATTAGTAAAGGAATTGAAGTTACAGACTGTACCTACGCATTACCGCATCAAAGCTGCATTCTTAGGCACTAGGTATAATGGTACACAGGAAGTGCATGACTTAGAGATTCAAATTGGTCAATACACTGAAAGAAGGAATTTCCTAGTTGCTCCATTACAGTCGAGTGACATTATTTTAGGTATGCCTTGGCGTCATCAGCATAACCCAGATATAGACTATTCCACACACTCAATGAATATTAATTTTCAAGAAAAATCTATTATATTATATGGTATGCATGCATCTAATGTTTTTCCACTGCTTTCACATACTCAAGCTAAACGTGTATTATGCAAGAGTAGTAAATCCTATCTCATTTGGGTGAATGAATTGCAAGTAAAGGAAAATCATATGCATCCTAGGCATAAATAATTTCTTGCACATTTTAAGGACTGTTTTGCAGAAGACCTACCACCTGGTTTACCTCCTTCACATCTAGAAGACCATAAGATAGATTTGATCCCTGGTACACAACCACCTTGCAAAGCACCATATAGGCATAACCAGATAGAGCAAAAAGAAATTCAGAGTCAAGTTGAGGAATCACTAAATAGAGGATTGATTCGACCTAGCAGTTCTCCATTCGGTGCACCTGTTCTGTTAGTCAAGAAAAATAATAATACCTATCGTATGTGCATTGACTATCGAGCTTTAAATAAGATCACTATAAAGAATAGGTATCCTATTCCTAGAGTTGATGACCTTATGGACAAACTGCAAGGATCTGCTATATTTAGTAAAATAGACCTTAAGTCTGGTTATCATCAGGTGAGACTAGATAAGTCTGACATATTCAAGACTGCATTTAGGACACATTTTGGTCATTACGAATTTTTAGTGATGCCATTTGGATTGACTAATGCACCTGCTACATTCAGTAGAATGATGAATCATATATTTTTGAAATATCAGTATTGTGTAATTGTCTTCTTTGATGATATTTTGGTGTTTAGTCAAAATGAGAAAGAACATTATGAGCATTTGTCATTGGTTTTTCAGTTATTGAAAGAAAATCAATTGTATGCAAATCCTGAAAAGAGTGAATTCTTTAAAACAGAGATTGAGTATTTAGGTAATATTGTATCATTTGATGGAATTAAAGTTGACCCAAGAAAATAGATGCAATATTGAATTGGCCTGTACCTAAAAACGTGCATGAGTTATGCTCATTCCTTGGTCTTGCTAGTTTCTATAGGAAGTTTGTACGCAATTTTTCCTTACTTGCTTTACCACTGACTAAACTTCTGAAGAAAGGTATTGTCTATCATTGGTCTGAAAATCAAAAGAAATCCTTTGACTTACTAAAACATGCATTAACCCATGCCCCTGTTCTACAGTTGCCTGATTTTAATAGACCATTCTTTCTAGTAGTGACCGATGCTAGTGGATCAGGAATAGGAGCTGTACTTATGCAAGACAACCATCCCATAGCCTATTCTAGTTGTAAGCTGAAACCCTCTGAACTCAAATATTCCACATATGACAAAGAACTATTAGCAGTTGTACAAGCATTAAGACAGTGGAAACACTACTTAATGGGTTCAGAATTTATGATTAAGACCGATCAGCAAAGTATTAGACATTTACTTAGCCAACCCCAAATCTCTGATCAACATATCAAATGGGCATCCTTTATTCAAAGTTTTTATTCTATCATTCAATACCAACCTGGAAAAGAAAATATAGTGGCTGATTCATTGAGTAGAAGACCTGCCATCCATAATATTTTTGTCATATCTTTTGATTCTTTGATTGCTATGAAAGATACTTATCATCAGGATATTACTTTTCATGCTGATTGGAATAAATTAGTTCAAAATAACTTCATTCCTATTGATTCATTGTCATATACTGATGGATTTATGTTTTATGAAAAGAGATTGTGTGTTACAATTCCATTCCAATCTTTTGTTTTGAATGAAATTCATTGTCCCCCATATCAGGGTCATAGAGGTATCATATCTACCTTACGTACATTAACTGAAGATTTTTATTGGCCGCATATGGATGCTAATGTATCTAACTTTGTTTCTGAATGTTTGATTTGTCAAAGAGTTAAGAGACATCATGGTAAACAGTATGGATTACTTATGCCTTTGTCTATTCCATCTAAACCTTGGGAACAAATTTCTATGGATTTCATTACTGGTTTACCTAATACTAAATCTAACCATGATATGATTTGGAAAGTTGTAGATAGTTTCAGTAAACAAGCATATTTCATTCCATGTAAGAAAACTTTAACAGCATCACAAGCAGCACAATTGTTTTTGAAAATTATTTTTACTAACCATGGATTGCCAAAAGTTATTATTTCATATCATGATTCTAGATTTTGTAACAACTTTTGGATTACTCTGTTTGCTAACCTAGGCACAAAGATTGATTTCTCATCTGCATTTCATCCAGAAACTAATGGACAAACAGAAGCCACTAACAACACAATTCTAGATCTTTTACGTGCATATACTATCTCTAAACCGCAGACATGGGACACACATTTGCATTTATTACAGTTTGCATATAACAATACACCACACACATCTACAAAGAAAGCACCGTTTGAAGTGATTTATGGATATAGATTATCTACACCTGTTACATCTTTGTCAAATAGAATTCAAAGTGCTGATGATATTGCTAGTATGCATAATACTATTTTTTATGAGATTAAAGATATGATTGGTAAAGCCCAGCAATCATATACCAAACAAGCCAATGTAACGTGTCCACTAGAATCCTCTAGGACACGTCTTGGCAGTCCATCGGAAGGCTGCCTAGAGAACTCCGCCCGGCACTCCCATGGAATGTTACGGGTGTTGTAATCTAGGTCCTTCCGCGTCTGACACGTAGCGGAAGTGTCCTGCCCGTTTCCCACTTAGGATCGACCGAAATTAAGGTTTTCTAGTTTGGTCATTAGCTAGCAGCAACTAGCGTCAGACCCGAGAGAACTACTTTACGCAGAAACGCCAGGTCCGAAGCGGATTCATGCTACACTTGGTTCAAGGAGAATGGGAAACGAGAGGGATGCCATGCTCAACCTCTCTGCCATAAGGCATAGTCCCATTCCGTTCCCCTAAAACAGCGTGAATCGGGTAACAGGTAAATCTAAGTCATCCTTCTCGTTATTTGCTCGACGATGATGATCATCCCTCTGTTCGTTGAAGATTTTTGAGAAAAGTTCCCGGCTGACCGGGACCACCCATCCATAGGACGGACCCATGGTCCATCCTCCGCACTTTCCTCAGTTTGTTTTAGTTATGTAATTACCTACCACATTAATTTGACATATAACAAACAGCTTCCTTGATTAACCCTGTTAAGCACTGGTTCCTTCACGTAATCTTATCACAGGACATAAAGAAAACAATCTCAAACAACTTCTTTATTATCATTTTATCCTTTTATCTTTGAAATACAAGGAGTTCCGCCCGTAGGCTTGTTCATAATCCGCCCGAAGGCTATCTAGTAATCCACCAGGGATCACTAATCCAAGCTTCTGCCCGTAGACTAGTATGCGGGCCTCGAGATCCAATCCCGAGTCACGTTAGCCTCTTGTGCAGGGCCCGAAAGGCAAGGGATTTACGGCCAGAGCCCCCTCTGGCACGCAAGCGTCCTCCTGCTCCAAGTAGAACTCAACGGAGAGACCTCTCACGGCGGGTTCGGTCCACGTCCCCAGCGCGGTTAACAACCCCCTTGGTTAGGGTCAGGCAGGCAGTCGGGGGTAACTGAAGCTGCCTCTCCCTTCAGGCCTTCAACCTGAAGTATTTAGATATCATTTCATCCTTTAGTTCATTGAGCAAACAATGCAAACAGTGCTTTCTAAACTGTTACAAGCACAATCAATTCCAGTGGTCGTTTTAGCTGGCAAACTGTTAAGGAGTGACTCCTTTTCTCCGAATGCAACCCGCATTCGATCCGGAATCAATTGCAACTTGGCAAGATTCCTATCGTCCTTGGGCTAGGGTCATACCCTGTCAATACTTTAGGTTTGGTTTATGGTAAATTCCAGCGACCATGTCGCTTTAGTTTATTGATTAATCATTTTCGTCCAAGCAAATGCCTAGCTTCCCTTAACTTGACAAAGTTTCCCTAATTAGGATAGAGTAAAAGGACGACTACCCTTTTCCCCTTGCGAGTTTAAACTGGCGCAAGAACCTGCCAACCTTAATCCACGGAATGGCAAAACTTCTCACGATCAAACCGCAAAGCTATGTGACGTTGCAATTTATTGCACAAGTGTCGCCTCCCATCTAAGAGATCATTTCCCTTAATGAATGGTGTATTCAGGTCACGGAATTAACTTCAGTCGAGAAGGAGGGTTTAGGGTGTCTTTTACCCACCCATCCTTAATTTCACTAAATCGACAGTGTTTAGTCCAACTCAAATCGAGTTTCGTCATCTTGAACGCTTGGTCCTTAAGGTAGGAATCCTAGATTATTGTTTACATGAGCATCCAATTAGCTCAACATTTTGGGAATGTGGTTAGGACTATTGACTTGAAGGTTTCGACTTAGCGACATTTGGAAAACTTGGCCGAATCCTTAACCTAGTTAGTGTTCGGGGTGTCTATCGTACCATATGATTCCTTTGTGGCTAGGTGATTTGGATAATTCATTATGCTTGTCTCGCGACAAGGATGAATCCTTCCTAGAGACAATAAACTAGATCTAAAAGAGGAAAAATAGTTGCAACTAACATATTACATGTAAACATGTGCTTCATTGCTCCCACGCATCACATGGTTCACAATAACTCTATCTTTCCTTGGTATAGTAAAAATGCATGATAATCTGGATACTAACCTTCCTAGGACATACTAGGACTTACATCAAATAATCATGCTTACAACCTTGTTGTCTACACTTTAGAATCTCATGCTTTGATAACCCATGCGACCTTTTCTAGATACGGCTCCTAATGAATGGAATTTTTGCATGATGACTATGCAACACGCAACTTCCCCCTAGCTACAATGTAGTTAATGAAGTTCATACCAACTAAAACTAGTGTTAACTTATTCCATGTTACATGCTACTTGCAAGTTCATAAGGTCATTTTCGTACTCTTCTATTTCTTTTCGGCTAATATCTTATGGGTGTTAACTTTTCCTCATGAATCATTACAAGGAAGATGTTGCCCAAAATGTGGCACACGCTTATCCCTACCATGTCTAGTAACCAAATGCACTTATCAATCTCATTTCTTTGCCCTATATGTTTAGACTCATTACTTTGATAATGTTCCAAAATAGCAACATGCAGCTAGTCTTTTAAGGCGGACAACTCTAGAAATGCAACCGTTTCAATTCCATGACATGCATCAACCTTATCTAATGTTTAAAGAGATAATTTATCAAATGTATTATTAACGCTGCCACAATGCGTAAAATGCGTTCTTCCTTATGGAATTAAGCGTGCCTAAATATTTCTTTATGCGAGAATAAACTTGAAAAAAAAAACCTGGACTTGTGGGCTCGGGGAGATATCCACTTGTATGCTCGGGGAAGAGACCTCCACATGTGCGCCTTGTGACTTTGGCTTTGGAGCCATCGTAGATGTAGAGGATTTGGGCTCCGGGGTTTATCCTTACCCTTTATGGTTCTCTAAATTTCCTCCGAGTCTTGACAAGTAGTCTCAAAATATGTTTACTTCTCCCTTATGTAGGAATACCCCTTTATAGGGTATGGATTTTAAGATCCCGGAAAGCTCGTGGGAACGCGGCTTATGGGACCTAGTGGGAAGGGGGCTTATGAAAGCCCCCTTAGAAGCTTCTTAAGAAGCTTCTAAGAAGCTTCCAAGCTTCTGCAGCAACGTCGAGGGGGGGAAGGGGTCGTGATCCAGGCGGCGACGGACTGTGTCAGTCAGGCGGCCGTGGTGGCGGCTATGGCGGACTGGCGGACTGGCGGACTGCAGCGCGGCGGTTTCCTCCAGCACGTCCAGCACGGCGACCTCCACCTCCAGCACGACGACCTCCACCTCCAATCCGAATCCCTCTCTCTACACGGCCCTCCCTCCAGCCTCCCCCCCTCTAGCTAGGGGGTGTTTATATAGGCATGGGGGGGGAGAAGGCCTCCACCACGTGGCCCCCCTTGCATGGGTTCCCCCCCTCCCATGCAGGCCACGTCTGTCATATCCCCATCCTCCCCACACTCCCTCTTCTCCAGCCATGCATCGGCTGGAGAAAAAGGGGAAAAAAATAAAAAAATTTGGCTTGAATTATTCATATTGCCCCTCCCAAGAGGGTGTTTTTGCGGGAGTTTCGATTTTTGAACCTCGGTTTTAATTTACCAATGCGGAGGACCCCATTTCTCGCGTGCGGGTCACACATTACACTGCCAATAATTTCAATGCAAGAGATAACCTTTGCACAAGGTTTACGTCGTGTGCGGGACGTCAATATTCACGGGTGGGAATATTACATTCTCTCCCCCTTAGAAGAATCGAGATGTCCTCATCTCGTGATAAACTGGGGATATTGAAGATTGAGAGAGTTTTCATCTATCCAGGTAGCATCCTCTTCGGGATAATCTTTCCACTGGACGAGGTATTCTTTCAAGGTTCTAGATCTCAATTGTCTCTCCCTGACATCTAAAATCTTTTCCGGTCTTAGTTCAAGGACTCCTTGACTAGGCATTACAACTTGTTGGTCATCAAGTACATGATTTGGGTTGGGTATATATATTTTTAAGAGACTAATATGGAATACATTGTGAACTTTTAGGTTATCTGGAAGTTGCAATTTATAAGCATTGGGTCCCAGGCATTTGAGGATTTTATACGGTCCACAATACCTTGGACTTAGCTTCTTGCATTCACCTAGAGATAGAGAACTCTTTTTCGGCCGTACACGAATGAAGACCATGTCTCCTTCTCCGAAGACCCTCTCTTGGCGTTTCAAATCCGCATATGCCTTTTTTCTATCTTTGGCTGCTTGTATATCTTGTCTTATTGACCTTATTTGTTCATCCATGTCCTCCAACATTTGTCTTGAAGCTTCCACCCTTAGGGTAGGATCAGAAAAGTTTAGGGGACTTCGACAATCATGACCATACAATGCCTGGAAAGGCGTCATTTGAATGCTCTGCTGGTAAGAAGCATTGTAAGCAAATTCTACTAACGGCAAGTATTGAATCCACCTCTTCGGCTCTCGACAGCAGTAAGCCCTAAGCATATCCTCAATGATTTGATTTACTCGCTCTGTTTGTCCATCTGTTTGGGGATGGTAGGCAGTGCTAAAACAGAGTTGAGTTCCAATAGCTTCAAAGATAGCTCTCCAAAAGTGTGAAGTGAAGAGAGAGTCTCGATCGCTAACGATCCTTCTAGGTAGCCCATGTAGCTTGAATATCTCTTTGATAAACACCCTTGCAATGTCGGAGGCTTTATAGTTTGTCTTTACTGGAATCAAGTGTGCAACCTTAGTAAGCATGTCAACTACAACCATAATGGAGTTGTATCCTCCTTGGACTTGGGGTAAGCCCACCACAAAATCCATACTGATGAATTCCCATTTCATTTGGGGAATGTCAAGTGGTTGCAATTTTCCTGGCATCAAGACATGTTCAGCCTTGATACGTTGGCAAGACAAACATTTAGTGACATATTTGAGAACGTCACCCTTGAGCCTCTCCCAATGATAACTCTTCCTAACTGCATTAAGAGTTTTTGCATAGCCAGGATGTCCTGCGAAAGGGGAATCATGAGCTTCCCATAATATCTTTTGCTTAAGTGACTGGCTTGTTGGTATACATAACCTTGTTCTGTAATAAACAAGTCCATTATCAGTGGAAAATTCCCGATACTTAGCTTGTGACTTCAGATTCTGCTCTTTGGTAGCTATTTCTTTTATCATGGTTTGGTAGGCCAAATCATGGCATGCCTCCTCTCTAGCTAGTTCGAGTATAGGGTTGCTTGGCATAGATACCTTTGTAGCCAGAGATCTGGCCGTTGATGGATTCTGCAAGATTAGGGAATTTAGGAATGCCTTGCGACTGAGTGCATCGGAAACTACATTCTCTTTCCCTGGTTGATACTTGATTTCAAAATCATACTCTTCCAATACTTCGATCCATCGACGTTGCCTCATGTTGAGCTCGTTCTGGGTAAAAATCCATTTGAGACTCTTATGATCTGTTACTAGAGTAAACTTGTTACCCAACAGGTAGTGTCTCCAAAGCTTTAGAGCATGGATGACAGCTAATAACTCCAGATCATGCGTGGCATAATTCTTTTCGTGACTCTTCAATTTCCTTGAAGAGTATGCTACTGGATGACCTTCCTGCATAAGAACACACCCCAAGGCAAGAATGCTGGCATCAGTTACTACCTCGAACTCCTTATTGAGGTCAGGAAGTTTCAGAATGGGTGCTGATACCAAACATTGCTTCAATTGGTCGAAGCTATTTTGTTCGAGAGTTGACCATGTAATAGAAGTCTCCTTCTTTAGTAAGTCGGTAAGAGGTGCTGCAATCAAAGCGTAGTTTTTTATAAAGACCCTATACCATCCTGTCAAGCCAAGAAAACTACGTATCTCTTTGACGGATACTGGTATTGGCCATTCAAGCACATCTCTGACTTTGGCTGGATCTACTGATATTTCTTCTGATGATACTATGAATCCTAGATATTCAATCTGACGTTTGAAGAATGCACACTTCTTCATTTTTGCATACAGCTTGTGAGACCTCACTGTCTCCAAAACAATCCGTAGATGAGGTTCATGATCTTCTTCCTGTTTAGAATAGACTAAAATGTCATCGAAGAAGACAAGCACGAAGTCATCAAGATATGGTCTAAAAATATCCTGCATTAATCTATTGAAGGTGGCAGGTGCATTTGTAAGCCCGAATGACATAACCAAGAATTCAAAGTGCCCATATCTTGTATTGAAGGCCGTTTTTGGAATATCTTCATCTTTGATCCTGACTTGATAATAACCTGACCTGAGATCAATTTTGGAGAAGATCTTTGCACCTTGAAGGCGATCGAGAAGCTCATCTATTCTAGGAATAGGATACTTGTTCTTGACTGTTGATTGATTCAACCCACGGTAATCAATACATAGTCGAAGTGTCCCATCTTTCTTTTTCTGGAATAGAACTGGAGCTCCCCATGGTGAGTTGCTAGGCCGGATGTAACCCTGATCTAACAGTTGCTTGAGTTGTTCCTTCAACTCAATAGCTTCCGGAATAGACATTCTATAAGGTCTCTTTGCAATTGGCGCAGCTCCAGGTATTAGCCTTATTTCATGATCAACTTCTCTTGGAGGTGGAAGTTCAGTTAATTCCTCAGGGAATACGTCAGCGTATTCTTTTAGCCAAAAGGGTCCCTCATGAGACTCTTGCTTTTGATCTAACTTGTTGAGTTTGATCAAGTAAACAGGTAATCCTTTCCTAACCCCTTTTATGATCCGCGATACTTTGGCTAGCTGGATCCTTGGCACTCCCGCTTCACCTTGAGTCGTAACAAACTCTCTTTCAGAGTTTCGGAAAGAAACTTGACCCTTTCCACAGTGGATGTGAGCGTCATTAGGCTTAAGCCAATCCATCCCGAGTAGGCACTCATGGATACCTAAGTTCATGACTCTGAATTTGACTGAGGTTTTCTTTCCTCCCAGATAGAACTCCTCCTTAGCAGTTTGCCTAGCACAAGTTACCTCACGACCGTTTGCCAATTCCACAAGTAGGGTAGGTGCTTCTACTGTGGCTATTCCTAATCTCTTAGCACACGCTGGTGAGATAAAGGAATGAGTACTACCACAGTCAATCAAGGTTTTGAAACCTTTACCTTGATAGTCCGACGGTGTTTGAATCACCGAGAATTGGCGATTCGGGCCCTTCTTATGTAGAGCGGCATGGACTGTCGCTCTTTCGAATTCCGCTTCCATAGTCGGATCTTCCCCTTCTTCTGCTTCACATCTTTGCCTATTGGTAATGCAGGCAGCTCTTCCTCTACCACGGGTGGCGGCTCCTTGACCGAGGCCAGCACCTTGACGGTGTCCCTCGCTGAGCTTGGGGCATTGCTTTTTGAAGTGACCGAGTTCATTGCAGTGGAAACATCGGATGTTTCGGCCATTACCGTGAGTGGGAACAAAGTTGTTGACGTTATTTGTCCTTGCTTTCTTCCTTTGTCCCTGATTGTGGCCTTGAACTCTCTTAACCTGGGGTCTGAATGCTCCTCTGTTCAGGTCGCTATAAGACCAATTCTTAATACCCCTTGGTTTAGCTTGCACTTCCTGAATTATAGGTGCTGCTCGAATGAGTGCATCCTGAAGATCTGATGGACGCATAGATTCGAGACGGCTATTTACAGGTGGATTTAAGCCTGCGCAAAATTTGGACACCTGCTGTGTCGTGTCCATTTGTGGCGCATACTTTAAGAGTGAGACAAATTTAGAGTAGTATGCGTCAAGAGTGAGTCCTAACTGTTTTAGCTCATAGAACTCATTCATTTTCTGTGTACGATATGCAGGCGGCAAATATCTCCCTTGCACGGCTTGCTTTAACTTCTCCCAGGTAACGGACCCCTCTGAAATCCCTTGATCCCTGCACCATTGTTTCCACCATAGTCTGGCTTCACCGGTGAGTTTTAATTTGGCGAGCATGGCTTGATTGGTTGGTGCAGCGCCAGCTGCTTCGAAGTAGTCCTCCATAGATTCAATCCAAATCTCAGCATCCGACTGGACGAATCTGCCTCTCCCGTCAAACTCAGGTGGCTTTATCTGTTTGAGGAGGAACTTCTTCTCCTGGATCACAGTAGTACTTGATGTAGGGGGCGAATTTGGAACCTGTACCTGGGGTTGTGCCTGAGTAAAAGTTTTCTTAACATTATTGTATGATCATTGACATTAGCTCATCTTTAGTTCAGCTATCTCGTAAATCATGAAGCTACTTAACTTTTTGCAACAACCCTGATGCACAATCGGATAGTGATAAAAAGAAGTCCTTATTTATATTTATATGGCGTAGCCTTATACAACATCTCGTGTGATGATAATCCAATCATTACATTTAGTTTGGGGAGAACAACATTGAATTGGATTTGTCTACAAGAACTGTGTAATAGTAGGGTTTTGGGTCATGAATCTTTAGGAATCGATAATTCATCGGAAGTTCAGGATATCCTTTCCGCTGGAATCCATACTTCCCATGGCCGCCCAATACCTTAATCCTATCAGCTGGAATTACACGGGTTACTTCCTCATATACATATGAGTTCAATTCAACTTTCCGACCTCGAATATGCAAAGTCGAATTTACGTGAGCTTCCACAAAAATGAACAGTTTCACGATTTTCAAATCTTCCAACCACTTGATCCTCTTCAGGTTGGTGTGTAGATAAGCGAACCGGTGGGCAACTATGTAATAGATTCCTGAAGACCCAGTCCATCTTCGTTCTATATATAAAGGTGATGGATTATAAATCTGCTCCAGGATGTTCATCATTTCGATTCTCTGCCTATAATGCGGAGAATGCATTGCAGTCATAAACATGATCCGGAACACCAAAAACTTGTTCCACGCTTCGTAATTCTGCAAGACAGTATTGAAGATGAGGAAATGTTTGGACAGGAACAATTTCTTTACTTCATTTTTAATGAAATCTTATGAAAACAATTCCATTGTTGGTCGGCTCTGATACCAATTGTAATGTGTCCACTAGAATCCTCTAGGACACGTCTTGGCAGTCCATCGGAAGGCTGCCTAGAGAACTCCGCCCGGCACTCCCATGGAATGTTACGGGTGTTGTAATCTAGGTCCTTCCGCGTCTGACACGTAGCGGAAGTGTCCTGGCCGTTTCCCACTTAGGATCGACCGGAATTAAGGTTTTCTAGTTTGGTCATTAGCTAGCAGCAACTAGCGTCAGACCCGAGCGAACTACTTTACGTAGAAACGCCAAGTCCGAAGCGGATTCATGCTGCACTTGGTTCAAGGAGAATGGGAAACGAGAGGGATGCCATGCTCAACCTCTCTGCCATAAGGCATAGTCCCATTCCGTTCCCCTAAAACAGCGTGAATCGGGTAACAGGTAAATCTAAGTCATCCTTCTCGTTATTTGCTCGACGATGATGATCATCCCTCTGTTCGTTGAAGATTTTTGAGAAAAGTTCCCGGCTGACCGGGACCACCCATCCATAGGACGGACCCATGGTCCATCCTCCGCACTTTCCTCGGTTTGTTTTAGTTATGTAATTACCTACCACATTAATTTGACATATAACAAACAGCTTCCTTGATTAACCCTGTTAAGCACTGGTTCCTTCACGTAATCTTATCACAGGACATAAAGAAAACAATGTCAAACAACTTCTTTATTATCATTTTATCCTTTTATCTTTGAAATACAAGGAGTTCCGCCCGTAGGCTTGTTCATAATCCGCCCGAAGGCTATCCAGTAATCCACCAGGGATCACTAATCCAAGCTTCTGCCCGTAGACTAGTATGCGGGCCTCGAGATCCAATCCCGAGTCACGTTAGCCTCTTGTGCAGGGCCCGGAAGGCGAGGGATTTACGGCCAGAGCCCCCTCTGGCACCCAAGTGTCCTCCTGCTCCAAGTAGAACTCAACGGAGAGACCTCTCACGGCGGGTTCGGTCCACGTCCCCGGCGCGGTTAACAACCCCCTTGGTTAGGGTCAGGCAGGCAGTCGGGGGTAACTGAAGCTGCCTCTCCCTTCAGGCCTTCAACCTGAAGTATTTAGATATCATTTCATCCTTTAGTTCATTGAGCAAACAATGCAAACAGTGCTTTCTAAACTGTTACAAGCACAATCAATTCCAGTGGTCGTTTTAGCTGGCAAACTGTTAAGGAGTGACTTCTTTTCTCCGAATGCAACCCGCATTCGATCCGGAATCAATTGCAACTTGGCAAGATTCCTATCGTCCTTGGGCTAGGGTCATACCCTGTCAATACTTTAGGTTTGGTTTATGGTAAATTCCGGCGACCATGTCGCTTTAGTTTATTGATTAATCATTTTCGTCCAAGCAAATGCCTAGCTTCCCTTAACTTGACAAAGTTTCCCTAATTAGGATAGAGTAAAAGGACGACTACCCTTTTCCCCTTGCGAGTTTAAACTGGTGCAAGAACCTGCCAACCTTAATCCACGGAATGGCAAAACTTCTCACGATCAAACCGCAAAGCTATGTGACGTTGCAATTTATTGCACAAGTGTCGCCTCCCATCTAAGAGATCATTTCCCTTAATGAATGGTGTATTCAGGTCACGGAATTAACTTCAGTCGAGAAGGAGGGTTTAGGGTGTCTTTTACCCACCCATCCTTAATTTCACTAAATCGACAGCGTTTAGTCCAACTCAAATCGAGTTTCGTCATCTTGAACGCTTGGTCCTTAAGGTAGGAATCCTAGATTATTGTTTACATGAGCATCCAATTAGCTCAACATTTTGGGAATGTGGTTAGGACTATTGGCTTGAAGGTTTCGACTTAGCGACATTTGGAAAACTTGGCCGAATCCTTAACCTAGTTAGTGTTCGGGGTGTCTATCGTACCATATGATTCCTTTGTGGCTAGGTGATTTGGATAATTCATTATGCTTGTCTCGCGACAAGGATGAATCCTTCCTAGAGACAATAAACTAGATCTAAAAGAGGAAAAATAGTTGCAACTAACATATTACATGTAAACATGTGCTTCATTGCTCCCACGCATCACATGGTTCACAATAACTCTATCTTTCCTTGGTATAGTAAAAATGCATGATAATCTGGATACTAACCTTCCTAGGACATACTAGGACTTACATCAAATAATCATGCTTACAACCTTGTTGTCTACACTTTAGAATCTCATGCTTTGATAACCCATGCGACCTTTTCTAGATACGGCTCCTAATGAATGGAATTTTTGCATGATGACTATGCAACACGCAACTTTCCCCTAGCTACAATGTAGTTAATGAAGTTCATACCAACTAAAACTAGTGTTAACTTATTCCATGTTACATGCTACTTGCAAGTTCATAAGGTCATTTTCGTACTCTTCTATTTCTTTTCGGCTAATATCTTATGGGTGTTAACTTTTCCTCATGAATCATTACAAAGAAGATGTTGCCCAAAATGCGGCACACGCTTATCCCTACCATGTCTAGTAACCAAATGCACTTATCAATCTCATTTCTTTGCCCTATATGTTTAGACTCATTACTTTGATAATGTTCCAAAATAGCAACATGCAGCTAGTCTTTTAAGGCGGACAACTCTAGAAATGCAACCGTTTCAATTCCATGACATGCATCAACCTTATCTAATGTTTAAAGAGATAATTTATCAAATGTATTATTAACGCTGCCACAATGCGTAAAATGTGTTCTTCCTTATGGAATTAAGCGTGCCTAAATATTTCTTTATGCGAGAATAAACTTGAAAAAAAAAACCTGGACTTGTGGGCTCGGGGAGATATCCACTTGTATGCTCGGGGAAGAGACCTCCACATGTGCGCCTTCTGACTTTGGCTTTGGAGCCATCGTAGATGTAGAGGATTTGGGCTCCAGGGTTTATCCTTACCCTTTATGGTTCTCTAAATTTCCTCCGAGTCTTGACAAGTAGTCTCAAAATATGTTTACTTCTCCCTTATGTAGGAATACCCCTTTATAGGGTATGGATTTTAAGATCCCGGAAAGCTCGTGGGAACGCGGCTTATGGGACCTAGTGGGAAGGGGGCTTATGAAAGCCCCCTTAGAAGCTTCTTAAGAAGCTTCTAAGAAGCTTCCAAGCTTCTGCAGCAACGTCGAGGGGGGGAAGGGGTCGTGATCCAAGCGGCGGCGGACTGTGTCAGTCAGGCGGCCGTGGCGGCGGCTATGGCGGACTGGCGGACTGGCGGACTGCAGCGCGGCGGTTTCCTCCAGCACGTCCAGCACGGCGACCTCCACCTCCAGCACGGCGACCTCCACCTCCAATCCGAATCCCTCTCTCTGCACGGCCCTCCCTCCAGCCTCCCCCCCCTCTAGCTAGGGGGTGTTTATATAGGCATGGGGGGGGAGAAGGCCTCCACCACGTGGCCCCCCTTGCATGGGTTCCCCCCCTCCCATGCAGGCCACGTCTGTCATATCCCCATCCTCCCCACACTCCCTCTTCTCCAGCCATGCATCGGCTGGAGAAAAAGGGGAAAAAAATAAAAAAATTTGCCTTGAATTATTCATATTGCCCCTCCCAAGAGGGTGTTTTTGCGGGAGTTTCGATTTTTGAACCTCGGTTTTAATTTACCAATGCGGAGGACCCCATTTCTCGCGTGCAGGTCACACATTACACTGCCAATAATTTCAATGCAAGAGATAACCTTTGCACAAGGTTTACGTCGTGTGCGGGACGTCAATATTCACGGGTGGGAATATTACAGCCAATAAGAAAAGACAAGTAATGAATTTCAAAGTTGATGATTATGTTTGGTTGAGAATAGAAAAACGTAGACTACAAAGTGTAGATAGACATCCAGTTGTGAAATTAGCCCCTAGATTCTATGGACCATTTAGGATCATTCATAAAATTAATGACAATGCATTCAAGTTAAAATTACCACCTCATTGGAAAAGTCACAACACATTTCACATTAGTTTATTGAGACCATTTAGAGGCCAATTACCTGTACACCCTGTTTATGAAAACCCACCTTTATTAGAGGAAGAGACTAAAATACTTGAACCATAAGCTATCATAGACACTGACTTTATGACCACTAGAACTGGTCGAAGATATTCTAGATATCTAGTTAAATTTAAGAACCATCGTGTAGAGGAAGCACAATGGATGCACGCTAGAGACTTAAATACTTTCCCCACTCTGTTAGCTCCACATTGAGCTAATAGCAATTGAGGTCAATTGCTATCCCACCCCAGGGGTATGATGTCATGAGGCATATTTCACGGTGGATTCCGTGCCACGGTGGATTCCGTGAGGTTTTACGATGGATTCCGTAAACTTTGATGATCGGGGCTCATACACAAAGTGGATTCTTTGTGCGAGAAGTTGATGGGGACGCCTGTTCTTTTCGGGCATTTCATTAATTTAGTGTGTACATGGGTGATTCCATAGCGGGTGATTCCGCAAAATGCATATTAAATTAATAAATATTTATGAGTTTAGAGTGCGCACTCGTAATAAATTAAGGTTAGGATTTATTTCTAACCAGTTGATTTATTTATGTAGCTGAAGATTGCTAGGTATTCACTTTTGTTGGTTTAATTGTATTATTTTACTAACGATTGTGAATGCTTCAGTTGATGTGTAGAGATAGCAGTAGTGGCGGAGGAAAGCATTGGAGGATAGCGAGTATTCGATTTATGGATTATATTTTGACAGGTGCCACGCCTATATTTTGTCATGCCTATTTATTGAGGCATTGATTATTTATTATTATTTTGTATGCGCATGGGCGCACGGTTATGTTGTTTCTATTTGGACATTGTATTGGGCGTGCTAGACTCTTTGGGCACCGTCCATTAGCTTTATTCCTATTTTTGTGTAAAAGCAAACTCAAAAGCTAAAAGCTTGCTATTTTGTAATTTGGGCTATTATTTGAGCATGAAGATGAAATATACATAAAATACATGCTTTGTGGAGCGCTCACACAAGGCATGGGGGGAGATTGCACCCAATTGGTCTCTTGCTCTTGTCGTTCATGCTTTTTACCTTGTAACTTGTGCAAAAAGTAGAGTTCATTGTTCTTGGGGACCTTCCGGCATTCACTACGCGAGCATACATCGTCCGATCTGCGCACCAAAATGTTGTTCATATGCAATGAATTTTTGTTTCAACCTTGTTTACATCATGTTTTAGGGCCCTAACTACAGAAATGCAGAACCCGTAATGATTTAGAGCCACTATTCATTCTTTAAAACCGGCAAAATGTCATTTTTAATGAAAATTAGTGGTTTTTCCGTTTTGGAGTTGGGAAAAAGGAGTGGAAATGGGATCAACTTAGAGAAAATGTTCAGTTTTAGTCAAAATAATAAGCCAACACAAATCAATCAGAAAATATCTATTTTCCATGAATAATAAATAGGAAAAAATAGTTAAAAAATGAAGAAAATTGGGATTTTTACGCTTAAAAAATATGAAAAAATAAGATTTATGTGCGTGAATGTTTGGCAAGGTTAAAGCATGAGATTATGCCTCTATTTGGCCTCGTCCTTTGTGTTATAATACGTGTTTATTGTTTTTTAAATACAAAAATGATACAAAACAACCATTTACACCTATGCACCGCAGCAACACCTAAACGGTGAGGGGGGATGAAGTTTGTGCGACGATCTAATTGTTGAAAAGACATAAAATCTGATTTTCCTCTTTGTGCATAGCATTTAGGGATCATTCCATAATTAAATATAGTCGACTAGTAGCACAGAAGTTCCGATGCTAGTCCCTAAAGCAGTACAGCACGTAACACTTAAACACCATGTTAGGGAATATGGGAATTTCCCATAAGTTTGGGAAACCTGGTCCAATCTTTGGATTTGTCATAACTTGAACACTATAGCTCCAAATCAAGTGATCTATAGCTCAATAGATTCCAATTTTCAAGCGCTTTCCAATGTTAGGTCACATCATATGGTTTTGAGAAACTTATGGGCATGTTATCCGGGTGCCACCTTTTTAGTATTAGAAAAATGGAAATTAGGAGATTCCCAAACTCATTAATATTGTGTTCTTAGTTAAAATTCATGAAAGGGCTGTTTTTTGCACCTCACATGGCTGGTTTTTTTAAATCATAAAATGGTTGTGCACAATCATCATACACCTTGCATCAAGCATGCCACATGGTATCTCCTAGAATGCATTGCACTTGTTTGATAAACTTTGACCAATGCTGATGAGAGGACACGAATCCTAAGCTGTAGGTTTAGACGAGTGCTTCCATTGGGGAAAGTTTTGTGAGGAAAATCAAAATCTCCTGGAATGCTAAATTATGAAAGAGTGGAGTTTGTGCGTTATGTTTTATATGTTGGAGTGACGCATCTTGGAACCAATCCCTGAGGTGTAGGAGAGTCGCAGTGGAGCCGCGGCAATCATCCAAGAGGTGCTCCCCTATGTGTGTTTTACGAGGCATTATGCTTATATGTTATGGGATCTGCCTCTAAGGAGAAGGGAAGGTGAACTCTGGACTACATATTGGATACAAACAAAAAATCGTCATAAGCATTGAGTGCAAAGTGAGTTTTAGACGCTCCTAGCCTACGAGGCTGTGTGGTGGGGTGGTTTGTCGTATGCATGAGGTCTAGCTAGTGCCATCACCAGTGCCGGCCCATTTCAAGTCCCATCACTATTATCAAAGAGATTATCACAGTGTAGTACAAGTGATCCTTCCCTTATGTGCTTGCTAGCCATCTTCTTATTAAATGTCTTCCTCCTCTCTTCAACCTGCATAGAATAGTGTTGGATTGGTACTTTTTTGTCTAATTCCAACCTCTCTAGATCCAAGATCCTTTCCTCTAACTTCTTATCTTGATTCTTCTCTTGACTAGCTACTAAAACACGTAAGCTGGCCAGTTCTACCTCTATAGGAAGCAAAGCCTCTTGGCCATAAACGAGGTGAAATGGAGTATAGCCAAGTGAGGTTCTGAATGAAGTCTTGTAGGCCCAAAGAACTGCACTCAATTTTTTTTCCCAGTGCTTAGGGTGCATGTGTACTTTCTTGGTAATTATCTTATAAATCAACCCATTCACCTTTTTGACCAAACCATTACACTGTGGGTAGTAGGGAGTAGAATGCCTGCACTTGATTTTTAGCCTTTCCATTAGCTCCCCCACTAGATTAGCCCTAAAACCAAGACATCGATCAGAGATAATTTCTGAAGGTGTGCCAAATCTGCAACAAATATTTTCAAACACAAAATTTCCCACTTCTTGGGCTGTGATCCTACTAGTTGCTGAAGCCTTAGTCCACCATGTCATATAGTCCACACCCATTATGATGTATTCCTTGCCAGAATGAGTTCGTGGGAGTGTCCCTATTGCATCAATCCCCCATTTATCAAATGGGCCATATGTAGTTATGGGATTTCCTTCCTCATGTACTAGCTTCCTTGGTCCAGCCTTTTGGCAAGCATCACAAGTGCGGTACCAATGTTGCACATCTTGATGCAGACTAGGCCACACAAAACCGGCTTGGAGAATCTTTCTATTGGTTATTTCTTTACCAAAATATCCGCCACAAACCCCCTCATGGCAGCTCTTAAACACATCCATAATCTCCTTTGTTGTTGGCACCCTTCTAAGCATTGGATCCTTTCCTTTGCAATACAACACATCATTTATCAAGTGGTATTTAGTGGCCTTAGTAGCCAACCACCTTTTCTCACTCTTATTCATATGTGTAGGTACCTCACTACGCTCAAGAAAAGAAAGCACATCTTGTAGTTGAAACTTACCCTGAAATGAGGGGAGCTTTACTACAATGATGCCCACCATTATCTCTTTAAAAATTTAAGCTGCTAGAGCAACTACATCGCCGTGCACCTTGGCACAAAATAGATTGGGGCTTTTTGTAGCTTCCTCACGAGAGTTCTAGCTTCTCTCATTTTCACGGCTAAGTTATCATTTTTACAAGCCCAAATTCCTTTCATTTGCTTAATAATTAGCATGGAATCCACAAAAACATTAGGTCGAGTGACACCATGTGAGGGACACCACCTGAAACCTAAAAGTAAGGCTTGATATTCTGCCTAATTGTTAGAATGGACATCCTCTAGGCTAATACCTTCTCCATAAAGTTTTTTACCTTCGGGACTGAACACCACTATTCCCACCACCGCTCTGTCTTTAATATGCTTGTAAGCCCCATGAAAGTAGAGTGCATGGGCATTCTCTACTCGTGGCGGGTCCTCAAGAGGAGATGTCTCATCGTTTTACTTTCCCTTCTCTTTTTCCTTCTTTTGATGGCATCTATGGGTCAACAAATCAACTAGGCCCGAGTAGAGTCCTCCACCTTCAAGGTGTAGTCAAACTCTTGGAGTTGTATCATCCACTTAGTGATTCTGACTAAAACATCCATGTGCTGTAATAGGAAAAATGCTCTTCTCTCGTGATCATTGTGAATGACCTAGGGAGAAGAGGATGAAATTTTCTTATAGCAAACATTAGAGACAAAACCATCACCTCCACCATCTTGTACCCTCGTTCTAATGCTGTCATTACACTGCTAGAAAAGTAAACCAGCCTTATCAGGCCCATTTTAGCATCCTTTTGTATTAGTGTTGCCCCTAGAGCATCTTTTCCAAAACTCGAGTTGACAAAAAACTCTTGATCCTAGCAAGGCTATAAAATTATGGGAAGGGTGCTAAGAGCCTTCTTCACCTCGTGAAAGCACCTTTCGCTTTTGTCACTCCACATAGGACCTCCTCAGAGTAGGTCAAATTTTTCAGTGGAAACACTTATTGGGAGAGGAGATGCATGAACCACCCCATATATTTCACCTTCTAAATGAAAGAGGTTAGTTGCTTCACAAAAGACAATGATGGCACTACCAATAGGGCCTTAATTTTGTTTGGATCAGCTTCAATGCCCCTCTCACTTACAACATGCCCTAACAAAGTTACACCACTTTCACCAATACGACACTTCTCATAGTTTAGCTACCCACCCATTTGTGGGAGGTGGTTGAAACCTTTATCCACATTCCCTAGATGTAAAGCCTTAGAACTATAAATACAAAAATCATCAATAAAGACCCTCATGGACTTACCAAAATATGGCTGGAAGGCATAATTCATGAATCGCTAGAAGGTAGCTGGGGCATTTTTTAACCCAAATGGCATTACTTTGTAAGAAAAACACTCCCAATGCATGATGAAGGTGGTCTTTTGTTGATCCTCCTCAGCTATTCAGATCTCAAAATAACCTAAATACGCATCACAAATAGTGTATCTCTCATGCTTGGCCATCTCGTTGAGTATTTCAACCTGAAAGGGACAAGGGAACTGATCTCTCTTTGTTGTAGCATTTAGAGGTTTGTAATCCACACAAATCCGCCATTTTTTGTTCTTCTTGGGTGTCACCACTATAGGTGAAACCCACTCTGAGTCCCCTACTAGATAGATGAAGCCTACCTTCAAAAGTCGCTACATCTCAGTGAGTAGAGCGTTTTGTTGAACTACTCCCAACCATCGTAGCCACTACACCATTGGCCTTGCTCCATCTTTTAGATTAATGTGATGTTGTACTGCCGTCACACCTATGATGTGTTTATAATTAGAAATAAAAAGTGAAGAGTGTTTTATCACCACTTCCATGTAGGCTGCCTTCTCCTCAGCTGATAGATCCTTAGACAACATTTTTTATAATCCCTTCTTCTCGATCTTTGTATGGAAGCTGCTGCAAAATTTCACTACTATAGAAGGCCCTTTCAATATAATCCCCATCACTTATATAAAGCTTTCTTCCTCCTCATTAGAAGACTCGCTCTCTATCCTAGATGAAAAATCCTTGCTAGGACTCCATTCATTAGCAATGGTCTCTAATGCAAGATCCTCCCGGCGGCCCTCCTTCATGTTGTAAATAATGCTCTTCCATTTTTAACTACAGCCCCTTCTGTGGCCTTAGCTCTAAAGCCCCTGTCTCCTAATCTTGTCAGGCTTTCATTCCCATTAGCCATGGTTGCCCAATAATGAGTGGGTAGTCATCCCCCTTCATTGGCATCACATACATGTCAAGTTCCAATTGCACTCCACACATCTTTACCTTGACTTTCTTTATAACTCCCAAACAATTTACTACTATGTTGTTAGCCATTTTGGCCCCAAATTTAGTAGTTTCACTTACCTCTAGTCCCAAACAATGCATCAACTCTTCCATCATGACATAAATCTTTGCATCTCCATCCACATATATCTTTGATACTCTTTGTCCATTGATTTGGGCTTCCAATAGAGGCACAATATCTTTCGTTTTTCTAGCCTTGATTGCATTCACATGTCTATTCTTCATGGTTCTAATGCTTACCATCTTTGACCATTGTCGTCGCATTGTTGGAGATAGATGTAGTAATTATGGCCATGATATTTTTGGCCCTTTATCCCTCACATCAGCAAGAAAATCATAAGCTCTAGTACCTTTACCCAAGGAAAAATCATCTAGCTCAATGTGTTGGCGTGAGTGAGCCCTCCTCTTTTTACTGCAGTGTGTCTTTGAAGCCTTAGAACAATCTCCATATTTTCAACCTCCTCTGGTGGTGTAGGCTCCATCCTCTCAATTCTACAAGATTTCTTCACTGGCATTGCTTCAACCTCTGCTGCTTTGGCCTTCCCTTTGAGACCACTCTCATCCAAATTGATCATCCTAACATCATGATTCTCTGGCGGCTGGATAGGAAAGGGTGGCACCTCTGCAAGTGGTAGAGGATGTTGTAGAACTTGAACTAGTGGTGGAGGCCGTGGACTCGGTGGAACAAGCCTTTCCCTAGGTGGTGTCACATGTTGTCCCCTCCTTCTTGGTTGGAATTCATTTCATGGAAAATGCCTTGGATGAGGGCAAAAGTACATACCATGGCCATTCTCCCCACAATTATAGCAAACATACTCTCTTTCTTGTCTCCTTGGGCCTCGATTGCCTTCATTTGCGAAGGGAGGGGGCTATACTCCTTGTACTAAATTCAACAAAAGGCTTTCAAGTTGATTAGTAATGCACTATAGGAGCTCTTGCTCTAGAATTTCTGGCTCGGGTGGGGCCTTTGCTATTTCTCTAGGCCTTGGCATGGTTGGTAAAAGCTGCATGGGCTCAACTCCCCCCTTCAACTGGCCTTAATACTTCAATTTCCTATCTTTCTACCTAGCATAAGTGATTGATTCTTCATAGGATGTGGGAAACTTGCCTTTGGCATTTTCCCTTAGTAGAGGCTGGAGTCCCGGAAAGAAAATAAATCTTTCTTAAGGCAATCGGGTACTCTCTCTCCCTCGGCTAAGGAGGAGGCTGTCCATTTATCCCACAATTTTATAAACATGCCTTCATATGCTTGGTACTCCCCTAGTAAGGTTTGGCAAAGATCTAGGAGTTGTCTCCAAAGATCTTCAGGACGCTTTGTATCTTGGTACTCGTGCAAGAATGTGGTCTTGAGATCCTCCCAGTTACCCATTCTTGTAGTCTCCAGGAAAGCTTGATACCACACTCGAGCATCACCCTTTAAAAATAAAGATAAGGCCCGTACTTTGGTTGCTTCATCATCCCTGCCTGTGACTAGGAAGGCTATTTCTAAGTCATCTAGAAAGTCTAGAGCTTTCTCCCCTTTATGCCCAAAAAATCTTAGAAAAGCCATGATAGAAAGATGTTGATCTATCTCAATACAAAACAAAGATGAACATGTCTAGGCCCAAGTCATATCTTATTATGGGTAGAATAAATGTATTCATAGATGCATTAATCTCATCAAGATAACGAGGGCCCAATAAGTCCCTTCTGATATTTTGGAATCTGAGCTTTGTGCTAGTTATTATATGCACGGTATGCCTAGCAAGAGGACGGATAGGTCCATACAAATCCCTATGGCTCATGGGATATACTTAGAGTAGAATGAATATGTGCACATTAAAGGAGATGTTATAATCCAAAATAGGGAATATTATGGGGTCAGGGGACAACAAGATCTCTCTCAACCTCTCAGCTCCAAAATAGAATGCCAACCTTTGCTAAATATGTATCTTTCTACTAATGCAAACATCCACCCTAATGTTTTGAACTGATTGAAAGTTGTTGAGAATAGGATTACTCATTTATGCATTAACTACAAATTTCCACTACAAACTTTCACGAAGCGTTTTGCTGAGACTCTGGCCTCTTAGATCCCACCACTTGAGAGATTCAAAGGATTTGCTCATCACCAATTATTAGCCTAGATTTGGTGTGACCATCATCAGCCTTGTAAAGTTCATAGGCTTCAATAGCTACATTTTCAATTACTTTGAGCCTTCTTTCTAGTAGTAGTTGAAGCGCATCACCATATGTAGCCTCTCACCAATACCACACACCATTGATGTGTAATTCCCTCTCCAAAAACTTGTTAATTCCCGAATTTGAAAGTGCCTTCACCACTTGAAGACTAGGCTCCTTAGGCAGTGTCTTTACACTAGACACAAATCACTCAACACAATGCCTTGACCTAGAGACTTGATGAGAGCAAGATTTCTCTTGAAGTAAAGAAGGGTGTGTATAATTAACTTGCTTTGCCCACATATATGTAGTTTGCCGATAAATATTCTTCTTCTGTTCAGCTTATTTTGAAGACCATAGTGGTACTCTTGAGAAATGAATCCCTTGAATAGGGTTTGATGAAGATTCTTCCTTAGTGATCCCTTGACAAACACTTGTTGAAGAAGAGGACAACTCCTTAGATGTTTCTTCCTTCATAGAAATTGTAGAGTATAGCTTGAGAAGTTCCTCAGTGGGGCACCAAAATGAGAGCTGAAAAGATGAGTGGGTTGCCTCTTACCCACCCAGCCTCCAATCCTCACTAAGAGAGCTAAACAAGGGCACGACCTAGCCAAAGAGAGGATGTGCTAGGACATTCCTATCCTAAGTGAATGGAAAGAACACAACTTCACAAGAGAGAATTTGTAGCCCATCTTAAGGAAAATGAAGATGATGGAAGAATAAGAGAGGTGATGGCTCCTAATTTCTCCCATGAACATATATATAACATAAAAAAATAAGGATTCCACACCAATAGATCATATAGTAAGTCTTACTGAATAAGTTTAAGCATGAATGTAGATGGATAATTAGAAGAGAGTATATATGATCTGGACACCATGTGATCTAGACGTCATATTGGAATATGAGAGAGAGACAAAGAGATGAGAAGAGAGGGAAAAAAGAGGAGAAGAGGTAGAGGAAGCTTGCCATTATATATTCATTGAATGCTATATAAAAAAAAGAAACTCAATCATAGCTTATCTCAAAGAGATGGACTAGCATGAGCGTGTTGCATAATTTGCTCTTAGTGGCTCCCTTTTGGGCTTGGTGATCTAGAGTACTCTCGTGTGCTTGTGATTGTGTATCTTTACATCTCCATGGGCACCTTATATAGCCTCTATGAGGGATTAGATTAAGATAATCTTATTGATTAACATAATTGTAGATGATGCATGGCATCTTTGATAATATGGAGAATAGTGGATGGGACAAGTCTCCACCCTGGACATCATGCAAGAAGCCAAGGATGGTGGTACAGAAGCTATAGAAATGGAGCTAGATTACAAGGGGTGGGTGTCCAAAGCACATTATTATAATATATATAAAAGAAGGATAAAATAAAAAGTTGATGTGATAAGGGTGAAAGAGAGAAGAAAATTGACTTCAGCCAGCAATCTGTGCCTTTGTAACTTCAAATCGGTGAAGAATCTAAAAAAAGTTTCTTTTGCAACTTTGAAGACTAGGTCAAAATTGGTCCAGCTACATGGGAATTTTCTTGAAATTCAATTTTCCATGGGATTTATTGAAATTATTAAAAATGGCTTCCAAAAGTTACTTTGACTTTAATTCCTTATATATATATAAGTACATATAAGCATGTGACAAAGGGAGTCCATGCTTGTAAGCTTTTGTATAAGATTCAAATGACACCATGATGTAGACATTGACTTGTGTAGAAGGGTGAGGTGTCCTCTAATGATGGTGATAGATCCCAAATCTTGGTGATGCAGGTTGAACCCAAGTGTAGCTAGAGGTTAGGCCTTTGAAAAAAATCTATGCACTTACTCAACCCCTAGGTGCAATCCATTTCCATCATCACTAAGATAACCCATCCCTTTTATCTTTTACATTGACATTCCTCCTAAGAACTTGTTTCCCCACTTGCTAGAGTTATCATAATTGAGAAGCAATGTAATATACCTAGTGCTTGAAGAGTAAACCCAAAGTGATAAGATTTAGGGTTCAAGCTATGGGTAAGGCTCTTGATAGGGGTTTTGACCAAATTTTATGGTAGAAATCCGGTTTGTAAAAAACCCAAATCAATACAATGCAATGTACCCTATCCAAAAATATGCATTGAAGATAAAATCCATGCTCAATCACTCATGATTTAAAAAGTAATGCAAAGTCCAATCCATGCTATGCAATCATACAAATAGTGCCACAAAAAAAAAAGGATGCATGGAAAAAAATTATGTCTAGCCTGGTCTACAAGTGTTAGTGCATCATGCTAGATGCAAACATTGTTCCTTGGTTAAATTATGATTGTTAACCTCGTGACTGTTCAACACTCAGCAAAGAAGAATGGTTGTACTCTACTCCACCCAAAATCTCACTATCACACATGAAACAATTGTCCTTAGGATGTTGACTAGGTAAAACAACCCATCTCATAGTTGGAGATGTCTTCCATGACCCTCAAGCTTACTCATCCAGCTTTTCACTCATCCAATGATTCCTAATTTGGTGTTGAATATCCCAACACTCATGTTTGCAAAGAATTGTGCATTCACAATGAAAGGTGCTCTCTTTAGTACATGTGCATCTAAGGTTTACTACACATAGTTGTAGCAAGAATCATGCCGTGCTAGTGCTCAATGATGGTGCAATCAATACATCATCCAAACTCGTGGCACGGAAGTAATTGAGAAAATCACTAGATGACCCCTTACTATAGTGTATTTGACAAGTTCAATGTGAACAAAATATATATGTTTCAAGACAAAGTATACATGTTTCACACCATCAAAGTTTTCAATTTATGTAAAAATGCTTGACATATTTAGCCCTCCTCCTAGTCTGCAAGCATTTATACACAACACTTAATTTCATTAAGAAGTGAAACATTTACAAGCCAATCAAGCCCAACAATCTATCCCCAAGCTCCTCATCAAACTCAAAATCCAAGAAAATCAATGTCACATCTCTCTTAAGAAACTCCCCAGTGAACACACAAAAACCATCCATAAAGTTCCTTTCAAAATCAATAAAATTTCCCAATCCAAAATCCTCAAAACAACCTAAACTAATAAAAGGTCTCCCATTACTACAAAACACCCAATCATACTATTACTCACATAAAACTGAGTTACCCCCTCACTCTTAACACTACAAGAACTAAAAATATCAAGATATGAGGTCACTTGAGGACACCTATCCAAATAATTTATCTCATCAACCTCACATAACTCCAACAAGTCTAATTCACATAAAGAATGCTTAACCTCTTCCATAATATCCTTATAAACAATCTTAGGAAATCTCACAAGAAGCCTCAACAACATCACAAACATAAACATTAGGCAACAAATTAAGGTCATATATCTCATCCAGATACTCAACTATCCAATCAACTTCAACTTCCATCTCAAAATCTCTTTCAAACTTCTTTAATATATTTTTAGATCTCTCTTTCATAAATGTTGCAATTATTTTCATAGCCTTACTTAAGTTTCCTCTCATGTTTTCATCAATTTCATTCTCAAGATCCTCAAAACTCCAATCAAAATCATCATAATCATTATCTAAAACTCTAGAAGAACTTAAAGAGACTACAAGATTATCAAATGGAATTTTCTCTTCTTCATTGTTTCCCAAATCAACCATACAATCATTCACAAAAATATCAAGAAGTATGAGGTTAGGCTTACTAAAAAGCAATATCAAAAACTTCACAAACAGAAGCATGTCCAGCGATACTCAAATCATCCTTAGCCAACTTACAAGAAACCAAACAAGACTTATCATAGTTACACACAACAATACCATTACAATAAGAGTTAGAATCCATAACATCAATACTCTCTTGATCATCCTCTACATCCAAAATCTCACATCCACACTCAACCATATAAATCTCTTTTGGCAACAAATATGAATCATCAACTTCATCATTAAATCTTCCAATTTCAAAGCCCTCCCCCTCATGATCTAATAAAAAACCTAAAAATCCTCCTTGATTATCTCTTCATCTTGCATACACTTAGATCTATCATTAAGAAATTCTCAACTCTCTTGTCTTTCCCTATTTCTCTGAAGATTTACTAACTCTATTGTAGTGGATAACACTTCTCGATCATAATTACTTCCAGAACTTTTACCGTCACGCTCACAAGCATACTATCAAGACCCATGGATCGCTTATTGCTTCAAGCATTTCAAGCTGAGAGCTATGGCTACCTCTCATATAGCCATGCACACTCTCTTTCACACACAAATGTAGTGAACTTACCTTTGAATCTGATCGAGTTGCCTCCTCCCATGAATCCATAGGTAGCTCCATGATCCAAGATGTGCTTTTAAGGAAGCTTCATCTCCAAGCTCCAAACTTTAAACTCTATAGTCATGCATGAGAAAGGATAAGAGAAGAAGGAGAAGGGAAGAAGCTAAAGAGAGGAGAAGAAGAGCCTCTCCATGGTCCCTCACTCTCCCACACACATGTTCTCCCTCTCTCACACTCCCTCTCTCATACACAAGAATGAACCATGAGCAAGAAGCAAGAAGAGAGAAAGTTTGGCCAAAAACTACGAATGAGATTATTCATTCACTTTTTGACATTTATAAATGCCCTATCTCCTTCTTGGGTGGCCATCCCCCTTTTTGTTCCATCTCCCACTCTTTGTCCTCCTCCTTTCCTAGAAGCATGGCCTTAACCCGTGTCTTTCATTCTTTACGACTTGCATGAGAGAGATCCTTACACTCTTTTTTACAAGATAAATTACACGAATCCTGTTGAGATATCCAGCTCCACTCGTGATATGCCAGGGTGACCATTTTGCATTTATGTCATCGACTTGTTAGCTACAGATGCAGTTGGTACACTGCCCATGAATAATAGGTATATGGCAGCTATCCTTATCTACTCTAGTTCGTGGCTCAGTTAGTATGCCACCTTAGTTAGTTGAGTTTGGTATGAGACCCATATATAGGGTTCTTCTATTTCTCTGTACTAGAGTTCTTTTTGGATTACACAACTAAGAAGAGGAAAACTGTTTTCAGCCTCCACCTTTGTGTGTATTCCCCCATTGTGTAAGTGAGAAAGCTACAAGTGAGACTCCTTCCTTCTCTCCCACAATCTTGACATGGTATCAGAGCTTGGTTCGTGGTAAGGAGCTCAAGAAAGCAAACCAAGTTCGTGGTGTTCTAGTAAGAGGACCAGTGTTGCTTTTATTTTTCGAGTTTGGGAGCAAGTATCTGTAGGTAGCACAGCCGGAAAGTGCAACCTGTTTTTTTGATTCGAGGCCATTTCCGAGCCTGTTTTGGAGGCGGAAGTTTTCCACACGCATAAAGGAAAAGGCCCTATTTTTTGCTGTGCGACCACTGTTCTACAGGTCGGTGAAAAGTTACCGTAGAGATTGCATCATATGTCTGTGTGCAGAGACATTGGGAGTTATAGAATCATCCTTGTTGCCTGTTGATGCAAAATCGTCACTAGGAAGTGACTATGTGGTCAAATACCACTTTCGTCAGTTTTGCATATTTGCCCTTGTGAGGCTGAAGCTGTGTTTTTTGCAGTGACAGAATTTTTTGCAATGTTCTATAATGGCGTCTGATTCTCTTTCACAGATTGTCACTAAAAAGCTTGACAAGAACAACTTCCAAGCATGGAAGTTTAGAATGACGAATTTCCTTATGGAAAAAGGATATTGAGAATTTGTCGCAGGAAATGAAGAAGAACCAGTTCTTCCTAATGTTCCCAATCAACAACAAATGCAGACATTTAAAGGATGGCATGAGAGAGCAAAAAAAGTTATGTACTGGCTGTCTATCAGTATTTCAGACTCTATGATTGTGCATATTCAGGATGCAAGTACGCCAAAGGAGGCATGGGATACTTTGTCAAAAATGTATAGCACAAATACGCAAGCCAGGAAAATGCAGCTCAAGCAAGAGTTGCACAATGTGTAAAGAGAAAGTATGAGCATCAATGACTACCACATGAAGGTGAAAAATATTGCATATGCACTTGCTTCCATTGGGTCGCCAGTGGAAGATGATGATTTAGTTTCCATGACCTTGAATGGTCTAGGAAAGGATTATGCACAATTCTGAACATCTATTTTTGTCCATGAAAGATTTCCTGATTTTGAGGAGTTGATTGCTCTTCTAATTTCTGAGGAGCAGAGAAATGGTGGTGCATCTTCTTCAGGAGGAACTTCAAAAGAAACTGTCTTCAACTCAAATGCTGGAAGATGTAGAGGCAAAGGTAGAGGAGGCCGATCTGGAGGCCGTGATAGAAATAAGAATATGCAGCAAACTCAAGAAAACCAGTCCTATGGAGGAGGACGGGTAACTTTAGAGGCAGGGGGAGCCAAAGAGGTCATGGTGGATGGCAAAGAGGCCAAAATGCAAACAGTAATGTCGAATGCTACTACTGTGGTAAAATGGGTCATATGGCTAAAGACTGCTATAAAAAGTAGAATGACATCATGAATGGAAAATTGCAACAAAGGAATTATGCATCTTCTAGTAGACAGGGTGATGACAGAAATGAGCATTTGTTTATGGTGCAGCACATGACCAATTCTATGACAAGTGCAGAAGAAAGCAACGATGTGTGGTATGTTGACTCAGGTGTATCAAACCACATGATAGGTCATGTAGAATGGATGCAGGATGCAAGGAAAATGGAAAAACCAGGATTTGTAGAGACTGGTGATGATACTGCACATCCTATTGTGTAGATTGAAAAAATTCAATTGTCTATGCAGGATGGGAAAAAGAAATACATGTCGTATGTATTTCATATCTCGAATATCACCAAGAACCTGGTTTCTGTTGGTCAAATGGTTGAGCAGGGCTTGCAGGTCAAATTTAATCCTCATGGATGCTTTGTTGAGGTTATGAAAAATAAAGGTCGCTTGATAGCGAAAGGAAAGAAGAAGGGCAGAATGCTTACGTTGGATGCAGACATGCCTGAATTGAGTGCAGCAATGTTTGCACATGGGACCGGTGTAGTTGTAGATATTGATATCTGGCATAAACGCATTGGTCATGTTAATGTACAGCGACTTAAATCAATGCAGGCCCAAAATATTGTTGCAGGATTGCCTAAATTCAAGGTTGCAGAAATGCATAAGGTATGTGAAGCCTGTCAATTTGGAAAACAGGCAAGGAAACCATTTCCTAAACATGTTCAAGAGAGTAAGAAGCCATTGGAATTAATCCACTTTGATCTGTGGACTACTAAAGCTACATCTATTGGAGGCTGTCATTATTTTGTCACTTTTATTGATGACTATAGCAGAAAAGTTTGGGTGTATTTTATGAAAAAGAAAAGTGAAGTGTTTGGGCATTTCAAAACTCTTAAGGCTATGGTTGAAAAAGAAAGAGGCCTGTAAATAAAATGCCTAAGGTCAGATGGAGGGGGAGAGTACCTCTCATATGAGTTTGCAAGGTTCCTGCAGGAGCATGGCATAAAGCAGCAATATTCATGCAGTTATACCCCACAACAAAATGGAATTGCAGAAAGGAAAAAGAGGCATATTGGAGAGGTATCTTGTGCCATGCTCAACGAAAAAGACTTGCCAGATTTTTACTGGGCTGAAGCAGTTGCTACATCAATCTACATAATGAACAGGACTCCCACTGTAGCAATACATGGGATGACTTGAGAGGAGAGGTATACTGGTAGGAAACCAGATATTTCTAATTTGAAAATTTTTGGTTGCATTGCCTATGTTTACGTGCCAGATGAATTGAGATCCAAGTTGAATCCAAAAGCTGAGAAGTGCATCTTTATTGGTTACTCTCTGCACAGCAGAAAGGGTATAGATGTTATAACCCTTCTACTCGTAAGTTTAAAGTGAGTAGAGATGTTGTTTTTTATGAGATGAGTAACTGGTATAAACCAGTAAATGTGATTGATAATGTGGATGCACAAAATGGTAATGCTGCATAGAATTCATAGCAGCAGTCACAAAATATTAGTGGACCTGGAGTGTCCTCTAGTAGTGGTTCACATTCTTTGCCATGTACAGGCAGATTGAGATCAGGAGAATCTCCTCAAAGCAATGCAAATAGTGGTATGCAGGTTTCATGAAAAGGAAAAGAGAAGGTAGATCAATCCATGTTTGATGTGAATGATGAAGGTCACTCTTATGTGGATGGTGAATCCAGTGGCTCAGAACAGAGCATTGATGGTGAGTTGGGTATTTCTTCTATTGTTACACCTGGAGTTAGGAAGACCAGGGATGTTTTGAGAGCACTTGAGAGTGAACCTACTTTGCGCAGGTCTACCAAAGCTAGGTATCCTGTGGATAGGCTGAAATATGATGGATTTACAGCCATTCACTATGCCTATATGGTCAAAGTGATACAGAAACCAGAACCCACTTCTTTTGAGCAAGCCATGGGAAAAGAAAAATGGGAGAAAGCCATGGATGAAGAAATGGATGCCTTGGAAGCAAATGCTATATGGAAATTGGTACATTTTCCTAAAGATAAGAATGCAATTGGTTGTAAGTGGGTTTATAAGGTGAAGCACAATGCAGATGGTTCTGTGAACAGATACAAGGCAATACTAGTAGTCAAGGGGTATGCACAAACATATGGCATTGACTATGAAGAAACATTCAGTCCGGTTGCAAGGATGGAAACCGTAAGAGTAGTCATTGCTATGTCTACATCAAAGGGATGGTCTTTACATCAAATGGATGTAAAGAATGCCTTCTTGCATGGTGATTTGCAACAAGAAGAGGTCTATATGGAGCAGCCACCAGGTTATGTGCATGCTATTCATCCTGAGTTTGTTTGCAGATTGAAGAAAGCCTTGTATGGCTTGAAGCAAGCACCTAGAGCATGGTCTGACAAGAAGGACAGTATCTTGTCACTATTGGCTTTCAGATTTCCAAGGCAGATTTCTCACTTTATGTGAGAAAAACAGAGAAATGTATTATGCTAGTTGTCATTTATGTTGATGATTTGATTATGACAGGTGATAGTGATGAAGATATCCTTCATGTGAAAATGCTATTGAAGCAAAAGTTTGAGATGAAGGATTTGGGAGAGCTGTGTTATTTCTTGGGAATTGAGGTGATTAGATCACCAAGTGGGATACGGGTCTTGTTGAGGCAGTATGGATTGGACATGCTGTCCAAATATGGGATGACAGGTTGTAAACCTATTTCAGTTCCTTTGGAGCAGAATGTGAAGCTGAGCACAGATGCAGGTGAGCTTCTGGAAGACCCTACTATGTATAGACGCATAGTAGGAAGTTTGATTTATATGACTATTACCAGGCCAGATTTGAGTTATGCTGTTGGATTGGTAAGTCAGTTTATGCAGGCTCCAAGGAAACCGCATTTGGATGCGACTAGACACATACTCAGGTATGTGAAGTCCACATTGCAGTATGGACTATTTTATGAGACTGGGATTCAGATACAGTTGCATGGATACACTGATGCTGATTGGGTTGGTAGTATTTTTGATAGACAATCTACCAGTGGATATGTGTTCTCTTTTGGGAGTGGTGCAGTCACTTGGAGTAGCAAGAAACAGCCTACAGTTGCCTTGTCGAGCACAGAGGCCGAGTACAAGGGTGCAGCAATGGTTGTATGTGAGGTAGCTTGGTTGCATAAGCTACTTTATGATATGCATCAGTCTACAGATGGGCCAGTTGTCATTTATTGTGACAACATGAGTAGTATACACTTGGCAAATAACCCAATCTATCATGCTAGAACAAAGCACATTGAGATGCATTATCACTATGTGCAGGAGAGGGGTTTACTAGGTCTTATTAATCTTGTTTATGTCAACACAGAGGATCAGGTAGCTAACATATTCACGAAGGCATTGGGCGCAGAGAAGCTGCGCAAGTTCATAGACCTGCTTGGTGTGCAGGAATTGGGATTGAGCTCGAGTGTTGAGATATCGAGCTTCACTCGTGATATGCCAGGGTGACCATTGTGCATTTATGTCACCGACTTATCAGTTGCAGATGCGGTTGGTACACCGCCCATGAATAATAGCTAGATGATAGCTATCCTTATCTACTCTAGTTCGTGGCTCAGTTAGTATGCCACCTTAGTTAGTTGAGTTTGGTTTGAGACCCATATATAGGGTTCTTCTATTTCTTTGTACTAGAGTTCTTTTGGCTTACACAACTAAGAAGAGGAAAACTGTTTTTCAGCCTCCACCCTTGTGTGTATTCCCCCATTGTGCAAGCAAGAAAGCTACAAGTGAGACTCCTTCCTTCTCTCCCACAATCTTGATAGATCCTAGTGCTCTTTTTACAAGAATATTAAGGTGTACTTATCCTTGTGCAACTTTCTCTTACATTTAAACATTTTTCTGTGCTTTATGTCTTCAAATTTTTTTTATTGTGCCTTTATCCCCTGTCTTTCTCTTGCCTTGGGATTGTCTTCTGCTTCCAATTTACCAAATTTTCTAGATTTTTCTGTCTTCATATTCCAAGGGTTAACATTACCCCTCTCCTAGCTGAGTGCCAATCCGATGGCACTTAATGGTATGGGTCGAGGGTTGGTGTGAAATAGTTCTTGGGGCCTTTGGGGAGGCAAGTCATGTTAGAGACGCTCTATGAATTAGGTTTTAAAGATTATCAATGTTGAAGATAGATGGGTGGTTAAAGAAGGCTTCCATAGTTGTTAGATTGTTGCACCACTGCACAATGTTTGTGAAAAGAAGAAGAGTGCACTTCCTAGGGGGTATGTTGACCTTACCATGTAGTGCCCTATGCAAGTGATGGTGGAACTAGGAGATGGGTAGGCAAGCCTAAGGTGTTGTCCCACACTTGAGGACCTAGTACATGTGAAGGAAAGTTCTCTATGAGTGACTTAGGGAGATAGTTCTATCAAAATGTCCTACTCTTGATATGCTTTAAGTTGTGAAGTTGGGGAGGGGCTAAGGTGGTCCCTAGGTGTAGTGGTTTTGATGCTCACATTGAATAAAAATGGAGGGATTTCATTTTTCTTTCATTTTCTTTTTCACTTTCTTTATTTTATTTTATTTCTCTTTTTTTTTCATTTTGTTCTTTTTCTCTTTGATTACAAGGGAGCACGTTAAGTAGCATATCATTCATGGGCAAGGTCCAAGCCATAGAGAGAAGCCTAAGGAATTTTCTTAGGAAGGCCCTACTTTGCATATAGCTCTTCAAGTTAACTCTTACATTGAGGGGAGTGGTGGAAAAAATAGGTGGTTGCACCAAGTGAACCTAGTATCGCTCATATCTTTTAATAAGCTCATACAAAATGTTGGCAAGAGGGTGGCTCTCATCATGAGGCCAGCCATTGCATAGCTATCTATTCCTATATTAATATCAAAAAATAGGGGTGATAATTGATCTTCCTCTACAATAAGGTTTTTTTAAGTAATATTTGTAAGAGGTGGAGATAATTACATGTGATGATGAAGGCAAGTTCTAGACAAGAAAAGAATTCTCTAAGGAAGCTTGCTATGGATGGGCAGAGGTTCCTCTTAGTGAAGATTAAGTATTTTTTTAGAGACATAGCATTCATGTTATATATTGATGTTATAGATGCATCTATGTTATAGTCCTAGATTTTTCTACACCACTTAAGTTATGATTTATACCCTTGCACTTTTGTGGGCACCTCAATTGCCTTGTCTTCCCAATAATCCGCATGCTCTTGTTGTCACCTTATGGGCTATCTAATTCTCTCCTCCACTCATCTCTTTCCTAGTCTTGATGAGAGCTTTATCACATCATCCACCACCCTTGGAGATAATACCCTATCCAATGTTTGAGGGAAGGTAAAGGCAAATGTGATTTTTCCATTGCTCACATACTACAAGTTTGTGGCTCCCATTCATAGGATTTCACACCTCTCCTTGAGGGATGGACACATGTGGAACTTGTAGCAACTTGGCTTGGAGTTTTCTTCATGCTAACTCTACCTCTTCCTTCTTTTTGTGCCTCATTTCTACCATTCTCTCGGGGGTTATGGCCTCCTCACCTTAATCTTTTGGTTGTGCTTGTGTTTGCAAAGGGGAGACCTAGTTCATGCAGTTATTCTTTCTCAATGTGATCATGCTCAAATTTTGGCCCCTCTTCATGGATTGGCTCTCTCGCCTCTTCAAGGAGATGTTGTGCTTGTTGCTTTGGCTCCTTTTAGTTTCTGCAAGTGGGGATCCTTCACTTGGTGTAGGGGAAAGTTCTTGCACTTTGCTCATGAGATACTATACCCAAGCCTCATTGACTACCCCTTCACTGGTACCTTGCATTGGGGTAATTGTCAAGGTGATCATGACAAGTGGGATTGCATGTAGAGGAGCCTTTCCATTGCCTTCCACCACCATTGGTCTTTGTCCCCTCTCTTCTAGGACAACATTTGTGCTTGGCACATCCTCCCTTGTGGGGCTCATCATAGCTAACTCTTGAGATTGGGAGGATTGCTCCACTAATTTTCTAATGGCCAAAGCTATTTTCTCCTTCTCCTCATCCCAGTCTTTATTCCTCTTTCTCTTGTCTCTTTTTTCTCTCCTCTTTAAGTTTCCTAGATTTCTCTTCCATTGGTGGATTTGGTTCTCTTGATAGGGATTTTTAGCATGATCCTTCTTATTTCTCCTTAGCTTGATGACCCTAAGTCCTGTTGTTTACTAAGTGTCATTTCACTTGAGATTTCTTGCTCTAAGTGGGGTGATTGGATTTTTTCTCCTTAGCAGCTTATTCTGCCCTCTCTTATTGATCTCAATTAAATTCTTCCTCTCCCAAATTACCTAGTGAGAATGAGCCGCGATGGTTGAGACTAGAGTGGGAGAGTGATTCACCTCTTAGATCGGTGATTTTTTGGGGATTTCCTCCACTACCTCTTCTCTTTCCACCTCCCCTAATGCTTCTTGGTTTTAAGCTGTCACAACACCCCTCCAAACCCTATAGTTGACACCTAGGGCACTAGTTTTTTCCTCTCTAGCTCCATTGTTGTGGTTGGAGACTCTCCCCCTATTTCCTTTGGCATTGTTGCTAACACCTTTGGTTTCGCTTGGATTTTTTTCAGGCATAGGCATTCCAGTTCACCTAATCTAGTGTATTTACTACAAGGATTTACAACAAGGATACTCCTATTCTATTCATGGGGGCATTATATATTTGGCTTGAGAAGAGGGTGTAGACCATCCTTGCTTGTAGTTTAATTGTGGGCTCAAAAATATTAGCCAAGTTAATTCTATCATTCATATAGACTTTCTACTTATCCATTCTCTCTTCGGTCTCTTCTCTAGCTTGTCCACTAGCCCCAAAGCCTTTCTTGATAGACACCATCAAGCCAATATCCAAAAGTGAGAAATAGTTGAAAGGGCTAGATGGTGGGTTGAAAATCTTGGGAGGTATTACACTCAATGGAGCAGCTGAATATCCCTATGAGGGAGAGGACTTGTTGACCCTAGTGCTACAAGTAGTTTTTAGGAGGAGGAGGCAGCTCTAGTACTTCCCCTCTCCTAGTAGGTCAACCCACTTTGAGTGGGGTAGTAGTTCCACAAGTTTATATCCTCTTATAGATCCAATTTTCCTCATGGCACAACATATTGCAATTCCTACAATGATGCTAGATTTGCTAGCCTTAGGGTTTCCTCTACCTATTTTTAATGGTCTAGTAGAGGAAGATGTGGAGCTCCACATTAGTGAGTCCCAAAATTTAATATTCAACTATTAAATTCAAGGTGAGGAACATTTGATGATGTTCTTTAATATGACTCTCAAAGGAAGAGCTACACTACGGTATCATAGCCTAGAAGCTAGAGCCATAACTACAATCGATCTATTTTTTGTGGCCTTCCGAAGAGAATTTACCCCTAAGGGAGGCAATCAGTATTGGCTATGTGTCCTTAATGTAACATGTCAAGAACTTCATGGGAATGTTTAAGTGTATGCCAAGAAAAAAAAAGTGTTTCACAAATTGCAAACTTATATTTCCATTCCTCGCTACTACTACTCAATTGCAATACTTTTTACATGGATTGGAATTTAATATCCAAGTGCAATTGAGTAGTGTTGCTCTTGCTGACATTGATATTGCGATTACATGAGCAAAGGAGGTAAAGTTTCAATTACAACTAGCCTATGCATCTAGGGTAACTTAAATTCAAGTCTAGGACTTGGAAATAATTTGGCATTGACCAATGAAGTCAAGGGCCACCCATGATCAATTCCAATGGGAGAGGAAGCACAATACAAAGTATGCCTATGCTGCCAGATCCTTCTAATGTAACCATGTTGATGGCTAGTCGTATGACTCCACTAAATAATGGAATCCAAATGAAATACCCTAATGTCATTCCCATTAATTAGGAACTGTGATCCCTAATCAGCTAGTTAGACCAACTAAACAACAAGTAGATGATCACAGCTATGAGTTTAGTGCATCAAATATTCTTGGTAAAGTCAAGAACATGATGAAGCACTATACCAATATAATAGTACAATAGTAGAGGCAAATAGTTGTAGATGTTAATTTCCTAAACAAGAGGCAAAAATTGATAGAAAGTTGATGCCCTGAAGAGGGTGGTCCATCAAGGTTCAAGTATAAGTGGTGTGGTGATTAACAATTTTAGAGAAATTTCCCTAATATCAAATGTGACATATGTGGGAAGTTTGGTCATCTAGATAGTACGTTTTTTGAAGTAAGATAATCTCTCTTCAGCAAGGAGGTAAATAACCAAGTCCAATAAATCAACAAGCACAAGGGAATAGCCTTCACTAGGATGAGGAACCAAAACAAATACTACAAAGTAAAAAAGCTACCATAGAGGAGCTACCCAGTGGTAATGGTGTTAGCCTTATTGAAGCTATGTGTATCAATGCCACTAAGGCTTACACTTTACACCTAAACATTCGCTAAGTGTTACGGTTCTCCCGACATTTATAAATGTGTTTTTCACTTGTTTCATAGCCCCAAAACTTCTCTTTTTGAGCAATTCATTCACTCATATAGCCTCTTCAAAGACTCTTGCTAGCACATCCCTCTATAGGTTCAAGTTGCTTGCTAAGGCCTTATAGAGTTCTTTGTTGTTGTGGATCCCTTTAATGAATACGGTGGAGACCGCTCTCTCATCGGGCCACTCAAATACATGTATCCTTTTGTAGAGACTCCTCATGTGTGAGATATAGTCTCATTGGATTGCTCAACTATAGGTATCCTTTTGGAGAGACTTCTCACATGTGTGACATAGTCTTGTATGTCCTCTTTGTCTTTTTGGTTGACATTCATTAGCTTAATAATGAGATTATTGGATTATCCTACCTTTGAGAATTTCTTGATAAAAATATCCTTTAGATAATTGAAATTTTTATGTTTTGGCATTATCTAGGCTAGTAAACCAATTCCTTCTCTTGTCTTTTAAGTAAAGACCGAATGCTCGTGCCCATTGAGCAAGGTCCATGAGGTTGTTAGCCTCGCACACTTGCTCAAACTGCTCGTTGAAGCTATAGGGGTCATTTTCTACTTGATATTTATCAAGTTACCTGGCAACTATGGGTATCTTTGTTTGGCTCTTGGCATTTTGGATGACTCCAGTGAGCTAACAATAATTTTGCCAAGGCTACCCCACTTTGCTCGGCACTAGTATTGTCGAGTAATTGATTTGTGAGTAGCTTCCTCTCATTGTAAGCTTGACTTCTAAGGCTCTCTCCCTATCAACGTTTCCTCCCATTCTAATTCTTCCTCAGATGGCTAGGATCTTCTGAAACTCATTGAGCTCTCTCTCCTGGTGTAAGCTTTAAGCCCCTTACTCCTAGCTATAGCTCACTATGCACTACAATGCGATCCTTCCTAGCCTCCTCTCCTCCTTGTGATTGGCTATGATATCGGTTGTCGGTCTTCCATGATGTGTTATCCTTATTTGTTGGTCATACTGTGTGATAGGTCAGTGGATGTCATCCAAGTACCCTACCATGTTGAGATCAAGATCAAGATCAAGGTCAAGGTCATTCTCATTCAAGATGGTACCTGCCATGGTAGTTGTCTCCTAACCCACTAGTATTTCTATGAGGTTGACTAGGCTGGCTAAAGATGTGTCTCTAATCTTGGCTAGTCTCTTCTTCCCTCAGTGCTCCAATTGTTCTACCTTCACTAGATCTTTGTTTCTAGTATTTGGGATCACTCATCTAGTCCCATGGGTTGCAATCCTACTGGTGCGTTTATTTCTTAGCTTAATCTCCTTAATGTGTTCCTTGTTAATCTAATCAATCCACAAATGCACACACACTTACACACTTGAGAGATGCAACTTGATGTGAGCTATGTGAAATCATGCTTTTTGATTTTCACATGTGCTTAAGTATCTATGATCCAGGGTGCACTCTTTGATGAAGTCAATCACATCCAATCAGTTTCATGTAGTTGTAGCTCTTTTGTGCATACTATGATTACTCTTAGCCATTGAATTTGGATCCCTCATGCATTTTGATAGCTTGTGTGATGGGTAATCGGCTTAGGCAATCAAATAAAGTCTCTACCGAGGAAAGTACTGATGGTCAGTAACTTTAGTCATTCTTGGACTATTAGGTCAAAGTTCTCGTGACAATCAGCTCTATGGTCTCATCTCTAAGTTTTCTGAGATCCAACTTGGATTGTTAGGCAGCTAGAAGTTGACCTTAGTAGGTCTTGGAGTAGTCAAAATAATAGGCAAAAATATTGTTCTAGAAAACCTGTGTGAGTCCTAGACTTGACCATCCAAGTCCCATATTTGGCAATCTAAGTGGGCTCTTCAAAAAAATGATTGTTTGAGTGGTTAAACTTTGACTCAAATGAGGGGTGCCCATTTTAGTGTTTGAGTGGGCCATTTGAGGCCTAAGAGTTGGCTATTTGAGGCTCGAGAAAATGGTTGGAGTCCAAGTGAACTCTTATCTGAGTCGAAAGTGCGAATGCACTTAAGTGACTTGGACCTCTGATTTCAATGTGAATTTGATTGTCTAAGGCTTGTTATCTAAGGCTTGTGATCATCATCTAAGTACTGCAAGAAAAGCACCAAATGGAAAGAAATGTATAAAACCAATCCAATGCACCCAAGGTTTTGACTTAGTGCAACAAACATTAGGGAAGACTTAGAGCATACCTAGAGTGCATGAATGCATATGTAATATTTCCACACAATAAAAGTTGGTTGGTTAATTCGAAAGTTAGTTTGAAATACATTTAATAATTTGGTAAGATTACTAACTAAAGACTAACTTCAAAAAAATAACTAACTAAGTAACGTTAATAAATAAGGAGTTTTATTTAATTAAAAATATGTGTAAAAAATTGAGAGTTGTAAATGCAATATTTTTCTCAAATTGACAAGGATCGTAGCCATCCTTCACATAAGTTACAACCTGAACGAGACTTATGAGCTATATTAATCACTAGTATTAATGTGTATAGTTGGGATGGTCCAAAAATATTAGATTTTGGGCAAAAATAGTATATTTTAGCTATTATCCTTAAAAAAATGGAGATTTCTAGAACTAGATGCCATTTAAAAGAAAATACAAGTGATGTTTTAGTTAGTTTTGGGGATTTTATAAAAAGAAAAAATAAAGAGAGGGATTTGCAAGATCGCGCGCGCTGTGATCACAGTCTACAGTTAGAAAACAATACTTCGAACAAAGAAAAGAAGAAGGAGTGAACTAAGAGCATTCTAACCAAGTGTCTTGGTGATTTACCCCCCTTTCGGAGCCAATGGAACCATCAAATTTATGATCTGGGCATCAGATCACTGATCTTTCCAAGATCCCCCTCCACAAAGAGCTTCACTTTTCAGCCACAAGCCCTCTTCTCTAATTCACTATAAATATGAGGCACGGGGAGGCACAAGAGAGCATAAGGAGACCCTGAGAGGCTGTGAGACAGAGGTAGAGAGAAGGATATCCCTCCAAGAGATTGTGAAAGAGAGCTTGAGAGAGAGAGAGAGAGAGAGAGAGAGAGAGAGAGAGAGAGAGGAGTTACCCCAAGAGGCTGCACAATTTCCTCTATCTCGATCCTTGACTTAACCATCTTCTCTTACACTCACCTATCTCAAATCTATTCCAACTTCTTAATCTCTTGAATCTACTTGTGGATGATGGCCTCCAAGTGAAGAATTTTTCATGCAAATGGCAATCCCATAACCAACAACGAAGCTTCAGACAAAGGCATCACCGTCAATCCAAATTGCAATACTGGTCATAAGTAATATATTTCCAAATTGATAGATGCTTGTTTTGATTCTCGTATGAGATATGTTAGTATCATACTATGATGCATGAGTATAGATAATTTCATCTCACATATTCATAAGATGGAGCTTGTGAAGTGCATATATCAAGAAAAGTTAATTGCACCTAGTTGCATATGGCTTATTCGTTGATAGAGCAATTACAATGAAGAATTAGTCAAGGGTTATGAAGGATATAGTCATTAAAAGAACAACATTAAAAGATTATGCATACAAGTGCTAGGTTAAAGCATAGTCAAGGGTTATAAATAGCATAATTGCTAAAAGAATATGACATTAAGAATCATGAATAGAAAGTATTAGTTAAGATACTTCAAAAGTACTTAGCCTAAGAGCCCAAATATTAAGAAGAACTAGATTCTAGCTCAATGCAAGGCCTATTGGAGTCTAATTACTTGAGATGATCTCGCACTTATCTTATCAAGTATTTACATGTTATGCCGATAATATATTTTGATGTATGATGATAATTTCCTATTTGCCTTATGACTTGACTAAGAGCTAGTAAAAGAAATTAATCATAAGGGTTAAAACTAAGATGTCTTGAGATCCGTCGGATAATGATGACTTTTGCCAATCCAAATTCAGGGTTGGGTTATCAATCAAGGTAAGTGACCTATAGAACTTACATCATGAATGGTGTTTGAACCCTTAACATATGCCCTAGCTGAAGGAAGAAAGTGTTAAGAAACATTTTTTCATAGTATTGCTCTTAGATACCAATGGGGAGAAAAAATATACAATGGAAATGTTATATCGTCTATTCTTGCATTGTTTGGAAAGAATGAAATTGGTTTTATTGGTTGATTGAACAACATCCTAAATGCTTTTTCATTCAACTGGTTTTTGGTTATTGTTTTGATGCTTATTCAGAGTGCTTGTGATTTATGGTAAATGTATGGCAAGGGTCTGTGATGACAACTCGCAATGGGAATAAAGGAATGTTTTCTTGGAAAATGATATGAGGGCTGAATGCCTTGTTTGTGCTTAATTCTTAAAGGATTCAATTAAGGAAGGATATGTTGCACGGGTGGATCACCTCCATGATTGCACCGCGGATTAACCCAAAGAGGGCATTGCTCAATTCATGGGCCGAAGGTCGAGTGGTAAAAAGGTCAACCACGGGAATGATGTTTCGCTCCTAGACATCTTGCTCATCAGGTGGAGTTCTCGACACCCCTTGCTAGGTCTAGAATGGAGTTGAAGACCTCCATGGCCCCCAATGTCTGGGCATGTTGGGAGATCCTATTCTAGATAAAGGATTGAATTTGTGGTGCCATGAGATTTGGACCAGTTACTTCTGCAGGGCAGAAGGGATACTTCTGTTGGACAGAAGGGATACATAATTTCTCCTATATGGGCAGGAGACAAAGATTAAATTGAGGAACTTGTTTGAACTTGTTTGTCAATAGATTGCTTGCTCTTTTTTCGTGTCTGTGCTATAAGTTATGCAAACAAACCATGTTCCCTAAAAGGCTTAATTAATGAAGCTGACTTTTAGTGTCACACATAAATGTGGTAGGACCTAATTAGAAAACTAAAGCTATTAAGGGAAGCGGGTGGGCGAAACCCCCGGTGGGTCTCGGCAGGGTGGTCCTAGAGAAATAGAAGGCTTCTCACAAGATTTTACCGTAATTTGACCTTTAGGTATTGTTAGGTTAGAACCCGGGTTAGAACCTGACTCATGCCATTTTAGGGGACTGGAATGGGACTATGCCCTATGAGCAGAGAGGTTGAGCGGCACATCCCTCTCGTTTCCCATTCTCTTTGAACCAAGTGCGGCATGGGTCTGTTTCGGCTTGGATATCTCTACGTAAAGTAGGATGTCTAGGATCTGACGCTAGAATGCTCATAGGAGACCTTGGTCACTAGGAGCCCAAATTTCAGGTTCATCCTAGTGGGTTCGGTCGTGAGCATTCCGTTGCGAGGCGGATTCAGGAAACCCTAGGTGACAAAAATTGGAACATTCCCTGGGAGTGCCGGGAAGTGATGCTTAGATTCGTTTCTCAATAGACCACTAAAAGCATGCCGAGATAGCCGATGGGCGGGCACCTTATAGCATATGAAGGATTGTTGTTGCTATTGCCTCTTGACCTATAGCTCTCTTTTTCTCTCTCAATAGCTCTCACTTAATCTCTTATTATGCAAATAAGCTATCTTATTCATTTTTTACCTTTTGTTTCTCTTGTTTTCTTCTCTATCCATGTTCTTTCCTAGGCATTAAAAATATTTTTCCCTTCTTTCTGTGTTTCTTGACTATATACATACTTATCTTTTCCTTCTTTCTTCTTACTTTTCAACACTTAATGTCTTAAACATGATCAAAATAAACTTCTCCTACTCTAACCAATACACACAAAGCTGCCTAAAACCTAAATTAATCCACAAGAAAGATTGAATGGCCTCTGATTCCCTCACTTCCTACTTAAAACCAAGCACGATTTTAGAGACAAACTCCTACTTTGTCACTTGATTTGGAGCATGCAAGTACTCGAGCTTAAATCCATTGGTCTCAAAAATGAAACCAAAATGTTGTCACTCTTGTGAGCACACCATCAAGACCCATGAACCACTTATTTCTTTAAGCTTTTCGAGCCAAAACTATGGCTACCTCTCACATAGCCATGCACACTCTCTCTCACACAAAAATGTAGTTCACTTACTTATGAATTCAGTGGATTTTCCTGCTCCCATGAATTTTCTAGTAGCTCCACAATCCAAGATAACAATCTCATGCAAGCTCCAAGCTTCGAACCTCATAGCCATGCATGAGAAAGGAGAAGAGAAGAAGGAGAAGATGAAGAGAGGAGAAGAAGAGCTTCTCCATGTGGTGTGTCACTCTCCCACAAACATACACTCTCCCTCGCTTCCTCTTTGTTAGGGCTCGAAATGCATCATCTATTTAGTACTATCTCATACCTTAGTACTTGTGTGCATGTAGGCTTTTGGGATTAGCATGTGTAAAGTGACTTTAAGTTTTATATGATGTTTCTGCTCAAAGTTAGGCACAAATCAAAAACCATCAAGACATTGTATTCGATTAGATGCTATATGATCAGGAATGAAATATTTGCAAACCCAAAAGGTGGATTCAATATTTGCCACTGGTCGAGTTTGCCTACAATGCTTCTTACTAACAAAGCATTCAGATGACCCATTTTCAAGCATTGTATGGGCACGGTTGTCATACTCCTTTAAGCTTTTCGGATCCAACCCTAAGGATTGAAGCTTCAAAGCAGATGCTGGAAGACATGGATGACCAAATCAAATCAATAAGACAGGACATCCAAGCTGCCAAGGACAGACAGAAGCATATGCGGACCTAAAACGGCAAGACAGATCCTTTGTTGAAGGTGACATGGTCTTCATTCGTGTACGTCCAAAGAAGAGTTCCCTATCCTTGGGTGAATGCAAAAAGCTAAGTCCAAGGTATTGTGGACCCTACAAGATTCTCAAGTGCCTAGGGCCTAATGCTTACAGACTGCAACTCCTTGAAAAACTAAAAGTTCATAATGTATTCTATATTACCCTATTGAAAAAGTATGTGCCTAACCCTAGTCAAGTGCTTGATGATCAACAAATTGTGATGGCCAGCCAAGGAGTCCTTGAGCTAGGGCCTGATAGAATCTTAGATGTCAGGGAGAGGATTTTGAGGTCAAGAAACTTGAGAGAATACCTTGTTCAGCGGAAAGATTATCCCGAAGAGGATGCCACCTGGATGGATGAACATACTCTCAACCAACAATACCCCCAGATCTTCTCGAGATGAGGACATCTTGATTCCTCTAAGGGGGAGAGAATGTAATATTTCCACGGCAAGATATTAAAGACCCTAAACCCCACACAAAAGCAATCCGAAGTAATCTCCCGCAACAAAGAAACACTGGCCTAACTGCTCCATCCTTGTGCATTAACAATACCATTCCCGCATGTGGTGCATATGAAATTGTGGCTCGAAACTGGAAGCCACCGTAGGAACTCCCCTTCAAGGAGAAAAAGAGATAATGATTAATTTGTAAAGTTTTTTAATAACTCCCTCTCCTTCACCCGTTGCATGGTGGGGAGAGAGAGAGGGAGTAGGTGTTATGGAGGGGCATGGGGGAGGGAAGCATGCAATTGCCACTTGTGTGGCCACCCCCACCCCCCCACCTTATATATGAACCCCCCTCCCAAGCTTCAAAGGGGGAGGGGAATCGTGAGAGAGTTTCCCGCCGCCTATTTGCCTGTAGCCATCATCGCCCAGCTGCCGCTGTCATCACAGGCTACTACCGCCCACCAACGTCTTTATCATCATCGTCATCATCATCATCATCATCATCATCATCATCATCATCATTATCACCCTCATCGTCATCTTCACCATCATCATCCTCACTAACACATGTCATCTCTGTTTCTTCCAGAAGCTTGAGAAGCTTCTATTGAAGCTTCTCTAGGCCAAGTTCACTTGTGCCTCCCAGTAAACCGTGTCTTGCAAGGCCCGATTTCTGCGCAGGGAAGGAGATCTCGGGCAGTAGTAACCTCGAAGCTCGTAAGGGAGCCAAGGGAGAGTTCGCTGAGTCAAAATTTACTTCGTCAATGGCTCCTAAGAAAAAGTCGAGAGGAGCGCATGCGGGAGCTTCCACCCAAAGTACGAGAGTGGACAACACCCTGATATTGAATGCCTAGGTTCTGAAAAATATCCCCGCATGGAAAGGATGCATAAAGCATGTTTTAATTCACATAGAAAATTTAAATGCATTGGAAAATTTATATACTCATTCCATTTACAAAGTTTAGTTGCATATCGAGTACTTGCATTTGCTTGCACTTCCGTGGTCAAGGGTAGTTGCATTTTTGAACGTATGATGTATAAGTTAAAAGATGAAATTGTGCGAAGGCATCCTTGTTGCATCTCGCAAAGGATAGGGCATATAACACATAATGCACTTATGTAATAAATTTCTGGTTGTGTCTCATGTATAAGGTAATCGTAGACGGTCATTAAATGATGCCTAAATAGTTGCAATGAAAGGAAAATATTTATGAACTTTGGCAGTAAAGCATATATTATGCAATTCGCATGCAATGATAGTTACATTTTAGGTTGCAATAAGCGATAAAAGAAGGGTTAAATCAATGATGTATTCATTGGTATCTGGTCATGAAATAATGATGCATCCATGCATAGAGTTCTTTTATCAAAGTTCTATAATTGGGAAAGGATGCATCTTCATTAAAATACTAAAGCTTTGAATTCAATGCATCAACTTAGGGTTGATAATAATTAGCTCTGAATGTCAATCATTATAGTATAGGGCAAGGAAAAGAAAGATCATTGTAGATCCTATAGTTGCATAAAGGCAAAAAGGTCTATGGTCTCGAAATTGCATGGAATGATACACTTACATCTTTTACAGAAAGTACTTGCAAATTTAGAAGAAAGTATTTGCATCTTTTAAGGGAAGATCATCTTTAATCGTGGGTTGGTTATATCAACTAAGTAATTCACGTGTAATTGAGTAGCTTACATGAAATTCATAAAGGTATGATTAGTTAGCATATGACGGTCACCTCAATGTGCTAGGTAGGGTTAAGTTATGTTAAAATTTTGCCTAGTATTGCACTTAGGGTGCCGATTCAATATTTCCGATCTTAAAGGTCCTACCCACATTCTTGAAAATATTAGGATTATCTAATTGCTCGTGCAAGAATAATCTTGGGTTCTCTCCCTAAGGATCAGTTGACCAAATACTAGACCTCCGTAAGGAATTTAGGGACCCTAGGGCCAAAACGATTATCAGCCTAGTAGGGTCAAGGTTTTGGATTGGGGACAATAGGAATCCCAAAACCTATATTCACGATCAAGAAATACCGTATGATGGGAGATATAATCCCACAAGTTAGGTACTGACACCTATCTTGTGCAACAAGCATGCAAGGCCATATGCTCTTGTGTCTAAATCACAAGTTAGTACTGCTATACCCTAGATCAAGGTTGGCGAGTTCTAATTACAAATTAGTTTCTCAAAGGAAATTGAGTAGTCGTCCTGCTACAACACTCTTCCTTGGAGATTGATTTGTCAAGCTAGGGTACTTATGAATTGCCGAGAAAGCAATTGACCAACCAAGTTAGGGTGACGGGGTTGTCCAGGATTTATTGAACATAATATAAGGAAACCTAAGGTAGTGACAAGTTGGATCAACAGGGTATAAACCCTAACCTAAGGAAAAGGGTAAAGAAGCAACTCAGCTTACGAAACCCTTGGGATCTTACCAAGTTGCGAATGATCCAGGTTCGAATGCTGGAAGTATTCGTGGAGAAGGAATTACACCTTAGCAGTTGGCCATATGATCGACCACTGGAATGCTCGTGATTGTACACTTATGTATACTGTTTGTACTTCTTTGCTTAAGGAACTAATTCAGGAAAAACAACTAATGCTTTAGGTTAAAAGCCTGGAGGGAGAGGCAGTATCGGTTACCTCCGACAGTCTACCTGACCCTATCCAAGGGGATTGTTAGCTGTGCCAGGTACGTGGACCGAGCCTGCTGTGAGAGGTATTTCCATGGGTGCTACTTGGAGCACGAGGACGCTTGGGTGCCAGGGGAGGCTCTGGCTGTAAATCCCTTGCCTCCAGATCCTGCACAAGAGACCGACGTGACTCGAGATGGGATCTCGAGGCCCGTATACTAGTCAACGGGTGGAACATGGAATAGTGATCCCTGAGGTTTGCTGGGTTAGCCTTTGGGCAGGTTATTTGATGTATTCCAAAGACTATGATAAATAAATATCAAATGTTGAAAAATGAACTTGCTTGACATTGTTTTTCTGTGTCAGTGCCTAAGTTACGTAAAGGAACCAGTGATTAATTGGTTAATTAAGGAAGTTGTTTTTGCTTGTCAAACTAAATGTGGTAGGTAATTAGATAACTAAGAAACTCAAGAAAAGTGCAGTGGATGTGACTTTGGGTCCGTCCTACGGAAGGGTGGTCTCGGTTGGCCGGGAACTTTTCTCAAAGGAATTGACAGCGAGGTAACAATGACCTAGAATCAATAGAGTTAGAGTCCCGATTTATGTTGTTTTAGGGGAACGGAATGGGACTATGCCTTACAGGCAGAGAGGTTGAGCTTCGCATCCCTCTTTTTTTCCATTCTCCTTGAACCAAGTGCAGTATAAATCCACTTCGACCCTAATGTTTTACGCAAAGTGGTTTGTCTGGGGCTCAATGCTCGCTATCTCCTAGGAACTTGAATATTAGGAAAACCCTGATTCAGGTCGGTCCTAAGTGGGAATGGCCAGATTCTTTCACTTTGTGGGCAGACTCGGGAAGACCTTGATTGCAAACCCTATGACATTCCTTGTGAGTGCCGGGTGGCGCTTTCTAGACTCTCTTTCCGATGGGCTGCCAAGACGTGTCCTACAAGTGGATAGGGGGACACGTTACATTTGTGTAAGATCCAAATGACACCATGATGTGGACATTGACTTGTGTACAAGGGTGATGTGTCCTCTAATTATGGTGATAGATCCCAAATCTTGGTGACGTAGGTGGAACCCAAGTGTAGTTGGAGATTAGTCCTTTGAAAAAAATCTATGCACTCACTCAAGCCCTAGATGTAATCCATTTCCATCATCACTAAGATTACCCATCCCTTTTACCCTTTACATTTACATCCCTCCTAAGAACTTGTTTTTCCACTTGCTAGAGTTATCATAACGGAGAAGTAAATGTAGTATACCTAGTGCTTGAAGAGTAAACCCAAAGTGATAAGATGTAGGGTTTAAGCTATGGGTAAGGCTCTTGATAGGGGTTTTGGCCAAATTTTGTGGTAGAAATCCGGTTTGTCAAAAACCCGAATCATTAGCCCTCCCCTTAGGCTAGAGGCATTCATGCCTCTAGCTTCCTAATAATGGTCCAATACAGCAAGGATGACTATACCCCCTCATTGGTGGCTCTTTTTCGAATGACTGCTCTAAAGTGTTCCTAATTCTTTGAAAATAAGGCTTGAGTCGCCATCCATTTACCCTTGTCTTGTGAAACCTTCCATCCATGTCACCTAACTTATAACTGCCATTTGGATATCTCCTTATGACCATGAATGGCCCTTCCCACTTGAACACAAGTTTAGCATCCTTTCTATTTGACAATTGATTTTTGATGCCGAGAAGTGCTTAAAAATAGCCAAAATTTATGAATATCACTGGAAAAATAGACTTCATTGAAGGTGACGGTTGCAATCAATACGATTTTAAGCAGCAATTCCCTAAAGCGCTAGTGCTTATTTTCATGGAAATCAAACGGTGGCGGATGGCCCAGCTGGAGTTTTCCTAGATGTAAAACGATATCAGGAATCCAACACAAGTCTCGAATCTCCATTGCGAGGTCGTTTGATCCCTGATTTAATCCCTGCAAGGTTCAGGGTTTTGAAGAAGCTACTAGATCTGTAAGCTAAGAAGAGCATGACATGGCCTAGCATTGTAGATTTTGATGCCATGGACCCACTCGTCCAGACGGATCTCAAATCTGATGCCATTTGCCCTTCCAAAAGCAAAAAAGCCACTTTGCCAGAAGTGTGAATGCAAAAGGCATGAACTAGATAAGCTGATTAAGAGATTAAAAGCTCTTAACAAAGAGCTTAAGAGGCAAGAAGCCATGAAATGAAACATGGGGGGGGGGGGGGGGGGGGGAGGCTCAGTTTTTTTGCGCCCCATTTTCCCCCCAAATCTTATCATTTTCTGATCGGTTGAGGCAGGGGGAATCCTCCTTGCCCTAAGATGCTTCTATCCTTCGCCCTCAATCGCCACAAACGGATCAAGGAATGATGCACTGAGCAAAGAGATAAAAAGCCATTCTTTCTCTCTCCTCCCTCCCTCTCTCTTGCATAGAGACAATTCATGTGCAAGAAATCAAGAAGAAGAGGAGCTGAATAATGCTTGTCTGGCTATGATAGGATTGCTTCAAGATGAAGTGGAGGCTGAAAAAAGAGGTTCAGAACTGAAGAATGGTTGTTGGTCAGTCTGTAGGCTGCCTAGAATAATTATTAAAAAGCCCGCAACACGCAAGACACGCAGTATGCTCCAATTTTACAAAGAAATTTGATTGTTTTTGTTGTTTCATGGTCCAAATGTTGTTCATATGCGATGAATTTTTGTTTGAACCTTGTTTGCATCATGTTTGAGGGCTGTAACTACAGAAATATAGAACACATAATAATTTAGAGCCATTATTAATTCTTTAAAATCCACAAAATGTCATTTTTAATAAAAATTAGTGATTTTCCATTTTTGAGTTGGGCAAAAGGAGTGGAAATGGGATAAACTTAGAGAAAATGTTAAGTTTTGGTTAAAATAATAAGCCAACACAAATAAATCAGAAAATTACATATTTTCCATGAATAATAAATAGGAAAAAAATCGTGAAAAATGAATAAAACTAGGGTTTTGCGCTCAAAAAAATGGAAAAGTAAGATTTATGTACGTGAATGTTTGGCAAGGCTAAATCATGAGATAAAACCTTAGTTTGGCCTCGTCCTTTGTGTTATAGTACGTGTTTATTATTATTTACATACAAAAATGATACAAAACAACCATTCCACAGCAACACCTAAACGGTGGGAGGGGGGATGAAGTTTGTGCGACAATCTAATTGTTGAAAAGCTATAAAATTTGATTTCCCTCTTTGTGCATAGCATTTAGGGATTGTTCCATAATTAAATATAAGCGACTAGTAGCACGGAAGTTTCGGTGCTAGTCTCTAAAGCAACGCAGCATCTGACGCTTAGTTAAAATTCATGAAAGGGTTGTTTTTCGCACCTCACATGGCTAGTTTTTTTTAAATCATAAAATGGTTGTACACAATCGTCATACACCTTGCATCAAGCATGCCACATGGTATCTCCTGGAATGTTTGATAAACTTTGGCCAATGCTGATGAGAGGACATGAAACGTAAGTTGAAGATTTAGATGAGTGCTTCCGTTGGGAAAAGTTTTGTGAGGAAAGTCAAAATCTACTGGAACGTTGAATTATGAAATAGTGGAGTTTGTGCATTATGTTTTATATGTTAGAGCGAAAATCTTGGGGCCAATCCCCGAGGTGTAGGAGAGTCGTAGTGGAGCCGTGGCACTCAGCTGAGAGGTGCTTCCCTATGTGTGTATTACAAGGCGTTATGCCTATATGTTATGGGATCTCCCTCTGAGAAGAAGGGAAGGTGAACATTGGACTACATATTGGATACAAACGAAAAATCGTCATAAGCATTTAGTGCAAAGTGAGTTTTAGATGCTCTTGGCCCGCGAGGCCTTGTGGTGGGGTTGGCTGTCATATGCATGAGATCCGGCTAGTGCCATAGCTAGTGCCGGCCCATTTTAGGTCCCATCAGTGGTGCGTCTGTTGGGAGTTGCCTATAAGTAGTGGTTTACGAATCTTGGTCTTATAAGGGACCTGTTAGCTTTATTATATAGTTGATAGCCACCTTGAATCAGTGGATGCTAAAATAGGTGGATTGAAGTTTCAGCCATGAGCATGATGATGAAACCAAGGAATGCCCGTAACCCTAAAGATACCTTGTCCATTCTAAATGGTTTAATGGGATCTTTGGCTAGAAATGTGGTCGATTACTTTACCCTTTGCCCTGAAAGTGACACCATGCTAGAGTTTGGGTCACTATGGGAAAATACCCATGGAGTAATCATGAGAGATAGTCTATGGGAGCTAGAGGAAATATTAGGGAGAAAAAGTGATGTTAGGATGGCACAGTTGTTTGTGATCCTCAAAAGAGATAAGTTTTTGAAGGAAAATACCGTGATGCCATTAGTCAAAGTAATATATGCCTATGAGTAGGAGATACCTCCGATGCTAGGGCCTGATGCAATTGGGTTCCAAAGCGCAATTTTGCATATCCATAAAGCATTGGATGATATCTACATATGTGGAAAACCCTTATAAAAAAGGAAGGTTCTATTAGGACCTACCTTTGATTCTAGGGAAACAATAGCAAATGAGGATAGAATTACTAAAACACCAACATCAAGTGATGGAGTAGACTAAGTGCGTAGCATAGGACTCCCTAGACCACTCTATGAGTTGGCAAAAAGGGATAGCAAGGATGATATTAGCCTTCCTACACCAGTAAAGGTGGAAATGGAAGAGGTTGGAGACCCTAAGACACTAGGGTTAGGCCATGATTACAAGGATTTTAATGGCCCAGTGCTAATCCCGAAGGAAAGGACTAAATGCCCTCCTCCTTATAGGGATCTCCCAGTGCTTCATGGGCTAGTTAATGAGGATCGGATGGTGCATTTACGAGAATACGGCCTAACTTGCCTTGCAAGTGGGTTCAATTATATTCATCGGATGCTCGTATTCTCAAATACCCTAAAGGGAGAGGCTAGAAAATGATACTGGAGCCTCCCAAGGGGGTTTATTAAATCCTTTGAGGAGTTGAGTGATCAATTTTTAGATGAATATGAGAAGAAGGTGCCTATGACCCAAGTTTTAGGGCAGCTGATGTAGATTAGGCAAGAGTCGTATCCTTCTGTTAAAAAATATGCTAGAGCCTTTGATGATATTCTGAGACTTTGGCCAAGAAGAGCTACTACATTGCTAGGTGATGTGCTATGTGAGCTCTTTTTGAGTGGCTTAGTGATTAACATGCAAATCCAAGTGGGATTGCAGAATCCTAAGTTGTTAAGGGAAGCAAAGATGCAAGCCATTGATTATGAGGGACATATTCAAAGATGTTGGTAAAACTTTTGGAGTTTTCCCCGCTCAGTACAAGTGCATCCTAGCTTCCAACCATTTCTACAAGGAGACAGCTCACTTGTTGATACCAAGGTAGCCTATGAGAGGAACCTTGGTAGCCAAAATCTCCAAGTAGAAAATGGCAATAGTAGGGATAATATACCCCTTGGGGATAAAAAGATTCCAAGCCCAGTAAGTCCCATCAAGACTTGCAACACTTCCATGAGAGGTAGTTGTGAACGGAATTGATAGAACCATTAGGTCTACAAGCTTAGATGAGCATGCTATGAGTGGCTCTAGTTGTGCTTCTAGTAAGGCTCTTGAGAGACCTTTCCAATTTATAGATAAATCATGCTTTTGAGTAGTGTGGGAGCCTTTGCTCAACTGCAAAGACCCACGAACCGCTTATTGCTTCAAGCGTTCCAAGCTGAGCACTAATGGCTACCTCTCACATAGCCGACGCGCCATCCATATCTACGGGTGTAGTGAGCTTACCTCCATGCGGTTCGAGTTACCTCCTCTCCCGCACACTCCGGTAGCTCCACGATCTGAGTGCAAGCTTCAAGCAAGCTCCATCCTCAAGCTCCACCCTCCAAGCTCCATTGCCGCGAGCAAGAGAAGAGAAGAGAATAGAATAGAAGAAGAGAGGAGAAGATGGAGAGCTTCTCCTCCTCCGTCCCTCACCCTCACACACTCACTCCCTCACACACTCATACTCCCTCTGTCAAGCACAAGCTCAAGCAAGCAAGAAGAAAAAGAAGAAGAAGAGGAGGAGGAGAGCTACTTTTGGCCACACACAAGAATGAGCTTCTCACTCACTTTTCAACTTTATATACAAAACCCTAAATCCATTTTGGGCGCTCATCCCCTTTTCCCCTTTTTACATGGCCAGCCGTAGCCTAGGCCGTAGCCTAGTCCCTTTTTCCCATTGTCATTCTATCTTCCTAGCTTCCTTTCCACTGCCCATCTACATTTACAAATTGCACGGGTGAGGGCCCGGCGCTCCTTGAATTAAACCATGGTGCACTTGTGCTCTTTTACAATAGTTTGACTTGCGCTTTTCCTCATGTGCCTTTGTCTTCCGTTTCTCTTTGCCTTGGCCTTTGTCTTTATCTTCTGTTTTGGCTTTCTGGATTTTCCACAACCTGGCATGTCAAGATTGTGGGAGAGAAGGAAGGAGTCTCACTTGTAGCTTTCTTGCTTGCACAATGGGGGAATACACACAAGGGTGGAGGCTGAAAACAATTTTCCTCTTCTTAGTTGTGTAAGCCAAAAGAACTCAAGTACAAAGAAATAGAAGAACCCTATATATGGGTCTCAAACCAAACTCAACTAACTAAGGTGGCATACTAACTGAGCCACGAACTAGAGTAGATAAGGATAGCTATCATGTAGCTATTATTCATGGGCGGTGTACCAACCGCATCTGCAACTGACAAGTCGGTGACATAAATGCACAACAGTCACCCTGGCATATCACGAGTGGAGCTCGATATCTCAACACTCCCCCTCGAGCTCAATCCCAATTCCTGCACACCAAGCAGGTCTCTGAACTTGCGCAGCTTCTCTATGCCCAATGCCTTAGTGAATATGTCAGCTACCTGATCCTCTGTGCTGACATAAACTAGATCAATAAGACCTAGTAAAACCCTCTCCTGCACATAGTGATAATGCACCTCAATGTGCTTTGTTCTAGCATGATAGACTGGGTTATTTGTCAAGTGTATACTACTCATGTTGTCACAATAAATGACAACTGGCCCATCTGTAGGCTGATGCATATCATAAAGTAGCTTATGCAACCAAGCTACCTCACATGCAGCCATTGCTGCGCCCTTGTACTCAGCCTCTATGCTGGACAAGGCAACTGTAGGCTGTTTCTTGCTGCTCCAAGTGACTGCAGCACTCCCAAAAGAGAACACATATCCACTGGTAGATCGTCTATCAGAAATGCTACCAGTCCAATCAGCATCAGTGTATCCATGAAACTGTATCTGAACCCCAGTCACATAAAATAGTCCATACTGCAATGTGGACTTCACATACCTGAGTATGTGTCTAGCCACATCCAAATGCGGTTTCCTTGGAGCCTGCATAAATTGACTTACCAATCCAACAACATAGCTCAAATCAAGCTTCACATTCTGCTCAAAAGGAACTAAAATCAAGCTTCACATGCGGTAATAGTCATATAAATCAAGCTTCCTACTATGCGTTTGTACATAGTAGGATCTTCCAGAACCTCACCTACATTTGCGCTCAGCTTCACATTCTGCTCAAAAGGAACTAAAATAGGCTTACATCCTGTCATCCCATATTTGGACAGCATGTCCAATCCATACTGTCTCTGCAAGAGCTGTATCCCACTTGGTGATCTAATCACCTCAATGCCCAAGAAATAATGCAGCTCTCCCAAATCCTTCATCTCAAAATTTTGCTTCAATAGCATTTTCACATGAAGGATATCTTCATCACTGTCACCTGTCATAATCAAATCATCAACATAAATGACAAGTAGCATAATACCTTTCTCTGTTTTTCTCACATAAAGTGAGAAATCTACCTTGGAAATCTGAAAGCCAATAGTGACAAGATACTGTCCTATCTTGTCAGACCATGCTCTAGGTGCTTGCTTCAAGCTATATAAGGCTTTCTTCAACCTGCAAACAAACTCAGGATGAACAGCATGCACATAACCTGGTGGCTGCTCCATATAGACCTCTTCTTGCAAATCACCATGCAAGAAGGCATTCTTTACATCCATCTGATGTAAATACCATCCCTTTGATGCAGCCATAGCAATGACTGCTCTTACGGTTGCCATCCTTGCAATCAGACTGAATGTTTCTTCATAGTCAATGCCATATGTTTGTGCATACCCCTTGACTACTAATCTTGCCTTGTATCTGTTCACAGAACTATCTGCATTGTGCTTCACCTTATAAACCCACTTATAGACAATTGCATTTTTACCTTTAGGCAAAGGTACCAATTCCCATGTAGCATTTGCTTCCAAGGCATCCATTTCTTCATCCATGGCTTTCTCCCATTTTTCTTTTCCCATGGCTTGCTCAAAAGAAGTGGGTTCTGGTTCCTGTATCACTTTGACCATATAGGCATAGTGAATGGCTGTAAATCCATCATATTTCAACCTATCCACAGGATACCTAGCTCTGGTAGACCTGCGCAAAGTAGGTTCACTCCCAGGTGCTCTCAAAACATCCCTAGTCTTCCTTACTCCAGGTGTAACAATAGAAGGAATACCCAACTCATCATCAATGCTCTGTTTTGAGCCACTGGATTCACCATCCACATAAGAGTGACCTGCATTCACATCAAACATGGGCTGATCTACCTTCTCTTTTCCTTTTCGTAATACCTGCATACCACTATCTACATTGCTTTGAGAAGATTCTCCTGATCTCAATCTGCCTATCCATAGCGAAGAATGTGAACCACTGCTAGAGGACGCTCTAGGTCCACTAATATTTTGTGACTGCTGCTGTGAATTTTGTGCAGCATTACTATTTTGTGCATCTACATCATCAATCACATTTACTGGTTTATACCAGCTACTCATCTCATCAAAAACAACATCTCTGCTCACTGTAAACTTACGAGTAGAAGGGTTATAGCATCTATACCCTTTTTGCCTGCTGCAAAGAGTAACCAATAAAGATGCACTTCTCAGCTTTTGGATCCAACTTGGATCTCAACTCATCTAGCACATGAACATAGGCAATGCAACCAAAAATTTTCAAATGGGAAATATCTGGTTTCCTACCAGTATACCTCTCCTCTGGAGTCATCCCATGTATTGCTGCAGTGGGAGTCTTGTTCATTATGTAGACTGTTGTAGCAACTGCTTCAGCCCAGTAAAAATCTGGCAAGTCTTTTTCGTTGAGCATGGCACAAAATACCTCTCCAATATGCATGTTTTTCCTTTCTACAATTCCATTTTATTGTGGGGTATGACTGCATGAATATTGCTGCTTTATGCCATGCTCCTGTAGGAACCTTGCAAACTCATTTGAGAGGTACTCTCCCCCTCCATCTGACCTTAGGCATTTTATTTGCAGGCCTGTTTCTTTTTCAACCATAGCTTTAAGAGTTTTGAAATGCCCAAAAACTTCACTTTTCTTTTTCATAAAATATACCCAAACTTTTCTGCTATAATCATCAATAAAAGTGACAAAATGATGATAGCCTCCAAGAGACGCAACTTTAGTAGTCCACACATTAGAGTGGATTAATTCCAATGGCTTTTTACTCTCTTGAACATGTCTAGAAAATGGTTTCCTTGCCTGTTTTCCAAATTGGCAGGCTTCACATACCTTATGCATTTCTGCAACCTTAAATTTAGCAATCCTGCAACAATATTTTGGGCCTGCATTGATTTAAGTCGCTGTACATTAACATGACCAATGCGTTTATGCCAGATATCAATATCTGCAACAACACCGGTCCCATGTGCAAACATTGCTGCACTCAATTCAGGCATGTCTGCATCCAACGTAAACATTCTGCCCTTCTTCTTTCCTTTTGCTATCAAGTGACCTTTATTTTTCATATCCTCAACAAAGCATCTATGAGGATTAAATCTGACCTGCAAGCCCTGCTCAACCATTTGACCAATAGAAACCAGATTCTTGGTGATATTCGGGACATGAAATACATCGGACAGGTATTTCTTTTTCCTATCTTGCATAGACAAAGGAATTTTTCCAATCTGCACAATAGGATGTGCAGTATCATCACCAGTCTCCACAAATCTTGGTTTTTCCATTTTCCTTGCATCCTCCATCCATTCTGCATGACTTGTCATGTGGTTTGATGCACCTGAGTCAACATACCACACTTCATTGCTTTCTTCTGCACTTATCACAGAATTGTTCATGTGTTGCACCATAAGCAAATGCTCATTTCTGTCATCACCCTGTCTACTAGAAGATGCATAATTTCCTTGTTGCATTTTTCCATTCATGATGTCATTCTGCTTTTTATAGCAGTCTTTAGCCATATGACCCATTTTACCACAGTAGTAGCATTCAACATTACTGTTTGCATTTTGGCCTCTTTGCCATCCACCACGACCTCTTTGGCTCCCCCTGCCTCTAGAGTTACCACGTCCTCCTCCATAGGATTGGTTTTCTTGAGTTTGCTGCATATTTTGATTTCTACCACGGCCTCCAAATCGGCCTCCTCTACCTCTGCCTCTACCTCTTCCAGCATTTGAGTAGAAGACAGCTTCTTTTGAAGTTCCTCCTAAAGAAGATGCACTACCATTTCTCTACTCCTCAGAAATTAGAAGAGCAATCAACTCCTCAAAATTAGGAAATCTTTCATGGATGGAAATGGATGTTCGGAACTGTGCATAATCCTTTCCTAGACCATTCAAGGTCACTGAGACTAAATCATCATCTTCCACTGGCGACCCAATGGAAGCAAGTGCATCTGCAATCTTCTTCACCTTCATGTGGTAGTCATTGATGCTCATATTTTCTCTTTGCACATTATGCAACTCTTGCTTGAGCTGCATTTTCCTGGCTTGCGTATTTGTGCTATACATTTTTGACAAAGTATCCCATGCCTCCTTTGGCGTACTTGCATCTTGAATATGCACAATCATAGAGTCTGAAATGCTGATAGACAGCCAATACATAACTTTCCTGGCTCTCTCATGCCATGCTTTAAATGCCTGCATTTGCTTTGATTGGGAACATCAGGAAGAACTGGTTCTTCTTCATTTCCTGCAACAACAAATTCCCAATATCCTTTTCCCATAAGGAAATTCATCATTCTAAACTTCAATGCTTGGAAGTTGTTCCTGTTAAGATTTTCAGTGACAATCTGTGAAAGAGAATCAGACGCCATTACAAAACACTGCAAAAAATTCTGTCACTGCAAAGAACACAGCTTCAACCTCACAAGGGCAAATCTGCAAAACTGATGAAAGTGGTATTTGACCACACAGTCACTTCCAAGTGACGATTTTGCATCAATAGGCAACAAGGATGATTCTGTAACTCCCAATGTCTTTCCGCACAGGCATACGATGCAATTTCTACGGAAAATTTTCACCGACATGTAGAACAGTGGCTGCACAGCATAAAATTGGGCCTTTTCTTGAGTGCGTGCAAAAAACTTCCGCCTCCAAAACAGGCCCCAAAATGGCCTCAAATAAAAAAAATAGCATATACTGCCCTCTTGCTTCACCGCGAAGGGCATCTCAACTTGAGACAATGCACTCTTGCAATTTCCGATTGTGCTACCTGCAAAGATCTGCTCCCAAAATAGAAAATGAAAGCAACACTACTCCTCTTACCAGAACACCGCGAGCTTGGCTTGCTTTCTTGAGCTCCTTACCACGAACAAGGCTCTGATACCATGTCAAGATTGTGGAAGACAAGGAAGGAGTCTCACTTGTAGCTTTCTTGCTTGCACAATGGGGGAATACACACAAGGGTGGAGGCTGAAAACAGTTTTCCTCTTCTTAGTTGTGTAAGCCAAAAGAACTCAAGTACAAAGAAATATAAGAACCCTATATATGGGTCTCAAACCAAGCTCAACTAACTAAGGTGGCATACTAACTGAGCCACGAACTAGAGTAGATAAGGATAGCTGTCATGTAGCTATTATTCATGGGCGGTGTACCAACCGCATCTGCAACTGACAAGTCGGTGACATAAATGCACAACGGTCACCCTGGCATATCACGAGTGGAGCTCGATATCTAAACATGGCACTCTTTTACAAGATCTCAGGGAGTGCCTTTGTATTTTAAAATACACCTTTCCCCTTTTGCATTTGCCTTGGACTTTTAAGGTTGCCCTTGCGCTTCTGGCCTTTTCTCCTCTTCTTTCTTTAGTTGAGCTACCTTTTTTCCGCCTTTGCCCTGTGTCTTTTTTATTTTCTTTTGCTTTCTTCGTGTTGGGGTTAACAAGTAGATGCTATTCCTTTTAGTAAAAGCATGGTTCCTATGGCTAAGCAGTTGTTGCAGAGTGGACAAGGGCAAGTAAAGACATCTCGTGTAGAGAAGATGCATGATGCCTAAGATCCACCTGTACTAAATAGAAGCCATAAGGCTGTGAGGCCATCTAGTAATGGTGATAAATCCATAGTGAGTCCATTGGACCAATGTGGGCAAATGAGGCAGTCTAAGAATATGAAAAGGAATATGAGATGGGTTTGGAGACCCAAAATCCCTAAAAATACTATTAATGTGTCAAATGAAGGGCTAGGAATTGCATGTGGACATGCTTTGGTGGATTCCCAAGAGGATGCGACTTCAGGCCATAATGCGACATCTGACAATAGGGACCGCCGCCATGAGATGCATCTATGTGATGGGTCTAGGCTTGAAGCTCTATCTAGTTTGGATCGTATCATTGACATATGTAACGGTCCAATTAGAGAAGAGTTGAATGATCATAAATCCATGATTCTCCCTGTAGGAGGAGTTCCTAGAAATTTGGGACAAGTGATTCGTTTGAATGATGACCAAGGGGATGAGATATATCAACCTAATGATGTCATTCATTCAGCTCATAGTAGCCAAGAAGAGATGGCCATTATTACTGAGATATTAGTAGAAAAGCTTGGGCTAGTGAATCTACAAAGAGCGTAGATCAAGCTTTTAGCTGACTTGTATGAGTAGCATGAGGCTAGTCCTCATATTTTATGCTATCCTTGGTATCCTGATTAGTTTGATAGGATGTGCTGTATATGCCAAGGAGATCATATATTGCATGGATTAGAATGAACTATCCATTTTAGGCCAAGAGGGCTAGTTTCTTTAAGTAGTTAATGTATGATTTCTTTAGGCCAAGAGGGCTCTATCTCTGTTTAGTGCAGGTACGTTTAATGCTTTGTTGTTTTAGTGATTGCACCAGCCTTTGCTACGAAGATGCTTCTTGTGGCCATTCCAGGTGGTTTTGTCCCCTTTTGGATTTTTTCCCTTAAGCAATTAATGATATATGTGTGTGTAAGAGTTACTTTATTTTGTTTGTTGGGGACCAACAATCAAGGCATGAAGTCCCAGGTTCAGGTTCTGTATGTCTAGGGGAGGTCTGAGTAGTCATTGCCTCTTGCAAGGCATTATCAAGCATTGAAAGACCTGTTTTAGATGGGAGTTCTAGTGACCCTATTCTGCTGACCTGCTGGGAAGCCATTCTAGGAGTTCCTGTTAGTTGTGAGGCAGTTAGAGAAGCCTACTAAAACAATGATGGAAAGAGACAACCCTAAAGACCTGAAAGACAATATATGAATATATGAAGGTGTGTAAAAAGGGGTTTTAACCCCTATAACAAAAGGAAAGAAAGAAAAATCCTTGAGCTGTTGTTTATCGCCTTGGAAAGGCCTGGTAGGTTCCTGGGGATGAGATAAGATCCGGGGCCGATACCTTGCCCTTCCTTGGGGTGACATCTTGCCATAAAAGAATAAAATAAAAGAAGGTTGGAGTGAAAATAAAAGTAAGTGTTAGAAAAGAATTAAGTGTCGCCTTGCAAGGGATTGGTAGGTTTTTGGGTACCGATATAGGACCTTAGGCCGATATCTTGTTCTCCTTGGGTCACTATGCTCAGCTCCCTCCTTTTTACACGCCCGAGTACGAACAATCACACGCTAAAAGGGAGAAACTGTGCTAAAAAAGATAATACCTTTTGATCAGGCTATAGGAGTCCTTAGCTACGAGGAGCTCATGGTTTCATTGTCCTTAGTTAGGTAGGTAGTTCAGACCACCACTTAGGATGACCTCTTTGCTTGTTCTTTTTAGCTTGGCTGTGTTGCAATGGTTGGTTAGCGACTAGGTTGGGTTATCTGCAAAACTATGCTCGACCTACTCCTCGTGGATTTCATGCCTTGGTTTTGTCAGGGGGTAGGGTATGAGCTGTGATGTGTTGTGTTGTGTATTTTTTGTATCAACTTGATACTCCTTTTTGTTGTTTATGTGCACATCTTATTCATGGGATTCAACGGGCTGAGTCACCCTATCTCGTGGTCGCCAATGATAGATGATTTTTTATGTCAAGAAGTGCTTAAAAATAGCCAAAAATTATGAATATCAAGGGAAAAATAGACCTTGTCAAAGGCGGCAGTGGCAATCAATATGATTTTAAGCGGCAAGTCCCTAAAGCACTAGTGCTTATTTTCATGGAAATCAAATGGTGGTGGATGGCCTAGTTGGAGTTTTCCTAGATGCAAAATGACGTCAGGAATCCAATGCAAGTCTCAGATCTCCATTCTGAGGTCGTTTGATCCCCCATTTAATCCCCACAAGGTTCGGGGTTGTGAAGCAGCTACTGGATCTGGAAGCCAAGAAGAGTGTGACGGGGCCCAACTTTGTAGATTTCGATGCCACGGAACCACCCATCTAGATGGATCTCAAATCCGATGTCATTTGCACCTCCAAAATTAAAAAAGCCACTTGTCAGAAGTGTGAATGTAGAAGGCATGAACTAAATAAGTTGATTAAGAGATTAAAAGCTCTTAAACAAAGAGCTTAAGAGGCAAGAAGCCACGAAATGAAACGTTGGGGGGGAGCCTCAGCTTTTTTGGGTTCCATTTTTTTCCCAAATCTCATCATTTTTTGATCGGCTGAGGCAAGGGGAATCCTCCTGGCCCTGAGATGCTTGTAACCTTTGCCGTCCATTGCCACAAACTGATCATCAAATGATGCACTGAGCAAAGAGATAAAAAACCAGTCTTTCTCTCTCCTCCCTCTCTCTCCTACATAGAGGCAATTCATGTGCAAGAAATCAAGAAGAAGAGGGGCTGAAGAATGCTTGTCCATCTATGATCGGATTGCTTCAAGATGAAGTGGAGGCTGAGCAAAGAGGTTCAGCACTGAAGAATGGTTGTTGGTCAGTCTATGGGCTGCCCAGAATAATTATTAAAAAACCCGCAGCATGCAAGACATGCAATATTCTCCAATTTTACAAAGAAATTTGATTGTTTTTGTTGTTTCATGGTCCAAATGTTGTTCATATGCGATGAATTTTTGTTTGAACCTTGTTTACATCATGTTTTAGGAGACTAACTATAGAAATACAGAACGTATAATGATTTAGAGCCACTATTAATTCTTTAAAACTCGCAAAATATTATTTCTAATGGAAATTAGTGGTTTTTCCGTTTTGGAGTTGGGAAAAAGGAGTGGAAATGGGATAAACTTAGAGAAAATGTTAAGTTTCAGTCAAAATAATAATCCAACACAAATAAATAAGAAAATACCTATTTTTCATGAATAATAAATAGAAAAAATAGTGAAAAATGAAGAAAATTAGAATTTTTGCGCTCAAAAAATATGGAAAAATAAGATTTATATGTGTGAATATTTGGCAAGGTTAAAGCATGATGTTATGCCTCAATTTGGCCTTGTCCTTTGTGTTATAGTACATGTATATTGTTTTTTACATACAAAAATGATACAAAACAACCATTTACACCTATGCATCGCAGCAACACCTAAACAATGAGGGGGGATGAAGTGTGTGTGACGATCTAATTGTTGAAAAGAGATAAAATCTGATTTCCCTCTTTGTGCATACCATTTAGGGATCATTCCATAATTAAATATAGGCGACTAGTAGCACGGAAGTTCCAGTGCTAGTCCCTAAAGTAGCGCAGCACGTGACGCTTAGTTAAAATTCATGAAAGGGCTGTTTTTTGCACCTCACATGGCTAGTTTTTTTAAATCATAAAATGGTTGTGCACAATCGTCATACACCTTGCATCAAGCATGCCACGTGGTATCTCCTGGAATGCATTGCACTTGTTTGATAAACTTTGACCAACGCTAATGAGAGGACATGAATCCTAAGCTGTAGGTTTAGACGAGTGCTTCCGTTGGAAAAAGTTTTGTGAGGAAAATCAAAATCTCCTGGAATGTTGAATTATGAAAGAGTGGAGTTTGTGCATTATGTTTTATATGTTGGAGCGACGCATCTTGGGGCCAATCCTTGAGGTGTAGGAGAGTCATAGTGGAGCCGTGGCAATAAGCCAAGAGGTGCTTCCCTATGTATGTTTTACGAGGTGTTATGCCTATATGTTGTGGGATCTCCCTCTGAGGAGGAGGGAAGATGAACGCTGGACTATATATTGGATACAAATGAAAAATCGTCATAAGCATTTAGTGCAAAGTGAGTTTTAGACGCTCATAGCCCGCAAGGCCGTGTGATGAGGCGGTCTGTCATATGCATGAGGTCTAGCTAGTGCCATTGCCAGTGCCGGCCCATTTCAGGTCCCATCACTATGATCAAAGCGATTATCACAGTGTAGCACAGGTGATCCTTCCCTTATGTGCTTGCTAGCCAGCTTCTTATTAAATGTCTTCCTCCTCTCTTCAATCTGCATAGAATAGTGTTGGATTGGTGCTTCTTTGTCTACCTCCAGCCTCTCTAGATCCAAGATCCTTTCCTCTAACTTCTTATCTTGATTCTTCTCTTGACTAGCTACTAAAACATGTAAGCTAGCTAGTTCTACCTCTATAAGAAGCAAAGCCTCTTGGCCATAAACGAGGTGAAATGGAGTATAGCCAAGTGAGGTTCTGAATGAAGTCTTGTAGGCCCGAAGAACTGCACTCAATTTTTTTTTCTAGTGCTTAGGGTGCATGTGTACTTGCTTGGTAATTATCTTATAAATCAACCCATTCACCTTTTTGACCAAACCATTACACTGTGGATAGTAGGGAGTAGAATGCCTGCACTTGATTTTTAGCCTTTCCATTAGCTCCCCCACTAGATTAGCCCTAAAACCAAGACCCCGATCAGAGATAATTTCTGAAGGTGTGCCAAATCTGCAACAAATGTTTTCAAACACAAATTTCCCCACTTCTTGGGCTGTGATCCTACTAGTTGCTGAAGCCTTAGTCCACCATGTCATATAGTCCACACCCATTATGATGTATTCCTTGCTAGAATGAGTTCATGGGAGTGTCCCTATTGCATCAATCCCCCATTTATCAAATGGGCCATATGTAGTTATGGGATTTCCTTCCTCATGTACTAGCTTCCTTGGTCCAGCCTTTTGGCAAGCATCACAAGTGCAGTACCAATGTTGCAGATCTCAATGCAGACTAGGCCACACAAAACTGGCTTGGAGAATCTTTCTATTGGTTATTTCTTGAGCAAAATATCCGCCACAAACCCCCTCATGGCAGCTCTTAATCACATCCATAATCTCCTTTGTTGTTGGCACCCTTCTAAGCATTGGATCCTTTCCTTTGCAATACAACACATCATTTATCAAGTGGTATTTAGTGGCCTTAGTAGCCAACCACCTTTTCTCACTCTTATTCATATGTGTAGATACCTCACCATGCTCAAGAAAATAAAGCACATCTTGTAGTTGAAACTTACCCTGAAACAAGGGGAGCTTTACTACAATGATGCCTACCATTATCTCTTTAAATTTTTCAGCTGCTAGAGCATCTGCGTCGCCGTGCACCTTGGCACAAAATAGATTGGGGCTTTTTGTAGCTTCCTCATGAGAGTTCTAGCTTCTCCCATTTTCACAGCTAACTTATCATTTTTACAAGCTCAGATTCCTTTCATTTGCTTGACAATTAGCATGGAATCCACAAAAACATTAGGTCGAGTGACACCATGTGAGGGACACCACCTCAAACCTAAAAGCAAGGATTGATATTCTGCCCCATTATTAGAATGGACATCCTCTAGGCTAATACCTTCTCCATAAAGTTTTTTACCTTCAGGACTGAACACCACTATTCCGATCGCCGCTCTGTCTTTAATATGCTTGTAGGCCCCATGAAAGTAGAGTGCATGGGCATTCTCTACCCATGGCGGGTCCTCAAAAGGAGATGTCTCATCTTTTAACTTTCCCTTCTCTTTTTCCTTCTTTTGATGGCATCTATGGGTCAACAAATCAACTAGGCCCGAGTAGAGTCCTCCACCTTCAAGGTGTAGTCAAACTCTTGGAGTTGTATCATCCACTTAGCGATTCTGACTAAAACATCCATGTGCTGTAATAAGAAAAATGCTCTTCTCTCGTGATCACTGTGAATGGCCTAGGGAGAACATAAGGATGAAACTTTCTTATAGCAAATATTAGAGAAAAACCATCACCTCCACCATCTTGTACCCTCGTTCTGATGATGTCATTACTCTGCTAGAAAAGTAAACCAGCCTCATCAGGCCCATTTTAGCATCCTTTTGTATTAGTGTTGCCCCTAGAGCATCTTTTCCAAAACCCAAGTTGACAAAAAACTCTTGATCCTAGCAAGGCTATAAAATTATGGGAAGGGTGCTAAGAGCCTTCTTCACCTCGTGAAAGCACCTTTTGCTTTTGTCACTCCACACAGGACCTCCTCAGAGTGGGTCAAAATTTTCAGTGGAAACACTTATTGGGAGAAGAGATGCATGAAGCACCCCATATATTTCACCTTCTGAATGAAAGAGGTTAGTTGCTTCACAAAAGACAGTGATGACACCGCCAATAGGGCCTTAATTTTGTTTGGATCAGCTTCAATGCCCCTCTCACTTACAACATGCCCTAACAAAGTTACACTACTTTCACCAATATGACACTTATCATAGTTTAGCTGCCCCTCCATTTGTGTGAGGCGGTTGAAACCTTTATCCACATTCCCTAGATGTAGAGCCTTAGAACTATAAATACAAAAATCATCAATAAAGACCCTGATGGACTTACCAAAATATGGCTGGAAGACATAATTCATGAATCACTAGAAGGTAGCTAGGGCATTTGTTAACGCAAATGGCATTACTTTGTAAGCAAAACACTCCGAACGCATGATGAAGGTGGTCTTCTGTTGATCTTCCTAAGCTATTCAGATCTCGAAATAACCTAAATACGCATCACAAATAGTGTATCTCTCATGCTTGGCCATCTCGTTGAGTATTTCATCCTTAAAGGGACAAGGGAACTGATCTCTCTTTGTTGCAGCATTTAGAGGTTTGTAATCCACACAAATCCGCCATTTTTCGTTCTTCTCGGGTATCACCACTATAGGTGAAACCCACTCTGAGTCCCCTAGTGGATAGATGAAGCCTACCTTCAAAAGTTGCTACATCTCAGTGAGTAGAGTGTTTTGTTGAACTACTCCCAACAGTCGTAGCTGCTACACCATTGGCCTTGCTCCATCTTTTAGATGAATGTGATGTTGTACTGCTGTCACACCTATGATGTGTTCATAATTAGAAATAAAAAGTGAAGAGTGTTTTATCACCACTTCCATGTAGGCTGCCTTCTCCTCAGCTCATAGATCCTTAGCCAACATTTTTTATAACCCCTTCTTCTCGATCTTTGTATGGAAGCTGCTGCAAATTTTCACTACTAGAAGGCCCATTCAATATAATCCCCATCACTTATAGAGAGCTTTCTTCCTCCTCATTAGAAGACTTGCTCTCTATCGTAGATGACAAATCCTTGCTAGGAATCCATTCATTAGCGATGGTCTCTAACACAAGATCCTCCCGGCGGCCCTCCTTCATGTTGTAAATAGTGCTCTTCCATTTTTTCTACAGCCCCTTCTGTGGCCTTAGCTCTAAAGCCCCTATCTCCCAATCTTGTCAGGCTTTCATTCCCATTAGCCATGGTCGCCCAATAATGAGTGGGTAGTCATCCCCCTTCATTGGCATCACTTACATGTCAAGCTCCAATTGCACTCCACACATCTTTACCTTGACTTTCTTTATAACTCCCAAACAATTTACTACTATGTTATTAGCCATTTTGGCCCCAAATTTAGTAGTTTCACTTACCTCTAGTCCCAAACAATACATCAACTCTTGCATCATGACATAAATCTCTACATCTCCATCCACATATATCTTTGATACTCTTTGTCCATTGATTTGGGCTTCCAATAGAGGCACAATATCTTTCGATTTTCTAGCCTTGATTTCATTCACATGTCTATTCTTCATGGGTCTAATGCTTACCATCTTTGACCATTGTCGCCGCATTGTTGGAGATAGATGTAGTAATTATGGCCATGATATTTTTGGCCCTTTATCCCTCACATCAGGAAGAAAATCATAAGCTCTAGTACCTTTACCTAGGGAAAAATCATCTAGCTCAATGCGTTGGCATGAGCGAGCCCTCCTCTTTTTACTGCTCTGTATCTTTGAAGCCTTAGAGTAGTCTCCATATTTTCAACCTCCTCTGGTGGTGTAGGCTCCAACCTCTCAATTCTACAAGCTTTCTTCCCTGGCATTGCTTCAACCTCTGCTACTTTGGCCTTCCATTTAAGATCACTCTCATCCAAGTTGATCATCCTAACATCACGATTCTCTGGCGGCTGGATAGGCAAGGGTGGCACCTCTGCAAGTGGTCGAGGATGTTGTAGAACTTGAACTAGTGGTGGAGGCCATGGACTCGGTAGAACAAGCCTTTCCCTAGGTGGTGTCACATGTTGTCCCCTCCTTCTTGGTTGGAATCCATTTTGTGGAAAATTCCTTGGATGAGGGCAAAAGTACATACCATGGCCACTCTCCCCACAATTATAGCAAACATACTCTCTTTCTTGTCTCCTTGGGCCTCAATTGCCTTCATTTGCAAAGGGAGGGGGCCGTACTCCTTGTACTAAATTCAACGAAAGGCTTTCAAGTTGATTAGTAATGCACTATAGGAGCTCTTGCCCTAGAATTTCTGGCTCGGGTGGGGCCTCTGCTATTTCTCTAGGCCTTGGCATGGTTGGTAAAAGCTGCATGGGCTCAACTCCCCCCTTAAACTAGGCTTGATACTTCAATTTCCTATCTTTCTACCTAGCATAAGTGATTGATTCTTCATAGGATGTGGGAAACTTGCCTTTAACCTTCTCCCTTAGTAGAGGTTGGAGTCTCGGCAAGAAAACAAATCTTTCTTAAGGCAATCGGGTACTCTCTCTCCCTCAGCTAAGGAGGAGGTTGTCCATTTATCCCACAATTTTATAAACATGCCTTCATATGCGTGGTACTCCCCTAGTAAGGTTTGGCGAAGATCTAGGATTTGTCTCCAAAGATCTTCAGGAGGCTTTGTATCTTAGTACTCGTGCAAGAATGTGGTCTTGAGATCCTCCCAATTACCCCACTTTGCTCGGCACTAGTATTGTCTAGTAATTGATTTGTGAGTAGCTTCCTCTCATTGTAAGGTCGACTTCTAAGGCTCTCTCCCTATCAACATTTCCTCCCATTCTAATTCTTCCTCAGATGGCTAGGATCTTCTGAAACTCATTGAGCTCTCTCTCCTAGTGTAAGCTTTAAGCCCCTTACTCCTAGCTATAGCTCACTATACACTACAATGCGATCCTTCCTAGCCTCCTCTCCTCCTTGTGATTGGCTATGATATCGGTTGTCGGTCTTCCATGATGTGTTATCCTTATTTGCTGGTCATACTGTGTGATAGGTCAGTGGATGTCATCCAAGTACCCTACCATGTTGAGATCAAGATCAAGATCAAGGTCAAGGTCATTCTCATTCAAGATGGTACCTGCCATGGTAGTTGTCTCCTAACCCACTAGTATTTCTATGAGGTTGACTAGGCTGGCTAAAGATGTGTCTCTAATCTTGGCTAGTCTCTTCTTCCCTCAGTGCTCCAATGGTTCTACCTTCCCTAGATTGTTGTTTCTAGTATTTGGGATCACTCATCTAGTCCCATGGGTTGCACTCCTACTGGTGCGTTTATTTCTTAGCTTAATCTCCTTAATGTGTTCCTTGTTAATCCAATCAATCCACAAATGCACACACACTTACACGCTTGAGCGATGCAACTTGATGTGAGCTATGTGAAATCATGCTTTTTGATTTTCACATGTGCTTAAGTATCTATGATCCAGGGTGCACTCTTTGATGAAGTCAATCACATCCAATCAGTTTCATGTAGTTGTAACTCTTTTGTCATACTGTGATTACTCTTAGCCATTGAATTTGGATCCCTCATGCATTTTGATAGCTTGTGTGATGGGTAATCGGGTTAGGAAATCAAATAAAGTCTCTACCGAGGAAAGTACTGATGGTCAGTAACTTTAGTCATTCTTGGACTATTAGGTCAAAGTTCTAGTGAGAATCAGCTCTATGGTCTCATCTCTAGGTTGTTTGAGATCCAACTTGGATTGTTAGGCAGCTAGAAGTTGACCTTAGTAGGTCTTGGAGTAGTCAAAATAATAGGCAAAAATATTGTTCTAGAAAACTTGTGTGAGTCCTAGACTTAACCATCCGAGTCCCATATTTGGCAATCTGAGTGGGCTCTTTACAAAAATGATTGTTTGAGTGGCTAAACTTTGACTCAAATGAGGGGTTCCCATTTTAGTGTTTGAGTGGGCCATTTGAGGCCTAAGAGTTAGCTATTCAAGACTCGAGAAAATGGTTGGAGTCCAAGTGAACTCTTATCTGAGTCGAAAGTGCAAATGCACTTAAGTGACTTGGACCTCTGATTTCGATGGGAATTCGATTGTCTAAGGCTTGTTGTCTAAGGCTTGTGATCATCATCTAAGTACTGCAAGAAAAGCACCAAATGGAAAGAAATGTATCAAACCAATCCAATGCACCCAAGGTTTTGACGTAGTGAAACAAATATCAGGGAAGACTCAGAGCATACCTAGAGTGCATGAATGCATATGTAATATTTCCACACAATAAAAGTTGGTTGGTTAATTCGAAAGTTAGTTTGAAATACAATTAATAATTTGGTAAGATTACTAACTAGAGACTAACTTCAAAAAAATAACTAACTAAGTAACGTTAATAAATAAGGATTTTTATTTAATTAAAAATATGTGTAAAAAAATCGAGAGTCGTAAATGCGATATTTTTCTCGAATTGACAAGGACCGTAGCCAGCCTTCACATAAGTTACAACATGAACGAGACTTATGAGCTATATTAATCACTAGTATTAATGTGTATAGTTGGGATGGTCCAAAAATATTATATTTTGGGCAAAAATAGTATATTTTAGATATTATTCTAAAAAGATATATGGAGATTTCTAGAACTACATGTCATTTAAAAGAAAAGACAAGTGATGTTTTAGTTAGTTTTGGGAATTTTATAAAAAGAAAAAAATAAAGAGAGGGATTTGCAAGATCGTGCGTGCCGTGATTACAGTCTACAGTTAGAAAACAATACTTTGAACAGAGAAAATAAGGAGTGAAGTAAGAGCATTCTAATCAAGTGTCTTGGTGTTTTACCCCTCTTTCGGAGCCAATGGAACCATCAGATTTATGATCTCGGCATCAGATCACTGATCTTTCCAAGATCCCCCTCCACAAAGAGCTTCACTTTTCAGCCACAAGCCCTCTTCTCTAATTCACTATAAATATGACGCATGGGGAGGCACAAGAGAGCATAAGGAGACCCCGAGAGGCTGCGAGAGAGAGGTAGAGAGAAGAATACCCCTCCAAGAGATTGTGAAAGAGAGCTTGAGAGAGAGAGAGAGAGAGAGAGAGAGAGAGAGAGAGAGAGAGAGAGAGAGAGAGAGAGAGAGAGAGAGAGAGAGAGAGGAGTTACCCCGAGAGGCTGCACAATTTCCTCTATCTCAATTCTTGACTTAACCATCTTCTCTTACACTCTCTTATCTCAAATCTATTACAACTTCTTAATCTCTTGAATCTACTTGCGGATGATGGTCTCCAAGCGAGGAATGTTGCATGCAGATGGCAATCCCATAACCAACAACGAAGCTTCAGACAAAGGCATCACTGTCAATCCAAATTGCAGTACTGGTCGTAAGTAATGTATTTCCAAATTGATAGATGCTTGTTTTGATTCTCGTATGAGATATGTTAGGCTCATACTATGATGCATGAGTATAGATAATTTCATCTCACATATTCATAAGATAGAGCTTGTGAAGTGCATATATCAAGAAAAGTTAATTGCACCTAGTTGCATATGGCTTATTCGTTGATAGAGCAATTACAAGGAAGAATTAGTCAAGGGTTATGAAGGATATAGTCATTAAAAGAACAACATTAAAAGATTGTGCATACAAGTGCTAGGTTAAAGCATAGTCAAGGGTTATAAATAGCATAATTGCTAAAAGAATATGACATTAAGAATCATGAATAATAAGTACTAGTTTAGATACTTCAAAAGTACTTAGCCTAAGAGCCCAAGTATTAAGAAGAACTAGATTCTAGCTCAATGCAAGGCCTATTGGAGTCTAATTACTTAAGATAATCTTGCACTTATCTTATCAAGTATTTACACGTTATGCCTATAACATATTTTGATATATGATGATAATTTCCTATTTTCCTTATGACTTGACTAAGAGCTAGTAAAAGAAATTAATCATAAGGGTTAAAACTAAGATGTCTTGAGATCCATCGAATAATGATGACTTTCGCAAATCCAAATTCAGGGTTGGGTTATCAATCAAGGTAAGTGACTTATAGAACTTACATCATGAATAGTGTTTGAACCCTTAACATATGCCCTAGCTGAAGGAAGAAAGTGTTAAGAAACATTTTTGCATAGTATTGCTCTTAGATCCCAAGGGGGAGAGAAAATATACGATGGAAATGTTATATCATCTATTCTTGCATTGTTTGGAAAGGATGAAATTGGTTTTATTCGTTGATTGAACAACATCCTAAATGCTTTTACATTCAATTGGTTGTTGGTTATTGTTTTGATGATTATTCAGAGTGCTTGTGATTTATGGTAAATGTATGGCAAGGGTCTGTGATGACAACTCGCGATGGGAATAAAGGGATGTTTTCTTGGAAAATGATATGAGGGTTGAATGCCTTGTTTGTGCTTGATTCTTAAAGAATTCAAGTAAGGAAGGATATGTTGCACGGGTGGATCACCCCCATGATTGCACCGCGGATTAATCCAAAGAGGGCACTTCTCAATTCATGGACCGAAGGTCGAGTGGTGAAAAGGTCAACCACAGGAATGATGTTTCACTCCTAGACATCTTGCTGGTCAGGTGGAGCTCTAGACACCCCTTGCTAGGTCTAGAATGGAGTTGAAGACCTCCATGGCCCCCAATGTCTGGGCATATTGGGAGATCCTATTCTAGATAAAGGATTGAATTTGTGGTGCCATGAGATTAAGACTAGTTAGTTTTGCAGGGCAGAAGGGATACTTTTGTTGGAGAGAAGGGATACATAATTTCTCCTATATAGGCGAGAGACAAAGATTAAATTGAGGAACTTGTTTGAACTTGTTTTTCAATAGATTGCTTGCTCTATTTTCATGTCTATGCTATAAGTTATGCGAACGAACCATGTTCCCTAAAAGGCTTAATTAATGAAGCTAATTTTTAGTGTCACACATAAATGTGGTAGGACCTAATTAGAAAACTAAAGCTATTAAGGGAAGCGGGTGGGCAAAACCCCCGACGGGTCTCGACAGGGTGGTCCTAGAGAAATAGAAGGCTTCTCACAAGATTTTATCGTCATTTGACCTTTAGGTATTGTTAGGTTAGAACCGGACTCATGCCGTTTTAGGGGACCGGAATGGGACTATGCCCTACGAGCAGAGAGGTTGAGCGGCACATCCCTCTCGTTTCCCATTATCTTTGAACCAAGTGCGGCATGGGTCTCTCTAGGAGCCCAAATTTCAGGTTCATCCTAGTGGGTTCGGTCGTGAGCGTTCCGTTGCGAGGCGGATTCAGGAAACCCTAGGTGACAAAAATTGGAACATTCCCTAGGAGTGCCGGGAAGCGATGCTTAGATTTGTTTCTCAATAGACCACTAAAAGCATCCATGGACAGTCGATGGGCGGGCACCTTATAGCATACCAAGGATTGTTGTTATTGCCTCTTGACATATAGCTCTCTTTTTCTCTCTCAATAGCTCTCTCTTAATCTCTTATTATGCAAATAAGCTATCTTATTCCTTTTTTACCTTTTGTTTCTCTTGTTTTTTTCTCTATCCCTATTCTTTCCTAGGCATTAAAAAACTTTTTCCCTTGTTTCTGTGTTTCCTGACTATACACATACTTATCTTTTCCTTCTTTCTTCTTACTTTTCAACCCTTAATGTCTTAAACATGATCAAAATAAACTTCTCCTACTCTAACCAATACACACAAAGCTGCCTAAAACCTAAACTAATCCACAAGAAAGATTGAATGGCCTCCGATTCCCTCACTTCCTACTTAAAACCAAGCACGATTTTAGAGACAAACTCCTACTTTGTCACTTGATTTGGAGCACGCAAGTACTCGAGCTTAAATCCATTGGTCTCAAAAATGAAACCAAAATTTTGTCACTCTTGTGAGGACACCGTCAAGACCCATGAACCAGTTATTGCTTCAAGGTTTTCAAGCCAAAACTATGGCTACCTCTCACATAGCCATGCACACTCTCTCTCACACAAAAATGTAGTTCACTTACTTATGAATCCAATGAATTTTCCTGCTCCCATGAATTTTCTAGTAGCTCCACAATCCAAGATAACAATTTCATGCAAGCTCCAAGCTTTGAACTTCATAGCCATGCATGAGAAAGGAGAAGGGAAGAAGGAGAAGATGAAGAGAGGAGAAGAAGAGCTTCTCCATGTGGTGTGTCACTCTCCCACAAACATACACTCTCCCTCTCTTCCTCTTTGTTAGGGCTCGAAATCCATTATCTATTTCGTACTATCTCATACCTTAGTACTTGTGTGCATGTAGGCTTTTGGGATTAGCATGTGTAAAGTGACTTTAAGTTTTATATGATGTTTCTGCTCAAAGTTAGGCACAAATCAAAAACCATCAAGAAGTTGTATTCGATTAGATGCTATATGATCATGAATGAAATATTCTTTAGGGTAGTAGCATGAGATGGTCATTGATGTTGATCTTGCTTATTTGTGTCCATTTCCTAAATATCTATGTCGTCCACTTTGAGTTATGTGATCAGGAGTAGTTGTGATGGGTATAAACTATCATTTATCTTTTAGGAGAATGGTGTTACATGAATAATAATAATAATATGTATTTGTTATCTATGTACTCTTCTTGAATATTAAATGATGATAACAGTTATAGATGGATTTAGCAAATTAGTTGTTCTTGTGGGGTTATTTTCATGCAAATTGATGTATCATGTATTTTTGTCATGGCATTGAGAGGCCATAACACTTTGGTGATCCTACTCGTTTCATGGAAATAATTCTCATGCTTTAGGCATAAAGTCGAGAAACAATTACTACAAGAACAGGTTGTAGGAGTGCAGGATGCTAATAATGGCATTGAAGATATACACGGTGCCTTTTACAGGTAGAATTTATATCAAATAGTTATCCACATTTGTTGAATCCCATTTTAACAAGAAGCAAGTCCTGGGAATTAATGGAAGCATTGGCAAGACAATAATTGCAAGTTTCACAGTTGAATGATAGAGGAGAAGTAGGAGGATAAGGTAGGATGAGAAATAATAGTTTACAGATGTTAGGCATAATTCTTTGGTAGTGGGTACCTCTCTAGGTACCTCAATAGCATATCATTCCCTTGCCACCTCAAAAAAAATTTCCTCCACCCTCCCCCGGCATACCAAGTTTTTCAGATAATGAGAAACTTATATTGTTGCGTGAACATCAAGATACTCCTCCTAGACATGCACTTGAAAAGTTATAGCATCTAATATTGGGGAGGACATTTTTGTTGTTTGTAGAGTGCCAAAATCCCCTTTCAAAAATCTATGAATTTTAATCCTTTACCACCTCAGAGAAAGCCCAAAAAGAAAAACATAATGAACATAAATTAGCTTGTCAACCCGAAGGTCCAAGCATCTAAGTTTTCAGGGAAAAAGAAAGAAGACTTTGACTGTCATGTGGCTCAATTTGAGACAAGGTGGACAACAAGTGGATTCAACCAAATGTATGGAGATCAAGTCAAGAAGCACCAATTTGCTACTAGCTTGCAGGGAAATGCCATGGACTAGTTTGCTTGTTATAGGTAGGTTTTGTAAGGACTAAACTCCATGAGACATTTTAAGGAATATCAAAAAAAAAAATATGTTGGTGGAGGATGATGCTTGAAAGTTTTAGAGCCTACTAAATAGGTTCGATGATGGTGATGTATCATCAATAGAGAGACGAATCACTTTTTTAATGAAGCGCATGAGGGGTAAAATTAGGAATCCCATTGCCAATGTTGAGATGGGTCAGAATGATACAGTATGAGGGTAGAAACGAGGCTTGGTACCTCTCGATCAAAGAGCTGCAAGGATGATGACTCTTCAAATACAGAACCAAAAATTGATAATGATCATAAGGATAGTGAGTACAATTTAGAATCAAAGGATGATTTCAGTGACTCTCATGATGATGAGTCTAGTAGCAAGAATCATAAGAAGAAAAATAATAAATTAGGATCAGCCAAGAAGAAGAAATTGAATGATAAACATAAGAAAAATGGAGAGGAGAGCATATTGGATAAGAAGATTAAACAAAAGCTCAAGGATTTAGTTATTTTTTACACCAAGAGAAAAGAAAAGTACTGTGAGATATGCCAAAGACATGACCATGAAAGTAGGACTTGTTGGTACAATCCTAATATGAGGATGGCACAACAGATACCATTGATACAACCTAGGCCAAGACCTATGCAGCTAGTTGTAGTCAATCAGGTTATTAATGATAGAATGCCTCAAAGACCCTTTAAGGGACCTAGAAGAATGCAGAAGAGATGGCCTTGGGAGAATTTTCAAGCACAATGGCAAACTACTTAAATAGGAGCATGCCGCTATTATGGCAATCAAGGGCACTTTGTTGAACCAAACTATGAACTTTGGGCAATGCATAAGAGTGAGAGAGGAATGCCAATAGCAAGGTCCCAAAATGATGGAAGACCTATAGGAGCATCTCATCATAGCATCAACTTTTCCCACTTGCAATAGTCCTCATAGAGTTACCTGATCAAGATGAGAAAAGGCAATGTCTTAAAGAAAGTACGTGTGTTACTAGCTATAGGCAAATTTAGTATAGGAGAAGGTTCAAGAAAGGGAAAAGGAGGTGTTAGGTAGGACTAATGTGTTACTAGCTATAGGAAAATTCAGTATAGGAGAAGGTTCAAGAAAGGGAAAAGGAGGTGTCAGGTAGGACTAATGTTGTAAGTATGCATATTCATTGTGATTGTAACTATATTGCAGTAAAGGATTTGTCAAGAGAAAGAAATGGTATTAGTGGCTACAAGAAGCCAAGTTGGTTTGAAACTTGATTGGTAAGAATAGAAGAAAGCCAAGAAAAGGCAACTAAACAAGTCAAGAAGCTACAAAAAATGACAGGAAGAGAAGTACTTGAAGAGCTTGATGATTAGGAGGGTCAAGGTACCCTAGAACTTGATCACAGTAGGATTAGTATCTTCAAGCTCAGGCAGTAAGACATTTTCAAGAAGGAGGTGTACAAAAGAGCTATTTCAAGCTCTAGCATAGTGCTCTCTACAGCTAATCCTGGAATCAAATATTTGATTTAATATTGGGATTCAAAGAAAAGTTTCTCGTGAAGATCAGGCAAAAGTAATAGGAAGTTCTTGAATATACAACAATTCAGGATCAAACACTTCCTGATTGTTAGGAAGTCATACCAACACAACAAGAAGTTTTGGATTAAGTGCCTACCATTCAAGTTGAGTATGCATGAAGAAAGCATAATGATGTCCTGCTAGGGATGGGGTTTCCTGAGCCAATATACTTCCTAAACATACATATTTGGCAACTGTAACGTGTCCACCTCTTCACTTGCAGGACACATCTTAGTAGCCCATCGGGAAGAGAGTCTAGAAAGCTCCGCCCGGCACTCCCATGAAATGTTAGGGGCTTTGTGATCTAGGTCTTCCCGAGTCTGCCATGTAGCGGAAGTATTCCGGCCTTCCCACTTAGGACCGCCGACTTGAATCAGGGTTTACGTAGAAATGCCAGGGTCGAAGCGGATTCATGCTACACTTGGTTCAAGGAGAATGGGAAACGAGAGGGATGCAAAGCTCAACCTCTCTGCCCATAAGGCATAGTCCCATTCTGTTCCCCTAAAACAGCATAAATCGGGATTCTAATATCCTAGTTTCTAGGTCAACGTTCCTTGCTGTTCATTTCCTTCGAGAAAAGTTCCCTGTTGTCGATTTTGTTTGAGAAAAGTTCCCGGCCAACCAGGACCACCCATCCGTAGGACGGACTCATGGCCACATCCATCGCACTTTCCTCAGGGTTTCTTTAGTTGTCTAATTACCTACCACATTTAGTTGGACACGCATAAAATAGCTTCCTTTTCAACAAGTTATCTTATTTATCTTTGGAATAGATCATATAATAATCCAGCCCGTAGGCTAATCCATAATCCGCCCGAAGGCAATCCATAATCCACCCGAAGGCAATCAATCAATCCACAGGGATTACTAATCCAAGATTTTGCCCGTAGACTAGTATGTGGGCCTCAAGATCCAATCCAGAGTCACGTCAGCCTCTTGTGTAGAACCCGAAAGGCAGGGATTTACGACTAGAGCCCCCCCTAGCACCCAAGCGTCCTCCTACTCCAACTAGCGCCCAACAGAGAGACCTCTCATGGCAGGTTTGGTCCACATTCCCGGCGCGGATAACAACCCCCTTGGTTAGGGTCAGGCAAATAGTCGGGGGTGACTGATGCTGCCTCTCCCTCCAGGCCTTCAACCTGAAGCATTATTTATTTGTCCATCCTTAAATTCTTTGAGCAAAGCAATACAAACAGTGCTCCTAAACTGTACAAACACAATCAATCATGTGGTCGTTTTACTTGGCCAATTGCTAAGGAGTGAATCCTTCTCTCCAAATGCGTCCAACATCCGATCAGGGATCAATTTCAACTTGGCAAGATCCCCAGGGGTTCCATTTCTTGTTTACCCTTTTATCCTTGGGTTAGGGTTATACCCTATCAACCCAAATTAACCAACATCTTAGGTTTCTTAAGTTAAGACAATAAATCCTGACGACTTTGTTGCTCTGACTTGATTGATCCTTTGCTTACTAAGCAATACATAGCTTCCCTTAACTTGGCAAATCAGCCCAAGAAGGGTGATGTAGTAGGATGTCTACTCAACCTCTTGCAAGTTAGACTTGTGCTAGAACCTACTAACCTTATTCCAAGGAGTGGCAAATTTATCTTGTGGTTAAACCACAAAGCCATGCGACGTTGTAACTTGTTGCACAAGTGTCGCACCTAACTTGTGGGATCAATCTCCCATCAATGGCGTTCCTTGGTCAAGAAGTATGTTTAGTCAAGGATGTAGGGTTTGGGGTGTCTTCTCACCCAACCCAATCCCTAACCTTGCTAGGCCAATAACATTTGGGCCTAGGTTTATAGGCTCAATCAGATGTTCTTTGATCCTTAGGGTAAAACCCTAGATCGTTATTGCATGGGCGTCCAATAATGAGCCCAAAAATTTCGTGAATGTGGGTAGGACCTTTGGGTTTGAGTGTCTTGACGTGGCGACCAAGTGCGATACTAGGCAGAATTTCTAATGAGCTAAACCCTAGCTGGCACTTTGAGGTGTTCGTTGTACTAACTAGTTATGCTCATACAAATCCCTTGAGGATTATACCCTTACAAGTGATCTAACCAAATTGGCCTACTTGTCTTGCGACAAGAAACGATCTCTTCTTAGGGATGCTAAACTTGTTCTAAAGGTGTAAATAGTTGCAATACATCACATTACGTGTAAATATGTGATTCATTACTTCTATGCACTATAAGGTTTGCAATAACCCTTTCTTTTCTTGCTTAAGTCATGACGAATGACAAATTGCAGGATAACTTGCACAAAACCTACAAAGATTTACATCAAGGAAATATGCCTACAACCTTTTGTTTAATGCAATTGAATTTCATGCTTTGATATGACATGCAACCTTTTCTAAATGCAACTTCGATGAAATGAAATTTACGCATGACGAATATGTAACATGCAACCCTTTTCTAGATACAACATCGTTAATGAAGTTCATACAAGACAAATATTATAAGACTAATGTTGACTTAATCCACTCCACAAGCATCTTCGCATGCAACTTGCAAGTCAATGGTTTCATTTCCATGCTATGCAATTTTTTGGACAGCATCTAACGGATGTTAACAAATTTTCCTCATGTGAATCACAACAAGGAAGTTATTGCCTAAATGCAATATATGCTTGTTCTTTTCTATGGCCAATCAAAGATGCATTTAAACAATTTCATCTTTTAACCCTAAGCAATATGCACTTAGGAATTTCAACTTGGAAATGTAAGCAACCCAATTTCACGTCATGCACTAACTCTAGTAAATCATTTGAGTAGACAATTTTCCAAATGCATTTTAACTAGACTACGTGAATTAGAAACATGCGTAAATGCTTTCTTCCCATGAAATTTATCATGCTTAATGCATTTCGGGGATGCCCACGTGTATGCTCGGGGAAGAACCTCCCGCGGTTGCGCCTTGCATCTTCTTGGGAGCCATAGAATTTCGGACCACCAACTCTTTTTTGACTCTTCAGTGTATCGACTTCCTTCTTGCCCTGGATTTTCTATTCTGCATGGGACACGGTCCTTGTAGAATGTGATTTTTGACTAAACCCACAGTGCTGAGGGTGAACAAGGCTTATAGAAGCCTTCTTTCTAGAAGCTTCTATGCTTCTAGGCAGAAGCTACGTGGAGAGAAAAGAAGTCATTTAGTGGGAGAAGATGCCAATGAAGAAGAGGGAGGTGATAATGATGATGGTGATGGTAGAGGGGAGGCGGCAACAGCGCTGCAACGGGCGGCAGCTGGCGGCGTGTAGCGACAGATTCCGAGTGTGGCGGCGCTTCATAGACAGCATGGTGCCTTCTTTTTTTTTTCTCCCTTTTGTGCCTCCACCCAATGCCTAAGGGGGAGGTTATATAGGCTAAGGGTGGTGCACAGATCAGATGCCGTATGCACGCGTAGTGAGCGTCAAAAGGTCCCCAAGAACAAAAGAACTCTACTTTTGCACAAAAAACAAGGAAGAAAGCTTGCACGACATGAAGCAAGAGACTAATTGGGTACAATTTTTCCCCATGCCTTGTGTGAGCGCTCCACAAAGCATGTATTTTATATATTATTGATCTTCAAGCTCAAAACATAGCCCAATTTACAATTAGCACGCTTTAGGTTTTGTGTTTCCTTTTGTGCCACTAAAGAATTAAAGCTAATGGGCGCCCAAGGAGTCAGGCGCAACCCAAATACAATGTCTAATATAAATATTTAAATCGTGCGCCCATGCCTATACAAAAGTAATAAATAAATATTTAGTGCTTTAATAAATAAGTGCGTTAAAATATAGGCGCCATGCCTGAGATACGCGCCCATACAAAATTGATGATAATTTAAATACACGCTATCCTCCAATGCTTCCCAATGCCATCGCTGCTTGCTCTACACATCAACTGAAATATTCACAATTGTTAGAAAAATAATACAATTAAACCGACAAAAGTGAATACCTAGCAGTCTTCAGCTATAAAATAAATAAATTGGTTAGAACTCAATCCTAACCTTAATTTATTACAAGTGCGCACTCTAAACTCATAAACTTTTATTAATTTAAATATGTATTTTACCGAATCACCCGCTATGGAATCATCCACTTACACATTAAATTAACAAGACGCCCGAAAAGGATAGGCGTCCCCATCGAATTTTCGCACAAAGAATCCACCTTGTGTATGAGCCCCAGTAATAAAATTTTAGAGAATCCACCGCAAAACCTCACGGAATCCACCGTGGAATATACCTCCTGGCATTGAAAAATGGTCTATTGAAGTCAGGTAATTGTAATACAGGAGCATGAGTTAAAGCATGTTTCAGAAAATCAAAGGACTTTTGTTGATTATCAAACCAATTATACACGATACCCTTCTTTAAGAGTTTTGTCAAAGGTAATGCAAGTAATGAGAAATTCCTCACAAATTTTCTATAAGAGCTAGCAAGACCTAGGAAAGAACGTAATTCATGCACATTTTTGGGTATCGGCCAATTTAAAATTGCTTCTATTTTTTTAGGGTCGACTTTAATACCTTCTGATGAAATAATATGTCCTAAATATTCAATTTATGTTTGGAAAAATTCACTCTTTTCTGGATTAGCATGTAATTGATTGTCTTTTAATAATTTAAAAACTAAAGACAAATGTTCATAATGCTCATTCTCATTTTTACTGAAAATTAATATGTCATCAAAGAAAACAATGACACAATGCTGATGTTTCAAAAATATGCGATTCATCATACGACTGAATGTGGCTGGTGCATTAGTTAAACCGAAAGGCATAACCAGGAATTCGTAGTATCCAAATTGTGTTCGAAATGCAGTTTTGAATATATCAGATTTGTCCAATCTTACTTGATGATATCCAGATTTAAGATCTATCTTGCTGAATATGGCAGATCCTTGTAGCTTGTCCATAAGATCATCTATCCTAGGAATCGGGTATCTATTCTTAACAATAATTTTATTTAGGGCACGATAATCAATGCACATGTGATAGGTATTATTTTTCTTCTTCACTAATAAGATAGGTGCACTAAATGGAGAACTACTAGGTCTAATTAATCCTCTGTTAAGCAATTCTTCTATTTGGTTTTGAATTTCTTTTCGTTCACTTTGGTTATGTCTATATGGTGCTTTACATGGTGGTTGTGATCCAGGAATTAAATCTATCTTATGATCTTCAGGACATACAGGTGGTAATCGAGGTGGTAAATCAAGAATTGGGAAAGAAATTGTGCATGCCTAGGATGCATCTGGTTTTCTTTAGCTTGAACTTCATTCACCCATATTAAATAGGATTTGCTACTTTTATGTAATGCACGTTTAGCCTGAGTATGAGTAAGCAATGGAAAATTATTGGAAGTGTGCATACCATGGAGTGTGATTTGTTTTCCTTGAAAATAAAATTTTATTGAATGCGTAGCATAATCTATATCAGGATTGTATGGATGTCGCCAAGGCATTCCTAAGATAATGTCACTAGACTACAAAGGTACAACTAAGAAATTTCTTCATTCAATATAATCACCAATTTTAATTTCTAAATTATGCACCTCTTGTGTTCCATTATATCTCGTACCTAGGAATGCAGCCTTGATGCGATAATGTGTAGAAACAGTATGTAAATTCAATTCTTTGACCAATTTTGCAGAAATAAAGTCATGTGTGCTCCCATCATCATGTAAAATAGTATTTTCTTTACCATGCGCAAAATATTTCATTGTTAATAAGGAATGGGGAGTTGGCATACCTAGCAAAGTATCAGAAGAAGTAGTACCAATGTCGTCATCATCTTCCGTAAAATCCGGCATCTCTTCACGTTCTTCATCTTCTATTGCTCCCAGATAATTGATATGAACAGATGGATTTTTGGATTGACAATTGGCTGCTAGATATCCAGGTTGATGACATTTGTAACAAACTATGGGTTTTGGTTTGGATACATTATTGGTAATGGAAAGAAGTTTAAGAATGTTGGGATTTGTCTGAAGAGATGGCTTAAGGTTTGGATTTGTGTTTGATGGCAAGGCAGGTGGTCGTGTCCAAGATTTACGGAATGAAGATGGAAGAAAACGACTTTGATTGAATCTTCAAAAATTTGAATTGTTTTGTTTGGAACCAAACTTACCATTAGTTGGAAATTATTGTTGTCGCTTATCTTGTCCGTGAATTTTGTCTTCAATGTCATGGGCCAAGGAAATTGCATCTTCAAGGGTTGTTGGCTTGAACATATTGACCTTTGCATAAAATAATTCAAGTAGTCCAGACATAAACTTGCGTTTATGAGTTGCTTCAAGTACATCTTCGAGCATTCGTAGTTGCAATAGAGTATTCCAGAAACGCTCAGTATATTGTGAAATAGGTTCGTGATCCCTTTGTTGTAGAATATCCCATTGTTTGATTGCTTTTTTGTGGAATTAAGGTGGAAGGAAATTCTGCAAAAATTTCTTTTGGAAAGTCTCCCAAGTAGTGGGACAATCAACGCTTTTGCGGACAACAGTCCACCATAAGGATGCTTGGTCAACTAAATGGTTAGTGACACATTTAATTTTGTCTTTCTCAGCATATGATTCTTCATGGAAATAATCATCAAATTGACTAATAAAAGCAAGTACAGTCTTTCCATCGTGTGATCCATTGAAAGTATGAAATTTGAAGTTCCTTTTACTTACCTTTATTTCTTTCTGAATAGATTGGGCTTCAAGTATTGCATCGATAGTACGTCGTATAAGATCTTCAGGTTGCGATCCATCTTGGTCGGCGGTAGATCATTGCAGATTGGCCAGTTGAGCTTGCAAAGTTTGTCGTGCTCTTCATTCCTCTTGAAGCTACATCATAATCAAATCCAATTTTTGCTCCATTCTTGGTTCGAGTAGATTACCTTCAGCCATAAAATCTTACATAGTTTGATCAATCATCCTGCAAAATTTCAAAAGACCTCACACACTCGAAACCTTGTTAGCAGGATGAGTGTAGCTCAAAGGCGGGTTTACAAGGCTTATATATATATATATAGTTTGGATTTTGTAGTATTTTTCCTTCACGATTGCGAAATTCGATGTTACAGTCGTCTTCTAAGAAAATAATTTTGCTTATGAACTGCGTGTTGCCGATTGTTCATTGGAATTTGATTCTGTCAATTCACAGGTATGAACAGGGGCTTCCAGAGAGTAGTAAACAGATTCATATATTGCCGAATAGGAACTGCCTCTATGGTAGTTGTTGGAGATTGGAGCTTATGATCTTCATAACCTTTGTAACGTAGAGTTTTTAGTCTTTCTAACTAATCGTGATTTTTAAGGATATGAGTATGTTTTCGCCCGTTTCGGCGATAGGCAATACATGATGCCACCGTCGACGAGTTAAAAACGAATTTGAAGCTTTTATTAATCTTCTCTTTAAGCCTTCCAAGCTTTACTATGGAGCTTTAAGAGCTATGGAGGAAATTGGCTTATCTGTTAAGAAGAAACCAACGACTTGATGTAGGATCTTATCGCATGGTCCTCCCCCTCCAGAGGCCGGTCCCTCGCGATCTGAGTGTACACCAGGGGGTTCTTGACTGCTAGGAATATGTTGGTATCGACCTTTTGCCACGAGACTAACTGTAGAGCTCGATCGTTCCAGGAGCTCTGCCTTCGCGTGAGAATGGTAAGCGATTGGAAGCTCTCGATCTTAGCTTCGCTCTAATACCACTGGTGCATAGATCAGATGTCGTATGCACGCATAGTGAGCATCAAAAGGTCCCCAAGAACAAAAGAACTCTACTTTTGCACAAAAAACAAGGAAGAAAGCTTGTACGACATGAAGCAAGAGACTAATTGGGTACAATTTTCCCCCATGCCTTGTGTGAGCACTCCACAAAGCATGTATTTTATATATTATTGATCTTCAAGCTCAAAAAATAGCCCAATTTACAATTAGCACGCTTTAGCTTTTGTGTTTGATTTTGTGCCACTAAAGAATTAAAGCTATTGGGCGCCCAAGGAGTCAAGCGGAACCCAAATACAATGTCCAATATAAATATTTAAATCGTGCGCCCATGCGCATACAAAAGTAATAAATAAATATCAATTGCTTTAATGAATAAGCGCATCAAAATATAGACGCCATGCCTAAGATATGCGCCCATAAAAAATTGATGATAATTTGAATACACACTATCCTCCAATGCTTCCCAATGCCACCGCTGCTTGCTCTACACATCAAGTGAAGCATTCACAATTGTTAGAAAAATAATACAATTAAACTGACAAAAGTGAATACCTAGCAGTCTTCAGCTACAAAATAAATAAATTGGTTAGAACTCAATCCTAACCTTAATTTATTAGGAGTGCGCAATCTAAACTCATAAATGTTTATTAATTTAAATATGTATTTTGTGGAATCACCTCTTGTGGAATCACCTACTTACACATTAAATTAACAAGACGCCCGAAAAGGATAGGCATCCCCATCGACTTTTCGCACAAAAAATCCACCTTGTGTATGAGCCCCGGTAATAAAATTTTACGGAATCCACCGCAAAAACTCACGGAATCCACCGTGGAATATGCCTCCTGGCATCAAAGGGGGGGAGAGGTAGCCACATATGTGGTTGGTGCATGCCTCCCCCCTCATGCATCCCACACACCACAGTTCCTCTCTCCACTTAACTCCCACCTCAACACACTCCCTCTCCCCCTACCATGCATCAGCTGAGGGGAGGGGTAATTAATTTTTTTAAAAATGCCTAAATTTGACCCATTATCCAATTGTCCCTTTTTTCCAAGAAGGTTGTTCTCATGTGGCTTTTGCGGTCTTCAAGCTCGGCCTTAGTTTGCACAATGCGGAGCTAGAATTTAACATGATGCGCGGAGGGAACACTTGGCCACTGACATTATTTGACGCGGGGGATTATTTTATACTACTTTTGTGCAAGATGTGAGGGTTTTATAGTCGACTTAATATTTTGAGTGAAAATATTACATTCTCTCCCCCTTGGAGGAATCAAGATGTCCTCATCTCGAGAAGAACTAGGGATATTGTTGGTTGAGAGTACTTTCATCCATCCAAGTGACATCCTCCTTGGGATAATCTTTCCACTGGACGAGACATTCTCTCAAGGTTCTGGATCTCAAATGTCTCTCCCTAACATCTAAGATCCTGTCAGGCCGTAGCTCAAGGACTCCTTGTCTAGGCATTACAACTTGTTGATCATCAAGTACATGGCTAGGATTAGGTACATACTTCTTCAGTAGGCTGATATGAAATACATTATGAACCTTTAGGTTCTCAAGGAGTTGAAGTCTATAAGCATTAGGTCCTAAGCACTTGAGAATCTTGTAGGGTTCAAAATACCTTGGACTTAGCTTCTTGCAATCACCTAAGGATAGGGAACTCTTCTTTGGGCGTACGCGAATGAAGACCATGTCTCCTTCAGCGAAGGTTCTATCTTGACGTTTCAAATCCGTGTATGCCTTCTATCTATCCTTGGCGGCTTGGATGTCCTGTCTTATTGAATTCATTTGGTCATCCATATCTTCTAGCATTTTCTTTGAAGCTTCAACTCTTAAGGTTGGATCCGAGAAGTTTAAAGGACTTCGACAATCGTGCCCATACAATGCTTGAAAAGGGGTCATCCGAATGCTTTGTTGGTAGGAAGTATTGTAGGCAAACTCAACTAGTAGTAAGTATTGAATCCACTTCTTGGGTTCATGGCAGCACTGTGCCCTTAGCATATCCTCGATGACTTGGTTGACTCGCTCTGTTTGACCATCGGTTTGGGGATGGTAAGTTGTACTAAAACAGAGTTGAGTCCCTATGGCTTCTAAGATAGCTCTCCAGAAGTGTGATGTGAAGAGAGAGTCACGATCACTAATGATTGTTCTGGGTAACCCATGCAATTTGAATATCTCTTTGATAAATAACCTTGCAATGTCTGAGGCTTTATAGTTTGTCTTAATAGGGATAAGGTGTGCAACCTTGGTGATCATATCAATCACAACCATAATGGAGTTGTATCCTCCCTAAACTTGGGGCAAGCCAACAACAAAGTCTATACCGATGAATTCCCATTTCATTTGGGGAATTTCAAGTGGTTGCAAATTTCTTGGCATTTTGACTTGGAACAAGCCTCTAATAGCCCAGAACCAGTGGCAACAAAGAGATATGAAGATTGGAAGCTTCAATGGTGGCTGCGATGTTTACCTAGACATGTGGACTTAAATAAATCTTTGAAAATAATGAAGCCATACCTCAATGTCAATGCCTTGATGGTGCCTCAATAGATCGGGAAGAAGCTTGGGGAGTGACAGGAGCTCAAGAGAATGAGCTATGGCTACCAGGAAGGAGACCCTTAGCAAGTGGGGAGTCGATGGGAAGCTAAGAATGCCATGAGCCAAGCTCAAGAGTCGGGAAGTCGAGCTCTGATACCAGTTGAAAGGTGAGAAGGATCAAAGTTTGCACGCGAGAGCTATGGCGGGAGAGCAAGAGCAAGAAAGAGAGAGACAAGAAATGGGAACTCCAACAGTCACAATGTGTGATCGGGCCTTCCTTTATTCAAACTATCACTAAAAGAATAAAGAATAAAGTGACGATGATGGGCGCTTGCCACCTGTAGTGTGCAGTGGCGGTGACTGTTAGTGTAGTAATACATGGGTAGCTAGGCGGAGGCGCCTTTACCCCCAACATGTCTTCCTTGCTCTCTAAAATTGTCAGATATTCATGTTTCACCGCTTCCGTAGGCTTTAAATTTCTACCCAAAATTTGAACATATCCGCTTTTAATCTACACTTTACGAGCTTTAAAAACTACTTTCATAGTAGCAGTTGTGCTGCCATGACCCAACATTCTCTTGTTCATAAGTTATCTCTACAGAAGTATGCTTGGCTGGAGGAGGAGGATGAAGAGGAGTATGATGCCATAGATAATGATAAGTTTGAGCAGTCGATAGATGAAGATGCTACATTGATGCATTTAGATCACCTTTTAAGTCTTATTGTTGTTAGTACACCTTTTTTTTATTCGACTTTGTATCTTAATGTTGAAGTAGAGGTTCATCACTGGAGAAGATAGGGATGTATGCATATGCCCAATTACCTTGGAATCGATGGACTGTGAATGTGCATGCTTCATTATTGTAGATGAATTGCTTGAGGTAGTCAAATGGGAAAATTATTGGTTTTTTTGAGTTGACAATAGTAGTAGCCAACTATGTTTTCTCTCTTCCCATGAATAGTAATGGAACATCATGGCAGTGTTCAGAAATAACAAATGCAGTACGTGTTTGGAAGCCCTGTTGAATTGAGGAATGTATACGTGCTAAAGCACATTTATGGGGTTTGCAAATTATAGTTAAGATGGTTTATGGAGCATTTCATGATGTTTATCAAGACCAATAGTATTGCTAGGGAGACTTATGGCATTATCCATTATGCTGAGATTTTGGGATTGTCAAATTTGGCTGGTCTTATATATGACAAGTTAATGACTGAGATCAAGGTCTCAAAATATAAGAATGTTTTTCACAAATCCAAGATGGGTTGTTTTTGGCAAGATTGTAAGAATGTGCTCAGTCTATCTATCCTAAGTTGACAAGTGAATATTTGCTTAGGTTGGATCTCTCTTCTTTGCTAGATAATGCAGGGAAGGATGCCAAAATTGATGATTCTCATCATGTTAAAGATGTCAATGATGCTTATGTTTTGTTTATTGGTGATCTAGACAAGCAAGCCATTTATCAAGCTTTGGTGAAAGTGGGCTCTATTGAGGCATATGCAAAACAAGTTACTTTAACATTTGTCAAAGGGGAGAATAAGGAAGTATGTCTTGATGATGCACTCAATGTTAGAAAATAGGGTAATGTTGATGCCTCTAAATTCACAAGTAATATCTATGCAAAGAGAAAGTAAAAGATTGGGAAAATATGGCTTCATGATAGGCATCAGTCAAAGGATCTATCATAGAATGTTTTGATTGATATTGAGGTTCATATGAGGGATGCATTCTTGAAAGCTCATGGAGCTACTCATGTGGTAGAGGCTCAATCTACTTCTATGCATTCAGGGGAAAATGGGTTTACTATTAGTAATGTTGCAAATGCTATGATTGTTATGTAGAAAGTTATGTTGTATTTTAAGTAATATGATCACACAAATTCAAGTATTGTAGCCAAGGCTCAAAAATTACAAGATCAATTGCATGCTAAGTAGATAAAGTGTGAAGTGTTGTCTCGGAAACTATAGCAGAAACATGCCCATTATGATTCCTTCCTTTCACAACATCATGCTAAAATTGTAGAGATTCAACAGATTATAGACAATAATAAGATCTTTGTGGTTTTGTTTTAGAAATTCTTGGATGAATTGCAGAAATTTATGGATATGCACGGGAGTTTACATGTTGAGCATAAACTATTGTTGGAGAGATTTCATCCCTTGCAGTTAGTTGAGCAACAAATATTACAGAATTGGAGGTGGATGTTGATGCCTCTATGATTCTTAAATTTAAATTTCAGGATATTAATGATGCCTTGATGCTTGAGGTGAAAAATGCATGACAAACTTTTGCACAAAACTTGGATGTCATGATCTCTAGGCCTTATAATATATTTAAGGATGTTTTTGTTTCAGTGGAGTAGGATATTGAGAGTCATAAAAAAGAGGCATTGACCTAGCATGTATCTATGCTGAGAAGTAACTCTAGGATTTTGAGTTAAAATTATAGGATTCTTTGGAGGTAAAGAAACACAATAACGATTATGTAGCTACTTTGGCAAAAGAATTGTAATGAGGTTAACGACAGTGATGTGGTTTAGAATGTAATTCATGAAGTTCATGAGCGGTTCAATGCTATGGATCATTACCTTGTGGTAGTTCATGGTGCTAATGATTCAGTTCTATAGATGTCTACTTGCATGAACATTATCCTTTATGTTTCTAGAGCTTCTTAGGTTTATCTTTGATGTACTTTTTTTTTCTCTTTGGCATATCTTGGTGCATTTCAGTCACTCTTAGATCCAATTATGCATCTACACCAGAGAGTTGTGAGTATCCCTTGGAGGGGCTCTACTCACTACTACTTAGTGTGGCTTGTCAAGGGATGCAAAGCTTCTTGCAAGGCATAATTGTGTTCTCTTAGTTACTCTTCATCACAGTTAGTTTTCATGTTTTCAAAAAGCTAGTTGCATGCTTGTGGGTTTGGGTCCTGGCTGTCCCTATCATCCATTGAACTATGCCAAGTGTTAGGGCTTGAATTCTATCATCTATTTAGTACTATTTCATACATTAGTACTTGTGTGCATGTAGGCTTTTTGGATCAGCATGTGTAAAGTGACTTTAGCTTTCATATGATGTTTCACCTAAAAGTTAAGTGGAGATAAAAAATTATTAGGAAGTTGTATTCAATCAAATGTTTTATGATCATGAATGAAATATTCTTCAAGATAGTGCCATGTGATGGCTACTGATGTTGATACTACTTATATGTGTCTATTTCCTGAATATCTATGTTTTCTACTTTGAGTTATGTAATTAGAGTAGTCATGATGGTTGTAAATTGTCATTTTATCTTTCAGAAGAATGGTGTCACCTGAATAATCATAATATGTATTTTTGTTCTATGTAGTATTCTTGAATATTAAATGATGATAATGATTGTAGATGGATTTAGCAAATTAGTTGTTGATGTGGGGCCATTTTCAAGTAAATTGATATACAAGAATGAAGCAAGAACAAGAAGCAAGAAGAGAGCAAGTTTAGCCACACACCATGAATAAGCTTCTTTATTCACTTTTTTACTTTTATACATATGATGTCTCCTCCTTGGGCAGCCATTCTCCATTCTCGTTTTTCTTTGTTCATTCCCTCACTCTTTTTCCTCCTCCTTATTAGCATGGCCTTAACCCGTGCCTCTCATTATTTACAACTTGCATGGGAGAGAGCTTGATGCTCTTTTACAAGATAAATTATGAGGTGCCTAGTGCTCTTTTTGCAAAAATATTAAGGTATGCTTATTCTCGTGTACCTTCCTCTTACATTTAGACTTTTTCTTGTGCTTTGTGTCTTCAAATTTTCCTTATTGTGCCTTTTCCCCCCATCTTATTCTTGCTTTGAGACTGTCTTTCTTCTTCCAATTTACCAACCTCATTGTCCTCTTCTTCACTATCACCCTCATTCTTGAAGCCATGTCAAGCTTTTATGCTATTCCTCTATGATCATAATTTGTTATGATTCCTTTTCCCCAATCTTGTATTGCACCTACCTTTCTAAGCCATGGTCTACCAAGGATAAGTGGAGAAGCCCCTAACCCTACAAGCTTAACATGACAGCCGATCTTTATATACACATTATAAACCTTGTCCTCCAAATTCCCAATTATGCCTAGGCACCTCACATTAGCATGATTAGCAAGCCAGATTTGAAACTTTGATCACTCGATAATTCAAAGTCTAAACTACTCTACAAAATCTTGAGTAGCCACACTAACTTATTCTCCTCCATTAATATTTGCCTCTCCTATATTCTGATTCTTACATGAGGCATCAATAATAATACAAATATCAAGTAACTCCTCTACACTCAAAACTCTCAATGTTCCTTTCTTTCTTTCCTTGGACTTTGGATTCACTAAAATTTTCCATTGTCCTCTCCTACTAGGGTACAACTCCATTAATCTAGCAAAAGACATATCGGCTTCTTACCCATCATATCTCTTCTGAAGTCATAGCCACTTTTCCCTTTCCCCAATGGATTGTTGGAAGCATGATAATGTTTCGTAGGTGCTCTCCATTTTTTTCTTCTTTATTCTCTTTCTTCTCTCCTTTATTTATCTTTATTTCTCTTTCCTCACCAGCCTTACTTGGTGCGCAGATCAGTCGCAGAATGCTCACGTGGTGAATCCCGGAAGGTCCCCAAGAACAATGAACTCTACCTTTTTGCACAAAAAACAATGTAAAAGCTTGAACGACAAGAAGCAAGAGACAAATTGGGTTCAATCTCCCCCATGCCTTGTGTGAGCGCTTCACAAAGCATGTATTTTATGTATATTTCAATCTTCATGCTCAATAATAGTCCAATTTACAAAAATATGACAAGCTTTTAGCTTTTGAGTTTGCTTTCTACAAAAATAGGAAAATAAAGCTAATGGACGGTGCCCATAGAGTTTGGCACGCCCAATCTCAATGTCCAAATAGAAATAACATATCCGGGCGCATAGGCGCATACAAAATAATAATCAATAATCAATGTCTCAATAGACATAACAAAATATAGGCGTGGCGCCTATCAAAATATAGTCCAAAGGTCAAATACTCGCTAAACTCCAATGCTTTCCTCCGCCACTGTTGCTATCTCTACACATCAACTGAAGCATTCACAATCGTTAGTAAAATAATACAATTAAACCGACAAAAGTGAATACCTAGCAGTCTTCAGCTACATAAATAAATCAACTGGTTAGAAATAAATCCTAACCTTAATTTATTACGAGTGCGCACTCTAAACTCATAAACGTTTATTAATTTAATATGCATTTTGCGGAATCACCCGCTATGGAATCACCCATGTACACACTAAATTAATGAAACGCCCGAAAAGGATAGGCATCCCCATCAACTTCTCGCACAAAGAATCCTCTTTGTGTATGAACCCCGGTCATCTAAGTTTACGGAATCCACCGTAAAACCTCACGGAATCCACCGTGGCACGGAATCCATCGTGGAATATGCCTCCTGGCATCATTACTAGTCTCAAGTTCATCTCTCTTTTCATCTCTCCTCCTTTTGCTTTGCAGGTATCATATCAATTATTTATTTTTCTCACTCTGATTTTTTAGAATAATATAATTAATGGTAATTTTTCTTTCTCTTTTTTTGTTGGCTTTGGTGCTTGGAAGGGGGTACGATCCTTTATGTCTATCCTGAAATCATTTTGTTTATTTGGAAGGTTTTGAGGTAAAGTATTCATGTCCCCTCCTACTTTAGGTGGATAAGGACAATTTGTGCTTATATGACCTATCTCTCCACAAGAAAAATAGGTCACCAAAGGTCTTCTGTAATTTCCTCATCTTCCATCTAAATTTTCTTGACTAGTCTATCCTCTTCCCCAAGGCTTTCCTCTTCAAACCTCATGTTTTGTTTTTGCCCAAACAATTGATTCTCAACCTTTGGAGCTAGTTGACCGTTCTATCTCACTACAAGTTGATCATTTTTCCCATCCACGGGTCAATTTCAATCTCTATTTTCAACCTTTGGTATTCTCAGTGGTTCTCTCTTTTTTATTTTCTCAAAATTTCTTTCTTTTTCTATTATAATCATCGTTGCTTCCTCAAAGGTGCTGAGTTCCTTAATTTCTAATCTAGTTCTTACCTTTGCATATAAATTTTCCAAAAAATGTTTTATTTTTAGCATTTCAAGTGCTCTCTCTCTTGGGCCTATAGATGTGTTCCAACACTCTTAAAGCTTGGTGCATTCTAGGGCAAAAAAATTTAAGGTCTGGTCTAAATTTTTTATGGTAAGTTTCTATTTTTTGCCAAAGGTCCTCGCAAGTCTCAAAATCTTTGAATTGGTGAAGAAATGCATGTTTGATAATTTCATATTCCATAGGAATAGGATGATTTCTAAATCTTATGCATTTTTCATAATCTTCAAACCTATTTTTACCTTCATCCAACAACTAAACTTTTAGAATTTAAAGTTTTGGGGTCAATTCATCAATTCGTTGGATTATTTGTCCAAGCTCCATTTTTTCAAGGAATTGTTGAGGATACTCCACCTTTATACCGTAAAATTTCAGAAAATAACTAGCCATAAAAAAATATTCCCCCAAAAGAAATGAAAAATCACAAACAATGTTGATTTTTGGCATTCCTCAACCAAGGCACCTAAATAGATGTAATATTCCGATGGCTTTAGGCTCGTGTGAACTGGCCATTAGAGGATAATGGAATTATCTTTTTGATAAAAGAATTTTTTTTTTGTTATTTAATTACCTAACACATTAGTTGGTAATGTATCAATCAGCTTCTTTAATTAGCCCGTTAGGCGCTGGTTCTTTCACGTAATCATATCACTTGACATAGAAAAACAATGTCAAACAAGTTCCTTATTAACAGGTTATCATATTTATCTTTGAAATACAAAAAGTCCAGCCCCTAGGCTTATCCACAATCTACTCGAAGGCTATCCAACAATCCACAATGATTACCAATCCAAGTTTTCGCCCGTAGACTAGTATGCGGGCGTCGAGATCCAATCCTGAGTCACGTTAGCCTCTTGTGTAGGGCCTGGAAGGCGAGGGATTTACGACCAAACCCCCCCTGGCACCCAAGCGTCCTCCTGCTCCAAGTAGCGCTCAACAAAGAGACCTCTCGTGGTGGGTTCCGTCCATTTCCCGGTGCGGTTAACAACCCCCTTGGCTAGGGTCAGGCAGGCAGTTAGGGATAACTTAAGCTGCCTTTCCCTTCAGGCCTTCAACCTAAAGTATTAGATATCCATTTATCTTTTAGTTCATTGATCAAACAAAGCTAAACAGTGCTCTTAAATCTGTAACAAGCACAAACATATCTATTGGTTGTTTTTTTGTTGGCAAACTGCTAAGGAATGAATCCTTCCTTTCTAATGAGTCCAGCACTCGATCCGGGATGACTTGCAACTCGGCAAGATCCCCTATATCCTGGGTTAGGGCATACCCTATTATCCCAACTTGGTCAAACCTTAAGTTCATAGGTTATTTCAGTTTATCGACTGGTCTATTGCTTCCAAGCAATCTTCTTTACTCAAGAAAGATACTAAATTAGGATGATTATTTATCCTCTTGCAAGATAACTCGTGTAAGGACATGCCAACCTCATTGCGAGAATTTGGCCATTTTTTTGCAATACATACGATTAGGTCACGTATTAATCCCTAGTAAATTTCTTGAAATTTAACTCATTCTAAATGAGTACTCCAGAGTTTAGGAGTTTAGGTTTGTGCCAATGTGTTTATCTCTTGGAGATACTTACATTAACATTTCATAAACACATGACTCGTTGCCTACGCGTAAATTGATTTTTCAACCTTATACTAATATAATATTCCGATGACTTTAGGCTCGTGTGAACTGGCCATTAGAGGATAATGGAATTATCTTTTTGATAAAAGCATTTTTTTAAAAAAAATTCCCCTCTCCTCAACCGACTGTCAAGCTGGAGGAAGAGGGGATTAGTAAGGTGGGCAAGCTCCTTGCTGGAGCTTGCCACAGCTAGTAGCCATGCGCGACGACATGCAAGGCAGGGAGGATTCCCCTCCCCTCCCCTCCCCTCCCCTCCCCTATTTAAACCATGGGGGCTGCTGCCGTCTGGGAGAGGATAAGGGAGAGAGGGCTGCCATGACGCTGTTCAAAGGCTATGAGTGAGAGAGAGAAGGCTTTGAGGGAGGGAGAAGCCAAGGAGTTCTGCGCCTGAGCCACTTGAGAGAGGGAAGGACTGCCATGGAGCTATTGAAGGAGGAGATGCCGTCACAATCCGTTGCCCTCTGTAGTCACAAATCGCGCCCCAGCTGTCAAAACGCCACTAATCGGCGTTGATTTTCCTCCCCCCCCCCACGTGGCTCAGAAGCTGTAGAAGATTCTTCGGGGGAAGCTTCTAAGGGGGCTTTATAAGCTCCCTTTCCCCCCCAAAAGAACTCAAACCTTAAAGGTCTTATTCTCCTCTTTCCCTCCCCCATATCTTAAAACCCCCCTTAGGTCCTTCTTGTGGCATCTTGAAACCCCCCTTAAAATTCCTCTCTAAGGCTCCCTTAGGGCCTTTTCCCCCCATAAAAGGGTTTTTACCTAAAGGTTTTTTTTTCTCTCTCCTGTGTCCTTAAAATCCCTCTAAGGGCTCCCTAAGGCCCTTTTTCTTTACCCTCCTCGAATTTCCCCCTTGAACCCCCCTTGGCCCTTTTCCCACCCCCTTAAAAAGCTTTTATCTTATAGCCTTTTTTTTTCAATCCCCCCCTAAGGGTCCCCATTAGGCCCTTTTTCTTGTGTTAAAATGATCCCTACTCTGTGGAGGTTTTTACAATACCCCCTTTCCGGATTTTAGACCCCTTTCCGTGGTTCTTCCCTCCTCCAGACACCCATCCCTTCAAAGAGTCTCCATGAAGGGAAGCAAAAGAAACTGGTAAAGGATGGTGGAACTTAAGAAGGAAATTCACAAAGCAGCATCTATAATGGAAAGGCTACACTCGCAATGCCTCGTAAGAAAGCCCAAGGCGTAGCCACGGGAGGGTCATCTCCTGGCATCCACATGGACATCTCACCCCAAGTCCACGTTTTATCCTAATTTTTATTTGTATTGTTATAAGTCAATCCTGCAAAGGATAATTGTTGGAAATAGGATGCATTCTTCGTCTTAAAGGCTTTAGAAAAATTAGCTCACGACGGAGGAATTTAGTCATTAATAGTTTCAATAGAACAAGAAAAATAATGGGAGCATAAATGCATTTCTAGTAAATAGCCTTATGCAGTGCAATGAATTAAAATTAGATTAATGTCCATTGTTATAGAACGGAATTAAAATAGTATACCTCGTTTAAACATGGAAGTATAAACTGCATATCGCATTATTAACCCATATCCTCTTCGCAATGAATTATCATAGGAAATGCTAGGAATCTTTAGGAAAGTGTAAGGCATGAAATGATTCTTACAATGCTTACCTCTAGGAAATTATCATTGTCAACTGCATAAATTATCAAGTAAAAGGTTGTTTGTTTAGCATGAATTTTGTTCGCAAGATATACGAAGAACTAATCTAACCTGGCTCTGATACCAACTGTAAGGTGTCCACTTGTATCTTCAGGACACGTCTTAGCAGTCCATCGAAAAGGATGTCTAGAAAGCTCCGCCTGGCACTCCCATGGAATGTTACGGGGTTTGCAATCTAGGGCTTTCCATGTTTGCCACGTAGCGGAAGTATTCCGGCCGTTCCCACTTAGGATCGACTTGAATTAGGGTTTTCTTTATTGGTCATTTCCTAACGGCAACTAGCGTCGGACCCAAGCAGACTAGTTTACGTAGAAACGCCAGGTCCAAAGCGGATTTATGCTACACTTGGTTCAATGAGAATGGGAAACGAGAGGGATGCAAATCTTAACATCTTTGCCATAAGGCATAGTCCCATTCCATTCCCCTAAAACAACGTAAATCAGGATCAATCATAATTCTAGGTCAACACTCTTGTTGTTCACGTTCTTTGACAATCTTCCAACTGTCCAATTGGGAAATTTTCTCAAATCACGATGGAAAACTGGAAGATCGTCTAAGAATACGAACAACAAGAGCATTGATCTAAAATTATGATTAATCCCAATTTACGTTGTTTTAGGGGAACAGAATGGGACTATGCCTTATGGCAGAGAGGTTGAGCTTTGCATCCCTCTCATTTCCCATTCTCCTTGAACCAAGTGCAACATAAATCCGATTCGGACCTAGAATTTCTACGTAAAGTAGTTCGCTTGGGTCCGATACTAATTGTTGTTAGGAAATGACCAATAAGGAAAACCCTAAGATCCTAAGTGGGAACGGGCGGAATACTTCCGCTACGTGGCAGACAGGAAAAGCCCTAGATCACAAACCCCATAACATTCCATGGGAGTGCCGGGCAGAGTTTTCTAGACATCCTTTCCGATGGACTGCTAAGACGTGTCCTGAAGATACAAGTGGACACGTTACAGTTGGTATCAGAGCCAACCAACAACGGAATTGTTTTTATGAGATCTTAATAAGATAAAGTAAAGAAAATGTTACTGTCCAAACATTTCCTTACTTTCAATGCTGTCTTGCAGAATTACGAAGCATGAAACAAGTTCTTGGTATTTCGAGTCATGTTTATGACTGCAATGCATTCTCCGCATTATCGTCAAAGGGTTGAGATGATAAACATCCTAGAGCAAATCTATAATCCATCACCTTTGTACATGGAACAAAGATGGATGGGTGCCTTAGGAATCTACTATATAGCCACCCACCGGTTTGCTTATCTACAAACCAACCTAAAGAGGATCAAGTGGTTGGAAGACCTAAGAGTCGTGAAGCTGTTCATTTTTGTGAAAGCTCACGTAAACTCAACTTTACATATTCGAGGTCGAAGGGTTGAAATGAACTCATATGTATATGAGGAAGTAACCCATGTAATCCTCGGTAGGATTAAAGTGTTGGGGAGCCATGAGAAGAATGGGTTCCAAGGGAAAGGATACACTGAACTTCCAATGAGTTACCGATTCTTGAAGATCCATGTCCCGAAACCATACTATTATACAGTTCATGTAGATAAATGTAATACGACGTTGTTCTCCCCAAACTAAATGTAACAGTTGGCTTATCATCGCAAGAAATATTGTATTCCAAAAGGGCTATGCCCATATAAATACAAATAAGACTTCTTTTTATCAATGTCTGATTGTGTATGAGAATTGATAAAAAATTAAGTGGTTAGATTTCTTGGGTGATAGCGGAATTAAAAATGTAATATAAATCAATAACAATTATCGTGTAATAACATTAAGAAACCTTTATCTAGGCACAATCCCAGGTACAAGTTCCTAGTTCGCCTCCTACATCAAGTACTACTGTAATCTAGGAGAATACGTTTCTTCTCAAGCAGATCAAGCCACCTGAGTTTGATGAGAGAGGCAGGTCTGTCCAAGCTGATGCTGAAATTTGGATTGAATCCATGGAGGATTACTTCAAAGAAGCCGGTACTGCACCCGCCAATCAGGCTATGCTCGCCAAGCTGAAGCTCACCGGCGAAGCCAGACTTTGGTGGAAGCAATGGTGTAGGGATGAAGGGATTGTGGAGGGATCTGTTACCTGGGAGGAGAAGCTGAAGAAAGCCGTGCAGGGAAGATACTTACCACCTGCATATCGCATGCAGAAAATGAATGAGTTCTACGAGCTAAAACAACTGGGGCTCACTCTTGACTCATACTACTCTAAATTCGTCTCATTTCTTAAGTATGCGCCGCAAATGGACATGACACAGTAGGTGTCCAAATTTTGTGCGGGTTTAAATCCACCAGTAAATACCCATCTCGAATCTATGGATCCATCAGATCTTCAGGATGCACTCATTCGAGCTACGCCTATAATTTAGGAGGTGCAGACTTGACCAAGGGATAACAAAGCTTGGTCTTATAATGACACGAACAGAGGAGCATTCGGACCTCAAATGAAGAGAGTTCAAGGTCATAATTAGGGACAAAGAAAGAAAGCAAGGAGTAATAACGTCAACAACTTTGTTTCTACTTAAAGCAATGGCCGAAACCTTCGTTGTTTCCACAGCAAGGAGCCCGGTCACTTCAAGAGGCAGTGTCCCAAACTTGGAGGAGGACAGTGCCAAGCGCCTTTCCAAGGGATGGGCAGTGGTCAAGGAGCCGCTACCTGAGGCAGAGGAAGAACCGCCTGTGTTGCCAATAGGCAAATGTGTGAAGAAGAAGATCCGACCATGGAAGTAGAGTTTGAAAGGGCAATAGTCCATGCCGCTCTACACAAGAAAGGGCCGAATCGCCAATTCTTGGTGATTCAGACACCGTCGGACTATCAAGGTAAAAGTGTCAAGACCTTGATTGATTGTGGCAGTACATATTTCTTTATCTCACCAGCTTGTGCAAAAAGATTAGGAATAGCCACAGTAGAAGCACCTACCTTGCTTGTGGAATTGGCAAATGGTAATGAGGCTACTTGTACCAGGCAAACTGCTAAGGTGGAATTCTTTCTGGGAGGAAAAAAGACTTCGGTCAAATTCAGAGTCAAGAATTTAGGTATCCATGAGTGTCTACTCGGAATGGATTGGCTTAAGCCTAATGATGCCCACATTCACTGTGGAAAGGGTCAAGTTTCCTTTCAAAACTCTGAAAGGGAATTAGTCATGACTCAAGGTGAGGCTGGAGTGCAAAAAATCCTATTGGCCAAAGTATCTCGGATCATAAAAGGAGTCAGAAAAGGATTACCTGTCTACTTAATTAAGCTCAACAAGTTAGATCAGAAGCAAAAGTCTAGTGAAGGACCATCTTGGCTAAAGGAATACGCGGACGTATTCCCTGAAGAGTTGACAGAACTCCCGCCTCAAAGAGAAGCGGATCATGAGATTAAGTTAGTACCAGGAGCTGCACCAATTGCAAAGAGACCTTATAGAATGTCCATACCAAAAGCAATTGAGTTGAAGGAATAACTCAAGCAACTACTAAATCAGGGCTACATCCGGCCTAGCAGTTCACCATGGGGAGCTCCAGTACTATTCCAGAAAAATAAAGATGGGACACTTCGACTATGTATTGATTACCGAGGATTGAATCAATCAACGGTCAAGAATAAGTACCCTATTCCTAGAATAGATGAGCTTCTTGATCATCTTCAGGGTGCAAAGATCTTCTCCAAGATTGATCTCAGGTCAGGTTATTATCAAATAAGGATCCAGAAAGAAGATATCCCAAAGGCAGCCTTCAACACAAGATATGGGCATGTTGAGTTCCTACTTATGTCATTTGGACTTATGAATGCACCTGCCACTTTCAACAAGTTAATGTAGGATATCTTTAGGCCATATCTTGATGATTTCATGCTTGTCTTCTTCGACGACACTTTAGTCTATTCCAAACAGGAAGAAGATCATGAATCCCAGCTTCGGACTGTCCTTGAGACAATGAGGGCGCATAAGCTGTATGCTAAGATGAAGAAGTGTGCATTCTTCAAGCGTCAGATTGAATATCTGGGATTCATAGTATCAGCAGATGGAATCTCAGTGGACCCGGCCAAGGTCAGAGATGTGCTAGAATGGCCAATACCAACATCTGTCAAAGAAATAGGTAGCTTTCTTAGATTGATAGGATGGTATAGGGTCTTCATAAAAAACTATGCTTTGATTGCAGCACCTCTGAATGGACTTAGTAAAAAAGCAAACAGCCATTGCATGGTCAACTCCCAAACAAAATAGCTTCGACAGATTGAAGCAAATTTTGGTATCAGCACCTATTCTAAAACTTCTAAACGTCAATAAAGAGTTTGAGGTAGTAACTGATGCTAGCGCACTTGCCTTAGGATGTGTGCTCATGCAGGAAAGCCATCCTATAGCATACTCTTCAAGGAAATTGAAGAGTCATGATAAGAATTATGCTACGCATGATCTGGAATTGCTAGCTGTCATCCATGCTCCAAAGCTTTGGAGACACTACCTATTGGGTAACAAGTTTACACTAGTAACTGACCATAAGAGTCTCAAGTGGATCTTTACCTAGAACGAGCTCAACATGAGGCAATGTCGGTGGATAGAAGTACTGGACGAGTATGACTTTGAAATAAAGTACCGACCCGGGAAAGAAAATATAGATGCTGATGCACTTAGTCACAAGGCATTCCTTAATTACCTAGTCTTGCAGAATCCATCAACAACTAGATCCCTAGCCACAAAAGTATCTATGCCAAACAATCCAATACTTGAGTTAGCTAGAGAGGATGCATGCCATGATTCAGTCTATCAAAAGATGCTAAGGGAAATCTCTATCAAAGATCAAGATCAAAAGCTGCATGCTAAATATCATGAATTCTTTGTCCATAGGTAGACTTGTCTATTATAGATCGAGGCTATGTATACTGGCAAGTCAGGCACTTAAGCAGAAGATATTGTGGGAAGCTCATGATTCCCCTTTCTCAAGACAACTTGGCTATGCCAAAACTCTTAATACAGTTAGGAAGAGCTACCATTGGGAGAGGCTTAAAGGTGACGTTCTCAAAATGTCATCGAGTGTTTGTATTGTCAACGTATCAAAGCCGAACATGTCAAGATGCCAGGGAAGCTGCAACCGCTTGACATTCCCCAATTGAAATGGGAATTCATCAGTATGGATTTTGTTGTAGGCCTACCCCAAGTCCAGGGAGGATACGACTCCATCATGGTTTTGGTTGACATGCTTACTAAGGTTGCACACCTTATTCCAGTAAAGACAAACTATAAAGCCTCAGACATTGCAAGATTGTTTATCAAGGAGATATTCAAGCTACATGGTTTACCCAGAAGAATCATTAGTGATCGTGATTCTCTCTTCACATCACACTTCTAGAGAGCTATCTTTGAAGCCATTGGGACTCAACTTTGCTTTAGCACCACTTACCATCCCCAAACGGATGGCCAAACAGAGCGAGTCAATCAAGTCATCAAAGATATGCTTAGGGAATACTGCTATTGTAAGCCGAAGAGGTGGATTCAATACTTGCCTTTAGTTGAATTTGCCTACAATGCTTCTTACCAACAAAGCATTCAGATGAACCCTTTCCAAGCATTGTATGGTCATGACTATTGAAGTCCCCTAAACTTCTCAGATCCAACATTAAGGGTTGAAGCTTCAAGACAGATGTTGGAAGAGATGGATGACCAAATTAAGTCAATAAGACAAGACATCCAAGCGACCAAGGATAGATAGAAGGCATACACAGATTTGAAGCATCAAGATAGAATCTTCAAAGAAGGAGACATGGTCTTCATTCGCGTACGCCCTAAGAAGAGTTCCCTATCCTTAGAGATTGCAAGAAGCTAAGTCCAAGGTATTGTGGGCCGTACAAGATCCTCAAATGCCTAGGACCTAATTCTTATGAACTACAACTCCCTGAGAACCTAAAAGTTCACAATGTATTCCATATCAGCCTATTGAAGAAGTATGTACCTAATCCTAACCATGTACTTGATGACCAACAAATTGTAATGCCTAGTCAAGGAGTCCTTGAACTAAGGCTTGTCACGATCTTAGATGTTAGGGAGAGACAATTGAGATCCAAAACCTTGAGAGAATGCCTCGTCCAGTGGGAATATTATCTCGAAGAGGATGCCACTTGGATAGATGAAGGCATTCTCAACCATCAATATCCCTAGTTTATCTTGAGATGAGGACATCTCGATTCCTCTAAGGGGGAGAGAATGTAATATTCCGATGGCTTTAGGCTCGCGTGAACTAGCCATTAGAGGATAATGGAATTATCTTTTTGATAAAAGTAATTTTTTTTTTAAAATTTCTCCTCTCCTCCAGCTGACTGTCGAGCTGGAGAAAGAGGGGATTAGTAAGGTGGGCAAGCTCCTTGCTGGAGCTGGCCATAGCTCGTAGCCATGCGTGACAACACGCAAGGTAGGGAGGATCCCCCTCCTGTCCCCTATTTAAACCATGGGGCTGCTGCCGTCTGGGAGAGGATAAGGGAGAGAGGGCTGCCATGACGCTGTTCTGAGGCTATGAGTGAGAGAGAGAAGGCTTTGAGGGAGGGAGAAGCCAAGGAGGACTGCGTGTGAGCCGCTTGAGAGAGGGGAGGATTGCCGTGGAGCTGCTGAAGGAGGAGATGCCGTCACAATCCGTCACCCTCTGCAGTTGCAAACCGCGCCCCAGCCATTAGAACGCCACCGATCGGCGTTGGTTTTCTTCCCCCCCCCCCCCCCCATATCTTAAAACCCCCCTTAGGGCCTTCTTGTGGCCTCTTGAAACCCCCTTTAAATTCCTCTCTAAGGCTCCCTTAGGGCCTTTTCCCCCCATAAAAGGGTTTTTACAATAAAGGTTTTTTTTCTCTCTCCCCGTGTCCTTAAAATCCCTCTAAGGGCTCCCTAAGGCCCTTTTTCTTTACCCTCCTCGAATTTCCCCCCTGAACCCTCCCTTGGCCTTTTTCCCACCCCCTTAAAAAGCTTTTATCTTATAGCCTATTTTTTTCAATCCCCCCCTAAGGGTCCCCATTAGGCCCTTTTTCCCGTGTTAAAATGAGCCCTACTCGCGGAGGGTTTTGATAATACCCCCTTTCCGGATTTTCGACCCCTTTCCGTGGTTCTTCCCTCCTCCACATACCCATCCCTTCAAAGAGTCTCCACGAAGGGAAGCAAAAGAAACGGGTAAAGGACGGTGGAACTTAAGAAGGAAATTCGCAAAGCAGCATCTACGACGGAAAGGCTACACTCACAATGCCTCCTAAGAAAGCCCAAGGCGTAGCCGTGGGAGGGTCGTCTCCTGGCATCCACGTGGACATCTCACCCCAAGTCCAGGTTTCAATCCTAATTTTTATTTGGTATTGTTATAACTCAATTGTGCAAAGGATAATTGTTGGAAATAGGATGCATTCTTCGTCTTAAAGGCTTTAGAAAAATTAGCTCACGACAGAGGAATTTAGTCATTAATAGTTTCAATAGAACAAGAAAAATAAATGGAGCATAAATGCATTTCTAGTAAATAGCCTTATGTAGTGCAATGAATTAAAATTAGATTAATGTCCATTGTTATAGAACGGAATTAAAATAGTATACCTCGTTTAAACATGGAAGTATAAACTGCATATTGCATTATTAACCCATATCCTCTTCACAATGAATCATCATACGAAATGCTAGGAATCTTTAGGAAAGTGCAAGGCATGAAATGATTCTTACGATGCTTAACTCTAGACAATTATCGTTGTCAACTGCATAAATTATCAAGTAAAAGGTTGTTTGTTTAGCATGAATTTTGTTCGCAAGATATAGGAAGATTAGTTGGAATTAACCTAATCTGGCTCTGATATCAATTGTAACGTGTCCACTTCTATCTTCAGGACACGTCTTAGCAGTCCATCGAAAAGGATGTCTAGAGAGCTCCGCCCGGCACTCCCACGGAATGTTACGGGGTTTGCGATCTACGGCTTTCCGCATCTGCCACGTAGTAGAAGTATTCCGGCTATTTCCACTTAGGATCGACCTAAATTAGGGTTTTCCTTATTGGCCATTTCCTAATGGCAACTAGCGTCGGACCCAAGCGAACTAATTTATGCAGAAACGCCAGGTCCGAAGCGGATTTACGTTGCACTTGGTTCAAGGAGAATGGGAAAGGAGAGGGATGCAAAGCTCAACCTCTTTGCCATAAGGCATAGTCCCATTCCGTTCCCCTAAAACAGCGTAAATCGGGATCAATCATAATTCTCGAAAGTGACTGAGCAAGATGATCATAAAGTCAATCCTTTCTTTATGTGCATTGGACAATGGAGTCATAAGGCCCACAAAATCAATCCCCCATTTCTCAAATGGAAGGATCGCCATAATAGGAGTGAGTGGTCACTTCCTATTCTCTCGGCTATCATGTCTTTGACAGATGTTGCATATTTTAACCTACTCAAATGCATCCTGGAAGATGGTCGGCCAACAATATCCTACCCTCAAGGCTTTTTGCGCAGTTAACCACCTAGCAAAATGACCTCCGCAAGCACAGTCATGGCGCTCTTCTAAGATGAAAGGGACCTTGTATTATGCATGAGCGTTAGATATCGTCTACCCCTTGCCAATACAATGTGCTTGCGATTATTGTGAATTTTAAAGCGTGCTACTTGATCTTTCGCTTCTCTGACTTCGTTAGACCAGCTCCAGTCTCTCCTGTAGACAAATAATGCATTATCGCCGCATACCAGGAGGGAATAGATGCCGTGCCAATCTTGAACAATGAGTCCCACTCACTACCCTTAGCCAAAGCTTCCTTTGGCTCCCTAAAGTCCACAAGGCACTCCACGATACCCTGCAATCTTGGTGGCTTGCTCTTAACCTCATAATCAAACTCCTGCAAAGTGATTAACCACTTTGCCAAACTGTTGGAAAGTTGTAGCTTATTCATCAGCAGTCGTAGACCTTCCGCCTTCGTATAAAGGACAACCTTCTCATAAAGAATTTAGTGCCTGAACCTTTTAGTCGCAAAGACCATCACAAGGCACAACTTTTCCATATAAGTATAATTAATTTTGGATGCACCCAGCATCCGACTAGGAAAAGCAATTGAGTGATACCACTTCTCTTCCCACATCTGCACTAAACAAAAACTAATGCTAGGCATGGTACTGAGAATATATAAAAAATTTCACCCCTCTTCGGTGATTTTAGCACCGATGCTCTCACAAGTTCCTGCTTTACATCCTCAAAGGCCACCTTATAAGGGTCACCCCACATAAACAAACAATTGAAGGATAACAGATTTGTCAATGGCAATGTTCTTTTTGCCAAAGTGTTTATGAACTGTTGATAATATCCAACTGATGACAAAAAGCTGTGGACTTCTTTGGGGGTGCGTGGCGGACTCATGGCATCTATAGCTTTGATCTTTTCAGGATCCATCGCAATCCCTACCAAGCTAACTACATGGCCCAGTATAGGATCCCATAAGGTACGCCAAGAACGCACTTCCTCAGATTAAGAGCTATGCAAAATTGTCCACATTGCTCAAAACATTTTTGTAAAATAATCAGCTGTCTTTGTCTCATGGTGGCTGCCTCTAAATCGTCAATAAATACCTTCAGCTCCTCAGGGGAAATGTCACCAAAGGTCTTATCTACACTTCGTTGCCAAGAACCAGACGCATTGCATAGATCAAATGCCATCACATGATACGCAAAGGTCCCAAAAACTATTATGAACGTCGTTTTGAGCTTATCCTCTTCTGCAATTGCCATTTGATTATAGCTTGCAAAACACTCTATGAATGAATATATCTCCCTACCTGCCAATTGATCTAGAATCTGGTCAATAAAGGGTAGTGGGTAGTAATCCTTAACTATTTTCTTGTTCAACTCTAGAAAGTCCACAAACAACTGGATTTGATTATTTTTCTTCTTCCTTATCACAACTAGTGAACACCATTCAATGTGTCGCACAGGGAAGATCAAACCCACTTTTCGTAATTTTTGTAACTCCTCAAATAGCCCATCCTGCAACTCAAATGGCATATGCTTGACTTTCTGTCACACGGGACGACTTCTTTCCTTCAACGGAATTGTATGGACAGCGAGGCTGGGAGGAATGCCCCTAAGTTCAACCAAGCAAAAATATTGCGAAACTCTTGGATCACAGTGACATAATCCTCCCATTCCTCCACACTAAACATAGACCCTAGCTTTATTGGCCTTTCATTGTCTAGCGTACCAAGGTCTAACTCAATAACATCTGCATCCCTTATTCTATCTTGAGCTTCGAATGGCTCATTCAATGTTACTTGATAGACGTCATATATGGTCAATCCCTCTTTGGATTCGTCAATCGATGTCTCACTTGTAAACACATCTTCCCTTGTCTCTAACTCTATAGAAGACAAGGGAGCTCGCTCACTTTGAGGTGATTCAGGATATGCATCGACGACTACCACATGTCGAGCACCTCTGACAAATATCAATCTACTAGCGGGTATATCTACTTGGAAATGTGCTTGCAAAATCCAAGGTTGACCAAGAAATACTTGGTAACTCGGACGCCCTACAAATCAGATTACCCTAAAGTCCAAAAGGCATTCTACATTGGCAACTATCACATGGACTTTAGTAATGCAACCCTATGACTATCTTAGACTATCATCAGCCATTCAAAGGATTGTGGAGGCATCTTTCTGAATCGCAAGGCCCAAGCTCTCCATCAATTCATAACTCATAATATTAACCGAGGATCCTATGTCAATGATAGCATTACCCACTAAAATCTCATCAACATAGGCTGCAACCCTTGGGCAATGCTTTTCGGCATGTTCAAACCAATCATCCACTACCCCCGCTATTCCCAAGGGTTCTATGATATAACTCGTATGCAAGATTTTTTTAAATTCTTTGCGTACTCCTAGCAACAGCTTGATTAGCTACAAGAAATTCACGTCTGGTTTAACATCGCAAAGGGAGCTAGCTAAATCAAATTTGTTATAATTCACTGAAGCTCACTTCTCGTGCCAAACCATCTACTCTTTAGGATGCTGCACCAGCTTTATTGCTTCTTTTTTTAACTCTCACCTTCTTTTGCGATACCTCTTTATCTCTCTTGGCATCAGCCTTACTCTCTACGGGCTTCAAAGGTCCCCCTTCCTCGTCAGGATTTAGAACTTGTGTTCCTTTATCACCCTACCTAGGGTTTCCATCAATAGGTTTTACATTATCTTTGTCATCTTCTCTATGTTTTTCACCTCTTGTTATGGCATGTAGGCTAGAAGCTTCAGTGTCATTAACTTGCACAGCCTCGATGAGGCTCACCCCATTGCCTCTTGGTAGTTCCTCGACAGTAGCCTTACCCCTTTGGAGTATTTGTTTTGGCCCATCATCCTGTTGAAAATTGTTTCCTTGTGCACAATGATTAACAGGCCCTGTTGGCGACTACCTTGCTGGAGGGAACTGATCTTGCTCCAACAGGTAGCTGCTAAATGGCCGGACTTCCCACAAATGTTGCACTTGACATTTGGGCAATTACGTGGATAATGTTGCCCACCACACCATTTGCAATTGAATTTAGAGGGTGCACCCTCTTCGGGGCATCGGCTCCCTTTGATATTTTGTTGTTTATTTAAGAAATTAACGTCAATGACTATTTTCCAATATTGTTCAAAGATCATATCCATGTAGTGCTTCATCATGTCCTTGACTTTTTTAAGGAAAGTTCACAAACTCGACTCATAGCCCTGATTATCTACCCATCGGTCCCTTGGCTGTACAATTTGATTAGGCATTGGTTGCATTGGTTGTTGCTAACCCGGCTTCATCATGTCCTTGACTTTGCTAAGGAAAGTTGACAAACTCGACTCATAGCCTTGATCATCTACCCATCGGTCCCTTGGCCACACAATTTGATTAGGCATTCGGTGCATTGATTGTTGCTAACGCAGAAGAATGATGTTAGGGTTCGCTGCTTGGCCTCCCACATTTGGAGGCATCTAACTAGCCATAGGCATAGTCACACTAGGTGGAGCTGGCAATAAAGGCACATTTGGCACCACGTTCCCTCCCCCGTTAGGGTTGGCCATCCTCATCCCTTGGCTTCCACTGCCATTGATCAATTGAAGATTATTTCTCGATGCTAGACCCATATTGGGATTGATTTGAGAAGCATAGGCCCTTGTAGATAGGATTCTATTTCTTGCGCTCGTCTAATGGTAGTGTCTATATCCGCCAAGGTGACACTACTCAACTGCACCTAGATGTTAAAATCAAGACCATGCAAGAATTAATGTAACTGGTGGATATAGATAGAGGCATCCAATTTATGGAAAACCTATTTGATCTTCTTGGCATATGCTCGTATATCTTCATGCGGTTCTTGGCATGTCAAATTCAACACGCGCAGGCAATATTGGCCACCTCTCTTGGGGGCAAACTCCCTTCGAAAGGCTTCATAAATTAAATCCATGGTGGTTTCATGGAGCAAACAATAATTTTCCCCATGAAACAAACGGTTATCCTATGGCAACGGGAATCTCACCCTCTCAAACATGGATCAACTATAATTTAGAAAATTGCTATGCATTACTAGGAGTTGATACCACATGTGTGATCAATGCAATAGTGGATGTCTCATTGTGTGAGAGTGGAATTTTGGTGTCGACAATTGCTTAAAAATAGCTAAAAAATATGAATATCAAGGGAAAAATATCCAATGTCAAAGGCGGCGGCTCGACCTAGGACGATTTTAAGCGTCAAAGTGCTCTAAGGACGCCCGGGCAACACTTGCAGATTTTTAGTAATTTTTCCATGCACTTGTGCTGGTCAGTGGAGCTATCAGTCAGTGCGGGATGCTGAGATGAGCTCACAGAAATTTTCAGACTGCGATTTGGACATCGTATGCGCGAGAGGCAGTGAAAAGGCCAAACGGCCGGTCAAGAATTGGGAGGGTGCCCAAAAATTGAGAAATGAGGGGGTGCCTTTGTGAAGGGGCACCCCCCCTTCTAAAAATCGTGATGGAGGGGGGGCGGCGGCTGATCAGGCCGCTGAAAAAAACAGTCCCCCCCCCTCCCCCCCACAAATGATGATGAGAGCTTGAATGCAAGCCATGAAGCCAACTCCTCCAGGCCACTGCACTTGATCTCCACTCCATATCGCTCCGCTCCACGCATTCAATGGCAGCCTATAGAGGGAAAGAGAAAATTAGTCTTTCTCTCTCCTCCCTCTCTCTCCTCTAAGAGGGAGTTCATGTGGGAAGAAGAAGGAAGAAGAAAGAATGGTGGAGGCTTGTCCGGCATGAATCGCGGATTGCTTCCTGGGCTGGAAATGGTGATTTGTGATCGTGCTGAGCATGAAGTGCTGCTGATTTTCAGATTTGCAGCCATGGACATGAAACTCGAAACACGCAAATAAGCGGTAATTCAATTTTTTTCAAAGGAAATTTGAGATTTCATGGCTTTTGATTGATAAAATGTTGTTCATGTGGGCTAAAAATTGTTTATGTTGTTGTTTTCCATGAGTACTTGTTGATATAATCAGAAAATCAGAAAAATATGCATCTTGTGGCTCAAAATAATACACTAAAACACGTAAAATATGGAAAATCAAGGGAAAATGATGTTTTTGGGCATAAAAATGGGAAAAATGAATAGGAACACCAACTAAATTTTCATTTTTGCTGTAAGAAGGAAGTAGGGGCCACAGCCCATAATCTATTTTGAATTTTCAGTAATTAAGTAATGTAGAAAATAAGGGAAAATAGATGAAAATCACTAAAAATAGGGGAAAAATGCATTTTGGGTGCGGAAAATTAATGAAAATTAAGAACAATGTTTGTGAATGTTTGTGGGGATTGAAGCATGAGGATTTGCCTCAGTTCAACCCCCCTTCTTGTTCTAGTGTGTTTCTCTCGCTTTTTACACATAAAATGATGGCAAAATGCCCTATAAGTCTATACCACAATGCAACATTTGATCGATGGGAGGGTAGAGTGGTTAAAATGTGTCCAAATGTGGAGTAAAATGATGAAAGGATTGCTGTTTTTGTTTGCATGCCATATAGGTTGGTGAATAATTATAAAATAAGAGCCTAGTAGCACGAGGGTTTCCTCGGTGCTAGGTATGTGCAATGCCGCATAAGAACGGTAGTTGAAAATCATTGAAAGGATGTTTTGCGCATGTACACAATATTGATCTCATAATTGTTTGAGCACTTGGCATCCACAATATGCATAAATCATGGAAATATTAAAAGGTATCAGAAATCTTGGATGCACAGCAATTGCTTTCATTAGGACCTTGACCCACGTTGAGTGAGAGACAGGACACCCTAAGCCATAGGCTAGTCGTGGGGTCTGGGGGAAAGAGAAGTAAGGACAATGGTACATTCCTGTATACGATTAAATGGTACCTTGAGTGGATTTTGTGCGACATGTTTATATGTTGAGCGACACATTGAGGGGCCAATCCCCAAGGTGTAGGAGAGTCGCAGAGGGGTGGCGGCATTCAGCCGTTGGAGGGACCCCCTATGTCTGTGCTTCGTGCCATTAGGCAATGTGTAAGGGACTCCCTCTGAGGAGTAGTGGGTGAGAGAAGAGTGGACTACAAACGACGTAATACAAACGCAAGATGTCTAGGAAGGCAATGTATGTGTCATCAACGCTCCTGGCTGCGAGGCCGTGGGATTGTTGAGAGCGTGAGATAGAGGTCCGGCTAGTACACGTTCTAGGTTCCATCAGTGGTGCGTCTGCCGGGAGCCGCTTAAAAGTGGCGGTCCTCGAATCCTGGTTGTCTAGGGACCAACTAGCAGTTTATGCCAAAGGATACTGTGATTGATCCATTATTTATCGATAAGCATCGTCTAGCAGAAATCCAAAAGCAAGAGAGAGACGAAAGAGCTAGGCGACGTGCTGAAATTTTTAGGAGATATTCTCCTAAGCGTAGCGGTGCTAAACCCTTACGAGGGAGTGGATCTAGTTGTCTTGGGGCCACAAGCAGTAAGTTAGGAGAAGGTGGAAGCTCTGGTGCTCCCCTTCCTTCCATAAGCCAGTCTACATCAAGTTCGGGAGGTGCAACCCCACCGTCCCCTATTCGTAGTGCAAATCCAATTTTCGTTATGGCGCAGCCTATTGCAATTCCAGCAGGAACGATGGATTTGCCGGCTCTAGGTTACCCGCTACCCATTTTTAATGGGTTAGTTGAAGAAGATGCGGAACTCCACATTAGGGAGTTTCAGAAGCTGATGTTTAACTGTCGCATCCAAGAAGAAGGACATTTAATGATGTTCTTCAATATGACTCTCAAAGGAAGAGCTGCCATATGGTATCATGGTTTAGAAGCAGGAACCATATTGAATATTGATTCATTTTATGGAGCTTTTCGAAGGGAGTTTGCCCCTGAAAGGGGTGGGCAATATTGGTTGCGTATACTCAACGTGACCCGCCAAGAACCACACGAGGATATTCGTGCTTATGCGAAGAAAATAAAAGAGGTTTTCCGTAAGTTGGACACCTCTATTCCTATCCCCACAGCTGCCCAGTTGCAATATTTCCTACATGGTTTGGACTTTAATATCCAATTGCAGTTGAGTAGTGTCCCCTTGGGGGATATAGATATTGCCATTACACGAGCACAAGAGGTGGAATCCCGACTACAAGCAACCTATGCTTCTCGAGGCAATTCAAATATGGGTTTAGTATTGGGAAACAATGTGGAGATGGCCAATGGCAGTAGTGGCCAAGGGATAGCGATGGCTAACCCTAATGGGAGAGGGAACATGATGCAGAATGTGCCTTTATTACTAGCTCCCCTAGCATGTCGATGCCTACGGGCAGTCAAATGGCTCCGAATGGTGGAGGCCAGGCGGTCAATTCTAATACCATGCCTGTGGCTCAACAACCAGTGCCTAATCGAATTGTTAGGCCGATGGAACGACATGGTAATGACCAAGGCTATGAGTCGAGCGCTTCCAATGTTCTTGGCAAGGTTAAGGACATGATGAAGCATTATACCGACATGATCACGGAGCAATATCGGCAAATAGCCGTTGATGTCAACTTCCTTAAAAAACAACAAAATTTGATAGGAAGTAGATACCCATAGGAGGGTGCACCTTTGAGGTTTAGTTGCAAATGGTGTGGTGGGCAACACTATCCAAGAAATTGCCCAAATGTTAAGTGCGACATCTGTGGAAAATCTGGCCATTTAGCAGCTACTTGCTAGAGTAAGATCAGTTCCCTCCAGCGAGGTAGTTGACAACCAGGGCCTGTTAATCATCGTGCGCAAGGAAATGACCAAAGACTACAGGTAGATCGGTCGTTGTATGCTCACGTAGTGAATCTCGGAAGGTCCCCAAGAACAATGAACTCTACCTTTTTGCACAAATTACAATGTAAAAAGCATGAACGACAAGAGCGAGAGACCAATTGGGTTCAATCTCCCCCCATGCCTTGTGTGAGCACTTCACAAAGCATGTATTTTATGTATATTTTCATCTTCATGCTCAATAATAGCCCAATTTACAAAAATATGACAAGCTTTTAGCTTTTGATTTTGCTTTTACAAAAATAGGAATAAAGCTAATGGATGGTGCCCATAGAGTCTGGCACGCCCAACACAATGTCCAAATAGAAATAACATATCCGTGCACATAGGCGCATACAAAATAATGATAAATAATCGATGCCTCAATAGACATAACAAAATATAGGCGTGGTGCCTATCAAAATATAATCCATAGTCGAATACTCGCTAGACTCCAATGCTTTCCTTCGCCATTGCTGCTATCTCTACACATCAACTGAAGCATTCACAATCGTTAGTAAAATAATACAATTAAACCGACAAAAGTGAATACCTAGCAATCTTCAACTACATAAATAAATCAACTGGTTAGAAATAAATCCTAACCTTAATTTATTACGAGTGCGCACTCTAAACTCATAAATGTTTATTAATTTAATATGTATTTTGCGGAATCACCCGCTATGGAATCACCCATATACACACTAAATTAATGAAACGCCCGAAAAGGACATGCGTCCCCATCAACTTCTCACACAAAGAATCCACTTTGTGTATGAGCCCCAGTCATCAAAGTTTACGCAATCCACCGTGAAATATGCCTCCTAGAATCATACCCCCGGGGTGGGATAGCAATTGACCTCAATTGCTATTAGCTCAATGTGGAGCTAACAGAGTGGGGAAAGCATTTAAGTCTCTAGCGTGCATCCATTGTGCTTTCTCTACATGATGGTTCTTAAATTTAACTAGATATCTAGAATACCTTCGGCCAGTTCTAGTGGTCATAAAGTCAGTGTCTATGATAGCTTCTGGTTCAAGTATTTCAGTCTCTTCCTCTAATAAATGTGGGTTTTCATAAATAGGGTGGACAGGTAATTGGCCTCTAAATGGTCTCAGTAAACTAATGTGAAATGTATTGTGAATCTTCCAATGAGATGGTAATTCTAACTTGAATGCATTGTCATTAATTTTATGAATGATCCTAAATGGTCCATAGAATCTAGGAGCTAATTTGACAACTGGATGTCTATCTACACTTTGCAGTCTACGTTTTTCTATTCTCAGCCAAACATAATCATCAACTTTGAAATTCATGGCTTGTCTTTTCTTGTTGGCTTGTTTGGTATATGATTGCTAGGCTTTAGCAATCATATATTTAACCTCATCAAAAATACTGTTATGCATACTAGCAATATCATCAACACTCTGAATTCTATTAGACAAAGATGCAACAGGTGTAGATAATCTATATCCATAAATGACTTCAAACGGTGCTTTCTTTGTAGATGTGTGCGGTGTATTGTTATATGCAAACTGTAATAAATACAAATGAGTGTCCCATGTCTGAGGTTTAGAGATAGTATATGCACGTAAAAGATCTAGAATGGTGCTGTTTGTGGCTTCTGTTTGTCCATTAGTTTCTCGATGAAATGCAGATGAGAAATCAATCTTTGTGCCTAGGTTAGCAAACAAAGTAATCCAAACGTTGTTACAAAATCTAGAATCACGATCTGAAATAATAACTTTTGGTAATCCATGGTTAGTAAAAACAGTTTTCAAAAACAATTGTGCTGCTTGTGATGTTGTTAAAGTTTTCTTACATGGAATGAAATATGCTTGTTTACTAAATCTATCTACAACTGTCCAAATCATATCATGGTTAGATTTAGTATTTGGTAAACCAGTAATGAAATCCATAGAAATTTTTTTCCAAGGTTTAGATGGAATAGACAAAGGCATAAGTAATCCATATTGTTTACCATGATGTCTCTTAACTCTTTGACAAATCAAACATTCAGAAACGAAGTTAGATACATCTACATCCATATGCGGCCAATAAAAATCTTCAGTTGACATATGTAATGTAGATATGATACCTCTATGACCTTGATATGGAGGACAATGAATTTCATTCAAAACAAAAGATCGGAATGGAATGGTAACACATAGTCTCTTTTCATAAAACATAAATCCATCATTATAGGACAATGAATCAACAGGAATGAAATTATTTTGAACTAATTTATTCTAATCAGAATGAAAAGTAATATCCTGGTGATATGTATCTTTCATAGAAATCAAAGAATCAAATGATATAACAGAAATATTATGAGTGGTAGGTCTTCTACTCAATGCATCAGCCACTACATTTTCTTTTCCAGGTTGGTATTGAATGATAGGATGAAAACTTTGAATAAAGGAAGCCCATTTGATATGATGGTCAGAGATTTGGGGTTGGCTAAGTAAATGTCTAATACTTTGCTGATCGGTCTTTATCATAAATTCTGAACCCATTAAGTAGTGTTTCCACTGTCTTAATGCTTGTACAAATGCTAATAGTTCTTTGTCATATGTGGAATATTTTAGCTCAGAGGGTTTCAGCTTACAACTAGAATATGCTATAGGATGATTGTCTTGCATAAGTACGGCTCCTATTCCTGATCCACTAGCATCGGTCACTACTAGAAAGAATGGTCTATTAAAGTCAGGCAACTATAGAACAGGGGCATTGGTTAATGCATGTTTCAGTAAGTCAAAGGATTTATGTTGATTTTTGGTCCATTGATAAACAATTCCTTTCTTGAGAAGTTTGGTTAATGGTAAAGCAAGTAATGAAAAATTACGTACAAACTTCCTATAGAAACTAGCAAGACCAAGGAATGAGCATAACTCATGCACGTTTTTAGGAACAGGCCAATTCAATAATGCATCAATTTTCTTAGGATTAACTTTAATTCCATCAGATGATACAATATGACCTAAATACTCAATTTGTGTCTTAAAGAATTCACTCTTTTCAGGATTTGCATACAGTTGATTTTCTTTCAATAACTGAAAAACTAATGACAAATGCTCATAATGTTCTTTCTCATTTTGACTAAACACCAAAATATCATCAAAGAAAACAATTACACAATACTGATATTTCAAAAAGATACGGTTCATCATTCTACTAAAGGTAGCAGGTGCATTAGTCAATCCGAATGGCATGACTAAAAATTCGTAATGACCAAACTTTGTTCTGAATGCAGTCTTGAATATGTCAGACTTATCTAGCCTCACCTGATGATAACCAGACTTAAGGTCAATTTTACTAAATATAGAAGATCCTTGCAGTTTGTCCATAAGGTCATCAACTCTAGGAATAGGATACCTATTCTTTACAGTGATCTTATTTAAAGCTCGGTAGTCAATACACATACAATAGGTATTATTCTTTTTCTTGACTAACAATACAGGTGCACCGAATGGAGAACTGCTAGGTCGAATCAAACCTCTATTTAGTAATTCTTCAACTTGACTCTGGATTTCTTTTTGCTCTATCTGGTTATGCCTATATTGTGCTTTGCAAGGTGGTTGTGTGCCAGGGATCAAATCTATCTTATGGTCTTCTGGACGTGAAGGAGGTAAACCTGGTGGTAGGCCTTCTGCAAAACAATCCTTAAAATATGCAAGAAATTCCTTATGCCTAGGGTGCATATGATTTTCCTTTACTTGCAGTTCATTCACCCAAATGAGATAGGATTTACTACTCTTGCGTAATGCACGTTTAGCTTGAGTATGTGAAAGCAGTGGAAAAATAGTAGATGCATGCATACCATATAATGTAATAGATTTTCCTTGAAAATTAATATTCATTGTGTGTGTGGAATAATCTATATCTGGATTATGTTGGTGTCGCCAAGGCATTCCTAAAATAATGTCACTCGACTGTAATGGAACAACTAAGAAATTTCTTCTTTCAGTGTATTGGCTAATTTTAATCTCTAAGTCTTGCACTTCTTGTGTACCATTATACCTAGTGCCTAAAAATGCAGCTTTGATGCGATAATGCGTAGGTACAGTCTGTAATTTCAATTCCTTTACCAATTTTGTTGAAATAAAATCATGAGTACTACCGTCATCATGCAAAATAGTCTTTTCCTTTCCATGCACCAAACATTTCATAGTCAATAAAGAATGTGGAGTAGGCATACCTAGTAAAGTATCGGAAATAGTAGTAGTGTCGTCCTCATCTTCAGTGAAATCAGGCATATCCTCATGTTCGTCTTCGTCCATATCTCCAAGATAGTTGATATGAGCTGGTGGCTTCTTTGAATGACAATTTGCTGCGAGATGTCCAGGCTGGTAGCATTTATAGCATACTATTGGCTTGGCTTTGGTTACATTGTTTGCAATGTCGGAAATTCTAGGTACATTTGGATTTGGCTGTGGAATAGGCTTAGGATTTGGATTGACATTGGATGGTGATGCAGGTGGTTTAGCCCAATTCTTGCGGAAAGATGATGAAGAGAAACGACCTGGATTAAATCTTCTAAAATTGGAATTGAATTGTTTAGATCCATAATCACCATTTGCTTGGAATTGCTGTGGTCGTCTGTCTCTACCGCATAACTTATCTTCAGTGTCATGAGCTAGTTAAATGGCATCTTCAAGTGTAGCAGGCTTGAACATGTTAACTTCAGCGTAGTAATGTCCAAGAAGTCCAAACATATACTTTCGCTTATGTGTCATCTCTGGTGCGTCTTCAAGCATGCGTAGCTGGAGGAGTGCATTCCAAAAACGCTCTGTATATTGAGGAATAGGCTCACGATCCCATTGTTGAAGTAGATCCCATTGCTTAATAGCCTTCTCATGAAATTGCGGTGGAAGGAAATTCTGCATGAACTTCTTCTTGAAATCTTCCCAAGTAGCAGGACATTCTATGCTCTTGCGTACTACAGTCCACCAAAGTGATGCTATGTCTACCAAATGATTAGTAACACACTTGATTTTATCTTTTTCTAGATAAGTTTCCTCATGGAAATAGTCATCAAACTGACTAATGAATGCTAGAACAGTCTTTCCTTCTCGTATGCCATTGAAAGTACGAAATTTGAAACTTCGTTTACTTATCTTTGATTCCTTGCGAATGGTTTGAGCTTCAAGAGTGGCGTCGATGGTACGTCGAATCAAATCTTCAGCTTGAGGTTCTTCTTTGTCGGTAGACACTCTTTGTAATTTTGCCAGTTGCGCTTGCAATGCTTGCCTAGCCCTTCGTTCTTCTTCCAATTGCATCATGATTAAGTCCAGCTTTTGCTCCATCGTAGGCTCAGGTAGGTCGTCTTCAGCCATAAGATCATCCATATGTGGTTCCGTCATCCTGTAAAACTCAAAAGACCTTTCTCACTCAAAATTAGGTTAGCGGGATGAGCGTAGCTCAAGTTCGGGGTTACAAGGCTTATGTGTTTTTGGGTATTTCTTTCTCAATCTTCAGAAAATCTGCGATTTTTCCTTCTTCGTATGTTGAATATGCTTCAGCAAATCTGCGTATGGGTAGAATACCTTCCAACGAACAACTTTGTAGTTCGGAGTTTTTGCGCAGGAACAGCCCTTCTAGGAGTTTTGAGCACAAGTCAGTTCTGACTCCAATTGACTAGTCTGACTTGCAGAGTTGCAAACTTAGGTGACTTGCAGAGTTGCAGAGTTGCAGACTTGCAGAACTTAGCCGACTTAGTGAACTTGCAGAACTTGATCACAGATTACTTGCAGAACTTGATTTCTGAGGCGCAGGACCTGGAGTTGTTGACTTGCAGGAGATGACTTGCAGAGTTAAGCTTAGTTTGATTAAGCTTGATAGCTTAAGCTTATGGGGGGGGCATTACTTCAGAAAAACGGCGCAGTCGTGGGGGGGGGCCATTTTTTCCGCCACGCAGAATTTTCGGGCATCCTTCGATACCTCACGAATGAATTGTTGAAGCTATTAAGCTTCTTTTAAAGCTTATAAACTTTAAGATTCAACTTTGGAAGAGATTATATATGGAGTTTCTCACTGTATGCCCACGACTTGTTGATAGAGATGAAGGAGTGGTCCTCTGCCTGTACAACCTAGTCCTTAACGATGTGATGACAGAAACAGGGGTTCTTGATCGCCAGAAGTCTGCCTGTATCGACGGTTTGTGACGAGATTGACCGTAGAGCCCGATTGTTCTAGGAGCTCCACCTTCGCACGAGATGGGTAGCGATTGGAAGCTCTTGATCTCAGCTCCGCTCTGATACCACTGGTGCGCAGATTGGTTGTTGTATGCTCACGTAGTGAATCCCGGAAGGTCCCCAAGAACAATGAACTCTACCTTTTTGCACAAATTACAATGTAAAAAGCATGAATGACAAGAGCAAGAGACCAATTGGGTTCAATCTCCCCCCATGCCTTGTGTGAGCGCTTCACAAAGCATGTATTTTATTTATATTTTCATCTTCATGCTCAATAATAGCCCAATTTACAAAAATATGACAAGCTTTTAGCTTTTGAGTTTGCTTTTACAAAAATAGGAATAAAGCTAATGGACGGTGCCCATAGAGTCTGGCACGCCCAACACAATGTCCAAATAGAAATAACATATCCGTGCGCATGGGCGCATACAAAATAATGATAAATAATCGATGCCTCAATAGACATAACAAAATATAGGCGTGGTGCCTATCAAAATATAATCCATAGGTCGAATACTCGCTAGACTCCAATGCTTTCCTCCGCCACTGCTGCTATCTCTACACATCAACTGAAGCATTCACAATCGTTAGTAAAATAATACAATTAAACCGACAAAAGTGAATACCTAGCAGTCTTCAGCTACATAAATAAATCAACTGGTTAGAAATAAATCCTAACCTTAATTTATTACGAGTGCGCACTCTAAACTCATAAACGTTTATTAATTTAATATGTATTTTGTGAAATCACCCGCTATGGAATCACCCATGTACACACTAAATTAATGAAACGCCCGAAAAGGACAGGCGTCCCCATCAACTTCTCACACAAAGAATTCACTTTGTGTATGAGCCCCGGTCATCAGAGTTTACGGAATCCATCGTGAAATATGCCTCCTGACATCAAATATTGTAGAGAGAAAAAGCTATCATAGAAGAGCTGCCTAGTTGTAGTGATGTCAGCCTTATCAAAGCCATACATATCAACATCACTAAAGCTTCCAATTTACAAGCCATTATAAGAGGATAGAAGGTTAAGAGAGGTGATATGAATAACGTAAAACATGTTAAGGCAAACCCTAAACAAGATGATAAGGGGACACAAGTCCTTTACTCTAATGTGGAAGTTGGTCCTTTAAAAGCTACTTATGGCAAAGCTGAGTCCAATAAGGAGCTACTAAAAAAGAAGGTAAAAGCGAAGAAAGAGGCACCTAAATGTGTTCAATGATCAAGAAAAAGAATGGTCTGGCAGGAGAAGAGAGCCATTGCTAATTATCATGAATTTGACATAACTAATTCTCTTTGTGAGGTAAAGCTTGATGTGAATCTTTTGCAATTGATCAAGTTATCTCCAAGAGTACATAAAGAGTTTAAGAAGATCCTTCACATTGGGTATATCATGGAACCCTTGGTGTAATAACCTATGTGGAAGATGAGTGGTTTGAATATGTTGAAAAGCACTGTCCAAGGGTGGCAACATATATTGATGGCACATTAGTTGATCATGCCATTGTGACTATGGGATCCTCCATCAACATTATGGGTTCAGATCTCATGGAAAGACTAGGACTAGAAATCCAAAAGGATGCCTCCCACAATTGCATTCCACATTAGCAACTATTTAATGCAAAAATATGCATGACTGTTGCTAATGTGGAATGCATTTTGAACTTCACGGTTATTAGCTTTGTAAGGTAGCCAAGCTATCAAGTATTATTAGGAAGGTTCTGGATCTTGAAATCTAATTGTCAACCTAGTCATCTAATTTTTGGTAGAGATACTAGATGCATAATAGTGGATGCATATCTTGAATCTCCTAGAAGGGAGAGAGTACCCTTATCCTTGACAAAATTAGATGCATTAGGGGATCCTTTCGGTAGTGAGACTTCATTGAGCGATGAATCAAGAGATGGATTTACTATAGAATATGTCTACTAGGTGACTCTGAATGAGCCAATAGAAGATCAAGATAGATGTCTACCAGGTTCCCTTGAAGAAAGGTAGCCATTTTGTTGGATAAAAAGTGAAACACTATGTTGTAAGAAGTTGGGAAGAATAAGGATTTAGTGTGCAAATAATATTGATGTTATGCCATGTCACACTGACATTGGTACAAAAGGAGAGGACATGTAAATTTTCATATCTTTTAACACATTAATACATTACTATCCTTCATCTCTCTCCTTGCTCACAACTTCAATGGCTTCTTTCTCTTTCCTATCTCTCTCCTATTCTAGTATTTCTCTCTCCTCGTCACTATATTTCTCTATCTTTTGTACTCTTCCTTCTCTCTCCTATTTCTCTCTCTCCATTCCACTTCTTGACAATTGGTATCAGAGCTTTGGTCTTTGGTCCATTTTTCCTTCTATTTCCATCTAATTTTTCTCCATCAAAATCAATTTTAGACAAGTACTTGACAAAGACAGTGACTAGTGGAGGGTTGCAAACTATCTACAATTAGCAGGAGACTACATCTAGAGATCTTCAAGGTCAAATATGGTGGAGGAAGTCTAAAGTAGCAGGTCGTCATCTAAATTTCATGTAATTTGGAGGTAACTAGGTGAAAGGGGACTTAATCGAGATTAGTTTGGAAACAAACTGTGGTTACTTTGAAACGGGAGGATTCTCTTTCCCCTTTATTAGAGCTTCTTGGAGGTTTTATGGAGTTCCCAGCCAAGATCTCTCTCTACCACACAAATCTATACTCAAAGACTTCATCCAAGCTGAGAATCAATTGCTTCAACTCTCCAAATTCAAGCCAACAACCATTGTGAAGGATCATTGTACTTCAACTAAGATTTCAGAGAGTGAGTGAGTAGAGGACAATCACCGACATGCTGCCATGAATTCTCATCAACAACATGCTACAATGAATTCTCATTGAGGAAAAAAGAAAGTCTTGATCTTGCTCGTCGAATACTCAAATATTACATTTCCTTTCATGTGCTCTTTTGCTTGGGATCTATCTTTTGTTCTGTGGTTTTGGACTGCTTTGGTCGTGTTAAGTTTCCTGTGCAACAAGAAGACTTCTTGGAATGACTAGTAGCCTGAGGCAGCACATGCCTACCTATTGTCAAGATTGTGGGAGAGAAGGAAGGAGTCTCACTTGAAGCTTTCTTGCTTGCACAATGGGGGAATACACACAAGGGTGGAGGCTGAAAACAGTTTTCCTCTTCTTAGTTGTGTAAGCCAAAAGAACTCAAGTATAAAGAAATAGAAGAACCCTATATATGGGTCTCAAACCAAACTCAACTAACTAAGGTGGCATACTAACTGAGCCATGAACTAGAGTAGATAAGGATAGCTATCATGTAGCTATTATTCATGGGCGGTGTACCAACCGTGTCTGCAACTGACAAGTCGGTGACATAAATACACAACGGTCACCCTGGCGTATCACGAGTGGAGCTCAATATCTCAACACTCCCCCTCGAGCTCAATCCCAATTCCTGCACACTAAGCATGTCTCTAAACTTGCGCAGCTTCTCTGCGCCCAATGCCTTCGTGAATATGTCAGCTACCTGATCCTCTATGCTGACATAAACTAGATCAATAAAACCTAGTAAAACCCGCTCTCGCACATAGTGATAATGCACCTCAATGTGCTTTGTTCTAGCATGATAGACTGGGTTATTTGCCAAGTGTATACTACTCATGTTGTCACAATAAATGACAACTGGTCCATCTGTAGACTGATGCATATCATAAAGTAGCTTATGCAACCAAGCTACCTCACATGCAGCCATTGCTGCACCCCTGTACTCAGCCTCTGTGCTCGACAAGGCAACTGTAGGCTGTTTCTTGCTGCTCCAAGTGACAGCAGCACTCCCAAAAGAGAACACATATCCACTAGTAGATCGTCTATCAGAAATACTACCAGCCCAATCAGCATCACTGTATCCATGCAACTGTATTTGAACCCCAGTCTCATAAAATAGTCCATACTGCAATGTGGACTTCACATACCTGAGTATGCGTCTAGCCGCATCCAAATGTGGTTTCCTTGGAGCCTGCATAAATTGACTTACCAATCCAACAGCATAGCTCAAATCTGGCCTGGTAATAGTCATATAAATCAAACTTCCTACTATGCATCTGTACTTAGTAGGGTCTTCTAGAAGCCCACCTGCATCTGTGCTCAACTTCACATTCTGCTCCAAGGAACTAAAATAGGCTTACAGCCTGTCATCCCATATTTGGACAGCATGTCCAATCCATACTGCCTCTGCAAGAGCTGTATCCCACTTGGTGATCTAATCACCTCAATGCCCAAGAAATAACGTAGCTCTCCCAAATCCTTTATCTCAAACTTTTGCTTCAATAGCATTTTCACATGAAGGATATCTTCATCACTGTCACCTGTCATAATCAAATCATCAACATAAATGACAAGTAGCATAATACCTTTCTCTGTTTTTCTCACATAAAGTGAGAAATCTGCCTTGGAAATCTGAAAGCCAATAGTGACAAGATACTGTCCTATCTTGTCAGACCATGCTCTAGGTGCTTGCTTCAAGCCATACAAGGCTTTCTTCAACCTGCAAAAAAACTCAGGATGAAGATCATGCACATAACGTGGTGGCTGCTCCATATAGACCTCTTCTTGCAAATCACCATGCAAGAAGGCATTCTTTACATCCATCTGATGTAAAGACCATCCCTTTGATGCAGCCGTAGCAATGACTGCTCTAAGGGTTGCCATCCTTGCAACCGGACTGAATGTTTCTTCATAATCAATGCCATATGTTTGTGCATACCCCTTGACTACTAATCTTGCCTTGTATCTGTTCACCGAACCATCTGCATTGTGCTTCAACTTATAAACCCACTTACAACCAATTGCATTTTTACCTTTAGGCAAAGATACTAATTCCCATGTAGCATTTGCTTCCAAGGCATCCATTTCTTCATCCATGGCTTTCTTCCATTTTTCTTTTCCCATGGCTTGCTCAAAAGAAGTGGGTTCTGGTTCCTGTATCACTTTGACCATATATGCATAGTGAATGGCTGTAAATCCATCATATTTCAGCCTATCCACAGGATACCTAGCTCTCGTAGACCTGCGCAAAGTAGGTTCACTCCCAGGTGCTCTCAAAACATCCCTGGTCTTCCTTACTCCAGGTGTAACAATAGAAGGAATACCCAACTCATCATCAATGCTCTGTTCTGAGCCACTGGATTCACCATCCACATAAGAGTGACCTGCATTCACATCAAACATGGGCTGATCGACCTTCTCTTTTCCTTTTCGTGATACCTGCATACCACTATCTGCATTACTTTGAGAAGATTCTCCTGATCTCAATCTGCCTGTCCATGGCAAAGAATGTGAACCGCTGCTAGAGGACGCTCCAGGTCCACTAATATTTTGTGACTGCTGCTGTGAATTCTGTGCAGCATTACCATTTTGTGCATCTACATCATCAATCACATTTACTGGTTTATACCAGCTACTCATCTCATCAAAAACAACATCTCTGCTCACTGTAAACTTACGAGTAGAAGGGTTATAGCATCTATACCCTTTTTGCTGCGGAGAGTAACCAATAAAGATGCACTTCTCAGCTTTTGGATCCAACTTGAATCTCAACTCATCTGTCACATGTACATAGGCAATGCAACCAAAATTTTTCAAATGAGAAATATCTGGTTTCCTACCAGTATACCTCTCCTCTGGAGTCATTCCACGTATTGCTGCAGTGGGAGTCCTGTTCATTATGTAGAGGGCTGTAGCAACTGCTTCAGCCCAATAAAAATCAGGCAAGTTTTTTTCATTGAGCATGGCACGAGATACCTCTCCAATATGCCTGTTTTTCCTTTCTGCAATTCCATTTTGTTGTGGGGTATGACTGCATGAATATTGCTGCTTTATGCCATGCTCCTGCAGGAACCTTGCAAACTCATTTGAGAGGTACTCTCCCCCCTCCATCTGACCTTAGGCATTTTATCTGCAGGCCTGTTTCTTTTTCAACCATCGCTTTAAGAGTTTTGAAATGCCCAAAAACTTCACTTTTCTTTTTCATAAAATACACCCAAAATTTTCTGCTATAGTCATCAATAAAACTGACAAAATAATGACAGCCTCCAAGAGATGCAGCTTTAGTTGTCCACACATCAGAGTGGATTAATTCCAATGGCTTCTTACTCTCTTGAACATGTCTAGGAAATGGTTTCCTTGCATGTTTTCCAAACTGACAGGCTTCACATACCTTATGCATTTCTGCAACCTTGAATTTCGGCAAACCTGCAACAATATTTTGGGCCTGCATTGATTTAAGTCGCTGTACATTAACATGACCAATGCGTTTATGCCAGATATCAATATCTGCAACTACACCGGTCCCATGTGCAAACATTGTTGCACTCAATTCAGACATGTCTGCATCCAATGTAAACATTATGCCCTTCTTCTTTCCTTTTGCTATCAAGCGACCTTTATTTTTCATATTCTCAACAAAGCATCCATGAGGATTAAATCTGACCTGCAAGCCCTGCTCAACCATTTGACCAACAGAAACCAGATTCTTGGTGATATTCGGGACATGAAATACATTGGAGAGGTATTTCTTTTTCCCATCCTGCATAGACAAAGGAATTTTTCCAATCTGCACAATAGGATGTGTAGTATCATCACCAGTCTCCACAAATCCTAGTTTTTCCATTTTTCTTGCATCCTCCATCCATTCTGCATGACCTGTCATGTGGTTTGACGCACCTGAGTCAACATACCATACATCATTGCTTTCTTCTGCACTTGTCACAGAATTATTCATGTGCTGCACCATAAACAAGTGCTCATTTCTGTCATCACCCTGTCTACTAGAAGATGCATAATTTCCTTGTTGCAGTTTTCCATTCATGATGTCATCCTGCTTTTTATAGCAGTCTTTAGCCATATGACCCATTTTACCATAGTAGTAGCATTCAACATTACTGTTTGCATTTTGGCCTCTTTGCCATCCACCATGACCTCTTTGGCTCCCCCTGCCTCTAGAGTTACCACGTCTTCCTCCATATCGGCCTCCTCTACCTCTGCCTCTACCTCTTCCAGCATTTGAGTAGAAGACAGCTTCTTTTGAAGTTCCTCCTGAAGAAGATGCACCATCATTTCTCTGTTCCTCAGAAATTAGAAAAGCAATCAACTCCTCAAAATCAGGAAATCTTTCACAAACTGAAATGGATGTCCGAAACTGTGCATAATCCTTTCCTAGACCATTCAAGGTCACATAAACTAAATCATCATCTTCCACTGGTGACCCAATGGAAGCAAGTGCATCTGCAATCTTCTTCACCTTCATGTGGTAGTCGTTGATGCTCATATTTTCTCTTTGCACATTGTGCAACTCTTGCTTGAGCTGCATTTTCCTGGCTTGCGTATTTGTGCTATACATTTTTGACAAAGTATCCCATGCCTCCTTTGGCGTACTTGCATCCTGAATATGCACAATCATATAGTCTGAAATGCTGATAGACAGCCAATACATAACTTTCCTGGCTCTCTCATGCCATGCTTTAAATGCCTGCATTTGCTGTTGATTGGGAACATCAGGAAGAACTGGTTCTTCTTCATTTTCTGCAACAAATTCCCAATATCCTTTTCCCATAAGGAAATTCGTCATTCTAAACTTCCATGCTTGGAAGTTGTTCTTGTCAAGCTTTTCAGTGACAATCTGTGAAAGAGAATGAGATGCCATTACAGAAGACTGCAAAAAATTCTGTCACTGCAAAAACCACAGCTTCACCCTCACAAGCGAAAATCTGCAAAACTGGCGAAAGTGGTATTTGACCACACAGTCACTTCCTAGTGACGATTTTGCATCAACAGGCAACAGGGATGATTCTATAACTCCCAATGTCTCTGCGCACAAGCATACAATGCAATTTTTATAGTAACTATTCACCAACCTGTAGAACAGTGGCTGCACAGCATAAAACTGGGCCTTTTCCTGAGTGCGTGCAGAAAACTTCCGCCTCCAAAACAGGCCCCGAAATGGCCTCAAATAAAAAAAGCAAGGTCGCCAAGGGCTAAAGTCCTATCCCGCAGCATATACTGCCCTCTTGCTTCACCGCGAAGGGCGTCTCAACTTGAGACAATGCACTCCTGCACTTTCCGGCTGTGCTACCTGCAGAGATCTGCTCCCAAAACAGAAAATGAAAGCAACACTGCTCCTCTTACCAGAACACCGCGAGCTTGGCTTGCTTTCTTGAGCTCCTTACCACGAACAAGGCTCTGATACCATGTCAAGATTGTGGGAGAGAAGGAAGGAGTCTCACTTGAAGCTTTCTTGCTTGCACAATGGGGGAATACACACAAGGGTGGAGGCTGAAAACAGTTTTCCTCTTCTTAGTTGTGTAAGCCAAAAGAACTCAAGTACAAAGAAATAGAAGAACCCTATATATGGGTCTCAAACCAAACTCAACTAAGTAAGGTGGCATACTAACTGAGCCACGAACTAGAATAGATAAGGATAGCTATCATGTAGCTATTATTCATGGGCGTTGTACCAACCGTGTCTGCAACTGACAAGTCGGTGACATAAATACACAACAGTCACCTTGGCGTATAACGAGTGGAGCTCGATATCTCAACACCTATTTGTTGTAAAGTCATTGACAAGTTCAAGAAGGCTCTGGGTCTATAGTTTGGAAATGGAAGTACTGGAGAAGGTTAAGCAAGTACACCGCAGAGAAATTTCAAGAATGGCCTGAGGTGATTGAGTGCTGCAGGCTTTGAACCTTGTTTCACATCAACTATAGAAACTATTGAGTTTTCTTATTGCTTCACAACCTTGATATTTTTCTCAGCCACCACAAGCACTTGGCTTGCTTCATCAGACATCAAGTTTGCCTGATTTGAGCCAACAAGATTTCCCTCTACAACATCCCTCTTGCCATTGGTGGAAACTGAATTTTCTCATGCCATACTCTTCCTAATGCATACTTGATAAGTTGGAGACTCATTAGTCTTTTTTGAGCTATTGCATGTTGGAGCATTGTATGGTACATGGATTATGCTGATGACATATCTATAGTAGCATGGGATCTTCTGTTAGCCACTTAAATGCTTATGTTGACATGTCTACAATAATTTTTTGCTATTTTTGGCATCATTGATAAGATGATGTTCACATAGTCATTGAAAATGGTCATTTTGGCATTAGTTGATTCATCTTGGCAGTGATTCAACTCATACAGTGATTGCAGGACATTACTCCTTCATTGCAGTCACTAAAATGGATGGTATGGGACTTTATTTACTTTTCATTGATCATGAATTGATTTCTTGGTACCATAAAGAGTTCCCTCAGTTCTATTTGTGATTATTCAAGGTTCTACAAGGTCAAAGATGGATCTATAGACCTCTTACAAACTCATTCAAAACAGGACAGGTTGTAGAGTCCAGTTTCAGTTAGTCAATTTTGGGATATCATATCTTTTTCTGACTTGTTTTGAAATTTACTGTTAAGGGCTCTATTTGAACAGGAAAGCGTTAGATTCAATTTGAATAAAAAAAATTGTCAATCAAAACTTTTAGTCAAAAGTTATGGCTAATTTAGTACCTATAGGTATTGCAAGACTGCACTTATCACAGATAGGGAAACAGAGCATTATGGGTCTAATTAGAGATGTTGGTTCTAATAGATTGGATATTCTTTTGGTAGAAATTATGAGTACTTTGGCACATGATTTTATGGCTTATGATGACTCTCAAATAGCATTGGAAGTAATAGATGTGATTTTGGTTGAGCAAGTACTTATCCATCACTTGCAACAACATACCTCTTAGTTGGTTCAACAAGGTGTAATGCAGGCTCTTATCAATCTCTATGATAACAATATCTTACAAGAATGTATATGTAATGTTGAAGCTAAACACATGTTATTGGGATTACTAAGCATGGAGAAATTGGAGCTTCACACTGATTTGTGGGCATCAATGAAGTATTTTTGCAGCAGCAGTACTACTATTTTGCAGCCTTTTTAAGGCAAGGATGTATTACATTGGTTGATATCATTGCTTAATCAATCATATCATCAACAGCTAGAATATGCATTGGTATTTCTTTCTATTCTCTTTGCTAATATTTTCGAATAATTTGATGCTACTCTTATGTCTAAATCTGTAGAAGTAAATCATGGACATCAAGTATACTTTGTACAAAGCCAGGATGGAGAGGATTATTCCATAGATCTTGGACAACAAATCAATGGAAATCAACCAATTGTAGTGTTGAATTCTTTGTCTCTTCAAGGTAATGATGGTGCTAAAATAAACAATGGGTTCTATGATGGGAAAAAGGAAGAACATGAAGAGGTTAATGACCAAGATGAAGAGGTTAATGACCAAGATGAAGATCATGAAGGTCAACCATATGAATAAGATCAAGCTGATCAGCGTGTTGATGCTGTAGTTGAAGCCAATGTATATAAAGATCACTTGGTAAGTGATTAGCCTTTTGGACCATTTGAGGAGGAATATCACATGCTGAAAATGAAGAATTTAAAGTTTTTGATCATGCTTATGATAGATTAGTTGAGGATATGCATTAGTTCACACTCAATTAGGAACTACATCAACTAGAAGAGGAGTTGGATGCATATGATCATGGTTATGAAAACTTGGATAATGACTTTGATGATTGGTATGTTGATAATGAGGATTACATGAGACTCATGTTGATTATAATATGATGGATGATGGATATGCTTATGGTGATGATTATGGGGATATTTCTTCCTACCCATTTGGCACGGATGGTCATGATTATGAGTTTGATGACAAATCTTCACCTCTTGATCATTATTATGATGGTATACTTTTTGATTCAGGAGGTTCTAGGCAGGATTTTCCCCCTTCATTAGGCCAACATCCATATTGGGGTTTAAAATCTTTTTCTTTGAGAGTTTTATTTTGTTAAAAACTAGTCATTTTATCTCTTGTTCTACTACAAATAGTTTATGGACAACTTACTATTTTGGCTTAGTTTCAATTCTGATTTGATTATAGAGGAGAAATACATATATGACATGAAAGTATATGAGATGAGCTTTCTTTTGACTCATAGCACACTTGATTTGGATGTGCACATCACAAGATATCTCAATTTTACTACAACAGATTTTCTAGTAGACAACAAGCTGCCTATTGTTTGCAAGTGTCTTTTCTTGGAGTTATGGTGGTTTAGTTTTTAGTTTTATCATTTCAAATGGATGTCCATATGGTCTACTCACTTTTCCCCTTTCAATCCCATCCATTACTTAGTAATATTAGTGCTTTTTCTATTTTTGTAGCCACTTGTACCAGAGTAGTACTTTGTTCTATCCTTCCTTTTCCAATCTTTATTGATGGGACCTAAAATGGGCTGGCATTGGCTAAGGCACTAGCCGGCCCTCATGCCCTCAACAGACAACCCCACCACATGGCCTCGCGGGCCATGAGCGTCTGTAGAGGGATACACTGTCCTAAACACTAATCACTGCGCGTTTATAGCCTGTAATCCAACAAATGTTCCCTTCCCCGTCTCCTCAGAGGGAGGTCATACATATATTGGAAATAAATGCCACATATCACAGACACATGGCACCCCATTGGCTAATTGTCGTGGCCCTACTGCAGCTCTCCTACATTTTGGGGATTGGCCCCTCGATGCACTGCTTCCACACATAGACACATTCAAAACAAACTCCCCTCTTAGTGCCAATATATTTATCATTCCAGGGATGCACTGATTCTCACTTATCCACCCTTTGGACCCACCGTCTAGACCTATAGCCGGGTTGCTCACTCTCTCTACGTGGGTGAAGTCCTAAAGAAACCAAGTGCTATGCATCTAGGAGCTTGTAATTGATACCATTTAACGATGCTTGATGCAAATGTGTATATGATTAAGTACTCAAAAATTTGGAAATCAGCTTCATGCATTGTGCAAATCCATTCTTTTCATGTTTCCATACACTAATGCATAATTGCTGCGATGAGAGAAGACATCGAGCCTTACACTCGTGCTAAACTTCCCTTTATTTAACTTTACATCATCCTATATTAATAATGCAGCAAATACATCAGATTTTATATTATATTTCAGCACTCAAACTTCCCTCCTCCCCTACCGTTTAAAGTTTTGCCTTGTTGCATGGGTAAACGAACGATTTCATGTGTATTAAGCAACAAATACTCACAAAAACATATATGTGGGAAAAACTTGAGGCAAACCCTCATGCTTTATCCTCATTAGACACTCATAGACACATCCATAATTTTCCATAATTTTCCTCGTCCGTTCCCTATTTTTTTCCCTTTTAAAAAGTAAAATTCCCTATTTTTCCTTATTTATTATTAATAAAAATGGAAGAAAATTATCATGATTTCAGAGCTTTGGCTCTTGAGTCCTTAAATAGCAAACATGTAGATTTTATTAGTATTTTGTTTCATGCTTTTCCCATTTTAAGCCCAAAACCCCCATTTTCCTCTAAAAACCATAATTTTTGGGTTTTTTTTCATTTATTTCCCACACTTTAAGCGTATATTTTTTGAGTTTTTTATTATCAAAGACTAAAACCAGCAACAAACAACACATGCATCAATTTTCAACCCATATGAACATTGTTAATCCCATCAAATGCGGAAAAAGAGAAATTTTCTTTGTAAAAATGCCATTACCATGTATTTTTTATTATTTCGGGTTTTGAAACTTGTTGCGGGTTTGCAAACCAGGCCATGTTTGATGCTCAGCCGACTTCCACATTGCAATCTTCAGCCCATCTTCGGTTTGGAAGCAATCCGGTATTGCGTCGGACGAGCATTCACCAACCGGGCTTCATTCTTCTTCACACACAGGAACTACCCCTTGCAGGAGAGAGAGGGAGGAGAGAGAAATACTGAAACCTGATCTCCACAATCGGACAGCCATTTGACATGCGCTCTAGAGTGATGGGGAGCGAAGATCAAGTGTAGATCAGGCATGCAATCAGTTGGGGGGCCTGCTTGTAACCTCCATAGCCTTTGGTCCTTGGCCTCCCGGGCACTCCCTCTTCTGCATCCAATGTCCATATTGTAGTCAAAAAAATCCTGGGTGTCCCTCTTGAAGTCCTCCACTGCCAGCCATCTCCCAGGGTCTCGTTTGAAATTGCCATAAAGATAATCATAAAGAGCATCACGCTGATACAAAATAGATACACAACATAACATATCATAGCTCTCACCCTACCCCTTTTTCAAAACCAAGGCATGAAATCCACGAGGAGTAGGCCTAGCATAATCTAATAGAAAGTCGAAAGGTAGTCACTAACCAACCACTCCAACACAACCAAGCTAACAAGAACCATCAAAGAGGTCATCCTCAGTGGTGGTCTGAACTACCTACCTAACTAAGGACAATGCAACTAGTAGCTCCTACTAGGTGAGGACTCCTATAGCCTGATCAAAAAATATTTTCTTCTAGCACATTGGGTCTTTAGCCTCTTATTTTCCATACTCGAGCATGTAAAAATGAGGGAGATGAGCGTAGTGACCCAAGGAGAACAAGGCATTGGCCTTAGATCCTGTCTCGGTACCCAAGAACCTACCAAGCCCGCGCAAGGCGACACTTAATCCTTTTCTAACACTCACTTTTATTTTCGCTCCAACCTTCTTTTATTCTTATTTTTTAGCTAGAAGCCACCCCTAGGAAGACAAGGCATCGGCCTTGGGTCTATCTCGTCCCCAGGAACCTACCAAACCTTCGCAAGGCGATAAACAACACTCAAGGATTTTTCTTTCATTCCATTTCTATTTTTATAGGGGTTAGAACCCCTTTTTACACACCTCGGTATATTCATATATTGTCTTTCATATATTTAGGGTTTTGTTTCCATTTGATGATTTTTAGTAAGTTTCTCTAACTACCTCACAACTAACAGAAACTGCCAAAATGGCTGCCTAGCAGGTCAGAATAACAGGGTCACTAGAATTCCCATCTAAAATAGGTCTTACAATGCCTCACAATGCCTTGCAGGAGGCCATGACTACTCTTGCAGGAGGTCTTACAATGCCCATGCCTTGCAAACTAGCTGGCCCTCTTGGCCTAAAGGAAGTAGCCATTACGAACTTTAAAGCAGCTGGCCCTCCTGGCCTAAGAAAATAGATCATTAAAACCTGAAAACAACTGGCCCTCTTGGACTAAAGAAATCAAGCAAACCTGCTCATATAGATCCCTCCTTGGAAGAAGGTAGATATACAAACACACTCTCCACTCCAAGGGGAAAGATAGGGTGCTTAGCCCTAAACTAAATATAAAAATTACACGGCGCAGCGAACAAAATCTGAGAAAGAGATAGAGAGTACACAACAGATAAGAGGAGAATCAATAAATTCTTTAGCTCCAAACAACTGATACAAAGATGGCTCTGTCCACCCGTGCGCATCCACTATGTGAACCTTAGATGGAAATCTAGATAGAAGATAGGTGAAGAGCTTAAGGCTAGCTGGAACAAAAACTCTGACTGGGTGAAAGATGAGTGATTGATGGCCGTGAAGGGGTTTAGCTTTTATAGCCCCCGAAGGTTGTTAGGTCGGCCTGTGTGACCGACCTACCATATGAGCCTCCACTAGTCAGCCAGGGAATATTCCAGGGAATATTCTCTTTACCATTGCCCGCAACTTGATGCAATGCACCTTGAGTTACTACCAGCTTAACCACTCTGGCTAACCCAAAGATTAGACCCACAACGGTCACCTTTTTGCCATCTGGTCACATAGACCTCATCTGATATACAAGTCAGGACTCAACCAATGTCCGGGCTCACATTTGGCTTCTCCTCATAGTGGGGGCCTTACAACTTTGAGCACCATGGATCATTGGTGGCACCTAATGAGGGTGGGGCATTGATCATATCTAACACCCCCCCTCAATGTCCACCCATAGGTGAACTATCTCCTCGGCCCAATGCCAAGTCTCTGAAGATGAACTTGAAGCAGATCCTTCGTAAGTGCTTTGGTGAAGATGTCTGCTCCATTCTCCTCTGTTGGACAGTAGACCAATTCCACTATCCCATCCTCCATCAAATCACACATATAGTAATATTGGATCTCTATATGTTTGGTGCGCGCATGAAACATTGGATTTTTGGCAATGGCAATGCAACTCTAATTGTCACATCTCAGCACAGTTGGTTCTTCATCCAGCACTCCCATATGCCATAGAATCCTTCTCAACCATACGGCTTCACATGCAGCAAAACATGTTGCCTTGTACTCTGCTTCGGTAGAAGACAATGCCACTGTTGGTTGCTTCTTACTAATCGAGGAGAAAATTCCTGAACCCAAAGAGAAACAATAACTAGAAACAGACTTCCTGGAATCACTGTCTCCTGCCCAATCTGAGTCACAGTTCTCCACAAGAGAAGTTCGGAAATTGTATGTGATACCATAGTCAAGAGTTTCCTTCAAGTATCTAAGCACCCGCATCCCAGCCTTCCAATGACTCTCATGAGGTTTGTTTGAGAACTTGCTCAAAACACCAACAACAAAACTGATATCTGGTCTAGTGTTACACAAGTAGATCAGACTGCCAACCAACCTCCTATACCTCCCAATGTCAGCTAGTGCTGATGTATCCTCGACGGATAACTTTGCATTCACCTCCATAGGTGTAGCTATCTCCTTGCACTCGGTCATGCCAAATGCCTTCAAGATCTCCCATGCATACTTCTTCTGAGAGATGAAGATCTTTCCTGGCTCTTGCTAGACTTTAATCCCCAAACAATAGTGCAGCAAGCCCAAGTCTGTCATTTCAAACTCAAAACTCAAAGCCTTTCGAGTTTGGTTGATCATATCTTTATAGTCACCTGTAATAAGAAGGTCGTCCACATATACGACAATCACTACAGACTTTTTACCATCCCTGTATACATACAAGTTAGCATCTAAGGCACATCTTTTGAAGTTTAGGTTTAAAAAGAACTTATCTATTAGCTCGTACCATACTCTGGGAGCTTGTTTCAGCCCATATAATGCCTTATTCAACTTACACACTTTTTTCTCAGAATGGGGGGCCTCAAACCCTGGTGGCTGAGCCATGTACACCTCCTCCTTGAGGTCACCATTTAAGAACACTGACTTAACATCCATTTGGTACACTAGTGGTCATTCTGGCAGTTGGGGCAAATCACTCTTGAAAATCAAACCCTTCAACTTGTGAAAAACCTTGGGCAACCAGTCTAGCTTTGTACTTTTCTAAGGTACCATCAGCCTTGTACTTTACCTTCCAGATCCACTTGGTGCCAATAACCTTCTGCTTTGCTGGTCGATCCACTAGCTCCCAAGTGTCATTCTTCATTATGCTGTCATACTCCGCTTGCATAGCAGTCTTCCATGATGGATCTGCAAGTGCTTCTTCTAAGTCAGTTGGCTCCTTTACTTCTCTCATAATCTCAACCATCAAGGCCATATTGACTATGTGAGCAGAAGCCCTCCTTTGCTCCTCTCTTCTCTGAGACCTCCTTATTCCATCTGCCTTCTCCTCAATAAATGTAGGCATAGGATTATTATGGTCATAGAGCTGCTTCACCCAGCGCGGCAATGGCTTTTCCGGTGGGGTGATGCCAGGTTGGTGAACTTTTTCCTCATCATCTAAAGATGATGCTTCCTCCTCCTTAAGGATAGGGATAGCTCTCGGGACAGGTTCATAGTGGACTACTTCTTCGCTTGATGATAAAGTGGAAGAACTTGCCTTCTCCTCCTCCACTGTATGCGGCTCCTCCTTGAACACCACATCACGGCTCGTGATGATCTTCTTTGCCTCTTGGTCATATAATTTGTAAGCCTTCTGCTCATCACTATAACCCAAGAAGATACATTTTCTGCTTTTTGGTTTTAACTTGTTTCTCTTCTCATCTGGAACATGTGCATAACATTCACATCCAAAAATTCTGAAATGTGAGACAGATGGTTTCTTACCAGTATAAGCCTCATGAGGTGTTTTTCCCTTGAGATTCTTTGTGTAGCTCCGATTTAGAATGTAGACTGCAGTATTAACAGCTTCAGCCCAAAAATGGTTAGGCAATCCCTTTGCCCTTTAGCATGCATCTTGCCATCTCCACAATGGTGCGATTCCTATGTTCCACAACACTATTCTGCTGAGGTGTGTGAGGTGTTGTCAATTGACGCTTGATCCCTTTGCTCTTGCAAAAACCTTTAAAATCCTTTGAGTTGAACTCACCACCACCATCTGTTCTAAATTTCTTCACACTTTTCCCTGTTTCATTCTCAACAAGTTTTAGCCATTCTTTAAACTTACCAAAATCTTGAGCCTTATCACGAAGGAAGTACACCCACATCTTCCTACTGTAGTCGTCGGCAATCAACATAAAATAAGAAGATCCCCCCAAGGCCTGTGTAGGCATCTTACTACACAAGTCAGCATGCACAAACTCTAGAGGAGCCTGTGCTCTATTCTTGCTTTCTTGTGGAAATGCCTTTCTCTGTTGCTTGCCCATCATACAAGCTTCACATGGTTCCTTCAATTCAGTTATTGTAGGTAGGTGAGCAACCATACCTTGCTTTTGCATCTCCTTCAACACTGCAAATCCGATGTGTCCAAACCTTTCATGCCAAAGCTTACTTGTGCCCATTCCAACGGTGGCTGTAAGAGCACTTAGCTCATACAGGTTGTTCCTTCTTTCTCCTTTGCCAACAATTGTGCCAGCACTATCAAGAATTTCTACACCTGTCTTCTTGAACCTCACTTCATGATCAAGATCAGTTATGGCAGCAACTGACAAGAGATTTCTCCTGATTTCGGGAACATACAACACATTTGAAAGATTTTTTACTTCACCATTTGCAGCAACAAAAGAAATAGTACCTGTGCCCGTAGCAGGGCATTTAGCATCATTTGCAACTGTCACAATGATGGATTCTTGTAGAGGCTACATAGAACTGTATAGACCTTTCTTGTTGGTCATGTGACGAGAGGCCCCACTATCCAACACCCATGAGTCAGTGGTAGATTCTTCTTGCGCCAAGGAGCACACTTCCTCAATGGTCGCCATGAATAATTCCAACTGTGCTTCAGCCGTATTGGCTATCTCTTTCCCTTTACTTTTAAGGGTACCATTCTTTTCATCTACCTTCTTGACATGACAATCTGCAATTGCATGTCCTTTCTTCTTGCAGTTGAAGCACTCTCCTTGAAACTTCTTCTTGCCGCCCTTCTTATTTTTGTCACCATCATTTTTGGTGGAGGAACCACCTTTTCCTTTTGCATTGGCAGAGAATGCAGCATCTCCATTGTTGCTTCCTTCTCGAGCTTTCAGCCTCAACTCCTCCTCCATCAATAATGCACAAAACTCCTCAAAAGTCAAAGCTTGAGGTCTTACCTAAGTATTAAGGGCAGCTACTAGTCCATCAAACTTTTGTGGACAAATCCGAAGACATCTCCGAGCTAGCTCTTTGCTAGTCTTTTGTATCCTAGCACCAGCCATCTGGTCATGTAGATTCTTAATCCGAGTGATGAATGCTTCAACTGTCTCTCCTTCAGCAAACTTCTCCGCTGCTAGTTGATTCTCCAAGTTTTGAATCCTTGTTTGGTTTCGTGTTTCATACTGACTCCTTAGTACATTCCAAGCCTCTGACGCTTTGGTTGTATGCTAAATCAAAGTCAGAACACTATCAGAATAGCTTGTAACTAAGGCACACAATGCATCTGCATTCCTTCATTTCCAAGCTCGTAGAAGATCTGCATTCGGAGGAATCATCACACTAGAATTTGATGGGTCGGGGGTAGGCTGTGGTTCTGCGTCAGTCCCCAGCACAGTCTCCTGAAGTTCATAAGAATCAAGGATAGTTGTAATTTTGAACTTTCACAAGGTGTAGTTTGTACCATCTAACTTGCCTTTGCTGAAGGTTGGTGGACGAATGCTCGGTGTTTGAATAGCCGGTATAGCAGCACCACCTCTTGCACCACTTCTTGATGCGCCAAAACCGCTTTCGGAAGTCGACATAGTTTCTCTTTGCTGTTGAAGCCTTTGCCTCTTACACACTCTCCGATCTCTAGAGCCCCATGGGCTCTGATACCATGTAAAAATTACACGGTGCAGTGAACATAATCTGAGAAAGAGATAGAGAGTACACAATAGATAAGAGAAGAATCAGTAAATTCTTTAGCTCCAAACAACTGATACAAAGATGGCTCTGTCCACCCGTGCGCTTCCACTGTGTGAAGCTTAGATGGCACTCTTGACAGAAGATAGGTGAAGAGCTTAAGGCTAGCTAGAACAACAACTCTGACTGGGTGAAAGATGAGTGATTGATGGCCTTGAAGGGGTTTAGCTTTTATAGCCCGCAAAGGCTGTTAGGTCAGCCTATGACCGACCTACCATATGAGCCTCCACTAGTCGGCGAGGGAATATTCCGGACCCCAAAATAGAGGCCGCTTTTAACTCCCTTACCCCGTAACTTGATGCAATGCACCTTGAGTTTCTACCAGCTTAACCACTCCGTCTAACCCAAAGATTAGACCCACAACGATCATCTTTTTGCCATCCGGTCACATAGACCTCATCTGATATAAAAGTCAGGACTCAACCAATGTCCGGGCTCACATTTGGCTTCTCCTCATAGTGGGGGCCTTACAACTTTGAGCACCATGGATCATTGGTGGCACCTAATAAGGGTGGGGCATTGATCATATCTAACACTAAATGCATCAAGTTATGACCCATACCTCGTGCATATATAGCAAGAGGCATACGCATAACATGTCGTCAAATCAACCTATGGGTCCAAGCTAATAGTGGTAGATGGGTCTCGACTACTCTTCTCATTACCCATATCAACCATCGCCTACCATATAACACGTGGTCTGATAACATTCCCCACAAGCGATGAGGTCCTGTTGCATTATCAATAACAACATTTGGACTAGGACCACAGTCGAAAAAGAGGTCCTCCTCATAAGCAAGATTGGCTAATGAATCTACAAACTAATTCTAATAACATGGAATGAGCTGAAGAGATATGCTCTCAAATTCATCAAGTAGGGTTATAGCAGTTTGATGATACATACAAAGGATAGGATTCCATATTGTATATATCCCATTAAGTTGATTTAAGATCAGTTGGGAATCCCCTTTTACTAACAACCGCCTAATGCCACCTTTCTTGGCAATGTTCAATCCCATAACTAGGGCTTTATAGTCTGCCATGTTGTTAGTGAATCCCACCCCAAGATAAGCAGCTAATTTCATTGTAACTCTACATCAAGGATCTCGAATAACTACTCCAACACTCCCTTTTCGATTAGGCCCCCTGGATGCTCCATAAAAGTATAACGTGTACGTCCACAATGGGTTTACATAGCTAGCCATCAGGAACTCCCCTCTTCATAATTATGATAATCAAAATTCAACATATTTAGAGGATGAACTAAGGGCTCCATCGCACCTTCTTCATTAAACTCAAAAGGGATGCTTGTCAAGATTTATAAACAATGATGGCAGAAAACTATAATCTCTCACACAAAGGTACCGTCTTCTTGCTCAACCACTTTGTATCCCTTGCTCCACTAGATAATCCTCCCCTGATAATATCTTTGCTCCAGATATGGATGCTCCAAATAAGGGATTAACTGCTCCATCAACCAGTTTAAGCTCTCTTGCAGGTCTCAAATCAACCCCAGCATGGACCTGTAATGCATTTAGCGCGTTAGCATATTTAGAAATAATAAGGTTTAATCTTATTAAGATTAACCTTATTCTTGAATTCCACTCCTTGTAGATCAACTAATAAAATCATGGACTTATTTTTACCTATCCGAACTATCTTGTAAGGGCCATCCCATCTAGGTTCCAGCTTTCCTGAAAATAGCTCTCTACGCACTTCGTAATACAGAACTAATTGCCCTTTTTTAAAGGTATAGTTCTTCGCCTTTAGATCATGCAACCGCTTCATCCAACGTTTAGCTACCTCTCCTGGTGCAAAAAAATCTACAATTTGAGCTCATCCAAGTGGGCTATAGTTGTAAACCGCTCAAATAAGGCATCTTCATCACCCAAAGAATGATTGATTGTGAACCTTATAGTCGGCAACTCGATTTCTAAGGGCAAGATACACTCCTCGCAAACTAATTTGAATGGGATGTGACCAGTGGATCGTTTATATGTCCTATTATACACCCAAACCACCACCTATAATCTTGTATCCCAGTCCCGTTTCTTTTTAGAAAATATCTTGGATAGGATACCCACAAGTTGCTTATTGGTACTTTCAACCTATCCATTGGCTTGCAGATTATAGGGGGTCGTCTTGTTATGGTTAATGCTCCATGCTTCAGTGAGGCTTCTAATTACCTTATTAAAAAAATGAGTTCCACGGTCTGATACTATTTCCTTTGGGGGACCAAAATGGCAGATGATCTGCTCAAGTAAGGAACTAACAGTCTCTTTTGCATTGTCCTGCCTCATCGCCCGTGCTTCCAACCACTTTGTAAAGTAATCATTTGCTACTATAATGTATCTTTTCTAAGTAGTAGACGACGGGATAATAGGTCCCACAAAATTGATGCCCCACTTCTCAAATGCAAGGATGGCCATAATAGGTGTAAGCGGACGCTTCCTATTCTCTTGATTGTCATGTCTTTGACATGTATCGCATCTCTTAACATAGTCAAATGAATCCTAGAAGATAGACGGCCACCAATAACCAGCTCATAAAGCCTTTTTTTCCATCAACCGCCCAGCAAAGTGCCCTCCACAAGCGGAGTCATGGCACTCTTCCAAAATAAAGGGAACCTCGTTAGGCATCACACATCGGCAATAGATATCATCAACACCTTGCCGATATAATGTCCCTACGATCAAAGAAAATTTCAATGCATGTTGTTTAATCTTCTTCTTCTCGGGTTTTGATAGAGTAGCTCCAGTCTCTCCCATAGAAAGATAGTGCGTTATAGCAGCATACCAAGAGGGAATAGACGTCATATCAATCTTAAACAATGTTTCCATGTCGCTTCCTTTAGCCATGACCTCTTTTGGCTCTCCGAAATCCACTAGACACTCGACAATGCCTTGAATCTTCGGCGGCTTGCTTTAATCTCGTGATCGAATTCCTACAAAGTGATTAACCACTTTGCTAAATGATCAGGTGGGTGTAACTTATTCAACAACGATCAAAGCCCTTCCCCCTTCATATAAAAAACCGCCCTCTCATAAAGAATGTAGTGCCTGAACTTCTTGGTTGCAAATACCATTACAAGGCACAACTTCTCCATATAGGTGTAGTTAATTTTTGATATGCCCAACTTCCAACTAGCAAAAGCTATCGGATGGTAGCACTTTTCTCCCCATTATTTGGGCCAAATAGAAACTGATACTATACATAGCTGCTGCCAAAAATATATAGAACATTTCACCCCTTTTAGGTGCTTTTAAAATAGGTGCTTTGGAAAGATCCTACTTTACATTGTCAAAAGATACTTTGCAAGCATCACTCCATGAAAACTGACAACTAAAGGACAATAGGTTTGTTAGTGGCAATGTTCTTTCTGCCAAGGCATTGATAAACCTTTGATAATACCCTATGACAGAAAGCTATGCACTTCTTTTGGAGTACACGGTGGACTCATGGTGACTATGACCTTAATCTTTTTAGGATGATTTGCAATCCCTACAGAATTGACCACATGGCCTAACAAGAGCCCATAAGGGACTCCAAAGATGCACTTCCGTGGGTTGAGAGCTATGTGGAATTGTACACAACACTCAAAACACTTTCATAAGATAATTAACTGTCTATCTCTTACGGTGGGTGCCCCTAGATCATCAATGAATAATTTCAACTCCTCGAGGTAAATGTCGCCAAAGGTCGTGTCGACTATTCTCTTCCATGAACTTGGTGCATTACATAACCCAAATGCCATCACATGGTACGCAAAGGTACTGAAGACAGTAATAAACGTCGTTTTTATCTTGTCTTTCTTAGCAATCGTCATTTGGTTATACCCTGCAAAGCAGTCCATAAATGAATAGATTTCCCTACCCACTAGTTGATCCAAAATTTGGTCAATAAATGGCAATGGCAGGTAGTAGTAATATTTAATAGTTTTATTATTCAACCCTCTAAAATCTATGCAAAGTCGGATTTGATTATTATTATTCTTCTTAATCACAACTGGTGAGCACCATTCAGTATGCTGAACAGGGAAGATCAACCCCTCTTTTCGCAACTTTTGTAGTTCCTCGAACAACCTGTCCCTTAATTCAAAAGGCATATGCCTTTCTTTTTGACATATAGGGTGGGTACCTGAAGCTTTACAGGAATAGTATGCACGGCTAGACTGAGAGGAATACCCCTAAGTTTGTCATAGCTCCAAGCAAAGATGTTGCAGAACTCCTAAATCAAGGACACATAGTCCTCTCTCTCTTCCGAACTGAGCATAGAACCCAATTTGATTGGCCGCGAGTCATTAGGCATACCAAGGTCCAGCTCAATAACATCCGCGTCTCTTATTTGATCATGAGGCTCTATCAACTCATTCAAGGTTGTTTGATAAATATCCTCTGTAGTGGACCCTTCCTTAGATCCATCACTCGATGACGTCTCACTATTAGATGGATCATCTACTGTTTCTAGTTCAGTGGAGGATAAAGGAGCTCTCTCACTCTGAGGAGAATCAGGGTAAGCATCCACTATCACACGATGGGCACCTTGACCTAAAATCACTCGACCAGTGGGTATATTAACTTGACAGTTTGTTCGTAAAATCCAGGGCCTTCCTAGCAAAACTCGAAAGCTAGGACGTCCTACAAACCTTATCACCCTAAAGTTTAGATAGCATTCCATGCTTGCAACAATAACGTGGACTTTAGTGATGCAACCTTTCGGTTGTCTTAGACTATCATCCACCATCCTAAGAAGTGTGGAGCATTCTTTTTGAATTTTGAAGCCTAGCCACTCCATTAAGTCTGAACTTATGATATTGACGCAGGATCTAGTATCCATGATAGTGTGCTCCACTAATATTCCATCCACATATGTTGGAACCCTAGGGCAATTCTTTTTAGCATGATCGAACCAATCTTCTCCTACTCTAGCTATGCCCAAAGGTTCTACTATATACCCGATACGTAGGATTTTCTTGAATTCCTTGCGTACTCTTGGAGAAAGTTTAATCAATTGTAGGAGATTCACATCTAGTTTGACTTCGCAAAGAGAACTTGCTAGGTCAAAGTCATGGTAGTTAGTCAAAGCTCTCTTCTACACCAAATCATTCTTTCCTTTGGTCATTGAACTACTGGCTTTAGTGCCTCTTTTTTTACTTTTGTCTTCTTTCTTGGAACCTCTCTATCCTTCTCGGGATCCACTTTACCATCAATAGGCCTTAGAGGTCCACCTTCCATGTTTTACAGCTCCTTTATCATCCTCTTTAATCTTTTTCCCTCTTGTTACAGCTCGTATATTAGAAGTTTCAGCATCACTGACACGTACAACCTCAATAACACTGACTCCACTGCCATGAGGCAACTCCTCTACAACAGCCTTTGGTTATTGCAATATTTCTCTTGGTCCCTCATCGTGTTGAAGATTATTCCCTTGTGTGCGATGATTAACTAGACGAGGTTGTTTACTTCCTTGTTGGAGAGAACTGATTTTACTCCAACAGGTAGCAGCTAAGTGGCCCGACTTTCTGCAAATATCACATTTGACATTCAAACAATTCCTAGTGGCCACCACACCACTTACAACGGAATCTTGAGGGGCCACCCTCTTCAGGGCATCGACTCCCTATTAAATTCTGTTTCTTCTTAAGGAAATGGACATCCACAGCTATTTGTCGATATTGTTCAGAGATCATATCGGTGTAGTGCTTCATCATGTCCTTAACTTCACCAAGGACATTAGAGGCGCTCGACTCGTAGCCACGATCATCAGTTTGTCATCCCATGGGCCTAACCACTTGATTAGGGATTGTCCGTTGACCTATTAGGACAAAATTAGGATTCATTGTTTGGCCCCCACTATTTAGTGAGGTCACCTGACTAGCCATGGGTATAGTCATGATAGGAGGAGCTGGTAAAATAGGAAAATTCGGCATGATCCCTCCTCTTCCATTCGCGTTTGAAATGGGATCCCCTTGACTCCCATCAGTCAAGGCCAAGTTATTACCATTCCAATTTATCCTTATTGCATAAGCCGCTTGCAAGTGTGACTCTACTTCTTCTGCTTGGGTAATAGTAGTGTCAATGTTGGCCAAAGCAACGCTACTCAGCTGCACCTGGATATTAAAATCCAATCCATGTAGGAAATATTGTAACTGGGCAGTCGTTGGAATGGGGATATAAGTATTTAGTTTATGAAGAACTTGCTTTAATGTCTTGGCATTGGCTTGGACATTCTCATTTGGCTCTTGGCGTGTTACATTCAAGACACGCAACCAATATTGTCCACACTTTTCAAGGACAAAGGAAAGCGGTAAAGAATTGGGCACTACTAGTTATGGTTCCGACTTCGAGACCGTGGTACCATACTGACGCTCTTCCTTTTAACGTCATGTTGAAGAACATCATTAGGTGTCCTTTGTCTTGGATTCGATAATTGAACATGAGTGTTTGAGACTCCTTAATGTGGAGTTCTCCATCTTCTTCTGCTATCCCGTGGAAAATGGGAAACAATGCTCCAAATGTCGGCAAATCTGGTGTCCCTGCTGGAATTGGGATAGGTTGTACCATGACTACAATCGGACTAACAATAGGAGTTTGTGTAGGTAAAACTATAGCCCCACTTCTTGTGGGTTGATTAACTGGAAGTAGGGAAGTACTAAGACTTCCAGTTGCACTCGAAGAACCACTTATAACACTTAGGTTACTAAAACCACCGCCACTTATGTGCAACAGGCTGCTCCTTTGAGGGGAATAACGACTTATGATCTCCAACCACTGTCTAGCCCTCTCAGCATGTTCTGCTTTTTGTCTTTCGTCTTGACGGTCCTTGTTAGAGGACATAAACAAACTATTTGGTCCCTAGAAACCCTAGATTCGAGAACCACCACTTGTTGGCAACTCCTGGCAAATGCACCACTGATGGGACCTAAAATTGGCTGGCACTGGCTAAGGCACTAACCGGAGCTCATGCCCTCAATAGACAACCCCACCACACAACCTCACAGGCTAGGAGCGTCTGTCGAGGGATACACTATCCTAAACACTAATCAATGTGCGTTTATAGCCTGTAATCCAACGAATGTTCCCTTCCCCGTCTACTCAGAGGGAGATTATACATATATCAGCAATAAATGCCACATATCACAGACACAGGGCACCCCATCGACTGATTTCTGTGGCCCTACTGCAGCTCTCCTACATCTTGGGGATTGGCCCCTCGATGCACTACTTCCACACATAGACACATTCGAAAAAAACTCCCCTCTTAGTGCCAATATATTTATTGTTCCAGGGATGCACTCATTCTCACTTATCCACCCCTTGGACCCACCATCTAGACCTATAGCCGGGTTGCTCACTCTCTCTACGTGGGTCAAGTCCTAAAGAAACCAAGTGCTATGCATCTAGGAGCTTGTATTTGATACCATTTAACGATGCTTGATGCAAATGTGTATATGATTAAGTGCTAAAAATTTTGGAAAACAGCCTTGTGCATTGCGCAAATCCATTATTTTCATGTTTCCATACACTAACGCATAATTGTGGTGATGAGAGAAGACACTGAGCCTTACACTCGTGATGTACTTCCCTTTATTTAACTTAATGTCATCCTATATGAATAATGTAGCAAATACATCACATTTTGTACTATATTTCAGCACTCAAACTTCCCTCCTCCCCTACCGTTTAAGCTTTTGCCTTGTTGCATAGATAAAGGGGTGACTTCACGTGTATTAAGAAGTAAATACTCACAAAAACATATAAATGGGGATAACCTAAGGCACACCCTCATGCTTTATCCTCATTATACACTCACAGTCACATCCATAATTTTCCATAATTTTCCTCGTCCGTTCTCTATTTTTCCCCCTTTTAAAAAGCATTTTTTCCTATTTACCTAATTTATTATCAATAAAAATGGAAGAAATTTAGAATTATTCCAGAGCTGTGGCTCTTGAGTCCTTAAACAATAAACATGTAGATTTTATTGGTATTTTGTTTCGTGCTTTTTCCATTTTAACCCCAAAAATCCCATTTTTCTCTAAAACCCATGCTTTTCAGGGTTTTTCCCATTTATTTCCAACACTTTAAGTGTATATTTTCTGATTTTTTTATTACGAAAGACTATAACTAGTAGCAAATAATATGTCCATCAATTTTCAGCCCATATGACCATTGTTAACCCCATCAAATGTGAAAAAAGACCCATTTTCTTTGTAAAAATGCCATTACCGTGTATTTTTTATTATCTCCAATTTTGAAACTTGTTGCGGGTTTGCAAACAAGGCCTTGTTTGATGCTCAGCCTGCCTACACACTGCCATCTTCAGCACACCTTCGATTTCGAAGCAATCCGGTACTGCGCTGCGGACGAGCATTCACCAACCGGGCTTCATTCTTCTTCACACGCAGGAACTGCCCCTTGCAGGAGAGAGAGGGAGGAGAGAGAAATACTGAAATCTAATCTCCACAACTGGGTAGCCATTTGATGTGCAGTCTAGAGCGATGGGGAGCGAAGATTAAGTGTAGATTAGGCATGTAATCAGTTGGGGGGCCTGCTTGTAACCTCCATAGCCTCTCTCAATCATTGGGAAGAAGGCGCCCTCTTCCTGCATGTCGTGAAAAAAATGCCCCCCCTACCTCAAAATTGTTTTTTGATTGGCGCTCCCTTCACCCAAGGGTCATGACTTTTGGACTTATTAAGTCCCTTCCCACTTGCCTTTGGTCCTTGGCCTCACATGCACTCCCTCTTTCGTGTCCCGTGACCAAATTGCAGTCCAAAAAATCTTGGACGTCCGTCTTGAAGTCCTCCACTGCTAAACATCTCCCACGGTCCCGTCTGACATGCCAAATAATTATGAAAATTCATCAACTATTGTCAAGTGGGTCTTTTAAGCCTTTTCCGAGCATTGCCGCTTAAAATCATACTGATTGCCACCACCGCCTTCGATGAAGTCTATTTTTTCCCTGAAATTCAAAATTTTTGGCTATTTTTAAGCACTGCTCGACATAAAAAATAATCTGTCATTTATATTCATTTTTTAGGACATAAACCTTTGGGATGGGATGGATTGTAAGAAGCTGGGAAGAATAAGGATTTAGTGTGCAAAACATATTGATGTTATGCCATGTCAAACTGACATTGGTATAAAAGGAGAGGGGATATAATTTTTCCTATCTTTTGGCACATTAATACATTTCTATCCTTCTTCTTTCTCCTTGCTCATAGCTTCAATGGCTTCTTTCTCTTTCCTTTCTTTCTCTTCTATTCTAGTTTTTCTCTCTCCTTGTCACTCTATTTCTCTCTCTTCTACAGTCTTATCTCTCCTCTTATTCTCTCTCTAGTCCACTTCTTGATAGGAGTTTGGGAATTTTCATATACTTTGGGAATTTAAAGGGTGGTCAACATTTGGTCACATGATCAAATTTTTACCCCCTTCCTTGAAGCTGAAACTTTTTCTAGGTACTATATAGATAATAGTACCAAGTTCCATCTTCCAAAAAGGGATTAAGATTTGGCCACATGGTGAAATCTTAAATTAAAATTTGAGAGTGGAACTTTGAAGACTTTTTAACTCTCTAATAGTGTTGTGAGGCACATGCCTTTTGAACTAAGGGACTGACAATTTGAGGAGCTACAAAAATTGTGTAAGTTCAGCCTAATATTTCCTATACAACATATGAAGTGGTGTTTGCAAGTAGTTATTACGAAAAAAGTAATAATAATATCCAACTTTGCATAGATTTTGGGAAACTTAATAAATAGACGGTTAAATATTACTATTACTTCCCATTTATTGATCAAATTCTATATTAGTTAGTGGGTAGGGATATCAATTCATTTATGGAATTCTTTGGGGTTATAACCAAATTGCTATTATAGAGGAAGATAAATTAAAAATGGCATTTATCACTATATTTGATATCTTTGTATATCATGTTATGGCTTTTGGCTTATGTAATGTGCCAAGGTCTTGGCAACATACGACTGATAAAACTTTCAGTGATGTTTTCCCAGAGAAACTGAAAATCTTTATTGATGACTTGGGGGTAGCCACCACTAGGGAGAGACAATTGATTATTTTGAGGAACTATTTCAAGTAGTGCAGGAACTTCTACATTGCTCTTAATCTAAGAAAATGCATCTTTGGAGTGGCTTATGGACTGTTGTTGGGCCATGTGGTTAGCTCAGATGGTATTGCAACCAATCCTAATAAGATAAAGGTTATAGTTGCTATATTGATTCTGCCAGGTAATCCTAAAAAAGTGCATAGTTGTTTGTCATTAGTCAAATATTATTTACGATTTATTAATGCAATGATTGAGAGGGCATTGCCATTGATGAATCTATTATCCTTTAACTATTTGTTTGTTTGGAGTGATCCGTGTCAAGTATCCTTTGAGAATATAAAGTAGGAGTTGGCAAAAGTGCCACTCCTAAAAGCACCTAAAAGGGGTGAGATATTTTATATATTTTCAATAGCTATGATATATAATATTAGCTACTGTTGTTTAGCTTAGATTTCAGAGAATAAGTGGTGCCATTCGATTGTGTTTGCTAGTCATTCGTAAATTAGGGGTGTCCAAGATTAATGATACCTACATGGAGAAATTAAGGCACTACATCCTATATGAAAGCATAGTATTTTGTACAAAGGAGTAGAAACTAAGGCTATTGTTGAATAAGTTATAGCCGTGTGACCACCTAGCAAAGTGGCTAATCACTTTGCAAGAGTTTGACTATGAAATTAAGAGTAAGCTGCTGAAGTTGCACGGCATCGTTGAATGTCTTGTGGATTTTGAGGAGGGGAAGAAAGTCTTGACTGAAGGTAGTGACCTTGGAGATCTATTCAAAATCGATATGGTCTCCATTCCATCCTAGTATGCGGCAATAACACACCATCTGTATATCCATAAGAGAGGCTAGAACCACTTTGTTGAGGGCTAAAAAGAGAAAATTTAGATAGCAAGCCTTGAAATTTTCCTTGATTGTTGTAGCAATACTATATCCATAACAAGGGGTTGATGATATTTATTACCGATGTGTTATGCCAGGTGTGGTTCCATTTATTTTGGAAGAGTATCATGGCTCTGCTTATGGAGGGCACTTTATTAGAGTTAACTACACAAAAAGCATTGAAAGTGTAAGAAGCGGGATACATAGAAACTAGGGGTTAGACAACTAGTCACATTGACTAGGGTATATAAGGTGTAAGAGTCCCCAATTAGTGTAACCAATTATTATGAATAACATACTATTCACCTTCATCTTCAACTTCCATGGCTTCCTCCTTCTTTCTCTCGTCTTTTTTGTCTCTCTCTCTTCTTCTAGTCTTCTTTACTCTTCTTCTTGTTCTCTTTCTCTCTCTTCAGCTCCTCCTCTCTCCTCTTAGTTTCATTAATTACAAGTGGTATCAAAGCTTCAGGCTTTGGTCCTTTTCTTATTTCCCTTTTCTTCCTTTTCAAATCCCAAAAACCCTAAGCACTCAGCTTGTAGGTACATGTATAGCAAGAAAGACTATATTTAACCTAACCTTTTTGGAGCAAGCAAGAGCTATGGTTGGAGACTCAAACATATCTGGAGGTAAAAAGGCTAAACTAGTAGGTTGTCACTTCTTTTCATGCAAATTTTAGGGGTTTCAAGGCAAGTTGGAGGTTCAACAATTTAAAGGAGGAAAAAACCATAGTTACTTTTTGCTCCAAACTTCTCTATCTTTCCCACTAAGTTTTTCCCTCAAGCTTCCATGGTGGAATGCCTCCAAATCCCTTCCTCCTACTGCAACCAACCCTCAACCTTAACATCTAGCTACCCCACAAGCTCCTTGAGGTGATTCTCCACCTGGCAAGTACCCTAGTGCCTAGCCAATAGCCCACGTGGATAGCAAGTAGCAGCCCACAAAATGTGGTTCATTTTGCAGTGAGCTATTTGCTTCCTATTCTTCAAGCCCTTCTCCTTCCTTGCTTCCTAGCCTTGGTCTAGGATCCCTGCGCATGCAAACCCCCCTTCTTTTGGGTAAACTTGACCCCCCCTCCTGTTGGCCTACTTCTTGATCAAGTACCTTGTTGTATAGTGTGTGTGGAAAGCCATTATAGCTTAGCCCAAGCTTTTGATCCAGCCTAACCTGTCGAGCTCAACCCTTAGGAGACCCCTCACCCTTTTTGCCTCTTTCTTATCCGGATTGAAGATATGGAGATCAACATGCATGGGCTTCTTATGGGCAGCCTTGAAAGCTTCATTTGAAGCTTTCCATCTTTGAAGTTCAAGCTTGGAAACAAGCATGGGAGCCCTCATCATCAGTGGGATCATTCGAATGCTTTATTCTTCCTCCATGGCAAAGCCCCAACCGACAGGACTTGATGGAGCAAATGGGCATCATGATGGGCTATGCTTCAACCATCTCCCGAAGCACTAAAGAGATATGTCAATCTAATCTTAATCACTCATATTTATCCACTTGTTGAGCTTAATCCCTTTGTGGGAGAGATTAACGATTGCATAGGATTTATTAGTTCAATCCCTCTTGTATGCATGCATCTATTGAAAGTCAATATTCCCCTTTTACTTCCTAATGTATCATAACTAACTCTGAATTGATTTTATTGGCTAACATTAACCCCCATCTTTGTCTTGTGTGCCTTGGATAAGCCTCAAAGCGAGTAATAACCTTTGTAATGGGGTAATTAGTAGCTAGTGACTCACTCGACTACCAAGGTAACCCCTTTCCAAGCCTTTGTTCCTTCCTTGAATCTCATAAAATTACCCAATTTTTGCATCTCATGTTGATTTTTTAATAAAAATGTTAAGCAGAGGGTCTTGTCCAAGATTTACGGAAAGAAGATGGAACAAATCAATTTTGATTGAATCTTCGAAAGGTAGAATTGAATTTCTTTGTACCAAATTTACCATTAGTTGGGTATTGTTGTGGTCGCTTCTCTCATCCTCAAATTTTGTCTTCAGCATCATGGGCCAAAGAAACTATCCTCCAGAGTCGTTGGCTTGAACATGCTCACCTACTCATAAAATTGACTAAGAAAACTAGGCATAAACTTGTGCTTATGGATCGCCTCAGGTACATCTTCGAGCATTTGAAGTTGCAATAAGGCATTCCAAAAATGCTCGGTATATTGTGAACTAGGCTCACAATCTCTTTGTTGTAGAAGATCCCACTGTTTTATTGCTTTTCCATGGAATTGAGGTGGAAAAAAAGTCTGCAAAGAATTCTTTTGGAAAGCCTCCCATGTAGTAGGACAATCAATACTTTTGCGGACAACATGTAATGTCTCCTCCCCCCCCCCTGTGACCCCCGTACTATTCCCTCCATAGGAACCCCCCTTAATTTTTTTCAAATTTTTTAATCTCTCCCCCTACCTTGTGCATGGTGGAGAGAGAGAGAGAGAGGGAGGGAGTGAAGTACGGGAGATGGGGGGCATGCAGCCCCCTAGGTGGCGGGTGGCACTACCTTACCACCTCCCCCTCCTCTAGAAAGCCACCCCCTGCTGGCTTTTACAGATCGACGCCCCCCCACCTGCTCCATCAGTGCCCCCCCTAGGGCTTACGAGTCAAGACACCCCCTTGCTGCCGTAACGTCAACACATCTCCCCCCCCTCCCCCCCCGTGGGTTCCAGCAAGTGGCCCTACTCCTTGGCGTACAAACGCAATGCCCCCCCTCCCAGCCTTGCCAGACAGGCGCCACCCTTAGGTTCTAAAGCATGCTCCCCCCCCCTCTGGCGTCCGACCCCCCCCCCCCCCCTCCCATTGTGATCATTCTGAGGAAGGAGAGGGGGAGTGAAAAGAAGAAGAGGAGGAAGAGGGAGAGTGAAGAGAAGAAGAAGGAGAGGGAGAGTGAAGAGAAGAAGAAGAGGAGAGAAAGAGAAGGAGAAGAAGGGTAAAAGAATAAGAAGAAAAGGGAGGGAGAGTGAAGAGAAGAAGAGGAGGAAGAGAAATAGAAGGAGAAGGAGAGAAGAAGAAGGAGAGGGAGAGAGAAGAGAAGAAGAGGGAGAGAAGGAGAAGGAGAGAAGGGAGAGAAGGAGAAGGAGAGAAGAAGGAGAGGGAGAGAGAAGAGAAGAAGAGAAGAAGAGAAGAAGAGGGAGAGAAGGAGAAGGAGAGAAGAAGAAGGAGAGGGAGAGTGAAGAGAAGAAGAGGAGGAAGAGGGAGAAGGAGAGAAGAGCGAGGGGAAGAGAAGAAGAGGAGGAAGAGGGAGAATGAGAGAAGAGTGAGGGGAGGAGAAGAAGGGAAAAAGAAGAAGAGAGAGAAGGAGAAGAGAGAAGAAGAAGAGGAAGAAGAAGAAGAAGAGGAGAGAAAGAGAAGGAGAATAAGGGTAGAAGAAGAAGAAGAAGAGGAAGGGAGAGTGAGGAGGAAGAGAAGATGGGAAAAAGAAGAAGAGAGAGAAGGAGAAGAGAGAAGAAGAAGAAGAGGAGGAGAGAAAGAGAAGGAGAAGAAGGGTAGAAGAAGAAGAAGAAGAGAAAGGGAGAATGAGGAGGAAAAGAAGAAGGAAAGGAAGGAGAGAGAGAAAGAAGGAGAAGAGAAGAGGAAGAAGAGAGGGAGAGAGAGAGAAGGAGAAAGAGAGGGGAAGAGAGTTGGAGAGTGAAGACGGTTCGAGGAGCCACACTCAAGCCACCCCCTCATCAGCAAAGGATTCCCTGTCTGGGACCTTTTCCTCCTGAACCGATCGTCCTGAAGGCCGTTAAGGCCCGGTCTACCAAAACTCCACGGGGCAAATGGCTCCCAAGAAAAAAGTCGCGGGAAGCGCAGGTGCTAAAAGGCTTTCGTCCTTTTCTTCTTTCCCCTTTCTTCCTTTTCAAATCCCAAAAACCCTAAGCACTCAGCTTATAGGTACATGTATAGTAAGAAAGACTATATTTAACCTAACCTTTTTGAAGCAAGCAAGAGCTATGGTTGGAGACTCAAACATATCTGGAGGTAAAAAGGCTAAACTAGTAGGTTGTCACTTCTTTTCATGCAAATTTTAGGGGTTTCAAGGCAAGTTGGAGGTTCAACAATTTGGAGGAAAAAACCATAGTTACTTTTTGCTCCAAACTTCTCTATCTTTCCCACTAAGTTTTTCCCTCAAGCTTCCATGGTGGAATGCCTCCAAATCCCTTCCTCCTACTGCAACCAACCCTCAACCTTAACATCTAGGCCTCTTTCTTATCTGGATTGAAGATATGGAGATCAACATGCATGGGCTTCTTGTGGGCAGCCTTGAAAGCTTCATTTGAAGCTTTCCATCTTTGAAGTTCAAGCTTGGAAACAAGCATGGGAGCCCTCATCATCAGTGGGATCATTCGAATGCTTTAGTCTTCCTCCATGGCAAAGCCCCAACCCACATGACTTGATGGAGCAAATGGGCATCATGATGGGCTATGCTTCAACCATCTCCTGAAGCACTAAAGAGATATGTCAATCTAATCTTAATCACTCATATTTATCCACTTGTTGAGCTTAATCCCTTTGTGGGAGAGATTAACGATTGCATAGGATTTATTAGTTCAATCTCTCTTGTATGCATGCATCTATTGAAAGTCAATATTCCCCTTTTACTTCCTAATGTATCATAACTAACTCTAAATTGATTTTATTGGCTAACATTAACCCCCATCTTTGTCTTGTGTGCCTTGGATAAGCCTCAAAGTGAGTAATAACCTTTGTAATGGGGTAAGTAGTAGCTAGTGACTCACTTGACTACCAAGGTAACCCCTTTCCAAGCCTTTGTTCCTTCCTTGAATCTCATAAAATTACCCAATTATTGCATCTCATGTTGATTGTTTAATAAAAATGTTAAGCATAGGGTCTTGTCCAAGATTTACGAAAAGAAGATGGAACAAAGCAATTTTGATTGAATCTTCGAAAGGTAGAATTGAATTTCTTTGTACCAAATTTACCATTAGTTGGATATTGTTGTGGTCGCTTCTCTCATCCTCAAATTTTGTCTTCAGCATCATGGGCCAAAGAAACCATCCTCCAGAGTCGTTGGCTTGAACATGTTCACCTACGCATAAAATTGATTAAGAAAACTAGGCATAAACTTGTGCTTATGGATCGCCTCAGGTACATCTTCGAGCACTTGAAGTTGCAATAAGGCATTCCAAAAATGCTCGGTATATTGTGAACTAGGCTCACAATCTCTTTGTTCTAGAAGATCCCACTGTTTTATTGCTTTTTCGTGGAATTGAGGTGGAAAAAAAGTCTGCAAAGAATTCTTTTGGAAAGCCTCCCACGTAGTAGGACAATCAATACTTTTGCGGACAACATGTAATGTCTCCTCCCCCCCCTGTGACCCCCGTACTATTCCCTCCATAGGAACCCCCCTTAATTTTTTTCAAATTTTTTAATCTCTCCCCCTACCTTGTGCATGGTGAAGAGAGATAGAGAGGGAGGGAGTGAAGTACGTGAGATGGGGGGCATGCAGCCCCCTAGGTGGCGGGTGGCACTACCTTACCACCTCCCCCTCCTCTAGAAAGCCACCCCCTACTGGCTTTTACACATCGATGCCCCCCTGACCTGCTACATCATCGCCCCCCCTGGGGCTTACGAGTCAAGACACCCCCTTGCTGCCGTAACGTCAACACATCTCCCCCCCTCCCCCCCCGTGGGTTCCAGCAAGTGGCCCTACTCCTTGGCATACAAACGCAGTGCCCCCCCTCCCAGCCTTGCCAGACAGGCGCCACCCTTAGGTTCGAAAGCATGCTCCCCCCCCTCTGGCGTCCGACCCCCCCCCCCCCCTCCCATTGTGATCATTCTGAGGAAGGAGAGGGGGAGTGAAAAGAAGAAGAGGAGGAAGAGGGAGAGTGAAGAGAAGAAGAAGAGGAGAGAAAGAGAAGGAGAAGAAGGGTAAAAGAATAAGAAGAAAAGGGAGGGAGAGTGAAGATAAGAAGAGGAGGAAGAGAAAGAGAAGGAGAAGGAGAGAAGAAGAAGGAGAGGTAGAGAGAAGAGAAGAAGAGGGAGAGAAGGAGAAGGAGAGAAGGAGAAGGAGAGAAGAAGGAGAGGGAGAGAGAAGAGAAGAAGAGAAGAAGAGGGAGAGAAGGAGAAGGAGAGAAGGAGAAGGAGAGGGAGAGTGAAGAGAAGAAGAGGAGGAAGAGGGAGAATGAGAGAAGAGTGAGGGGAAGAGAAGAAGAGGAGGAAGAGGGAGAATGAGAGAAGAGTGAGGGGAGGAGAAGAAGGGAAAAAGAAGAAGAGAGAGAAGGAGAAGAGAGAAGAAGAAGAGGAAGAAGAAGAAGAAGAGGAGAGAAACAGAAGGAGAAGAAGGGTAGAAGAAGAAGAAGAAGAGGAAGGGAGAGTGAGGAGGAAGAGAAGAAGGGAAAAAGAAGAAGAGAGAGAAGGAGAAGAGAGAAGAGAGAAGAAGAAGAAGAAGAGAAAGGGAGAATGAGGAGGAAAAGAAGAAGGAAAGGAAGGAGAGAGAGAAAGAAGGAGAAGAGAAGAGGAAGAAGAGAGGGAGAGAGAAAGAAGGAGAAAGAGAGGGGAAGAGAGTTGGAGAGTGAAGACGGTTCGAGGAGCCAGACTCAAGCCACCCCCTCATCGGCAAAGGATCCCTTGTCCGCGACCTTTCCCTCTCAAACCAATTCAGTGCATGAAATGATAGCTTTTACACACATAAATTGATGAGGTTTTTGCATTATTTTACATAAAATAATAGATTTTAAACTAGTTCAGTGCATGACCAGTCATTTAGAAATCATGCTTCACGATCATGACTAAAAAAAACACATGAAATGATAGTTTTCGATGGATAGAAACCTAGACCTTTATGACATCCGGTGTATTAGGAATAAGTATAATTGCCTGCGAATTGTTTTATCGATCTTGCTGTGGACTATCGCAAATGGATATGCTCCTAGCTTAATTGAAGCTGGTGACCTAACCCTAAATGGATTGTTGACCCAAGTTATGCTTGGTTGTTTGAAAAGATTGTAAATCCCTTGAGCAAGTGTTTTGATACATCCAAGTTAAATTCTGATTGTGCATGCAATGGGATTGCGATGCCTTGAAGCAAGAGGTTGTGCGTTCAACTGTTTGTTAATGTGAATTTGGATGTTAACCCAAGTGGGGTGTGTTTGATGATTGCATGGCCAGGTCTGAGATGACTGATTGCCATGGAAACAAAAGGGATGTTTTCCCTAGTGATTGTTTTTAAGCTGGGTGCTTTAGTTGTGGTTGATTTTTTAAAGGGTTAATTAAGGAAGGATGGCACTAGTTACCCCCCGTGAACCGCCAAACCCTAACCAAGGGGGTTGTGAATTCGCGTAGGGAATGTGGACTGAACCCGCGGCGAGAGGTCTCTCCATGGAATTACTTGGTGTAGGAGGACGCTTGGGTGCCAATGGGGGCTCTGGCCGTAAATCCCAATGCCTCCGAGCCCTACACAAGTATTCTACGTGACTCGAGATGGGATCTCGAGGCCTTGATACTAGTTAGAAGGCGGAATCTTGGGAGGATAAACCTTTGGGTTTTTATTGCCGGAAGATGGAAGGATTTTTTTGTGGAGGCAGAAAGGAACACTTAATTCTCATGTATGGGCGGGAGACAAACATTAATCTGAAGATAAGTTAAGGAAGTGTTAATCATGTTTTATCTTGTTTTCATATTAGTGCCCTAAATTATGTAAAGAAACTTGTGATGAACGGGTTAATTAAAGAAGCTGCTTTTATGTGTCAAACATAATGTGGTAGGTAATTAGATAACTAAAACAACCCCCGACAGAAGCGTGGTGGATGTGACCAATGGGTCTGTCCTACGGAAGGGTGGTCTCGGTTAGCCAAGAGCTTTTATCAAAGGAAATGGGTCTGTCCTATGGAAGGGTGGTCTCAGTTAGCCAAGAGCTTTTCTCAAAGGAAATGCTAACGAGAAAATATTAGGAAAAGTCAGACTTCAGGTCGATCCTAGTGGGAACGGCTAGATAAGTTCCATTGCAGGGCAGACTCAAGAGACCCTAGCTGGCAAACCCCGTGTCATTCCTTGGGAGTGCCAGGCAGCATCTTCTAGATACATCTCTCGATGGACTACTATGACATGTTCTGCGATTGGAGAAGCAGGCACATTAAAGATGGTATCAAAGTAAAACTTCTTAATGATACATGATTGATTATTGTTTGGTTCATGGACATATCCTAAACAGAAATAACCTAAGTGGTATGGCTTGATTGTCAGGCACCTTCTACACCCATGAATGCTAACATGCAAGAGAAGAAGTTCCTTCTCAAGCAAATTATGCCACCCGAGTTTGATGGCAAGGGAAGGACTATTCAAAAGCTGATGCCAAGATCTGGATTGAGTCCATGGAGGACTATTTTGAGGCAGCAGGAATTGCACCTACTAACCAAGCCATGCTCGCCAAACTTAAGCTTACAGGCAAAGCGAGACTTTGGTGGAAATAGTGGTGCAGAGACCAAGCGATCTTGAAGGGGACAATCACTTGGAATAAGCATAAGGAAGCTGTGCGAGGGAGGTATCTGCCACCTGCCTATTGCACACAAAAGATGAATGAATTCTATGACTTAAAGTAGCTAGGATTATCCCTTGAAGCATATTATTCAAAGTTCGTTTCACTCCTAAAGTATGGACCCCCAATGGATATGACACAACAGGTGTCAAAGTTCTCTGTTGGGTTGAATCCACCCATAAAAACTTGATTGGAATCAATGCGCCCAACGGACTTGCAAGACGCATTACTCCGAGCGAATCCAATTATCCAAGAACTTAAATCAGGCAACTATGATGAAGATGACTCAAGAGATCAAGACAAGAGGTGCCACAAGTTCGGAGAGATAGGACACATCCATAAGAGATGCCCCAACCATCGATGTTTCCACTGCAATGAACTAGGACACATCCAAACAGATTGTGCTGAGTTGGACCCTGAGAATCAGGAACGTGTAGTCAAACGAAGCCATCTAAACTCTCCTTTTGGCTCATATTATGAACCACATGATGATGAAGGCTTGGAGCCTGTTGTAACCTTTTAGGATGACTAGATACCCTAGGAAGATCTTCTTGAGGTAATAAGTCTTGTACTTGGAATAAATCCTATTGAATCCTATGAGTTGTGACAAGTTGTTATTTTAAGTTGAGAATTTGAATAATCAAAGTAGCGCAGCAGAAGCATGATGGGCCCTAACCCAAAGGCTATAAGCCCCAATTGTGCTTGTCTTCCCCAGTTTCTCTCAAGATGAGGACATCTTGATTCTTCTAAGGGGGAGAGGATATAATGTCTCCTCCACTCCCCGTGACCCCCGTACTATTCCCTCCATAGAAACCCCCCCTTTATTTTTTTCAAATTTTTTTATCTCTCCCTCTCTCTCCCCCTGCCGTGTGCATGGTGGAGAGAGAGAGAGAGAGAGAGAGAGAGAGAGAGAGAGTGAAGTACGGGACATGGGGGGCATGCAGCCCCCCAGGTGGCTGGTGGCATCGCCTTACCACCTCCCCTTCCTCTATAAAGCCCCCTTGCTGGCTGTGAGAGATCGGCGCCCCCCCCCCCCCCCCCCCCCAACCTGTTGCATCAATGCCCCCCTTGGGGCTACGAGTCAAGCCACCCCCTATTTCCGTGACATCATCACATCCCCCCTGGGTTCTAGCAGGTGGCCCTACTCCCTAGCGTACAAACGCAGCACCTCCTATTGGCAAATTACAGTGCTTCCTCCCTCTCTCCAGCCTCGCAAAACAGGTGCCACCCTCGGGTTTTGCAGCACACCCCCCCCCCCGGTGTGATCATTGTGAGAAAGGAGAGGGGGAGTTAAGAGAAGAAGAGGAGGAAGAGGGAGAGTGAAGAAAATAAGGAGAGGGAGAGTGAAGAGAAGAAGAAGAGGAGAGAAAGACAAGGAGAAGAAGGGTAGAAGAAGAAGAAGAAGAAGAAGAAGAAGAAGAAGAAGAAGAAGAAGAAGAAGAGGGAGGGAGAGTGAAGAGAAGAAGAGGAGGAAGAGGGAGAGAAGAAAGGGAGAAGAAGAAGGAGAGGGAGAGAGAAGAGAAGAAGAGAAGAGGGAGAGAAGGAGAAGGAGAGAAGAAGAAGGAGAAGGAGAGAGAAAAGAAGAAGAGAAGAGGAGGGAGAGAAGCAGAAGGAGATAAGGGAGAGAAGGAGAAGGAGAGAAGAAGAAGGAGAGGGAGAGAGAAGAGAAGAAGAGAAGAAGAGGGAGAGAAGGAGAAGGAGAGAAGAAGAAGGAGAGGGAGAGTGAAGAGAAGAAGAGGAGGAAGAGGGAGAAGGAGAGAAGAGTGAGGGGAGGAGAAGAAGGGAAAAAGAAGAACAGAGAGAAGGAGAACAAAGAAGAAGAAGAGGAAGAAGAAGAAGAGGAGGAGAGAAAGAGAAGGAGAAGAAGGGTAGAAGAAGAAGAAGAAGAGGAAGGGAGAGTGAGGAGGAAGAGAAGAAGGGAAAAAGAAGAAGAGAGAGAAGGAGAAGAGAGAAGGAGAAGAGGAAGAAGAAGAAGAAGAGGAGAGAAAGAGAAGGAGAAGAAGGGTAGAAGAAGAAGAAGAAGAGGAAGGAAGAGTGACGAGGAAAAGAAGAAGGAAAGGAAGGAGAGAGAGAAAGAAGGAGAAGAGAAGAGGAAGAAGAGAGGGAGAGAGAAAGAAGGAGAAAGAGAGGGGAAGAGAGTGAAGACGGTTTGGGGAGCCACACTCAAGCCACCCCCTCATCGGCAAAGGATCCCTTGTCCGCGACCTTTCCCTCTCAAACCGGTCATCCTAAAGGCGGTTAAGGCCCGGTCTACCCAAACTTCCGCGGGGCAAATGGATCCCAAGAAGAAAGTTGCGGGAAGTGCGGGTGCCAAAGCTATTGTTGGTACCAGTAATGCGGGAGAGGCAAGCGGAGCGACCAACGTGATGAATGCCCCTACGATCACAAATCAAACCCAGGTTCTTTAAGCTTTGTAATTAATTAGGTTTTATTTCTCGTGAAAGAAATGAAGGGGTTAGCTACGTGCATGGAACATGGACGAGTCTTAGGCGCTAGGTTGCATGCGTGAAATGATAGAGTATGGAGTTCTCATAAGTTTATATGCATGAAATGATAGCTTTTACACACATAAACTGATAAGGTTTTCGCATTATTTCACATAAAATAATAGCTTTTAAATTAGTTTACTACATGAACAGTCATTTAGAAATCATGCTTCGCGATCATGACTAAAAGAAACACATGAAATGATAGTTTCCAATGGATAGAAACCTAGACCTTCATGAGATCCGGTGCATTAGGAATGAGTATAATTACGTGCGAATTGTTTTATTGATCTTGCTATGGACTATCGCAAATGGATACGCTCCTAGCTTAATTGAAGCCAGTGACCTAACCCTAAATGGATTGTTGACCCAAGTTACGCTTGCTTGTTTGAAAAGATTGTAAATCCCTTGAGCAAGTGTTTTGATACATCCAAGTTAAATTCTGATTGTGCATGCAATGGGATTGCGATGCCTTGAAGCAAGAGGTTGTGCGTTCAACTGTTTGTTAACGTGGTTTTGGATGTTAACCCAAGTGGGGTGTGTTTGATGATTGCATTGCCGGGTTTGAGATGAGTGATTGCCATGGAAACAAAAGGGATGTTTTTCCTAGTGATTATTTTTAAGCTGGGTGCTTCAGCTGTGGTTGATTTCCTAAAGGGTTAATTAAGGAAGGATGGCGCTAGCTACCCCCCGTGAATCGCCAAACCCTAACAAAGGGGGTTGTGAATCCGTGCCGGGAATGTGGATCGAACCCACTGCGATTTTTTTGTAGAGGCAGAAAGGAACACTTAATTCTCATGTATGGGTGGGAGACAGACATTATTCTGAAGATAAGTTAAGGAAGTGTTGATCATGTTTTATCTTGTTTTTGTGTCAGTGCCCTAAATGATATAAAGAAACCTGTGATTAACAGGTTAATTAAGGAAGCTACTTTTATGTGTCAAACATAATGTGGTAGGTAATTAGATAACTAAAACAAACCCCGAGGGAAGCGTGGCGGATGTGACCAATGGGTCTGTCCTAGGGAAGGGTGGTCTCAGTTAGCCGAGAGCTTTCCTCAAAGGAAATGTTAATGATAAAATGTTAGGAATAGTCAGACGTCAGGTCGATCCTAGTGGGAATGGCCGGATAAGTTCCGTTGCAGGGTAGACTCGAAAGACCCTAGCTGGCAAACCTCGTGTCATTCCTTGGGAGTACTGGGCAGCGTCTTCTAGATATATCTCTCAATGGACTACTATGACGTGTTTTGCGATTAGAGAAGCGGGCACGTTACACAATAATCCACCATAACGATGCTTTGTCTACTAAATGGTTAGTGTCACACTTGAGTTTGTACTTTTGTGCATATTGTTCTTCATGGAAATAATCATCAAACTGACTGATAAAAGTGAGAGCTGTCTTTCCATCAAGTAGCCCATTAAAACTACGGAATTTGAAATTTCTTTTACTTATCTTGGCTTCTTTCTTGATAGATTGTGCTTCCAGTGTCGCATCAATTGTGTGTCGTATAACACCTTTGGGTTGTGGTCCATCTTGTTCGACAGTAGATCGTGGAAGAGTAGCAAGTTGGGCTTGCAAAGTTTATTGTACTCTTCGTTCCTCTTGAAGCTGCATCAGGATTAGGTCCAATTTTTGCTCCATTGTTGGTTTTGGTAAGTCACCTTCGGCCATAAAATCTTCCATGTTTTGATCAGTCATCCTGCAAAATTTCAAACAACCTAACACACTCCAAATCTTGTTAGCAGGATGACCATAGCTCAAAGTTGGGTTTACAAGGCTTCCTCTTTTTTTATTAATGGATTTTTCCAATCTTTCTTCTTTTTGCGGGTACGAAAATTGATGAAATCCTTCTTCCAAGTGGATAATCTACTACGTGTATCATTTTGTTGGCTTTAAACTGTCTCTGTTAGATTATAGGTATGAAGAGAGGCTTACTATGCCTTTCGATGGTAGTTCGGGGTAAGCTTGGTATGAACGCCTACTAAGAAGGAATTTAAAGATTGAATTTTGAAGCTTTAGAAAGCTTTAAAGCCTTAAGCTTTAGGAAAGCTTAATAGGATTTAACTTGACGATTAGGACGACAGGATATACTCGTCACGATCATAGCCAGTGAGGATGTCATGGTGCCCCAAACGACTGAATTTTTGAGCTTTTAGCTTTTATTAAGCTTATAAGCTAAAACTTAATGATAATTTCTTATATGCTTCTCTGAGTATGAAACGACTTGCAAAGGAGTCCTCCGCCGTCTGGAAGTGATCCTTCACGATCTGACAGCACAACAAGAGGTTATTCACCTGAGAGCGGAGTTTTGATGCCGAGAAGTGCTTAAAAATAGCTAAAATTTACGAATATCAAGGGAAAAATATTCAACATCGAAGGTGGCGACTCCAGTTAGGACGATTTTAAGTGTCAAGTGCTTTAAAGGCGCCCAAGCGACACTTGTTGATTTTTGATAATTTTTCAGACTATTGTGCAGGTTGTCAAGAGTTGCCAGCCAATGCGGGATGTCAAGCCGGACGCCCAAGATTTTTCAGAGCTCGATTTGGAGCCTGGACGGGGAAATGGCCACAAAATGGTCAAGATATGAAAAGGTGGACACTTGGGAGGCCAAAATTGGGCATGCCTTTTGAGTTTGGACCCCCCCTTCAAAATTTTAAGCATACAAGGTGAAAAAAAGTGGAGAGAGAATGAGGGATGAAGGCGCCATCTTCACGTCCCATTTTTGCGCCTCCATGGATGGAGATGGAGATGGCAGGCTGTGAGTACCCCATACAACCGATCTTGGGGCTGATCTTCTCCCTCTTTGCCGATCTTATCGCCTGTCTTCACTCGTACAATGGTGGCTTGAATGAAGAGAGCCAATTTTAGTCTTTCTCTCTCCTCCCTCTCTCTCCCTTAAGGGGTTGTTCTTGTGTGGATGAAGACAATATTGAAGAATGATGGAGGAAAGCTTGTCCGGATGAGACCGGATTGCTTCCGGATGGATGAAGACATGAAGAGTCTTGTTCTTAAAGATGCTGAGCATTAAATGCTTGCTGGAAATCAGTCCCGTAATCAAGACCAAGAAACCGAGACCTGAAAATAAGCGGTAATGCTATTTTTACAAAGGAAAGTGATCTTTTTATGCTATTTGCTTTATGAAACCTTGTTCATATGGGATGAAAGTGCATTATGACATTGTTTTCCATGATTTACAATTGTTTGCAACCTGAAAATCAGAAAATATAAGGCTACATGGCCGGAATTAGTGTTAAAATACATGAAAAACACGCGTTTTAAGGGTAAAATTGGGGGTTTTGCTATATAAATGAGAAATAGGATATGTCACACCAACTAAATCTGAGTTTTTTCTGTCAATGAACCTAAGGGCTACAACCCACAATAAATTCTCATTTTCAATCATTATTTATTATAGAAAAATAGGAAAAAATACTAAAAAATAAAAAAATGGGTTTAAAATTAGGAAAAAATAGAAAACGGGCTGAGGAAAATAAGAGAAAATTATATCTATGTTTGTGCAATGTATAACGATGGAAAAGCACGAGGTTGGCCTCGGTTTGTCCCTGTTTCTATGTTTCGTGTGTATTTAGCGTTCTTTTAAAATGGAGAAATGCATAGAAACCCTATTTGACCGATCAATGATGGAAAATGCTAAGAGTTGGATGAGGAGGGGCTGAAACACTGAAAGATAAAGAAAAGATTTGATTTATGCATTGCACTTGGTATATAGGAAATGGTTTAAATAAAGAGGATGGTAGCATGAGCATATGGCTCGGTGCCTCCTTTCAACGCAGCACGCGTTAGTAAAATTCATGGAAAGAATGCTTTATGCACTATGCACGATGCTGATCTTTCTTTTGTCTGAGCACATAGCCATACACGATTTGCATTAAGCATAATAATTAAAAGGTATCAGAAAAACCTCCTGGAGGCATGGCACATGTCTCCCTTAGGTTGTGACCAACGATGAGCATGAGAGGATATCCTAAGCTGTAGGTTAGTCGTTGGGTCCCAAGGGGAAAGTGTAGTGAGGAATGGTACATCCTGGAACGTAAAATATTGGTACCTTGAGAGGAGTTTGTGCTCGTTTGTGTTATATGTTTAGCAGCGCATCAAAGGGCCAATCCATGCGATGTAGGAGAGTTGTAGTGGGGCTCCGACTATTAGTCGGTGGAGTGCCTCCTATGTGTGTGTGATGAGGCATTATGCCTACATACTTTGGGTTCTCCCTTTGAGGAGTTTTAGGGAAACGTTGGACTATAAACTATAAACGCAGGAATTAATCTTTAGGGCAGTTTGTCCTTTAGCATTAGATTGACGCTCCTGGTGCGAGTCCGTGAGAGTGTTTCTGTGTCATGAGCATGAGGTCGAGCTAGTGCTATAGCCAGTGCCGGCCCATTTCAGGTGCCATCATAACCGCCAAGAACACACTGGTACTGACGAATCGTCATGAGACTAATTGCAGAGCCCGTTCATTCCAGGAGCTTCGCATTTACGCGAGATGGTAAGTGATTGGAAGCCCTTGATCTTAGCTTTGCGCTAATACCACTGGAACGCAAACTGGATGCTAGATGCATACGTAGCGACTACTGAAAGATCCCCAAGAACAAAGAACTCTACTTTAAGCTCAGAAATCAAGAAGATAGACTTGCACAATACGAGGCAAAAAGACCAATTGGGTACAATCTCCCCCCAAGCTTGTGTAAGCGCTTCACAAGGCATGTATTTATAAATTTATTCATCTCAAAGCTTAAATATAGCCCAATTTTACAACAAGTATGCTTTAGCTTTTGTGTTTTCTTTTGTCCAAATAATGAATAAAGCAGTTGGGCACCCTAAGAGTCGGGCTATGCCCAATTACAATGTCCAATAATAAAATATTTAAGCAGTGCGCCCATGCGCAAACAAAATAGGAAAAATTTGTCAAGTGCTTCAATAAGTAAGCACACCTACATAAATATTAGCGTCGCGTCTTTGATGATAAGGCATGCATCCATCAGAAATGATAATTCCTCCTATGTAATTGGAATACACACTATCCCCCAATGCTTCCCAATGCCACCACCACCTGCTCTACACATCAACTAAAGTATTCACAATTGTTAGAAAATAATAAAAATAAACAAAAAAAATGAATATCTAATAGTATTCAGCTATAAAATAAATAAGTAGATTGGAACTCTGTTCCTAACCTTAATTTAATACAGGTGCATCCTAAACTCATAAACGTCCATTAATTTAAATAAATAAGTATGTTGGACCTCTATTTCTAACCTTAATTTAATACGAGTGCACCCTAAACTCATAAATGTCCATTAATTTAAATATGTATTTTGTAGAATCACCTGCTGTGGAGTCACCCACGTACACATTAAATTAACATGATGCGCGAGAAGGACATGCAACCCCGTCAACATCTCGCATAAGGAATCCACCTTGTGTACGAGCCCCAGCAAATAAATATTTTTACAAAATCCACTGCAAAACCTCACAGAACCCACCGTGGAATAAAACATCACAAAATCCACCGTGGAATATGCTTCTTGGCATCATACCCTTGGGGCGGGAGTGCGATTGTCCTCAATTGCTATTAGCTCAATGTGGAGTGAGCACTGAGGGGTAAGCACTTAGGTCACGTGCGTGCATCCATTGGCCCTCTTCAATATGATGATTTTTTAATGTAACCAAATATCTAGAATATCTACGGCCAGTTCTAGTGGTCATAAAGTAAGTGTCTAGAATAGTTTCAGGTTCAAGGATTTCAGTTCCTCCTTCTAACAAAGGAGGGTTTTCATAGACAAGGTGAACACGTAATTGGCCTCTAAAAGGTCAGAACAAACTGATATGAAAAGTATTGTGGATTTTTCAGTGTTGAGATAATTCTAATTCAAATGCATTGTCATTGATTTTGCGAATGATCTTGAAAGGTCCATAAAAATCTAGGAGCTAACTTAACAACATGATGTTTCTCAACACTTTGTAATCTTCTCTTTTCAATGCATAACCAAATATAATCATCAACTTTGAAACTCATAGATTTTCTTTTCTTATTAGCTTTTTTAGTGTATGATTGCTGGGCTTTTGCAATCATGTCTTTGACTTCATAAAAAATAGTAGCATGCATATTGGGAATATCATCAGCAACTTTAACTTTGTTTGACAATGATATAATAGGTGTATGAAATCTATGTCCATAAATGATTTCAAAATGTACTTTCTATGTAGCTCTATGTGGTGTATTATTGTATGAAAAATGAAGTAAATGCAAGTGTATATCCCATGCTTTTGGTTTTGAAATTATGTATGCACGTTGTCATGCTGTTGCATATCCGAGGTGTGGAATCCAACAAAAAGTTTGTGTGTGTGTGTGTATGAACCCTAGCTTTCCCGTAAGTGTGTTTCCATTTATTGTCTCAAACCCGTGTGTGTGCTGGGACTTCGTTCCATTGTAAATAATATTTTATGTGTGCATTTATATCTGCGTGTGTGTGACTGAATGCTTGTGGTGTGTGTGTGTCAAAAATATTGAACCGATGCCAAGGTAGTTTGCTGAAGCTGTCAAAGCGATACAAGAAATCCCGGATCTAAGATAAGAAGAAATACCAGAATGCCCTACAAGTGGACGACTAGGAGACTTGATGAATGGGTGAAGCAGGATTAGTTGGAACTTGATTCTACCAAACATGAGGGAGATGAAAAAGTTGATGATAAAGCAGGGGAGCATATGTCTCATTAGAGATGTTTGAGAATGACTTCTTGCTTATTTGTAGCAATGCAATGAGTTACAATGCTAAATATACACTATACTATAGAAAGGATAAAGGACTTGCTGAGCTGGATCACTTGATGTGTAGTTCAAAGAATACTTCTCCATTGGAGACAATACTTTCAAATAGTGTGCTAGAAGGAGTCTTAGACAAATTGCAAAAGAAAGACACTTATGGAATGTTCGCTAAACTAGTTGACCCCAAGGAGGTACCAGACTATTATGATTACATTAAGATTCCAATGGATTTTGGCACCATGCGAAAAAAGATAAGCAGGGGGGATAGCAAGCTTTTAATCTAAAAAAAACTGCTCTAGATTTTGCTTTCCTTGCAATTAGTATAGGATTTTATGCTCAATTTCGTCGATCGAGTAAGAAAAACACACTTTGATATATGCGAAAAGCATGGACAGTCGTCCTGGGGGGGAGAAAAAGCTAGTCGGCATACATTTGTCAAAAAGCTTGTATATTCGGGAAGAAGGAAGAAGAAAGGGAAAAAGACTTGCAATTTGATCCGGCTTTTATGAGATGATTGGTGCCGAAGTAGGCTGATCTGCCTCTAGATGGGCTCGATTTGCTGCTACGTGGACGATTACCTGGAGGACTGCCCTCCTTATATTAGAGGCTGTTTTGGGTCCTGCCAACTCGCTGGATTAGCCCTTCTGCTTGTAGCTTCCATCATTTTGCAAATGCTGGCATGTGCGCTATAATAACTGGTGGCCTATGCTAACAGTGATAATGTATATTCTGATTCCCATTCCTTTGATGTTCTTTGGAGGTGGTTCAATTGACATGGAGAGCTCGTCTGTTCATGCATTCGATCAAGACACCAATCGATGGTTCTGACTCGAGGATCAACAAGGCTGCAACTATCTGGAAACAATACAAGGACCCTATTGCAAGGTGCCTTGTCAAGGAAATTGCAAATCCCTGGAAGGATGCCGCTATCGAGATTGTTCGACCAGGAAACGAATGAAACAAACTAAGTCTTGCATCAAAGATACCTTTGGGATTGGTGTTGGCTATTCTGCCTTTCCATTATCCTATAAATTTGGTAGTTTCTAAAATTGCACCTGCCTTAAAAGCAAGAAATGCAATAGTCTTGAAGCCACCAACACAAGGTATTGACATTTCAAAGAAAGCAGGCATGGTTCCTCTTCAAATGGAGCTTGGTGGCAAGGATGCCTGCATTGTGCTTGAAGATGCTGACCTTGATCTTGCAACCTATCTACAAAAAGGGGAATACTCTTGAGTTTGAAGTAGTGTATTAAACCTTGAAGACTCTTGTAAAAACTCTGCAAAGTGAGTTCAAAGAGGATACTCTTGTTGGAAGAGACTAGCAGAGCAGATTTTCTTGCCTTGATCATTTATTGGAGTTGAAGATATTCTCTTGAAGACTGGATGACATATTTGAAGCTCTTGTATTCTAATATATATATTGATGTGTCTTTCTTGAGAGGATTGACTCTCTTGATTGATCATTATATTTGTAATCCGTCTTGCTGCTTGTACTTGAACCAAAAATTCTAATACACTTAAACCATGGCATCATATTCGTCTTGATTATTTGCTTCGCTTGATCTTTCGTCTTGGAATTTCTCAAGGACCTTTGTGGTCACGACTTTGTTTTCGAAAACCCTTCGACAATGCAAAAGATCTAAACTTGTAATGTTAGTAGCTTCTGTTTGCCCATTTGTTTCAAGATGAAATGTAGATGAGAAATCTATGTTTGTACCTAAATTTGTAAACAAAGTAGTCCACAAATTACTGCAAAATCTAGAATCACGATCAGAAATAATAACTTTTGGCAAACCATGGTTAGTGAAAACAGTCTTCAAAAATAATTGTGCAGCTTGAGATGTAGTTAATGCTTTCTTACATGGAATGAAATATTCTTGTTTGCTAAATCGATCTAAAAAAGTCCAAATCATGTCATGATTAGCTTGGGTGTTAGGAAACGGCTTACAAAATCCATTGAAACATGTTCCCATGGACGTTTAGGATCTGGTAAAGGCATTAACAAACCATATTGCTTACCACGGTGTCGCTTAAGTCTTTGGCAAATTAAACACTTAGATACAAAGTTAAAAACATTAGATTCCATCTATGGCGAATAAAAATCTTCAACCAATGTACGTAAAGTAGAAATAATACCTCAATGGCCTTGATATGGGGGATAATGAATTTTGTGCAACACAAGTGATCTAAATGGAACAGTTATACACAACCTTTTCTCATAAAACATAAATGCATTAGAATAAGACAATGAATCTATTGGAATCCAGTTATTTGAAACTAATTTATTCCAATCAGCTTGAAAACTAGGGTCTTGATCATAGTTATCTTTCATAGGGATAAGGGAATCAAAAGATATGCCTCCTGGAATCATACCCCCGGGGTGGGATAGCAACTATCCTCAATTGCTATTAGCTCAATGTGAAGCGAGCAGTGAGGGGTAAGCACTTAGGTCACAGATGTGAATCCATTGGGCCTCTTCAATATGATGATTTTTAAACTTAACCAAATATCTAGAATATCTAGGTCAGTTCTAGTGGTCATAAAGTCATTGTCTAGAATAGTTTCAAGTTCAAGGATTTTAGTTTCTTCTTCTAACAAAAGAGGGTTTTCATAGACAAGGTGAATAGGTAATTGGCCTCCAAAAGGTCATAACAAACTGATATGAAAAGTATTGTGGATTTTCCAGTGTTGGGGCGATTCTAATTTAAATGCATTGTCATTGATTTTGTGAATGATCTTGAAAGGTCCATAAAATCTAGGAGCTAACTTAACAACAGTATGTTTCTCAACACTTTGTAATCTTCTCTTTTCAATGCATAACCAAACATAATCATCGACTTTGAAACTCATAGCTTTTCTTTTCTTGTTAGCTTGTTTATTGTATGATTGCTGGGCTTTCGCAATCATGTCATTGACCTCACTAAAAATAGTAGCATGCATATTGCCAATATCATCAACAGCTTTAACTTTGTTTGACAATGATGTAACATGTGTAGGCAATCTATGTCCATATATGATTTCAAAATGTGCTTTCTGTGTAGCTGTATGTGGTGTATTATTGTATGCAAACTAAAGTAAATGCAAGTGTGTATCCCATGCTTGTGGTTTTGAAATTTTGTAAACACGCAAAAGATCTAAAATTGTAGTGTTAGTAGCTTCTGTTTGCCCATTTGTTTCAAGATGAAATGTAGATGAGAAATCTATCTTTGTACCTAAACTAGCAAACAAAGTAGTGTACAATTTATTGCAAAATCTAGAATCACGATAAAAAACAATAACTTTTGGCAAACCATGGTTAGTGAAAAGAATCTTCAAAAACAATTGTGCAGCTTGAGATGTAGTTAATGTTTTCTTACATGGAATGAAATATTCTTGTTTTCCAAATCAATCTACAATAGTCCAAATCATGTCATGATTAGCTTGGGTGTTCATCAACCGGTCATAAAATCCATTGAAATATGTTTCCATGGTCGTTCAAGAATTGGTAAAGACATTAACAAACCATATTTCTTACCATGGTGTCACTTAACTCTTTGGAAAATTAAACACTCAAATAAAAAGTTAGAAACATGAAAATCCATCTGTGGCCAATAAAAATCTTCAACCAATGTACGTAAAGTGGAAATAATACCTCTATGGGCTTGATATGGAGGTCAATGAATTTCGTGCAATACAAATGGTCTAAATGGAACAATCACACACAACCTTTTCTCATAAAACATAAATCCATTAGAGTAAGACAATGAATCTATTTGAATCCAATTATTTGCAACTAATTTATTCCAATCAGCTTGAAAATAGAGGTCTTGATCATAGGTATTGTAAGAGAGGGGGATTTAATAACGAGGAAATACTAGCTTCACTAGTTGGTATATAAGGTGAGAGAGATTTAATTTTTGATCATCAGATAAATATACAAGTCTTCTTTCTCCTTCACCTTGCTCTCCAAGCTTCCATGTCTTCCTTCCCTATCTTCTAGTCTTTATCTCTCTATTTCTAGTCTTTCTCTCTCCTCGTAACTGTCTTTCTCTCTCTTCAGCTCTTCTTCTTCTTCTTCTCTGCAGTCTTCTCTCTCCTCTTTCTCTCTCCCAATTCCTCTCTTTGATAATTGGTATCAGAGCCTAGGTTCTTGGTCCCAATTAGTTCCTCATTTTACCTAGTTACAACTTTCTAGTCACATGGAATTTTGAGTCACAGGTACACAGGGTACATGGAGCAATAGGGGAGTTTCCAAAGATCTCTGGACCACAAGGACTGCAGACAGGAGCATTCATGGCAGCTTTCTTGAAGACCACACAAACCATGGCAGTCTTTCTTGGAGAGTGTGGAGGAATGAAGGCTAAATTTAGCAACTCGTTGCTCATTTCAAGCCATTTTTCAAGGTAATTTTCTTAAAATAGAGTCACAGGAGTTGGAGAAGGCTTAAGTCCCAGTTACTTTTTAGGAGGAATCTTTCCCCTCCCTCTTTCAAGCTTTCCATGGAGCATTCATGGTAGATCTATGGAGGAATCTCTTGTTCCCCACTTCTATGGCTCCAAAGGCATCTCTACCCTGGCTCTACTTGTTATGGGGAGTGGCTGACTGCCATACTTGATGGCTTTGACCCCACGTGGAGTAGCAAGCCAGGAGTATGCTATCATGGGACGTGTGCCAGGTTTCCAGCCCTCTTTGCCCACGAAATTTCAACCATGACAAGGTGCCACATAGCCTCTATGCTTTGTGCATGATACTAGGCTGCATTTGGCCACTCAGTGAAGTTCCTCTCTTCATTTACAAGCCCTCCTTCTCTCTTGGAAACCCTATTGTTCTTGGAGTTAAAGATCTCAAAGATTTGAAGCCCTTTTGAGCTCCTCCTTCCACAGTTGCTTCAACTTTCCCTCTTGGATTTGAACCAGGGATCCTATTTTGTCCTTGAGGGTAGAAATGGCCTCCTTGCTTTGGTGGAAGGGAAGCTGAAACATCTGCTTGCTTGGCTGATGGAATACCAAGTGTTGAAGATTGACCCCAGAAATCTGTGCTTAATGCAAGAGAAGTCGACTCCATAAGCTTTACCTTGAGTTATCACAGCAAAATCTTGCATAATCCAAGCACCCTCTCAGAAAATACCTCTACCATACCCTGTTAGCAGTGTGGTTTCTTGCTGAATCCTCTTGAGAATCACACCAAAACAACAGCCTTTCTCAGTCGATAGGGGTGCCAGTGCAATTGCAGCCCCAAAATTTCTCACAATAAATTATTGTCTTTCAAAAGTTCCTCTGAACAGAATAGCTGCAAGACCAGAAGGTAGGGTTTTGCTCCACGGGAAGCAAAAATTGTCATATTGATATGGATGCATTTCTCATGATTTGGACCTTTAGAAAATTGTCTGGACTCCTACCAGTGCTTTGACAAGGCAGTTAAAAAATACCTACATTGCTCCAGTACACGGGCATGAAGGCATACTTCAGTGCTTGTCAAGAGTGACTCTGCCTCCAACTCACCAAACTCCTTCATGGTAGCAGAAGAAATCGATTGTGGATGCAGGAAGAGCAAAGCATCTGTTGTAGTTGGATCATTGAACACATTGGAGATCATCCTCAAGATTTTAAGGCTTCTTGGAAGCAAAAATGCATTATGGAGTGCCCATTTGGAAGGAATCCTCCCCTTGATCAGTCTATGCAACCAATGCCCTTTCCCCATGGAAGAATCCTTCTTCCCCAAGCTTGACTTCATCCTTTCTTGATGGAGCACAACCATTTTGAGGCTATGGAGCATGTGGGATCAAATTGGAGCTCTCATGAAGGTCTAAAGTGGCATTAGTGGCTGCCTTCTTCATAAAAAAACTCAAGGTAATCGATTCTTGGCTCTCATTCTCTCCCATTAAGCCTCTTGTTGAATCCTATCCACTTGTTTGAGAGGATGCATGAGTCCAAGTAGGTAATAGGAGTCCCAAACATTGTATGCATGCTAAATATTAATCTCAGTCATTTTCATTTGATCTTATGGCATTGGAATGGATTTTATTCATGCTAAAGCTTCATTGAGATTATATTTTGCTTACCCATAACCCGTTTGGCTTCTTGTGAATTGGCTGAGCCAAGAATTGATTAAGAAATCCATTGTATAAGGGTGAGTAGGTAGTGAGCCCCACTGCCGGTAAGCTCTCTATCCCTATTCCCCATTCCAATTCCATGCACTTCATGAAAAGCCCAAAATTTCAAATCCTAAAATGCATCTCATACTGGGTGTTTAATTAATAAATGTCTGCCATGTATATTCCGGGTGAGGAAAAGCCCGAGTCTAACAAATGCACCAGCCACATTCAGTCGTATGATGAATCACGTATTTTTGAAGCATCAGCATTGTGTCATTGTTTTCTTTGATCACATATTGGTTTTCAGTAAGGATGAGAACGGGCATTATGAACACTTATCCTTGGTTTTTAAATTATTGAAAGAGAATCAATAATATGCTAATCCTAAAACGAGTGAATTTTTCCAAATCCACATCAAATACTTAGGACATATTGTTTCATCTGAGGGTATTAAAGTTGATTCTAAAAAGATAGAAGCAATTTTGAATTGGTCGATACCTAAAAATGTGCATGAATTGTGTTTTCTTAGGTCTTGCTAGCTATTACAAAAAAAATTGTGGGAAATTTTCATTGCTTGCATTACCTTTGACCAAATTATTAAAGAAAGGTACTGTGTATCATTGATCTGAAAATCAGCAAAAGTCTTTTAATTTACTAAAACATGTCATAACACATGCTCTTGTATTGCAATTACCTGAATTTAATATAGCATTCTTCCTAGTACTCATTAAGTGATGATAGTGGATCTAGAATAGGAGCTATCCTTATGCAAGATTCACATCCCATATCATACTCTAGTTGCAAACTTAAACCATTTGAGCTCAAGTATTCTACCTAGGTTAAGGAATTGCAAGCTGTAGTACAAGCTTTACGTCCATGGAAACACTATTTAATGGAATCTAAATTCATGATCAAAACTGACCAACAAAGTATCAAATATCTCCTTAGTCACTCACAAATTTTTGACCCTCATATTAAATGGGCTGCTTTTATTCAAAGTTTTCATCCACTTATCCAATATCAACCCGAAAAAGAGAATGTTGTTGCTAATGCCTTAAGTAGAAGACCAACTATCCATAATATCGAGTCTGTTATATCTTTTGAATCCCTTATACCTATGAAAGACATCTGTCAAAGAGAGGATTTGGGAGAAGAAAAAGAAGAAGAGCAGAAGAGAGAGAAAGACTAGAAATAGAGAGAGAAAGACTAGAAGATAGGGAAGGAAGACATGGAAGCTTGGAGAGCAAAGTGAAGGAGAAAGAAGACTTGTATATTTATCTGATGATAAAAAAATTAAGTCTCTCTCACCTTATATACCAGCCAGTGTAGCTAGTATTTCCCCATTATTAAATCCCCCTCTCTTACATTCCGTCCTAACCTGAAGGCTTTTACCCTCAAAAACAATTTGGGCACGTGTGGTAACTGGGAGGGGCCGATCAAAGTACTACTCTACGACATTATTACAAGGGTATACTGATTAATGAAGAGATATTATTGTATATGATGGGACATGGGGTATGTACAATACATGGGCCTTATTGAGGAGTTATAAACATGAGTCTTTGACCCAAATATCTGGAGTAAATGCGGGCTATAGACAGTGGACAGCATGCTGTTTACTACAAGACCCTGTTGTAGTAAATCTGTCATAACTTTTTGTGGGAGGCTCCGAATGGGATGTGATATACATCAAAACGGAGCTCTTGAGAAATAATTTCAGCCCATATATGGTGTGCATTTTTGTCCATAGTGCAAAATAAAATCTACTTTAAAATAGAGTGTTGTCTGCAGTCTGTCTGGGGGAAAATAGGGCCATAGCTAGCTAGATTTCAACCAAATCTGCTTCTAAAAGGTATGGGAACTCTTCCAAAACTGAAGCTGGCCTCCAAGAAGCTTCCTTAAGTGGTAAATCTTTCCATTAAATTAATTATTCCATGATCGAGTGAGAGCGAAGCCTTTTTTTCCTTTGTCATATGACTTTTTCGGGTATGTATTGAATGATGCCTTCTTCGTCTATCGGTGGGAGTTCCTCAACATAGTCCACTACTGAGCCAATGAAGGGCTTCAACTGACTCACATGGAAGACATTATGGATCTTCGTAGATGGGGGTAATGCCAATCGATATGCCAAGTCTCCCACTCACTTGATAATCCGGTATGGTCCATAGAACCTGTGTGCTAAACTTATTGTTGGACCCACCCATCTTTAAGGGAGGCATATCTAGACCTAGGCACTTTGAGGAGCACCAAATACCCTTCTTGGAACTCCACATCCCGTCTTTTGTCATCAGCATAAAGCTTCATTTGATCTTGGGCTCTCTTCAAGTTAGCTTTACACTGCTGAAATAAGGCCTGCATTCTCTCCAGCTTTGTGAATTTATTTTATCATTGAAGATAACCACAGGAAGGGGCACCTTGTAGCCATACAAGGCCTCGAAAGGTGAAACTCCAATGCTAGTATGTGTAGAGTTATTATAGGCAAACTCAACCAAGTGCAACCATGAGTCCCAAGCATGCTGCACATCATGACAAAATTGCATCAAGTAAGTTTCCAACCATTTGTTAACCCTTTTTATTTGACCATCTGTCTGTGGATGGTAAGCAGTGGAAGGGGCTAACTGAGTGCCCATAGAACTTAAAACTGCCCGCCAAAATTTACTCATAAACTTAGCATCTTGGTCATGCACAATGACCTGTGGTAAGCCATGTAATTTGAAAACATATTCCATGAATTCGCTGGCTACTTGAGAAGCATTATACTGAGTCTTTGTGGCAATGAAATGGGCTGCCTTTGTGAGTCTGTCCACAACTACATAGATGTTGTCCCAACCTTTCTTGGTCACCGGTAGGCCGGTAATGAAGTCCATAGTAATATGTGTCCACTTCGCTTTAGGAATAGGCAATGGCTGAAGTAAATCAACTAGTTTTAAGGTGCTGTCCTTGTTTTGTTGACAAGGCACGCAACCCAAGACAAAGTCTTTCACATCTTTCCAAAGGCCCTTCCAGTATAAGCTTTTAGCAAATTTTTCATAGGTCTTAGAGACTCCCAAATGACTAGCTATAGGGGTTGAATGCATCTCCTGCATGATTTTCTACTTGAATGGGGAGGTATGAGGGATGGCAATTCGGCCATTATACCATAAAAGCCCATTTTTCAATCGATACAAAGAGTTTTCCACACATTGTCCTTGCTATAATTTCTAAAATACATTGCTGAAATCAGCGTCTAACATGTAAGCCTCCTAAAGCTCATGTATCCAATCACTGTGTAACTCCATGATAGCAGAGACTTTACATGCCCACATCCTAGACAGGGAATCAGCCACTACATTGTCCTTCCCATGAGTGTGGGTGATGTCAAAGTCATAGTTCTGTAAGGTGGCTACCCATCTCCTCTGCTTCGAAGTCAGATTCGACTGAGATAAGAAGTACTTGAGTACTCTATGGTCGCTTTTCACTCTAAATCGGCTGCCATACAAATAGTGATGCCATTTCTTTATGGCATGAAGGATAGCTAGCATTTCTTGATCATAGACATTCATAACCCTCTCATTTTCAGCTAGCTTTTGGCTCTCAAAAGCTATGACCCCATGTTCTTGTAGCAAGATTGCACTAATTCCTCTCCCAGTGGCATCACACTGAATGGTGAATTCCCCAAAAAAATCAAGACATACCAAGATAGGGGATGAAGTAAGAAAATCTTTCAGCTGATTAAAGTTTCTATATGCCAGTGCATCCCATAAAAATGCTTCTTTCTTCAACCTATCAGTGAGAGGGACTGCAATAGTGGCATAGTGCCGAATGAATCTGTGGTAAAATGAGGAGAGACCTAAGAATCCTCTCAAAGAGGTAGTATTTGCAGATGTGGGCCAATCTCTGACACACTGCACTTTCTTTGGGTCAACTCTAATGCCTGCCTCACTGACAATGTGTCCCAAGTACTCAACCTCAGTCCGCATGAACGAACACTTTGTCTCCTTAGCAAAGAGTCTATGCTATCTAAGTATATCAAATATCTGCTTCATGTGCATAAGGTGAGCTTCCTTTGAGCGACTATAAATGAGGATGTCATTGAAAAATACAATACAAATTTGAATAAGTAAGGTTGAATTATTTTGTTCATGAGGCTCTGAAATGTGGCTGGTGCATTAGCCAAGCCAAAGGGCATGACTAAGAAGTGATAGAGCCCACGATCAGTCCTGAATGCAGTCTTTATCTCATCCCCTTCACACATGCATATCTAATGGTAGCCGGATCTCAAATCAATATTTGTGAAATACTTAGCTCCCTTCAACTCATCTAACAGGTCATCCACCCTAGGAATAGGGTATCTATTCTTGATAGTGATCTTATTCGGATCTCTGTAATCAATGCACATCCTGAAAGTGCCATCTTTCTTTTTGACCAGCAAGACAGGTGATGCAAAAGGGATGATCTAGGCTCAATGAGTCCCATATCTACTAAATCTTTGACCTGCTTGGCCACTTCTTCTCTTTCACATTTGGACAACCTGTAAGGGGGTTTATTGACTAGCTTGGAATGGGGCTCCATGGGATGATCAACCGCTCTCTTGGGAGGTAATGCTGTAGGTAACTGAAACAAGTCACCATACTACACAAGTAGATCCTTAAGGGCTGAACTATCATGCATTTTCTGGGACTGATCTGCATTTTCCTTGTTTAATTGCAGCACAAAGATCTGCAAGCATTTCTTGAACTCTTTCTTGAGTTGTTTGGCTATAATAAGTTGAAATTCACTGATGTTTTTAATTCCCTGCAGGTGAACAAGATGTCCATCCCTGAAAAACTACATGTACAACAACGAAAAATCCATGGAAATGGTGCCCAAAGTTTTCAGCCAATCGTAGCCCAACACAATGTCTATCGGCCCCATATTGAGTGCAATCAAATCCACTTTCTGCTCATAATTTTCAGCAAGCTTAATAGGTACAGCTGGGCATACATGAGTACTAATTTCCTCACTCCCATTGGCCACTTGCACCCTCATTGGTTGCTGTAAATCAGAGACAAAACATTTCAGCCTCTCCATGACTGCTCTATTTATGAAATTGTATGTGCTACCACTATCTACCAAGACAAATACATCTTTCCCGTGAATCTTGCCTTAAAGACAAAGAGTGTTGGGGCTCTTAGATCCTGTCCAAGCATCTAGGGAGATAGTACAAACAGTGGCAGCAGCATATGAATCATTCTTATCACCCATATTTACATCTACATGATCACCGGGGTCAAATGGGAAGGTGTCAGCCAGGTCAAAGAATTCTTCTTGCCCACATTCCTCTTCAACCTCATCAACATGCTATGTACCCTTGCTTTTGCATTCCTATAAGCACATTTAGATGCATGCTCAGCTGTATACTTTTCCCCACATTTAAACCAAAGTCCTTTTTCTTTCTTCTCTTTGTAGAGGTCCATCAGGATAGAGCGTTGACCACCAAAAGTTGAAGCATTTTTCCCCTTGTTATCCCCTTGTCTATTTTCAGCTCTTTCTTGGTTTGCAGTCTTGAAATTACTGTTTTTCCTAGAGGCATTAAAGGTGGGGTATGTGGGGATCTTCGAGTGTTGAATGGCATATTTCCACCACCATAACCTGCTCCAAACTACTCGGGTCTTACAGCACTTCTTTGCTACCCAAAATGTGACTGGATAGGTCCTCTTTGCGGCCAATGCTGAAATGAAGCATCTTGGCGGTACTTACGAGAGTACCTCTTAGCCAAATCAATAGCTTTGAACAAATATGATGGGCTTTAAGCTAAAACATTAGTCGAGAGTTGGAGATCCAAACCATAAATGTACTTGTGAAGCTTTGCATCGTCACTAATGGACTCAACATACATTGTGAGATTGAGGAATTGGTTTGTGTAGTCACGCACCATCATCCCACGTTGCTCTAAACCATATCATTGCCTTGCAAGCTTCTCCTTCTCAATCGGAGATACAAAGACTTGAATCATAAGGGCTTTGAATGCATCCCAAGAGTCAACAAGCTACTGATTTTTCCTCTTTATGTACCGCCACCACGTGTGGGCAAAGCCCTCCAAGTGTATCATGGCAAAGTGTATCTTTTGATCATCATTTCTTGGTATTATGTCAAAGTAGTCTTCAAGCTTCGAGAGCCATTCTTCTAATTCATCCGGGGAGGATGACTGGCCATTGAACTTTGAGAAAATGATCTTGTCTCTCAACTCCCTTTCATGGTTGGGGGGCTATCCCATATACCCAAAGTGGGGCTGATCCATTGGGCTGCCAAGAAATGACCCATTGTTTGAGTGATTCCTTCCAAAAGATGGCTGAGCATGCATAGGTGGCATGGGCGCAGTTGGTGGCTGAGAATTACTTCTTATCCCATTGTTTGTGGGCTCCTCATACCTTCATGAGGGCTCTCCTTGCTCAAAGCTGATGTTGGGAATGCCCATTTTTCCCAAGATACCTTGGGTACTTGCATAGGCTGCATTCACAAACGGGATGGTTACTCTTTCATCTTGCATGATTGGTCTATCCACTTTTTCCTTGCCTTTCATTTGGGACTCCATCAATATTGAGAACTTGGCTGCAAGTGCTTCCATGGTAGAGGTCATTTGGTGCATCTCCGTCACCATTTGAGCTTGACCTTCCATTATTTCCCTATGCTCTCCACATGTCTAGTCTCATGTGAACTGAGGGTATGATTGAGTGCACTAAGACTTCCCATGGAGTGAGAGAGTTCTTCCTCTTCAACCTCAAAGTTGGTGTCATCCCTCGGGATGTGCACATCCCTTGTGTGTTGCTGAACATCTTCATTTGCTTTGTTTTTCCCCCTATTACCCACCATTTCTAGGTGCAGTCGTGTGAGACCGCCTGTCATTGTTTTGGCTATAACTAGAGCTAGACAACTCCGATTGACTTACTTTTTTGTTCAAAACAGAGGCAAAAATGCCCTCTTTGAGATGAGCATATGCATGCATTCTGAGATTTTATACAAAAGTTTCTGTAGTAAAAAATGTGGGATTGTATTGTGCAGTCAAGCACCCTATCCACACCTAGGAAAGGTCTCTTTTGGGCTGTAGGTATTTGGTATGCTCCAAATGGGTATCCAAAACTGAATGGAGTTCTTGGCAAGGCCTAAAGGTGCTCTCCAAGCTCAGAACCTCAATTCTTGGGAGTGGAAACACCTCTACAAATGCAAGCAATTGCTCCAGCACTCTGAAACAGTCACAAGAGGGCTGAAATTGGGTTCCCCTTCTATTGCACTGTGGGATTCACTGTTTGCTTGGTACCATGCATCAATTGAGCACCCCTTAGCATGTTTGGCATCACTTCAGCATTATTGAGCACAAGAATAGGCATTTTCATGACCATAGCAACAAGATAGGCTCTCATACATGCATAATCACTGCCATTACTGCATATTTGACTGCATAGGTGTATCCAATGATACATGCATCCATGTTCAACCCAAGGCAATGCATTCCCATACATCACTACATACATAGCTACATGTGTATCTAAAGATACATTTGCTTGGCTACATCCATACATCCCATACACACAAGAGTGTGTCATGTCATAGTCATCAAAATTCCATCATGCCAAGTCAATTTCTTAATTTTCCAAGAAGTACCTGCACCTACAAACAAGTTTTGGGCTCTGGATCACTGGGAGGTGTGCAAAGCTCCCCCTGGGCTGGGTTATGCACCCCTTCACAGTCTTTGATGGCAAGAGGGGGGGGGGGGGGGGGGGGGTCAACCCTCTTTTGTCTTGCCATTAAATCCTTAAGGTTTAGAAAAGCTTAATAGGATTTAACTTGACGATCACGATGACGGCATGTATTGGCCGCAATCGTCGCGAGTGAGAATGTCCTGCCGCCGCTGCAAACGACTGAATTTTGAGGCTTTTAGCTTTTATTAATCTTATAAGTTAAAAATTAATGATAATTTCTTATTTGCTTCTCTAAGTATGAAACGACTTACAAAGGAGCTTGGGAAGTGATCCTTCACAATCTGATAGCACAGTAGGGGGTTATTTATCGCCAAGAACACGCTGGTATTGACAGATCGTCGCGAGATTGAGTGTAGAGCCCGTTCATTCTAGGAGCTTCGCCTTTGCATGAGATGGTAAGTCATTCGAAGCCCTTGATGTCAGTTTTGCCATGATACCATTGAAGCGCAAATCAGGTGCTGGATGTGTACGTAGCGAGCGTCGGAAGGTCCTCAAGAACAAATAACTCTACTTTAAGCTCAAAAATGAAGAAGATAGACTTGCATGACACGAGGCAAATAGACCAATTGGGTACAATCTCCCCCCATGCCTTGTGTCAGTGCTTCACAAGGCATGTATTTATAAATTTATTCATCTCAAAGCTTAAATATAGCCCAATTTTACAATAAGCATGCTTTAGCTTTTGTATTTTCTTTTGTCCAAATAAAGAATAAAGCAGTTGGGCAGCCCAAGAGTCAGGCTGTGCTGAAATACAATGTCCAATAATAAAATATTTAAACAGTGCACCCATGCACATACAAAATAGGAACAATTTGTTAAGCACTTCAATAAATAAGCACGCCTACATAAATATTAGCACCGCGTCTTTAATGATAAGGCATGCGCCCATCCGAAATGATAATTTCTTCTAGGTAATTTGAATACACACTATCGCCTAATGCTTCCCAATGCCACCGCCACCTGCTCTGCACATCAACTAAAGTATTCACAATTGTTAGAAAATAATAAAAATAAACCCAAAAAAGTGAATATCTAATAGTCTTCAGCTGTAAAATAAATAAATAGGTTGGAACTCTGTTCCTAACCTTAATTTAATACGCATGCATCCTAAACTCATAAACGTCCATTAATTTAAATAAATAAGTATGTTGGACCTCTATTCCTAACCTTAATTTAATACGAGTTCACCCTAAACTCATAAATGTCCATTAATTTAAATATGTATTTTGCAGAATCGCCCGCTGTGGAGTCACCCACGTGCACATTAAATTAACATGATGCACGAGAAGAACATGCAACCCCGTCAACATCTCGCATAAGGAATCCACCTTGTGTACGAGCCCCAAAAAATAAATATTTTTACAAAATCCACTACAAAACCTCACAGAACCCACCGTGGAATAAAACATCGCAAAATCCACCGTGGAATATGCTTCTTGGCATCATACCCTTGGGGTGGGAGTGCGATTGTCCTCAATTGCTATTAGCTCAATGTGGAGTGAGCACTGAGGAGTAAGCACTTAGGTCACGGGCGTGCATCCATTGGGCCTCCTCAATATGATGATTTTTAAACGTAACCAAATATCTAGAATATCTACGGCCAGTTCTAGTGGTCATAAAGTAAGTGTCTAGAATAGTTTCAAGTTCAAGGATTTCAGTTAGAAGGAGGGTTTTCATAGACAAGATGAATACGTAATTGGCCTCTAAAAGGTCAGAACAAACTGATATGAAAAGTATTGTGGATTTTTCAGTGTTGGGATAATTCTAATTTAAATGCATTGTCATTGATTTTGTGAATGATCTTGAAAGGTCCATAAAAATCTAGGAGCTAACTTAACAACATGATGTTTCTCAACACTTTGTAATCTTCTCTTTTCAATGTGTAACCAAACATAATCATCAACTTTGAAACTCATAGCTTTTCTTTTCTTATTAGCTTGTTTACTGTATGATTGTTGGGCTTTCGCAATCATGTCTTTGACTTCATAAAAAATAGTAGTATATTGTATATTGGGAATATAATCAGCAGCTTTAACTTTGTTTGACAATGATATAACAAGTATATGAAATCTATGTTTCAAAATGTGCTAATACCAACGATTGCAGAATTATTTTCCGACGGTGATACTGATGGTTGCAGAGAATAAATTTTTTTTGTGGCAGAGCTGCAGATGCAGCCCTGCCACAGTTAGAGCCACACAAGGCTAAGAGACAATTCCTGCTGTCAAAGAAGTTAGACAATCGATCCCAAATAATGACAAGACTTTGCAAACAAGTACTTTCATGACATTAATTAACACAAATGTGCACTGCATTGATAAAGAAAATAACAGAACTTAAATTGAGAAGTGCTATTGCGACAAAGCAAATATGGAGCCATGCTACAACATAGAAGTCCGAATCATATACACTTTGCTATTATATATGGATGATAGAGGCCATAAGGCCTTACATAATACAAGATGGGGAGTAATCCTATGTAGCCTAATCTGCTCTCTACGACTCATCCGCATCAAAAAACTCCTCTCGCTGTAGTGGCATATCGAAGGGAGTGTGCAACAACAAATACATATATAATTGTGAGTACCAAATACAAACTGACATATAATAACAGATTTCTCAAATTAGGAATGATATTTATTACTACTTACCGGTCCTCTGCCAGCATAGAACTTCTCGATCAGGGCACTCAAGCCATGCTTCTCCCCGTATGTCACCTCTAGTGCAGTCGGGTCGTGATTTGTAAAACCTTGCTGTGGCACACAAATATTGAAAAACAACGTACTTGAGATTCATGTTCGAAATACATACATCAACATGGATGTCATTAAATTAGAGTACTCTACCCTATTAATACTTACAAAATCTGCCAGAAATATTGCGTCGCTGCCGATACCAAGGTGATGCACCGATCCTGCGTCCAAGCGTGCCTTTGTTGCGTCCTTCTGCTGCTTCCACTTGTATATGGTGGATGTCGCCTCATCCTAGAGATTACTCCAGTCTTCTGTATTATCCAACCACTCCGGCTTTGATTTGCCCTGCTTGACTGCTTCGCGTGCATCAGACCGTCTATGCAACTGATAGTCATGCATATGCGTCATCATCCACCCTCTCGAAAATCTATCATTGCTAGAGGGCTGAGGGAACTCTCGATACAATGTATCGATTATGTACTCCTTGCTGGCATCTGGGATCTCCTTCCACTTGTCTGTAATGTTGTGCCGAAATACTTGTTGGCACAACTCATGCATCCTAGAGATGACAACTTTTCCATCATCATTCATGTATAAATGGCCAGAGGCCTTATCTATGAGATACGAGTAACCTGCAAGATTTTGCAAATGGGTACTTTCATGACATTAATACAAATGTGTCAAACACAACTTGAATTGATAAGTGCTACCCTGGGAGTGATCGATGGGGTGCGCGAAGGAGTGGGAGTAGTAGACGTCTGCCCCGCACCGCCAGTGAAAGACGGTGTCGACTCCCTGGTGGCAGTGCGAGTGGGAGAGACTGCATCTGTATCCCCACAACATGAACTACCTCCTCCTCGACTACGTGACTCTAAAGCAAAGCGAGACCTACGACTGCGTCTATTGGAGACAGAAGCATCGGACTGTCTGCCAATCGTGCAGAGGTGGAACGGGAAAGCTGTGCATCGGCTCTATCTCTGACCCGTGCTAGCTGCTCTGGTGAGAAACGCACTAGCATCGCGTCAATGTTGTCATTTGTAAAATCCCGACTCATCCTGTCGTCCGTGCCCAAATCCTAAACCTGCACATACAAGGAAAAATAAGTCAATTAAATAATGAATTGCAAGACATAATAAAACTAAGACTTAATTTGCAAGACTTCATTTTAAAATAATAATAAAAATTAGATAATACAAAACACCATACTCCAAAAACATACAAACTGTCCTAACCAATTTGCAAAAAGTGGCATTGCTGTAGTGGGAGGAACGTTTTGATTGAGTCACTTTTGTTTAGGGTTCCACAATCTCATCTTGACATAGCTCAGTATACACCGGGAGATCTATACAAAATTCTCCACAAAATGAGGACTCTGCTTCATTTTCAAAAAACCCATCCTCTATCTTCTCTATCTCCATAGGTGAGATGTCTTGGTCCTCCAGCCGGTTCATCCTAGTTTCTTGTATGCCTTCTATCATTGCCGCTATTAAAGATGTATCTTCTATGATCGGTACGGGGATTTTGGCAAACACGGGGATACTCCTAGATGTCATGGGAATGACATACCACCATTGAGGTTGTTGTGGATTAGGAAAAAGATGACCTGATCCATATTACAATTAGTATAAAAGTCCACTTTGAGATTGCTAAAACGCGTCAAGTATTAGGGACTCTTACCTACTCACAGTGACTTGGCAAAACAAATGTATCACTCAAATCGGTCCACTTCTTCGTTGAGTCAATCTCAACAAAGCCACTTGGCCCTCGCCGAACAATTGCACTTGCTCCTTCGAGAGTAACCTTGAACCATTGCACATCAAATATGGTCATGGAGAAACTTCGATAGTCCACTACAAGGATACTCTGTAAACATCTGAAATACTCCATCTCTGCAACTACACGGTTTGGATCTGTGGCACGTCATCAGCTTTCCTGCTCAAACATTGCCATCACTCCACAGTCCATTGTCGAGTGTAACTTGTCGATGTGCTCTACTCTGAAATGTCGTCCATGTGATCGTGCTACACTATGGACCTTATACTGGGAGAAGAACAAGTATATTAGTTGTGATTTGCAGTATAGATTGTAATTTCTTGGGATTGCATACCTTGGGATTGTATCCATGTGAGAAGTCCCACTCTTCTTCAATAACTATTTCTCCATCTTGAGATGCTTTGGTTAGGGCCTCATGTAGCCATCTAGTGGACATGAGTAGAGGCATCTCCTCTAAGCCCTTCGGATATCAAATGGGCCGTTGCCGCGTACTCCGTCGAAAGTCAGATCTTGCAGACTCTCGCTCAGCTCGAGCATCCTCATACCATTGCAGCCACTTCTCCATCCTAGCGCTATGCAACATACAAAATCGGTTCACCTTGGACTCCATGGATGCGTCCATCTTCTTTTCTATTCCGTTTCCTACTAGGACATCTCCATTCAGACGATCATCCTCCTTAAGTGACCATATCAAGCCTTTGTCTCGGTCCACAGTGGACAACCACTCAGAAATGTACACCAAGGCCTCCGACACTAACCAACCTTCAGCCATGCTACCCTCAGGACGAGCCCGTTGTCGCACAAATCCCTTTAAGGTCTTCATGAACCGTTCAAGGAAAAACATCCATCGACTATGGACTGGACCTGCAACCTGCAATTCATCTACAATATGCACTAGAAGATGGATTTGTATCGTGAGCATGTTAGTGGGAAGATACTTCTCCAAAAGACAAGCAGTCTCTACTTCCATGCATTTCGCGGATTCAATTGATGATGTGTGAATCTCTTTTTGGGAGACAAACTGAACCAACTCGGACAATTTGTAAATGGTTGTCCGCACCTTTGATGTCAGAGACCCCGCGATTGCGATTGGCAATACAAACTGTGAAAACCATGTAATTAATATTGTGTATAAACAAACGGAGATTCTGAAATGTAATATGCAGAATCATGTCATACGCAGCCTCATACTGTACATATCTGACACATCTTATGCCAATCATGGGATTTGAGTCCTGTCAGTTGGTCATCCTTTGTGAATGCTATCTTGAGAGAACGCATTAGGCCAGTCGGTGTGCGAAAGGACTTGATGTTTTCCTTTACTCGTCACACTTCATTGCCAGACAAAACCCAAGGAGCACGCGGCAATTGCACTCGACCGTCGACGCCACTTATAGGCCAATATGGTTCCATCTTTCCCACAGCTTTCAAACCCATCCTCGCTCCTAGTGTGTCTCGCTGCCCAGTGAGGTGGTCCCATAGCAATCTACCCACAATATTAAAAATGTGCATGGGATCTAAAAGGTGGTTAATTTTCATTTTTTTCCAATAAGTTAGCTCATAGAAAATTGAGAAGCGTTGCATTCCACTGGGAAGCGAGTCTTGGTCCACCATCCTGCGATCAGGCTAGCTCAGTGCGTTCATTCTCGCAGGAGGGCGACCAAGAAATCCTTCTCTCATGACATGACCCTCTGGCAAAAAAGCCCGATGTCCCTCAAATACCATCTTCTTCATAGATTTTGACATACGAGAATCCAACCTTGGTCCACACAGAGGACATACATGGTAATCTGACGTGACTAGCCCTGTAGAACACACATGTAAAATGAGGCATGTCATAACACCAACATCGATCAAAGAAAACTAGAAAAATAAGAAAACACGCTTTACTAGAGCATTCTCCATAACCTGGAAAGTCATGCATGGTCCACATAAGAATTGCCCTTATAGTTGCAGATCGCCTACCAATATGTTTGCTCATGTCCTCCACTACAATTCCCTCCCACAACTCCTTTAGCTCATCAATCATAGTGGAGAGAGGTAGACATCCATATTCTTGACTTTGTATCATCCAGGCACAAGCAAGCAGAGCAAAAGGTGTCCTTTCTTAGTGGAAAGCCATGGCGGTATATTATAGTTAACAAGGACCACGGGCCATACACTATAGGAGGTGGAACGTAAACCAAAAGGATTTACCCCATCCATGGCAAGACCGAATCGTAGATTCCTTGCCTCCTTTGCAAAGTCAGGGAAAGTCTCGTCAATGTCATGCCATGATTTTGAGTCAGCTGGTGTATGTTGTACACCATCAGTGGATCGATTTTCCGCATGCCATGTAGTCAACTTTGCAAAACTCTTGGTCCGAAAAATGTGACGAACACGTGGTATCAGCGGAAAGTGCCTCAAAACCTTCTGCAGAACAGTCTGTCCTTGCAAGTCATTTTGATACCTATCTGCACCGCACTTGGGACATGTGGCCAACAATTCAAACTCTCCCCGGAAGAGAACACAATCATTGGGGCAAGCATAAATGAAATTATAATCCATGCCTAGCTTTCGCAGCACTTGTCTTGCATCATCACGAGACTCAGGCATCGTGTTTTGGGTAGGAAAAATGTAAGATTTCAACGTTCTACAAATTGCAATGAAGCACGTTATTAGAGTACTACATAGCACATTTTAATGGCTTTCAATAAAGAATCATACACATCATAATATACCTGAATATCTCTGTCACACTCGCATCACTCCATCCATACTTTGTTTGTATGCTCAACAATGCAAGAAGTGTCTTCAAACGGGATACCCGACTCCCATCATACAATGGAATGGCAGCCTCCGCAATTAAAGGATCTTGGGATTCCGAGTCCGTCGGAAGCAATGATTCGATCATTCCTCTAACTCGGGCTCCAAAAAAGCAGGAGGATCATCCATGTCTCTAGCATTCTCACCCATAGAAGGGGGTTGAGAGTTATCACCTTCTATGAGATAGTTAGTTATCTCGGACGGCATTTGTATAGAGCACGGATGAACCCGTCTTAGTGGACACAAGAGATCTGTGGACTGCAATGTATCGACATGGCCCTGACCCTATAAAGGACGTTAAGGAGCTAACTTCTAAGAGAACCCCAAATTGTTATACTTAAATCAATCACATGTCATATAGTACGTAGTGAGAGAGAACTTACTGCAATCTCGTAATTCAAGACTGCTTGGTCGATTATCTCAACTCGAAACTCTCCATACCTTGCACATGCTCTATGGACAAACGACGTTTCCGACGAATGGCCAATTTGCATTGCATGCATGGACAGGGGACACGTTGATTGAGCCAAGCCTCATGATCACCACCATGTTGGTCATGAGTGCTTAACATCTTGACTGCGATGTAATGGATGATAATTTAATAATGATTCTATATTGTATATTGGGACCACTCCACTATATATATTTCAGGTCTTTTTTTTTAAATTTTTGTACCTATCTCTTTGAGTTCGGCTCTAAACTTATCTATCTTTGAGGTTGGCTCTAAACTATGCTCACACACATACATTTTCGTACCTACATTGCAAAGAATAAAAACCAACACAAGAAAATTTTTTAAAATACTCGCTTCCATTTCTCTCTCTTTCAACACTTCCTAACCTACATTGCAAAGCAACACAAAGATCAAAGAGAAACAAACACTTTCTAACCTACATTGCAAAGCAAAACAAAGATTGTAAAGAAACCAAAACAGGACATACCGTCATGCTCTCTTCTTTTTCCATGACCTCTTTGTGCAGGCGAAGCTCCTCTCCTCGCGTGCGGCTCGCGGCTTGCTTCCTTGCTCACCTTCCTCTCTTGCTCACCTCCCTTTCTCTTTCTCTCCGCCTTCACGCGCTCATTTGAAAGTAACGTTCGGGTTTCGGTGAAATGTTACCGCAGTAAGTCGTCGCTATATGCGTCGCTAAAAATGTCAATATTTGTGTCACTAAATAGTGATGCTAATACCGATGCTGAAAAAAAACGTCGCTACTTAGCGTCTCTATATGTGTGTATCCTTGTAGTGCAGCTTGAGATGCAGTTAATGTTTTCTTACATGGAATGAAATATGCTTGTTTGCTAAATCAATCTACAATAGTCCAAATCATGTTATGATTAGCTTGGATGTTAGGAAACCACTTACAAAATCCATTGAAATATGTTCCCATGGACATTTAAGATTTGGTAAAGGCATTAACAAACCATATTGCTTACCATGGTGTCGCTTAACTCTTTGGAAAATTAAACGCTCAGATACAAAGTTAAAAACATCAGATTCCATCTGTGGCTAATAAAAATCTTCAACCAATGTACGTAAAGTAAAAATAATACCTCTATGCCCTTGATATGGGGGATAATGAATTTCATGTAATATGAGTGATCTAAATGGAACAGTTACACACAACCTTTTCCCATAAAACATAAATCCATTAGAATAAGATAATGAATCTATTGGAATCTAGTTATTTGAAACTAATTTATTCCAATCAGCTTGAAAATTGGGGTCTTGATCATAGGTATCTTTCATAGGGATAAGGGAATCGATAGATATAACAGAGATATTATGGATAGTTGGTCTTCTACTCAAGGCATCGGCAACAACATTCTCTTTTTCCAATTGATATTGGATAAGTGAATAAAAAATTTGAATAAAAGTAGCCCATTTAATATGAGGGTCAGAAATTTATGGCTAACTAAGGAGATGTTTGATACTTTGTTGGTCAGTTTTGATCATGAATTCAGATCCCATTAAATAATGTTTCCATTAACGTAAAGCTTGTACTATAACTAGCAATTCCTTATCATAGATAGAATACTTGAGTTCAAATGGTTTAAGTTTGCAGTAGCTAGAGTAGGCTATGGGATGTGAATCTTGCATAAGGACAATTCCTATTCCAGATCCACTAGCATTAGTGACAACTAGGAAGAATGGTATATTAAAGTCAGGTAATTGCAATATAGGATCATGTGTTAAGGCATATTTCAATAAATCAAAAGACTTTTGTTGATTTTCACACCAATGATACACAATACCTTTCTTTAATAATTTTGTCAAAGGCAATGCAAGCAATGAAAAATTTCTCACAAATTTTCTATAAAAGCTAGCAAAACCTAAGAAAGAACGCAATTCATGCACATTTTTAGGTATCAGCCAATTCAAAATTGCTTCTATCTTTTTAGGATCAACTTTAATACCGTCATATGAAACAATATGTCCTAAGTATTTGATGTGGGTTTGGAAAATTTCACTCTTTTTCAGGATTAGCATATAATTGATTCTCTTTCAATAAGTGGAAAACCAAGGATAAATGTTCATAATGCTCGTTCTCATCCTTACCGAAAACCAATATGTCATCAAATAAAATAGCGACACAATGTTGATGCTTCAAAAATATGCAATTCATCATACAACTAAATGCGGTTGGTGCATTAGTTAGACCAAAAGGCATGATAAAGAATTCGTAATGTCCAAATTGTGTTCTAAATGCAATTTTGAAATTATTAGATGTGTCCAATCTTGCTTGATGGTATCTAGATTTACGATCTATCTTGCTAAATATTGTTGCCCCACTACAAGGGAATGGGGCAATAGCGACGCCGATTAGCAACGACGGATATCGGCATCGCTATAGGTGTTGCAATTGGCGTCGCTAAATGCGACGCAAATAGCGACGCATATAGTGACGCCGCAGGGGAAAAAAGCGCGGCCGAAACCAGAGCGCCGTTTTCATTTTGTTTTCTTCGCCTTTTGAGAGCGAGAGCGAGGGAGAGAGCCAAGGCTTTGTGAGAGAAGAGGAGGAAGAGACTTGCTGCCGCTGCCGCCGTCGCCACCGCCACCGTCGTTGTTCGCGAAGGAGAGGAGGAGCCCTCGTTGCAAAGAGAAGCCGCCCACGCTCGCCATATCTCATTGGTGAGTCTCCCTCTCTCTTTCTTTTACTTGTTGAAGGTTTAAATCATTCTCTTTTGTTTGTTTAGGAGAGGAAATGAAAGAGAAGGAGAGGGAGAGGGAGAGAGAGGGAGAGAAAGAGAGGGAGAGTGCATTCTCTCTCTCTCTCTCCCTTTTTCTTGTTTAATGTTTAAATTACTTTCTTCTTTGCTTGTTTAGGAGAGGAAATGAGAGAGTAAGAGAGAAAGAGAGGGAGAGGGAGAGGGAGAGGGAGAGGGAGAGGGAAAGAAAGAGAAAGAGAAATAGAGGGAGAGGGAGAGGGAGAGGGAGGGGGAGGAAATAGGAGAGGGAGAGAAAGAGAAAGAGAGGGAGAAGGAGGGAGAGTGCATTCTCTCTCTCCCTCCCTCTCCCTTTTGCTTGTTTAATGTTTGAATCACTTTATTTTTTGCTTGTTTAGGAGAGGAAATGAGAGAGAAAGAGAGTGAGAGGGAGAGGAAGGGGAAGGAAATGAGAGAGGGATAGAAAGAGAAAGAGAGGGTGAGTGCATTGTATCTCTCCCTCTCCCTTTTGCTTGGAGGATGTTTAAATCACTTTATTTTTTGCTTGTTTAGGAAATGAGAGAGAAAGAGAGATAGAGAGGGAGAGGGAGAAAAAGAGAAAGAGAAAGAGAAAGAGAGGGAGAGGGAGAGGGAGAGGGAGGGGGAGGGGGAGGGGAAGGAAATGAGAGAGGGAGAGAAAGAGGGAGAGGGAGGGGGAGGGGAAGGAAATGAGAGAGGGAGAGAAAGAGGGAGGGGGAGGGAGAGGGAGCAAGGGAGAGGGAGAGGGAGAAAGAGGGAGGGAGAGGGGGAGGGAGGGGGAGGGAGGAAATGAGAGAGGGAGAGAAAGAGAACGAGAGGGAGAGGGAGAGGGTGAGGGTGAGAGAAAGAGAGGAAGAGAGGGAGAGGGAGAGAAAGAGAGGGAGAGGGAAGGGAAGGAAATTTAAGATAATATACGTATTGATAATGGTATGCAATGTGCTTTGCATACGGCCACGTACTTCATCAAAATGAACCCAAAATTATTGTTATAGAAGAAGAAACCCTTAAATTGAGTATAGGATAATTTCTCTCAGGTCTTATGACTATGAGTAGAATTGATTGAAATAAATTTTATTACTATAGTTATAAAATTTCATAGATGGCTCACATTAATTTTAAAATGGATTACTTATACTCAAAGCTGAGATATAACAAAAAATTATCTACCGGGACAAACAAATCGTTGAGCATGATACAAGGCCGAGATATAACATCGGAAAATCTCTCGACTACTATATACAATGCAAGGTTTATGGTCAACTTGCAACTTGACGTACATCTCCATAAAGCTATCCATTTAAGCCTTGTTTGCTGTAATGTAGATAAGATGGCAAACGAAGAAGGTCCTATTGTTCAAGACCGCGAGTCGTATCTTAATCAGCGTGTCCCATGTCCTTGCTCTCAATGCAAGTTGGCAATTAGACGAAAATGCCGATTGTCTATAGAACACGTACGACGATTTGGCGAGTTTCAATCTGAGATCATTGATCAGGCGATTGCAGACTTTCAGTAAACGGTAATTTGAAGTTAGCCTTTTTCATGCATTGTACTCTCAAGCTAATTGAAAACCATACACAATAAGATTGGGTCTTGTTGGCAAATTTTGTATCCAGGGGGGTGATGTCTCGACCCAAGGGGGAGTGCACCCTTTGCGGCCAATTAGAAGAGTTCGTGGACGTGTGATTGATGGATTGCAGGAGCCAATCGACCACTCGCAAGGCCCATCTATACCGTCAATGCCAGAGGAGACAGACAACCTTCCCGACTTGCCTACAATCTTGGAGCCTGAGATGGAGGCAATGATCGATGCATTGATTCCCATGGATGTTGAGACATCTGACCCGCTTAGAGAGGAAGCATCCATACCATTATATGATGGGTGCCGAGTATCTCGGTTGAAGACATTGCTTGCACTCTTAAGTGTGCAAGCAAAATACAGTTGGAGCGATAGGAGTGTGACTGAGTTATTCAGATACCTTGCACACAGACTTCATTGTTTTTTTTTTTTAACAGTATTATTGCAAACATGGATGGATTTTTCAAGGTGTTTTATGATTTTTTCAGGTTATTGAAATATCATATATTGCCACCTGCAAACACCATGCCTGAGTCTCGTGATGATGCGCGACATGTTTTACGGAAGCTTGGCATGGACTACAATAACATCCATGCATGTATCAACGACTGCATATTGTTTCGATATGAATAGGAGACTATGGAGACATGCCCAAAGTGTGGTGCTCACAGGTATCGACAGGACTTCCAAGGGCAGACCATCCCTCAAAAAGTCCTCAGACACTTTCCGCTCATCCCCCGCATAAACCACATGTTTTGCACGTCTGCCATGGCAAGCTTGACAACGTGGCATGTGGAGAATAGGTCCACGGATGGAGTGCAACGAATATCAGCAGATTCGTGCGCATGGAGCCACATTGACTCTACCTTCCCAGGCTTTGCGCGAGAGCCAAGGAATCTTCGGCTCGGTCTCGCCATGGATGGTGTGAACCCATTCGGTCTGGGCTCGACTTCTTACAGTGTGTGGCCTATAGTGCTTGTCAACTACAACATTCCTCCATGGCTTTCTACGAAGAAAGGACATCTCATCCTTAGCTTGCTCGTCCCGGGCCGCTACAAAGTAAAAAATATGGACGTGTATCTTCGTCCATTAGTCGATGAGCTTAAGATTTTGTGGGAGGAGGGGGTCACGGTGCAAGATATGAGCAGGCGTGATGGTCGGCGGTTAGCCAACATTCGAGCCATTCTCATGTGGACGATGCATGACTTTCCGGGATTGGGAGAGTGCTCAGGTGAGCAGACCTTTGTTCTCGCCGGTAATATCTATATTTTATTTTACTCAATCAAGTATTCACTAGGTCGTGGATCGCCTTGCAGGTCTCGTTACCTCAGGTTATCATGCATGTCCATTGTGTGGGCCACAGTTAGACTCCCGAAGGTCACGAACCATGAAGAAGATGGTATATCAAGGACACGCCACTTTCTTGCCGGAGGATCATGAACTCAGGGAAGGTTTTCTTGGACGACCTCCAGCACATGTGAACGCTGCAAGCTGGTACGAGCTGAAAATGGTAAACCCGGATTCACATCCAAATGGAATGCGACGGTTCTCAATTTTCTACGAGTTGCCATATTGGACCCACTTACAGGTCAACAGCTTGTTGGATCCCATGCATATTTTCAAAAATGTGGGCAGCTTGCTATGGGACCACATCACAGGAAAGAGAGACACTATAGGGTCACGAATGGATTTAAAGGAGGTAGGTAAGATGGAGGCGCTTTGGCCGCAGTCGAGTGCTGAAGGGGGAGTGCAGTTTCCTCACGCTCCCTGGGTTTTGTCTACCAAAGAAGAGCGCATTGTGAAGCAAGTAATCAAGTCTATCCGCACTCTGACGGGTATGATGCGTTCTCTCAGGTCCGCATTTTCTAAAGATGACCAGATTTCTGGGCTAAAATCCCATGATTGGCATAAGATATGTCAGGTTTGCGAACAGAATGGATTTTAATTAGCGTGGACATTTTGAAATTTGAAAAGTGACCATTATTCTTAATTCTTTCTCATTTGTGGCAGTTTGTCCTACCGATCGCGATCGCGGGATGCCTAACTCCAGAAATTCGCGGGGCCATTTACAAGCTGTCGACTTTGGTGCAATGGATCTCACAAAAAGAGATTAAGACGTCCTCTATTGAATCTGCAAGGCGGGGAGCAGTTGAGACGGTCTGTCTCTTTGAGAAATACCTGCCCACTAGCATGCTCACGATACAAGTTCACCTTCTTGTGCATCTTGTGGATGAAGTGGAGATTGCTGGACCTGTCCATACGCGATGGATGTTCTTCTTGGAGCGCTTCATGAAAACCCTGAAAGGCTTTGTGCGACAACGAGCTCGTCCGGAAGGTAGCATGGCAGAAGGTTGGTTGGTGTCAGAGGCGTTAGTGCATATCTCACAATGGCTACCAACGGTGGAACCAAACAATGAAATGCTATGGACGCTGAAGGACGATGACAGGCTGACTGGAGATGTGGTGGTTGGAAATGGGGTAGAAAAAAGAATGGATGCCTCAATGGAAGAGAAGGTGAATTGCTTTTGTATGTTGCACCATGCCTCCATGGAGACGTGGCTTGCCAAGTACCAGATTGCAAGGCAAGATCGAGAAGAAGCGCGAGCTGAATTCCGACGCAGTACGTGTCACCGACTGATTCGATATCCCGAAGGCATGGAGGAGATGCCGCAGTTTATGTCAACACGATGGTTGCATGGAGCCTTGACTGCAGCATCCAGCGAAGGGACAGAGGTCTCAATGGAGGAGTGGGAGTTCTCGAGGGGATGTAGTCCAAAGGTAATGAGGGGTTTAGAATGTGTCGTATCTAAATTTTCTTGCTACATCTAATTTGAGTGTTTGAATGTGCAATACAAAATATATAGTGCAGCGTGGTCGCGCGGACGGCATTTTCGGGTGGAGCGTATTGACAAGATGCGCTCCACAATGGACTGTGGTGTCATGGCAAGGTTTGAGCAAGAGAGCCAGCGATGAGCAACGGATCCGAACACGGTTGTGGATGAGATGGAGTATTTTGGGAATTTGCAAAGTATTATTACGGTGGATTACCGTAGCTTCTCCATGATAATATTCGACGTGCAGTGGTTCAAAGTGGTACTTGGAGGAGCTGGCGTAACAGTTCGACAAGGTCCATCTGGATTTCTCGAAATAGATTCCAAAAAAAAATGGATGGATTTGCACGACACCTTTGTGTTGCCGGCCCATTGTGAACAGGTGCAACTAGGCATTTGCTTGCTAATTGTAATACGACATGGTTTATGTCACAATGGTTTGAAGACAGTTTGTAAGTGTTTGTGAATAGGTAATCTTCTATCCAAATCCCCGACAACCTCGATGGTGGTATGTTAAACCTTCAACTCCTCGAGGTGCGAGAGTATACGATCAAAGCGATGTTCAAGGCATAGATGAAGAAAATATGCAAATAGAGGGATCGAAATTACAAGGGGTGGAGGCCACCGCAAGCTTGGAGCCCGCATCGGCTAACAATGATGGAAATACAGAAGTCGTAGAATTTTTTGAGAACGAGACAGACTCGTTATTTTGTGGTGACATGTCTATCGACCTTCCAGTGTATGCAGAGTTGTGTCAGGAGATTAACATGGGACCATAGAATACTTCATTCTTGGAGAATTGTATTACTCAATTCGTTGTTTAGATCTTCCATAAAGGTAGATAAGATATGCATTTTAAGAGGGATTTTTCAAAAATGATTTTATTAATGTGCTTTGTATAGTTTAAATTGATTATTCTAACATTATTTTTTATCTGTGCAGGTATCGACATTTTCAGGATGAGTCGAGGGATGAGCGATGAGGAGTTTCAGGAGATGATGGCACGTATGTCTCCAGATCAGCTCGCGAGATTCAGAGAGATAGCAGATCAGGAGTTGTCTCGTTCGTCGTCAGGGCGCTCTGTTAGATCAGCTTCAGCGCGATCAGATGCTTCAGCTTCGAGCAGATGATCTCGACGCTCGCGACTTGGGCCAGAGGGAGGGACTGCGACTGCAGGAGGATCAGGGGGGTGCTGCTGTGGAGACACGGACGCAGTGTCTCCGTCTCGTCGTTGAGCTAGAGCTCGGTCACCTCCAGGATTTGTCACACCTGTGGGGACGTCCACTCCAGTTACTCCGGCTTTTGTGCAGCCGTCGGTAGATGTCACGCCTTTTGGTGGCACTCCTTTTGGTAGCACCCCCTCTGGTGGCACTCCTTTTGGTGGCACACCCTCTGGTGGCACCCCTTTGAGTGGCACTCCGGGAGAGGGTACCCCCGTCGATACACCGGATGTTCAGGGGTCTCCTGGATATGCCCAGGAGCGTGGACGGAGATGGGAGAGGGCCCATACAAGGCACACTCCTAGGGATTATGGATACCTAGTGGATGGCAGGTCAGGAGCCATCATCATGAATGATGAGGGAAGGAGGGTGATGGCTCGCATGAGGGAGTTGTGCCAACAAGTTTTTCGGCACAACGTCCTGGATCATTGGAGGAACATACCGAAGGGGAGCAAGGAGTACATAGTAGCATCCTTGCACGAGGAGTTCCCGGTGCCAACCGCAGTAGATAGATTCTCTACAGGCTGGATGATGGATTGCATGCGTGCATACATGTCACATAGACGATCCAACGCACCCAAGGCAATCAAGAGTGGGGCTCCAAAGCCTGAGTGGTTAGATGCAGACGACTGGCACCGACTGAGGGAGGAGGCTACAAATTCGACAGGACGTTGGAGTCAGCAGCGGGAGGCGGCGAGGGCACGAATCAAGGCCGGATCGGTACATCATCTTGGGAGTGGCGGCCACAAGACATATTTGGAGGACTTTGTAAGATTCTCTTTTGTTTTGCTTATTTGTTTTTTTGAGATATTCTTTGTACTGACAATCATGTTTCTAACAGTTAGCATTTTGTGTTCTTTGCAGCACTCCATTACAAATCGCGATCCGCAAGGCCTTGAGACTCGATATGCGGAGAGGCACGGTCTCAAATCATTGATCTACCGATTGTATAGACGCGGCGGCCCAGTAAGTCACTCATCTTTCTTGTCTGTAGTTACCATGAGATATTTGAATGCATTATTGTATGGTGGATTGATATGCTGTTTCTTTTTCTGAGAATCCGTTTGATGCTCCTTTATAGTGGGAAGAGCTTTTGGGGGACGACGATTTGTAGCTCGCCCTTGGATCCTTAGAGCTCACATACCTTTAGTTTTTAGTCGCCCGATCTATATAGACATTTTCTATGTATTAGTGATATTGTTTTATGATTGTACCAATCGCATTTTATGCGATATCATGTATTTATTTCATCCATCAGTTTTATGATTTCAGTATACATTCTTTTTGTTTGCAAACGCTTTGTATGCAGCAGTGCAGAAACTATTTTGTATGGCTCTCATACAGCACACAGTGCTATATGTGGCAGGGCAGCTTGCTGCCCTGCCACAAAATTTTTTTTTTCTCTGTTACCGTCGCTATTTGCGTCGCAAATTTACTGCACGCGTCGCTATTGTCGTCACTATCAGCGTCGCAAATTCTCTGTACCCGTCGCTATATGCGTCGCTATTTACGTCGCAAATGCGACGCATATAGCGACGTATATAGCGACGATTATAGCGACGATTCTATGGCATCGTCAATAACGACGCTTTTTGCGACGACGGGGGAAAATTTTGTTGTTTGTATTTTCGTCACTTTAAATGTCGCTATAAGGTCTATATCTTGTAGTGCCCCTTTTAGTTTATCCATGAGGTTGTCTACCCTTGGGATTGGATATCTATTCTTGACAGTAATCTTGTTTAGGGCAGGATAATTAATGCACATCATAAAGGTGTTATTTTTCTTTTTAACGAATAGGACATGTGCACCAAAAGGAGAACTATTGGGCCTAATGAGTCATCGGGTTAACAATTCTTCAACTTGGGTTTGAATTTCTTTCTATTCAATTTGATTATGTCTATAAGGTGATTTACATGGTAGTTGAGAACTTAGAATTAAGTCTATTTTATGATCTTCAAGACGTGTAGGTTGTAAGCCAAGTGGTAAGTCAATAGGAAAACAATCTTTGAATTTTGAAAGAAATTATGTGTATCTAGGATGCATCTGATTTTCCTTAGCTTCAATTTCATTCATCCATATTAAGTATGTTTTGCTACATTTTCTTAATGTACGTTTAGCTTGTCTGTGAGTGAGCAATGGAAAATTATCTAAAGTGTGCGTACCATATAATGTGATTTGTTTTCCATTAGAATAAATCTTTATTGAATGCGTAGAATAATCTATACGGGGATTATATTTATGACGCTAAGGCATTCCTAAGATAATATCACTAGATTGCAAATGCATAACTAAGAAATTTATGCGCTCAACATAATCGCCATTTTTAATGTCTAAGTCATGAACTTCTTGTGTACCATTGTATCTAGTACGTAAGAATGCAGCCTTGATTCGATAATGAGTTGGAATAGTATGTAAATTCAATTCTTTGACCAATTTTGAATAAATAAAATTGTGTGTGCTCCCACCATCATGTAAAACAATCTTTTCTCTTCCATGCATAAGACATTTTATTGTTAATAAAGAATGAGAATTTAGCATACTTGGTAAAGTATCTGAAGTAGTACCGTTATCGTGATCGTCTTCTATGAAATTGGGCATTTCTTCATGGTCTTTATCTTCAGTCGCTCCCAAGTAGTTGATGTGAATAGGTGACTTTTTGGATTGGCAATTCCTTGCCAAATGTCCAGGTTGGTGGCACTTGTAGCAAACTATGGGTCTGGCTTTGGAAACATTATTGTTAATAGCGAGGAGTTTAGGTATGTTGGGATTTGATTGGAAACCGCTTAGGATTTGGATTTTTGTTTGATGGTAGAGTAGAGGGTCGTGTCCAAGATTTACGGAAATAAGATTGAAAAAGCAAGTTTGATTGAGTCTTCGAAAGGTAGAATTGAATTGCTTTGTACCAAAGTTACCATTTGTTGGGTATTGTTGTGGTCGCTTCTCTTGTCCTCAAATTTTTTCTTCAGCATCATGGGCAAAAGAAATCGCATCCTTGAGAATCCTTGGCTTGAACATGTTCACCTTTGCATAAAAGTGACCAAGTAAACTAGACATAAACTTGCACTTATGAATCACCTTACGTACATCTTTGAGCATTCGAAGTTGCAATAAGGCATTCCAAAAACGCTTGGTATATTGTGAAATAGGCTCGGATCTCTTTGTTGCAAAAGATCCCACTGTTTTATTGCTTTTTCGTGGAATTGAGGTGGAAGAAAATTCCGCAAAAATTTCTTTTGGAAAGCTTCCCAAGTAGTAGGACAATCAATACTTTTGCGGACAACAGTCTACCATAAAGATGCTTTGTCCACTAAATGGTTAGCGACACACTTGATTTTGTCATTTCTGCATACTGTTCTTCATGCAAATAATCATCAAACTGACTCATAAAAGTGAGAATAGTCTTTCCATCACATAGCGTATTCAAAGTACAAAATTTGAAATTTCTTTTACTTATCTTGGCTTCTTTCATGATATATTGTGCTTCGAGTGTCACATCGATCATGCGTTGTATAACATCTTCGGGTTGTGGTCCATCTTTTTCATCAATAGATTGTTGAAGAGTAGCCATGTCATGAAGGAGACCTATCTAATCTAACTAAAAGAGAGAGAGAGAAGGGAGAAGACTGCAGAAGAGAGAGAAGAAGAGAGTAGAGGACATGAAGGAGACCTATCTAATCTAACTAAAAGAGAGAGAGAGAGAAGGAAGAAGACTACAAAAGAGAGAGAAGAAGAGAGTAGAGGAGAGAGAAAGACTAGGAGAAATAGAGAAAGACATGAAAAGAGAGAAAGAGGAGGAAAGCCATGAAAGCTGGAAGGAAGGAGAAAAGAGACTTGATTATTGATAAAACTGATGCCCTAATTGGGTCTCTCAATACCTTATATACCCTGTCAGTAGAACTGGGTATTCCCATGCTAATCCGTGTCCTACCCGTCTATCCTCACTCTTTTACATTCCATCCCGACCCTGAAGGTTTTTGCCCTAAAAAAAAAAAAGAGGACTTATGACTCACAATGAAAAGGGGGGGTTGCAGAGTACTACTCTGCCCAGCATTACAAAGGAGAATATAGGTATGGGGAAGTAAAATCTCATGTGGAATTGGGGCATAGAATTTTGTGTATGATGTATATGACAGGTGCATGTTGATAGCATATGAGTTTGGCATCCAATTCTTGACAATTAGGGGTTGACAAATAGTGGACAGCATGCTGTCCAGAACAGGCCTGCTAGAGAAAACTAGTCATAACTTCCTATGGGCAGCTCTGATTGAGGCGTGTGACAAGTCAAAACAAGGCTCATGAAGTGCACTTTCAAGAAATATAGGTGACACTTGACTGTCATTAATGCAGGGTAAAAATTGTTCTGAAATAATGTGCTGTCTGTAAGTTGTCTGCATTTTAAACTAGGGTAAATTTAGCTACTGCTCAATCAAAATTGCATCCTTGAAGTAGGGAAAAAATTGCACTGATGAAATGCTGATCAGGATCGGGATTTTCCAAGACCATTTCATTCCCCATGATCAAATGGATAACCTACATAATAAGCATCAAGAGCACAAGGGTAATTCATACAAGCATGGGTCACCATACTACCACCGGGGTCAAAAGGATAATTGTGATCCAATGCATCCGTTGTATCATAGAAGTAATTCATGGTGTAATCGTCAAGCACTGATGGTGGCACAAGATCCTTACCGACCCATATGGTAGCATGCATTGACTTTTCCATAAACTCATTGGAAACCACTAGGTCAAATCTGACTGGAGCAGATGAGGCAGCAATCAATACAGCATTCACTACATTAATCCCTAGGCATTTCATGCCCATGAGTTTCACATGCATGGCTACTACTGGGCATTCAAAGTTAAGGGCCTTGGGTTGATGGGGCATCTACTCATGAGCCTGTGACGACAGTGAGATGCTCTCATCTTGGCATCGTTCTTGAGAAGAATCATGTGGCTCATAAGGATGCGCATGTTGCTTATAGTAATGATCAAGTGGCTGATGATATCGAGCACTCCATTGCTAATAATCATATTTCTCCCCATGTACATACTCATATAAATTTACATGATGTTGTCCATGTACATAATGATGTCAAGATGGTTGTCCATGTATGTGACCAGAATGTAGTTCATAAGAACATATATAGTCATCAGATGCATGCTGCTCCAAATATTCACACTCATCATATGCATGTTGTCCATAACTAGGTGCATGCACTTGCTTTTGCACATCAAACCCATGCCAATGGTCATGGTACTCATAATTTTCATGATAATGCCCATACATGCCTTGCTAACCAAAATGTCCATGGGTGCCATGCTCCCCATGCATTACATGTGGGCCAAACTGATTATTAGGGCCTTGCTACCAAAATTCCCATGCTGCCCATGCAATACATGCAAACCAAACTGAACATTGGGTCCTTGTTGCCCAAAACTACCATGTGCATGTTGCCCATGTACACCCTGCATACTATATTGCCCAAAATTTACATTTTTCCCTTGCATATAGCTTCCATTATGGGGGATTTGTTGTCCTAAGGATGGGCTAGAAGGGTTCGTCACGAGTGATGGGAGAATGGGTTCATCATGTCGCATAGAGGGCTCACCCAGCTCATAGGTGTTATGGGGAAAGCCATGGGTGCCACCAAAACCTTGTGGGCTACGTCCGGTCTCCAAGGTAGAAGGGGGGTTGGCCTCACGAGGAGGGACATGCTCCTTGGGCTGAGCCGAGGAGGGTGCGATAGCGGGGATGAGGATGCCCATGCACTCGATGAGTAAGTCCATCTTGACCATAATCTCGGAATGATGCTGATCTTGGCGGGTTTCCATCTCCCTATGCCGTTGTTCCAACTCTCGATGTCGATCGGCATGACGGGTCTGATGTTAGCATAGAGTATGGTTAAGCATAGCCAAGCGGTCCATCTCGAGGGTACCATCTTCAAACATGTCTTCACAATCCTCTTGGGCTGAGCTAGGATCATTCATTGAGGCACGAGAGTCCCTTATTTCATACTGGAAGTCCTCTTGGGCCTTTGCTTTTCCCTTGTGGCCTACCATCTTAAGTGGAGTCCACTAGACCCCCTATTACAGAAATGGCAATATCTTGAGCTAGGAAGCTCCAATCACCAAATTTTTTTATTCAAATTAAAGCTTTATATCCCTTCTACCAGGCTATGTAAAAATATTTTTGACAATAAAGGATCAAGGCTTTGCTGTAATTGACTTTTGTAGGCTGTATGTGTAGGACTGCTACCTTTCCCATAGTACCCCTGAGCACAAAATTGGGGGTATGTCCCAAACCTTAGGGCAGAATGGGAAGATTTTTGGCTTAGATCAAAGGGGATGATTCCCTCTTCAAATCCAGCTACGGGGTCTACGCTTAGTCACACAAGAAGGCTTTGCTCTAATTGACTTTTTTCACCAGTTCCCTGATTCTACATCCCTGCAATACTTTGCAACTTCCATGCATCACTGTGGGCGAGAACCATTGCCAATATGAACCACATCCTTGCTGATTAGGGCTAATACATTGCCAACAAGATTATAACCCTACTAGACATGACATCTCAAGACCAATCATAAGCATCATTACCAATATTGCCAATCAAAGGCATAGGCATACCCCGTGAGTACCATTGCCACTCGCATAAACATCTTCATACCAACATGAGCATATAAGTGCCACTATCAAGAGAATCAAAGTGCCAAGCCTTAGCTTTGCAACTAAATCACTGCACTTTAATACACCCCATGATTGCTCACACATCAAATGCATTCCATTGCTTCAAAACCCCCTGAATCTAAAGCTGGTAGCGCTTTTCCAATTTCCTTTTCGTTGGGCAGATCAATAAGACGATGTGAAGCTTTGGTTTTCAGAGAGACCTAGAAGATTGTTGGGAATGCTTTTGAATAACAAAAACTAAGCTCCTTGGGTGCTCCTAGTATTGATGTAAGATGTACAGCTTGACACAAATATTCAAAAGAGGGTCAATCCCTTCCTTTCCATGGCCAAAGTGACTGCAAGTTGCAAACCAATGTAGCCATGTTTCCAATGATTGTTGACTTCACCCTAGGCATCTCCTCTCTTTGATCAATCTCCATGTTATCACAGGAATAATCCTAGTGTATAATGTATATGTCTTGCATGTCGTGCTAAGAGTCCCCTCATGCATGGTTTTAGAGCTTAGATGCTAGGGATATCCTCAAGATGAACTCCAATCAGAGCCTGCCTTCCAATTTAGCACTTGCCTATTCCTCCACAAATCGAGATAAAAGGTCCCTAAGGACTTCAATGCACATACAAGCTCATAAGCTACCATCATACTTTGTTCAACGAGGAAAGAAGCAAGCTGCTGTGAAAGGTCCGATTCCTCTTGAAAAGCATGTTTCTGTAGATTATCAAAGATGGGACACGTTTGTCTAACAATGAATTTACACCAAAAGAACTTCAATACATTTCTTCACTTTCTATCCTCCTACAAGATCAATCCCCATTGTTGTAAATGCAAGAACAAGAGCTAATGTTGGTCTCCATCTACCCATCCATGTGAATATGGTTTCTACAAGGGAATAGCCATAGCATCTGCAATAGAGTTTGCATAAACAAATGCAAATCCACTATTGACAAATAAATGAGTGACTTTACCTCATTATAGGCATAACTCTTGATTCAGATTTCATAGTCCTGGCAATGGCAAAAGGTTTCTTGATTCTTTTGGAGTCTCTCGAGTCCCTCCCTGAGATGGCTCTTATGACGAGGGGGAGGCCTTTTCTGCAGTAGAAGCAGCAATAGGGATGGTTTGATCATTGGCTTAAGGTGAGATTGTTTTCTTTCAAAGGCTTCGTTGACTTGTTGTTGGTGCTTTTGCTCCTAGGACTAGCACCCACCTTTGTCTGTCTAAAACAGGGGCTAATAAAGAAATTTAGCTGGTTAGATGTTTGATCATGCACAAAGCCTCCTACAATTGGCTATGATCCAACGAATTGAGGAGGAATTTCACCATTTGCTTCTTCCAAATCATGACTATGTAGATTCAGAATATGTATTTTAGCAAGTTGTAGATCCTTATCCTTGTGGGAAAGAAGAAGCAATGGTGAATTATTACACTCAATGGGATGAGACTATTGCATCTCAAATCTTTGAGGGGGGGTGGTGTGGATGAAGAGGTTGTGGTATTGCAAGGTATTTCAGATCTAAACTTCATGATTGAGCTTCTTCTAGTAGATGTAACCAGAGGTGAGGGAACTTTCGAGGATACCTGTTGTAACCAAAGAAGAGTATCAAAACTTTCCCAAAACAACAATGAAACTTTTGCAAATACAGAACCTTTCTAAGACCAAGAAGATTTTTGTTGTGTGCAACCATGTGCGATCACCATCTGTATGAAGGAAAGTGGGTTCCTAACTCAAAGCCTGCTTTTAAAACCCCCAAGGAGAAGGCTGATGTAGGGTCCTATGCTATTTCATCTGAAGATTGCTTTGAGGCATTGCAAAAAAAAAAAAGTCAATTCCTAAGAATTTGATCCACAATGTGCATCCACTTCCATTGCTTGACCATTCTCTTCTACATGGTCCTTCTAGTTATGGCTTTCTGTAGCTTCCTCTATGATCACAAGGCTATTATCCTCATAGTGTAGATGTAGTTTCTTTGCGGTCTAGTCATTGTCACTGTTTCCCACTGTTCTACTATTATGCCCTACCTGTTCCTCCTAAATCCATCTGAGCTCTGTGCACCTAATTTCCTTAATAGACAAGTCATATAAACTAGGTAGCTGACTTTGCCTTTGAATTTTCCTTGACTCTACCTCTGTGAGTAAAGTTGCCCCAGTAGGAGCCTTAGAGGTGAGAGTAAGTGCAGTAGGAACCCCTGCAGAAACGTTTTTTCACCTTGATTGACACCTTTGTCTATCACAGCAGGAACACCTATTGAGAACACAAACTCCAGGAGAAAGAAATAGTTATTTGACACAGCAGGTCCAAGCTTATGATGTTGCTACTCAAAAGATTCATTAACTCATGTTATGGGTGATATAGAAACAAAGAAGATTTCTCCCTTCTTTTGTTGGACTGAGAATCCATGGGAGCTTCTCAAGAATGAAGAAGAAAACTCTTCTTTGAATAGTAACTGTAGTCAAAACTCTCTCCAAGTTCTGTGGCTCTTATGAGATTTTCAAGAAAGGCTGCCAGCACCATGTGGTACTCTATCACTACTTCTTACAGCTACTATACCTGTGTAACTAGTTTTTTTTTTGGTGAAATATAACTGCATATGAGGAAAGAAAAAGAAGAAGGGACCAAAAACGTAAGCTCTGATACCAACTTTCATGAAGGAGACCAATCTAATCTAACTAAAAGAGAGAGAGAGAGAAGGAAGAAGACTGCAAAAGAGAGAGAATAAGAGAGTAGAGGAGAGAGAAATACTAGGGGAAGAGAGAGAAAGATATGAAAAGAGAGAGAAAGAGGAGGGAACCCATAAAAGCTGGAAGGAAGGAGAAAAGAGACTTGATTATTGATAAAATTGATGCCCTAATTGGGTCTCTCAACACCTTATATACCTTGTCACTATAGCTGGGTATTCCCATGCTAACCCATGTCCTACCCGTCTATCCCCACTCTTTTACAAGCTTGTTGGGCTTGCAAAGTTTGTTCTCTTTGTTCCTTATGAAGCTACATCATAATTAGGTCCAATTTTTGCTCCACCATTGGTTTCAATAAGTCACATTTTGCCATAAAATCTTCCATATTTTGATCAGTCATCCTCTAAAATTTCAAACAACCTCACACACTCAAAATCTTGTTAGCGGGATGAGTGTAGCTCAAAGTTGGGTTTACAAGGCTTGTGTTTTTTAAATTAATGACTATTACCAATCTTTCTTCTTTTTACAGGTACAAAAATTGATGAAATTCTTCTTCCAAGCAGAAAATCTATTGCGTGTGTCAGTTTGCTGGCTGAAAACTATCTTTGTCAAAGTGTAGGTACGAACAAGGGCTTGTTGAGGCTTTCGATGGTAGTTCAAGGTAAGCTTGGTATGAACGCCTGCTAAGGCAGAATTTAATGATTGAATTTTGAAGCTTTAGAAAGGTTTAAAGCCTTAAGCTTTAGAAAAGCTTAATGGGATTTAAATTGACGATCAGGATGGCGGCAGGTATTGGCCGCGATCATCGCCAATGAGAACGTCCTGCTGCCGCAAACAACTGAATTTTAGGGCTTTCAGATTTTATTAAGCTTATAAGCTAAAAATTAATGATCATTTCTTATCTGCTTCTTTGAGTATGAAACGACTTGCGAAGGAGCTTGGGAAGTGGTCCTCTGCCGTCTAGAAGTGGTTCTTCATGATCTGATGGCACAATAGGGGGTTCTTCACCGCTAAGAACACATTGGTATTGACGGATCATTGCGAGATTGACGGTAGAGCCATTTGTTCTAGGATCTTCGCCTTCATACAAGATGGTAAGCGATTGGAAGCCTTGGATCTCAACTTTGCTTCGATACCAGTGGAGTGCAAATTGGATGTTGGATGCTTATGTAGTGAGAGTCGGAAGGTCCCCAAGAACAAAGAACTCTACTTTAAGCTCAAAAATCAAGAAGATAGACTTGCACAACACGAGGCAAAAAGACCAATTGGGTACAATCTCCCCCCATGCCTTATGTGAGCGCTTCACAAGGCATGTATTTATAAATTTATTCATCTCAAAGCTTAAAAATAGCCCAATTTTATAATAATCATACTTTAGTTTTTGTGTTTACCTTTTTCCAAATACAGAATAAAGCGGTTGGGTGGCCCAAGAGTCAGGCTATGCCCAAATAGAATGTCCAATAATAAAATATTGAAACTATACGTCCATGCACATACAAAATAGGAAAAATTTGACAAGCACTTCAATAAATAAGTGTGCCTAAATAAATATTAGTGCCATTCCTTTAATGATAAGATGTGCACCCATCAAAAATGATAATTTCTTGTAGGTAATTTGAATACACGCTATCGCCCAATGCTTCCCAACACCATCGATGCCTACTTTACACATCAACTGAAGCATTCACAATTGTTAGAAAATAATAAAATTAAACCAACAAAAGTGAATACTTAGTAGTCTTTAGCTAAAATAATAAAATTAAACCAACAAAAGTGAATACCTAGTAGTCTTCAGCTACAAAAAAAAAAGGTTGGAACTGTGTCCTAACCTTAATTTAATACGAGTGCACTCTAAACTCATAAACGTCTATAATTTAAATATATATTTTGCGGAATCACCCATTGTGGAGTCACCACATGCACATTAAATTAACATGATGCCCAAGAAAGATATGTCCAAGAAGAACAAGTGTCCCCATCAACTTATCACATAAGGAATCCACCCTGTCTACGAGCCTCAGCAAATAAAGATAGTTTTATGGAAACCATCGCAAAACCTCACAGAATCCACCATGGAGTATGCCTGTAATATTTCCACACAATAAAAGTTAGTTGATTAGTTTGAAAGTTAGTTAGTCAAATAATACGTTAGTAAGATTACTCACTAAAGGCTAACTAAGATAAAAACTAACTAACATTAATAACTTAAAAATTATTTAATTAAAAATATTTTATTTAAAAAAATTGAGAGTCGTAAATCTGTTATTTTTCTTAGATTAACAAGGATTGTAGACACCCTTCTTGTAGTAAGTTACAACATGAACGAGACTTATGAGCTATATTAATCACTAGTATTAATGTGTATAGTTTGGATGGTCCAAAAATATTAGATTTTGGGCAAAACTAGTATATTTTAGATATTTTAGATATTTTAGATATTATCCTAAAAACGAAATATGGAGATTTCTAGAACTGGATGTTATTTAAAAGAAAAGGAAAGTGATGTTTTAGTTAGTTTAGAGATTTTATAAAAAGAAAAAAATAAAGAGAGGATTTGCAAAATCGTGCACACCGCGATCACAATCTACAAACAAAAAATAACACTTCAAACTGGAAAAAGAAGAAGTGAACTAAGAGCTTTCTAATCAAGGGTCTTGGAGTTCTAACCCCTTTTCAGAGCTAATGAAACCATCAGATTTATGATCTGAGCATCACTGATTCTTCCAAGATCCCCCTCCACAAAGAGCTTCACTTCTCAGTCACAAGACCTCTCCTCTAATTCACTATAAATATGAGGCATGGGGAGGCACAAGGGAGCATAAGGAGACCCCGAGAGGCTACGAGAGAGAGATAGAGAGAAGGATACCTCTCCAAGAGATTATAAGGGAGAGCTTAAAAGAGAGAGAGAGAGAGAGAGAGAGAGAGAGAGAGAGAGAAGAGTCACCCCGAGAGGCTACAAGGGAAAGAGTTAGTTCAATTCTCTCTATCTCGGTCCTCGACTTAACCATCCCCCCTTACCCTCTCCCATCTCGAATCTATTTTGCCTTCTTTATCTCTTGAGTGTACTTGCGGACGATGGCCCCCAAGCGAAGAATATCACGTGTGGATGGCAATCCCACAACCAGCAAAACGAAGCTTTGGGCAAAGGCATCATTGTCAATCCAATTGTGCTTCCGGTTGTAAGTAATGCATTTCTAACTTGATAGATGCTTGTTTTGACTCTCATATGAGATACGTTAGGCCCATACTATGATGCACAAGTATAGATCATTTCATCTCACATATTCTAAGATGGAGCTTGCAAAGTGCATATATCCAGGAAAGTTAACTGCACTTAGTTGCATATGGCTTATTTGCTGGTAGAGAAATTACAAGAAAGATTTAGTCAAGGGTTATGAATGGTATAGTCATTAAAATCATGACATTAGAAGATTGTACATACAAGTGCTAGATTAAAGCATAGTCAAGGGTTACAAATAACATAATTACTAACAGAATATAACATTAAGAATCATGAATGGAAAGTACTAGTTTCAAGTCTAGATACTTCAAAAGTACTTAGCCTAAGAGCCCAAATATTAAGAAGAACTAGATTCTACCTCAATGCAAGTCCTGTTGGAGTTTAGTTACTTGAGATCATCTCGCACTTATCTTATCAAGTATTTATATGTAATGCCTATAATATGTTTGATATATGAGGATAACTTCTTGTTTGCCTCATGGTTTGACTATGAGCTAGTATAAGAAATTAATTATAAGGATTAAAACTAAGATGTCTTTAGATCCGTTGGATAACTACAATCCAATTCAGGATTGGGTTAACGATCAATGTTAGTGACCTATAGAACTTACATCATGTACAGTGTTTGAACCCTTAACATATGCCTTAGCCGAAGGAAGGAAGTGTTAAGAAACATTTTGCATAGTATCACTCTTAGATCCCAAGGGGAAGAGCGAATATGCAATGGAAATATTATATCATCTATTCTAGCATTGTTTTGAAAGAATGCAATTGGTTTTGTTAGTTGATCGAACAACATCCTAAATGCTTTTACATTCAACTGGTTGTTAGTTTGTTATTTGGATGATTGTTCCAAGTGCTTGTGATTTATGCTAAATGCATAGCAAGGGTCTGTGATGGCAAGTTGCCATGGGGATAAAGAAATGTTTTCTTGGAAAATGATATTAGCACTGAATGCCTTGTTTGTGCTTGATTCTTAAAGGGTTTAATTAAGGAATGATCGCGCTAGGCTACTCCCAAGCTAGCGGCGAGGCCCTACTCCAAGGGGGTCATGATTATCACTACGAGAGGCTTGGATCGGCTACGTAGGCGAAAGGTCTGTCACACTAGGGATAGTCTCGGGCAGCATAAAATGTGGGTGCCAGAGGGGGCTCTGGTTGTAAATCCTACATTGTTCCTAGAATTTGACGAGCCCCTTCATGGCCCAGGATGGGATCCTAGAACCCTAAATACTAGCTACAAGGGTGGAATCTTGGTGGGTAGAATACATTCGTGGAATTCTGTGTATCTTCCACTAGGTTGGGAAGATATTGAATTTGTGGTGCATGAGATTTGGACCAGTTACTTTTGCAGGGCAGAAAGGATACTTCTGTTGGCTAGAAGGGATACATAATTTCTCTTGTATGGGCGGGAGACAAAGATTAACTTGAAGATAAGTTAAAGGAATTTGTTTGAACTTGTTTGTCAAGAGTTTACTTTTTGCTCTGTTTTTGTGTCTGTGCTATAAGTTATGTGAACGAACCATGTTCCCTAAAAGGCTTAATTAATGAAGCTAACTTTAAATGTCACACATAAATGTGGTAGGACCTTATTAGAAAACTAAAGCTACTGAGGGAAGCGGGTGGGCAGAACCCTCGACGGGTCTGTCCTACGGCAGGGTGGTCCTAGAAAACTGGGAGGCTTTTCACAAGGTTTCACGGTCTTTAACCTTAGAAATTATTAGGATAGAACCCCGATTCATGCCATTTTAGGGGATTGGAATGGGACTATGCCCTACAGGCAGAGAGGTTGAGTAGCGCATCCCTCTTGTTTCCCATTCTCTTTGAACCAAGTGCAGCATGGGTCTGCTTTGGCTTGGGTATCTCTATGTAAAGTAGGATGTCCAAGATCTAATGCTAGAATGCTGTTAGGAGATCTTGGCCACTAGGAGCCCAAAATTCAGGTTGATCCTAGTGGGTTTGGCCGTGAACGTTCCGTTGCAATGCGGATTTGGGAAACCCTAGGCGACAAAACCTGCAATATTCCATGGGAGTGCCAGGCAGCGATGCTTAGATTTGTTTCTCGATAGACTGCTAAAAGCATGCCCGAATAGCCGATCGGTAGGCACCTTACAATGCCTCCTGGCATCATACCCCCGAGGTGGGATAGCAATTGTCCTCAATTGTTATTAGCTTAATGTGGAGCGAGTAGTGAGGGGTAAGCACTTAGGTCACGGGCGTGCATCCATTGGGCCTCTTCAATAGGATGATTTTTTAACTTAACTAAATATCTAAAATATCTACAACCAGTTCTACTAGTCATAAAGTCAGTGTCTAGAATAGTTTCAAGTTCAAGGATTTCAGTTTCTTCTTCTAACAAAGGAGGGTTTTCATAGACAAGGTGAACAGGTAATTCACCTCTAAAAGGTCGTAACAAATTGATATGAAAAGTGTTGTGGATTTTCCAGTGTTGGGGTAATTCTAATTTAAATGCATTGCCATTGATTTTATGAATGCTCTTGAAAGGTCCATAAAATCTAGGAGCTAACTTAACAAGAGGATGTTTCTCAACACTTTGTAATCTTCTCTTTTCAATGTGTAACCAAATATAATCATCAACTTTGAAACTCATAGCTTTTCTTTTCTTGTTAGCTTGTTTAGTGAATGATTTCTGGGCTTTCACAATCATCTCTTTGACTTTAGCAAAAATAGTAGCATGCATATTGGCAATATCATCACCAACTTTAACTTTGTTTGACAATGATTTAACAGGTGTATGCAATCTATGTCCATAAATGATTTCAAAAGGTGCTTTCTATGTAGCTATATGTGGTGTATTATTGTATGCAAATTGAAGTAAATGAAAGTGTGTATCCCATGCTTGTAGTTTTTAAATTGTATATGCACGCAAAATATCTAAAATTGTATTGTTAGTAGCTTCTGTTTGTCCATTTTTTTCAGGATGAAATGTAGATGAGAAATCAATCTTTGTACCTAAATTTGCAAACAAACTAGTCCAATATTTTTTGCAAAATCTAGAATCATGATCAACAATAATAACTTTTGACAAACCATGGTTAGTAAAAACAATCTTCAAAAACAATTGTACAGCTTGAGATGCAGTTAATGTTTTCTAGCATGGAATGAAATATGCTTGTTTGTTAAATCAATCTACAATAGTCTAAATTATGTCATGATTAGCTTGGGTGTTAGGAAAACCACTTATAAAATCCATTGAAATATGTTCCCATGGTCGTTTATGAATTGGTAAAGGCATTAACAAACCATATTGCTTACCATGGTGTCACTTAACTCTTTGGCGAATTAAACACTCAAATACAAAGTTAGAAACATTAGATTCCATCTATGGCCAATAAAAATCTTCAACCAATGTACATAAAATAGAAATAATACCTCTATGGCCTTGATATGGGGGATAATGAATTTTGTGCAACACAAATAATCTAAATGGAACATTTACACTCAACCTTTTCTCATAAAATATAAATCCATTAGAATAAGACAATGAATCTATTGGAATCTAGTTATTTACAACTAATTTATTCCAATCAGCTTGAAAACTGGGGTCTTGATCACAGGTATCTTTCATAGGGATAAGGGAATCAAAAGATATGACATAGACATTATGGATAGTTGGTGTTCTACTCAAGGCATTAGCAAAAACATTCTCTTTTTTGGGTTGATATTGGATAAGTGGATGAAATTTTTGAATAAAAGTAGCCCATGTAATATGAGGGTCACAAATTTGTGGCTGACTAAGGAGATGTTTGATACTTTGTTGGACAGTTTTGATCATGAATTTAGATCCCATTAAATAGTGTTTCCATTGACGTAAAGCTTGTACTACAGCTAGCAATTCCTTATCATAGGTAGAATACTTGAGTTCATATGGTTTAAGTTTGCAGCTCGAGTAGGCTATGGGATTATCAAATGACTATAACCTTACTTAATGAATTTGAGAGCGTCTCTCTTCAGCTGATCCCTTGTTATTGGAATCAGTTTGTGGATTCATTAGCCAATTTTGCTAATGAGGAGGACCTCTTCTTCAACTGTGGTCTTAGTTCGAATGTTGTTATTGATAATGAGACAGGCCCTGGTCGCTTGTGGGGAGGTTTATCAGACCACGCGTTATATGGTAGGCGATGGTTGATATGGGTAATGCAAAGAGTAGCCAAGACCCATCTGCCACTATTATCTTGGGCCCATAGGTTGATTTGACGACATGTTATGCATACGCCTCTTGCTATATATGCACGAGAGATGCGTCACAACTTGATGCATTTAGTCTAGGGCTAGAAGCCCTATATTTTCCCTTAGAATAGAGTGTCTTGTCGTATATATTCCTTCTTATAAGGAGGGATCTATATGAGTTGGTTTGTTTGATTTCTTTAGGCCAAGATGGCTAGTTTCTTTCAAGTTTTTATGATTGATTTCTTTAGGCCAAGAGGGTCAGTTAATTTGCAGTGAAATGTATTATTTCTTTAGGCCAATAGGGCCCTATGTATGTTTGGTACAGGTGTGCGTAATGGTTTGATGTTTTAATGATTGTATCATACAGGTTGATGAAGTTGCTGGAGGGAGCCTTGGCTGCGGAGGAGCTTCTTGTGGCCATTCCAAGTGGTTTCGTTCCCTTTTCGTGTCTTTTTTCCTTCAACAATTAATGATACATGTGTATGTAAGGGTGCTTTCTTCTTATTTGTTGGGGACTAGCAATCAAGGCATGAAGTCCCAGGTTTAGGTTTTGTATGTGTGGGGGAGTTCTGAGTAGTCATTGCCTTATTTACTGGCATTTTCAGGCACTGAAATACCTATTTTAGACAGGAGTTCTAGGACCCTGTTTTGCTAGCTTTCTAGAGACTGTTCTAGGAGGTCCTGTTAGTGTGAGGGAGTTAGAGAAGTGTAATATTCCCATTCAAAAATATTACCCAACTTGGCTTCCCACACATCGCGTAAAACTCGTACAAAGGTTATCTTCATTGCCAACAGTTTAATCTATAACCCACACGTGAGAAATCGAGACCTCCGCATTGGCAAACCGAGCCTGGGGGTTCAGATCCGCATAACCACGGGGAAACATCCTCTTGGGAGGGGGTTAAGTGGATAATGTTCAATTAATTGCTAAATTTTGTCTGTTTTTTTTCCCCCAGCTGATGCATGGCTAGAGGAGAGGGAGTGTGAGGGGATGGGCTAGGTGGGAGAGTTGGGTTACAACAGGGAGTCATGGGCTGCATGCATAGTCCACGTGGTGGAGGTCCCCTCTTCCCCCTTGGGCCGTATAAACCCCCCTTCAACCTTGTGGGGGGGTAAGAAGGAGGGCAAAGGCTACGTGGAGGAAGGAAGGAGAGCAAAGGGATGATGTGCGTGGAAGTAAAGAGTCTAAGAGGCTGTCGTCGAACAAGTAGCTGCGCCATGCTCTACGGGAAGGGCCATCGCCAATCCTGGAGGGCGCCGAGTTAGTCGCCACCTGCCGATGCAGCACTTACAACTACCGCCATCTTCTTGACAAGTCCATTTTTCTTTTTCCCCCAATTGACATCATCTTCCACCACGTTATTACCCCTCCCTCTTCCACGTGGCTATTGTCTGTAGCCAGAAGCTTCCTAGAAGCTTCTTTTAAGAAGCTTTGGGGATTTCTTAAACCCCCTTCCCACTAATCCCCCATAAGTCCATTCCTAGCCCCGAGATTTTAAAACGAAGAAGAAGAAGCTCATAAAGCCTCCCTTCCTGCAAGAGCACTTTCCGCAAACAAGCTTCAAGTCCCACAAGCTTGCTCGTGAAAACACCATTTTTGCAAGCCCTCTCCTGAAGTCCCATTTCCGCAAGCTTCCTTGTAAAAGCCCCATTCCCCAAAGCTCCAAATCCCATAAGCTCAAGTTTCACAAGCCCGGCCTTTTAAAGATCCGGAGTTCCTTGAAGGTATCTCCTACATACGAGGGAGAAGGGCAATTTCTAAAGGTTGCGTACCAAGACGAACAAATTCACTGATCGTGTAAGGGCAAAGGCAACCCGGAATTTCGTAATTACGCCCACGATGGCCCCTAACAAGTCAGAAGGCACGCCTCTGGGAGGGATCTTCTCCTAATATTCACGTGGATATTTCCTCGAGCCCACAAGTCTAGGTTTTTACTATTTTTGGTTCCACGCAAAAGTATTGCATTAATCACGATAATTTCATGGACTAGGAAGCAACTATGCATGTTGAATTTACCTAGCCTAGTCAAATGCAATTGGAAATAAATTGACTATTTGAACATTTATTAGAATTAGCTCATGATATGAAATTGGTCACTGGTATTTTCAATGTGATGAACGAAAAAATGTAAGTTGTCTATGCATCTTATGACCTTATCAGTAGATGCCTTCCATGCATTTCAAAGTGACGAACCTAGAACAACTGTTGCTTATCATTGTAAGGTTGAATTGTTAAGTGCACCTTTGAATATGCATGGAAAGACTATTCGCATGTCGTATTTTTAGAGAAATCTTCATTGTAATGATGCATTAGGGAAAGTCACAAACCCCGTAGGAAGTAGAAGAGCGCGGAAATGATTCTAGGAATTTGCGTGTGGCATGTGATTGTAAATTGGAATAGGTTAACTCTTTTTTTTTTTGGCATGAATTTCACTACATTGTAGTTAGGAAAGGGGTGCATGTTGCACATTTGTCGTACGAAAAATTTCATTCATCAAGAGTTGTATTTAGGGAAAGGCTGCATGGTGTATTGAAGCATGAAATCTTAAAAGCTTAGAGAAAGAATTGTGGGCATGATTCTTGAATGCAAGTCCTAGTAGGATCAATGGAAGGTATGCCGCAATTTAACATGCGTTTGATCTTAACAAGAGAAGTTAGGGTTATTGTGAATCTAGTGGTACGTAGAAGTAATGAATCGCATGCTTACATGAATTGTGACATGTTGCAACTAGTTTTCTCCTTTAAATGAAGTTAATATCTCTAGGAATGGTTCGTTCTTGTCACAAGACAAGTTGATCAAATTATCTAAATCACCTAACCCGCAAGGGATTCTCATAGGATGGTTCAACAGATACGATAAATAACCCAGGTGCTAACTAGGGTTTAGCACGTTAAGGACTCGACCTAGTTTCGCACTTGTTGCCAAGACAAAAGCCTTGAACCGAAGATCTTACCCACATTCACGGAGTGTTGGTCAATTGGACGCTCATGCTAATAATGATCTAGGGTTTCTAACCTAAGGATCACTCGACCTGATGTTAAAACTTAGTTTGAGTTTGGAATCCCTAGGATCGAACGTTGGCGGCCTAGTGCAATTAGGAGTGGGTTGGGTAAGGAGAGACCCTAAACCTTGTTTCTTGTCTAATCATAATTCCTTGACAAGTAAAACACTGTTCAATGGGTGAATTGATCCCTTGGAAGAGATGTGACACTTGTGCAACAAGTTGCAACGTTGCATGGTCTTGTGGTTTGCACAATAGAGTTTTGCCATTCATTGGAGCAAGGTTGGAAGGTTCTTGCACAAGTTTAACTTGCAAGAGGATGAGTAGTCATCCTGTTATATCACCTTTCTTTGGAAAATTTGCCAAGTTAAGGGAAGTTAGGTATTCTCTTGGGAGCAAAGGACCAATCAATAATTTGGAGCGACATGGTCGCCAAGATTTACTATTAATAAAAGCTTAGGTATTGGTTAAGTTGGGTTAACAGGGTATGACCCTAACCCAAGGACAAAAGGGTAAACAAACAAACCCTTGTGGATCCTGCCAAGTCACAATTGATCCCGGATCGAATGCTGGATGCATTCGGAGAGAAGGATTCACTCCTTAGCAGTTGGCCAAATAAACGACCACTGAAATTGATTGTGCTTTTAACAGTTTAGGAGCGTGGTTTGCATTGTTTGCTCAAGGAACTAAAGGATGGAAACATATTTAATGCTTTAAGTTGATGGCCTGAAGGGAGAGGCAGCTTCAATTAACCCCGACTCTCTGCCTCACCCTAATCAAGGGGGTTGTTAGCCATGCCGGGAACGTCCGAAGCCGCCGTGTGAGGTCTCTTTGTTGAGTGCTACTTGGAGCAGGAGGACGCTTGGGTGCCAGGGGGCTCTGGCCATAAATCCCTTACCTTCCGGACCTTGCACAAGAGGCCAACATGACTCATGATTGGATCTCGAGGCCCGTATACTAGTCTATGGGCGGAATCTTGGATTAGTTATCCCTATGGATTGCTAGATAGCCTTCAAGCGTATTATGGATAGCCTTTACGCGGATTATGGATTAGCCTTCCGACAGATTATGGATTAGTAATCCGTGAACCAAGTGCAGCATGAATCCACTTCAACCCTCACATTTCTATGTAAAGTAGCTCACCTGGGTTCGATGCTAACTGCCGTTTAGGAAAGTACCCATTAGGGAAAACCTTATTCAGGTCGGTCCTAAGTGGGAACGGTCGGAATACTTCCGCTACGTGGTAGACTCAGGAAGTCCTAGATTGCAAACCCTGTAGCATTCCATGGGAGTGCCGAGCAGAGCCTTCTAGACTCTCTTCCCAATGGGCTGCTAAGACGTGTCCTAAAAGGGAATAGGTGGACACGTTACAGTTGGTATCAGAGCAAACCAACAAAGGATCTATCTTTATAAGAAAACTTAATAAGAAGAAGTAAAGCAAATGTTGCTATTAAGAACATTTCCTTACTTTTGGTGCTGTCTTGCAGAAATATGAAGCATGGAACAGATTCTTAGTCTTCCAAGTCATGTTTATCACCGTGATGCATTCCTCAGATTATCGACGAAGGATCGATATGATGAACATCCTAGACCGTATTTACAATCCATCACCTTTGTACGTGGAACGGAGATGGAGGGGTGACTCAGGAATCTATTATATAGCTGCCACCGATTTACGTACCTTCGAACCAACCTTAAGAGAATCAAGTGGTTGGAGGACCTGAAGATCGTGCAGTTGTTCATTTTTGTGGAGGCTCACATAAACACAACTTTACATGTCAAAGGTCAGAGGGTCGAGCTGAATTCATATGTATGCGAGGAATTGACTCGCATAATCCCCGCTCACAGGATCAAGGTGTTGGGACGCTATGAGAAGAATGGGTACCAAAGGAAAGGATACCCTGATCTCCCGATGACTTATCGATTCCTGAAGATCCATGACCCAAATCCATACTATTATCCAGTTCCCGTAGCTAAATGTAACACAACATTATTGTCCCTGAACTAATGCACCAATTGCTCTACCATCCCAAGAAATATTATACTCCGAAAGGGCTATGCCCATATGAATGGAATAAGACTTCTTTTTATCAATGTTTGTCTTGTCTATGGGAATTGATAAAAAGTTAAGTGGCTAGGTTTCTTGGCTGAAAGCTGAATTGGATATGAAAAATAATAATAACAATTAGTGAGTTGTTAACGCTAAGAATCCTCTACCCACGCACAACCCCAGGTATAGATTCCCAGTCCGTCCTCTACATCAAGTACAGCCGTGATCCAGGAGAAGAAGTTTCTTCTCAAGTAGATCAAGCCGCCAAAATTTGATGGAAAAGGAAGGACGATCCAAGCTGATGCTAAGATTTGGATAAAGTCCATGGAAGATTACTTTGAAGCGGTAGGTACTGCACCCGCCAACCAGGTAATGCTTACCAAGCTGAATCTCACCGGCGAAGACAGGATTTGGTGGAAGAAATGGTGCAGAGATCAAGGGATCTCGGAAGGATCTGTTACCTGGGAAAAGCCGAGAAAAGCTCTGCAAGGAAGATACTTTCCACCTGCGTATTGCACGCAAAAAATGAATGAGTTCTACGAGCTAAAACAACTGGGTCTTTCTCTTGACTCATACTACTCAAAATTCGTCTCACTTCTGAAGTATGCGCTACAAATGGATATGACACAACAAGTGTCAAAATTTTGTGCTGGTCTTAACCCACCAGTGAATACCCATCTCGAATCTATGCGGCCAACAGATCTGCAGGACGCACTCATTCAAGCTGCGCCCATAATTCAAGAGGTGCAAGCTAGGCCAAGAAGTAACAATACTTGGTCTTATAATGATCAGAATAGAGGAGCATATAGGCCCCAAGCGAAGAGAGTTTAGGGTCAAAACCGGGGACAAAGAAAGAAGGCAAGGACCAACAATGTCAGTAACTTTGTCCCTACCCAAAGTAATGGCCGCAATCCCCCTTGTTTCCACTGCAACAAGCCCGGTCATTTCAAAATGCAATGTCCCAAGCTTGGTAAAGGACAAGCTAAGCTCCTTTCCAACGAAATGCCCGTGGCCAAGGAGCTGCCACCCGAGGCAGAGGAAGGATCGCATATGTTGCCAATAGGGAATTGTGCAAAGAAGAAGACCTGACCATGGAAGCATACTTTGAAAGGGCAACAGTCCATGGCGCCCTTCACAAGAAAGAATTGAATCGCCAATTTTTGATGATTCAGACACCATCGGACTATCAAAATAAAGGTTTCAAAACATTGATTGATTGTGGTAGTACTCATGCCTTTATCTCACCAGCTTGTGCAAGAAGACTAGGAATAGCCACAGTAGAAGCACCTACCTTGCTTTTGGAATAAGAAAATGGTTGTGAGGTCACTTATACCAGACAAACTGCTAAGGTGAAATTCTTTCTAGGAGGAAAGTCGACTTCCGTCAAATTCAGGGTCATGAACCTATGTATCCATGAGTGTTTGCTTGGAATGGATTGGCTTAAACCTAATGATGCCCACATTCATTGTGTAAAGGGCCAACTTTTCTTTCAAAACTCTGAAGGGGAATTGGTCACAACTCAAGGAGAGGCCTGAAAGTCGAAAATTCAATTGGCCAAAGCATCTTAGATTATAAAGGGAGTTAGAAAGGGACTGTCCATCTACTTGATTAAGGTTAATAAGCTAGATCAGAAGCAGGAGTCTAGTAAAGGACCCTCATGCCTAAAGGAGTACACGGATGTATTTCATGAAGAGCTGACAGAACTTCTGCCTCAAAGGGAAGTTGATCATGAGATCAAGCTAGTGCCGGGAGCTGTGCTAACTGCAAAGAGGCCTTATAGAGTGTCCATCTCGGAAGCAATTGAGCTAAAGGAGCAACTCAAGTAACTGTTAGATCAGGGCTACATTCGTCCCAGCAATTCACCATGGGGAGCGCCAGTGCTGTTCCAGAAAAAGAAAGATGGAACGCTTCGACTGTGTATTGATTACAGAGGGTTGAATCAATCAACCGTTAAGAACAAGTATCCTATTCCTAGAATAGATGAACTTCTTGACCATCTTCAGGGTGCAAAGATCTTCTCCAAGATTGATCTCAGGTCTGGTTACTATCAGATAAGGATCAAGGAAGAAGATATCCCAAAGACAGCCTTCAACACAAGATATGGACACTTTGAGTTCCTAATCATGTCATTCGGGCTTACGAATGCACCTGCCACCTTCAACAGGTTAATGCAAGATATCTTTAGGCCATATCCTGATGGCTTTGTACTCTTCTTCTTCGACGATGCCTTAGTCTATTCCAAACAGGAAGAAGATCATGAACCCCAACTTCGCATTGTACTTGAGACAATGAGGGCACACAAGCTTTATGCTAAGATGAAGAAGTTGGAGCCCCGAGAGGAACACCAAGGAAAAGGGAATTCTCTTGCAAGAAAATCTATCTTGTAACATCAACAAGCTTGTTTATCATGTTTCATATGATCACAATGAAGAAAAGAACACCAGGCACAACAAATCTTCATGCAGCATCATGTAGATCTCCCACGGATTTTAATAGAATCAACCATATTCTTCAACATCTTCACAAAATCCATCAATAGAACAAAGAAATCAAAGGAATACACCATCTTTGAATGGAAATACATCACATAGTATTCATCTTCAATATCTTCATAGTCTTCTCTCTTAATCTCTCATATACAATCACTCTGGTTGAGTAGAATTGGCTATCTCTGACTCTCTCTCTCTCACTCTATCAATAATACATCATATCCTCACTACAATCTCTCAAAATCACACTCAATAATCACTCTTAGGTCGTGGATACCCCTCCCAAGAGGTATGTCTGATATGAAGGGTCACCAGAGCCACTACAGTGTCTCTTCACAGCTCACTACTGTCACTTCACTCTAGTCTTCACTTGAGTCTTCAGCAGCTACTTCTTCCACTTCCTTAAGCTCTTTTGCACTTGTATTCACCTCTTTCCAAGGCTAGAAAACTTTCCCAAAGTCACACATACATTCCACAGAACACTTACAGAAGCATACACAACAGTCTACAAAACAGTACCAGAACAGAGACAGTACAGAACAGAACAGAAACAGAACAAAGCAGAAGCTCTACAGAAGACCTACAGAAGGTTACAGAAGGTCATCAAAACCTCATAACTCATTCTCAAATCATTCCAAACTCTCACAAAACATTCAATAAGCTTTCACAATATCTCATTCTTCATCAATCAATACTCCTTCCCTCCTTTCAGAAGACAATCAGAACAAAACAGAGCAAAACAGAGCAAAACAGAAGGTATACAGAACCAATCAGAACCTATCAAAACATCGCAGAACCACCAACAAACATCATAATCTTCCAAAACACAATCAATATCATCCAAAAAATTCTCAAACCACTTCTAAATCAATCAATCATCTCATAAAATCAACCATTCAGCTCTCAAAAACAACAAAAATCAACCAAAAAACAAGTCATTTCAACACTCAACATATCCCCACACTTAATAAGGAAGCGTCCTCGCGACCCAGGAAAAAGGGAATACAAGTTCATTGAAAAGCTCAACTTTGATCTTCAATATCTTTTAAAAAAGAATCCATCCACCACGACCCCATCTTATAACCTGTTTCTGATATAAAAATACAAAGAAAGGAAAACTCTTTATACATTAACACCTCTTATCAAACTAAAAATCACCACAAATTTGTAAAGGATATAAGAGTTTGCTCCTTCGTCATCTGCATCATCTGTAATTCTCCAACCACGACCCCATCTCTACAAATCTCCAAAACGTAGCTCGTACACGAAATCCAACAGGAAACCACCACGTTCGTTTGACATAAAGGAACTCACAACACAAACACTAATACACAAGACAACCATCTGAATGACTTCGTCAAAAAGAGAGGTGTTCATTAGAAACTTCCACCATACATTGGAAAGGCATCAATGAAGATGATCCCTCTTAAAAGATTGATGTTGTCGGAATCGATCCATAGATAAGGATTCATCTACAAAGTTTTTGGGAGGATTTTGAAAAAATTGGAGATAGCACATCCTTTCCAACAGGACCAAGTATCTGCTAGGCAAACAGAGGGCATGAAAATACAGTATCTCCAGCTGTTGGGAATCAATGCTAACATTGACATTCATGCACAACTTTAGAATAGGCTTTGAATCAGTATGAGAGTGCCTATGCATATACGCCAGGTACCAAGCAAAGTGAGCAGTTAATCTCACTGAGGGATCTGCAGACTGTGAATATTGTTGGGCAAAATGAACATAGTTTTGATAAGCTTGACTAGAAGCTGTCCATTCTCCTGGAATTACTGGCCAATTAATCTGCGGTCCTGTAAGGCAATCATCCGAACTCCATCCCCTTCTTCTGGAAATCTGAGTATCAAAACCGTCACAGTCACTAACCAACTGAGGTGGTTGAGATATGAAAGTGTGAGGAGAGGGTAATGGAATAAGAGAAAGTGGATATAGGGAAGGATAGGAAAAATCATAAAAGGAAGAAAAGGTTAAAGAAGGAATGGCAGAAATTTGTAAGGAATCACTAAGGAACGGTGTTAACTGATAAATAGGAAATGTGGAGGGTACATTTATGAGGGGTGAAGAACAGGGTGGAGAAGGGGAAAATACCCTATCCTCAATAAAGGAACAGTAAGTGAAAATAGGAATTTGAGGGAAATTTGAAGGTTGGAAAAGAAGTGGTAAAATAGTGGAATTAGATTGACAAAGGGAAATATATATAGCATAGCGGTGAGCCAATTGTTGGTAATAGAGGAGGGTAGGAACAGAAGGTCCTAAAAGAGATCGTCCATGATAGGCATCAAAGAATGTAGCATCAAATGGATTATGTTTGGAAAGATAGGTTAAGAGATCCATCCTCAGTTGGTTAGTACTCTGGGCAAAGGTAGGAGCTGTGTTTTGTCTTTGATTCAGGACCACCGAATCAATCATGGGATGACACAAATTATCATGACAATCAGCTACTTTGGAGGAATAACTTTGGAACATGTCAGCTATGCGTAACTCCAAATGATTGACATATAAAACAGCCTGTAAGACCACATCCCCCACATACCATGCCATATCTACCTCATCTGGGATTAACAAATCTCCTCGGAGATACATGTACGACATCAACATGGTATCTGGCGTGACAGAATCTTCAAAGACCATTCTGACTACCTCTGTCAACAACTCAGGAGACCAAGCCCCACTCCAGCCATCCTCTGGAAAAGGTAAATCCATCGTGGAAAGCTTCATATAGAAGACCAACTTCTGTAAGTGGTAGTGGACAAAGAAAGAATGGTCAGGTAAGACATATTCCTGAAACTGCTCAAAGGTAGACCATAACAAGTCCATTCTGGACTGCAATCTTTCCACTTTATCTTGGAATAGAGGGCACAAAGTAGCATGTCTCTGTAGGGCAGCCAAGTCCTGCTGTGAAAGAGAAGGAATCAATGGAACAGGAGGGCTTGGAGAAACAAAGCGGGACTTTGCAAGCTGATCTTGCAACTGCTGGATTTGGGAGGCTTGGTTGGCCATTGTGTCATTAGTAGTCTATAAAGCTAAAAGCTTGTCATCTAAGATAGCTTGGAATTCCTTCGCTTCTCTGGACATCCTCTCCTTCTCTGCTGAAAGGCTAGTAACCTGTGACTGAGCCTCGAATAACTGGGTCTTCAATGAAGAAATCTCATCGCTTTGAGTGGCAACCAGTTGGGTTTGCTGTTCCATTTGCTTAAATAGATCTGCTAGGGTATCCTTAGCAGAAGCTAACTCAGATGTTGCCTTATGCAACTGGTCTTTGGACTGCATGAGCTCCTCATAGAAAGATGCGTACAGCTGTTGAACACAGGCTGTCACTGACAACTCAATGGAACTTTGAATATCCTTGCAGAGGAAAGGAATGGCATCTCCTGAAACGAGACTGTTCAGGGAAGGAACTGAGATCTCCAAGGATCCTTCTCGATGTGCTCTGAACAGGTTATTGCAAGTGAGATACCCAGGGAGTTCACTTCCAAAAGTAGCAGGGATAGGTACGGAGGGAAGTACAACGGGGGCTTTATCCGCTACCCTCTTCAAGCGTTTGTGTTGTATGACCAGGGGAGGCGGAGAATCATCATCCTCAATGTCAATAGGTGCTGACTCTTCTGAAGGTGGAGGAGGAGGTACTGGATCGGATGGAGGAAGTGGAGGTACAGTCTTCTGTAAACCTGAATAGGTCAAGAAGGCAGACAAATATGATCCATAGGTAACATTGGTAACATTACCCCGCGTGACTTTAACAAAATGCTGATCCATTTTAGTAAGGAGGTAAGTGCTCCAATCAATAGCAACTCCTTTTAGCACCATCCTGGAAGCTGTGAAAAGCTCTTTGGACAAATAGTGGGATGGCGTTTTGGTAGGCATGAACCTGTCCTGAAGGAACTGACACATCGTCTTCCATACGGGATCAGTAATCATAGAAAACGAAACTGCTGAAGAGTTTATCACTTTCTTAACACCAAGGACTTCCCTTGTCTGCTTCTGCAACAGCTTGAGAATCTCTTCATTAGAGAAGAGCTGACGAGTGGTCACAAAAGATTCTCCTTTGAAGGGAAGAGATAGAGCCTTCCCTAAGCCTCGAGATGTCAAAGTCATAGACATTCCGTGGACTACGCCTGTCTTCTTGCTGTAAGAGGCCAGGAACTCATCACATAACGACGGATCCTCTGGAAGTAATGGAAAAGGAGTGGCCACAAAAGCAGCAAGTCCGGCCTTCGTGAGGGGCTCAAAAGTAAGTAGGGAAGAGTAATCCCTACTAACTAGTGGGACGTACTAGATAGGGGGAGGAGCATGAGAAGGCGCCATTCAGATGGTTACACACACACCACAAACACAGACAATCAAGGAGAATGCCTGCAAAGCAACAGACCAAAACCAAGGATAAGAGAATAACCAAATAAGACGTGACACGACCAACTAACCCCAAGCAAACCACATCCTAAAAAAAATTTGACATGACCTCGAGACAAATGCGACCGAAAGCTTCATGCGATGCATCTGACAAACACCCGGAACCCCGTATCAGGCAACAAAAGAAAAAAAACTGCATACCGTACCCGGAACCGTAACAAAGACAGGAAACCAAAATAAAACCACATCTGACACATATCAAAACTATATCGGTGATAAACCAAGACTGGACCATGGAAAAGAACTCTAATGACGGCGCATACCCATCCCACAAAACGGGTTCATTAAAAAAAAAAGGAATTAAGTGCAGTGAGGGGGAATTAATTTAATGAAGGGTTGATTTTAATCAATTATTAAAAATGGATGAATTTTTATTAGGTGATAAACCTTAATAAGAAAACGGCGGTTCCTTATTAGTTATTTAATTACCAATTATTAAGTTAAGCGGTGCAGTTATTCGATTTCCAGACCTCGATACCCGACTGGGTCTCTAAATGCAATTCATTGATTACAAATTAAGGTGATGTGGAGCGCTTTTTTGCCAGCGCGTGCTCATGTGACGGCTGGTTCTTTTTAATAAAAAATTAAAGTGCCTCTTTAGCGCACGTAGCGCGTGCTAAGTGAACGGCTGGTTCTTTTTAATGAAAAAGTATGTGTGTTTAGCGCGAATGCGCATGGAAACTGTGGGTGAATTAAAGGGTTCATTTTAACAATTAATTTGTGATTAAGGGGGAAATGAAAGTAAAACACATAAAATAAATACCTGGAAGGGGTGTGTATGTAATGCAGAAACGCGCACGGAAGAGTCCACCAAAAGAAGGGAATCCAGTAAAGGAAAAGTAAAGATCACTGATGAAACAACAAACAACACCTTAGCAGATGTGTTAATTTGGTTTTTTTTCTTTTTTTTGTGGCTTTTTTTATATTTATATTTATTTTTTATATTTATTTTATATTTTTTATTGTGGTAAGTTGGGATCATTTAGGGTTGAATAAATGGAAAATGAGTAAGGGAGGTGAGGGGAATTTTTTAGAATTTTGTAGAATTTTTTTAAGAATTTGTTTACTATTTTTAAATGAATTTTCTACATTGATGGGCAATTTGGAGGTGAAATGAGGAAATATTTAATTTTTAGAAATTTTAGGATAGGCAATTGCGAGCAAACAAATTCCCAAAAATTAACAAAAGGCAAAATGAATTTTTAGAAATTTTTCTGAAATTTTTTTATGGAAAAATTAATGTAGTGATTAATTAAGTCATCTAAATCACATTAATCAGATAAGTCAGTTAGGCATAAGTCAATTAAGTCTGGTTAGTGGGGTAAGTCATGTTAGTCCTCCTAAGTCAAGTCAGGTTAGTCTAGCTTGCTTAGGTTAGTCAACTAGGCTAGCTTAGTCAACTAGGTAGGTGAATCAACTAAGTTAGGTTAACTAGGTTGGGGTTAGTTAATTAAGTTGACTATGGTTAGGTTAGTCTAGGTTAACTATAGTTAGGTTAGTCTAGGGTAACTATAGTTAGGTTAGTCTAGGTTAACTATAGTTAGGTTAGTCTAGGGTAACTATAGTTAGGTTAGTCAACTAACTAGGGTTATTTTAGGGAACTAACTAAAGTTAGTGGTCTTAGTTAGGTTAGTTAGGTGAAAACTAACTAAGGTTAGGGTACTAACCAGAATAGGGTTAGTGGAGGCAGTTAGGGTTAGTGGTGGTGGTGGCATGGAGGTGGTGGTGGCGGCGTGGAGAGAGGCGGCAGGCGGTGCGGCGGCTCCGTCCAGTGGCGGCTTCGTCCGATGGCGGCGGCGGCGGCGGCGACTCCGTCCAGTGGCGGCGGCTACCAGGAGGAGGGAAAAGAAAGGAAGGAGGAGGAGGAGGAGGAGGGAGGGGGAGGGCGAAGGAGGAGAGGGCGGGGGTACTGGCGGGGGGGGGGTAGGTGCTGGCGGGGGGGCGCTGGGGGAGGGAGGAGGTGCTGGCGGGGGGGTAGGTGCTGGCGGGGGCGATGGCGTGGGGGAGGGCGGAGGTACGGCAGGAGGGCGGGGAGGAGCACGCCGCCGGGGGGGGAAGAAATGGCGGGGAGGGTAGGGAGTAGGCGAAGTAGGGGAGGGGTGACGGTGTGGGGGAGGGCGGAGGTACTGCAGGAGGGCGGGGAGGAGCACGCCGCCGGGGGGGGAAGAAATGGCGGGGAGGGCGGAGGTACTGCAGGAGGGCGGGGAGGAGCACGCCGCCGGGGGGGGAAGAAATGGCGGGGAGGGTAGGGAGTAGGCGAAGCAGGGGAGGGGCGACGGCGTGGGAGAGGGCGGAGGTACTGCAGGAGGGCGGGGAGGAGCACGCCGCTGGGGGGGGAAGAAATGGCGGGGAGGGTAGGGAGTAGGCGAAGCAGGGGAGGGGCGACGGCGTGGAGGCTGGGAGAAGGAGAAGGAGGGGAGGGAGGCGCTGGCGGGGGGGCGCTGGGGGAGGGAGGAAGTGCTGGCGAGGGGGGTAGGGAGTAGGCAAAGCAGGGGAGGGAGGAGGCGCTGGGAGATAGAGGAGGCGCTGGAGGGAGGCGCTGGAGATGGCAGGGAGGTAGAGGACGCAGGAGGAGAGAGAGAAAGAAAGAGAGGGAGAGAGACGCGCGGTTGGGGGGAAGGGGTAGGCAGTTAGGGGAAAGGGGTGGGGGCCCATGGGGGGGGCCATGGGGTGGGCAGGTGGGGGGAAGGGGTGGGGGGGCAAGGGCGCGTACCCCCGTCCCGCGCTCGTGCGCGGGACGGGGTAAAAAAATTTGCCGTGACGGGATTGAAATGGCGCGGGGAAGACGGTACGGGTTACGCGGACACGACCGGGGCGCGTGGAGAAGCGTAAAATCGAAAAGGGGCGCGTTCACGCGCAAAACGAGCGTGAGAAAAAACGTAAAAATAAAGAAAAATTAATAACTCCCAATCCGGATGTCAAAACGAAATAGCGTAAAAATAAAAAGTGGGAAGGACTACAGAGGGAAAACAAGAAAAATATATGAAGGAGGTTCCGCGAGGGGTAAAGGCGGTCACGTGCAAAAAAACACAAAAAACGAACAAAAAACGCAATTTAAAAATTAATATCGAAAGATCCGTGCATCGAAATGAGGTGCAAAAAAAAGAAAAACTGTGCAGAAAGATGTGCCCAACAATCCTATCACATCAAAACATAATTCCGACTGAGATAAGATGCGTTCACATGGGAAAAACCCAAAAAATAAACCCGAAAATGGGATCGGAAATTAATATCGAACAAACCATTCACCGGAATGACATGCAGTAAGAAGGAAAAATGTCCGCAGGAAGGGGTGGCACAGGGTTATCATGTTAAAACGCAGTTCCGGCGGAAATAGGAGGGGTTCACATGTGAAAAACTCCAAAAATACTCCCGAAAACTCATTTAAAAATTAATAAGTAAAAATCTAGAAGTTGAAAAAGGGTGGAGGAAAAAGGAAAAAGGTGGGGGAAGGCACAGGGGACACGGCTGTCAAATCAAATTGGAATTCCGATGCAAATAGGGCAGGTTCACATGGAAAAATGTCAAAAATACACACGAAAAAGTCTTAAAAAACCGGAAAATTAATAACGGACAAACCATGTATCGAAATGATGCGGAATAAAAAGGAAAAATGTCAGGGGAAAAGCGCTGGTCAGGGCTATGACATCAGATTACGGTTCCAAAGCAAGAAAAGCACATTCACATGGAAAACCGTCTAAATTGCGTAAAATGCTTCAAAAATTAATAACTCAAAAACCGTGCACCAGAACAGGGGTAGGTAAAAAGGAAAAATGGACCGTTCAATGGGAGGATCAGGGCTATAAGGTTGGATGGGGACTTTGGTGAACGTAGGGTGCATTCACATGGCAGGACCTCAAAATCAGGGTATGAAGGAAAACTGCAAGGAAACAGCCCCAAGGGTGGGTGGAACATAACCGAAAGGGTGGGAAGGGATTCCATTAGGGTAAAAGCAAGGCATGGCATTCATGCATGAGCAAGATAAGGCATATGCAGAGGGGTATGCAACATAGACGCGCAGGGACACGTCCCCACACTTAAGACCTTAACGGATAGGGTTAACCGAGCAACAGGGACCTAGGACCATGCCATAGACCATCCACTAATGTCCCCACACTTAAAACATGACCATCACTAAGAAACAGAAGTTGTAGGGTTAGAAAAACTTGGCCCGTTTCGTCAAGAATCAAGGTTGAGTGTCGACGGCACGTCCAGTGTGGTTGTCGGCGCTGGAGGGACCAAGGCAACTTCTCGGCACACATCCGTCATGGAAGGGACCACGCGGCAGCACCCAGGGAGGTAACTGATGGAAGGAATCGCAGGAAATTCGTCGATGATGAGGGATACTACACTCAACTCACAATCACTCAATTGGAATGAAAGAACAGTCACTCGCCCCATGACTAATATCACTTGAGGAAGAATGATTAAACCCATATCGCATACCCGGTTGAGGAATCAACAAGGGAGAAATGGTGCAAAGGGAGTATGCCAGGGTGCACAGTTGATGGTGCATTAGCGCGTCTAACCCGTCTGGCATAGGTGCAAGAAGAAAGGCAAGGGAGCCTTACAGTGCAGTGTACAGAACAGGGTGACGTGTTTTGTGTTGACGGTAAAAACCCATCCCATGGGTGCATAGGGAAACGGGAACATACCTGACTCCAAGTGTCGTAACGTCCCTCAATCTCACCTCTCGGTAATTGATTGAAGAAACTCCAGTTACACTCAACCCACCCTCTGTCTCACGCTCTGTGGATAGATACAGGAGGGCAGCCTTTTCCTGAAACCCATTGATGTAATCCTCACAGTCACTTGTGCAAAGGGTGTATGCCTTGTGCGCAGTTGATGGTGCAACAGTGCATCCCGCCCTGTGCCGGCATACGGTGCAAGAAGGAAGGCAAGGGAGCCTTATGGTGCAGTGCACAAAAACAAATTGTGCTTTGTGCATTGAGAGGCCCATCCCGTGCGCGCAACACTTCATTCACACTTCTCACCTCTCATTCGATTTGAAGGGAAAAGACTGGTCTCTCGCCCCACCCTCTGTCTCACGCTCTGTTGATAGATACAGAGGGCAACCGTACTCACTTCCCCATCCGGTTAGGATGAAAGCTCACATCACTCAAGGGGTTGTCGATGAAGATCGCTTCGTCAATTGTTGAAGAGGCGTACCCAGGGAGGTAGCCATCAAATCGAACATTGTGTTGGATAGGAATATGTCGTCTGTAAGAGGACATGTAGTCACTTTTGCAAAAAGACCCAGGACACAGCATACCAAGGGAGGCAGCTTCGGAATTGGATCCGAGGGATATCAATCAATGAATCCACTTTCTGGACCGCTGGGTGTTACCACCTTTTCCACAGCCAGCTTCTCGCCCAAGGGTGTTTATCACCTTTTCTTGGAACGAGGCCTGCTATGACAGGGAATTGCTTCCTTTTCTCTCATAACAGATTTGTTTTGTTTTTTCTTTTTCTTCTTTGTTTTTTTTCTTTTTCTTATTTTCCCCTATTCCCGAGGGTGTTTCCACCTTTTCTCGAAGAATAGGTCGGCATGACAGGGACCTAAGTCCTTTTCTCCCATAACCGATATATTTTGTTTTGTTTTGTTGTTCTCTCTTTTTTTTTCTCTTTCAATTGAGCAAGGGAATGGTAGAAAAACCATGTCTCAAGACCAACCTCGCCACTGTCGCTGGTGGAAAATAGAGGATAAGAAATCAAGACTGGAAGGGGGTTTGGAGGGGACAGAGGGTTGCACCCTCTTCATCAGAAGTGATTGAAGAACGGCTATCAAAAGTAGCATCATAAGAAGTACAGTGCCACGCCAACGAGGGGAAGGATCAAGTGTCCGTAATTGTCAAGATCCCCAAGGAGGGAAGTACTTCTTCAGGCGATATCCATTGATCAGAAAGGGATCATCAGAGGCATCAACGGTCTGCACTTGAACAGAACCATTAGGGTTGACTGCAAGTACCTTATAGGGGCCCATCCACCGCTGCTGGAGCTTGCCAGGAAACTTGCCAAAGCGTGAATCATAGGCTAGGACCAAATCACCTTCTTTGAACTCCTTGTGCTTGATGAAACTGTCATGGTAAGCCTTACGTCGAGCTTGCGTGGCTTCCATGCACTGTAGAGCCATCCGACGAATTTCGTCCAAACATTCCAAATGCAAGAGACGGCGTTGCAGTGAATCATCATCCCCCAAACGCTCTTTGATTGCCACTCTCAAAGAGGGTAGTTCCAATTCAACAGGAAAAACAGCTTCTGTTCCATACACCAGCTGGAAGGGTGTCTGTCCCGTTGCTGCTTTATGGGAGGTTATGTACGCCCAGAGGGCCTCTGTAAGTCGATCGTCCCAATCACAACGATGTGCGGCAATTGTTCTTGTCAGAATCGAGCAGAGGATGCGATTGGTGACTTCGACTTGGCCGTTGGCTCTGGGGTAATAAGGAGTGGACTTGCGATGGCGGATCTTATACAACTCTGTCAACTCTTCCATGACTTTGTTGAGGAAATGAGTGCCTCTATCACTTACCAGCTCTAAGGGACTACCAAAACGGGTGATGATATTCTCGTACATGAACAGGGCCACGCTGTTACTATCGTCCCGCTTTAGGGCTTTAGCTTCACACCACTTTGTGACATAATCCGTACATACGAGGATGTATCGGTTCTGTTTCCTTTTGGTGGGAGGGTCGATCGGACCTATGAAGTCAATGCCCCACTTCTCAAACGGCTTCAACGGAAGGATAGGTTGCAATGGCATGGCACTTGTCTTCGTGGGTTTCCCCATTCTTTGACAAGCATCACATCTTTTACAGTAATCATAGGAATCTTTGTGGATGGTAGGCCACCAATATCCTGCTAGCAGAGCCTTCCTGGCTGTAGCTTCTCCTGCAAAGTGACCTCCACATGGCTCGTCGTGGCAAGCCTTCAGAACAATCCCAATCTCATCCCCTGCAACACATCTTCGGAGCACTTCATCTTTGCCTTTCTTGTACAGTGCACCGCCTAGCAGGGTGTATGGGGCTGATTCTAGCATGAGCTTCTTCCTTTCCCGACTAGAGATACCAGGAGGGTACTGTTGGGTTGCCAGCAGATTGGCAATGTCTGCATACCAGGGAGTGACAGTTTCTACCAAGAATAGGGAAGCATCAGGGAGGTCTGGATCATCTCGTTCCTCATCTGCAGTTTGTGGGATACGCGACAGATGATCAGCCAAAACATGGGAACGACCAGGCTTAGTAATCACCTCAAAGTCGAACTCCTGGAATAAAAGGAGCCATCTCATCATTCGTCCTTTCACATCTGCTTTGTTCATCAAGAAGGACAGGGCCTCATGATCCACATAAAATTTAAAGTGGGTAGATAGGAGGTAATGGCGAAACTTCTCCAGGGCAAACACCATTGCCAAGCACTCCAGCTCGGTCACTGTATAGTTCTGTTCCCTATCAGTGACTTTTCGGCTTGCATAATAGATCGGTTGATCCAACTTTGAGGAGCCCTTTTGGCAGAGGACAGCACCTAAGCCTTCAATTGATGCATCAGTGTGTACGTGGAACTCTTTCGTCCAATCAGGAGGTTGCAGAATGGGTGCCTCTATCAGACACTCCTTCAGAGTGTGGAAGGCTTTGTCACATTCTTCCGTCCAAGTAAACTCTGCATCTTTCCTCAAAAGCTTGTGCAAGGAAGTTGCCTTTGTTGCAAAGTGAGCTATGAACCTTCTATAGTAACCCACATGGCCTAGGAATCCCCTCAACTGTTTGAGGTTGGTGGGTGCTGCCAGAGCTGCGATCCTTTCAATCTTTGCAGGGTCTGTTGATATCCCTTGTGCTGAGACAATGTGGCCCAACAGGACTCCAGAAGAGACCCCAAAGATGCATTTGTCGGGGTTGAGGGAAATCCCATACTCCCGGCATCGATCAAAGCATTGTTCCAGATGTTCCCAGTGTTCACTGATCAAGCTATAGACATAGAAGTCATTTAAATATACCTCAATAAAGTCGTGCAGATGATTTTGAAATGCAGCCATCATGACTCGTTGGAAAGTAGCAGGGGCATTGCAGAGCCCAAATGGCATCACTCGATAAGCGTAGGTCCCCCATTCTGTGGTGAAGGTTGTTTTGGATTGGTCTTCTTCTGCGATTTGGACTTGGTTGTATCTCCTGAATCCATCCAAAAGAGAATAAAGTTCATGTCTTGCCACTGTGTCCAACAGTTGATCTGTGAAAGGGATAGGAAAGTGATCCTTCTTTGTCTTGGAATTAAGCTTTCGGAAATCCACACATATTCGCAATTTGCCATTCTTCTTGGGTACAACCACGATGGGTGAAACCCATTCACTATTTGCCACTGGATAGATGAACTCGGCTTCTAGAAGCTTCAGCAGCTCTGCTTTCACCAATGTGGAATAATTCGGGTTCATTCGCCTCTATCGTTGCCGTACTGGCTTGGCATCAGGCTCCAAGTCAATATGATGTTGACATATTGTGGGATCAATCCCCTTTAGGTCTTTGTAAGACCATGCAAACACGTCCAAATTTTCTTTCAACAAGTTGTACAAGGTTGACAATTCCTCTTCTGGGAGACTGCTACCCACCTTCAAGTGGCGTTCAGTGCCTTCTGAATCCACAAAGGTTAACTGCCTTTCACCTTCTACTTCACGGATGAAGGTCCCGCGGACCGCTTCTAGGTAGAGATCCGACTCCTTCAAGGGAGTGGTGTCCTCGTCTGATGTCCCACTAGAACTCACTTCTTCTTTTGGTGGAGACTTAGGTTGCTCCTTGAGATGTTGAAATGGGATAAGAGCCATTTCGGGTTTGGTGTCAAAATTAATTACCTCTTGGCTTGAAGACTCATCTTCTGAAGATGACACATCCAGGAACGTCACATAACAAGGACCCTCTGATGCCGTTGGGTTTGTAGGACTGGTGTTTGTTGGCACGGTGCATCATCATCATCTTTCTTTGGCAAGGATGGGGTAGGATGGCAGAAGCCACTCTTGAAAGACGGCTTGTTCTTCTTAATCCATCCCTTATAAAAGTTTTGCATATGAGAAGATCCATTTACCAGACCAAATGGTACCATCGCCATTCTGTCCCATAGCATGAGCTCATCGGCTTCTGATACTTCTGGAACTTCTTCTTCAAATGTATCCTCTTCAGGTGGGATAGACTCTTCCATTTCACTTTCATAATCTTCTTCGTCCATATCATATCCATCCTCTTCTGTCTCTGTCTCTGCGTCTGCTTCTGTCTCTGCTTCTGCTCCTGCTTCTGTAGGAGCTCTGTAACAGAAGAACAGATTCTCTGTCTCCTCTTCTGCCTCTGTCTCTGCTTCTGCTATGGCCATATAACAGGGAGAGCAGTACATCCATGCTTCTATCTCACTGTCAGAGGTGATTTCAGAAGTCATGCCTGGTTCAGGCAGGAAGTATTCACCCATTGATAATGGCTTTGCATCTTTTGGAAGGCGACTTACAGTATCCACTGTTAAGGAATGTGCCACTGTTTTCTTGGGAAGGAACTGTTTGACAGCATCTTCGTCTGCTGATGTTCCATCCGTAACCTCATTAGGGGAGTCAGAAGATAATTCCAAGGAGGTGGATCCATGTCCTTTTTGAGAACCATACAGTTTCATCACCACTTTATTGGGTCCTCTACCCAAGGTCAAGGTTCCTTTGAACCAATCCGTCCTTGCTCTGGCTTCAAAAAGCCATGGTCTGCCCAGTAACAGAGGATAGGATGTACCATAAGAGTTTGGCTTCACCACCAAATAGGTCAGCCAATAATCTTTTCCAGCCACTGTAGTCTTCACATATGGAAGAATGCCCAAAGGCTTGATTCTACTCTGATCCGCCAGTCTGATGAGCCATTGGGTTGGTTGCACACCTTGTAGGCCTAGATCCTTCATTGTCACATCCGTCATAATGTTCACTGATGAACCACCATCAATCAGTGCATTTGCAATGAAGCACCCTTCTATCCATACGCCAGTCTCTGGAGTACCTGGATCTAGGAAAGCGTTAGCCACATCCACTTCTTTTACAGGCTCTGGAGCCTTGTTGGACTTTGTCACTGTTGAGGGAGCAATCCTTAAACCACGTCTTTTTGTCAGTATACTTTTGAACCTTTTCCGGCAACTGGGGGACAACATCAATAATTGTCGGAATGTGAGGTTTGGTTTAAAGGTATCTTGATCTCTAACTAGATCATATTCCTTAATAGGATCTGCTGGCTTTTCTAATCGGTTAGGGAATGGGGCAACACCCATTTTCATTTTCCCTCTTTCTTCCATCAGAGGAATTACAGGAGCTTCTTCTGCCACTTGTGGCACTTCCTCCTCTTCTGTATCCTAGACCTCTGGTCCTGTCTCTGTAACTGTCTCTGTAACTCTCTATGGCACTATAGGGCTCTGTACGGCACTATTAGGCTCTGTTCTGTTCTGTTCTTCTGGTGGAAGATTGAACTTCACTGTTCTGGCAAGAGGGTTATTCTCTTTCTGGACAGGTGGTTCCTTCTGCTTTGCACGCGTGATGGCAGCAACTTCCAATTCTACCAAATTGGAGGTAGGCTCTTGGGCCTTGGACGGACTATCAGTAGCACTGTTTTTTACTGGGGCTGGACTTGGACAGTCTTTTGCAGTGTGGCCTTCTCCTTTGCATCGACTACATAAGGGCTTGTAATCCACTGACCTTTTGGGATTTGGACAATTTGGTGAGATGTGTTCCTTTTCTCCGCATCTGTAACACTCCACTTCTGATCTCTGACCACCGCCAGACTGTCTTCCTCTGTAACTTTGAGAGGGAAATCTTCTGGGTCCGAAATTAGGACCAAACTCTCTAGGCTTGGGTCCAATATCTTGTGTTGTCATTTTGGATTCCAGCAAGTTGAATCTTGCGTCTTCTTCCTTCCTTCTCCTATCATGCATCTCTTTCAGAGAGCAAATGTCCTCTGTATGATTCTTCCGCAAACAATAGGAACATAAGGCTCCAGGGATGGTTGGTTTTCGTGTACATTCAGTGGCTAAATGGCCTGCTTGATGACACTTACCACACCAAGTATTTGATCGCATCACATCTCTTCCTGCTCCTGCAACGTTGGATATGCTCGCTGTGTTCACTTTCAACGTCTGTAGCTGCTCTGTAATGACATCCATCAACTCCTTTTTGATGTTTGCAACTGAGTTGGATAAATAATCCTTCAAGCTTGCTCCTCCTGACGTACTGGAAGGAGGGTTTTGAGGAGTCTCTGTAATCACTGCATAAACGGGTTGGGCTGGTACAGAGGGGTCTCTGTTCTGGTTCTGATTCAGTGCTCCTGTTTGAACTGTTGGCTGTTGGCTCCAGTTGGTAGGATTCCACTGTTGCTGCTGATTTGTCATTGAGGAAATTGGTTGGGACCATTGTTGTTGTGGTTGAACCATCATTTGAGGCATGGATTGTGGCCACTATGGATTTGGTGCACTGTACTGTGATACCGAGGGCATCTGTTGGTAGGGGTAGGGAACAGTCCCAGGGACTGCATTAGGTGGGTTCATCATTCCTGGCATCAAAGGAGGTAGGACTCCTCTTCCTGTATTCATTGCTAATCGAGCTTCCACTTCATCGTACAGTCTTGCACCTTCTGTTGCAGCTTGCAGGGTGGCTGGTCTTTGTAGCTCCACAAACTTACGGACTTCTGGTTGTAATCCTCTGAGAAACACTCCCTTCTGAATGCCATCATCTAGATTATGGTTAGTCCATCTCTTCAGGATGGATTCCATTCGTGAGACATAAGCTTCTACTCTTTCTCCAGAGGATTGACTTAGGTTCATAAATTCCTCTCGCATCCGCTCTTCAAAACCTTCACGCCTGAATTTAGTGAGGAAGGCCAACTTCAGGTCGTCCCATGTGCCAAAAGTTCCTGCTGCTTGTCTCTCATACCACTGAAACGCCGCGCCCTTGAAAGTGGCAGGGAATATTGCTAACCAATGCTCAGGGGTCCTGGCATTGTTAGCCACACACGCTACCATAAACTCTGCTACATGAAGATCAGGGTCTTCATTGTACTCTCCCTTAAAAACTGGCAATGGGACTACATTTGCTGGCCTGTCATCAATATTTCCAGGACGGATCTGGCTTGGAAGTGGACCTCCAGCAGGAGGAGGAAGGGCTTGATGTGCCATTGGGACTTCTGTAAAGAGTTCCGCAAGGGCGTCAAAGGCGGCTTCTGCTGCGAGCTCATTCTCAGCCTTGATTTTTGCTTTCTCTCTTCTCACGTACCTCTGGACTCGTTCTAACGCTTGCCTTTTTATTGCGTCATTCATCAGGGGGTTGGCTCCACTATGTTGTTAGTGCTCCACAGAGGGTTAGCAGAAGACTTCAGTCTCTGGAGGACTCTCTGGCCAACATTTCTTCTACTTCTTTCTTTTCAACGTCCCTGAATTCTGCTTTCATGCCACTGCACAGGGGAAGGTATTCGGTTCTGAAGGTGTCAAAATGCATACGTCTGAGCATTGTGGTGGTGCCATCATCATAGTAATGCTAGCTTCTGATGGTTTCAATAGTGTATGTTGTGAAAAACACTCTGTCTACCAACTTCCAGTGGGTTGCTAATTGAACAAACAGAAGATTATCAGTACACCAAGCATCCCATGTATCTTGCTGTTGAGCATCCACGAACAAATTCCAACTCTTTTCCTTCTTATCTTTGTGAACCTCTACAGACCAAGACTCCTGAAGCTTCTTCACAATCTCCCACTTGATGTTGTCTGGAAACTTTTCAATGAATGCCAAATCTTCCATGGATGGTCATCCTCTCTGTTTCTGCTCTTCAGTTTGTTCCCAAACAGTTTGCCACCAAGATGCAAGTTTCTGCTGCTTCAACAGGAAGAGGAAACTGTCCACTACATAGAGCATGCATCATAATGGTGATGTGTTTCCGCCATTGTGGGATGAACTTCTTGTGAAAAGTGGCTTTGATTATGAGGAATTCCAACTCTTCAGTGGAAGAAGGAACTTTACAAACATCCATTTAATTCTTCTATTCTTGACAATGCCATTTCCTTCATTTTCAGCCTCTTTTGGTGCTTGTTGATGGCAAGTTTCCCCGGCTGCGCACCAAAAACATGGAGCCCCGAGAGGAACACCAAGGAAAAGGGAATTCTCTTTGAAGGATGGATTTTAGGCCCCGGAACATGCCTAAAAATAGGAGAAAAATATGGAAATGCGGGGGAAAATGCTCAACCACGAAGGCGGCAGCTCGAGCGAGCACGATTTTAAGCGCCAAAGTGCTTTAAAGGCGCCCGAGCGACACTTGTTGATTTTTCATAATTTTTCAGACAGTCGTGTGGGTTGACACAAGCTACTGGCCAATGCGGGATGCTAAGCCGGACGCCCAGGATTTTTCAGAGCTCGATTCCGAGTCCGGACGGGGAAATGGCCAAGAAACCGGTCAAGATGCGAAGAGGTGGACAAAACTTGGCCAAAATGGGCAAGTGACCCTTGGGAGCCAAAATTTTAATGTAGCATGAAAGTTTCATGCATTTCATGGGAAGAAAATCGTGGAGGAAGCGTGGAGAAACTGCGCCCGATTTTTTCGCTTGGATGATGGATGATCAATCTACAGCCTGCAAACAACCCCTATCAATGATCACTGCCCCTCATTCCCTCCTGTCTGCAGACTCTATCGCCGTCCTTCGCTCGCGCAATGATGCCCTCTTTGGAGAATTCTGATTTCAGTCTTTCTCTCTCCTCCCTCTCTCTCTTCTAAGAGGCAGTTCATGTGTGGGAAGGAGCAATGAAGAAAGGATGATGGAGACTTGTCCGGCATGGACCGGATTGCTACACGGGCTGAGAATGGTAATTTGTGATGTTGCTGGACATGAAGTGTTGCTATTTTCCAAATCTACAGCCATGGAAAAAAAAACCCGAAACACGCGTTTAAGCGGTAAACTAAAAAATTACAAAGAAAATTTAGTGTTTTATGCTTTTGATTGATGGAATGCCGTTCATATGGACTAAGATTTGATTATGCTGCTGATTCTTCTGAGTTCTTACTGTTTATAACCAGAAATTATGAAAAACATGCATTTCATGGCTCGAAATAATGTCAAGAAACCCGAAAACGCATGAAAAATGGGGAAAAACAAGGGTTTTGGGCATATAAATGGGGAAAACCGTCGATACACATCAACTAATCTTTCAATTTTGTTGCAAATGAACTAAGGGCCACAGCCCACAAACTGGTTTTCATTTTCAGCAATTTAAAAAAATACAAGAAAATGAAGAAAATGGCGGGAAAATGATAAAAAAAACCATGAAAATAGGGGAAAAATACATTTGGGGCTACGAAAAATATACAAAAATAGGATTTATGTTTGTTGATGTATGGCAAGGCTGGGGCATGAAGTTATGCTTCAGTTCAGCCTTGTTTATATGTTTTAGTGCGTGTTTCCTCCCTTTCTCCACATAAAATGACAAGGAAACCCTAAAAGAAATGAATGCAATGATGCACTATCACCGGGGAAGGGTAGAGTTGTGGAAAAAATGGTTAAATGCCGCTGAGCATGAGGGATAATTTGCTGATTTTATATGCATTGCATCTAGGACGGAATAATAATGATAAAAATTAAAACCTAGTAGCACGAAGATCACTTCGGTGCTAGGTGTTGCAGCGAAGCACAAAGCGGTTAGAAAGAAAAGCATGAAAGAGATGTTTTGCACTTGCACGCTGCTGGTTTTTAAAATGTTTGAGCACTAGGCATCCACCTCTTTGCATGATCATTTAGAGGAAATTAAAAGTATCAGAGTTAGCTCCTGGATATGCATAGCAATTGTTTTCAGTAGGCCTGTGACCCACCGTTGAGAGCGTGAGGTTCCTATGCTGTAGGATAGACGAGGGTTAAAGGGGAAGTCAAGTAAGGACAATGGTACATTCCTGGATACGTTTATTTGGTACCTTGAGTGACGTTTGTGCGAAATGTCTAAATGTTGAGCGGTGCATCGAGGGGCCAATCCCCAAGGTGTAGGAGAGTCGCAGAGGGTTGACGGCATTCAGCCGTAGGAGGAACCCCATGTGTATGTGATTCGAGCCTTTTGGCTATGTGAAAGGGACTCCCTCTGAGGAGCAATATTGGGTTAGGATCAGTTGGACTACAACGTATTACAAACGCAATGTTTAGGAAGGCAGAGATTTTGATAGACGCTCCTGGCCGCGAGGCCGAGGGGTTGTCTTGTGCATAGTGACGAGGTCCGGCTAGTGCATGAGCCAGTGCCGGCCCGTTTTTAGGTCCATCAGTGGTGCGTCTGCCGGGAGCCGCTTAAAAGTGGCGGTTCTCGAATCCTGGTTGTTTAAGGACCAACTAGTAGTTTATGCCAGAGGATACTGAGCTTGATCCGTTATCTAGTGATAAGCATCGTCTAGCAGAAATCCAAAAGCAAGAAAGAGACGAAAGAGCTAGGCGACGTGCTGAAATTTTTAGGAGATATTCCCCTAAGCGTAGCGGTGCTGAACCCTTACGAGGGAGTGGATCTAGTGGTCTTAGGACCACAAGCAACAAGTTAGGAGAAGGTGGAAGCTCTAGTGCTCCCCTTCCTTCTATTAGCCAATCCACGTCAAGCACGGGAGGTGTAACCCCACCGGTCTTTATACCTAGTGCAAATCCAATCCGCGTCATGGCGCAGCCTATTGCAATTCCAGCAGGAACGACGGATTTGCCGGCTCTAGGTTACCCGCTACCCATTTTTAATGGGCTAGTTGAGGAATATGCGGAACTCCACATTAGGGAGTTTCAAAAGCTGATGTTTAATTGTCGCATTCAAGAAGAAGGACATTTAATGATGTTCTTCAACATGACTCTCAAAGGAAGAGCCGCTATATGGTATCATGGTTTAGAAGCCGGAACTATATTGAACATCGATGCATTTTATGGAGCTTTTCGAAGGGAGTTTGCCCCTGAAAGGGGTGGGCAATATTGGTTGCGTGTACTCAACGTGACCCGCCAAGATCCACACGAGGATATTCGTGCTTATGCGAAGAAGATAAAAGAGGTCTTCCGTAAGTTGGACACCTCTATCCCTATCCCCGCAGCTGCCCAATTGCAATATTTCCTACATGGTTTGGACTTTAATATCCAATTGCAGTTGAGTAGTGTCCCCTTGGGGGATATAGATACTGCCATTACACGAGCACAAGAGGTGGAATCCCGACTACAAGCAGCCTATGCTTCTCGAGGCAATTCGAATATGGGTTTAGTATTGGGAAATAATATGGCAATAGCCAATGGCAGTAGTGGTCAAGGGATAGCGATGGCTAATCCTAATGGGAGAGGGAACATGATGTAGAATGTCCCTTTATTACCAGCTCCCCCTAGCATGTCGATGCCTACGGGCAGTCAAATGGCTCCAAGTAGTGGAGGCCAAGCGGTCAATTATAATACCATGCCTGTGGCTCAACAACCAGTGCCTAATCGAATTGTTAGGCCGATTGAACGACATGGTAATGACCAAGGCTATGAGTCGAGTTCTTCCAATGTTCTTGGCGAGGTTAAGGACATGATGAAGCATTATACTGATATGATCACGGAGCAGTATCGACAAATAGCCGTTGATGTCAACTTCCTTAAAAAACAACAAAATTTGATAGGAAGTAGATACCCAGAGGAGGGTGCACCTTCGAGGTTTAGTTGCAAATGGTGTGGCGGGCAGCACTATCCAAGAAATTGCCCAAATGTTAAGTGCGATATTTGTGGAAAATCTGGCCATCTAGCAGCTACTTGCTGGAGTAAGATCAGTTCTCTCCAGCGTGGTAGTCGGCAACCAGGGCCTGTTAATCATCGTGCCCAAGGAAATGATTCCCAGCCAGAAAATGGGCCTAAACAAATACTTCAACGACCAAAGACTACAGTGGAGGAGCTACCAAGTGGTAGTGGGGTTAGTTTGATTGAGGCTGTACGCGTTAATGATGCTGAAACCTCTAATCTACGAGCTGTTATTACAAGAGGTCAAAAGGGTAGAGAAGCCGACAAGGATAAGCCTGTCGACGGAAACCCTAAACAAGGCGACAAAGGAACGCAAGTTTTGGATCCTGCCCTAGAAGGGGGACCTTTGAAGCCCGTAGAGAGTAAAGCCGATAAGGAACCACCAAAGAAGAAGGTGAAAGTTAAGAAAGAGGCAATAAAGCCAGTTCAGCGACCTAAAGAGCGGATGGTTTGGCGTGAAAAGCGAGCTCTATCGAACTATCATGAATTCGATTTGGCGGGCTCTCTTTGCGAAGTCAAACCGGATGTGAACCTTTTGCAGCTTATTAAGCTTTCCCCAGGAGTACGCAAGGAATTTAGAAAGATCCTACGTACCGGGTATATCGTAGAACCTTTGGGTATTGCGCGAGTTGGTGATGACTGGTTCGAGCATGCTGAGAAGCATTGCCCAAGGGTTGCAGCCTATGTCGATGGGATATTAGTAGATTATGCTATTGTCGACACGGGATCATCTGTTAACATTATGAGTTCTGAACTGATGGAAAGGTTGGGTCTTGCGATTCAAAAAGATACTTCCACAATTCTCAGAATGGCAGATGACAGTTTGAGATAGCCGGAAGGCTGCATTACTAAGGTCCATGTCACTGTTGCAAATGTAGAATGCCTGTTGGACTTTAGGGTGATTCGTTTTGCAGGGCGGCCAAGTTACCAAGTATTACTTGGACGACCTTGGATCTTGCAAGCGGATTGCCAAGTGGATATACCTGCCGGTCGATTAATATTTGGCAGAGGTGCCCAGCGTGTGGTGGTTGATGCTTACCCTGAGTCCCCGCAGAGTGAGCGAGCTCCTCTATCTTCTACAGAATTGGAGACATTAGAAGATTTATCTGCTAGTGAGACATCATCGAGTGATGAGTCCAAAGAGGGATCCACCACGGAGGACATCTATCAGATCACTTTGAACGAGCCGATAGAGGGCCAAGAGCGTATAAGAGATGCAGATGTTATCGAGCTAGACCTTGGTACGCTTGGTGATTCGCGGCCAATCAAATTAGGCTCTATGCTCAGCACATCAGAAAGGGAGGACTATGTGGCCTTGATCCAGGAATTCCGTGATATTTTTGCCTGGAGTTATGATGAGTTGAGAGGCATTCCTCCTAGTCTTGCTGTTCATACAATTCCGTTGAAAGAGGGCAGTTGTCCTGTACGGCAGAAAGTAAGGCGTATGCCTTTCGAATTGAGGGACGGGCTGTTTGAAGAGTTACAGAAGCTTCGAAAAGCGGGTTTGATTTTTCCTGTGCAACACACGGAATGGTGTTCGCCAGTTGTGATTAGAAAGAAGAAGAATAATCAGATCCGTTTATGTGTAGACTTTAGGGAGCTGAATAAGCAGACAGTTAAGGACTACTACCCATTGCCATTTATTGACCAGATTTTGGATCAATTAGCAGGTAGGGAGATATATTCGTTTATGGATTGCTTTGCAGGATACAACCAAATGGCAATTGCAGAAGAGGACAAGTTGAAAACAACTTTCATTACCGTATTTGGTACTTTTGCGTACCATGTGATGGCCTTTGGTTTATGCAATGCGCCTGGTTCATGGCAACGAACCGCCGATAAGACATTCGGTGACATATCCCCTGAAGAGTTGAGGGTGTTTATTGATGACTTAGGGGCCGCCACCGTGAGGGAAAGGCAGTTGATCATTTTGAGAAAATGCTTTGAGCGCTGTAGACAATTTTGCATCGCCCTAAACCCACGGAAGTGTGCTTTTGGAGTACCTTATGGGCTACTGCTGGGCCATGTGGTCAGTTCGGTAGGAATTACGACAGACCCCGAGAAGGTGAAAGTTATAGTTGCCATGGGTCCACCACGCACTCCGAAAGAAGTTCATAGCTTTCTGTCTTCGGTTGGTTACTACCGTAGATTCATTAACGCCTTAGCAGAAAGAACGTTGCCGCTTACAAATTTATTGTCCTTTAGCTGTTCGTTTGTATGGGGTGACCCTTGTAAGGTAGCATTCGAGGATGTGAAACAAGAGCTAGCAAGAGCGCCCGTTTTAAAAGCACCTAAAAGAGGTGAGGTGTTCTATATATTTTCAGCAGCCACCATGTATAGTATCAGCTGCTGTTTAGCCCAATTTTGGGAAGAGAAGTGGTACCACCCGATTGCTTTTGCTAGTCGGAAGCTGGGGGTATCCGAAATCAATTACACCTACATGGAGAAGCTGTGTCTAGCGATGGTCTTTGGGACCAAGAAATTTAGGCATTACATTCTTTATGAGAAAGTCATACTTTATACGAAGGCGGAGGGACTTCGACTATTGATGAATAAGCTACAGCCGCCTGACCGTTTAGCGAAGTGGTTGATCACTTTGCAGGAATTTGATTATGAAATCAAGAGTAAGCCACCAAGGTTGCAAGGCATCGTGGAATGTCTAGTGGACTTTGGGGAGCCGAAAGAATCTGTGGCTGAAGGTAGTGACATGGAGATGATATTTAAAATAGATACGGCATCTATTCCCTCTTGGTATGCTGCAATAACGCATTATTTATCAACGGGAGAGGCGGGTTCCGAACTATCTAAGGCTGAGAAAAGGAAAATTAAGCAGCAAGCGTTAAAGTTTGCCTTGATCGCAGGTACATTATATCGGCAAGGGGTTGATGATATCTATCGCCGATGTGTGACACCTGAGGAGGTGCCATTCATTTTGGAAGAGTGCCATGATTCTGCTTGCGGTGGCCATTTTGCTGGACGGCTTACAGCACAAAAGGCTTTAAGAGCAGGTTATTGGTGGCATGCCATCTTCCAGGATGCGTTTGCGTATATTAAGCGATGCGATATTTGCCAACGACATGATAGTCGAGAGAATAGGAAACGACCACTCACCCCTATTATGGCGATACTTCCATTTGAGAAGTGGGGAATAGACTTTGTGGGTCCTATTACTCCGTCATCGACTACGCAAAAGCGGTACATCATTGTAGCAACTGACTACTTCACAAAGTGGTCAGAAGCACGAGCAACAAGGAAAGATGATGCTAAAGAAACTGCTAGTTTCCTTTTAGAGCAGATAATATGCCGGTTTGGTCCGCCGAAAGAATTAGTGTCGGACCGCGGAACCCATTTCCTGAATAAGGTGATCAAAGGTTTGACAGAGTTGTGGAACATCAAGCATAACAAGACAACCCCATATAATCCGCAAGCCAATGGTCAGGTTGAAAGCACCAACAAGCAGCTTGTGGGCATCCTGTCCAAAACTGTGTCGGAAAAGAAACGGGATTGGGATAAAAAGTTATACGTGGCAGTGTGGGCCTATAATACGACTTTCAAACGAGCCACTGGCCATACCCCGTTCAAGTTAGTATATGGGGAGGAGTGTGTCTTGCCTTTAGAGATTGAGCTGCCGACTATTCGGTTTGCCATCAATCATTCTTTGAGCGATGAAGACGCTCTTTTTGAGCGCTTGACGACACTGGCACATTTAGATGAGCTTAAGTTGCAGAGCTTATTGCACCAAGAAGTGGCGAAGCGCCGAATGAAGAAGCTACACGACCTCAAAGCCAAGAAGTACACCTTCAAGAAAGGACAGCTTGTTCTGTATTATGACGCACGACGTGAATTATTCCCAGGCAAGCTAGAACCCAAATGGGATGGGCCTTATAGGATCGTTAGGATAGGAAAGAATAAATCTACAGTGTTGTTAGCTGACCTTGAGGGGATAGAATTTAAAAATAAGGTTAATCTTAATAAGATTAAACCTTATTACTTCTGATTGTACTAATGCTATGACTGCCTTGCAGGTCTAGGCAAGATTGATCAAACATCTGCAAGGAAATCGTGATAGAGGTTGATGGGTCGTCTGATCCCTTATTTAGAATACCCATATTTGGAACAGAGGTATCATTAGGGAAAGCTCATTTGGTGGAGCAAAGGATACAAGGTGATTGAGCAAGAAGGCGGGACATTTATTTGGGAAATCAAGGTCTTCTGCCATCACTGCCTACAAATTTTGACGAGCATCCCTGTTGAATTCAATGATGAAGGAGGGATGGAGCCTACAGTCCACCCGTTGAATATGCTGAATTTCGATTACCAAAATTACGAGTAGAGTCCGGGATGGCAGGATATGTAAACCCTTTATGGACGTACACCTTGTACTTTGATGGGGCGTCCAGGGGTGCATCCAAAAAAGGAAGTGTAGGAGTTGTCATCCGAGATCCCCGACGACACATTGTCATGAAGTTAGCTGCTTATCTCGGGGTGAATTTTACCAATAATATGGCAGAATACAAAGCCCTGATTATGGGTTTGAATATTGCAAAGAAGGGTGGTATCCGCCAGTTGTTGGTGAAAGGGGACTCTCAGTTGGTTTTAAATCAACTCAATGGGACGTACATGGTACGGAACCCCATCCTTTGTATGTACCATCATACTGCCATAGCCCTGCTAGACGAATTTGATAGAGTGTCTTTTCAGCTGATTCCACGGAATTGGAATCAGTTTGCCGATTCATTGGCTAATCTTGCGTATGAAGAAGACCTCTTCTTTAATTGTGGCCCTTGTCCCGATATATCTATTGATGGTGAGACAGGACCTGGTCGTTTGTGGGGTATGCTTTCTGAACATGCCCTTTTTGGCAGACGATGGTTGATTTGGGTGATGCAGAGGGTAGGCGAGACTCATCTGCCTTTATTATCTCGGACCCACAGACTGATTCGACGACATGTGATGCGAACACCTCTTGCGATATACGCAGGAGGGATAGGTCATAATCTACTGCACCTAGTTTAGGGCTACAAGCCCTGTTCCCCTGGGAATAGTATGCTTTGCTGTCTATCATAGTTGTTTCCAGGAGGATGGTATGCATAGTATTGTTTTATTTCATTAGGCCAAGAGGGCCGATATAGTTTAGTAGCAAAGTCATGTCTGATTTCATTAGGCCAAGAGGGCCATTTCCCTGTCTAGTGCGGGTGCGTTTAATTGGGCTTTTGTTTTAGTGTTGTGCTGGACAGATTTCGTGGTTCGTGGAATTTTGTGGAGCGTGGAGGAGCCTTTGCTGCGATGGAAGCTTCTTGTGGCCAATCCAGGTGATACCTCTCCTTTACGAGTACCTTTCTTTCCTGTTATATGTGTATTTGTACTTGTTGAGGGGATACTTTTTGTTGGGGACCGGCAACCAAGGCATGAAGTCCCAGGTTTAGGTTGAGTATGTTTGAGGGAGGTCGGAGTAGTCATCGCCTCCTGTAAAGACATTGTCAGGAATTGAAAGACCTGTTTTAGAAGGAAGTCCTAGTGGCCCTGTCCTGCTAACCTGCTAGGCAGCCGTTCTAGGAGTTCTTGTTAGTAGTGAGGCAGTTAGAGAAGCCTGCTAGAAGATCATAATGATGATGCCAAGAAATCCTGACTGTCCTAAAAGATGAATATCAATACGAAGGTGTGTAAAAAGGGGTTCTAACCCCTATCAATGAAAAGAAAAGAAATGAAAATATATAAGTAGTTGATCATTGCCTTGCGAAGGCCTGGTAGGTTCCTGGGGACGAGTCAGACCCGGGGCCGATACCTTGTCTTCCTAGGGGTGGCTTCTTGCTGGAAAAATAATATCACAACAAGGAAGGTTGGAGCGAAAATAAAAGTGAGCGTTAGAAAAAGATTAAGTGTCGCCTTGCGAGGGCTTGGTAGGTTCTTGGGTGCCGAGACAGGTCCTGAGACCGATACCCTGTTCTCCTTGGGTCACTACGCTCAGCTCCCTCCTTTTTACATGCCCAAGTATGTTCATCCAATAAAAACCCTAAAAGAAGACATGTACTGAAAGAAAATACTCTTTGATCAGGCTATAGGAGTCCTCGCCTTGTCGGAGCTCCTAGTTGTGTTGTCTTTAGTTGGTAAGTAGTTCAGACTACCACTTAGGGCAACCTCTTTGATAGGTTTTTTAGTTTGGCTGTGTTGGAGCAGTTGGTTAGTGACTCACTTCGGATCTTCTATTAGATGATGCTAGGCCTATTCCTTGTGGATGTTATGCCTTGGTTCTGCCAGGGGTAGGGGGAGCATTGTGCTGAGTTTTCTGATGATAATTGTTTTGTATCAGTTTGATGCTTCTTTGGTTGTTTATGTGCAGATATGTTCGTGGGTTCGACGGACTGAGTCGTCCTATCCCGTGGTCGCCAAACTGATGGACCTAAAAACGGGCCGGCACTGGCTCATGCACTAGCCGGACCTCGTCACTATGCACAAGACAACCCCTCGGCCTCGCGGCCAGGAGCGTCTATCAAAATCTCTGCCTTCCTAAACATTGCGTTTGTAATACGTTGTAGTCCAACTGATCCTAACCCAATATTGCTCCTCAGAGGGAGTCCCTTTCACATAGCCAAAAGGCTCGAATCACATACACATGGGGTTCCTCCTACGGCTGAATGCCGTCAACCCTCTGCGACTCTCCTACACCTTGGGGATTGGCCCCTCGATGCGCCGCTCAACATTTAGACATTTCGCACAAACGTCACTCAAGGTACCAAATAAACGTATCCAGGAATGTACCATTGTCCTTACTTGACTTCCCCTTTAACCCTCGTCTATCCTACAGCATAGGAACCTCACGCTCTCAACGGTGGGTCACAGGCCTACTGAAAACAATTGCTATGCATATCCAGGAGCTAACTCTGATACTTTTAATTTCCTCTAAATGATCATGCAAAGAGGTGGATGCCTAGTGCTCAAACATTTTAAAAACCAGCAGCGTGCAAGTGCAAAACATCTCTTTCATGCTTTTCTTTCTAACCGCTTTGTGCTTCGCTGCAACACCTAGCACCGAAGTGATCTTCGTGCTACTAGGTTTTAATTTTTATCATTATTATTCCGTCGTAGATGCAATGCATATAAAATCAGCAAATTATCCCTCATGCTCAGCGGCATTTAACCATTTTTTCCACAACTCTACCCTTCCCCGGTGATAGTGCATCATTGCATTCATTTCTTTTAGGGTTTCCTTGTCATTTTATGTGGAGAAAGGGAGGAAACACGCACTAAAACATATAAACAAGGCTGAACTGAAGCATAACTTCATGCCCCAGCCTTGCCATACATCAACAAACATAAATCCTATTTTTCTATATTTTTCGTAGCCCCAAATGTATTTTTTCCCTATTTTCATGGTTTTTTTTATCATTTTCCCGCCATTTTCTTCATTTTCTTGTATTTTTTTAAATTGCTGAAAATGAAAACCAGTTTGTGGGCTGTGGCCCTTAGTTCATTTGCAACAAAATTGAAAGATTAGTTGATGTGTATCGACGGTTTTCCCCATTTATATGCCCAAAACCCTTGTTTTTCCCCATTTTTCATGCGTTTTCGGGTTTCTTGACATTATTTCGAGCCATGAAATGCATGTTTTTCATAATTTCTGGTTATAAACAGTAAGAACTCAGAAGAATCAGCAGCATAATCAAATCTTAGTCCATATGAACGGCATTCCATCAATCAAAAGCATAAAACACTAAATTTTCTTTGTAATTTTTTAGTTTACCGCTTAAACGCGTGTTTCGGGTTTTTTTTTCCATGGCTGTAGATTTGGAAAACAGCAACACTTCATGTCCAGCAACATCACAAATTACCATTCTCAGCCCGTGTAGCAATCCGGTCCATGCCGGACAAGTCTCCATCATCCTTTCTTCATTGCTCCTTCCCACACATGAACTGCCTCTTAGAAGAGAGAGAGGGAGGAGAGAGAAAGACTGAAATCAGAATTCTCCAAAGAGGGCATCATTGCGCGAGCGAAGGACGGCGATAGAGTCTGCAGACAGGAGGGAATGAGGGGCAGTGATCATTGATAGGGATTGTTTGCAGGCTGTAGATTGATCATCCATCATCCAAGCGAAAAAATCGGGCGCAGTTTCTCCACGCTTCCTCCATGATTTTCTTCCCATGAAATGCATGAAACTTTCATGCTACATTAAAATTTTGGCTCCCAAGGGTCACTTGCCCATTTTGGCCAAGTTTTGTCCACCTCTTCGCATCTTGACCGGTTTCTTGGCCATTTCCCCGTCCGGACTCGGAATCGAGCTCTGAAAAATCCTGGGCGTCCGGCTTAGCATCCCGCATTGGCCAGTAGCTTGTGTCAACCCGCACGACTGTCTGAAAAATTATGAAAAATCAACAAGTGTCGCTCGGGCGCCTTTAAAGCACTTTGGCGCTTAAAATCGTGCTCGCTCGAGCTGCCGCCTTCGTGGTTGAGCATTTTCCCCCGCATTTCCATATTTTTCTCCTATTTTTAGGCATGTTCCGGGGCCTAAAATCCATCCTTCACTCTTGCAAGAAAATCTATCTTGTAACATCAACAAGCTTGTTTATCATGTTTCATATGATCACAATGAAGAAAAGAACACCAGGCACAACAAATCTTCATGCAGCATCATGTAGATCTCCCACGGATTTTAATAGAATCAACCATATTCTTCAACATCTTCACAAAATCCATCAATAGAACAAAGAAATCAAAGGAATACACCATCTTTGAATGGAAATACATCACATAGTATTCATCTTCAATATCTTCATAGTCTTCTCTCTCAATCTCTCATATACAATCACTCTGGTTGAGTAGAATTGGCTATCTCTGACTCTCTCTCTCTCTCACTCTATCAATAATACATCATATCCTCACTACAATCTCTCAAAATCACACTCAATAATCACTCTTAGGTCGTGGATACCCCTCCCAAGAGGTATGTCTGATATGAAGGGTCACAAGAGCCACTACAGTGTCTCTTCACAGCTCACTACTGTCACTTCACTCTAGTCTTCACTTGAGTCTTCAGCAGCTACTTCTTCCACTTCCTTCAGCTCTTTTGCACTTGTATTCACCTCTTTCCAAGGCTAGAAAACTTTCCCAAAGTCACACATACATTCCACAGAACACTTACAGAAGCATACAGAACAGTACCAGAACAGAGACAGTACAGAACAGAAGCAGAAGCTTTACAGAAGACCTACAGAAGGTTACAAAAGGTCATCAAAACCTCATAACTCATTCTCAAATCATTCCAAACTCTCACAAAACATTCAATAAGCTTTCACAATATCTCATTCTTCATCAATCAATACTCCTTCCCTCCTTTCAAAAGACAATTAGAACAAAACAGACCAAAACAGAGCAAAACAGAAGGTATACAGAACCAATCAGAACCTATCAGAACATCACATAACCACCAACAAACATCATAATCTTCCAAAACACAATCAATATCATCCAAAACATTCTCAAACCACTTCTAAATCAATCAATCATCTCATAAAATCAACCATTCAGCTCTCAAAAACAACAAAAATCAGCCAAAAAACAAGTCATTTCAACACTCAACAGAAGTGTGTATTCTTCAAACGTCAGATTGAATATTTGGGATTCATCGTATCAGCGGAAGGAATCTTAGTGGGTCCGCGAAAGTCAGAGATGTTCCAGAATGGCAAAAACCAACAATTGTCAAAGAAATACACAGTTTTCTTAGATTGACAGGATGGTATAGGGTCTTCATCAGAAACTATGCCTTGATTGCAGCACCTCTAATGGATTTACTGAAGAAGCAAACATTGATTGCATGGTCAACTACCGGACAATCTAGCTTTGATAGATTAAAGCAAAGTTTGGTATCAGCACCCATCCTGAAACTTCAAGACTTAGTAAGGAGTTCGAAGTAGTAATTGATGCTAGCACGCTTGCCTTAGGATGTGTACTTATGCAAGAAGGTTACCTTGTAGCATACTCTTCAAGAAAATTGAAGAGCCACGAGAAGAATTATGCTACCCATGATCTAGAACTATTAGCTAACATCCATACTCTAAAGCTTTGGAGACACTACGTGTTGGGTAACAAGTTTACTCTAGTGACGGATCATAAAAGTCTCAAGTGGATCTTTACCCACAACGAGCTCAACATGAGGGAACGTCGATGGATTGAAGTACTAGAAGAGGATGATTCTGAAATCAAATACCAACCTGGAAATGAGAATGTAGTTGCCGATGCACTCACTCACAAGGCATTCCTTAATTCTCTAATCTTGTAAAATCCAACAACAACTAGATCTCTAGCCACAAAGGTATCCATGCCAAACAAGCCAATACTTGAGCTAGCTAGAGAAGAAGCATGCCATGATCCAGCCTATCAAAAGATGCTAAAGGATATCCCTATCAAGGATCAGGACCGAAAACTACAAGCTAAGTATCATGAATTCTCTGTTAATAGTGGACCTATCTACTATAGAATGAGATTATGCATACCGGCAAGCAAGTCACTTAAGCAGAAGATACTTTGGGAAGCTCATGATTCCCCTTTCTTAGGACATCCCGGCTATGCCAAGACCCTCAATGCAGTCAGGAAGAGATACTTTTGGGAGAGGCTTAAAGGTGACATTCTCAAATATGTTATTGAGTGTTTGTCTTATCAACGTATCAAAGCCAAACATGTCAAAATGCCAGGAAAGTTGCAACCACTTGACATTCCCCAAATGAAATGGGAATTCATCAATATGGACTTTGTGGTTGGCCTACCCCAAGTTAAGGGAGGATACAACTCCATCATGGTTGTGGTTGATATGCTTTCTAAGGTTGCACACCTTATTCCTATTAAGACAAACTATAAAGCCTCAAACATTGCAAGGTTGTCTATCAAGGAGATATTCAAGCTACATGGGTTTTTCTAGAAGAATCATTAGTGATCGTGATTCCCTCTTCACACCATGCTTTTCGAGAGCTATCTTGGAAGCCATTGGGACTCAACTCTGTTTTAGTACAGCCTACCATTCCCAAACTGATGGTCAAACGGAGCGAGTCAATCAAGTCATCAAGGATATGCTAAAGGCACACTGCTACCGTGAACGAAAAAGGAGGATTCAATACTTGCCACTGGTTGAATTTTCCTACAATGCTTCTTACCAACAAAGCATTCAGATGACCCCTTTTCAAGCATTGTATGGGCACGACTATTGGAGTCCTTTAAACTTCTCAGATCTAACATTGAGGGTTGAAGCTTCAAGGCAGATGCTGGAAGAGATGGATGACCAAATGAAGTCAATTAGACAGGACATCCAAGCCGCCAAGGATAGATAGAAGGCATACGCGGATTTGAAACGGCAAGATAGAACCTTCGAGGAAGGAGACATAGTCTTCATTCGTGTATGATGAAATAAGAGTTCCCTACCCTTAGGAGGTTGCAAGAAGCTAAGTCCAAGGTATTGTGGACCATACAATATCCTCAAGTGCCTAGGACCCAATGCTTATAGATTGCAACTCTCTGAGAACCTAAGGGTTCATAATGTATTGCATATTAGCCTACTGAAGAAGTATGTACCTAATCCTAGCCATGTACTTGATGACCAACAAGTTGTAATGCCTAGCCAAGGAGTCCTTGAGCTATGGCCTGACAGGATCTTAGATGTTAAGGAGAGACAACTGAGATCCAGAACCTTGAGAGAATGCCTTGTCCAATGTAAAGATTATCCCAAGGAGGATGCCACTTGGATGGAAGAAAGCACTCTCAAACAACAATACCCCCAGTTGTTCTCAAGATGAGGACATCTTGATTCCTCCAAGGGGGAGATAATGTAATATTCCCGTTCGAAAATATTACCCAACTTGGCTTCCCACATAGCGGGTAAAACTCGTGCAAAGGTTATCTTCATTGCGGGCAGTTTAATCTTTAACCCGCACATGAGAAATTAAGACGTCCGCATTGGCAAACTGAGCCCAGGGGTTCATATCCACATAACCGCGGGGAAACATCCTCTTGGGAGGGGGTTAAGTGGATAATGTTCAATTAATTGCAATTTTTTTTATGTTTTTTTTCCCCCAACTGATGCATGGCTAGAGGAGAGGGAGTATGGGGGGATGGGCTAGGTAGGAGAGGTGGGTTACAAGAGGGAGTCATGGGCTGCATGCACATCCCACGTGGTGGAGGTAATCTCTCCCCCCTTGGGCCATATAAAACCCCCCTTAGCCTTGTGGGGGGGTAAGAAGGAGGGCAAAGGCTACGTGGAGGAAGGAAGGAGAGCAGAGGGACGCCGTGCGTGGGAGTAGAGAGTCTAAGAGGCTGCCGTCCAGCAAGTAGCTTGCCGCCGCACTGCGGGAAGGGCTGCCGCCAGTCGTGGAGTGCGTCGAGTTAGTTGCCGCCATCTCCTTGACAAAAAAGTCCATTTTCTTTTTCCCCTAATCGACATCATCTTCCACCACATTATTACCCCTCCCTCTTCCACATGGCTGCTGTCCGTAGCTAGAAGCTTTCTAGAAGCTTCTTAAGGGCTTTCTTAAACCCCATTCCCACTAATCCCCCATAAGTCCATTCCTAGCCCCAGGATTTTTAAACTAAGAAGAAGAATCTCATAAAGCCTCCCTTCCCTCAAGACCAATTCGCAAGAGCCCTTTCCGCAAACAAGCTTCAACTCCCACAAGCCTGCTCGTGAAAACACCATTTTCGCAAGCCCTCTCATGAAGCCCCATTTCCGCAAGCTTCCTTGTAAAAGCCCCATTCCCCCAAGCAAAGCTCCAAATCCCATAAGCCGAAGTCTCACAGGCATGGCCTTTTAAAGATCCGTAGTTCTTGAAGGTATCTCCTGCATACAAGGGAGAAGGGCAAGTTCTTAAGGTTGCATACCAAGGCGAGCAAATTCACCGATCGAGTAAGGGCGAAGGCAACCCAGAATTCCGTAATTACGCCCATGATGGCCCCTAAGATGTCACAAGGCCCGCCTGTGGGAGGATCTTATCCTAATATTGACGTGGATATTTCCCCGAGCCCGCAAGTCTAGGTTTTTACTATTTTTGATTCCATGCAAAAGTATTGCATTAATCACGATAATTTCATGGACTAGGAAGCACCTATGCATGTCGAATTAACCTAGCCTAGTTAAATGCAATCGGAAATAAATTGACTATTTGAACATTTATTAGAATTAGCTCATGATATGAAATCGGTCATTGGTATTTTCAATGTGATGAACGAGAAAACGTAAGTTGTCTATACATCTTATGACCTTATCAGTAGATGCCTTCCATGCATTTCAAAGTGACAAACCTAGAACAATTGTTGCTTATCATTGTGAGGTTGAATTGTTAAGTACACCTTTGACTAGGCATGGAAAGACTATTCGCACGTCGCATTTTTAGACAAATCTTCATTGTAATGATGCATTAGGGAAAGTCATTAACCCCGTAGGAAATAGAAGAGCGTGGAAATGATTATAGGAATTTGTGTGTGGTATGTGATTGTAAATTGGAATAGTTTAACTCTAGTTTTTTTTTTTTTTTGCATGAATTTCACTACGTTGTCGTTAGGAAAGGAGTACATGTTGCACATTCGTCGTATGAAAAATTTCATTAATCAAGAGTTGTATTTAGGAAAAGGCTGCATGGTTTATTGAAGCATGAAATCTTAAAAGCTTAAAAAAAGAATTGTGAGCATGATTCTTGAATGCAAGTCCTAGTAGGATCAATGGAAGTTATGCTGCAATTTAACATGCATTTGATTTTAACAAGAGAAGTTAGGGTTATTGCGAATCTAGTGGTATGTAGAAGCAATGAATCGCATGCTTACGTGCATTGTGACATGTTGCAACTAGTTTTCTTCTTTAGATGAAGTTAACATCTAGACTAGGAATGGTTCGTTGTTATCGCAAGACAAGTAGATCGAATTATCTAAATCACCTAACCCGCAAGGGATTCACATAGGATGGTTCAACCAATACGATAAATAACCCAAGTGCTAACTAGGGTTCACCACGTTAAGGACTTGGCCTAGTTTCACACTTGTTGCCAAGACGAAATCCTTGAATAGAAGGTCCTACCCACATTCACAGAGTGTTGGTAAATTGGACGCTCATGCTAATAATGATCTAGTGTTTCTACCCTAAGGATCATTTGACCTGATGTTAAAACTCAGTTTGAGTTTGGAATCCCTAGGACCAAACGTTGGCGGCCTAGTGCAATTAGGAGTGGGTTGGGTAAGAAGACACCCCTAAACCCTGTTTCTTGTCTAATCATAATTCCTTGATCAGAAAAACACCGTTCAATGGGTGAATTCATCCCTTGGAATAGATGCAACACTTGTGCAACAAGGTGCAAAATCTCATGGTCTTGTGGTTTGCACAAGAGAGTTTTGCCATTCCTTGGAGCGAGGTTGGCAGGTTCTTGCACAAGTTTAACTTGCAAGAGGATGAGTAGTCATCCTCTTATATCACCTTTCTTGGAAAAATTTGCCAAGTTAAGGGAAGTTAGGTATTTGCTTGGGAGCAAAGGACCAATCAATAATTTGGAGCGACATGGTCGCCAGGATTTACTGTTAATAAAACCTTAGGTATTGGTTAAGTTGGGTTAACAGGGTATGGCCCTACCAAGGACAAAAGAGTGAACAAACAAACCCTTGCGGATCTTGCCAAGTCGCAATTGATCCCGGATCAAATGTTGGATGCATTCGGAGAGAAGGATTCACTTCTTAGCAGTTGGCCAAATAAATGACCACTAAACTTGATTGTGCTTGTAACAGTTTAGGAGCATGGTTTGCATTGTTTGCTGAAGGAACTAAAGGATGAAAAGATATTTAATGCTTCAAGTTGATGGCCTGAAGGGAGAGGCAGCTTTAGTTACTCCCGACTGTCAGCTTGACCCTAACCAAGGGGGTTGTTAGCCGCACTGGGAACGTGGATCGAACCTGCCGCATGAGATCTCTTCATTGAGCGCTACTTGGAGCAGGAGGACGCTTGGGTGTCAGGGGGGCTATGGCCGTAAATGCCTTGCCTTTCGAGCCCTGCACAAGAGGCCAACGTGACTCGGGATTGGATCTCAGGCCCGCATACTAGTCTATGGGCGGAATCTTGGATTAGTAATCCCTGTGGATTGCTGGATAGCCTTCGGGCGGATTATGGATAGCCTTCGGGCGGATTATGGATTAGCCAACGGGTTGGACTCTATGGATGTATTCCAAAGATAAATAAGATAACCTGTTGAAAAGGAACTTGTTTGAGATTGCCTTTCCATATCAAGTGCTAAGATTACGTGGAGGAACCAGTGTCTAAGTGGCTAATTAATGAAGCTGCTTGATGCATGTTCAACTAAATGTGGTAGGTAATTAGACAACTAAAGCAACCCTGAGGAAAGTACAGTGGATGGGTGGTCCCGGTTGGCCGGGAACTTTTCTCAATCGAAATGGACCGCAAGGATGCTCTTCTCAAAGGAAATGAACAGCAAGGGCGCTAACCTAGAGTTTAGGTTACTATAATCCCGATTTGTGTTGTTTTAGGGGAATGGAATGGGACTATGCCCTATGGGCAGAGAGGTCGCGTTTTGCATCCCTCTCATTTCCCATTCTCCTTATACGAAGTGCAACATGAATCCGCTTCGACCTTGACGTTTCTGTGTAAAGTAGTTCGCCTGGGTTCAATGCTAGCTGCCGTTTAGGAAAGTGACCATTAGGGAAAACCCTGATTCAGGTCAGTCCTAAGTGGAAACGGCCGGAATACTTCCGCTACGTGGCAGACTCGGGAAGTCCTAGATTCCAAACCCCGTAACATTCCATGGGAGTGCCGAGCGGAGCCTTCTAGACTCTCTTCCCAGTGGGCTGCTAAGACGTGTCCTGAAAGGGAACAGGTGGACACGTTACAGTTGGTATCAGAGGAAACCAACGAAGGATTTGTCTTTATAAGAAAACTTAATAAGAAGAAGTAAAGCAAATGTTTTTGTTAAGAACATTTCCTTACTTTTGGTGCTGTCTTGCAGAATTATGAAGCATGGAACAGATTCTTAGTCTTCCAAGTCATGTTTATGACCGTGATGTATTCCTTAGATTATCAATGAAGGATCGATATGATGAACATCCTAGACCGTATTTACAATCCATCACCTTTGTACATGGAATGGAGATGGAGGGGTGACTGAGGAATCTATTATATAGCTGCCACCGATTTACGTACCTTCGAACCAACCTTAAGAGAATCAAGTGGTTGGAGAACCTAAAGATTGTGCAGTTGTTCATTTTTGCGGAGGCTCACATAAACACAACTTTACATGTCAAAGGTCAGAGGGTCGAGCTGAATTCATATGTATACGAGGAAGTGACTCGCATAATCCCCGCTCACAGGATCAAGGTGTTGGGATGCTATGAGAATAATGGGTACCAAAGGAAAGGATACCCTGATCTCCCGATGACTTATCGATTCTTGAAGATCCATGACCAAAATCCATACTATTATCCAGTTCCCGTAGCTAAATGTAACACAACATTATTCTCCCCGAACTAATGCACCAGTTGCTCTACCATCCCAAGAAATATTGTACTCCGAAAGGGCTATGCCCATATGAATGGAATAAGACTTCTTTTTATCAATGTTTGTCTTGTCTATGGGAATTGATAAAAAGTTAAGTGGCTAGGTTTCTTAGCTGAAAGCTGAATTGGATATGAAAAATAATAATAACAATTAGTGAGTTGTTAATGCTAAGAATCCTCTACCCAGACACAACCCTAGGTACAGATTCCCAGTCCATCCCCTACATCAAGTACGACTGTGATCCAGGGGAAGAAGTTTCTTCTCAAGCAGATCAAGCTACCAGAATTTGACGGAAAAGGAAGGACAGTCCAAGCTAATGCTGATACTTACCACTTGCGTATTGCACATAGAAAATGAATGAGTTCTATGAGCTAAGACAGATGGGTCTTTCTCTTGACGCATACTACTCAAAATTTGTCTCACTTTTGAAGTATGCACCACAAATGGATTTGACACAACAAGTGTTGAAATTTTATGCTGGTCTAAACCCACCAGTGAATACCCACCTCAAATCTATGCGGCCAACAGATCTGCAGGACACACTCATTCGAGCTGCGCCCATAACTCAAGAGGCGCAAGCTAGGCCAAGAAGTAACAAGACTTCATCTTATAATGATCAGAACAGAGGAGCATATAGGCGCCAAGCGAAGAGAGTTCAGGGTCAAAATCGGGGACAAAGAAAGAAAGCAAGGACCAATAATGTCAATAACTTTGTCCCTACCCAAGGTAATGGCCGCAATCCCCCTTGTTTCCACTGCAACGAGCCTGATCATTTCAAAAGGAAATTTCCCAAGCTTGGCAGAGGACAACGTCAAGCTCCTTTCCAAGGAAATGCCCATGTCCAAGGAGCAGCCACCCGAGGCAGAGGAAGAATCGCATGTGTTGCCAATAGGGAATTGTGCGAAGAAGAAGACCCAACCATGGAAACAGACTTTGAAAGGGCAACAGTTCATGCCGCCCTTCACAAGAAAGGCCCGAATCGCGAGTTTTCGGTGATTCAGACACCATCGAACTATCAAGGTAAAGGTTTCAAAACCTTGATTGATTGTGGCAGTATGCATTCCTTTATCTCACCAGCTTGTGCAAGAAAACTAGGAATAGCCATAGTAGAAGCACCTACCTTGCTTGTGGAATTAGAAAATGCTCATGAGGTCACTTGTATTAGGCAAACTGCTAAGGTGGAATTCTTTATGGGAGGAAAGTCGACTTTCGTCAAATTCAGGGTCATGAACCTAGGTATCCATGAGTGTTTGCTTGGAATGGATTGACTTAAACTTAATGACATCCACATTCATTATGGAAAGGGCCAAGTTTCCTTCCGAAACTCTGAAGAGGAATGGGTCACAACTCAAGGAGAGGCTGGAAAGCCAAAAATACAATCAGCCAAAGCATCTCAGATTGTAAAGGGAGTTGGAAAGGGACTACCCATCTACTTGATTAAGCTTAATAAGCTAGATCAAAAGCAGGACTCTAGTAAAGGACCCTAATGACTAAAGGAGTATGCAGACGTATTTCCTAAAGAGCTGACAGAACTTCCGCCTCAAAGGGAAGTTGATCATGAGATCAATTTAGTGCCGGGAGTTGCGCCAACTGCAAAGAGGCCTTATAGAATGCCCATCCCAGAAGCAATTGAGCTAACAGAGCAACTTAAGCAACTATTAGATCAAGGCTACATTCGTCCCAGTGGTTCGTCATGGGGAGCGCCAGTGCTGTTCTAGAAAAAGAAAGATGGAATGCTTCGACTGTGTATTGATTACAGAGGGTTGAATCAATCAACCGTTAAGGACAAGTACCCTATTCCTAGAATAGATGAGCTTCTTGACCGTCTTCAATGCGCGAAGATCTTCTCCAAGATTGATCTCAGGTGTGGTTACTATCAGATAAGGATCAAGGAAGAAGATATCCCAAAGACAGCCTTCAACACAAGATATGGACACTTTGAGTTCCTAGTCATATCATTCGAGCTTACGAATGCACCTGCCACCTTCAACAGGTTAATGCATGATATCTTTATGCCATATCTTGATGGCTTTGTACTCGTCTTCTTCGATGATACCTTAGTCTATTCCAAATAGGAAGATGAACATGAACCCCAGCTTTGCATTGTACTTGAGACAATGAGGGCACACAAGCTTTATGCTAAGATGAAGAAGTGTGTGTTCTTCAAACGTCAGATTGAATATCTGGGATTCATCGTATCAGCAGAAGGAATCTAACTGGATCTGGCCAAAGTCAGAGATGTTCTAGAATGGCCAATACCAACAACTCTCAAAGAAATACACAGTTTTATTGGATTGACAAGATGGTATAGGGTCTTCATCAGAAACTATGCCTTGATTGCAGCACCTCTAATGGATTTACTGAAGAAGCAAGCATCAATTGCATGGTCAACTACCAAACAATCTAGCTTTGATAGATTAAAGCAAAGTTTGGTATCAGCACCCATCCTAAAACTTCTAGACCTCAGTAAGGAGTTCAAAGTAGTAATTGATGCTAGCACGCTTGCCTTAGGATGTGTACTTATGCAAGAAGGTCACCTTGTAGCATACTCTTTAAGAAAATTGAAGAGTCATGAGAAGAATTATGCTATCGATGATCTAGAACTGTTAGCTGTCATCCATGCTCTAAAGTTTTGGAGATACTACCTGTTGGGTAACAAGTTTACTCTAGTGACGGATCATAAAAGTCTCAAGTGGATCTTTACCCACAACGAGCTCAACATGAGGCAACGTCGGTGGATTGAAGTGATGGAAGAGTATGATTTTGAAATCAAATACCAACCTGGAAAGGAGAATGTGGTTGCCGATGCACTCAGTCGCGCAAGGCATTCCTTAATTCTCTAATCTTGTAAAATCCAACAACTAGATCTCTAGCCACAAAGGTATCCATGCCAAACAAGCCAATACTTGAGCTAGCTAGAGAAGAAGCATGCCATGATCCAGCCTATCAAAAGATGCTAAAGGATATCCCTATCAAGGATCAGGACCAAAAACTACAAGCTAAGTATCATGAATTCTCTGTCAATAGTGGACCTATCTACTATAGAATGAGATTATGCATACCGGCAAGCAAGTCACTTAAGCAGAAGATACTTTGGGAAGCTCATGATTCCCCTTTCTCAGGACATCCCGGCTATGCCAAGACCCTCAATGCAGTCAGGAAGAGATACTTTTGGGAGAGGCTTAAAGGTGACATTCTCAAATATGTTATTGAGTGTTTGTCTTATCAACGTATCAAAGCCAAATATGTCAAAATGCTAGGAAAGTTGCAACAACTTGACATTCCCCAAATGAAATAGGAATTCATCAATATGGACTTTGTGGTTGGCCTACCCCAAGTTCAGGGAGGATACAACTCCATCATGGTTGTGGTTGATATGCTTTCTAAGGTTGCACACCTTATTCCTATTAAGACAAACTATAAAGCCTCAAACATTGCAAGGTTGTCTATCAAGGAGATATTCAAGCTACATGGGTTTTTCTAGAAGAATCATTAGTGATCGTGATTCCCTCTTCACACCATGCTTTTCGAGAGCTATCTTGGAAGCCATTGGGACTCAACTCTGTTTTAGTACAGCCTACCATCCCCAAACTGATGGTCAAACGGAGCGAGTAAATCAAGTCATCGAGGATATGCTAAGGGTACACTACTGCCATGAACCAAAAAGATGGATTCAATACTTGCCACTGGTTGAATTTGCCTACAATGCTCCTTACCAACAAAGCATTCAGATGACCCCTTTTCAAACATTGTATGGGTACAACTGTCGAAGTCCTTTAAACTTCTCAGATCCAACATTGAGGGTTGAAGCTTCAAGGAAGATGTTGGAAGAGATGGATGACCAAATGAAGTCAATTAGACAGGACATCCAAGTCGCCAAGGATAGACAGAAGGCATATGCGGATTTGAAACATCAAGTTAAAACCTTCTAGGAAGGAGACATGGTCTTCATTCGCGTACGACAATAGAAGAGCTCCCTATCCTTAGGAGGTTGCAAGAAGCTAAGTCCAAGGTATTGTGGACCATACAAGATCCTCATGTGCCTAGGACCCAATGCTTATAGATTGCAACTCCCTGAGAGCCTAAGGGTTCATAATGTATTCCATATCAGCCTACTAAAGAAGTATGTACCTAATCCTAGCCATGTACTTGATGACCAACAAGTTGTAATGCCTAGCCAAGGAGTCCTTGAGCTACGGGGCCTGACAGGATCTTAGATGTTAGGGAGAGACAACTGAGATCCAGAACCTTGAGAGAATGCCTCGTCCAATGGAAAGATTATCCCAAGGAGGATGCCACTTGGATGGAAGAAAGCACTCTCAAACAACAATACCCCTAGTTCTTCTCGAGTTGAGGACATCTCGATTCCTCCAAGGGGGAGAGAATGTAATATTCCCGTCCAAAAATATTACCCAACTTGGCTTCCCGCACACCATGTAAAACTAGTGCAAAGGTTATCTTCATTGCCGGCAATTTAATCCGTAACCCGCATGCGAGAAATCGAGACCTGCGCATTGGCAAACCGAGCCCGGGGGTTCAGATCCTCATAACTGCGGAGAAAGATCCTCTTGGGAGGGGGTTTAGTGGATAATGTTCAATTAATTGCAAATTTTTTTATTTATTTTTTTGCATGTCGAATTTACCTAGCCTAGTTAAATGCAATTGGAAATAAATTGACTATTTGAACATTTATTAGAATTAGCTCATGATATGAGATCCGTCATTGGTATTTTCAATGTGATGAATGAAAAAACATAAATTGTCTTTACATCTTACGACCTTATCAGTAGATGCCTTCCGTGCATTTCAAAGTGACAAACCTAGAACAACTGTTGCTTATCATTGTAAGGTTGAATTGTTAAGTGCACCTTTGACTTAGCATGGAAAGACTATTCGCATGTCGCATTTTTAGACAAATATTCATTGTAATGATGCATTAGGGAAAGTCATTAACCTCGTAGGAGATAGAAGAGCACAGAAATGATTATAGGAATTTGCGTGTGGCATGTGATTATAAATTGGAATAGGTTAACTCTAGTTTTTTTTTTTGCATGAATTTCACTACATTGTAGTTAGGAAAGGAGTGCATGTTGAACATTCGTCATACAAAAAATTTCATTCATCAAGAGTTGTATTTAGGGAAAGGCTGCATGGTTTATTGAAGCATGAAATCTTAAAAGCTTAGAAAAAGAATTGTGGGCATGATTCTTGAATGCAAGTCCTAGTAGGACCAATGGAAGTTATGCCACAATTTAACATGCATTTGATCTTAACAAGAAAAGTTAGGGTTATTGCGAATCTAGTGGTATGTAGAAGCAATGAATCGCATGCTTACGTGAATTGTGACATGTTGCAACTAGTTTTCTTCTTTAGATGAAGTTAACATCTCTAGGAATGGTTCGTCCTTGTCGCAAGACAAGTAGATCAAATTATCAAAATCACCTAACTCGCAAGGGAGTTGCATAGGATGGCTCAACCGATACGATAAATAACCCAAGTGCTAACTAGGGTTTAGCTCGTTAAGGACTCGGCCTAGTTTCGCACTTGTTACCAAGACGAAACCCTTGAACCGAAGGTCCTACCCACATTCGCGGAGTGTTGGTCAATTGGACACTCATGCTAATAATGATCTAGGGTTCCTACCCTAAGGATCATTCGACCTGATGTTAAAACTCAGCTTGACTTTGGAATCCCTAGGATCGAACATTGGCGGCCTAGTGCAATTAGGAGTGGGTTGGGTAAGAAGACACCCTAAACCATGTTTCTTTTCTAATCATAATTCCTTGACCAGGAAAACACCGTTCAATGGGTGAATTGATCCCTTGGAATAGATGCAACACTTGTGCAATAAGTTGCAATGTCGCATGGTCTTGTGGTTTGCACAAGAGAGTTTTTCCATTCCTTGGAGCGAGGTTGGCAGGTTCTTGTGCAAGTTTACCTTGCAAGAGGATGAGTAGTCATCCTGTTATATCACCTTTATTGGGAAATTTTGCCAAGTTAAGGGAAGTTAGGTATTTCCTTGGGAGCAAAGGACCAATCAATAATTTGGAGTGACATGGTCGCCAGGATTTACTGTTAATAAAACCTTAGGTATTGGTTAAGTTGGGTTAACAGGGTATGACCCTAACCCAAGGACAAAAGGGTGAACAAACAAACCCTTGGGGATCTTGCCAAGTCGCAATTGATCCCGGATCAAATGCTGGATGCATTCGGAGAGAAGGATTCACTCCTTAGCAGTTGGCCAAATAAATGACCACTGAAATTGATTGTACTTGTAACAGTTTAGGAGCATTTAATGCTTCAGGTTGATGGCCTGAAGGGAGAGGCAGCTTTAGTTACCCTCGACTGTCAGCCTGACCCTAACCAAGGGGGTTGTTAGCCATGCCGGGAACGTGGTCCGAACCCGCCGCGTGAGGTCTCTCCATTGACTGGTACTTGGAGTAGGAGGACGCTTGGGTGCTAGGGGGGCTCTGGCCGTAAATCCCTTGCCTTCCGAGCCCTGCACAAGAGGCCAACATGACTTGGGATTGGATCTCGAGGCCCACATACGGGCGGAAGCTTGGATTAGTAATCCCTATGGATTGCTGGATAGCCTTTAGGTGGATTATGGATAGCCTTCGGGCGGATTATGGATTAGCCTATGGGCTGGACTTTATGGATGTATTCCAAAGATAAATAAGATAACCTGTTGAAAAGGAACTTGTTTGAGATTGCTTTTCTATGTCAAGTGCTAAGATTACGTGAAGGAAGCAGTGTCTAATTGGCTAATTAATGAAGCTTCTTGATGCATGTCCAATTAAATGTGGTAGGTAATTAGACAACTAAAGCAACCTGAGGAAAGTGTGGTGGATGTGGCCATGGGTCTGGATGGGTGGTCCCGGCTGGCCGGGAACTTTTCTCAATCGAAATGGACCGCAAGGATGCTATTTTCAAAGGAAATGAACAGCAAGGGCACTGACCTAGAGTTTAGGTTACTATAATCCTGATTTATGCTATTCTAGGGGAACGGAATGGGACTATGCCCTATGGGCAGAGAGGTCGAGTTTTGCATCCCTCTCGTTTCCCATTCTCCTTGAACCAAGTTCGCCTGGGTTCGACGCTAGCTACCATTTAGGAAAGTGACCATTAGGGGAAACCCTAATTTAGGTAGGTCCTAAGTGGAAATGGCCGGAATACTTCCGCTATGTGGCAGACTCGGGAAGTCCTAGATTGCAAACAATGTAACATTCCATGGGAGTGCCGGGTGGAGCCTTCTAGACTCTCTTCCCGATGGGCTACTAAGACATGTCTTGAAAGGGAACAGGTGGACATGTTACAAGAAGCCTACTTAAAATAACCAAAAGAAAAAACCCTAAATATCTAAAAGAAAATCTATGAATATACAGAGGTGTGTAAAAAGGGATTCTAACCCCTATAAAAATATTGAAGAAAGAAAAATCTTTGAACAGTTGTTTATCGCCTTGCGAAGGCCTGGTAGGTTCCTAGGGATGGGACAAGACCTGGGGCCGATTCCTTGTTTTCTTAGGGGTGGCAACTAGCTGAAAAGCAAAGAAAATAAAAGAAGGTTGGAGCAAAAATAAAAGTGGGCATTAGAAAAGGATTCAGTGTCGCCTCTTGAGGGCTTGGTAAGTTCTTGGGTACCGAGACAAGACCTAAGGCCTTGTTTTCCTTGGGTCACTACGCTCAGCTCCCTCCTTTTTACACGCCCAAGTATTGAAACCTAAGGAAAGATGTGCCAAAAAATGATAACATTTTTTATTAGGCTATAGGAGTCCTCACCTAGTAGGAGCTCCTAGTTGAGTTGTCCTTCGTTAGGTAGGTAGTTCAGACCACCACTTAGGATGTCATTTTTTATAGTTCTTTTTAGCTTGGCCGTGTTAGAACAGTCAGTTAGTGACTAGATTTGGGCTTTCTATCAGATTATGCTAGGCCTACTTCTTGTGGATTTCATGCCTTGGTTGTGTTAGGGGGTAGGGTGCGAGCTATGATGTGTTTTGTTGAGTATTTTTTGTATCAACTTGATGGTCTTTGTGGTTCTTTTTATTTATAGATATGTTCATGGGATTCGACGGGCTAAGTCGCCCTATCCTGTGGTCCCCAATGAGAGATCATTTTTTACTTTGAGAAGTGCTTAAAAATAACCAAAAAATCCAAATTTCAAGGGAAAAATAGACTTCGTCGAAGGTGGCACTGCAATAAGTACGATTTTAAGCGGCAAGCCCCAAAAGTACTTTAAAGACCCGCCGATCGACAGTTCAGGAATTTTCATAATTTTTTCGACTGTCATATGAGACTCTGGGAAATACTGTGGGGGACTTTGAGACAAATGCCCAAGAATTTTTAGAAGTTGATTTGGATGCCGGATAGTCGAATGGTAGTGCCTAGAAGGCCAAGACCAAAGAGGGCCAAGTGTAAATGGGGTTGAGGGACCAAAGGGTGTGACCTTTGGGGGCTCCCTTTGGGGGGGCCCTTAAAATTTTTATTTCCTCAGGGGGAGGGGGGGGGGTTGAAGGGAGGGGGTTTTGGCCCGAAAGAAACGGATGAAGGCGCCATTTTCACAGGGTGACCATTTCGTGGAGAGGGGCTATGGGAGCTTCAAAGCAACCATACCAACTGATTAGATCAACTTGATGCTTAATATTTTTGCTTCCTATCGCCACCCTCGCCTTCAAAATTCACTGTCGGGATGAGGAGATACAGTTTTAGTATTTCTCTCCCCTCCCTCTCTCTCCCCTTAAGGGGCAGTTCATTGAACTGGATTGCTCCAAGATCAAGAAGAGGCTGAGGTGAGATGTTCAGCATTGAAGATTTGCTGCTGGTCGGTCCGTTGGCAACCTGAAAAAATTAATCACAAAACTTACAACACGCAAATAAGCGGTATGTCTCATTTTTACAAAGGAAATTTGCTTCTTTTTTATGTTTGATGGTTGAAATGGAATTCATATGGAACAAAAAAAAAGAAAATTTTTGCATTATGATTGATGGTTGTGCATTAAAAAAATACAGATCCATAATAATAAATAGTCGCAATAATTAAATTATAGCCTGAAAAGTGCATTTTTAGTGTTAAAATGAAGGTTTTATTGGTTTCGGGTGGGAAAAAGAGATGCACATGGGATAAAATTCTAAAACAAAACATCTTTCACCTGCTATAATCAGGCACTAGTCATAATTTTAAAAAAAAATCTATTTTTATGCCCAAATAAAAAGAGAAAAATAGCTAAAAATTGGTAAAAATAGGATTTTCACGTTATAAAAATCTAAAAAATTATGATTCGTGGTTGCAGCTGTATAAAAAATTTGAGGCATGAAGTTTGGATTAATTTTGACTTTTTTAATGTGTCATATTGAATTTTTTTTCGTTTTATACAAAAAAATACATACAAAATAAAACCCTACACCTATGCAACGTAGCATAACATAAACGTTAGAGGGAAAGGGTAAGGTTAAGAGATTGAGAGGGCTAAGAGGGTGTGAATTTTTGGAATATTTGATTGTGCATTCCATTTAGAATTGCAATATTTCAGTTTAAGAGGCTAGTAGCACGAGGAGTCGGTGCTAATCTCCATACATCGAAGCGTACGTTTAGTGGAAATCATGAAAGGGCTATTTTTTCCACATCACAAAATGTTGATTTATTGAATATTGTTTGTGCACTAGGATCATATGCACTATGCATGACGCATGACATGTATCAGTCCTGGATTGCATAGCAATTGTCTTCCTAGGACATGACTTATACGTTGAGTGGAAATGAACCTTTGCTATAGGGCAGTTGTACTCTTTCCTTGGGACTATTTGGTGAGAATTTATATATTCATGGATCGTAAAAAACAAGAAAAGAGTGGAGTTTGTGCATTATGCTTTATATGTTGGAGCAACGCATCTTGGGGCCAATCCTTGACGTATAGAAGAGTCGTAGTGGAGCCGCGGCAATCAACTGAGGGGAGCTTCCTGATTTTTGTGTTACGAGGCATTATGCCTATATGTCATGGGATCTCCCTTTGAGAAGAAGGTAAGATAAAAGTTGGACTACATATCATCTAAAAATTCATAATTAATTCTATCTAGTGGGCATTGGTGTATTACAGACGCTTTTGGCCCACGAGTCCATGTGGTGTCTGTTGTGTGCATGAGGTCCGACTAGTGCCATAGCCAGTGCCGGCCCATTTTGGGTCCCATCAAGAGATGAGGTTTAAGTTGGAAATTAAGGAACCAAGTACTTTTGAAGAAGCTATGATGATTGCCATAGAAAAAGAGAGAAAATTTGAGGATATTAGAAAGAGAGAGTCATTTAGAACACCTATTGAAAATAGAGACCAAAATTAGAAAGGGGATGGATAAAATTTTCTAAAATCTAACAAGACAAAACACCCAATTAGCACTAGAGATTGAGGATCAATTTTGTCAGGTCAATTGCAAAACATGAGATTTGGAGCTTTGAAGAAAGACCTTGGGGAAGAGGAAGTGAAGGACCTACAAGACAAACCAATCAGGAAAATTTAGGAAGTGGAAGAGTAGAAAATGGAACTGGATATTTTTGTAGACCGATGATGACTTGTTATTGTTGTGGAGAGTTAGGTCATGTGAATACAAAATGTTCTTATCCACATGGAGCAAGAGGGGATATGTATCCATTACCTCAAAATTTGCTTAATAGAAAAAATGATTTTGGGATAGAAATAATAAATGATTCTAGAAATCAAGAGCCTAGGTTGACTAAAGAAGAGAAAGGGAAAAGTTTCATTAATTGTATTCTTCTAGAAAATCAAAATCAAGAAAATAAAACTATTGATGTAATGCTTGCAATTAAAAAAAGGAGAGATGAATCTAAAACTAGTAAAGCTGGTAAGGAAAGAGGAAAGAAAACAAAGAGAGGAGAGAAAAGAGAGAAGAGAGAAAAAAATAAATCGAGAGTGCGTAGGAAACATTATCATGCTACTGATATTCTGTTGGGGAAAGCAGAGAGTGACTATGACCTTAAAAGGGATATGATGGGTAAGAAATTTCATATATATTTTGCCGAGCTGATGGAATTGTGTCCTAAGATGAGAGGACAGTGGAAGAAATTAGTGAATTTGAAGTATAAGGAAAAAAAGAAAGAAACAATGAGAGTTTTGAGTATTGAGAATTGCCTGATATTTGTCATATTATGGATTCTTGGCATTGATGGAGGAGTGCAAATTAGTGTGATTACTCAAGCTTGTATTGAGCATTTTGGACTTTGAATTATTGAAGGGTCTAAGTTTCGAATCAGGCTTGCTAATCATGCTAAAGTGAGATGCTTAGGTATCATTCAGGATTTGGAAATAAAGGTTTATGGTGTGTTTATGAAAATTAATTGGCATGTTATGCCAATAGGGTTGGGAGCTTTTCGACTTATATTGGGTAGGCCTTGGCTTAGAAAAGTACGAGCAATACAAGATTGGGAAAAAGGTATCATAACAATTTATGATGGAAGGGGAGTACTAAAGATATTTGACATGTTTTCAAGAAAGGAATCAGTGAATGAAGATGATAGTGAAAAAGAAGATGATGAAGAGAGTGATAGCTCTTCTAAGTAAGATGATAGTGAAGATGAGAGTTCAGAAACCGATTCTGATAGGGAAGTGTCATCTCTTGTAGTTGAGGTAGTTAGTCTTGAGGGAGATAAAGAGAGAATAGAGAATGAATTTTTGAGTCTTTTGGAAGACCATGAGGGGGAAGGCTTAGAAATTGTAAGGTTTTAAGATGAAGTTAAGGGTTCGAATTTGTTGCCCAATGAGTTTGTTCAGATTTGTTGTGAGTATGGTTGTGAGTTTGTTAATTAAGAAATTTTTGAGGTCATGGGTTTTGACTCATGGTGTGATTTTGGTGTTGGTGTTGTTGACTTTGATGAATCTTCTGAGTTGTTTGGTGATGGTTTGAGTAGCCCTAGAGAGGCTTTTGTTTGTGATGTTGCTAATATTGTTTTGAGTAGACCAAACCTTATGCTTCTTGATAGTTGTGTGTATAATTGTTTGGTTGATTTTGGCAAAAATGCCAAAGAGAAAACTGCATCTAATAGTCTTTTGGTTTCTTTAAGTTCTCGTAAAGTTTGTGATGATGTTTCTAATGATTCTGATTGGGGTTTTGAGGTCCCTAAGTATGACATTGATGAGGATGTGAGAGAATTTGAGTAAGGATTTGGATAGGATTGAAAAATTGAGGGAAGAGAGATCAAGCACTAAGGGTAAAGAGTTTTAAAACTTTTGTGAGGTTGCAGTTGAAGAGGATTGGACAATTGAGTGTTTGGATGAGAATAATGACCTTAATGTATTGCCTAAGGTTTCTATATGTGATTCTTGTGGAAAATCTCTTGAGATTGTTTGTGAGAATGATATGAAAAAGATTGAGTGTTGTGGAGTTGATGAGATGAAGTTTTGTTGTTTGGATGAATGTGTTAGAGACGTTTCTTATTTTGATGAGTTTTAGTTTGTTGTGGATAATGGTGTGTGTGGTGTTGGGAGATGTTTTTCTAGTTTTTTCTGAGATGTTTGCAATCTTTGTGGATGGAATGAATTTTGGCAACATTGAAAGGGACATAACCTCATTTTCAAATCCTAGAATTGTCATGGTTTCCTTTTGAACACAATATTAGTGAGTTTGGGAATCTTCCAATTCCCATTTTTTGAATACTAAAAAGATGGCACCCGGACAACATGCCCATAAGTTTCTCAAAACCATATGATGATGACCTATAATTGAAAAGAGCTTGAAAAATGGAATCTATTGAGCTATAGAGCGCTCGATTTGGAGTTATAGTGTTCAAGTTATGACAAATCCAAAGATTTGACCACATGTCCCAAACTTATGGGAAATTCCCATATTCCCCAATATGGTGTTTTTGGGAGGATGGGAGGGATATGAGGATTGTTGTGTGTGATGAGATGTTTTACTTTGACAGTGTGAGTTGTTTTGAGAATTTTGGATTTGAAAAATTAGAGAATTTTAAGGAAAATTTTATGGAAGGCTTTTGTGTGTTCGTTGAGAAGTGATTTGAGAATGATATGTGATGTATTTTTTTGATTTATGAGTTTGAATAACTCAAAGATGGAGAGTGGGATTCAATTTTTGACTGTCTCATAAATGATGCATCGTTTTATGAAAGAAACTGTTGTACATGAATGTTTGTAGACTAGGGGAACGGCTAAATATATTAAGCATTTTTCTGAAAATTCAAAACCCCTAAACAAATTGTGGATAGGTTTGATTTTTCTTAGCTTAGTCGTTCACATGATAGTTTGTGTTGACGTTTTGTAGTTGGATTTCTTGTGTTTATCTAGCTTAGGATTTTTTAATGTCATTTTGTTTGATTTTTTGAGTGTGAAAAATTGATAGCCTTGGTTGATTTTGGTATTTTTTGGACATGTTGGAGCTAAAGATTGCTAGTAGCTCTGCTGAACATTGTGGAATAGGTTTGTTTACTTGTCAAGACTCTTGCAAATCTCACGAGGATTATGGGTTCACAAGTACTTCACGTTGCACTTGTTTACTTTGCACTCGAGGGTCATCTCCTATTTTAATCAAATACTTCCATGCCATGGGTTGGTATTATGCATATTTTGCACCATCGTTGAGCACTAGCATGTCATGAGATCCACTGCAGCTATATGTAGTAAATCTTAGTTACACATGCACTTAAGAGAGCACCTGTGATTGAGCATGCACTATTTCTTGTATGCACAAGAGTTGGGATATCCATCACCAAGTTAGGAACCTTTGGTTGAGTGGGTAAGGTGGTTCGAGGAGTTTGAGGGTCATGAAGGACACCACCAATTGGGAGATAGGTTGTTTTCCTGGTCAACATCTTGAGGACCATCATTTCTTGAATGATTGTGAGATTTTGGGTAGGACATTTGGCTAATGAGCATTGAGAAGTGAGGATAAGATCTTAAATAATGAAGGAACTTTGTTTGCATGATGCACGAGCAGATATAAATAGGTTGGAAATAATTCTTGAGTGCATACATAATTTTCGTGTGAAGCATCAATTGATTGGTTGCATATTATGGATCCTACATTGCATATTTTCTCAAATCATGAATGGATGGACATAACATACATTTTTCAAAGCATATTCTTGTTAGGACACATTGCATAAACATGTATATATGGAAAAACTCAATTTTTGAAGACCCAAGATGGAAAGTTAACATAAGCCAGTGTACAATGTTTGGATGAGTTTTCATGATTCCGAGGAGATACTACATGGGGAGAATGCATATTATGGAGTGATTAATTCTGCCATGATATTTTCATTTTGCAAGGATTTCAAGCAATCCGATTAAGATTGAATTGAATCATTGCTTCCTCAGAGTTTATGTTAGGTGGACTTGGCTAAGTAAAACACTTGAGGACAATATACGAGTCTAATGGAGTGCTAGTTGATATGTTGCCATGGTGACCATCTCATTAAGTATTGTTCTGGCAAGCTGAGATGGTTGTAGCATCCTTTGCCAATGGCAATTGTGGCAATATGTTTGATGTTAAATGTGGAAGAAGTCACAAGCAAATATGAATGTGCAAAACTTGTACAATGTATGGAGGAGCTTGTTGAATGATTTTATACCTTACACATTAGAATGCTAAGGATAGTTATTTCCATGAAAGTGCCAATAATGTTTCATTTTCTTTGAAAGAAATGTATTCAATGACCAACGAGGACTGAAGCAACCAAGGAATATTCAATTAATAGGCAGAAAAGGGGCCGATAATGATGAAGCAAAGGTGGCAATTTTTAGGCTACATTGATGGAGGAATGGCGGCCTGATTGGCGGCTGTTATAAAAACATGAAATAATAACGATCAGTGTTGACCCAGGACGGCGTCCTGATTGAATAGTGGACATTGATGGAAGGCAAATAGCTTTGGCCGAGATGAAGGAGGCATTTTGCAATCAAAGACGATTTCAAATGGATGAGATGATTCGAGGTCATCGATGAGGACCAGGGTGGCGTGTCATAGGCAAGTTCGCGGCATTATAAAGGTACGCAGGATGTTTTGGGTCGCAGAGAAGATGGCAACTATCGATCATCACATTCGACTAGAATTGACACGCAATATGGCTGCTGATTGATGAGGGCAGGCGGCAATCTGAACGCGATTTTGAGTAACGTTTTTGAAAAAGCAGAGCGTTTAGCTTAAAAGGCTATTCGTTTCAATTAAAATCCTTTAAGGCTTTTCGCCTCTAGTACTAAGCCTTAAGGCTTTTTTTGGCAAGAAAAACGATTAAGGTATTAAAAGCGAAAAACGATTAAGGTATTAAAAGCCTAAGGCTTATTAGGAAAAGCTAAAAGCCTAAAAACACGACATGACAGTAGATAAGAAAACTATATAAGAAGATGAGAGAGGAGGCCTTAGATTGCCCTACCCCAAGTAAACTTATTGTATCTTGTGAGGAGAGTGGAGGGTTGCATGTGAGAGTGTGCTCTTGACATGTTCTTTTGTGAAGTTGGAGAGTTTGAATATTGAAGTGTCGAGTGTCGACTCATGTTTGTATCAAGGTATGAGAGTTTAGTATTATTGCTTTTTGTTTTCAAAGTTTGTGTGTTATCGAACATTTTGTGTGTGTTTTTGTTTTCAAAGTTTGTGTGTGTTATCAAACATTTTGTAAGTGTGTGATGTTCTATCCGAATTTGGGTTTATAGTTGTTTGAGCTACGAGAGGCATTGTGTGTTGTTTGGTTTTGTATGTGGTTCGTGTGGAGATTGTCAAAACATTTTAATTTTCCGTGTTATGTTGTGCATCTGATAATGTTAATTTTACTCACCAGCACTCCTTACCATCTCGTTATTGAGTGTTGTGAGTTAGGCTTGCTCTCGAGCTCACTGCTCATGTAACAATGGTTTCTTGCTTACTTGAATCCTTACTTCATCTCCCTCACTTCAGCCTTCAGAACCAGCCCCTTTCAGTAGTTCCACTCTAATATCATGTCAAGAATTGCATAGTGGGGGGACTTGCTTGAGCTACTACACCAAACACACACCATACACATAAGAGAAATATTACTCAAGAACACAAGAAGAGAGATGGAGGCCAAAATGTTTTGTTGCTAGTTTCATCTTTTTCTTCCACATAATATAATGTACACAAGGTATAGAACAAATATAACATAAAGAAAAATGTCCTACTAAGTCAAACACTACAAGATATAGGCCTTATACCGACATTAAAAGTGACGAAAATGTAAATAACAAAATTTGCCCCCGCCATCGCAAAAAACATCGTTATTGGCGACGCCATAGAATAGTCGGTATTAGCGTCGGTATCAGTATCGTTATTTGCGTTGGTATCAGCATCGTTGATTCCGCAAATAACGATGCTGATACCGATGCTTTGTGACGCTAATAGCGACGCAAATAACAACGCATGCAGGTAAATTTGTGATGCTAATAGCGACGTTAACAGGGAAAAACAAATTGTGGCAGGGCAGCTAGCACTATGTACTTTATTTGGGCCATACAAAATACTTTTTGCACTATGTACAATGCTCGTGCAAACAAAAACAAAGTGTACTTAAATTATAGTATTGATACATGAAATAAATACATGATCGCATAATGAAAGTGACTGGTATAATCATGATAAGATATCACTACTACATAGAAAATGTCTACACAGATCAGGCGACCAAAAAAGAAGGGCGTGTGAGCTCCAGGGATCCAAGGGCGAGCTACATATCCACTACAACAAAAAGGTCTCATAGAGCACATTTAGACACGATTTTTGAATATAGAGAAATTCTTACGGGCGCATCTATCCGCATGTCTATTTGCGCGTCTACCATTTCGCGTCTATAATTGCATGTATCAACGAATTTACACTCACAAATAGACGCGCAATAGACGCACATATATACGCTCATATAGACACGCTGGTAGACACGCTTTTACAAGCACTAATAGATACGAACGAAAAACAAAAAATGTCATTTAAAAAAAGATATTTAATTTCTTTTTTAAATTTGAATTATGAAGTGCATGTATAAGTGTGTGTAGTCTGCATTATAGACGCGCGTATAAACGCGAATTATCTGCAATTTAGACGCGTTGATAGACAATGTATCTTACGCGCATGAGAATTTTTTCCATACATCAGATTGTGTATTTGGGAAAAAGACAATGTATCTTACGGGTACGAGAATTGAAAATAAAAGTCCATGTATTCATTATATATCAAAAGCATTTACAAGGGAAGTTTAAGTGCTTGCGACCTAAAGCGTGGCCGCAAGTAGTAGGCACAAAGAGATATCATACATATACAAGAAAAGAGGGCGTCATGAGGAGGTATGGTGCTCCTCTACGAATCTGAAGAGGAAACATCTTCGCTAGTACCACCATGGCTACTAGCGTCGCTATCCCCCTCCTCGCTATGCTCCATATCCGGGTTCGCCTACACACACAAAAGATCAGGGTTGCTTACATAGACAAGGTGGAGAAAAAGTTATAATTAGCTATACTTTTAATAGGAAAGTAAGAAAAACATACCTCCTCTGGCTCTCGAATCCTCACGGCCCGGTTGTATTGGTCCTTAGTGATGAGACCCTCCTCATAAAAGTGAAGCCATGTCGTTGCGCGGTTATGGCCTTGATGGTAATCTACCTCTCTAGGAGTAGGTGTACTACCAACGATGGTAGTCTGCAAAACATTTAGAGATATACAAACAATTATGAGTCACAATATATTAGACTAAAATATATAAAGAATTGAAAGAAATATAAATTAAAAAAAACTAAAAATCAAAATATACTTACAAACTCTGCCTCCCACGACTCTCTGCCGCCCGATCTGTAATGCAACGATCCCATTGTTTCCATTTGGATTCGTCGCGCCTCTGCATGCTGGCGACTCTTCACTTTCTTAGCTGCTTTCTTCTTGGCTTGCTTCCACTCTATGCGGTGGCACATAGGTGGTTGGCTATAGGCTCCATGCCCCTCCTCCAGCCTCCGCAGTGAGTCCCTGGCCCGTGTCATGAGGTGGGATCTTTTGTTGTGAAGCATATCCCTCACTTTTGTACATCTCCAATCATCCAAGAATCACTAACCCTCAGGATTTGGGTACCTCCTATGGACTGTCCTCAACACCTCTTGCCACAAGCTGCTTTTCTGATTTTTGAAGGCAATGAAACAATCTTTATACATCGCATGCACGACGCTCCTCATGTACGCTATTATATCCCTTCCCTCATCATCATGAAAGATGCCACCAGTATCTGTAACTCTATAGTACTAGCGTACAACCTCCTCTACGTGATCCACTGGTGAGGGTGATCGCTCGCCACCTCCTAGACAACCCCCCACACAAGCCTCGTCCTCCCCCTCGACTCTCCCTCCTCCCTCTCTGTCAACTACCCTTTGCCTCGCTAGACGCACGAGCTTCTGCAGATGCACGTGGAGCACGTGGAGTACCTGCATATGGAGCACCTACATGTGGAGTCTAGGAAGTAGTGCTAGGCAAAGACGCCAGAGGCATCCCAGACATGACACTGAACACCTCGTCCACTGTGGGAGAGCGGCCAAGGTGTCTGGTCATCTCTCCCACGAAGTCTTCCCTACTAGGAAAACCTCCAAAAAATGCATTGACCCCCCTGCCAAAGGAGGCCAATATATCATTCATGCGATCCACATCTCGGTCATTGCTAGATGAACCAGGATACGACATTTGCAAAAAAAACACAGGAAAAAGACAAATTTATTTGCATACAAAAAATCATATATTACCTACATTTTCAAAGAGCTTTCTTTAGACATTGAGCATAACACTTAAGTGCTAATGCTTCTCTTAAACAAGAAAACTGATAAACACAAACATGGGATTGGTCACATTATCATTGCAAAAATATATTGTTTACTATCAGAACTGGGAGACCTGGCGCGTGTATCCCCGTATCTACATTGCAGGTTAGATGCACCCTCACACACGCTCCAAAGTGAACCTTATGTCCAGCGCGTCTATCTGCGCATCTAAGATGCAGCACAGACGCACTGTCAGACGCGCATCCCAGGTCAATGCGTGTGTATAATCGCGTGTATACTGCACGTCAACCTTCTGTGCAACATGTGTATCATCGTGTGTACACTGCAAAGCACACCGCCAGCACACACACTCTAAGATGCACCCTCAGACACTATGAGAGGAAACTTTTTTCACATCTATGTCTGCATCTACTTTGAGATGTAGACGCGCTATCAGAGTGCTCGTTCGGCCAGTTTTAGGCCGACGACCGCCATTGATGATTTACAAAATGCAATAAATAATGGAACCACAAATCCTAAATACACAGACAGAGCAAAGAGAGGAAGAGAGAAACAAAGAGAGAGAAAGAGAGAGAGAGAGAGAGAGAGAGAGAGAGAGAGAGAGAGAGAGAGAGAGAGAGAGAGAGAGAGAGAGAGTCACCTTGGGTGTTTGGTGTGGCGGGTGGTGGCGCTTCTTCCTTCTCCTTCTTCCTCTCCTTGGTAAGTTAGCCTCCCTTGATGCTTGCTTGCTTACTTGCTGCTTCTTCTTGTTCTCCTCTTTCTTGTTCTCTCTTTCTTTCTCTCCTTGGCTTTCCTTTTTCCCTTCTTGTGTGTTTGAAATGAAAGAAGAGGTAAGTCATGAGGAGATGAGGCATGAAGAGACTGCATGTCGGCTAAACTCAAGCTTCAGAACTGCAAAATACGCAGGAAAGGAAGGCGCAGTTTGAAAAGAAATGATTTACGTATGGTTTGAATTTTGACGTGTGCGTCTATTTTCGAGTGTATATGTACGTCTATTATTCAGATAGACACAAGTATAGACGCGAATATAGATACGAAAATAGACGCCAATATAGATGCATAGTTAAACGCGGATATAGATGCGCATTTGGGATTTATCATAAATTTTTGTTTTTAAGATAAGTTTTGATAGTGAATTCTTATCATAAGTTTTAATGTATTTATGATGATTTTTGTGTATTTAAAATTGAGATCTTATGTAAACATATGAATGACAAATATTTTGATGTTGTCATGAATTAGGTTTAATCATGTCGACGTCGTCATCACCTAGTGCGGTGCAAGCTGGTGAGTCAATGAGCACATCCTCAAGTGAGGATGAAACATTGCGTCTTCATAATCAAGATGCATGGCTACGACGAAAAATTAAATGCATGTGTGATCGTTGTCGAGGGTGTATTTTTCGAGCACGTCGAATTGCAATGTCACACCTCAGCTTGTATGGAGAATGGGACCGAGAAAAATCACCGGTATTCATTTTTTTTTAACCACTAAGATTGCATGTCTATGTTACGGGAATTATATATCAACGTACATGAAACTCCCTTTTGTGGTTTAGCAGGATGCGGTGCCACATCCTCAGACGCTCCCTCCCGGGCGTCGAGAGACTGCAAAACGTCGACGCGAGGAGGCAAAGTCTTCAAGAAGAGTAGAGACTGACGACCATAATAGTAGCCCTCATGAAATGCCCCATCAAGTCGTAGAGGATGAGATTTTGGACAACATGGTACACCATCTATTTTCGCAACCGGTTCAGGGAGAAGGTCACTCTACGAAGCCAGATGATCCACTATATGTAGCATCATCTACTCTTTGTATGAAGGTTGTAGGTACTTCGTTCTTCGTGCATCCCTCGAGATACTTAACTTGCAAACAATTTATGGATGGAGAAATGTCAGTTTGGATGCGTTATTGAAGTAGGTATCAATTCAGTTTGGCTTATGAATCATAATATTAATTGTTCTATTTTGAAATCAGATAGAAATATATATTGGTGGTTTTTTAACTCACTTTTAAAAATATATGTAGGTTATTATCACAAATGCTTCCAAAAGGAAACAAATTGCCAACTAAGAGAGAGCAAGCAAGACATTACTTGACATCTCTGGGAGGCCTCGATTATGTCAAGATCCATACATGTGTCAATGATTGTGTCTTATTTCGTGGGATTCATGAGTTCGCATGAGAGTGTCTTGTTTGTGGCGAATCAAGATAGGAAGTGGAGATGAAGTCAATGGATGTGCCTCGTAAGGTTTTGCGACATTTTCCGATTGTTCCACGTATAAAACTTATGTTCAAGTGTAAGTCTATTGGAAAGCTCATGTCATGGCATGCTAGTCATCATTCAAGTGATGGAAAATGGAGGATCCCTGCAGACACACCGGCATGGCAATATATAGATAATTTGTGGCATGTTTTCAAAGAAGAGCCAAGAAATTTAAGATTTGGTTTAGGTATGGATGGAATCAATCCATTTGGCATCAAAAGCACATCATACAGTGTATGGCCAGTGGTATTGGTGAACTATAATATTCCTCCATCCATGGCAATTAAAAAGGGACATGTGATGTTGTCCCTTCTGATTCCTGGAAAGCACAAGGTAAAAAACATTGACATTTACTTAGAGCCTTTGATTGAAGAGTTAGAAATGTTATGGGAAGGTATTGAGGTGCAAGATACAAGTGCATCTGCATCCTCTAGAGATTTCACATTGAAGGCCATGTTGTTGTGGACCATGCACAACTTTCCAGGATACAGAAAGTGTTCAGGTACATGTATATAACTCTATATTTGAAATTCAAGACTTGAATCAATTGCATTTTATTAATTCACTTATTTTTTCAGGTTTAACCACATCAGAATATCATGCATGTCCTATTTGCGGTCCCTCTCTAGTTTCCTCTAGGCTTGCACGTTTAAAGAAGGTTATCTACGACAATCATAATCGATTTCTTCCTATTGACCATCCCAAATATGTTCTCCCTACTAATGGAATGACTCCACAATCTCTAACCATTCGAGATTGGAAGGAGAGATGGATTAATGCCAACAGCCACCCTCCACTCGGCATGAGTTGGTAAGAAGTGCATTTCTCTCGATTGACTTTAAAGTATTTAGCATGATGAATTGTTTACATAATATATTATTTGTTTGTTAGGTTCTCTATATTTTTTCGTCTTCCGTACTGGACTGAACGCAAGATCAATCACCTGTTGGACCCCATGCACATATTCCAAAATGTTGTATCTACATTATGGGATCACTTGATAGGGGCTCATGATTCAGTTAATGTAAGGGAGGATTTACGTAACATTGGTCGCATGAGACTGTTAGATATGATCAATGCCCCACTGTCATTAGGTGCTACCAATGATCCATGGTGCTCAAAGTTGTAAGGCCCCCATTATGAGGAGAAGCCAAGTGTGAGCCCGGACATTGGTGGAGTCCTGACTTGTATATCAGATGAGGTCTATGTGACCGGATGGCAAAAAGGTGACCATTGTGGGTCTAATCTTTGGGTTAGACGGAGAGGTTAAGTTGGTAGCAACTCGAGGCACATTGCCCCAATGGTAAAGAGAATATTCCCTGTTCGACTAGTGGAGGCTCATATGGTAGGTCCGACCTAACGACCTTTGCGGGCTATAAAAGCTAAAACCCCTTCGCATCCATCTCTCACTCATCTTTCACCCAGTCAGAGTTGTTGTTCCAGCTAGCCTTAAGCTCTTCACCTATCTTCTGTCTTGATCGCCATCTAAGCTTCACACAGTGGAAGCGCACGGGTGGACAGAGCCATCTTTGTATCACTTGTTTGAAGTTAAAGAATTTACTGATTCCCCTCTTATCTGTTGTGTACTCTCTATCTCTTTCGCAGATTCTGTTCGCTACGCCGTGTAATATTTTACATGGTATCAAAGCCCAGGGGGCTCTAGAGATCGGAGAGTGTGCAAGAGGCAAAGGCTTCAACAGAAAAGAGAAACTATGTCGACTTCCGGAAAAGGTGCAAGAGGTGGTGTTGCTATACCGGCTATTCAAATACTGAGGATTCGTCCACCAACCTTTAGCGAAGGCAAGTTAGATGGTACAAACTACACCTTGTGGAAGTTCAAAATTACAACTATCCTTGATTCTTATGAGCTTCTAGAGACTGTGCTGGGGACTGACGCAGAACCACAGCCTACCCCCGACCCATCAAATCCTAGTGTGATGATTCCTTCGAATGTAGATCTTCTACGAGCTTGGAAACGAAGGAATGCAGATGCATTGTGTGCCTTAGTTACAAGGTGTTCTAACAGTTTTTTGACTTTGATTCAGCATACAACCAAAGCGTCAGAGACTTGGAATGTACTAAGAAGTCAGTATGAAATACAAAACCAAACAAGGATTCAAAACTTGGAGAATCAACTAGCAGCGGAGAAGTTTGCTGAAGGAGAGACGGTTGAAGCATTCATCACTCGGATTAAGAATCTGCGCAACCACATGGCTGGCGCTGGGATACAAAAGACTAGCAAAGAGCTAGCTCAGAGGTGTCGTCGGATTTGTTCACAAAAGTTTGATGGACTAGTAGCTTCCCTTAATACTCAGGTGAGACTTCAAGCTTTGACTTTTAAGGAGTTTTGTGCATTATTAATGGAGGAGTAGTTGAGGCTGAAAGCCCGAGAAGGAAGCAACAATGGAGATGTTGCATTCTCTGCCAATGCAAAAGGCAAAGGTGTTTCCTCCACAAAAAATGATGGTGACAAAAAGAAGAAGGGCGGCAAGAAGAAGTTTCAAGGAGAGTGCTTCTACTGTAAGAAGAAAGGCCATGCAATTGCAGATTGTCGTGTCAAGAAGGCAGATGAAAAGAATGGTACCCTTAAAAGTAAAGGGAAAGAGACAACCAATACGACTGAAGCTGAGTTGGAATTATTCATGGCGACCATTGAGGAAGTGTGCTCCTCGGCGCAAGAAGAATCTACCACTGACTCATGGGTATTCGATAGTGGGGCCTCCCGTCACATGACCAACAAGAAAGGTCTATACAGTTCTATGCAGCCTCTACAAGAATCCATCACTGTGACGGTTGGAAATGATGCTAAATGCCCTGTTGCGGGCACAAGTACTATTTCTTTTGTTGCTGCAAATGGTGAAGTCAAAAAGCTTTCAAATGTGTTGTTTGTTCCCGAAATCAGGAGAAATCTCTTATCAGTTGCTGCCATAACTGATCTTGGTCATGGAGTGAGGTTCAAGAAGACATGTGCAGAAATTATTGATAGTGCAAGCACAATTGTTGGCAAAGGAGAAAGAAGAAACAACCTGTATGAGCTAAGTGCTCTTACAGCCACCGTTGGAGTGGGCACAAGTAAGATTTGGCATGAAAGGTTTGGACACATCAGATTTGCAGTATTGAAGGACATGCAAAAGAAAGGTATGGTTGCTCACCTACCTATAATAACTGAATTGAAGGAACCATGTGAAGCTTGTATGATGGGCAAGCAACAGAGAAAGGCATTTCCACAAGAAAGCAAGAATAGAGCACAGGCTCCTCTAGAGTTGGTGCATGTTGACTTGTGTGGTAAGATGCCTACACAGGCCTTGGGGGGATCTTCTTATTTTATGTTGATTGTCGATGACTACAGTAGCAAGATGTGGATGTACTTCCTTCGTGATAAGGCTCAAGCTTTTGGTAAGTTTAAAGAATGGCTAATACTTGTTGAGAATGAAACAGGGAAAAGTGTGAAGAAATTTAGAACAGATGGTGCTGGTGAGTTCAACTCAAAGGAGTTTGAAGGCTTTTGCAAGAGCAAAGGGATCAAGCGTCAATTGACGACGCCTCACACACCTCAGCAGAACGGTGTTGTGGAATGCAGGAATCGCACCATTGTGGAGATGGCAAGATGCATGCTAAAGGGCAAGGGATTGCCTAACCATTTTTGGGCTGAAGTTGTTAATACTGCAGTCTACATTCTAAATCGGAGCTATACAAAGGCTCTCAAGGAAAAAACACCTCATGAGGCTTACACTGATAAGAAACCATCTGTCTCACATTTCACGATTTTTGGATGTGAATGTTATGCACATGTTCCATATGAGAAGAGAAACAAGTTACAACCAAAAAGCAGAAAATGTAAGAAAATGTATCTTCTTGGGTTATAGTGATGAGCAGAAGGCTTACAAATTATATGACCAAGAGGCAAAGAAGATCATCGCGAGCCGTGATGTGGTGTTCAAGGAGGAGCCGCATACAGTGGAGGAGGAGAAGGCAAGTTCTTCCACTTTATCATCAAGCGAAGAAGTAGTCCACTATGAACCTGTCCCGAGAGCTATCCCTATCCTTAAGGAGGAGGAAGCATCATCTTCAGATGATGAGAAAAAAGTTCACCAACCTGACATCACCCCATCGGAAAAGCCATTGCTGCGATGGTGAAGTAGCTCTATGACCACAATAATCCTATGCCTACATCTATTGAGGAGAAGGCAGACGGACCAAGGAGGTCTCAGAGAATAGAGGAGCAAAGGAGGGCTTCTGCTCACATAGTCAATATGGCCTTGATGGTTGACATTATGAGAGAAGTAAAGGAGCCAACTGGCTTAGAAGAAGCACTTGCAGATCCATCATGGAAGGTTGCTATGCAGTGCTATGCAGGCGGAGTATGACAGCATAATGAAGAATGACACGTGGGAGCTAGTGGATCGACTAGCAAAGCGGAAGGTTATTGGCACCAAGTGGATCTGGAAGGTAAAGTACAAGGCTGATGGTTCCTTAGAAAAGTAAAAAGCTAGACTGGTTGCCCAAGGATTTTCACAAGTTGAAGGGTTTGATTTTCAAGAGTCATTTTCCCCAATTGCCAGAATGACCACTATTTGCACGGCACTTGCAGTGGCTGCCCACAAGAAGTGGCCAATGTACCAAATGGATGTTAAGTCAGCGTTTTGAAATGGTGACCTCAAGGAGGAGGTGTACATGGCTCAGCCACCAGGGTTTGAGGCCCCCCATTCTGAGAACAAAGTGTGTAAACTGAAGAAGGCATTGTATGGGCTGAAACAAGCCCCCAGAGCATGGTACGAGCGGATAGATAGGTTCTTTTTAAACCTAAACTTCAAAAGATGTGCCTCAGATGCTAACTTGTACGTTTACAGGGATGGTAAAAAGTTTGTAGTGATTGTCCTATATGTGGACGACCTTCTTATTACATGTGACTATGAAGATATGATCAACCAAACTCAAAAGGCTTTGAGTTCTGAGTTTGAAATGACAGACTTGGGCTTGCTGCACTATTGTTTGGGGATCGAAGTTTGGCAACAGCCAGGAAAGATCTTCATCTCTCAGAAGAAGTATGCATGGGAGATCTTGAAGGCATTTGGCATGACCGAGTGCAAGGAGATAGCTACACCTATGGAGGTGAATGAAAAGTTATCCGTCAAGGATACATCAGCACTAGCAGACATTGGGAGGTATAGGAGGTTGGTCGGCAGTCTGATCTACTTGTGTAACACAAGACCAGATATCAGTTTTGCTATTGGTGTTTTGAGCAGGTTCTCAAACAAACCTCATGAGAGTCATTGGAAGGCTAGGATGCGGGTGCTCAGATACTTGAAGAAAACTCTTGACTATGGTATCACATACAGTTTCGGAACTTCTCTTGTGGGGAACTGTGACTCAGATTGGGCGTGAGACATTGATTCGAGGAAGTCAGTTTCTGGTTATTGTTTCTCTTTGGGTTCAGGAATTTTCTCTTGGATTAGTAAGAAACAACCAACAGTGGCATTGTCTTCTACCGAAGCAGAGTACAAGGCAGCTTGTTTTGTTGCATGTGAGGCTGTATGGTTGAGAAGGATTCTATGGCATATGGGAGTGCAAGATGAAGAACCAACTCTTCTGAGATGTGACAAAGAGAGTTGCATCGCCATTGCCAAAAATCCATTGTTTCATGCATGCACCAAACATATAGAGATCCAGTATCACTATGTGCGTGATTTGATGGAGGATGGGATAGTGGAATTGGTCTACTGTCCAACATAGGAGAATGGAGTAGATATCTTCACAAAAGCACTTACGAAGGATCTGCTTCAAGTTCATCTTCAGAGACTCGACATTGGGCCGAGGAGATAGTTCACCTATGGGTGGACATTGAGGGGGGGTGTTAGATATGATCAATGCCCCACCGTCATTAGGTGCTACCAATGATCCATGGTGCTCAAAGTTGTAAGGCCCCCATTATGAGGAGAAGCCAAGTGTGAGCACGGACATTGGTTGAGTCCTGACTTGTATATCAAACGAGGTCTATGTGACCGGATAGCAAAAAGGTGACCATTGTGGGTCTAATCTTTGGGTTAGACGGAGAGGTTAAGTTGGTAGCAACTCGAGGCACATTGCATTGAGTTGCATGGCCCAATGGTAAAGGGAATATTCCCTAGAATATTCCTTGGCCGACTAGTGGAGGCTCATATGGTAGGTCGGTCCAACAGGCCGACCTAACGACCTTTGCGGGCTATAAAAGCTAAAACCCCTTCGCAGCCATCTCTCACTCATCTTTCACCCAGTCAGAGTTGTTGTTCCAGCTAGCCTTAAGCTCTTCACCTATCTTCTGTCTAGATCGCCATCTAAGCTTCACACAGTGGAAGCACACGGGTGGACAAAGCCATCTTTGTATCACTTGTTTGAAGTTAAAGAATTTACTGATTCTCCTCTTATCTGTTGTGTACTCTCTATCTCTTTCTCAGATTCTGTTTGCCGCACCGTGTAATATTTTACAGAGACGAGCCTGGCCATGCATTGGACCCAGAGGAAAGATTGAGATACCCCATGCACCTTGGATGTTGTCAAAGAACGAGGAAAAAATAGTGAAGGAACAAATATATAGCTTTTGAACACCCACAGGATGTATGAGATGTCTCAAGGGAGCCTTCATAAAGAAAAAGAAAAGGGGTGTGGAGCAACTATCTGGTTTGAAGTCCCACAATTGGCACAAAATGATTCAAGTAAGGGTATATCTAACCATGAATATAGTAATTAGTGGAGTAACTATGTGTAAACTTTGGGGTATGATGACTTTTTCCTTAACTAATCATTTGATCTATGAATATTGTTTACATTCAATTCGTACTTCCTACTAGCATATCCCATTGTGTATCCAAAGATGTACGTGATATCATTTACAAGATGGGAGAGCTTGTGAGGTGTGTATACATTGTATTTTTTCATTATATATCTTTGAATTTCTACACAAAAATAAACAATTCTCAAATGCATCTTGACAGATATGGGAGCTCGAAGGAAATTGATCCAAGTACATTGCAAGATGCTCAAGTATTATCTGTTGAGGTGGTTTGTTTGGTGGAGGAAATTTTGCCTAGATCCATTTTGACTACTCAATTACATTTACTCGTACATTTGATTGATGAGATCGCACTTTGTGGGGCAGTTCATGTAAGGTGGATGTTTTTTCTTGAGCGCTTCATGAAAACCTTGAAAGATTTTGTGAGGCAAAAAGCACAGCCTGAGGGAAGCATGGTTGAGGGTTGGTTAGTGCAATCATCCCTTGTTTATATCTCTGAATATCTTACGGAAGTGGATCCCTCTCAACCACGACTATGGAAAGATAATGAAGACTTGAGGATGACCTCTATAGTACCTCAAGGAAAAGGAATGAGTAAAGTGCTAACAAAAGAAGAACTTCGTAAGTTAAATAGTTTTTGTGTGCTCAATAGTGATGTAATGAGCAAATGGATGACACTATATAATGAAGCAAGGGCAAGAAGAAAAAGCGAAAGACAAGAACTTCGCACTAGATATGGACGTAATGTCTCATTTCCAGATCATCTAAATGCGCTCCCACGTCATATTGATATAGATTGGTTACATGAGAAAATGGAGAGAATGGAAAAAGAGGAGGAAATTAATATATCTCAAGAAGAGTGGGAATACGCACGAGGTTGCTTATCAAAGGTGAGACATACTATCAATTAATTTGTTTCTATAAGTTTTATTTTATATAAATAATTGACATGTTTGATCTTTTATCTTTTACTACTAGTGCACATTATTCAATGCACTTTGGTGTGAGGGTAAACATCTTCGAACTCAACATATAGATGAAAAGAGAAATACCCGAGATTGTGGTGTCCTTGCTCACTTCAAGGATGCCAATGGTACTATGGAAGGTTATTGTGGCTTGATCTAAGATATTCTGAAGCTTGACTTCAGATGATTCTTTATATATGTACTGGATGTGAAGTGGTTTAAAGAAGTGGTAACAAATGGTGAGCACTGCACAATCAGACGTCATCCAAGTGGTTTTGTAATCATTGACTCTACAAAATTTCACCAAAACAAGAATGACACATTAGTACTACCTCAACAATGTGAGCAGGTATATATGCAAAGGCTAATTTTTTTATATGTATACATGTGATACATATACACAATATAATAAGTACTTAAGTTTTTTGCTTTTGTTTTTCAAATACAGGTTGTGTATCTTCCAATGGTAAACAATAACCGATGGTGGTATGTCATCCCTATATCTAATCGTTCAAAACCAATATATGGTAATATTACCGACATGGAGATAGCAGATGACAATCCAACAATTCATGATGATGTGCATGATGACACCATAATGGATGATATGCATGATATAGTACAAGATGAACCTCGTGAAGATGTTCAAGGAAACGTAGAAGAAGATAATAATGTGATTGTTGATGATATTGATGAAGTTATTGAGCAATATAGCAATACATCTGATATTGGATAGACTTATTTGTTTCGTTACCTCTTGGTAACATAGACCTAGAAGTAGATAGTTTAGCAAGGGTTGATCTCATTGAAGATGAGATGCATCATTCATTGTAACATACTTAATTTGCTTATTGATTCAATGTGTATTCCTAATTCTATGCTTTTTATCATGCGCACACGTGCATACTCAAGAATCAATAGTCAACTTTAAAGCTAAATTGAATTTTCCATAATAAAAAGGAAGTATCTTTTATCATCTTCAAGTACGTAGAGAAATTACGAGATACATATTGCAATGCTTGCTACTAATTGTAAGGTTTCTGTTGCTTGCCGCTAATTACTTATATCAGGCTTATCAACTGGAGGAACTGCCATTCATTAGAGAGCAATGAAAAAGTAATTATTAACTCTATTTTTTTAATTCAATGATTCAATGTGTATTCTTAATTCTATGGTTTTTATCATGCGCACATGTGCATGCTCAAGAATCAATTTCAGGTGGTTAAATAATTATTAACTTTGGTTTTTTAATTATGTGAATTGCTAATTTTAGGTGGTTAAATAATTGTGCGTCTACTGGCGCATCTATATTAGCATCTATTTGCATGGATATATAGATGCAAAATTCGCATCTATTTACACGTACGTTTACATGCACTTATAGACGCTCTGATAGACGCACCCGACTGTGCTCATCTAACATACGCGCCTATGCCTCATTTCTATTGTAGTGATCCTTGCCATCCGAAAGCTCGTCCCGTCACAAAGGAGCATCGAACGGACTCTACAAAAAAAGAAACAACTACACATTGGTCCACCATACAATAATGCATTCTAATTAAACATGGTAACTATAGACAAGAAAGATGAGTGACTTACAGGGCCGCCGCGTCTATACAATCGGTTGATCAATGCAGTGAGACCGTGCCTCTCTGCATATCGAGTCTTAAGGCTGTTCAGATCGCTATTTGTAATGGATTGCTGCAAAGAAAACAAAATACTAACTGTTAGAAACATGATTGTCAGTACAAAGGATATTGCAAAAAAATAAGCGAGCAAAATAAAAGAAAAACGTACAAAGTCCTCCAGGTATGTCCTGTGGCCACCATGCCCAAGATGATGGACCACTTCGGCCTCTAGTCGTGCCCTCGCTGCCTCGCGCTGCTAACTCCAACGTCTTGGATATTCTGTAGCCTCCTCCCTTAGTCGGCGCCAGACGTCCGCGTCTAGCCACTCGGACTTTGCAGCCCCACTCTTGAGTGCCTTGCGTATACCCAATCGTTTATGTGACATATATGCACGCATGCAGTCCATCATCCAGCCTATAGAAAATCTATCTGTTGTGGCTAGAACCGGAAATTCCTCATGCAAGGATGCTACTATGTAGTCATTGCTCCCCTTGGTCTGTTTTTCTAATGATCTAAGACATTGTGTCGAAAAACTTGTTGGCACAACTCTCTCATGCGAGCCATCACCCTCCTCCCCTCATCATTCATGATGATGGCTCCTGACCTATCATCGACAAGATAGGCATATCCCTCTAGGGTATGCCTAAGATGGGTTCTCTTCCACCTGTATCCACACTCCTGGGCATATCCAGGAGACCCATGTACATCCAGTGCACCGACTGGGGTAGTATCTATCAGTGTAGCACCCATAGAGGTGCCACCTGCAGATAGCTGAGCAAAAGCCGGAGTAACTGGAGTAGACATCCCCACAGGTGTGAAAATCGTGGAGGTGATGCAACTCCAGCAGAACGGCGAGACGGAGACACCGTGTCTGTGCCTCCATAGCAACCACTTGAGCCACGCTCCCTAGAACCGCCACGAGAGCGAGGAGTCGCACATGTATCCCGTGTTGACTGCAAGCTCACTGTCTCCATATCTCTACAACATCCCCCTGATCCTAAATCACTCCCTCCCTCTAGTCGAAGTCTCGAGCATCAATCTCGTCTACTCGAAGCTGAAGCATCTGATCGTGTCGCCGAAGCAGATCTAATAGAGTGGCTTGACGATGTCTGAGACAGCTCCTAGTCTGCCATGTCTTTGAATCTCACCATCTGATCTAGATACATATGCATGAAGATATTCTGCAATTCCTCATCACTCATCCCTCGACTCATCTTGAAAAGGTAACCTGCACATACAAAAAATGATGTTAGCATAATCAATTTAAATCATACAAATGACGGTAATATAAATCCTAAAAAAATGATCTCACTTAAAATGCATATTTTATATACCCTTATAAGCGATTAGTCAACGGATTGAGTAAGTGGATGCTCCAAGTATGAAGTATCCTATGGTCCTATGTCAATCTCATGACACAACTCCGCATACACTGGAAGGTCAATAGATATGTCACCACAAAAGGATGAGTCCACCTCATTCTCAAAGAATTCTTGGACTCGTGTATTTTCATCATTGTTAGCCGATGTTGGCTTCTCTACATGCTCCAAGATTTTGGTGGCCTCCACCCCTTACAATATCGACTACTCTATTTGCGTATTGTCCTCATCTATGCTCAGAACATCACTTTGATCATATACTCTCACACTTCGAGGAGCTGAAGGTATAACATACTACCATCGAGGTTGTCGGGGGTTTGGATAGAAGATTACCTATTCACAAACACGTACAAGAGAGATTAAACTATTGTGACATGTACCATGTCATAATACAATTAACAAACAAATGAGTTCATGCACCTGTTCACAATGGGCCGGCAACACAAAGGTATTGCACAAATCCATCCATATTTTTTTTTGGAATCTATTTTGAGAAATCCAGATAGACCTCGTTGAACTCTTGCTCCAGCTCCTTGAAGTACCACTTTGAACCACTGCACATCGAATAGTATCATGGAGAAGCTATGGTAATCCACCGTAACAATACTTTGCAAGTTTCCAAAATACTCCATCTGATCTATAATCATGTTTAGATCCGTTGCTCATCGTCAGCTCTCCTACTCAAACCTTGCCATGATACCACAGTCCATTGTGGAGCGCATTTTGTCAATACGCTCCACGTGAAAATGCCTTCCGCGCGACCACACTACACTATATATTTTGTATTGTACATTGAAATACTCAAATTAGTTGTCGCATATAAAATATAGATACGACAAATCCTAAACACGTCATCACCTTTGGACTACATCCCCTAAAGAATTTCCACTGCTCCATTGAGACTTCTGCCCCTTCGCAAGACGCTACAGTCAAAGCTCCATGCAACCATCGCGTTGACATGAACCGTAGTATCTCCTCCATGCCCTTGGGATATCGAATCGGTTGATGGTGCGTACTACGTTGAAATTCAGATCACGCTTCCTCTCGAACTTGCCTAGCGATATGGTACCTGGCGAGCCACGTCTCCATAGAGGCATGGTGCAATATAGAAAAGTGATTCACCTTCTCCTCCATTGCAGCATCCATTCTTTTTTCTACCCCATTTCCAACCACCATATCTCCGGTCAATCTATCATCGTCCTTCAACAACCATAGCATTTTGTTGTCTGGATCCACCGTTGGTAGCCATTGTGAAATATGCACTAGCGCCTCAGCACATAGCAACCAACCTTCAACCATACTACCTTCTGGTCGAGATCATTGTCGCACAATGCCTTTCAGGGTTTTCATGAAGCACTCCAAGAAGAACATCCATTGCGTATGGACAGGTCCAGCAATCTCCACTTCATCTACAAGATGCATAAGAAGGTGGATTTGTATCGTGAGCATGCTGATAGGCATGTATTTCTCAAAGAGACAGACCGTCTCCACTTCTCCCCGCCTCGTGGACTCAATAGAGGATGTCTTAATCTCCTTCTGTGAGATCCATTGCACCAAATTCGACAACCTGTAAATGGCCCCACGTATTTCTGGAGTAAGGCATCTTGCGATTGCGATCGGTAGTACAAACTGCCACAAACGAGAAAGCATTATGAACAATGGCTACACTCCAAATAGCAAAATGCACACGCCAATTACAATCCATTCCTATTACAAACATGACATATCTTATGCCAGTCATGGGATTTTAGCCTTGATAATTGATCGCCTTTAGAAAATGCAGACCTAAGAGAACGCATCATACTCGTCGAAGTGCAGATAGACTTGACTACTTGCTTCACAATGCGCTCTTCTTTAGTGGAAAAAACCCAAGGAGCGCGAGGTAGCTACATGGGACTATCAGCACTCAACTGCAGCCAAAGAGCCTCCATCTTGCCTACCTCCAAATCCATTTGTGCCCCTATAGAGTCTCTCTTTCCTGTGATGTGGTCCCATAGCAAGCTGCCCACATTCTTGAAAATATGCATGGGATCCAACAAGTGGTTGATCTGTAAGTGGGTCCAATATGGCAACTCGTAGAAAACTGAGAACTGTCGCATTTCGTTTGGATGTGACTCCATGTGGACCATTTTCAGCTCGTACCAGCTTGCCGCATTCATACGTGTTGGAGGTTGTCCAAGAAAACCTTCCTTGAGTTCATGACCCTCTGGCAAGAAAGCGACATGTCCTTCATATACCATCTTCTTCATGGTTCGTGACCTTCGAAAGTCTAACTGTGGCCCACACAATGGACATACATGATAATCTGAGGTAACCAGACCTGTTCCAACACCTCTATCTAGTGAATATAAACTTGAACAAGATAAAATATAGATATTACCAACGAGAATGGAAGCCTATTTACCTGAGCACTCTCCGAATCCCGAAAAGTCATGCATCGTCCACATGAGAATGGCTCGAATATTAGCGAACCGTCGACCATCGCACTTACTCATATCTTGCACGGTGACCCTCTCCTCCCACAAAATCTTAAGCTCATCGACTAATGGATGAAGATACACGTTCATATTTTTGACTTTGTAGCGGCCAGGGACAAGTAAGCTAAGGATGAGATGTTCTTTCTTCGTAGAAAGCCATGGAGGGATATTGTAGTTGACAAGGACTATAGGCCACACACTGTAAGAAGTTGAGCGCAGACCAAATGGGTTCACACCATCCATTGCAAGACCAAGCCAAAGATTCCTTGGCTCTCAGGCAAAGCTTGGAAAGGTAGAGTCAATGTGGCTCCATGCGAGTGAGTCCGTTGATATTCGTTGAACTCCATCTGTGGACCTATTCTGCGCATGCCTCATTGTCAAGCTCGCCATGTCGGACATACGAAACATGTGGTTTATGCGGGGGATAATCGGAAAGTGTCTAAGAACTTTTTGAGGGATGGTTTGCCCTTACAAGTCCTATCGATACCTGTGAGCACCACACTTTGAACATGTCTCCATAGTCTCGTATTCTCCTCAAAACAGTATGCAATCGTTGATACATGCATGGATGCTATTGTAGTCAATGCCAAGCTTTCGTAAACATGTCGTGCATCATCACGAGACTCAGGCATGGTATTTACAGGTGGTAATAAATGATATTTCGGTAACTAGAAAAATTTCACAAAACACACCTTGAAAAAGCACAAATGTTTTTAATAATAGTGTAAAAAAGAAACCAACGAAGCATGCGTACAAGGTACCTGAACAACTCGGTCACACTCGCATCGCTCCACTCGTATTTTGCTTGCACTCTTCAGGCGAGATACTCGGCACCCATCATCTAATGATATGGATACTTCCTCTCTAAGCGGATCAAAAGTCTTGACATCCATGGGAATCAATGCATCGATGATTGCCTCCATCTCAGGCTCCAAGATTGTAGGTAGGTCTGGAAGGCTACATGTCTCCTTCGGTATTGACAGTATAGATTGGGTAGTACCTTCCAAATGGTGGATTTGCTCAGGCACTCCATCCATCGCACGCCCACGACTCTTCTAATTGGCCGCAAAGGGTGCACTCCTGCTTGGGACGAGATGTCACCTCCCTGGATAGAAAATTTTTCCACCACACCCAATCTTCTTGTATATGGTATTCAATTAGCTTGCAAGTACAATGCATGATTGATATTAACTTTTCTTACCGTTTGCTAAAAATCCAAGATCGCCTGATCAATGATCTCAGATTGAAACTCGCCAAAGCATTGTACATGTTCTATAGATAATCGACGCTTTCATCTAATTGCCAGCTTGCATTGAGAGCAAGGACATGGGACACGCTGATTAAGATATGTATCACAATCTTGAACAACAAGACCTTCATCATTTTCCATTTTGTCTATGTTATGAAAAATAATCTATTTTTGTTATCATTCTTTTTTTCTTTCTTAAATTGTTTGAGAAGGGATTTCTTCTCTTGTAACTCATCAAAAATTAACGTATGTAAAGTCTCCACCCATCCACCCACAAATTAACATATATATGTCAGAGTGTTTCCCATCTCGTGATGTTGCACCAGACCTTGTCTCACCACTGTCTCTTTGTTTTTTATCCATTCATTATCTCCTCTCCTTCCATCTCTCTCTCTTTTTCACTTTCTCGTTAGATATTATCAATGCCCCACCCTCATTAGGTGCTACCAATGATCCATGGTGCTCAAAGTTGTAAGGCCCCCATTATGAGGAGAAGCCAAATGTGAGCCCGGACATTGGTTGAGTCCTGACTTGTATATCAGATGAGGTCTATGTGACCGGATGGCAAAAAGGTAACCATTGTGGGTCTAATCTTTGGGTTAGACGAAGAGGTTAAGTTGGTTGACCCCGGCCCGATGGTAAAGGGAATATTCCCTGGAATATTCCTTGGCCGACTAGTGGAGGCTCATATGGTAAGTCACGCCGACCTAACGACCTTCGCAGGCTATAAAAGCTAAACCCCTTCGCAGCCATCACTCACTTATCTTTCACCCAGTCAGAGTTGTTGTTCCAGCTAGCCTTAAGCTCTTCACCTATCTTCTGTCTAGATCACCATCTAAGCTTCACACAGTGGAAGCGCATGGGTGGACAGAGCCATCTTTGTATCAGTTGTTTGAAATTAAAGAATTTACTGATTCTCCTCTTATCTGTTGTGTACTCTCTATCTCTTTCTCAGATTCTGTTCGCTGCGCCGTGTAATATTTTACATGATATCAGAGCCCAGGGGGCTCTAGAGATCGGAGAGCGTGCAAGAGGCAAAGGCTTCAACAGCAAAGAGAAACTATGTCGACTTCCGGAAGCGGTGCAAGAGGTGGTGTTGCTGTACCGGCTATTCAAACACTGAGGATTCGTCCACCAACCTTCAGCAAAGGCAAGTTAGATGGTACAAACTACACCTTGTGGAAGTTCAAAATTACAACTATCCTTGATTCTTATGAGCTTCTAGAGACTGTGCTGGGGACCGACGCAGAACCACAGCCTACCCCCGACCCATCAAATCCTAGTGTGATGATTCCTTCAAATGTAGATCTTCTACGAGCTTGGAAACAAAGGAATGAAGATGCATTGTGTGCCTTAGTTACAAGGTGTTCTAACAGTGTTTTGACTTTGATTCAGCATACAACCAAAGCGTCAGAGGCTTGGAATGTACTAAGAAGTCAGTATGAAATACAAAACCAAACAAGGATTCAAAACTTGGAGAATCAACTAGCAGCGGAGAAGTTTGCTGAAGGAGAGACGGTTGAAGCATTCATCACTCGGATTAAGAATCTGCGCAACCACATGGCTAGCGCTGGGATACAAAAGACTAGCAAAGAGCTAGCTCAGAGGTGTCGTCGGATTTGTTCACAAAACTTTGATGGACTAGTAACTGCCCTTAATACTCAGGTGAGACTTCAAGCTTTGACTTTTAAGGAGTTTTGTGCATTATTAATGGAGGAGTAGTTGAGGCTGAAAGCCCGAGAAGGAAGCAACAATGGAGATGCTGCATTCTCTGCCAATGCAAAAGGCAAAGGTGTTTCCTCCACCAAAAATGATGGTGACAAAAAGAAGAAGGGCGGCAAGAAGAAGTTTCAAGGAGAGTGCTTCTACTGCAAGAAGAAAGGCCATGCAATTGCAGATTGTTGTGTCAAGAAGGCAGATGAAAAGAATGGTACCCTTAAAAGTAAAGGAAAAGAGACAACCAATACGACTGAAGCTGAGTTGGAATTATTCATGGCGACCATTGAGGAAGTGTGCTCCTCGGTGCAAGAAGAATCTACCACTGACTCATGGGTGTTTGATAGTGGGGCCTCCCGTCACATGACCAACAAGAAAGGTCTATACAGTTCTATGCAGCCTCTACAAGAATCCATCACTGTGATGGTTGGAAATGATGCTAAATGCCCTATTGTGGGCACAGGTACTATTTCTTTTGTTGCTGCAAATGGTGAAGTAAAAAAACTTTCAAATGTGTTGTTTGTTCCCGAATCAGGAGAAATCTCTTATTAGTTGCTGCCATAACTGATCTTGGTCATGAAGTGAGGTTCAAGAAGACAGGTGCAGAAATTATTGATAGTGCTGGCACAATTGTTGGCAAAGGAGAAAGAAGGAACAACCTATATGAGCTAAGTGCTCTTACAGCCACCGTTGGAGTGGGCACAAGTAAGCTTTGGCATGAAAGGTTTGGACACATCGGATTTGCAGTATTGAAGGAGATGCAAAAGCAAGGTATGGTTGCTCACCTACCTACAATAACTCAATTGAAGGAACCATGTGAAGCTTGTATAATGGGCAAGCAATAGAGAAAGGCATTTCCACAAGAAAGCAAGAATAGAGCACAGGCTCCTCTAGAGTTGGTGCATGCTGACTTGTGTTGTAAGATGCCTACAGAGGCCTTTGTGATAAGGCTCAAGCTTTTGGTAAGTTTAAAGAATGGCTAATACTTGTTGAGAATGAAACAGGGAAAAGTGTGAAGAAATTTAGAATAGATTGTGGTGGTGAGTTCAACTCAAAGGAGTTTGAAGGCTTTTGCAAGAGCAAAGGGATCAAGCGTCAATTGACGACACCTCACACACCTCAGCAGAATGGTGTTGTGGAATGCAGGAATCGTACCATTGTGGAGATGGCAAGATGCATGCTAAAGGGAAAGGGATTGCCTAACCATTTTTGGGCTGAAGCTGTTAATACTGCAGTCTACATTCTAAATCGGAGCTATACAAAGGCTCTCAAGGGAAAAACACCTCATGAGGCTTACACTGGTAAGAAACCATCTGTCTCACATTTTAGAATTTTTGGATGTGAATGTTATGCACATGTTCTAGATGAGAAGAGAAACAAGTTACAACCAAAAAGCAGAAAATGTAAGAAAATGTATCTTCTTGGGTTATAGTGATGAGCAGAAGGCTTACAAATTATATGACCAAGAGGCAAAGAAGATCATCACGAGCCGTGATGTGGTGTTCAAGGAGGAGCCGCATACAGTGGTGGAGGAGAAGGCAAGTTATTCCACTTTATCATCAAGCGAAGAAGTAGTCCACTATGAACCTGTCCCGAGAGCTATCCCTATCCTTAAGGAGGAGGAAGCATCATCTTCAACTGATGAAGAAAAAGTTCACCAACCTGACATCACCCCACCGGAAAAGCCATTGCCGCGCTGGGTGAAGCAGCTCTATGACCACAATAATCGTATGCCTGCATCTATTGAGGAGAAGGCAGACGGACCAAGGAGGTCTCAGAGAATAGAGGAGCAAAGGAGGGCTTCTGCTCACATAGTCAATATGGCCTTGATGGTTGACATTATGAGAGAAGTAAAGGAGCCAACTGGCTTAGAAGAAGCACTTGCAGATCCATCATGGAAGGCTGCTATGCAGGCGGAGTATGACAGCATAATGAAGAATGACACGTGGGAGCTAGTGGATCGACCATCAAAGCGGAAGGTTATTGGCACCAAGTGGATCTGGAAGGTAAAGTACAAGGCTGATGGTTCCTTAGAAAAGTAAAAAGCTAGACTGGTTGCCCAAGGATTTTCACAAGTTGAAGGGTTTGATTTTCAAGAGTCATTTGCCCCAACTGCCAGAATGACCACTATTTGCACGGTACTTGCAGTGGCTGCCCACAAGAAGTGGCCAGTGTACCAAATGGATGTTAAGTCAGCGTTCTGAAATGGTGTCCTCAAGGAGGAGGCGTACGTGGCTCAACCACCAGGGTTTGAGGCCCCCCATTCTGAGAACAAAGTGTGTAAACTGAAGAAGGCATTGTATGGGCTGAAACAAGCCCCCAGAGCATGGTACTAACGGATAAATAGGTTCTTTTTAAACTAAACTTCAAAATATGTGCCTTAGATGCTAACTTGTATGCTTACAGGGATGGTAAAAAGTCTGTAGTGATTGTCCTATATGTGGACGACCTTCTTATTACAGGTGACTATGAAGATATGATCAACCAAACTCGAAAGGCTTTGAGTTCTGAGTTTGAAATGACAGACTTGGGCTTGCTGCACTATTGTTTGGGGATTGAAGTCTGGCAAGAGCCATGAAATATCTTCATCTCTCAGAAGAAGTATGCATGGGAGATCTTGAAGGAATTTGGCATGACCGAGTGCAAGGAAATAGCTACACCTATGGAGGTGAATGCAAAGTTATCCGTCGAGGATACATCAGCACTGGCAGACATTGGGAGGTATAGGAGGTTGGTCGGCAATCTGATCTACTTGTCTAACACCAGACAAGATATCAGTTTTGCTGTTGGTGTTTTGAGCAGGTTCTCAAACAAACCTCATGAGAGTCATTGGAAGGCTGGGATGCGGGTGCTCAGATACTTGAAGAAAACTCTTGACTATGGTATCACATACAGTTTCAGAACTTCTCTTGTGGGGAACTGTGACTCAGATTGGGCAGGAGACATTGATTCTAGGAAGTCAGTTTCTAGTTATTGTTTCTCTTTGGGCTCAAGAATTTTCTCTTGGATTAGTAAGAAGCAACCAACAATGGCATTGTCTTCTCCCGAAGCAGAGTACAAGGCAGCTTGTTTTGCTGCATGTGAGGCCGTATGGTTGAGAAGGATTCTATGGCATATGGGAGTGCAAGATGAAGAACCAACTCTTCTGAGATGTGACAAAGAGAGTTGCATCGCCATTGCCAAAAATCCAGTGTTTCATGCACGCACCAAACATATAGAGATCCAATATCACTTTGTGCGTGATTTGATGGAGGATGGGATAGTGGAATTGGTCTACTGTCCAATAGAGGAGAATGAAGTAGATATCTTCACCAAAGCACTTACGAAGGATCTACTTCAAGTTCATCTTCAGAGACTCGGCATTGGGCCGAGGAGATAGTTCACCTATGGGTGGACATTGAGGGGGGGTGTTAGATATTATCAATGCCCCACCCTCATTAGGTGCTAGCAATGATCCATGGTGCTCAAAGTTGTAAGGCCCCCATTATGACGAGAAGCCAAATGTGAGCCCGGACATTGGTTGAGTCCTGACTTGTATATCAAATGAGGTCTATGTGACCGAATGGCAAAAAGGTGACCATTGTGAGTCTAATCTTTGGGTTGGACGGAGAGGTTAAGTTGGTAGCAACTCGAGGCACATTGCATTGAGTTGCATGGTAAGGGAGTTAAAAGGGGCGGCCCCTATTGCGGGGTCCGGGGGCAGCGCCCCCGGCCCGATAGTAAAGGGAATATTCCTGGAATATTCCTTGGCCGACTAGTGGAGGCTCATATGGTAGGTCGGTCAGCAGGCCAACCTAACGACCTTCGTAGGCTATAAAAGCTAAACCCCTTCGCAGCCATCACTCACTTATCTTTCACCCAGTCAGAGTTGTTGTTCCAGCTAGCCTTAAGCTCTTCACCTATCTTCTGTCTAGATCGCCATCAAAGCTTCACACAGTAGAAGCACACGGGTGGACAGAGCCATCTTTGTATCACTTGTTTGAAGTTAAAGAATTTACTGATTCTCCTCTTATCTGTTGTGTACTCTCTATCTCTTTCTCAAATTCTGTTCACTGCGCCGTGTAATATTTTACATTTCTTTATTATGTTGTATGTTTATTCCCTCTCTCTCATTCCTTCTTCTTTTTTCTATTTCTTCCCCTCTCTCATTTTCTTTAACGGTCACGGCTACGACTACAATGAAGACCACAACCACGACTACGACTATGACTATGACTACGACCACGACCATGACCACGACCACGACCACGACCACGACCACGACCACGACCATGACCACGACCACGACCACGACGACAACGACCACGACTACAACGACCACGACCATGACCACGACCACGACCACGACCACAACCATGACCATGACCACGACCAGGACTACGACCATGACCACGACCACGACCACAACTATGACGACCACGACTACAACTACGACTATGACCACGACCATGGCTACGACTACGACCACGACCACGACCACGGCCACGACTACAACTAGGATGACCACGACCACGACCACGACCACGACCACGACCACGACCACGGCTACCACTACCACTACCACTACCACTACCACTACCACTACCACTACCACTATCATAAATAAGAAAAGAAGAAAAAAAAACAATAACAACAACAGTAACTACTACTACTACTACAAAAAAAAAAACTAAACAACAATAAACAAGAAAAGAAAAAAAACTACTACTACTACTACTACAACAAACAACAACAATTAATTTACTTTTCTCTCTTCCTCTCCCTCTCTCATTTCCTCTCCCTCCCTCACCCTGTCCCTCTCTTTCTCTCTTTCCCTATCAGGTTTAATGTTTTTTCTCTCTTTTTCTCTCTCCTCTTCCACTCTCATTTTTCTCTCTCCTCTCCCTCTCTCATTTCCTTTTCTCTCTTTCTCTCCCTCTCTCATTTCCTCTCCCTCCCTCACCCTCACCCTCTCTTTCTCTCTTTCCCTATTATGTTTAGTGTATTTTCTCTCTCCTCTCCCTCTCTCATTTCCTTTTCTCTCTTTCTCTCCCTCTCTCATTTTTTTCTCTCTCCTCTCCTTCTCTCATTTCCTTTTCTCTCTTTCTCTCCCTCTCTCATTTCCTCTCTCCCTCACCCTCACCCTCTCTCTCTCTCTTTCCCTATTAGGTTTAATGTTTTTTCTCTCTCCTCTCCCTCTCTCATTTTTTCTCTCTCCTCCCCCCCTCTCATTTTCTTTTCTCTCTTTCTTTCCCTCTCCCATTTTCCCTCCCTCCCTCACCCTCACCCTCTTCCTCTCTTTCTCTCTTTCCCTATTAGGTATATGGGTTTTTTCTCTCTCCTCTCCCTCTCTCATTTTTTTCTCTCTCCTCTCCCTCTCTCATTTCCTTTTCTCTCTTTCTCTCCCTCTCTCGTATACGCTCCCTCCCTCACCCTCACCCTCTCTTTCTCTCTTTCCCTATCAGGTTTAATGTTTTTTCTCTCTTTTCTCTCTCCTCTCCCTCTCTCATTTTTTTCTCTCTTTCTCTTATTTTTTATTCCTCTCTCATTTTTTTTCTCTTTCTCTCATTTTTCTCTCTCTTTCTCTCCCTCTCTCATTTCCTCTCCCTCCCTTACCCTCTCCCTCTCTTTCTCTCTTTCCCTATTATATTTAATGTTTTTTCTCTCTCCTCTCTCTCTCATTTCCTTTTCTCTCTTCCTCTCCCTTTCTCACTCTCTCTCCTTGCCTCACCCTCTCCCTCTCTTTCTCTATTTCCCTATTAGGTTGAATATTTTTTCTCTCTTTTTCTCTCTCCTCTCCCTCCCTCACTCTCACCCTCTCTTTCTCTCTTTCCCTATTAGGTTTAATATTTTTCTCTCTTTTTCTCTCTCCTCTCCCTCTCTCATTTCCTTTTCTCTCTTCCTCTCCCTCTCTCATTTCCTCTCCCTCCCTCACTCTCACCCTCACCCTCTCCTTTTCTCTTTCCCTATTATGTTTAACATATTTTCTCTCTCCTCTCCTTCTCTCACTCTTTCTCTCCCTCTCTCATTTCTTCTCCCTCCCTCACCCTCTCCTTCTCTTTCTCTCTTCCCCTATTATGTTTAATGTTTTTTCTCTCTTTTTCTCTCTCTCCTCTCCCTCCCTCACCCTCTCTTTCTCTCTTTCCCTATTATATTTAACATCTTTTCTCTCATTTTCTCTCTCCTCTCCTTCTCTCATTTCCTTTTGCTCTCTTCCTCTCCCTCTCTCATTTCTTCTCCCTCCCTCACCCTCTCCCTCTCTTTCTCTCTTTCCCTATTATGTTTAATGTTTTTCCTCTCTTTTCCTCTCCCTCCCCCTCTCTTTCTCTCTCCCTCCCTCTCCCTCTCCCTCTCTTTCTCTCTTTCAGTGTTTCCCTCTCCCTCCCTCTCCCTCTCTCATTTCCCTATTATGTTTAATGTCTCCCTCCCTCCCCCTCTCTTTCTCTCTCCCTCCCTCTCCCTTTCCCATTTCCTCCCTCTCTCATTTTCTCTCCCTCCCTCTTCCTCTCCCTCTCTTTCTCTCTCATTTTCTCTCCCTCTCTCAATACACATGAATCATACCAAAAACAAGTAAAAGAGAGAGAGAAAAATCCCTCTCCATCTCTCATTTTCTCTCCCTCCCCCTCTCCCTCTCTTTCTCTCTCTCTCTCTCCCTCCCTCTTCCTCTCTCATTTCCTCTCCCTCCCTCTCCCTCTCCCTCTCTTTATCTCTCCCTCCCTCTCCCTCTCCCTCTCCCTCTCTTTCTCTCTCCCTCCCTCTCTCTCTCTCAATACACACGAATTATACCAATAAAAATTAAAAGAGAGAGACAAAACACAAAAGAAAAGCAAGAATGGACAATGCAATCACCGTAAAGGCTTGAAGACGGGTTTGGCGGCTCCTCTTTGCGACGGTGGTTCCTCTTCGCCCTCCGTACACCTCCTCCTTTTCTTCGCGAACGGCGGTAGCGGTGACGACGGTGGTGAGAAGCCTTCTTTCTCCTTCTTTCTCTCTTTCTCTCCCTCTCAACAAGATGCTCACTCTCCCTCTCGCTCTTCCTTTCAGTCTCTCTTTCGTGAATGGGCGAAAAATGACGCGCTCAGGTTTCGGCCCGCGTTTTTTTCCTTTGGGTACCATCGCTATTTACGTCTCAAATGCGACGCTAATAGCGACGCCACTATTTCTCACCACTAATCTGCATTTCTATACCCTCATATCCTTGTAGTGAAATAGTGCATAACTGACTACACCAATCAATGTGTGCTATATCTATGCCAATTATAAGTAGGTGTAACACACTAAATATAATAAGTGATAAGTCAGTGGCCATATGAGAATCATAATGACCACCAATGTGCTAAGTGTAGACATGTGGACTAATCTAGCCAAGCAGGCCATCATCAATGTATCCGCACATGTTGAGCTTGCCATCTCAATACTCGTGAAAGTTACTATATGTATATCCTCTACATCACGAGCATTCAAGGCCTATTTATAAATATCCTTAATTGTAAAAAAATTTGAATAAAAGATCACCCTTTTTTATTCAATCGATAAATAAACCCTATATATTACACCCTTGTGTATGTAAAAAATATATAAAAATAGCATTTTAAAAATACCTTATTTTGAACCCATGTGATACATACATATATTCATGAGTAACTTATCCGAGTCTCAATAGTTCTCACTTAAGGAATATCAGAATTGATATCTTGGCTTTATGAGATCTTTTCATAAGATTCAAGTGATCCTTGATGATACTCAAGAAGAATTTGGTGAAAAGATGGATTCAAACCCTAACTTTTCTCAAATCTATGAAAAGATTGAGGGTGATGATCTTGTAGATGGATCTTTTAACCTCGTCGAGGATAACCATGTTGTTAAGAAACAACAAGAGGAGAGGTGGACTCTTGGTGACAACATTCAAGTTCTTATCAATAGGAGTGCTACTATCCCAAACAAGCTTCCTTCTTCAAATAGTGTCATCTCACATCCAAGCTATGTCAATGATAACTATACTGTTAAGAAACAACAAGAGAAGAGGTGGAATCCTAGTGACAACAATTATGTTCTTATCAAGAGGAGTGCTACCATCCCAAACAAGCTTCCTTCTTCAAATAAGCGACCTCGTTTAGAATAAGTTGGAGTGAAATAAGATGACACTCCAAGAAATCTCACATCTAAGCTAGGCAAAAAACTGTTAAGTCCAAGAATTCTTGAGATTTGGCGAGAGGAACACAATAAAGTTTGAAGTTTAAAAAATGCACAATCTCAAAGGATGATAGCATTGAGCAATGAATATATTAATGGAGAACCCCGATCAAATTTGGTATAATGAACATAACTCATTGTATGGGAAGGGCTCATTAGACGGAAAGAATACTGCATATACTTATTTATCTAACTTCATGGAGGACACAAACTTTGGAAGGTAAATGACATGAAAAAAATATTTTTTAAAGGGCATTCTAAGGTAGAAATAGAACATATAGTAATGGATCAATAATCCAATGATAAGAAAGAACTAGAGGCTTCAATAGAAAAGTTGCATTCTTACATGGAGAAAAAAAAAGGTATTATTTCTATTCTTTGTTTGAGTAGTATAGATGTTATTTATAGTCTCTTAGAAATTAGATTGTGTACTAGATAGGGTTCATTAGTAGTAGAATTATCACATAATATAAGTTTACATCCCATGCAAGTTGGGATTTTGAGGTCATTACACCTAGATTTCATGACTTCCAATATAACAACTTTGCTTGTGTAAGGTGTAAATATGATGAAATATGGTTGCATATATTCTCTCCAAGATTTGATTTATATACCATGTTGAGTGGACTCACAAGGTACATTTTCCACATAAAGATATTATTAAAGGAGGTGGAAAAATCTAAGCCATTATTTATAGGCTCATGTGGACATCCTCAAAATGGAATGAGACATGATCCAAAGGAAACATCTATCTACAAGTTTGTGTATTCTATAAAGGTGGGAAGCTCAACTGAGAGCTATCCACCATCAACCCCCTCTATAGAAAACCATGAAAACAATGAAAGTCCACTGATAAGTTTAAACTTGCTATGTTGGGATCTATGGAGTCACATTATTACATTGAATAAAAGGAAACTCAATGTGAAACCTTTATTGGATGATCAATGTGATGGTAAAATTTGCTTTGTATAGCCTTTTACTAGGGCAAACTAGATGATAAAAAAACATGATTTCAAATAGACAATTGTTTTCTTCATACTCATTATATATGTATTTCAAATAATGGGCAACCTCTCACAAACTTCTCTTGTAGCAATTGCAAAGGCACATGTAGACGTAATGACTTTAGTATGAGAGTATATAGAGAGAAGCTAGTACAAGAGAAGAGAGGAAATAGGGGGATAGGATTCGGTAGAAGACTTGACTATCTCACTAGAAAAGAGCTTAGGTAAACAACATTGATTGCTTAACAACCTATAAGAGATATTACTCTCAAATTATGTATTAGTAAGTCTTAGCTTGTAATCCTTTCAATGAAATAAGGAGGTTACATGAAACCAACAGGGAGTCTCTAAATTGAATAGATATTAAGAGGTTTTGTAACAATGTAATAGAAGCCCATATGTTGGGAAATTTTGGTGGAAGCTTGCTTTGTGGGACTTTTTACAATATATGACTACAAACATTGTACAATCAAAGGAAGTTCGATCATATAGTGAAAATACATTGAACCTTTGTTTAAGGTTACAAAGATGTGGGGTAGACCAAGGTTACATGAGTTTCTCACTACTAGCCTCAATGGCCCTTCACTCTCAACAATAAAGAGAAGTCGCCCACTTTATACCTAGGATACATGGACATATCTTTGATACCATTTCTTAAATATATTCAAAAGGAGAAATAAAAACATGGCATCACAAGAAATATTCCCTTTATTTTTCTAGAGGACAAGACAATCATAAAGAAGCACATAAGGTAAACTTTCCACAACATTTATTTTGTTGTTGATTTGCAACAAGTGTGCTCAGTCAACTTTTAGATTTCATAAAATCTAATATTTTCATTGTAGGTGGAATCTTGAGGATGATAGTCTTGTTGGATTTTATGAATATAGAACTCCAAACCATGAGTGCTCATCTTCATGCATGATAAAGTTGAGAAGGAAAGACAAGTTATGATGTGATCATTGATGCATTGCAGACACATATCATTGGTGGTTATGCAAGATTCTTTGCTGAAAATCCACTCCATTAAGCACTTCCACGCTTGGTTATGGTTGCCCATTATACTTGTAAAATCCATTTGATGCAAGTTTTATTCATAGAAAATGGATTGAAACTTTGGCATGGTGGAATGAGAAGCTGAAGCCCATAATAGGTCCTATTATTGGATATGCATGAGATGGAAAGAGTTGATGAAGAAAAATGATATTAGCTGATAATGTCAATAAGCATGGTACTAGATACGATACCAAATGGGATGGATGAATTTTTTAGCTAAATTATCAAATGGAGAGGTTTTAGGCATCCATGATCAAGATTTTATACACAATGGAAAAAGGCTAGTTAATATTCTCAACAAATCAAATCGTCAATTGGTACTTTTTGGCAATGTTTGGGTTACTTAGAATCACCTCACCATTGTTTATGATTCTTTTCTAATTGATAAGCATATGCTTAAAAAATAGGATATCAAGTGACATGATTGTCGAAATTGGGCTACAACATAAAGGATATGGTAGTAGACAAGTCTAGTGGTGGTTGGGAGAGCTAGCAAACAATGAGAAATATAGAGAAGAGTGGGGCATGGTACGAACACAAGCTTATCTCCAAATTGTTGGAGATTACATTGAAATTTTCTTGTCCCCATGCTTAAGCTTGGTGGAGAGAGTCTATTTAGCAACAAAAATGGTAGCCTTCTTCCTAATATGAAGATCTTGGATTATGAAACATACAATGTATTCACTATCAAAGAATTTTATTATTAGTAAGGAGGAATTTCTAGATGTATAACTCTCATACCACTTTGTTGTACTACTCATAAAATATTTTTGAGACTTTCATCTAGATAATATGCTTCCAATACGTCTACTTGGATTTGACATGGTTGAAATATTTTTCATTAAAGTTAATAGCAAGGTTTGGGCAAGAGCACACTTATGACTTGATGGACATGTTTCATAGAATAGGAATCTCAAATAGGCTTTCACATTTTGAATGTAGGGAGGATGTTGTCAAATAAATATGGGCCCATAAGAAGCAAAAACATGTATGGAGAGAACTAAATCTCAAAGAGACTATGAAAAAAGAAAATATAGGTGATTATAAACGTTTCTCAACTAATGCGAAGATCATAGATGCATTGAAAAGGGAATTAAAAAAGCTCAATAGATTTGTGAAGGTTTGTAGATGAAGCCAAAAGGTAAAGAAGATAAGAAATGGTGGCTAGAGATTTTTCTTAAATGCTTTTTTGAGGCTTATGATCATCACTCCAAAATGCAAGATTCTAATATAGATTAGGAATCTTTAGTTTTTGCAAATGAGGGAGTGGATTTTGAGAAGAATGTATATATAACTGAGATAAGACATGTAGTAGATTTTATATTGGATGAAAAAGATGAAGTAAGACCAGTAGTGGAGCTTGAGAATACTGGGTTTCTTTTTAAGTCTACATTAGTAAGCCAACTCAATGGCAATCCCACATCATCCAAAGATAGGCTTACAAGGGTTCAATAAGAGATATAATATAGTAATGATCACAAGTATCAAACTCAAACAAATGATAATCTATTTGGTATTGGTTCAAATTGCGCTATGTTCTACTAAGAAGAAAATATCAATGGAAATTATCAAAAGGTCATTAAAAACAAGCTCCATAAGAAGTATAAGGAAAAAAATGCCAATATATGTGATACTTGGGAGGAGTTCAAAAGATGAGAAGAGAACTTAGCAGTGCATATGTGGAGTACAAGAGAGGCTTTTGTGTCTTAGTGTTAGGGGCACAAATCCCTAGGACCCGAATTCCATTAGTGACCTTAGTTTCTTACTTTCATATATGGATATAATGGTTTGAGATTAGCCTATGTAATTGTGTCTTTAAATGTCATGGGAATGAATACATGTATGCCAAGTGCGTGCTAATTCTGTTATGTAGGCGTGGGTATTCCTTATATCAAGGGGTATGGATTCTAATATACATGGATGGAAAATGCCATGCTTTTATGGTTGTTGTTGGTTGTTTTCACTATTTAAGTCATGTTCTTCAAACGTATGAATCTCTGTTTTTGTATTATGAGATCATAAAAGGTTTTCAATTATGAATGCTAAAGTGTGGACAGAGAATATGTTGGTGTTTTACGTTCTTTATTCTATGTATTCCTTGTGTGCTGAGCATGGCTTAAACACTTTGGTGATCTTGCTAGTGTCATGGGAAAACTTCTCGTGATTTAGGCTTCAGGCCTGGGAATAAGGAAAGGGATATGTTTTGCTAATGAAGCAATCAATTGTGAGGGTCAATAGCTGCAGTGAATGATGACACTATTGGCAATTGTGTAATTGCTGATAAGAGATAGAAACCAATCTTTTCCAAGAATATGTATCATGTCATCTTTGCATAGGACACATCCTGTAGTCATGTTGTTTGAAGGAGGACATTTTGAAGTTATTATTCTTGAAGAATTTGATTTCTTTAAAAACTTTTAATGTTGGGGATTCATGGCCGATCATGCAGGTTTCATCTTTCAATTTGCAGATTCTTGATTCTAATTCAAGTTGAAACTTTCAGATCTCTTATCATTTTGAGAGTTGCAAGATGAAGCCATCATATCAAGATTTTAGGATGGCATGTTCATAAAGAAAGGTGGTCATCAAGTTCAAAGACAAGTAATATCTAATCTGCTATTTTAGGGCATCATATTGCTCTGAAAAATTGTCATGTAGTATATGTCTATATATCATTCTTGTAAATCAAGTGCTATTTCTGGTTGATCTCAATTTAAGAAACAAAGGGACTCTAATATTTAGGATATTGTGTTTTCTTAATTAAGGCGCAGATCTGGAATGAATAGTTTTTAAATCAGGTGGTTGGAATGCCGATGGCATTGAGACCTGCTAAGGTGCCTTCTATGGCACTCTTTATGTCAGACAAATACCCTTATTTATCCAATCCTGTCCTCAACAGGATCAAATCTCAAGAAATTAGGGAGGCCCTAGCAAGAGAGCAACAAAAATTTACAAGGCTCAATGATAGGAGTGAATTAGAAGGCTTGGGCAGGCTAGATGAGGAGCAATTTATTGATGTAGGGCAATAGACTTCTATGGAAGGGGATATCTCTCTAGGTACCTCAACAACATATCATTCCCCTCTAGCTTCAATAGACTCTCAAAATTTGTCAGATGATGAGCCACTATTACCTCTTGAGCAACAAGAGACCCCTCTCAGGCAAGCATTTGAGAGGCTACAACATATAGTGCTAGGAAGAACAATTTTGTTGAGAAATGCTGGAATTCTAGCTCAGAGGATGTTGGATTTTCATCCTTTACCACCTCAAAGGAATCTTAAGAAGCAAATTGTAATGAATCCGAATCAGTTAGTTAATCCAAAGGTTTGAGAATCTAAAATTTTAGGCAAAAGGAAGGAGGAACCTGATTGCCATGTGGCACAATTTGAGACAAGGTGGATAGCGAGGGGATTTAAACATATGTATGGGGATCATGTTAAAAAATAAGAATTTGCTGCTACCTTCTAGGAAAAGGCCATGGATTGATTTGCCACTTATGGTATGGTAGCCTTCAATTCATATGAACCTTTAAAAATAACATTCTTGTGCAGGTTCCATAAGATATGCTTTGAAAGATTAAGAAGATCAAACAAAAGACTATGTTGGTGGAGGACTCATAGGGGATGCACTAGTAGTAATAAGGAGATGTCACCTACGTGCAAGAAATATATGAAAATACCCCTTATCTACCCCCTATTTATGGGACCTTACCTTATAAAATGTACCTTCCTTCCCTTAAATAACCCCCCTCCCTTACACTCACGTGGTACCATACGTTAAACCCTAGTGGACCCCCCGGGGGAGGACTATGCCCAGAAGTTTAAGAATTTGCTGAACAGGCTGGATGTTGATGATACACCTTCAGTGGAAATGCAGATCACTTATTTTATGAAGAGACAAAGGGGTAAGATTAGGAACCCCATTGCCAATGTGGAGATGGGTCAAAATGATACTTTTGATACATTGATTAGGGTCGCAATGAGAGTGGAAAGGTGACTTGGTACTTCCAGATCTAAGACCAGTAAGGATAAGGATTCTTTGGATTCAAATTTAGATGAAGAATCAGATTCGAATTCAGATACAAATAGTACTAATAAGGACAACAATGATAGTTTAGATTTAGATGATAATTCTAGTGACTCTAATGATGAAGAGTCTAGTAGGAAAAAACATAAGAAGAAAAAGAAGAAATGAGGATCAACCACGACTAAGAAGAAAAAAGTAAAGGATAAAGATAAGAAGAAGTCAGAGGATAGCAAGTTGTATAAGATGAAGTTGAAAAATTTGGCTCTTTCTGAAACTAAGAAGAAGGAAAAAATTTGTGAGATTTGTCAGAAACTAGGACTTGTTGGTATATTCCTAATGCTAGGATGGCACAACAAATGCCAGTGATGTAGCCTAGGCCGAGATCTATTCAGCCAGCTACAATGAGTCAGATTATTACTGACACCATACCACAATGACCCTTCAGAGGACCTAGAGAAATGCAAGCAAGACAGCCTTGGGGAAACTTTCAACCACAGCAGCAAACCACCCAAATGGGAGCATGCCACTATTGTGGAGGTCAAGGGCACTTTGTTGGACCAAATTGTGAACTTTGGGCCAGTCATAGGACTGAGAGAGAATATGCCAATAGCAAGGTCTCGCAATGATGGAAGACCTGTAGGAGTATCTCATCAACATCATCCACTTGCCCCAGTTGTAGCAGTCCTTATAGAGTTACCTGATCAAGATGAGAAAATGCAAGTTCCTGACGGTGCAGGAACTCTTGGTTTAGGCATCTTCAGCAAGGGTAGGTTCAAGTGGGGGAAAATGAGGTGTCAGATAACACTAATGCTGCAAGTATCAATGTTCATTGTGATTGCTCTAATTGTATTGAAGTAGAGGAATGTCAAGAGGAACCAATGGTCTTAGCGGTAACTAGAAGCCAAGCAGGTGTGAAGCATGATTGGAAGGAGCAAAAGAAGACAAGGAAAAAGACAACCAAGCAAGTTAGAAAGTTGCAAAAACAAGCTGAAAAATTTGAATCTAATCAAGTTGATGATGTCAGGGATTCAAGTGTACTGAAACTTGAAATTGCAAGAGCAATTTTCCGAATGTCAAGAGTATGTTTGTGAGCAGCAATATCGGTTTCCTGGATGATTAGGAACATTTTTCTGATAGCACAGTTGCTGGGAGATTATAGCAAGGAGGTTTAAAACAGTTATTTCAAGCTTTAGCAAAGTGTTCCTTGCATTTAACCTTGGAGAAAATTTTGGACTTGATACGAGGATTTAAAGAGAAGCTGCTTATGAAGATTAGGAAAAAGCAACAAGAAGTCCTTGAAAGTACAATAGTTCAACATCATGCAGTTCTTGATTGTCATGCAATTATACCAACTCAAGAAGAAGTTGTGGACTACCAAGTTCCTACTATTCAAGTTGAGTATGCAGAAAGAAAACATGATGATGTCCTATTGGATGGAGGTTCAGGAGTTAATATACTCCATGAGCATACATATTTCTCAACCAATCAAGAAGAGTTATTGCCAACTTTATTTCAAGTTAAGATGGCGTATCAGAGAAGGTTACAACCCTTGGGTATCGAAATCAACAAATTCGAGTGGCTGGTGGTCTGAAGTTCAGGGTGAGTTTTGTTGTGTTGAGAATGTCAAAGATTGGAAACTCTTATACAATGCTTTTGGGGAGACCATGGTTCAAAATGGCTAAACTCAAGCAGGGTTGGGGAAATGTTTATGTGTGTATCCCAAGAGGATTTAAGGAAATTAGGTTATCCATGATTAATAAGGTTATGTTGAAGAGTTCCTCTAGGCCTATTGTAGCTCAAACTATTAATCTTGCAAATGAAGTAGAAGATGATGAGGAAGAATTATTTCTTCAGGAAAATCCTTCTATGATTCAAGTGTTCAAAATAGATGTGGATGGTATCATACAAGAGTAGCCCAATGTGACTAGAAATGCACTTTTGGAGCAATAAACTATTCAAACTGCAGTCCAAAACAAATCAGGGCTGAATTCAAAAGGTCTTTCTCGAGATCAAGAGCATCCTAGATTTCAGGACAGATCTAGGAATGAGCAGAATAAATCAATTTAGGACCAAAGTACTACTCATTCTGAAATTTTTCAGCAAGAAGGACTTGAAAAACAACAAACTGGTATGGATAGTTTTATGGACAGTTCTACTGTACTGGAAGAGGAAGGGAAAAAAGCTATTGTTCAGGCTGAATTAAGATATGAATTCATTGACTATCATACATGCACAACCTCTTATTCTCATTTTTCCTTGTTATTGAACATTAAATATTTAGCATTCTCAATATTCTTTTCTCTCTTTTTCTCTCCCTTCTTTTCATGTTCAACATCTACAATCAATACACGCATACACTTTTGCATCACTACACTATGATGTGGTATTAGAGAAAGTTCAAGGCTAATCAATCATAGATAGATTTGAAGAGGAGGATTTGGGGCAACACAAAGGCTACATTTTTAGCATATAGGTGTAAGTGAGAGGGATGCACATCAACATATGGTTGGAGTGAGTAAAGATGTGTGCAAAAGGAGACTTCTTTGATGTTTATTTCTGCAAGAACAAATGTCAAAGTGTGAAAAAGATTACATTTGAAGAATATTTGAATTTTGTCACCTCCCACTAGAATTTCTCGAGTTAACGAGCAATGAAAGTCTAAGCTAGCTATCCTTTTAGAGTAAGAGAGGGGCTATCCAGCATGTACATTAAAGTGTCAGCAAAATATACATCTTCAAGGTTCTATTAATAAAATACATAAAGTCTAATCTTTATCATCATCTTTTCCTTCCTTGAAGTTGCTAACTATTTGTAGTCCTTGCACAAATTCCCTTCTTACCACAATGATAACATTGTTCCTTCAACTTCTTCTTCTTTTCACCCCTCTCTGAATCTATAAAGGCTTCATTGGATCCACCAATCTACAAGGGAAGCATCTTCTATTAACTACAAAGATGTATCATGCTCAAGCAACATTGAGGATGTATGCAGAAAATTGAGTGTTGATGTTGTTTGAGCTTGCAACATTGGCCACTCCATTAAACTCTAGAGGGAGTTTTTAGAGCACACTCCCCACAAAATGAGCCTTTGAAAGGGAAATTTGTATGTGTGGAAGTTGGTTCTATACCTATGTGACATGAGTAAGAAAGACCAAATCATATCCTTTGGCTTGACAAACTTCATCTATTGGAGGCAAAATGCAATCACTCACTCTGCAATAAATAAAATCCTCCTACATAAAAATAGGTCTCCTCAACCTATTGTCCCTAAAACACATGGCGGACTAAAAACATTGAGAAAAAGAGAACAACCCAAGCCGAAAATTAGTAGAAGATGGTTGCCATGCTAGAAAATATATTGTAGCAATCAAGAACTGGTCCAATCTCAACAGTAGTAAATCCAAAACATAGACTTGAAATAGTAAAAAATAGTAGCATGAACCAAGTTCGTGAAATCTGATATCATGTCATAAGTGGATGTAGCAAATGGAAGGATAAACAAGTGATGTAATAAACTGCTGGAACACAGGGACAAAAGAGAAAAAAATATAGAAGAATGTTGCAAAGAAGAGAACTCAAAAGAATGTTCAGAAAATAGAATCCATATACCAAACATGAGACAGTTGCATACAATAATGAGTCACTGGTTGCATATGTAATGGCACCAACTCGCTCTCTCCAACAAAACCTTTAGGTGATAATGACTAACTAAGGAGCAGGAGCTTGAACATAAAATGATGAAAATATTCCATAAATGGTATTTGATCAACCAGCATAAAATGCCCAAATAAACATCATAATGGCCACAATGAAATGCTTAGAAATATCAAGCATGAGCTAGACTAAAAAATGTTAGACATAGAGTTTGTGGATGCAAATGTTATAGAGTTTGAGGATGCATATGAAATGTTAGCTAAAGGATTACAAGATACTCATGTCTTATGTGATGTTTAGTGAATGCAGATGATCAAGAAAAGCATAAAGAAGACATTAGAATGATGCTACCACTTTTTTTCAAAGGGAAAGTATGCATACAAGAGTATGGTTCAAGGATATTAGTAGGGCATTACATGGTTAATGGACTAATATTTGATCCAAGTGATGGTATTTGGGTTGCATGCATGATCAAATGGCCAAGTATGATGTGGTTCTTTAACCCAAGAGGGCAATATGGCTGTAGGACACTATAGTGGATAGGCAAAGCTGGACCAAAGATGTCTAAAACTATTTTATTTTGGGAGATTCTTAATGATGACTAATGCATCCAAAGTGGACTTTGATACATTGGTAAGGGTCCTACAAAGCTTGGTTGACAACTGAGTTTGTATGCCTCTCTGAGATAAGAGTCACGAAGGTCAATGTTTGTTGTTGGCCGGGACTGGAATCTACTATAATGAATAGTTGCAAGCTATGCAAAAAAAATTAGGGGCTAATACCTTCAAAATTTTTCTTGGGGTCTTTAGTAAAGTTGTAGATTGCAAGTATGGATACAACTTTTCTTTTTAAAGCTTGCCAACCTGAGCTACCATTCAAAGGATACTAGTAGCTTTTTGCAAGTTGGTGTTATATGACTGTTTTCTAGATAGGATAATAATAAATCTTATGGATGTAAACTATTCATGTGACATATTCTTTGATAGAGATATTTGAGACTGATATGAGGGTACCAAGGATAGGGAAAAGGATCAAGATATGGGAGAAAAGTTATATAGAAGAGATAGATGCAATGGAGATCCAAGTGAAAGATGAACCAATTGACAGAGATGAAGAAGAGGAAGAGGAAGAGGTGAAGAAGAGGAAGATGTGAAAGCGAGTTGTTATGGAGTTATTGAACAAACATGTACTAATATGGTTGTAGTTATAAATAGATCCTAGAGCGAAGATTGAAATGCTTTTGGAAAATATTGAGTGCATAATAGCAAGAAGGATTTTTAAAATGGATTTTATGAAAGCTTTGGCCCAGAAAGGTTGCTCTTCTTGTATTTGAGTTGAGAGCTTATTGAACAAGACATTGTACTTGGGATTTTATTGTTACACATAAAGAGAATTATTGTACCACTTTTGTTTCAAAATATACATAGAGGATATTGGTGTCAATTTGTTTTTCTTCTATCTTATCTTTCATCTTACTCATTCTCAAGAACCCGCACAATTTGTGGCTTGTATCTTATCTTTCATCTTAATCATTCTCGAAAATCCCCATGGTTTGTGGCTAAATACACTACCCCTCCATGGCATGGGAGCTAAAGTCTATGGAGAGGAGCAAGCTATCCATGTTAAAACTAGCTAGGTGACATCTCCAGGTGATAAAGACCTTGCATTCACTCTTGTACAATGTAGGGTGACATATTTCTACCACCTTTCTTACTACATTTGGAGCTAGATTACAATACAAACCTGTGTTTGATTAGTGGACCCTTCATACTTCTCAAATGGTGCCTAGGCTATCTAGAGCAAGATCTCAATCTAGGCTAGACATACACCTACATTTATGAAAGAAATCCATCTTCTTATATTGTGTTTTCAGCCTAGGGGTCTTCTCCTACAACTTGGCAATACAACAACCTTCTAGGCAATAGGCTCATTACTCCACCTAGTATATTTTATTTTGCATTTTTGTAGCTAGGCAATAGGCTTCTCATTGGGTGGTAGCTTAGTAGTCTCGGTAGCACACTTTGCATGTGGGAAGTCTAATTTTTTAGGTAGATAGATTATCTTTCCCACTGTGTTTTACACAATGGGCACCAACTAAAAAAAGTGAGAGCATCTAAACAATGACAAGCTTAAATTTTTTCCAAAACATAGTCCTCGTATTTTATGTACCTAGGATAGGCAATATACTACAATATTTTGTACTACAAAAATCAAATTGAGAAATGCCGTTTGTGTATTAATTAATTTTGGCATTCTATTTTTTCTCTCTCAAACTTCAAATACAACACAATTTGAAGTGGTTACAACTATCTTCAATGATAATGAATGATGAACTACTAAGAATGTTGATTTTGAGTGATTCTTGGCATTGGATGGGCTGAATGTTGTCACTACAACCATGTTTATTGTGCTCTTTTGCCTTCCATGGATCGAAATCCTCTCATCCAAATCCTCTACCTTTATATGCATCCTCTTCCAACCTTCTTGGAAGCTGCCTTGTATATATTCCTTGTAGCCTTCTCAACCTAAACCTATCATAAAAAAGACAATGAATATTCTAGAAAGCAGTGCATATTAGCATATCTAGTGACATGTTGAATTCCAATAGGAAACTCAGCTTGATGACTTCTTAAGACTCTATACTTCCATCAACAATTGAAGCAAAAAGAAGAGTGTTCATTTTGAGTTAGAATTTCTTTCTAAGAATATTTAGGATAGATCAGTTTTTGGCTAGAGGTGTACGAGGTAGTCTACCGTGTCTATGACACATTTACTTTAGGTAGCATGTCATCCCTATTAGACTTTATAAAAAATGTGAATATTTTTCCAAAAATAAGTGCATGCGTATCTAACTCCAAATGGAATCTAATAATCAAAACATCCAAATGCTTTGAGATTGTATATCCATGCATGTGTATAAAAGAGACTAGCTAGTTCTAATACACTCAAACAGTATACAACCAAAAGAGCTTTGAAAGGATAGTTTCCATGCAAGCTAGCCTAAGTGTTAAAAGTCTTTGATCAATTGCAACACACTAATTGCATTAGATTAACATCCTCTAGGCACAATGCACATAGTAAGAAATGAAGGAGGTGCACCAAAAACATCACTTCAAAACTTGTGTAGGAAAAAAATATACAAACTTTACCTCATTGTACTATAGGGTCTTGCTTGATGCAACGAATCTACAAATCCCTTGTGTATATTCTCTTGAAGCAATTTTGCAGTGTCATCTCCAAGGTCTTAAGATTTTTAAAAAACTCTATTTCTAATCCCCCTCTTGGACCTTAGACTTTACACTTACGAGATAGCTACCTCCAATACAAGAAGTATATAAAATAGGCTAAAACTAGCTCATATTGGATGATTACAATAAGACAAATGAAGATGCATTAGCAAATACCAAAAAGACCTATCTTTACAGATTCAAAAATGGCAACTTAAATATATTTTCCTGCCACCACTGCATAAGTTGTAACACTTTTTTGTGGTTCTTTCGCAAGTGAAATGCACCATAACCATATGTATATACACTAAATGAAGGGTTTTGTCAAAGATAAGTATCTTAGTCTTCAAAGATCTTGTTATTGGTTTATCAAAGTAGCATTGGAATAGCAGGGGGTGCTTCCACAGGGCAAGGCCAGCACCAAGGTTAACATAGAATACCTTGCAAGTAGGACAAGTAGATCTCTCACATCAAGTAAGAGTAAAAAATGTCTATAAAGAGTTACCATTTACCATTGCTATAGCCATTTCAATTGAAGATGCCATTATTTTTTCACTACTATAGCACCAAGGGAAAGAGATCCTGGAGCATATTGAATGGGAAAAGAGGATAGGTTGAGAATCTTTATCTCCTAATCCTCCCAAAATTTTCCCAAAGGCTATTATTGCCTCCATGGGTGCATCCCTCCACTCCCTCAATAATGTCATCACACAAAGCCTAGGCTAAAGAAGGCCACGCCTCCACATCCTTCTTTCTAAGATCTTGAGCTTGCACTTGCCACCATTGCTAAGGTCAAGAAATCTTACCTGCCAAAGCAAGCCAACCTCTTGTAGCCCCACCCACTTGATATTCCACCAAGTTTCTTTACCACAATCTCTAGGATATTTGCAATAAGACCACGTTGAAACATGCTACAAAATTGAAGCATTGTTTCCAATGCTATCATTGAGCTCAAGTAGCTACATCGTAAAAACAAAAAATGGATTCAACAAGCCCATGATGATCTCCTTGATACTAGGCGATCTTTGTGGAATCCCACACAAGAGGAGGTACCAGCACCTAAAACAATAGAAAGTGCAAGGTTAGTTTTGAATGCAGATTGGAACTTAAGAGCATTGATATAAACAGCAACACCATGAGGTGGTTTCACTGATTAGAGAAAGAAGTCTCAATATTCATCCAAGTACCCTAGATCTCCAAAGTTAGAGTTGCCTACCTTGAAATTGAACCAATCTCTATCATGGTCTTCCCATCAAGGTGGGATATAATCCAAGGATATAGATATACCTTCCAAGGAAGTAGAAACTCAATTGACCTAATATGAGAAAAGTGAGAGTGAAAAAATATTGTGATGATAATAAGTGACCCGACGTGAGAAAATTGAGAGTGAATGGGGCTCAAGAATCTACAAGCATTGTGTTGGGAAAGAGCTTACTCATTATACTAGCAAAACAATGCCATTGTATTTAGTCAACCACAATGTATCTCCTTCCATTGCGTCATCATCATCTTTCTAGAACAAGCATCACATGAAATAGGAGCAACACTAATACCCATAGAAAGTAGAGAAGCATAAAGACTAACACAATCTGCCCATGATCTGCTCAAGAGTCTAGGAACTTGCTGAGACTATGCTTGAGATTTAAGGACCTTCACATCATAGATCATAAGGTACTTTTCTACATCCTAGACAACAAGTAAAAGCAGTTCGCTGTGGATAGAAAAAACGTGCAACATCAATGAAATAGCAAGTGAGGGTATTTCAATTATTTCTAATTTAGCAAGTAAAGGCATTTCTTTGTGGAAAAAAAAGAACCCACAATGAATTGAAAAGACATCATGCCATAACTTTTTGAAACATTGGTAGTGTATCAATTGTATCTTTCCTTATCAATCTATTGTATCTCTCCCCCTATCATGATGATATTTAGAGTATAAATTAGGACTACACCTAGTTGAAAACAAAGCAACTAGAATGAAACAAAATGAAAAAATGTTAATATTTTCACAACTTATAGGTAAAGGTCATCAATTTTCATGAGATATTGATCGCATCAATGGTCCAAACATTAACATTCATTGTTCAGTGTAGCATACTACTTGTGCATGCCTTCCTGATGATGCAACAGAGCACAAACCTTAGGGTATACTCTTATCATTTCTCCCTAAGTATATGATGATTCTAAAATTTCTCATCCACAATCGTAGCTCCTTCAGCATCTTTAGCACCCCCACCACAAAATAACATTGTAGTAGTCCACAATTTTTTATAATGGTCAACCTTCTCTTCATCATTGTATAGATGACTTGAAACACTCTATTGCTCCACAAAATGACATTGTCGTCCATAGATTTCTAAAATGGCCAACCTTATCTTTGTCAAAAAACACTTTGTTGCTCTGAAGAACAACCCCTTTCTAGAAAGCCTTGGGTGCCCTCCAAGTAAATGATGTGAACCCCCAATTTGCATGCATGCTTTGCTAACATGACTTTAAAATTTCTTCTTGGATTGGTTTAGTCTAGTAGATCATAGGAATGCTATTGCAACTGCATATCCCTCAGCATAAATGCTCACTAATGAATTGGCTTACACAACCCCCAGCTTATGGGCTTTGATATGTATCTCTTTGGCATTCTCAATTGCTCATGTAATAGCAAGCTTTCAAAGTGCAATGAAGGTGACTTCATATGGGGAAATACCCTCACCTTGCATGTGCCTAAGCATTTCAAAGCTCTATAATTGTGTCCACACTCAACATAAATAGCAATTATCACAATTGAAGAACTAGAATTAGACACTTCTTGCACTTTTTGTAAGCACACCACGCTTGGCACACATGATATGCATACATGGCCTTAGCATGTATCTCTTTCTCCTTCTCAATTGCTCATGCTACGGCAAGCCTTCAAAGTGCAATGAAAGTGACTACATCTAGGGAAAGATCCTCATCTTGCATGTGCCTAAGCATTTCAAAGCACACCACACTTGGCTTACATGATTAGGATACATAGGTAGCAATGCATTGCTAAGCGCAATATCATGATGTTCATTATCTATAGTGGACCTTGACATGTATTTCTTCAGCCCTCTCAACAAGGTGAGTGCATCTGGCCAAGGCCTTTGTCCTAGATGTGCTCAGAATGTTTCAAAAGTCCATCACTATGTCCATGCTCAACATACATGAAGCACGAGTCTCCCTATTGTTGCAATGTGTGGTTCAGCACTTACTACCTTCTTCTACAACAATGATAGAACTACAAACTTATCAAACCTTTGCCAAAAAAAGTCTCTAGAAAAAGAAGACCTTTCTTACATAACAAAATTAGACCTTTTTTATAGGGCTTACCTTGCTATTACAATTGGCACACACAATAAGCATATATGCTCACCAATTCATTCCCTAGCATAATATTATGGGTTTTCATTGTCTACAGCAAGCAAGAACTTAGCATGTATCTCTTCAGCCTTTTGAGGTACTCATATGCTACCACATGCTCCAAAATGCAAGTAAAGGTGAATGCATCCAGAAAATGTCTTTGTCTCACATGTGCTCCATGCATTTCAAAGCTTCATCACTATCTCCATGCTCAACATACCAATAATTAGGCATTCCATGAAACTAACTTTAGTGTCAAAAGCTCATTGAACACTTCTTGCAATTTGCAAGCACACCATACTGAGCATACATATCTACCAATGCAGGGCCTAGAACAATATCATGACTTTTTGTTAGCCCTGGCCTATAGACCTCTCTAATTTGCCTTTCTCTGTTTCTCTTATGCTACCACAAGGCTTCAAGATTCCCTATATTATGTCCATAAAAATTTTTATTCCCCCTAAAGAACCAATCGTATGTGCTTATAAGATATACTACTATCGTGGCTTCAACTCTACTTCCACCACTACAATCATCTTGCACATTTCATTATAGCAACCATGCATGGAAACAATTGAACTTGGAACCCAAAAGCATTGTCATGCCTCCAAAATGACATTCAATATCTTTTAGAGAATTCTCCATTAGCTTCTCAAACTTTGAACGCACAAGTTTTTTTTACAAAAAAAAGAGTCATAACATTCAAAGCTTTCACTCCTGTTGCAAGCATGAGAGAATATGAAATTTGTGATGTCTAAACATATGGCTAGTCGTAAGGGGATTGGACCTTTCTCCTCTATCCCTCTTACTATGAATTTACCCACTTACCTCTTTGCAAGAGCTAATGTCATCATTATGACCACATCCACCTATAAGCCTAGCATCCAAGCCTTAATTGCATGGAATAACACCAATAAGGTTTGTATTCATTATCTCCATCATAGCACACCTCCTATATTCAATATTACACACCTTGGCCCAAAGATACATATTGTCACCACCTTGCCAATTCGCTCTACTAGCCCAAGTGCAACCAACACTTCATTTGATGACAACACAATAGGCCATTGAATCATAGTCACATTTCTTGAGAGCTCAGGTATTGTGCATTCCTTGACCCAACTATACCATAACCTATCAAGTTGCATGCAAATGTAGTAGACACTAGAGACATGTGCTCTAGCTACATTCATTCTAAGTGATCTCATGCCTCATGAAAACCATGTTCAATAATATATATGATCAATGCAATTCAAGATACTACATTTTGGGCTGAAATCTAATTAAAAATGTGGTATTCTTAAGTAAAAGATCCACATTTGGCATACATCACCACTATCATGCTCTCACAAGATGGATTTTCTATAGATCCTCTTTTTACAATGTAGCACAATATATCCTTCCTTTTTCTATTGCTCTCCCAAAATACCAGAATCTTTCAAGCTACAAACGAATGTGACATCAAATGGAGATACACCTTCTAATTGCATCAAGTGAAAGAAATTCAATGCTCCTTCAACAAGCCCATTTTCAACATATCCTAAAATCAGCAAATTGCATGTAGCCAAATCATGAATAGGCAGCCAGTTAATTACTTGTGCTTTGGTAGGCAAGCTATAATTAACATACATGTTTCCAGTATACCAACATGTCTTTAACAACATGTTTCAACTTTCTCATTAAACTTATTGTCTTACACGAGTTAGAACAAATGTTTTGAGATATTTTATTGGGTTCTTGATTAGCAAAACAAAAAACTTGTGGCCTACTTGTTGCCTCTCAAAAAGACTAGCCCACATTGTAAAGTGGTGCAACACTATTAATGTTGCAACTGTGACATTTAATGATGTCATTTTAATCCATATTGTGGGATGTAGACTAAATACTCATGGGTCACTATTTCTTTTCTAGATAGTCCCATTCCCTAGTTTCCTAGCAGGAAGGTAGACGTGTTGTGAGTGAATGGATGCTCATGAATTGTAGCTGCTCCATCCACAATATCCACTTCAAAGATGTCACAACCTTTATGCTTGAGGTAGTCATCATAGGTGTCAGTAAGGGTGTAGAAGTACCTAAATTGGAGGTGCAAGATTGCGCCATGGGTGTAGAAGGAGTTGAATTCCTTCTGATGAGGATATACCAAAGGCACTGGCAATACAGATCAAAGTCCCAATGTTGTGCCTCTTTGCCACATTCTACACAATCACGAAGCTTTGTACCTCATTCATTTCAATCAAGCATCACTACATCATCTTCTGTGCATGCTTCATACAAAAACTCTCTCTCTCTCTCTCTCTCTCTCTCTCTCTCTCTCTCTCTCTCTCTCTCTCTCTCTTACTAAGCATTGTGCTGATAATGTACTAAATTTAATATACTAAGAGTGTACGAAAAAAGTGCTAACATGCACTAAGAATGTGATAACAATGTCTATAGTCACATGACTGCTTTCTCTTAGCTTTTTAGATGTTATTTGGGCCTCATTGAGAAGATGCACAAGTTTATAAATATAATTCTCTCTCACAATCTCTATTTGAAAAGCATTCTTGTTTTTGTACAAAACTCATGTCTCTATTTTCCAAAAATTAAGTATTAGCCCTTTCATTGCATTTGTTATTGGATTGAATTGTGTTGTTGCTAACCAATCACATCATTCTATCATAGGCATCTATACGAGTGTCAAATTGTGACTTGGCCAAGTAAAAGTTTCACTTTGGAGCTTTGAGCATTCAAAAGGGCTTCATAGGGATATTTAGATCTTTGTTTGAGCTCATCAACATATTGGGTGCGCTCTTCTTAGGAAGCAACTCCTTCTTTGAGTTTTCCTACTTAATAAAAGTGATAATATTGAGAACATCAGATACTAACATGCTTTGAGTTTGCCTACTTAATAAAAGTGATAATATTGAGAACATCAGATACTAACATGCTTTGAGCCTCACCCACCTCTCTTGTACTATGACATTCTAATCCTTACAAGATTCTAAACCAATTCTTTAAAAACCTCTCTCCTACTGTATTATGTTCATGCATTGAAATATTCCACCACATCTAATAATATTCTTCATTTGGAATCTTCATCAACATCCAAATCACCCTTCTCGAGCCTATGCTTATGTCATTCTATCAATGATTTATTTTCTTTGTAATCTTAAAGATTTTGATGTGTTGGGGATGAAAAGAAAAGAGATACAAATCACCACACATACCCAAATAAGTAAATGCTCCAAAGCAGCAAAAGTCATTGCACACCTCAAGCAAAAAAAAAAACAGTGAAACAAGTTTCATTACACACATATTGAAAGCACACATATTCAATAAAGGCCTCCTTGTATTTCAATCCAAGATACAACATCACAAAGTTTGTGGGTGCAATTAATGGAAGATAGTATATAAGGGCATGCTTATGGTACAAGTTACTTCTCTATGAATTTGATGTCTATCACTTTGAGAAGAAAATTGTGGCCAATAGTGTGCTAAGAACTTGCTAAGAATATGTTTATGTGTAAAAATAATATGCTAAGAATGTGCAAGAAACTTATTAGAGGTGTGATATAAATGTGCTAGTATTTTGTAAATAATCTACTAGGAATGTGCCTAACAATTGGCACAAGCAAGGATACTTGGTGTTCAATGACACCTAGTGTGAGTGTGATGCAAGTAGTCTTCAATAAAAATCAATGTTTCATTTTAAGATGAATGCAAATGTTGCGAATAAAATTTTCAATGTAGAAGATCATGTTTTGAAACTAATAAAAATGGGGTGAGCTAGGTGATCTCACACTCTTCTCAATGGATGTGTTCGAAAGGAGCCATAAAGAAGAAGATAGGCACCTACATAGGCACCTTACTTTCTAGAAATGTCTAGAAACCAAATGATGGATTGTTTACTTGAACAACCATTTTCAATCCTAGATTTCCTTACAATCACAAGCATCCATTATAACTCCAACATGAACAATTTCATCATGCTCATGCAACCTAATGTTTTGTAGATTAACATTTTTTACAAGATACACAAAATCTAAGATTATGAAAATTTCATTGTTCACAAGTAACATGAACCACACAATTTTAAGATTTGCATCTATAATCTAACTTCCAATTTTTTTCTTCCCTACATTGATTATAAAGAAATATCCAAATAAAATGGCAATGGAATGTGGGGCATATATTGCTAGAAATTTGAGATAACCCTAAGTAGTTGTGGCCACCTATATCAACGTTCAAACAATCCTTAAATAAGATTAACAAAGTATCATAAGCTTCCAAGTCACTTCCTAGACTTAAAAGAAGTTTATTAAGCCTCTCATTGCACTAATTTTACTCCAATCCAATGCCTTTTCACTCTTTTTCCTTTCACTTTTCATTATCTTTTCATGAATTCCTCATGGAGTCCTCATGCTACATGATAGTTCTTGTTTTACAAAATGTTTACATTCAACAATCTAGTCAACAAACCTAGGGATCACATAGACTATTTAAGGACAATAAGCTTTAATGTTACATGTGCCAAACATGGTTATTATATGTTTATATCAATGGAAATTCTTAGATTATGTGCATTTTTACTGAGCCCCTTCTTATAGTCCATCCCATACACTAAAAGCTTCGTATGCATTTGGTTTGAGCAATTTAGCACCAATCTTCTAATACTCCCTGTTTGGAGGAAGCCTATAATCTTAATTATGTTATAGAAGGATGTGATTCATGATCTAATGCTTTAATGAAGAAATGTAATAAAGGTGTAGGTAAGTAAGTATATATGTGGATATGCATGAGTTGTTTTCCAAGTATACATGGATTTTGGTGTGTTCATTCATCAACCCCCTCTCCTAGGCCTCTCTTATTAAACTAGCTAATCACTTGGAGAGATGCAAGGCAAGCTTAAGGCATGGAAACCCCCTAGGAATGGCATGTTATAGTTAAAGAGGGGAGAGAGAGAGAGAGAGAGAGAGAGAGAGAGAGAGAGAGAGAGAGAGAGAGTGTGTGTGTGTAACATTTCTCCTCCCCCTGTGACCTTGTGCCTTTCCCCATATGAACTCACCCCCCTTTTTGATTTTTCTAAAATTTTCTAAAAAACATTTCCCTCTCTCTCTCTCTCCCCCTACCGTGAGCATGGCGGGGAGAGGGAGAGAGAGAGGGAATGAGTTGGAGATGGGGGGCATGTAGCCCCCCAGTTGGCGGCGAATAGCCGCTTCCTCCCCCCTCCCACACATTATAGAGCCCCTCCCCCTGCTGGCTGTAAGGCACAATCCCCCACCCTCTGTCCGAGGGCAGGCACCCTCCGTCCGCCCTGGTGATCACGGCCCCCCTGGGCTTCTATCAGAAAGAGTCCCCCTCCCCATTCATTGATAGCTGCGCCCTTCAAATTAGGGGAGTTTTGAGGTCTCGAAAATGCCTTTTAGGATGTGGAGAGAGAGTGCTCTAAACCAATAAGAGCAAAGCCTCTGTAACGAAACCTCTATTTAAAAAAAATAAAAAATCATTTTACAAAAACATATAAATATAATAATATTACGAATTTGTATTTTTATTATCTATTTTTAGTCTATTATATTCGTGATTATGACATCTTTTACATTAATGGCATAGAGTCTCGGCTACTTTTATTTAATGATGTTTCTAGATTAATGATAATGACTGATGTAATCGAAATTCAAATTAGTGAAAAGCATGGCGCTCAGTTTTTTCCCTCCTTTCTTTTATTCGTCTCTCTCTCTCTCTCTCTCTCTCTCTCTCTCTCTCTCTCTCTCTCTCTCTGTGCATGTCTCTCTCTCTTCTACCATGGATATAGAAATTCGACCTTCCACAAGGCGTCCAAGCTCCCAAATCACATCCATATCAGTATTTAACTCATTCCAAACTGATGGAAGATGGATTCCTACTATCATTAGCAAAGGTAGTTGGATCACCATGCAACAAGCAAAACGTGGAAAAAGGCAAAGACATGAGAGCTCATTTATCTCTGCTTGGAAGGGCAGAATCCAAGATTTTAAGCTTGGAGAAAATAAGAATAGCATCAAAGAGGTACTAGTGCAACATGTGTTCATGCATAGAGAGCTGTGTTTGAAACCTGGATCTTCAAAGCTTCCAATGTATAGACCAAATTGTAAGAATTTGATTCTTAAAGTTTTCCTTTCTTAAATATGGTTTAGGTTTTTCCATTATAATATTTGTTTGTCTTGTAGATGTCTATCCCTCTAATCTTGAGGAATGGCAACCAGTAGAGTCTATTATTGATGTTATACATGGTTTAATTGGAGAACAAATGTATAGAGGCAGAAAGAAGACATAGCTTGCAGAGAATGGAATATTCTTTTATGACCATTCTTATGTTATTCCTATGGGGCATTACCAATGGGAATCAATAAACCTCCTTCCATTGCCAGATTTTTCAAGCTTTGAGTGGCCTTTGCCAAGTCCAGCTACTTAGTCAGGGCTATATATGTAAGATATTTTCTGAGATCCAGAAAGCACTAAAATCTAATATCTCAAGTAGGCTAAGAAAAGTTACTTTGTTTATGCCTATTAATATATTTATTGATTTCTTCTCTAATATGAAGATAAGAATAACAAAAACCATGCTTTCAGTGAAGAGACTAACATATGATCATATGATACAATTCGTTGATGAAGGATGGGATACAAGGACAGAAGGAAAATTTATATGTAAGATAGATCAAGACTCCATAGCTTGTAAATATATGACAGTGCTACTCAAAATTTTATCCTTAGCTTTTACTATAGTTGTTGGTAGTAGTCTAGTTGCTTTAGACCAAAATCTTAATGATTTTAGCAAAGATCCTATAGTGGATCTTGATATTTGGTTCAACAAGGATATTATTGCAATCTTAAAGATCACAAAATCATGTACGCTACATCAAGTGAGGAAGGATTTACAAAATGAAGACATTGAACTACCATGCTCCTTTGTATTCCAACTTGACAAGAAACGAGTAAGTTTTCACATCATATTATATCTACTTAGATGTATATCAAGATCTCACTTCCTAACTAACAAACATTTGTAATTTATTTTTTGTAGATATTGAAAATGAGAGAAAATAATATACATTGCAAGGACATTCAAGAAAAGATATATTTACTATTAATATAAAATATATGTACAAATTTTGTAGCAAATGTCTATCTGCCATCTCTATGAGATATACAAGGGCTGAATGGCAAATTTCTATATATGAAGGCTTACAAGGCGATATGGCAAAGCTATTTCTTTTTTGGAGAACTATTCTTTCTAGGAGTCATTTTTCCTTTCTTTGATGTCTTGGGTATAGAAGGTGTGGGTAAAGGTGTTGAAGTTGTGGCTTCACCTTCCGTGGTTATAGGCACCGCATCTCCTTCATGGTGCAAATCCCCACCAATCTCTGTTGTTGATTGTATACAATTGACCATTATATACTTCAAGAGCTTTGCTCTGACATACCAAACATGCTCAGATGCATAGCAATCCTTCGAAAACTGTCACAAATTTATAGAAAAAAGAGTTTTAGTTCATTATTGTTCTTACAATAGACTATATTTTTATCATCAATGGACTATTTGTAATGAATATATATCTTAAAGTTTAGCATCTTTCATATTACCTTTACATGTTTATCATCATTAAGATAAACAAAGTTAACCATTCTTCTAGCATTTGCAATCACCCTCCAGCCACAAGAATGGCTATCATCCTGATGAGGACATTGCAACCACCAACACAAAGTAAAACTATAAAGAGGACGGATGGTAGTTCATAGAATAAACTTATGTTTCAATTATTTTAATCAATAACTTATCTCAACTTGTCTATATTGCATTGTTGCAAGCAAATCAGATGGCATAGGGGATCTTTTCTCTAGCTCTTCAATTAATCTTTTTGCATCTCTATATATAAAATATATTGAAATTTAGAGTACTTACAAAAAAAAAGAATTGAAATATCAAGGAGCCCTTGGATAATATAACTTACAATTTAGCAATTCCATGGCTTCCTTTCATAGCGTTGATTAAAAAACATTGCTTATCCACACAGTCTATTGCAATCAAGCTCCAATGAGAACTAAAAGAAATCATATCTCAACAAATTAGTAGGATGAAAACTCAAAAACTCTAATAGAATATTGAATCACTTACTTTTCATTATATGGAATTATAAGGAGCTCCAAAGTATCGAAGTCAATCAGATTGAACCACTGCTCAACAAAACTTGTATCAAGCTCATTCCTCATAAAGAATGAGATAGATGGATCAAGAATCTCAATTTTTTGTTGCATATCCAAAGGAAACTCATGCATTACACACCTAGAAAAGGCATAGAAATAGTAAGTATAAACAAGAAAAATCTTATTGTTAAAAAAATATCAAAAAGTAGAAGTAATTATGGGTGGATATACCTTAGGCCAGCAAGAATAATACTGTTATTTATTTCTCTTCTTTTATCCTTAAGAATCTGAACACGTGCAGCATTAAAGGAGATAATCTTAGTTCTTTTGCCTAAGTCACTAGGTAAGAAACAAAACACATTGAATCATTTTGGATTAGCTGCTTCAAGAAGGGTGGCCAGCTCATTTTCAAAGAACTCTAGTTGCTCTGCTTCCCTTTCTTTAGCCCTTTGCCTTCTATACTCTCTCCATTTATCTGCCTGTTACTCTTTAGCTTTCTCCTCTTTTTCATGTTGCCTTGTATCCCTCTCATGGGTGACATCCTCAACCTTGGGACCAGAATCATCTTTCTTTCTCCTAGCTAGGGGCACATTAAGGATATTAAATGTCTTCTCATCAGTGAGGGGAATTGGCTCAAGAACCTTTGAAAATCTATATATTAGCCTCCTAAGAATTATCATGTCCTTGTCCATGAGTGTGAGCCTATGAGCATGAGCAGCACAAATATAGGCATCTTGAAAAAACTCAACTAAAAAATCCTCTGTGGCTTCTTGTATACAATTAAGGGCTGTTCTTGTCCATCTGAAACTATCCAAACTATATTTGTCACAAATCTCCTTGGCAAGCCTCTGAAAAGACAACTTTGGAATTGCATTGTCAAGAGCATTTATTGCCTTTCTAATCTCCCTTAGGCACCTGACATTTTGAGAAAACTTTCTCTTTGGCCTTGACTTTCTAAAGAGCTTTGGAGGCTTTGAAGATTGATGAATCTTTGATGTTAAACCCCTAGAATCAATCTTCTCCTTCCTTGATGTTGCTTTAGTCCTAGCCATCTGCCAACAAAAGACATGTTACTTATTGTCCAGTGTGTCCAGTGAAACGCGAGTTTCAGACAAGAGGCCTCCTTGTAGCATGTTGTTTTCGCGTTTCACTGGACTTCTTGTCCAGTGTGTCTAGTGAAACGCAAGTTTCAGACAAGAGGCCTCCTTGCAGCATGTTGTTTTCACGTTTCACCGGACAACACATAAATAGCAAAGGAATCAACAAAAGGAAGAAAAACAAAACATTGATCTAAGGAATACTATTAAAATTACCTAAAATCTCCACAACATTAAGAAATGCTTACACTATTGAAAAAAATGGTTTATATTGCTCATAAGCTCATAATAATATAAATATTTAAGAAAAAGTATCAAAAAAATGCATTGAATGGATGCCTGGGCATTGAGAAGAATGGATGCAGAAAACCATACCTTCTTTGGCGCTATGCTGGAAAAAATCCATTTAGAACCAATTTTGTCAATAGCTTTGGTGAAACGCGAATACGTTCTTCACAACCACAGTATGACCACGAAAATGTGCTCGAAGACCCTACTGCATGACCACGAAAATGTGCTCCAAACACAATATTAGTGAGTTTGGGAATCTTCCAATTCCCATTTTTTGAATACTAAAAAGGTGGCACCCGGACAACGTGCCCATCAGTTTCTCAAAACCATATGATGTGACATATAATTGGAAAGCGCTTGAAAAATGGAATCTATTGAGCTATAGAGCGCTCGATTTGGAGTTATAGTGTTCAAGTTATGACAAATCCAAAGATTTGACCACATGTCCCAAACTTGTGAAAAATTCCCATATTCCCCAATATGGTGTTTCCATGACCATAAAAATATGAAACGAATTTGGCCGTTGCTTGGGGGATTTTGATGGTACATGCATTACTTGGCGAAGTGTTAAGTAAAACACGTGCAACGTATTCTCAAAAAAAGGGAGTACGCACGTCTTCTAAGAAATTTGATATGGTGTGTTAAGTGAGACACGTGCGCATGTATTCTAAGGTATTTCTGCATGCAAAAATATTGGAAATTTCGTCCAAATTTGCGGTCGCGTTTATTTTTCCATCATTACGCAAACTTTTTCGTTGGAACTATCAACAAACGTTTGACAATCAATATAAAAGCTTTTCGAAGCCATTCTCTCCGATATTGTCTTTCTTTCTCCCAAAATTTTGTTTCCACTTCCCTTCAAGGTCCTTGCTTCCTATTTGAAGAGTAGTTCAACAATTTCTGATAAGTAACAAAATTTTGTTATTACAAGTATTTGAATAATATTTAATTAATATAGAAAGAATTTTTAATAACACTTGAAAAATTACAAATGTCATGTACTTTGTGTCTTTTAAAAGGAGCATGGCACTTCTAGAAAGGATTTTATCATAAATTTCTATGTTTTAATGGAATTAATTCATAGTTCATGTTTCTCTTCTTATTTTTCATCTTTTGACCGGTGAAACGCGAAATAATGTCTCTGGTTAGTGGTATTTTGCTAACTATCACGTTTCACCGGTGAGATCTTCAAATAACTTTCGTCTTCAAGTATTGTCCGGTGAAACGCGATTTCTTCACCGGCTTTTGCCTTGAACACCTTATTTTCGCATTTCACTAGTCAATTAAAAAAAATTCTCATTTTTTATTTTTTGTCTTGAAAAATGCAATTTTGGGGCCTCTTTCCATAGTTCCATCTTGTTTTATTGGACATTGTTGCCATTCTGCTTTGTTTTCAGGGATAAATCTTTTGTTGGTCAAGATGACAAAGAGAAAGCTATCTCTGGAAGGAATGGATGAGGAGGAGCTAGTGGAGACTTCTGATGATAGGCTCTTTGATTTCTTACACACAACTGAAAATTCTTCCAAGTTTAGCTATATCAGAGAAATTTTCAATGTTCCTTTTGATTTGAAGGAGTTATTGGAGGATCTTGAATATAAACTTAAGGAGTACAAATATTTTTATGATAGACATGTGCAAGGTTTAGAAGTCAATGGATTTGTTCATTATAGTGATGTCATGGGAGCCACCAGTACATCCAGGTCAACTTTGCTAGGCAGGTTCAACCTCATTGATGAGGAATTCAGAAAGAGAGAAACATGTTGCCCTTTCCACAAGTATCAATACCAATGCCTTCTGATCCACAAGGACGTTGGATTTATTGTGTATCTTCAGTACATGAAAAATTCTTCTCCAGATATAGACCAACATGGAAAGCTAGAGGATATTGCAAGTATGGATAAGGAGATCGAAGAGAAGGAGGAGATGTTCCAAGAAGATATTGAGAATCAACTTGTCCAAGGTTTTGATGTAGGTTTGTTCAAGAGTGACAATATCACAATGGTGGAAGAAAAGGAGATCGAGCCAAGTGCACATGTTGATGAAGAAGGTCCTCTTGCATGTGTTCCAACATTTCCCACTTATCTTATCAACAAGAAGAGATATGTATTGCTAAATGATATTCAATATCTTTTTGATCTTAGAGAAGTTTATTGATTAGCAATCCTTGCAGGTTGGGGCAAAATCGACATGAATTTTATAGGTTATGAACAAGAACCACTAGCAAGTCTTGATGTTGAGGGAGAGAATTTCCAAGACAACACTATAGCCTTACATACATGTATTAATCAGATTGTAGAATACAAAAAGGGGGGGCTACCTATAGAAGAAGAGTTCTTGCAGGTCTAGAAGAAACTTCATATTGATGATGTAGGGTATGAAGAGAGATTGAAGTCTCCATCAAATGAGAAACCCAAGAGTTTAATAAATCTTTATGATGATAGTCTTCTCGAAGAAGATGAACACCCTAAGGTATGAAATATAATTTGAAGCTACCCATTGAGTTTATGTTAGACTTTATTATGCATTATAGATAAATATCTTATATCTTATACTGTTGTGTTTTGTTGTGTAGATTGAGATTGAAGATCTGGACAACTTTCTTGGAAGGGCCAAGGGCTCTAGGCCAATGAAGCTTGGAAAAAATCAAAGCCTTGGCCATTATATTGGAAACTTAAACAATCAAAAAATTGTAATATATCATAGTAGATTGTCAAGCTCTCCAAGTCTACCAATGATGGCTTTGAGAGCTATCTCAAAGGTAATTGGATCTCAAGATTTCAGCAGAGGTTTGGACAATATCATTTTAGTGGAGAAGGAAGAAGCCATAAGAGTTTTTGGCTTCATGCCTGGATACAGTGGATCTAGAGCTGGATATTTTGGAGTTCTTGGCTCCTATTTGCTCTCTTATGTAGGAGATAGTAAGAATTTGAAGCTTCTTCTAGGCTATTGGAAACATGAGTTTTTGAAATATAGAGGTCTTATTGAGTGGGATGAAACAAAAGATTTCTCTAGAGGCCCTATCGAGCTACCTGAAACCAAGGACTCCTCTGAAGACCTTGTTGAGGTGCCTGAAACTAAGGACTCCTCTGGAGGCCCTGTCGAGGTGCCTGAAACTAAGGACTCTTCTGCAACACAATTAGACTAGAAGATGCCAAAGATTAAGGGTTTCTTGAAACCCATCTTTTCCCAACTCTTTGTTTGGTTTGTAACCATTCTGTAAATATTTGCTTTGCGCAAGAATTTAAATATCTATCTTTTCTTATTTGGGTAACAATTTGTATAGTCCTTGCTAAAGATGATGTATTGCTTGATGTGGTTGTATCTTTAAGCTTGAATTTATGCCATATTTGTCGATAGAACCATTGAAAGACCTCTAATAAATTGTTGGCTTTGTGTCTTCCACCTCCATGTCTTGTGTGTCTGAAATATTTTGTTCTTGCTTGATAATGTGATTTTTCCATACCTTGGGTTGACCAGATAGATAGAGATCCATATTGTTTAATAAAGTATGGAGCATGGTTGTATAGAATATGCTGCATAGTTAACAAATAAAGAAAGTTATTAAAAAACATTATATGAGTTCGACAATGAAGAAACAAACATATACAAACTTCTTACCATATAGTGAGTAAAGTGTTGATCACTGCAAGCTTCTGTCATTGCCTTTTTGAAAAGGTTCAATTGGTTTTTAAAGTCTTTAAGATCATCATCATTCCATTCAATCTTATCACAATAAAAAAACACTTTGTCTAGTGTTTCCCAAACTTTAGCTTTTCTATTCCGAGCTTGTCCATTATCAGTGTGATCCTTAACTGCATTATGTAGAGATTTCCACTGATGAAATTTAATAGTTGAACCACCATTTCTTGAGTTTGTCTTGCCAAGTCTCCCATGAAAGCCTAGAAACCTTCTAGCCTTCACTCCACCAATAGATGGTTTTTTTGGGACACAATTACCATCCTTAGACTTCTGAAGATCTGGTTCAATAACAACATTGCCACCATGCAAACCAATTGCAGAGAGAACTTTTTCAACCTTTGTTATAGCATCTGTTCTAGTTGATAATGGCTTCAGCTTCCATGCAAATCCTATATAAAGATGAACAAGCTTTTCAATTATCCTGCAAAGTGCATGAAGTGTACAAATATGGGCATTCACTAAAGGAATGTCCAAGTCTGGTTTAAACTATGGATCCTTGTAGTGCCTAGAGGGAGCTCTATTCCAATTGCTTGAGTTTATCTCTGCAGCTGGTGACATGCAATATAAGCAAGGAGATCTCGAGTTGGCTCCCTTTGATACATTATACATACATGTGAGTGTCTCTAGGTCACCAGCTATGTGCCACTCAATCTTGTAGTTCCTAAATCCTTCAACAAATAGCTCTTCTCCTGCTTGTTGCCTTTGCATAACATTAGGTATTGATGTTTGATAAAAAAACCCAATACAATAGATCAAAATTCTTAGCATCTACCTCAAATGCTCCTAGCCACCAGATGTTATATTCAGATTGAACACTAAATGATGTTGAGTGATTGTAATGACCTGATGAAAGTGCTCTATTCATCAAGGTGATAGAGATTCTCTCTAATTTTTTACATTTCAGAATCTCGCTTTCATCAAGTTTAATCACAAATCTAGCCACTCCTTGTGCCCCTGCTACTGACAAGACATAAAATTTGATCATTAAGCATTGTAGGGTGGGAAAGTCAAGGAAAATATTGTTAAATTCATTGAATGTTGTTAACCCCAACACGAAGAAAGCAAAAGAAAAAAGCAAAAGAAAGTGGAAAAGACGCACGGCAAAGGCGGAAAAAAGGTAGCCTGACTGAAGAAAGAAGAGAAAAAAAGACCAAAAGCGCAAGGGCAACCTTAAAAATCCAAGGGAAATGCAAAAGGGAAAAGGCGCATTTTAAAATAAAAAGGCATACCCTGAAATCTTGTAAAAGAGCGTCGGGCTCTCACCCATGCAATTTGTAAATGTAGACAGGCGGTGGAAAGGAAGCTAGGAAGATAGAAGGGCAATGAGAAAAGGGGCCTAGGCTAATGGCCGGCCATGTAAAAAAGGGGGATGACCGCCCATGGAAATTAGGGCATGTATATAAAGTTGAAAAGTGAATGAGAAGCTCATTCTTTGGTGTGTGGCAAAAGGAGTCTTCTTCTTCCTCTCTTCTTCTCTCCTTCTTTCTTGTGTGTGCTCTTGAGAGAGGGAGTGTGAGAGTGCGAGGGAGTGAGTGTGTGTGAGAGTGAGGGATCAAGAGGGTGAAGCTCTTCACCATCTCCTCTCCTTCTCTTCTCTTCTCTTCTCTTCTCTTCTCTTCTCTTCTCTTCTCTTCTCTTCTCTTCTCTTGTGCGCGCGGCTATGGAGGATGGAGCTTGGAGATGGAGGAGGCTTGAGGATGCTTGAGCTAGCATTCAGGATCGTGGAGCTACTGGAGTGCAAGAGAGAGGAGGGTACTCGATCGAGCATCAAGGTAAGCTCACTACACTCGTAGGATCAACGGCGCGTCGGCTAGGTGAGAGATAGCCATTAGAGCTCACTTGGAACGCTTGAAAGAATAAGCGGTTCGAGGGTCTTGGTGGTTGAGCGAAAGCTCCCACAAATGTAACCTCCTTTTTCTTGCCCTTGAAGGTAGCTTTGATATGAAAAGGCTCACCTAGAATCCCCATCACTTTGTTATTAACTCTCTATCTAATAGTCCTAACCACAAATGGCTTCGAAAGTTTGCAATTGCGTACCTGTCCTTGCTTCATATTTAATTGTAAAAGCTGGAAAAGTTGCATATAAACATCTCGACTGATACCAATACTATCCAGTGTCTTCTGTTACTAACTCAGAATCCAAAGAATGATCCTTTACAAATGACTCCAAGCATTGTTTCTTTTCCTTTTTAAATTTCTTCTTCTCCAAAATATCCTTTGAAACTACTGAAAGAAGAAGATGATAATAAAACTTGGCTACTTTTAAAGAATCTCTTTCACTTGCATTTGGTTGTAGAAGAGATCTAAGCAAAATTAACATCACAAATCAATGCAAGTAATTTAAATAAAGCCATATTTAAGATTTTTCAAGTGAAAAAAAATATACATTGCTGCTTAGATTCTTTTACCACATCCTCCTCCTCCTCGTTTGAGATTCTCAATATTTTTAAGAGCTCTTTGTCGATTTCGAAGGCCTAATAAAGTTTTCTTTCGTTGATAAGCTTTGATACACTTTTCCAATTAATGAATTTTTTGTTGACAATCCTCTAGCTTCTGCAACAACTCTATATTGTGTTTCATCAAAAGATGATTCTCTAGTCCAAGGATATCCTTTTCTGCAACAAGGTTAAGTATATAACCTAAAAATCCATTGTAGCCATCACCAATAAACCTCATTAATGATGGGCTATTATAGAAAGGAGGAGTGCTATTTTTGCTAGGATCTTTGGGATATAGCTTTCCATCTAACCAAAGATCAATATTCTTCTTTCCTTCAGACCTCGGTATATGTTTCATAGACTCTGTAACCGTGATAGATTTTGTTCTCTTTCTTATTGGTTCATACTCACTATCCAACTCAATATGAAGATGATAGAGAGGTATTTTATGAGAGCTACAGAGATCATTGGATGATTGATCCATAACTGAGTTACAGATATCATTGGATGATTGATCCATAACTGAGTTACAGATATCATTGGGTGATTGATCCATAGCTAAGGATATGATTAGAAGCAAGAACGAAAACAAAGAAGAGACTACTAAGGAGGAGGAAAAAAAAGAGAAAAACGATGGAGGGAGGCAATCGAGTATCCACCAAAATTCAAATTGAATATTACTTTTCACTTTAATGAGGAGAGGTAAGATCTTTATTATGACAAGCTTGCCAACTTTATGGTGACCTAGATTTCTAGATTTGATGTGACCACGAGAATATCACGACAATGACTTATTAAGGAATTTTGATATTTTAACTTACCAAAATATAAACCTTTTAAAAATTCTATAAAATGATTTTATTTCTTAAATTGTTTTCTCTCTCTAGGATCTCTTACAGGGCATTTTTAAGACCTCAAAACTCCCCTAATGAGTCCCCCCCGTGGATAGTGTGAAGAAGGAAGAAGGAAAAGGAGAAGAGGTAAAAGAGGAGGGAGAGAGAGAAGAAGAAGAGGAGAAGAAAAGAAGGAGAAGAGAAGAAGGAAGAGGAGAGGGAGGGTGAAGAAGAGGGAGAGAAGGAGAAGGAGAGAAGGGGAAGGAGGGAGAGAGAGGGAAAAAGAGGAGAGAAAGAGAGAAGGGAAGAAAGAGGGAGAGAGAGGGAAGGAGAGAGAGAAGTAGAAGAGGAAGAAGAAGGGGTAGAAGGAGAGAAGAGAGAAGTAGTGGAAGAAGAAGAAGAAGAAGAGGTAGTAAGAGGAGGAGAAGAGAAAGAGAGAGAGAGAGAGAGTAGGAGAAAAATAGAAAAGAAGAAGAGGAGGAAGAGGAGAGGGAGAAAAGAAGAAGAAGAACAGAGAGAGAGAGAGAGAGAGAGAGAGATAGAGAGAGAGAGAGAGAGAGAGTAGGAGAATAAGAGAAAAGAAGAAGAAGAGGAAGAGGAGAGGAAGAGAAGAAGGAGAAGAGGAGAAAAATAGGTAGACGGGGAAGAGAAGAGGGAGAGAAAAAGGGAAGGAGAGAGAGAAGGGAAAGAGGAGAGAGGGAAGGAGAAGAAGGAGAAAAGAAGTGGGAGAGGGAGAAAAGAAGAAGAAGAGAGGGAGAGAGAGAGAGTAGGAGAATAAGAGTCAAGAAGAAGAAGTGGAGGAGAGAGAGAAAGAGTAGGAGTATAAGAGAAAAGAAGAGGAAGAGAGAGAGAGAGAGAAAGAAGGAAAGGGAGTGAGAGTTGGTGAGTAACTTCAAGGAGCCACACCCAAACCACCCCCCTCAATGAAGGACCCCATCCAATGATCTTTCCTACCCGAACCTATTGTCTCAAAAACCGTTAAGGTCCGGACTGTCCAATCTCCACGAGGCGAATGGCTCCCAAGAAGAAAGTCGCGGGAAGTGTAGGTGTCAAAGCTACCGGTAATGCTAGGGAGGCGAGCGGAGCGACCAACGAAAAAAACACGAACCATATCCAAGTTAAGTTTTAAAATTAATTAGGTATTATTTCTCATGGAAGAGATGAAAGGGTTGGTGACGTGCATGGAACAAGAACGAGTCTTAGGGTTTTTGTTTACTCTAAGCACTAAGTTGCATGCGTGAAACTATAGAGTATGGAATTCGCATAAGATTATATGCATGAAATGATAGCTTTTATGCACAAAAAATGATAAGGCCTTCGCATTATTTCACATAAAATAATAGCTTTTAACCCAGTTTAGTGCATGAATAGTCATTTAGAATTCATGTTTTGCAAACATGATTTAAAGAAACACATGAAATGATAGTTTTCGATGGATAGAGACCTAGGCCTTCATGAGATCCGGTGCATTAGGAATATGTATAATTGTGTGCGAATTGTTTTATTGATATTTCCGTAGACTATCACAAATGGATAGGCTCCTAGCTTAATTGAAGGTAGTGAACCCTAAATGGATTGTTGACCCAAGTTATGCTTTGTGGTTTGAAAAGGTTGTAAATCCCTTAAGCAAGTGTTTGGATACATCCAAGTTAAATTCTGATCGTACATGCAATGGGATTGCGATGCCTTGAAGCAAGAGGGTGTGCATTCATTGTTTGTTAATGTGGTTTTGGATGTTAACCAAAGTGGGGTGTGTTTGATGATTGCATGGCCGGGTTTGAGATGACTGATTGCCATGGAAATGAAAGGGATGTTTTCCCTAGCGATTGTTATTAAGATCATTGCTTTAGCTATGGTTGATTTCCTAAAGGGATGATTAAGGAAGGATGGCACTAGCTACCCCCCGCGAGCCGCCAAACCCTAATCAAGGGGGTTATGAATCCGCACCGGGAATGTGGACCAAACTCGCCGCGAGAGGTCTCTTCGTTGAAATCACTTGGCATAGGAGGACGCTTGGGTGCCAGTGGGGGCTCTGTCTGTAAATCACAATGCCTCCGAGCCCTACACAAGTATTCTACGTGACTCGAGATGGGATCTCGAGGCCTTGATACTAGTTACAAGGCAAAATCTGTGAGAAATGCGGGATCTAGAGCATGGCAAAGGCAGAAGCTATGGAGGATTGAAGGAGAAGTGTGGACTCATGATGGAAAAGACATTGTTTGTTACACAAGTGAATTAGGTTCCAAGATTGAGACTTGGACTCATAAACACAATCTTGTGTATGTGGACAATGACATTGACACTTCACTGAAAAGAAAAGAGTACTATCATTGCATTAAGAAAAGGAAGCAAGTACAATGCTTTATAGGAAAGTAGGAAACTGCAGTAGACACCATTGTGCATATGGGATAGGTTAGCCTGCATATCCTTGACCCTGAAGCTCCATACAAAGAGGCTGTTTGAGTGTGATTGCTGAATCTCAACACCCCTCCTCAATCACAACTAGAAAGGCACAAAGTGTGTAGAGGCTGTAATGAGAACCACCTGCAAAGTGTGGGCACACCACAAACATGGTAGACACCAAAGGCTGTCGCAGAAAAGGCTAAGTGTGGGCACCAAAACATGATGGACATCCAGAGGCTCTAACAGGGGCCTCACAAAGTGTACAGGGACTGTAATGCCAAGTTACATGATGAGTTTACAAAGCTTATGGCAAGAAGCATTAGGGCAAGGAAATACAAGGCTTTTAAAACAGTCTATCAGAGTTGTGAGAGTAGAAGGACTGATGAGTCTTGTCCTTCCAATCCTGGTGGTCTTTATCTTCATCTTCTTCTTCATATTTTGGTCCATGGTCTTCTTCTTCTTTTACAGTTGCAAGAAAGGCCTTTTGGGACCTCTTCCTAGCATGATAGAACTTTTCAGTATGTCCGGTCCTTTTGCAGAAGTCACAGAAGAGCGGTTCCTTTTTACCTTTGTATCTATTGTTTACATATAACATTTGTTCATCCTTTGAAGTGCTGAGCTCTTCTTTGCTTTTGAGTTTCTTTTCTTCTTCTAATAGTGATGCCTGAATATCAACAAGTTCAGGATTTGGCATGTTGATTAAAGTTGTTGATACATTATTATATTCAGGAGGCAAACTCTTAAATAGAACACCGATGCAAACATCTTCATCCATTTTAATGTTGATTCCTGCAAGTTGGATTAGAAGTCCTTCCATGTAATTGAGATGTGTGGCAAGTGATGTGCTGGACTTCATTTCAAGCCTGAAGAACTCAATCAGGAGACCATACTTTGATGATTTAGATTGTGCACCGAACAAGGTGTCAAGTCTTTTCCATGTATCCTGTGAGGTCTCACAGTTATCCACATGGTGGATATAACTATCGTCTAGCTCCAGTTTGATAATGGCCTGGGCTCTGTCATCATTATTTTACCAAGTAGTTGCAAGATCCACGTCCCGAGGTTTCTTCTCTTTGGCATTTGTGATGGCCCAGAGACCCTTTTTCATCAAGATGAGCTTGATGCGGGTTTGCCAGGTGTGAAACCCGACTCCTTTGAATCGAGCATTTGGAGAGTCTTTTCCCATGTTGAGGTTGCAAGATCAGTAGCAAATCAACACCAGAATTCTGAGATTTTATCAGTAGAAGAGCAGAATGCAATGTGTCAAGAGACACAGTTAGTGACAGTGTGAAAACACACTATGTCAGTGTTGATGTTGAGCTTGATTGTTGATTCTTCTTGTTCGGGATCGTTCGGTCGTTCTTCAATCTTCTCAGGTCCTTCCCCTCCTTGATTTGATGCTGGGTCAATGGATTAGAGTGATAGAGGCTTGGGTTGAGTGTTAGGAGAAAGAAAAACTGAGGGAAAAAAAAAACTTGAGAAATTTTGGCTATGGTGGAATTAGGGTTTCTGAGACAGGGGCCTGGTTTTTTCAACATTGCAAGAGCTATACTTGATGATTTTCAAAAATTTTTACATGCCTAGGAAGCTAACTTCATGGGCTATCAAAGCCCCATCATAATCATCAAGATCATGGACAGTATGGCGCGTGCATGCAGCTCGAACAGATTCGGCGCAATTTAGGACAGCGATGACGAATTTGTGCAATGTCGGGGTCAGGGCGCAGCAATGTAGTCGATTTTCATGCCAGGATGAAGTGCCTTGAGTAGAGGAACAACTCCCTAGAAGAAATCAAAAGCTGAAGTGGCCTGGTTGAGAAGTTATTGAAGCTCCAAGTGAGGTAGGTCCTGTCTGGCTATGGCAGACATAGAGCAAAGATTGAGAATTTTCACAATGCTGAGCTCTAGATGGTCAAATGTCCTGGATTGATGTGATAGGGAAGCTTTGTGAGTTGGGGAATACTTTTCCAGAAGGAAACCCCAAGAGATTTGACCTGTGGAGTGAGATATAAGCAGCTCAATCTGACAGGGTGCTGCTGGCTATGGCTGCCATGGAAGCTTCAGTGAGAGTAGAGTTGGGAGATGAAGTCATGAGCTGACATTGAGCTAGATTGAGGTTGAGAGGAATCAAGAGAGGCTGGAGAAGCAATGCCATGCCCAACTGGGCTCTGATACCATGTGAGAAATGTAGGATCTAGAGCATGGCAAAGGCGGAAGTTATGGAGGATTGAAGGAGAAGTGTGGACTCATGATGGAAAAGACACTGTTTGTTACACAAGTGAATTAGGTTCCAAGATTGAGACTTGGACTCATAAACACAATCTTGTGTATGTGGACAATGACATTGATACTTCACTGAAAAGAAAAGAGTACTATCATTGCATTAAGAAAAGGAAGCAAGTACAATGCTTTATAGGAAAGTAGGAAATTGCAGTAGGCACCATTGTGCATATGGGATAGGTTAGCCTGCATATCCTTGACCCTGAAGTTCCATACAAAGAGGCTGTTTGAGTGTGATTGCTGAATCTCAACAAAATCTTGGTAGGATAAACCTTCGGGTTTTATTGCCGGGAGACCGAAGCATTTTTTTGTGGAGGCAGAAATGAATACTTAATTCTCCTGTTTGATCTTGTTTTATCTTGTCTTCATGTCAGTGCCCTAAATTACGTAAAGGAACCTGTGATTAACGTGATAATTAAGGAAGTTTCTTTTATGTGTTGGCATAATGTGGTAGGTAATTAGATAACTAAAACAACCCTCGAGGGAAGCGTGGTGGATGTGACCAATGGGTCTATCCTACGGAAGGGTGGTCTCGGTTAGCCGAGAGCTTTCCTAAAAGGAAATGTTAACGAGAAACGTTAGGAAAAGTCAGACTTCAGGTCGATCCTAGTGGGAACGGCCAGATAAGTTCCGTTGCGGGGCAGACTCGAGAGACCCTAGTTGGCAAACCCCGTGTCATTCCTTGGGAGTGCCGGGCAGCGTCTTCTAGATCTATCTCTCGATAGGCTGCTAAGACGTGTCCCGCGAATTGAGGAGCGAGCACCTTACACACACACACACAGAGTGTGTGTGTGTGAAGTCTAAGTATTGGCTCCCCTCCCCTCCCCCACCCCATCCACTCCCCCATCCCACTACTCCATCCTTGAAAGTGTGCTTCTAAATTTTTTTGAATTAAAAGATCCCTTATGTGTGAATTTAACATGCTATTTGCATCGTTAAATACTTAAAAAGCATCGCTATATGTGTCGCTTTTGCAATGCACATAGTGAGAAACATAGTGAAGGATTTATATAGATGCAAATACCAATGGCTTTAGCAATAAAGGGGAAATTTTTTTGGATGAATACTTTTATCACTTTAGACATCAATATATGGCTATATCTTGTAGTATGTGTTGCAAATAAAGAAGAGGAGAATATGTGAAAATGAATTCATTGACACTTACAAGGGGCAAGTCAAGGATTTCAAGCTCCAAGGATAAGGGAAAAAGATCAAGGAGGTGCTTATACAACATGCATATATGCACTCAAAACTACACTTTCAAAACTAGCCCATTGATATGCGAGGCCATAGACCAAACTATAAGTTCAAAAAATTTCAATAGCCTTCAAACTTGGTTTTATGTTTCACGAATTTACTAAAGTTTTTTTTTTGTTGTAGATATATATCCATCAAACTCAAAAGATTGGCAATCTATTAAAAGCATACTTCAAATCTTTGATGCATTTCATGGCTCTATTGGTGAGAAATTAGACAAAGTGACCTCAAACATGTCATTGGTTGAGGAATGGGTTTTTTTAAATTATAAATCTTACAACACACCATCATAACAAGATTTGGATCTCTCATGCGTCTTCCAATCCCAACTATGGATAGTATAGAGTGGCCAATTCTAGAATCGGAAGCATGTGAATCTTTTAGATTAAAGATTTACAAAGATAATCAAATATATCTATGACCTAATTAGCAAGTCGACAAGTGAAGATCACAATCTTCGTGCTATTACATATTTTTATAAGCTTATTTTATGATGAGAAAGTTTGAAAAATATCTTTAATATTCATATAGATCACATAGACTTCATATGTTAAAGGTGGAATACAAAAGAAGTTTGCGGAATTACATCTAAAGTGGTATAAAAATCCATTGTTTGCAAAAATATGATTGCATCATAAAATTTATTTTTACTTTTTATTGCTACACAAAATGGCATTATGTGGAATGAAAAGATTGTAGCATTCAATGAAGACTTACAAGATGATGCTAATAATCCTATGTCAATGTTGGAGCTTTGCTTAGAGGATGAGCTCTTAACAATACGCAATGTAAGGGCAAATGTCTCTTTTGTTAAGTATAAATGGACCTAGCAAACAAAGACCTAAATATATGTGCTGCTTATTTGTTTAATTGCAATGGTTAAACGTAAATAGAATATGTAATTCAAAATTGTAGTAGATTGTCTAACATATATTTTTTTAATTTTCTAATAATGTTAATCATGATGAACCTTATTTATAGGTGCCGCAAAGAAAATAAATAAATATTTTATGTAGGAACATCTCTACTAATAAAGTTTTCCTCTTGCCACAACTTATCCAATAGAAATACAAATGCAATAGTTGTAAACAAGACAATAAGTAATACTAAAATAATTTGATTTCCATACCAGTGATAGCAATTTAATTACAATAGAGTGTTGCATATAAAAGGGTGTTTTTTTAAATTTGAATACAAAATTTTGGCATATTTATTATCTTTACTTTCTCTTTGTATCCAAACTTGGTGCATTTGAAGTGTCCTCTACAATGTCAATCAGGTCCAAATCATCTAAGTCTATAGTATTCCAATGGGGTTATGGCCTTTTGACTTCTCTAGGTATTTGGCATGGTGATAAAGGTGCATATGTAGGTGGTATGGGAACATCTTCATGTGGTGCGCACTTAATTAGATTTCAAGTGTCTTTGTTCTAAACAAAAGAAGGTCATCATTTGTGTAATTTGCTAAGTGATCACCCTACATAAAATCGTACAAAATGGATCTAAGTATAAAGTCATAAATGTTATGCACCATTAAATTTAGAAAAACTAAACTTACACTACTTATTTTACCCTGAGTAGATGCTATAGGAGTAGTTTGGCATTGTAGCAGACTCTCCAGCCATAGTTGTGGCCGTCACCCTACTTTGGCACTCTAGAATTGATTATTCTTCTATTCTTCTGCATTTTGTGGGCTAGAACCATAGCCTCAAAGTCCGTGATAAGTTTCTCAATAGATCTATGTTGGTAAAGAAAAACAAGGTTAGTACCTCTCTTTCTTCCCCTCACTCTCTCCCTCTCATGGGCGTAAGGAGCTTGCTTCTTCATGTTATCGTGGCACCCGTTTGTTGAATTGGCAAGAAAATATGTACTTGTCTGAATATCATAGACTATCAAGCTACAATGAGATCGAGAAGGCAAGGAGGAGAAAAAAAGTGCATGAAAAAAAAAAGATATAACTTAAAAGAAACACGCCAAAGAGATTCTAACCTCTCATTATATGCCATCACAAGATACTATATGAGATCCAAATTATAATCCCTATACCATGGATACACGTCCATAAGGATGTTCTCTCTTGAATCAGCACCAAATATAGGAGAGAATCTATGATGAAAACCTTCTCTTATACATGAAAAGGAAGGTTTACAAGGATTAAATTGCAAAAGAAAATAAATGGTAAGTTTCAAGCCCAGTTGCTCACATAAGAAAAGAATATAAGACTTTCAAACTTTATGATTTTACAATATACCTTAAGACATAATTCATCACACAATTGTTGACCTCCTTGTGGAGGTTTGCAGAAGGGAAAAAGTATCCTTCTCACTAAAGTGAAAAGCACCAAGCTACTCTTGCTATTGGTGCGGCCTTCTAAGAGACAACACAACATCAAAGCATGGGCATGAGTATCTCTAGGGCCTCATGGTTCTGCTTGTGCATGCTAACATGCCTTTCTCTAATCTCTCAAGCCGCTCTCTCCTAAGCCTTTGTATCCCCTGCCTTTATCTCCCTAGTCTTTCTCTCACATATCTCCCTTTGGTATTTGGTTACTCCTTGAGCATTTAGTCTTATACAATGGGGATGTGAGGGTCCTGTGGCATCAATCACCTTCACCTTTCTACTCTTTTTAGGGGAGGGATCTCTGAAATTCCCTTTATTATTTTGTCACCATATTGTCTCAAAATTTTATTATATCTTAATCTCGTAATCCTAAGGGATGTGAAGTTCCTTATCATGACTGTGATCCTCTTCACATGAGATATCAAAATGTATGTATCCTAGAAGAATTTGATTTGAAAGTTTTCAACAACTTCATGTAGGAAATCGAGTGCTGTTGAGGAACGCCAATGAAAGCCTAGATTTATCCTTTCTAATATATCTTTTACAACCTTGGTGAATGGAAGCTTGGAAATCGTAGGCTCTTTGCAATTCATAATCCTCCTTAGCTCCTTATAGAATAGAGGCATCCTATTGGTATCAATTCCATCAAAGCATTGGCCTATAATGTAGGCATTCTCTTCCCAGTAGTGGGTTCTTTCTCCATGCTTGGGGTCCAATGGCCAATCCCTGTTGCAGAATGTGCAGGTTTTTAGAAGATACATGCCTCACGGTCTACTTTGTTCTAGACATATCTATGAAAATGTACAAAGGCAGTATAAGAACTCCAAGTGGAGAAAAGGGTTAAAAACTAGAAATGTGGAATAAAAGAGGCCCAACTAGCACTACACAAGGGGGGAGGGGAGTTTCAAAATTATGAAGCCTCCACTTGCATTGTATGGCTCTCCTCAAGGGGAGGGGGAACTACACAATGTAAGAAGGGGGTTTTCTAATTTTGGAAAATCTCCCCTTACATTGTATTGTTCCCTCTCCCCCCTCCTTTGACAAGATCCACACAATGTGAGGGGGGTTCCAAATTTAGGAAGCCCCACTTCATATTGTATAGGTCTCCACCAAGGGAGACTGCACAATGCAAGGAGAGGGATTCTTAAAATCTAAAGGCTCTGCCCCTCGTGTTGTGCATATATCACCAAGGGGAAGTGATTGCATAACGTGAGGGGGGGACCTTGAGATTTTGGGACTTCCCCTCCTCACATTGTGGAGGTCTTCTAGGGTTCCCTTGGACCCAAACAATGGAAGTGATGAGGTTCAAAATATAAAAATTCCTCTCTCTCATTGTATAGGGCTTCACTAGTGGGAGAGACTTACTGTAGATTAGAACCAAGAATGTTTGGGATGATGTTACTATGGAAGTTTGAGAGGCATGCAATGAGCAAAATGAAATTCTCACTTTCAAAGCTAGGCTATATAAGGTGATTGCATGTGTTGATGTCAATTGATGCCATGACCCCAGCAAGAAACATTTGCCCACATGTGTGAAGATTAATGGTTCACATATGTGTCATGTATTCACCACCAAGGTCTCTTCACATGTGTGGAAATGATTGCATGTGTACCCACCACATGTGCAATATTCAAGGCTATAAAGACCCAAGCAAGGAGCTCATCCATCCTCTCTCTCTCTCTCTCTCTCTCTCTCTCTCTCTCTCTCTCTCTCTCTCTCTCTCTCTCTCTCTCTCTCTCTCTCCATCCTAGGTTTGTGTTGTGCACTTGCCCTATTCTCTTCCTCTTGCTCTATCAAAGGCCCACCCGCTTCTCTCCCTCTTGCTATGAAAGGCCGATCCTCTTTCTCTTCTTAGGCAGACCCTCAATGCATTCTCTTTTGGACTATTATTATTATTTTGGCATCTATTTTTTGGTCATATTTTGGGCTATTCTTCTCCCCCTTGTGAGGGACCCAAACAATGTGAGGGGGGAAGGACCCACACAATGCAAGGGGTGTCTTGAAATTTTGCACCCCCACCCTCTTGCATTGTGCAGGCCTGGCACCCCACACAAGGAACTCCCACAACACGAGGGGGTAGGGTCTTGAGATTTGAGTTTTGACCCCCTCGCGAGGGGGGGATTCACACAATGGAAAAGGGGGTGATGAACCATATCACCCCCTTGTCACATTGTATGGGTCTCTCCCCACCCCCGGCCATGAGGGACTCAAACAATGGGAGGTGGGGGGCTCAAGATTATTTCACCCCCCTCATATTGTGCAAGTCTCTCCTTCCCCCCTCCCCCATTGGGCATAATGCAAGGGGGGGCTCAATATTTTGCACCCCCACCCCCTTGCATTGTGCACGTCCTTCCCCCTCACATAGTGTGAGGGGGATTCTCCAGTTTTTGGAACCTCCACCCTTTGTGTTGTGCAGGTCCACCCTCTGGACCCCTCTTCCAATTGGAGTTTCTTATATAGTTGTCTTTACATATGAATGCTACCGATGTGCAGCATGTGGATGGAGCTCAAGAGCTTACAAGGAGTGAAGGCACTTCTAACACTCCTCCACAAGAGCCTAGGAGTAGTGGAGACAACCTTTAAGATATGCTTCTAGATTTTCTTTATTGAGTGGAACAAGAGCATCTACTACGATTGGTATTGTATATGTTTTCTATCACTAGCACTATGGAGGAATGGATCAGGGACTCATAAGTCTAGCTCAAGGAACAAGAGGCCACCCTTGTGGAGAGAACATCTATTGGAGAGGTTCATATTGAGGGCCTTTTGTATGTTCATATGACTAATTTCTTTGCCAAAAAGACCCTAAGGAAAATGTTTTATAGGACAATCCTAAGGGTTCCTAAGGGCATGAAGATGACAGATCTATAATGCCTTGCACACAATTAGAAGTGTTGTGTTGTTCAGTACTTTCATGGGTTTGTTTGCTTTCTAAATGTGTTGCTAAAGAATGAAGGGAAAGAGCTTATCCAAGACCCACAAGATACACAAATCTTGTTGAAGTGAAGACTGATGAGGTGCAAGAGGTCTCTCGACTAGTAGATGTGGGCCCATTGAGAGGGATAAAATTGCTCAAATTGATGTTACATAGAGGTGGGTTGTGTTGATGAGCAAGAGGCTAAGGAGGATGATGGTGATGTTTCTATAACTATGCTCCCCCTACCTACCCTATTGGAGAAATGAAATATGTTCTCTTGGCCGATCTCCAAGCCCTTTTTAACATTAGAGAGGATATTTTCTCACCATTATTGCACAAAATCTTGGAGCAGATTCTAACTTTATTGTTCTAGATTGGGATAAGTAGCTACGTGTGGATTCAAATGTTAAGGAAATGGGATACTACTCCATAGTAGAGACTTTGACCATGATATACAAGGATACACTCCCATATGAGTCATCTCTTCCTTTTGAGGAAGAGTTCAAAGGAACAAAAAGAAAAATTTGAGGATCACAAAAAGAAAAATTTGATAGCACATTATATATAATCATATTCCTTAGCAAACCAAGGGGTGTGATTATATATAATGTGCTATCAAAGCATAAGAAAGGATGCCAAATTAGTACCACACTTTTAATTAAGTGATTATAAACATTATGAAAACAATGTACCATGTAGTGGGTAATGTCCTCATCTATCCATGCACTAAACATTGACTTTCTAAACTCATCCAATGTTGTTTCAAGGCCCCAATATTCATGTGAATTCCATACTCGCATGTCATAAAACTTAAAGATTAGATCTAAAGATTTCCAAACGTTGACCTTGCATGATTGTGCTTCAACACTATCATTGTGGTTCGTAATCACATTATGGATGCACTTCCACCTGTTGAATTGAATTCTTCAAATGAACTTATTACTTAATAAGTTTTATCAGAGGGTGGTACAGATAAAAATAATTATACTTTCACACCTCCAATGGGAAGTTCCTTTGGCATGTCTCTACCATCCTTTGACCTTTTTCCATCCTTTTCAATCTTTACATTTCCATCATGCAAACCAATGTCTGATAATGCCTTCTTAAGTGCTACAATTGTCTATCTTGACTTGTGCAAGTCTAGGTTGTATTGTCCAGGTAGAACATATATACATGAAAATTAAATTTTGAATGATTTTGCATAGACCATGCATTGTGTAGATATGGAATCGAGACAAAGGAATATCTAGAATTTCTCTAAAAATTGGATCTTTCATGTGCATGTCGGGTGCCTTATTCCAATTTGTTTTCTTAAAATCCTTTACAGGACACATACAATATATGCATGGGCTCTTCAAGATGGCCCCTTTTGAGACATTGTAGATACACCTTAGGGTCTTCAGATAACATGCTAGATGCCACTCCGGAGCCTTTCTTTTGTGATGATTTGGTCAAGTAAGGGAAGGTCTAAGGGAGGTTTGATTAGTGTGACTCCTCGTACAATGAAAATTACTCAAAGGTAGGTCCAAGCTATGTACATTGGGTTGATTTGGGATTTCAGATGGCTTGTTTTTATTCTAAAATGGTCATGAGTTGACTATTGAGTTCAGTCATTGAGGTTATCATAATATACTAGACTTTCTCAAATAGACTATCATTTTCTACCTTCTCTCACCATATTGGTTACAACATCAAAATGTGTATAAACACAAGCAAGGAACGTGATTTTATTACTCAATTCCTAAAGGCACACATGCAATGGTTCATTCTCATTTTGGGCAATTTCTAGTGCAATATCCTTTAACCTTCTTAATTGCAAGCTATTAAAATACATGGGATCTAGAGCATGGCAGATGTAGGAGCTATGGAGGTTGAAAGAGAAAAAGGAAACTCATGAAGACATTGATCCTAACAAGGACAAATTGTTACACTAGTGAATTAGGTTCCAAGATTGAGACTTGGACTCATAAACACAATCTTGTGTATTGATAGTGACATGACACTTTACTGGAAAGAAAAGAGTACTATCATTGCATTAGAAAAAGAGTGCAAGTACAATGCTTTATCGGAATTGAGTGGTGGTACTTTCTCCTACTGTGCATATGGGATTCTGGTCCTGAGCCCTCACTACTTCTCACAAAGTTACTGAAGTAGGTGTGATTGCAAATATCTCAACACCCCTCCTCAATCACAACCAAAAGTACAAAGCGTTTAGTGAACGAAACACCTAAAAAGTGTGGGCACACCATAAACATGGCAAAACACCAGAGGTTGTCGCAGAAAAGGTGACAAATGATTTTTTATGCCGAGAAGTGCTTAAAAATAGCCAAAATTTACGAATATCAAGCAAAAATTAGACTTCGTCGAAGGCGGCAGTGGCAATCAGTACGATTTTAAGCGGCAAGTCCCTAAAGCGCTAGTGCTTATTTTCATGGAAATCAAATGGTGGTGGATGGCCGAGCTGGAGTTTTCCTAGATGCAAAATGACGTCAGGAATCCAACGCAAGTCTCGGATCTCCATTCCGAGGTCGTTTGATCCCCCATTTAATCCCCGCAAGTTCGGGATTGTGAAGTAGCTATTGGATCTGAAATCCGGGAAGAGCGTGATGGGGCCCAACTTTGTAGATTTCAATGTCATGAAACCACCCGTCAAGTCGGATCTTGATTCCAATGTCATTTGCTCCCTCAAAACTGAAAAATCCACTTCTGCGCAGTGTGAAACAAGTCATGAACCGATTCTTTTGTATTTTAAAGCTTAAAGCTCTAATTAAGAGCTTAACAACTCAAGAATGAAATGCCATGGGGGGGGGGGGGGGGGGGGGGGTGTGAGTTTTTGGGTGCCCCATTTTTCCTCTATTTTTCATCATTTTCTAATCGCGCAAATGGAGAGGAACCCGCCTAGCTGTGGGATGAAGATTCTTTGCACCTCCGATTGCTCCAGACCATGCGAGGAGTGATGCACTAAGCAAAGAGATAAAAAACCAGTCTTTTTCTCTCCTCCCTTTCTCTCCTGCATAGAGACAATTCATGTGCAATAAATGAAGAAGAAGAGGGGCTGAAGAATGCTTGTCTGGGATCACTTCAAGATCAAGAGGAGGTTGAGGAAAGAGGTTTAGCACTGAAGAATGGGTGCTAGTCGGTCTGTGGGCTGCCCATAATAATTATTAAAAAACTTGCAACACGCAAGACACGCCCGTGTATGCTCCAATTTTACAAAGAAATTTGATTGTTTTTGTTATTTCATGGTCCAAATGTTGTTCATATGCAATGAATTTTTGTTTGAACCTTCTTTACGTCACGATTGAGGGCTCTATCTATAGAAATGCAGAACACGTAATGATTTAGAGCCGTTATTAATTCTTTAAAACCTGCAAAATGTCATTTTTAATGGAAATTAGTGGTTTTTTTCGATTTTGAGTTGGGAGAAAGGAGTGGAAATGGGATAAACTCCGAGAAAATGTTAAGTTTCAGTAAAAATAATAATCAAACATAAATAAATCAGAAAATACCTATTTTTCATGAATAAAAAATAGAAAAAAATAGTAAAAATAGAGGAAATTGGGATTTTCGCGCTCAAAAAATATGGAAAAATAAGATTTATATGCGTGAATGTTTGGCAAGGTTAAAGCATGAGATCAAGCCTCAATTTGGTCTTATCCTTTGTGTTATATTATGTGTTTATTATTTTTTACATACAAAAATGATACAAAACAACCATTTACACCTATGCACCGCAACAACACCTAAACGGTGAGGGGGTATGAAGTTTGTGCAATGATCTAATTGCTGAAAAGATACAAAGTCTAATTTCCCTCTTTGTGCATAGCATTTAGGGATCATTCCATAATTAAATATAGGCGACTAGTAGCACGGAGGTTCCAGTGCTAGTCCCTAAAGCACCGCAGCACGTAACGCTTAGTTAAAATTCATGAAAGGGCTATTTTTCGCACCTCACATGTCTTGTTTTTTTAAATCATAAAATGGTTGCGCACAATCATCATACACCTTGCATCAAGCATGGCACGTGGTATCTCCTAGAATGCATTACAATTGGTTGATAAACTTTGACCAACGCTGAGAGAACAGGAAACCCAAGCTGTAGGTTTAGACGGGCACTTCCATTGGGGAAAGTTTTGTGAGGCAAATCAAAATCTCCTAGAATGATGAATTATGAAAGAGTGGAGTTTGTGCGAATGTTTTGTGTGTTAGCAACGCATCTTGGGGCCAATCCCCAAGGTGTAGGAGAGTCACAGTGGAGCCGCACCAATTAGCCGAGAGGTTCTTCCCTATGTGTGTCTTATGAGGCATTATGCCTATATGTTATGGGATCTCCCTCTGAGGAGAAGGGAAGGTGAACGTTGGACTACATATTGGATACAAACGCAAAATTGTCATAAACATTTAGAGCAAAGTGAGTTTTAGATGCTCTTGGCCCGCGAGGCCGTGTGGTGGGGTTGTCTATCATATGCATGAGGTCCGAATAGTGCCATAGCTAGTGCCGGCCCATTTTAGGTCCCATTAGTGGTGCGTTTGCCGGGAGCGGCCAACAAGTGGTGGTTCTCGAGTCTAGGGTTTTAAGGAACCAATAGTTGGTTTATGTCCTCTAACAAGGACCCTCAAGCCGAAATACAAAAAGCAGAATGTGCTAAGAGGGCTAGACGGCGGTTGGAGATTGTAAGATGCTATTCTCCTCAAAGGAGCAGCCCGTTACACATAATTGGCTGTGGTTCTAGTAACCTAGGTTTTACGAGTAGCTTTTTGAGTGCAAGTGGAAGTCTTCGTACTTTCATATTTCCAGTTAATCAACCCACAACAAGTGGGGGTGTAGTGTTTCCTACACAAACTTCTTTTATCAATCCGGTTGTAGCCATGGCACAACCTACTGCAATTCCAATAGGTACATCGAATTTACCGGCATTAGGAGCACCATTGCGCATTTTCAATGGGTTAGCAGAAGAAGACAGAGAACTCCACATTAAGGAGTTTCAAATGCTCATGCTCAACTATCGAATCTAAGACGAAGGACACCTAATGATGTTCTTCAACATGATGTTAAAAGGAAGAGCAGTAGTGTGGTATCATGGTCTAGAAGCCGGAACCATAACTAGCAATACCCAATTCTTTACAGCTTTTCGTAGGGAGTTTGCCCCTGAGAAGGGTGGACAATATTGGTTGTGTGTTCTAAATGTAACACGCCAACAGCCAAATGAGAATGTCCAGGCATATGCAAAGAAACTAAAGCAAGTTCTTTGCAAACTTAACGCTTATATTCCCATTCTAGCGGGGCTGCAAAGTTGCAATATTTCCTACATGGATTGGATTTTAATATCCAGCTGTAGCTGAGTAGTGTTGCTTTGGCCAATATTGACACTACCATTAACCAAGCAGAAGGAGTAGAGTCACGCTTGCAAGTAGCTTATGCAGCAAGGATAAATTGGAATGGTAATAATTTGTCCTTGACCAATGGGAGTCAAGGGGACTCCATGTTAAATACGAGTGGCAGAGGGAGTATTATGTTGAATCTGCCTATGTTACCAGCTCCTCCTAGCATGACTATGCCTATGGCTAGGCTAGTCAAGTTGCCTCACTAAATAGTGGTGAAAATCAAATAATGAATCCTGTTGTTGTCCCAGTTGGTTAGTGACTAATTCCTAATCAAGTGGCTAGGCCCATGGCACGACAGACTGATGATGGCGGCTATGAGTCGAGTACTTCTTATGTCCTTGGTGAAGTTAAGGACATGATGAAGTAGTATATTGATATGATCTCTGAACAGTATCAAAAAATAGATGTGGATGTCAATTTTCCTAAGGAGCAGCAGAATTTGATAGGGAGTCGATGCCCTGAAGAGGGTGGCCCCTCAAGATTCAATTGTAAGTGGTGTGGAGGCCAACATTTCCCTAGGAATTGCCCAAATGTCAAAAGTGATATTTGTGGGAAGTCTGGCCACTTAGCCGCTAGCTGTTGGAGTAAGATTAGTTCTCTCCAACAAGAGAGTAAGCAACCAAGTCCAATTAACCATCCCGCACAAGGGAATAATCTCCCGCAAGATGATGGAACAAGGCAAATACTGCAAAGAGGAAATGTTGTTGTAGAGGAGTTACCTCATGGCAGTGGAGTCAGCCTTGTTGAGGCTGTACGTGTCAATGATGTTGAAACTTCTAATCTACCAGCCATAACAAGAGGTCAAAAGATTAAAGAGGGTGACAAAGGAATTGTAAAACTTGTCAAGGGAAGCCCTAAGCAAGATGCTAGGGAAAAGTGAGTCCTGAATCTTGATAAGGTAGGTGGACCATTAAGACCTGTTGGTAGTAAAGTCGATCCCGAGGAGAATAAAGGATTGCCAAGAAAGAAGGTAAAGGCTAGAAAGGAGGCACCAAAGCCGATGGGAAGAGCAAAGAAGAGATTTTTTTGGCACGAGAAGAGAACTTTGGCTAATTACCATGACTTTGATCTAGCAAGTTCCCTTTGCGAAGTCAAACCAGACGTGAATCTCCTGCAATTGATTAAACTTTCTCCAAGAGTACGCAAGGAATTCAAGAAAATCCTGTATATAGGGTATATAGTAGAACCTTTGGGCATAGCTAGAGTGGGGGAAGATTGGTTTGATCATGCTGAAAAGCATTGCCCTAGGGTTCCAGCATGTGGATGGAATATTAGTGGAGCATGCTATTGTGGACACTGGATCCTCCATCAATATCATAAGTTTAGACTTGATGGAGATGTTAGGTCTAGAGATCCAAAAAGACGGCTCCACACTTCTTAGGATGGCTGATGATAGTCTAAGACAACCAAAAGGTTGCATTACTAAGGTCCACTTTACAATTGTGAACGTGGAGTGCTATCTGGACTTTAGGGTGATAAGGTTTGCAAAACGTCCTAGCTATTGAGTTTTTCTAGGCAGACCATGGATTCTATGGACAGACTATCAAGTCGATATACCCGTTGCTCGAGTGATTCTAGGTTGAGGTGCCCATCGTGTAAAAGTGGATGCTTACCCAGAGTCTCCTCAGAGTGAGAGCTCCACTATCCTCCACTGAACTAGAAACAATAAATGATACATCTGGTAGTGAGACGTCATCGAGTGATGGATCTAAGGAAAGGTCCACTACAGAGGATATTTATCAAATAACCTTGAATGAGCCGATAGAGCCTCATGATTGAATAAGAGACGCAGACGTTATTGAGCTGGATCTTGGTACGTAAATGATTTGCGGCCAATTGAATTAGGGTCCATGCTTAGTTCGGAAGAAAGAGAGGATTATGTTTCCTTAATTTGAGAGTTCCACGATATCTTTGCTTGGAGCTATGACAAAATATGGGGTATTCCTCCTAGTCTAGGTGTGCATACTATTCCTGTAAAGGAAGGTATCCGCCCTGTACGTCAGAAAGTAAGGCATATGCCTTTTGAATTAAGGGACGAGTTGTATGAGGAACTACAGAAGTTGCGGAAAGCGGGTTTGTTCTTCCTTGTTCAGCATACTGAATGGTGTTCACGAGTTGTGATCAGGAAGAAGAATAATAATCAAATCCTTCTTTGTGTAGATTTTAGAGAGCTGAATAAGTAGACTGTCAAAGATTACTACCCGTTGTCATTTATTGACCAAATTTTGGATCAACTAGCGGGTAGGGAAATCTATTCGTCTATGGATTCCTTTGCAGGGTATAACCAAATGGCGATCGCTAAGCAAGACAAGCTAAAAATGACATTTATTACAATATTCGGTACCTTTGCGTACCATGTGATGGCATTTGGATTGTGTAATGCACTTGGTTTGTGGCAAAGAACAGCCAACAAGACCTTTGGTGACATCTCCCCAGAGGAGCTGAAAGTATTCATTGATGATCTGGGGGTAGCCACCGTAAGGGATAGACAGTTGATCATTTTGCACAAGTGTTTTGAGTGTTGCAAACAATTTTGCATAGCTCTTAACCCACAGAAGTGCTTCTTTGGAGTCCCTTATGGGCTCTTGCTAAGCCATGTGTTAAGTTCCACAGGGATTGCGACTGATCCTAAAAAGATCAAGGTCATAGTCACCATGAGTCTGCCACATACTACAAAGGAAGTGCATAGCTTTTTGTCATCAGTAGGGTATTATCAGAGGTTTATCAATGCCTTGGCAGAAAGAACATTGCCACTGACCAACCTATTGACCTTTAATTCTCAGTTTTCATGGAGTGATGCTTGCAAAGTATCTTTTGACGATGTAAAGCAGGAGCTTACCAAAGCACCTGTTTGAAAAGCACCAAAAATGGACAAAATGTTCTACATATTTTGAGGAGAAACCATGTATAGTATCAACTGTTGTATAGTATCAATTGCTGTTTTTCTCAAATTTGGGAGAAAAAGTGTTACAATCCAATAGCTTTTGCTAGTCGGAAGTTGGGCATATAAAAAATTTACACCTATATGGAGAAGTTGTGCCTTGCGATGGTATTTGCAACCAAAAAATTTAGGCACTACATTCTTTATGAGAGGGTCGTTTTTTATACGAAGGCGGAAGGGCTTTGATTGTTGTTGAATAAGTTACAGCCTTTTGACCATTTAGAAAAGTGGTTAATCACTTTGTAGGAATTTGATTATGAGATTAAGAGAAAGCCACCGAAGCTTCAGGGCATTGTCGAGTGTCTTGTGGATTTCGAAGAGCCAAAAGAGGTCATGGTTGGAGGAAGTGACATGGAAACAGTGTTTAAGATTAATACAGCGTCTATTCCCTCCTGGTATGCTGCTATAACGCACTATCTTTCTATGGGAGAGATTGAAGCTACTTTATCAAAATTGGAGAAGAGGAAAATTAAACAGCAGGTAGTGAATTTTTCCTTGATTGCAGGCACATTATATATGGCAGGGTGTTGATGATATCTATCGCCAATGTGTGATGCCTAACAAGGTTCTCTTTATTTTGGAAGAGTGCCATGACTCCGCTTATGGAGGGCACTTTGCTGGGCGATTAACAGTACAAAAAGCTTTAAGAGATGGATATTGATGGCCATCCATCTTCTAGGATTCATTTGAGTACGTCAAGAGATGTGATACATGTCAAAGACATGATAGTCGAGAGAATAGGAAGCGTCCACTTACGCCTATCATGGCTATCCTTCCATTTGAGAAGTGGGGCATTGACTTTGTGGGTCCTATTTCCCCGTCATCTACTACTCAGAAGAGGTATATTATAGTAGCAATTGATTACTTTATAAATTAGTCAGAAGCACGGGCGACGAGGTAGGACAATGCAAAAGAGACTAACACCATATTGGGGAATATGGGAATTTCCCATAAGTTTGGGACACGTGGTCAAATCTTTGGATTTGTCATAACTTGAACACTATAACTTCAAATTGAGAGCTCTATAGCTCAATAGATTCCATTTTTCAAGTGCTTTCCAATGATAGGTCATATCATATGGTTTTGAGAAACTTATGGGCATGTTATCCGTGTGCCACCTTTTTAGTGTTCAAAAAATGGAAATTGGGAGATTCCCAAACTCACTAATATTGTGTTGACTGCCAATTTCCTACTTGAGCAAATCATCTGCCATTTTGGTCTGCCAAAAGAAATAGTATCGAATCGTGGAACTCACTTTTTAAATAAAGTGATTAAAAGTCTAGCTGAAGCTTGGAAAATCAAGCATAACAAGACGACCTCCTATAATCCGCAAGCAAATGGACAAGTCGAAAGTACCAATAAGGAGCTTGTGGGTATCCTATCCAAGATAGTCTCCGAAAAGAAGTTGGACTAGGATACAAAATTATATGTGGCGGTTTGGGCATATAATACGACGTTTAAATGAGCCACTGGCCACACCCCATTCAAATTAGTTTATGGGAAGGAATGTGTCTTGCCCTTAGAAATTGAGTTGCCAACCATTAGATTCGCAATCAATCATTCTCTGGGTGATGAAGATGCCCTATTTGAGCGGGTTATGACATAGCCCACTTAGATGAGCTCAAATTGCAGAGTTTGTTGCACCAGGAGGTAGCTACACGTCGGATAAAGTAGTTGCATGATCTGAAATCGAAGAAATATAGTTTTAAAAAGGGTACTTAGTTCTATATTACGATGCGCGTAGGGAGCTGTTTCCAGGAAAGTTGAAACCTCGATGGGATGGCCCTTACAAGATAGTTCGAATAAGTAAAAATAAGTCCACAGTTCTATTAGCTGATCTACAATGGGTGGAATTTAAGGTTAATCTTAATAAGATTAAACCTTATTATTTCTAAGTATGCTAACGTGCTAAATGCATTGCAGGTCCATGGTGGGGCTAATTGGAGACCTGTAGGAGAGCTTAAATTGGTTGATGGGATAGTTAATCCCTTATTTGGAACACCCATATCTCGAGCAAATATATCATCAGGGGAGGCTTATCTAGTGGAGCAAGGGATATTAAGTGATTGAGCAAGAATATGGTACCTTTGTGTGGGAAATTAAAATTTTTTGCCATCACTTCTTACAAATATTGACGAGCATCCCTGTTGAGTTTAATGAAGAAGGTGCGATGAAGTCGTCAGTACATCCTCTAAATATGTAGAACTTTGACTATCATAATTATGAATAGGGAAATTCTTGATGGCTGGCTTTGTAAACCCATTATGGATGTATATATTATACTTTGATGGAGCATCTAGGGGCCCTAATAGGAAAGGAAGTGTTGGGGTAGTTACCCGCGATCCCCGATGTAGAGTTACAATGAAATTAGCTGCTTACCTCGGGGTAGGATTCACAAACAACATGGCCGAGTATAAAGCCTTGATTATGGGACTAAATATTGCCAAGAAAAGTGGCATTAGGTGGTTGTTAATAAAAGGGAATTCCCAGCTGATCTTAAATCAACTCAATGGGACATATACACTCCGGAATCCTCTCCTTCGTATGTATCATCAAACTACTATAACCCTACTTGATGAATTTGAGAGCATATCTCTTCAGCTGATTCCACGTTATTGGAATCAGTTTGCGGATTCCTTAGCCAATTTTTCTTATGAAGAGGACCTCTTTTTCAACTGTGGTCCTGATGCCAGGAGGCATATTCCACGGTGGATTCCATGAGGTTTTACGGTGGATTCCGTAAAATTTGATGACGGGGGCTCATACACAAAGTGGATTCTTTGTGCGAGAAGTTGATGGGGACGCCTATCCTTTTCGGGCGTTTCATTAATTTAGTGTGTACATGGGTGATTCCATAGCGGGTGATTCCGCAAAATGCATATTAAATTAATAAACGTTTATGAGTTCTGAGTGCGCACTCGTAATAAATTAAGGTTAGGATTTATTTCTAACCAGTTGATTTATTTATGTAGCTGAAGACTGCTAGGTATTCACTTTTGTCGATTTAATTGTATTATTTTACTAACGATTGTGAATGCTTTAGTTGATGTGTAGAGATAGCAGCAGTGGCAGAGGAAAGCATTGGAGGATAGCGAGTATTCGATTTATGGATTATATTTTGATAGGTGCCACGCCTATATTTTGTCATGCCTATTTATTGAGGCATCGATTATTTATTATTATTTTGTATGCGCATGGGCGCACGGTTATGTTATTTCTATTTGGGCATTGTATTGGGCGTGCCAGACTCTTTGGGCACCGTTCATTAGCTTTATTCTTATTTTTTTTGTTAAAGCAAACTCAAAAGCTAAAATCTTGCTATATTTTTGTAAATTGGGCTATTATTGAGCATGAAGATGAAATATACATAAAATACATGCTTTGTGGAGCGCTCACACAAGGCATGGGGGGAGATTGCACCCAATTGGTCTCTTGCTCTTGTCATTCATGCTTTTTACCTTGTAACTTGTGCAAAAAGTAGAGTTCATTGTTCTTGGGGACTTTTCGGCATTCACTACGCGAGCATACACCATCCGATCTGCGCATCAGTGGTATCAGAGCAGAGCTGAGATCAAGAGCTTCCAATCGCTACCCATCTCGTGCGAAGGCAGAGCTCCTGGAAGGATCGGGCTCTACGGTCAATATCGTCGCGAATCGTCGATACAGGCAGACTTCTGGCGATCAAGAACCCATGTTTCCGTCATTGGATCGCGAAGGACCGGGCTACAAAGGCGGAGGACCATTCCTACATCTCCTTCATCAAGTCGTGGATAAACAGTGAGAAATCCTCCATAGCTCATAAACTTCAAAGCTTTATTATTAGTAAGCTTAGCATTAAAGCTTGCTAAGCTTTAAGAAGCTTGGAAAAGCTTAGATTTGTCATCGCGAGATCTTGAGAGACCTCCAATTTTTCCACCGTGGGCAGAAAAACGGTCCCCCCCCCCAACAAAATGTTAGATATGATCAATGCCCCACCCTCATTAGGTACTACCAATGATCCATGGTTCTCAAAGTTGTAAGGCCCCCATTATGAGGAGAAGCCAAGTGTGAGCCCGGACATTGGTGGAGTCCTAACTTGTATATCAGATGAGGTCTATGTGACCGGATGGCAAAAAGGTGACCATTGTGGGTCTAATCTTTGGGTTAGACAGAGTGGTTAAGCTGGTAGCAACTCAAGGCACATTGCATTGAGTTGCGTAGTAAGGGAGTTAAAAGGGGCCCCTATTGTGGGGTCCGGGAGCCGCGGAAGCGGCCCCTGGCTGGGGGTCCCAGGGGGGCCAGCGGCCCCCCTGGCGGGGGTCCGGGGGCAGCGCCCCCGGCCCGATGGTAAAGGGAATATTCCCTGGAATATTCCCTGGCCGACTAGTGGAGGCTCATATGGTAGGTCGGTCAACAGGCCGACCTAACGACCTTCGCGGGCTATAAAAGCTAAACCCCTTCACAGCCATCTTACACTCATCTTTCACCCAGTCAGAGTTGTTGTTCCAGCTAGTCTTAAGCTCTTCACCTATCTTCTGTCTAGATCGCCATCTAAGCTTCATTTAGTGGAAGCGCACGGGTGGACAGAGCCATCTTTGTATCAGTTGTTTGGAGTTAAAGAATTTTACTGATTCTCCTCTTATCTGTTGTGTACTCTCTATCTCTTTCTCAGATTCTGTTCGCTGCGCCATGTAATATTTTACATGGTATCAGAGCCTAGGGGGCTCTAGAGATCGGAGAGCGTGCAAGAGGCAAAGGCTTCAACAGCAAAGAGAAACGATGTCGACTCCGGGAAGCAGTTCTGGCGCATCAGGAAGCGGTGCAGGAGGTGGTGCTGCTGTACCAGCTATTCAAACACTGAGGATTCGTCCACCAACCCTCACCGAAGGCAAGTTAGATGGTACAAACTACACCTTGTGGAAGTTCAAAATTACAACTATCCTTGATTCTTATGAGCTTCTGGAGACTGTGCTGGGGACTGACGCAGAACCACAGCCTACCCCCGACCCATCAAATCCTAGTGTGATGATTCCTCCGAATGCAGATCTTCTACGAGCTTGGAAACGAAGGAATGCAGATGCATTGTGTGCCTTAGTTACAAGCTGTTCTGACAGTGTTTTGACTCTGATTCAGCATACAACCAAAGCGTCAGAGGCTTGGAATGTACTAAGGAGTCAGTATGAAACACGAAACCAAACAAGGATTCAAAACTTGGAGAATCAACTAGCAGCGGAGAAGTTTGCTGAAGGAGAGACGGTTGAAGCATTCATCACTCGGATTAAGAATCTGCACGACCAGATGGCTGGCGTTGGGATACAAAAGACTAGCGAAGAGCTAGCTCGGAGGTGTCTTCGGATTTGTCCACAAAAGTTTGATGGACTAGTAACTGCCCTTAATACTCAGGTGAGACCTCAAGCTTTGACTTTTGAGGAGTTTTGTGCATTATTAATGGAGGAGGAGTTGAGGCTGAAAGCCCGAGAAGGAAGCAACAATGGAGATGCTGCATTCTCTGCCAATGCAAAAGGCAAAGGTGTTTCCTCCACCAAAAATGATGGTGACAAAAAGAAAAAGGGCGGCAAGAAGAAGTTTCAAGGAGAGTGCTTCTACTGTAAGAAGAAAGGACATGCAATTGCAGATTGTCGTGTCAAGAAGGCAGATGAAAAGAATGGTACCCTTAAAACTAAAGGGAAAGAGACAGCCAATACGGCTGAAGCAGAGTTGGAATTATTCATGGCGACCATTGAGGAAGTGTGCTCCTCGGCGCAAGAAGAATCTACCACTGACTCTTGGGTGTTGGATAGTGGGGCCTCCCGTCACATGACCAACAAGAAAGGTCTATACAGTTCTATGCAGCCTCTACAAGAATCCATCACTGTGACGGTTGGAAATGATGCTAAATGCCCTGCTGCGGGCACAGGTACTATTTCTTTTGTTGCTGCAAATGGTGAAGTCAAAAAGCTTTCAAATGTGTTGTATGTTCCCGAAATCAGGAGAAATCTCTTATCAGTTGCTGCCATAACTGATCTTGGTCATGAAGTGAGGTTCAAGAAGACAGGTGCAGAAATTATTGATAGTGCTGGCACAATTGTTGGCAAAGGAGAAAGAAGGAACAACCTGTATGAGCTAAGTGCTCTTACAGCCACCGCTGGAGTGGGCACAAGTAAGCTTTGGCATGAAAGGTTTGGACACATCGGATTTGCAGTATTGAAGGAGATGCAAAAGCAAGGTATGGTTGCTCACCTACCTACAATAACTGAATTGAAGGAACCATGTGAAGCTTGTATGATGGGCAAGCAACAGAGAAAGGCATTTCCACAAGAAAGCAAGAATAGAGCACATGCTCTTCTAGAGTTGGTGCATGCTGACTTGTGTGGTAAGATGCCTACACAGGCCTTGGGGGGATCTTCTTATTTTATGTTGATTGTCGATGACTACAGTAGGAAGATGTGGGTGTACTTCCTTCATGATAAGGCTCAAGCTTTTGGTAAGTTTAAAGAATGGCTAATACTTGTTGAGAATGAAACAGGGAAAAGTGTGAAGAAATTTAGAACAGATGGTGGTGGTGAGTTCAACTCAAAGGAGTTTGAAGGCTTTTGCAAGAGCAAAGGGATCAAGCGTCAATTGACGACGCCTCACACACCTCAGCAGAATGGTGTTGTGGAACGCAGGAATCGTACCATTGTGGAGATGGCAAGATGCATGCTAAAGGGCAAGGGATTGCCTAACCATTTTTGGGCTGAAGCTGTTAATACTGCAGTCTACATTCTAAATCGGAGCTACACAAAGGCTCTCAAGGGAAAAACACCTCATGAGGCTTACACTGGTAAGAAACCATCTGTTTCACATTTCAGAATTTTTGGATGTGAATGTTATGCACATGTTCCAGATGAGAAGAGAAACAAGTTACAACCAAAAAGCAGAAAATGTATCTTCTTGGGTTATAGTGATGAGCAGAAGGCTTACAAGTTATATGACCAAGAGGCAAAGAAGATCATCGCGAGCCGTGATGTGGTGTTCAAGGAGGAGCCGCATACAGTGGAGGAGGAGAAGGCAAGGTCTTCCACTTTATCATCAAGCGAAGAAGTAGTCCACTATGAACCTGTCCCGAGAGCTATCCCTATCCTTAAGGAGGAGGAAGCATCATCTTCAGATGATGAGGAAAAAGTTCACCAACCTGACATCACCCCACCGGAAAAGCCATTGCCGCGCTGGGTGAAGCAGCTCTATGACCACAATAATCCTATGCCTGCATCTGTTGAGGAGAAGGCAGACGGACCAAGGAGGTCTCAGAGAATAGAGGAGCAAAGGAGAGCTTCTGCTCACATAGTCAACATGGCCTTGATGGTTGAGATTATGAGAGAAGTAAAGGAGCCAACTGACTTAGAAGAAGCACTTGCAGATCCATCATGGAAGGCTGCTATGCAGGCGGAGTATGACAGCATAATGAAGAATGACACTTGGGAGCTAGTGGATCGGCCAGCAAAGCGGAAGATTATTGGCACCAAGTGGATCTGGAAGGTAAAGTACAAGGCTCATGGTACCTTAGAAAAGTACAAAGCTAGACTGGTTGCCCAAGGATTTTCACAAGTTGAAGGGTTTGATTTTCAAGAGTCATTTGCCCCAACTGCCAGAATGACCACTATTCGCACGGTACTTGCAGCGGCTGCCCACAAGAAGTGGCCAGTGTACCAAATGGATGTTAAGTCAGCGTTCTTAAATGGTGACCTCAAGGAGGAGGTGTACGTGGCTCAGCCACCAGGGTTTGAGGCCCCCCATTCTGAGAACAAAGTGTGTAAGCTGAAGAAGGCATTGTATGGGCTGAAACAAGCCCCCAGAGCATGGTACCAGCGGATAGATAGGTTCTTTTTAAACCTAAACTTCAAAAGATGTGCCTCAGATGCTAACTTGTATGTTTACAGGGATGGTAAAAAGTCTGTAGTGATTGTCCTATATGTGGACGACCTTCTTATTACAGGTGACTATGAAGATATGATCAACCAAACTCGAAAGGCTTTGAGTTTTGAGTTTGAAATGACAGACTTGGGCTTGCTGCACTATTGTTTGGGGATTAAAGTCTGGCAAGAGCCAGGAAAGATCTTCATCTCTCAGAAGAAGTATGCATGGGAGATCTTGAAGGCATTTGGCATGACCGAGTGCAAGGAGATAGCTACACCTATGGAGGTGAATGTAAAGTTATCCGTTGAGGATACATCAGCACTAGCAGACATTGGGAGGTATAAGAGGTTGGTCGGCAGTCTAATCTACTTGTGTAACACCAGACCAGATATCAGTTTTGCTGTTGGTGTTTTGAGCAGGTTCTCAAACAAACCTCATGAGAGTCATTGGAAGGCTGGGATGCGGGTACTCAGATACTTGAAGAAAACTCTTGACTATGGTATCACATACAGTTTCGGAACTTCTCTTGTGGGGAACTGTGACTCAGATTGGGCAGGAGACATTGATTCCAGGAAGTCAGTTTCTGGTTATTGTTTCTCTTTAGGTTCAGGAATTTTCTCTTGGATTAGTAAGAAGCAACCAACAGTGGCATTGTCTTCTACCGAAGCAGAGTACAAGGCAGCTTGTTTTGCTGCATGTGAGGCCATATGGTTGAGAAGGATTCTATGGCATATGGGAGTGCAGGATGAAGAACCAACTGTACTGAGATGTGACAATCAGAGTTGCATCGCCATTGCCAAAAATCCAGTGTTTCATGCACGCACCAAACATATAGAGATCCAGTATCACTATGTGCGTGATTTGATGGAGGATGGGATAGTGGAATTGGTCTACTGTCCAACAGAGGAGAATGGAGCAGATATCTTCACCAAAGCACTTACGAAGGATCTGCTTCAAGTTCATCTTCAGAGACTCGGCATTGGGCCGAGGAGATAGTTCACCTATGGGTGGACATTGAGGGGGGGTGTTAGATATGATCAATGCCCCACCCTCATTAGGTACTACCAATGATCCATGGTTCTCAAAGTTGTAAGGCCCCCATTATGAGGAGAAGCCAAGTGTGAGCCCGGACATTGGTGGAGTCCTGACTTGTATATCAGATTCCCTGGCCGACTAGTGGAGGCTCATATGGTAGGTCGGTCAACAGGCCGACCTAACGACCTTCGCGGGCTATAAAAGCTAAACCCCTTCGCAGCCATCTTACACTCATCTTTCACCCAGTCAGAGTTGTTGTTCCAGCTAGTCTTAAGCTCTTCACCTATCTTCTGTCTAGATCACCATCTAAGCTTCATTTAGTGGAAGCGCACGGGTGGACAGAGCCATCTTTGTATCAGTTGTTTGGAGTTAAAGAATTTTAGTGATTCTCCTCTTATCTGTTGTGTACTCTCTATCTCTTTCTCAGATTCTGTTCGCTGCGCCGTGTAATATTTTACACAAAATTACGTTTTATGACAGTAAGCTTTTGAGCTTACTTACTAAAGCACCAAAGCTACCTAAGCTTCAGTAAGTCAGGACACACTAAGTGGATTTTGCAAGTCTCTCAAGTTGAAATACTGCAAGTCATCTAAAGTAGGTCAAGTTCTGCAAGTTCTGTAATTCGACTAAGTTCTGCAAGTCTGCAACTCTGCAAGTCAGACAAGTCAATTGGAGTCAGAACTGACTTGTGCTCAAAACTCCTAGAAGGATTGTTCCTGCGCAGAAACTCCGAACTGCAAAGTTGTTCATTGGAAGGTACTCTACACATACGCAGGTTTGCTGAAGCATTTTCAGCATATGAAGAAGGATAATACGCAGATTTTTTGAAGATTGTGAAAGCTATACCCAAAAACACATAAGCCTTGTATTCCCGAACTTGAGCTACACTCATCCCGCTAACTTGATTTTGAGTGAGAAAGGTCTTTTTAGTTTTGCAGGATGACGACACCACATATGGATGATCTTATGGCTGAAGGCGACTTACCTGAGCCTACGATGGAGCAAAAGCTAGACTTAATCATGATGCAATTAGAAGAAGAACGAAGGGCTAAGCATTGCAAGCTCAACTGGCAAATTTACAAAGAGCGTCTACCCACAAAGAAGAACCTCAAGCTGAAGATCTTATTCGACGTACCATCGACGCAACTCTTGAAGCTCAAACCATCCGCAAGGAATCAAAGATAAGTAAAAGAAGTTTCAAATTCCGTACTTTCAATGGCATATGAGAAGGAAAAACTGTTCTAGCATTCATTAGTCAGTTTGATGACTACTTTCATGAGGAAACCTATGCAGAAAAAGATAAAATCAAGTGTGTCACTAATCATTTAGTAGATAGAGCATCTCTTTGGTGGACTGTAGTATGCAAGAGTATAGATTGTCCTGCTACTTGGGAGGATTTCAAGAAGAAGTTCATGCAGAATTTCCTTCCACCACAATTTCATGAGAAAGCTATTAAGCAATGGGATCTTCTCCAGCAACGGGATCGTGAGCCTATTCCTCAGTATATAGAGTGTTTTTGGAATGCATTACTCTAGTTACACATGCTTGAAGATGTACCTGAAGTGACACACAAGCGCAAGTATATGTCTGGACTCCTTGGGCATTACTACGTTGAAGTTAATATGTTCAAGCCTGCTACTCTTGAAGACGCCATTTCACTAGCTCACGACACTGAAGATAAGCTATGAGGTAGAGACAGACGTCCACAGCAATTCCAAGCCAATGGTAACTATGGATCTAAACAATTCAATTCCAATTTTAGAATATTTAATCCAGGTCGTTTCTCTTCATCATCTTTCCCCAAAAATTGGGCAAAACCACCTGCATTACCATCCAATGTCAATCAAAACCCTAACCCTATTCAACAGCCAAATCCTAATGTCCCTAGACTTCCTACCATTGCAAACAATGTAACCAAAGCCAAGCCAATAGTATGCTATAAATGCCACCAGCCTGGACATCTAGCAGCAAATTGTCATTCAAAGAAGCCACCTGCCCATATCAACTACCTTGGAGCAATGGACGAAGATGAACATGAAGATATGCCTGATTTCACTGAAGATGAGGACGACACTACTACTACTTCGGACACTACCAAGTATGCCTACTCCACATTCTTTATTGACTATGAAATGTTTAGTGCATGGAAAGGAAAATACTATTTTGCATGATGACGGTAGCACTCATGATTTTATTTCAGCAAAATTAGTAAAAGAATTGAAGTTACAGACTGTACCTACGCATTACCACATCAAAGCTGCATTCTTAGGCACTAGGTATAATGGTACACAGGAAGTGCATGATTTAGAGATTCAAATTGGTCAATACACTGAAAGAAGAAATTTCTTAGTTGTTCCATTACATTCGAGTGACATTATTTTAGGTATGCCTTGGCGTCACCAGCATAACCCAGATATAGATTATTCCACACACTCAATGAATATTAATTTTCAAGGAAAACCTATTACATTGTATGGTATGCATGCATCTAATGTTTTTCCACTGCTTTCGCATACTCAAGCTAAACGTGCATTATGCAAGAGTAGTAAATCCTATCTCATTTGGGTGAATTAATTGCAAGTAAAAGAAAGTCATATGCACCCTAGGCATAAAGAATTTCTTGCATATTTTAAGGACTGTTTTGCAGAAGACCTACCACCTGGTTTACCTCCTTCACGTCCAGAAGACCATAAGATAGATTTGATCCCTGGCACACAACCACCTTGCAAAGCACCATATAGGCATAACCAGATAGACCAAAAAGAAATTCAGAGTCAAGTTGAGAAATTACTAAATAGAGGATTGATTCGACGTAGCAGTTCTCCATTCGGTGCACCTGTTCTGTTAGTCAAGAAAAAGAATAATACCTATCGTATGTGCATTGACTATCAATCTTTAAATAAGATCACTGTAAAGAATAGGTATCCCATTCCTAGAGTTGATGACCTTATGGACAAACTGCAAGGATCTGCTATATTTAGTAAAATAGACCTTAAGTCTGGTTATCATCAGGTGAGACTAGATAAGTCTGACATATTCAAGACTGCATTTAGAACACAGTTTGGTCATTACGAATTTTTAGTAATGCCATTTGGATTTGACTAATGCACTTGCTACGTTTAGTAGAATGATGAACCGTATATTTCTGAAATATCAGTATTGTGTAATTGTCTTCTTTGATGATATTTTGGTGTTTAGTCAAAATGAGAAAGAACATTATGAGCATTTGTCATTGGTTTTTCAGTTATTGAAAGAAAATCAACTGTATGCAAATCCTGAAAAGAGTGAATTCTTTAAAACAGAAATTGAGTATTTAGGTCATATTGTATCATCTGATGGAATTAAAGTTGACCCTAAGAAAATAGATGCAATATTGAATTGGCCTGTACCTAAAAACGTGCATGAATTATGCTCATTCCTTGGTCTTGCTAGTTTCTATAGGAAGTTTGTACATAATTTTTCATTACTTGCTTTACCATTAACCAAACTTCTGAAGAAAGGTATTGTCTATCATTGGTCCGAAAATCAACAGAAATCCTTTGACTTGCTGAAACATGCATTAACCCATGCCCCTGTTCTACAGTTGCCCGATTTTAATAGACCATTCTTTCTAGTAGTGACTGATGCTAGTGGATCAGGAATAGGAGCTATACTTATGCAAGACAACCATCCTATAGCCTATTCTAGTTGTAAGTTGAAACCCTCTGAGCTGAAATATTCCACATATGACAAAGAACTATTAGTTGTTGTACAAGCATTAAGACAGTGGAAACACTACTTAATGGGTTCAGAATTTATGATTAAGACTGATCAGCAAAATATTAGACATTTACTTAGCCAACCCCAAATCTCTAATCGACATATCAAATGGGCCTCCTTTATTCAAAGTTTTCATCCTATCATTCAATACCAACCTGGAAAAGAAAATGTAGTGGCTGATGCATTGAGGAGAAGACCTGCCATTCATAATATTTCTGTCATATCTTTTGATTCTTTGATTGCTATGAAAGATACTTATCATCAGGATATTACTTTTCATGCTGATTGGAATAAATTAGTTCAAAATAACTTGATTCCAATTGATTCATTGTCATATAATTATGGATTTATGTTTTATGAAAAGAGATTGTGTGTTACAATTCCATTCCGATCTTTTGTTTTGAATGAAATTCATTGTCCCCCATATCAAGGTCATACAGGTATCATATCTACTTTACGTACATTAACTGAAGATTTTTATTGGCCGCATATGGACACTGATGTATCTAACTTTTTTTCTGAATGTTTGATTTGTCAAAGAGTTAAGAGACATCATGGTAAACAGTATGGATTACTTATGCCTTTGTCTATTCCATCTAAACCTTGGGAACAAATTTCTATGGATTTCATTACTGGTTTACCTAATACTAAATCTAACCATGATATGATTTGGACAATCGTAGATAGATTTAGTAAACAAGCATATTTCATTCCATGTAGGAAAACTTTAACAGCATCACAAGTAGCACAATTATTTTTGAAAACTGTTTTCACTAACCATGGATTGCCAAAAGTTATTATTTCAGACCGTGATTCTAGATTTTGTAACAACTTTTGGTACTTTGTTTGCTAACCTAGGCACCAAGATTGATTTCTCATCTGCATTTCATCCAGAAACTAATGGACAAACAGAAGCCACTAATAGCACAATTCTAGATCTCTTACGTGCATATACTATCTCTAAACCACAGACATGGGACACATATTTGCATTTATTACAGTTTGCATATAACAATACACCACACACATCTACAAAGAAAGCACCGTTTGAAGTGATTTATGGATATAGATTATCTACACCTGTTGCATCTTTGTCAAATAGAATTCAAAGTGCTGATGATATTGCTAGTATGCATAATACTATTTTTGATGAGGTTAGAGATATGATTGCTAAAGCCCAGCAATCATATACCAAACAAGCCAACAAGAAAAGACAAGTAATGAATTTCAAAGTTGATGATTATGTTTGGTTGAGAATAGAAAAACGTAGACTACAAAGTGTAGATAGACATCCAGTTGTGAAATTAGCCCCTAGATTCTATGGACCGTTTAGAATCATTCATAAAATTAATGACAATGCATTCAAGTTAGAATTACCACCTCATTGGAAAATTCACAACACATTTCACATTAGTTTATTGAGACCATTTAGAGGCCAATTACCTGTACACCCTATTTATGAAAACCCACCTTTATTAGAGGAAGAGACTGAAGTACTTGAACCAGAAGCTATCATAGACACTGACTTTTTGACCACTAGAACTGGCCGAAGATATTCTAGATCTCTAGTTAAATTTAAGAACCATCCTGTAGAGGAAGCACAATGGATGCATGCTAGAGACTTAAATGCTTTCCCCACTCTGTTAGCTCCACATTGAGCTAATAGCAATTGAGGTCAATTGCTATCCCACCCCGGGGGTATGATGCCAAGAGGCATATTCCACGGTGGATTCCGTGAGGTTTTACGATGGATTCCGTAAACTTTGATGACTGGGGCTCATACACAAAGTGGATTCTTTGTGCGAGAAGTTGATGGGGACGCCTGTCCTTTTCGGACGTTTCATTAATTTAGTGTGTACATGGGTGATTCCATAGCGGGTGATTCCGTAAAAATGCATATTAAATTAATAAACGCTTATGAGTTTTGAGTGCGCACTCATAATAAATTAAGGTTAGGATTTATTTCTAACCAGTTGATTTATTTATGTAGCTGAAGACTGCTAGGTATTCACTTTTGTCGGTTTAATTGTATTATTTTACTAACGATTGTGAATGCTTCAGTTGATGTGTAGAGATAGCAGCAGTAGCGGAGGAAAGCATTGGAGGATAGCGAGTATTCAATTTATGGATTATATTTTGATAGGCGCCACGCCTATATTTTGTCATGCCTATTTATTGAGGCATCAATTATTTATTATTATTTTGTATGCGCATGGGCGCACGGTTATGTTATTTCTATTTGGACATTGTATTGGGCGTGCCAGACTCTTTGGGCACCGTCCATTAGCTTTATTCCTATTTTTGTGTTAAAGCAAACTCAAAAGCTAAAAGCTTGCTATATTTTTGTAAATTGGGCTATTATTGAGCATGAAGATGAAATATACATAAAATACATGCTTTGTGGAGGGCTCACACAAGGCATGGGGGAGATTGTACCCAATTGGTCTCTTGCTCTTGTCGTTCATGCTTTTTACCTTGTAACTTGTGCAAAAAGTAGAGTTCATTGTTCTTGGGGACCTTCCGCATTCACTACGCAAGCATATAGTGTCCGATCTGCGCACCAGGTCCTAGTCTGGATGTTGCTATTGATAATGGGACATCACTTGGTCACTTATGGGGAATGTTATCAAACCATGCATTATATGGCAGGCGATGGTTGATATGGGTAATGCAAAGAGTATCCGAGACCCATCTACCACTATTATCTTGGACCCATATTTTGATTAGACAACATGTTATGCGTACGAATCTTGCTATATATGCAGAAGGTATGGGCCATAATTTGATGCATTTAGTTTAGGACTGAGAGCCCTATTTTTCCACTTGGAATGGAGTGTTTTTGCGTATATTTACCTTTTCCAAGGAGGGATCTCTATGAGCTAGTTGATTGTTCCGCTAGGCCAAGAGGGCCAGTTGCTTTAAGTAGTTAATGTATGATTTCTTTAGGCCAAGAGGGCCATTTGTTTTTAGGTTTTAATAATCTATCTCTTTAGGCCAAGAGGGCCAGTTAGTTTGCAGTGAAATGTGCTATTTCTTTAGGCCAAGAGGGCCCTATGTCTATTTGGTGTAGGTATGTTTAATGCTTTGTTGTTTTAGTGATTGCACCATACATGTTGACGAAGTCGATGGAGGGAGCCTTTGCTGCGAAGAAGCTTCTTGTGGCCATTCCAGGTGGTTTTGTCCCCTTTTCGATTTTTTTCCCTTAAGCAATTAATGATATATGTGTGGGTGAGGGTTACTTTCTTTTGTTTGTTGGGGACCGGCAATCAAGGCATGAAGTCCCAGGTTTAGGTTAGGTATGTCTGGGGGAGTGAGGCATTGAAAGACCTGTTTTAGAAGGCAGTTCTAGTGACCATGTCCTTCTGACCTACTAGGTGACCATTCTAGGAGTACCTGCTAGTTGTGAGGCAGTTAGAAAAGCCTACTAAAATAATGATGGAAAGAGACAAAACCCTAAAGATCTGAAAGACAATATATGAATATACAGAGGTGTGTAAAAAGGGGTTCTAACCCCCTATAAAAATAGAAAAAGAAAGAAAGAAAAATCATTGAGTTGTTGTTTATCGCCTTCCAAAGGCTTAGTAAGTTCCTGGGGATGAGACAAGATCCGGGGCCAATATCTTGCCCTTCCTTGGGGTGACATCTTGCCATAAAAGAAGAAAATAAAAGAAGGTTGGAGCAAAAATAAAAGTGAGCGTTAGAAAAGGATTCAATGTTGCCTAGCGAGGGCTTGGTAGGTTCTTGGGTACCGAGACAGGACCTAAGGTCGATGCCCTGTTCTCCTTGGGTCACTACGCTCAGCTCCCCTCCTTTTTACATGCCCGAGTATGGACAATTAGATGCTAAAAGGGAAAAACTATGCTAAAAAAGATAATACCTTTTGATCAGGCTATAGAGTCATCGCCTAGTAAGAGCTCCTAGTTGAGTTGTCCTTAGTCAGTAAGCCAGGTTAGACCACCACTTAGGGTGACCTCTTTGATAGTTCTTTTTAGCTTGGCTGTGTTGGAGCAGTTGGTTAGTTACTAGCTTCGGGCCTTCTTTCAGACTATGATGGGCCTACTCCTCATGGATTTCATGCCTTGGTTTTGTCCGAGGGTAGGGTATGAGCTGTGATGTGTTGTGTTGTGTATTTTTTGTATAAACTTGATGCTCCTTTCTGTTGTTTATGTGCAGATCTCTTCATGGGATTCGACGGGCTGAGTCGCCCTATCCCGTGGTCTCCAATGACATATGATTTTTTATGCCGAGAAGTGCTTAAAAATAGCAAAAAATTACGAGTATCAAGGGAAAAATAGGCCTCGTTAAAGGCGACGGTGGCAATCACTACGGTTTTAAGCGGCAAGTCCCTAAAGTGCTAGTGCTTATTTTCATGGAAATCAAATGGTGGCGGATGGCCAAGCTGGAGTTTTCCTAGATGCAAAATGATGTCAGGAATCCAATGCAAGTCTCAGATCTCCATTCCGAGGTCGTTTGATCCCCCAGTTAATCCCCGCAAGGTTCAGGGTTGTGAAGCAGCTATTGGATATGGAAGCCGAGAAGAGCGTCACAGGGTCCAACTTTGTAGATTTCGACGTCACGGAACTACCCATCGAGATGGATCTCGATTCTGATGTTGTTTGCCCCCTCAAAGCTGAAAAATCCACTTCCGTGCCGTGTGAAACCCAAGTCATGAACCAGTTGTTTTGTGTTTTAAAGCGTAAAGCTCTAATTAAGAGCTTAAAAGCTCAAGAATGAAACACCATGGGGGGGGGGGGGGGGGGGGGGCGGGGAGGGGGGGGGGAGGCGTCAGTTTTTTGGCGCCCCATTTTTCCTCTATTTTTCATCATTTTGTAATCGGACAAATGGAGAGGAACCCTCCTGGCTGTGGGATGAAGATTCTCTCTGCCTCCAATCGCTCCGGACCACACGAGGAATGATGCACTAAGGAAAGAGATAAAAAACCAGTCTTTCTCTCTCCTCCCTCTCTCTCCTGCATAGAGGCAATTCATGTGCAATAAATGAAGAAGAAGAGAGGATGAAGAATGCTTGTCCGACTGTGATTGGATTGCTTCAAGATGAAGAGGAGGCTGAGGAAAGAGGTTCAGCACTGAAGAATGGTTGTTGGTCAGTCCCTTGGTTGCCCAAAATAATTATTAAAAAACCCGCAACACGCAGGACATGCGGTATGCTCCAATTTTATAAAGAAATTTGATTGTTTTTGTTGTTTCATGGTCCAAATGTTGTTCATATGTGATGATTTTTTTAAAAAAACTTGTTTGCATCATGTTTGAGGGTTGTAACTACAGAAATGCAGAACCCGTAATGATTTAGAGCCATTATTAATTCTTTAAAACCCGCAAAATGTCATTTTTAATGGAAATTAGTGGTTTTTTTTAATTTTGAGTTGGAAGAAAGGAGTGGAAATGGGATAAACTCGGAGAAAATGTTAAGTTTTAGTCAAAATAATAAGACAACACAAATAAATAAAAAAAATACCTATTTTCCATGAATAAAAAATAGGAAAAAATAGAGAAAAATATAGGAAATTAGGATTTTCGCACTCACATTTATGTGTGTGAATGTTTGGTGAGGTTAAAGCATGAGGTCAAGCATCAATTTGGCCTCTTCCTTTGTATTATAGTACGTGTTTTTTTTTTAACATACAAAAATGATACAAAACAACCATTTACACCTATGCACTGTAGCAACACCTAAACGGTGAGGGGGGGATGAAGTTTGTGCGACGATTTAATTGCTGAAAAGATACAAAGTCTTATTTCCCTCTTTGTGCATAGTATTTAGGGATCTTTCCATAATTAAATATAGGCGACTAGTAGCACGAAAGTTCTGGTGCTAGTCCCTAAAGCACCGTAGCATGTAACGCTTAGTTAAAATTCATAAAAGGGCTATTTTTTGCACCTCACATGGCTTGTTTTTTTTAATCATAAAATGGTTGTGCACAATCATCATACACCTTGCATCAAGCATACCATGTGGTATCTCTTGGAATGCATTGCAATTGATTGATAAACTCTGACCAATGTTGAGAGGAAAGGAAACCTAGGTTGTAGGTTTAGACGGGCGCTTCCATTGGGGAAAATTTTGTGAGGCAAATCAAAATATTTTGGAACGATGAATTATGAAAGAGTGGAGTTTGTGCGAATGTTATATGTGTTAGCAACCCATCTTGGGGCCAATCCCCAAGGTGTAGGAGAGTCACAGTGGAGCCACTGCAATTAGCCAAGAGGTGCTTCCCTATGTGTGTATTACGAGGCATTATACCTATATGTTATGGGATCTCCCTTTGAGGAGAAGGGAAGGTGAACATTGGACTACATATTGAATACAAACACAAAATCGTCATAAGCATTTAGAGCAAAGTGAGTTTTAGACGCTCTTGGCCCGCGAGGCCATGTGGTGGGGTTGTCTATCATATGCATGAGGTCTGACTAGTGCCATAGCCAGTGCCGGCCCATTTTAGGTCCCATCAAAAGGCTAAGTGTGGGTACCATAAACATGATGGACATCCAGACGTTGTAGCAGGGGCCTCACAAAGTGTAGAGAGGTTGTAGTATAAGGATAACTGAGGAGTTTACAAGTTTATGTTTGAGGCATTAGGGCTAGGAAATACAAAACTAAAAAAGTTTATCTGAATAGAAGGACTGATGAGGTTTGTCCTTCTCCTAGTGTTCTTCTTCTTCTTCTTCTTCCTTTGCTCCGTTTTCTTCTTCTTCTTTGACTGCAACTAGATAGGCTTTCTGGGACCTCTTTCTAGCGTGGAAAAACTTCTTGGTGTGTCCGGTCCTTTTGCAAAAGTCATAGAAGAGCTGATCCTTCTTGCCTTTGTATATGTTGCCAACATATAATGTATGTTCATCTCTAGAGGTGCTTGGTTCTTCCTTAGTTTTTAGCTTCTTTTCCTCCTCTAACAATGATGTCTGGATATCAACAAGTTCAGGGTTTGGCATATTAATTAGAGTTGTTGATACATTATTATATTCAGGAGAGGCAAACTCTTAAGTAGAACACCGATGCAAACATCTTCTTCCATTTTAATGTTGATTCCTGAAAGTTGGGTTAGAAGTCCTTCCATGTAATTTAGATGCATGGCAAGTGATGTGCTGGATTTCATTTCAAGCCTAAAAAATTCTATCAGGAGACCATACTTTGATGATTTAGACTGTGCACCGAACAAAGTGTCAAGTCTCTTCCATGTATCCTATGAGGTCTCACAGTTATCCACATGGTGGATATAGCTGTCGTCTAGCTCCAGTTTGATAATGGCATGAGCCTTATCATTGTTCTTTTTCCAAGTGACAACAAGATCCGCATCACGAGGCTTCTTTTCTTTTCCAGTGGTAATGGCCCAGAGGCCCTTCTTCATCAAGATGAGTTTGATGTGAGACTGCCAATTATGAAACCCAAATCCTTTGAACCGAGCAGTTGGAGAGTCTTTGCCCATGTTAGATGGCTAGAGCAACAACAAACAACTTTAGAATTCTCAGATTTTATCAGTGAAAGGGCATATTACAGTGTCTCAAGAGACACAAGTGATGATAGTGTGGAAAAACACACTATGTGACAACTCTGTCTGAAACTCGAATCTTCTTAGTTGAGGGTCGTTACTCTTCCATCTTAATCCAGGTATCCAGGTTCTTCTTCTCCTTGATTTGATGCTGGGACAGTAGATCGGAGTGGCACTGGTTTGTTCCACAAGTGGTAGGAGAGAGAAAATGATGAAATTTTTTAGCTTCAGTGAGGTTTGGCTATTACTTTTAAATTAGGGTTTCTGACCCAGGCCTGGTTTTTTGCATAGTGTGCATTGTATACTCAATCGTTTTAAGAACTTTTTACATGAAGTTGAAGATTCATTGATGGGCTTTAAAATCCCTATGGAGTTGGGCAAGATTGCACTGTGCATACAGGGAGAAAACTTCCTGATCACGACTGCACCTGTTTCAGGCACAGCGACCACGTTTTTTCGCAATGCTGTGCCAAATTGTCATCAATGTTGGGGTTTGATGTGCCATCAAGCTGTGCTTGAAGTTGGGGAAGATTCTCCTAGAATGTATGATGATGAATGGTGGTCTGTAGTAGTGTGAGATCTACCAAGATGGCTAGGTACTGCTTGGCTATGGAGGTCACAGGACAGAACCTAAGAAATTTGACAATGCTGAGTTATAAATAGGGCAATGTCAAGATTTGAGATGATATAGAGAAGCATTAGTAGTGGGGAACACTTCTCCAAAAGGAAGCTTGGTAAGATTTGGCCAGTAGAGGAAGTTATGAGAGCTTCGAGTAGGCAAGGTATTGCTGGCTATGGCTGCCTCAAGGTCAAGTGGAGAAGGAGTGGGAGATGGGGACTTGGACTTGTCCTTAGCTAGACTGAGCTCAAGCTAATCTAGATGAGAGTAGAATGAAGGTGGAGGAGCAGTGCCATGCCCAACTGTGCTATGATACCATGTTAAAATATGCAAGATTTAGAGCATGGCAGATGCACGAGCCATGGAGGTTGAAAGAGAAAAATGAAACTCGTGAAGACATTGATCGTGACAAGGACAAATTGTTATACAAGTGAATTAGGTTCCAAGATTGAGACTTGGACTCATAAACACAATCTTGTGTATTGACAGTGGCATGACACTTTACTGCAAAGAAAATAGTACTATCATTGCATTAGGAAAAGAGTGCAAGTACAATGCTTTATAGGAATTGAGTGGTGGTACTTTCTCCTACTGTGCATATGGGATTTTGGTCCTAAGCCCTCACTACTTCTCACAAAGGGGCTGAAGTAGGTGTGATTGCAAATATCTCAACACAAGCTAGGTTTCAATTGAGCTGGGGGCCTTGGTCAAGTCGATCTTGAATTGAGGGCTACTAGCTCCTTAGGGCTTGTTGGCTTTGTGCTAATGGCACTCTTTTTCAAGGTACTGATAGTATTTTCCCTAGCACAATTGCTTCATTTAGCCATAGTTGGAAAGTGCAACTATTCCACTTCTTTATGGGAAATAGTAATGACAAAGTTTGTGGGTTTTAAAGTTGTAATAGTTTATGGAAACTATGGTCTTAGAACCTATCTTTGGCTAGAAGTATTTTTTGGATTATTAGACTTTTGTGTGTTTTTGATTCCTTGTGGATGTGTCTTTAAGAATGGTGATTCATCCCCCTTTAGAGCCTCTATTAAGGGTTCCTTTAGATAGTATGGATTCTTGGCCTAGATCTTCGGGAATGATTGAGGAAAGGCCATGGGCTACTTTCTGTGCCTTTCACTCTTTGATGAAGGAATGGATGGCAATGGGGCAAAATCACGAGCTAGATTAAGATTTGTGTCACCTAGCCATGGATTAAACAACTTGAAGAAGTCAAGAATGTGTTGAAATGAAGCATAGTTGTCTAGGATTTTTGGGTCTTGGGTAAGGTAGAAAACATATGCACTGACATCAAGCACTATGCTTCCTACTCCTAGCCCACTAGCCATAGGTCTTCTTCAACAAGAAGCTTATCGAAAGGTATGATTTTGGATGGTGACTAAAAGTTTGACATTATGGACAAGTGATAGCACTCATAGGGATGTAGGATCCACATATGTGGGGTCATGCGGGGATGTCCAAACATCTTTCCTTTTCTTCGTATGGTCATTAGTCTACACTAGCCAATTTTAGCTACTAGAGTTTGGTTAAAATGCCATACATACACAAAGGTGTCTTGTTCTTTCCCTTTTTGTTCTTATGCCTCTAGCCTTTTCTTGTTTTTCTCATGTGGTGCATTGTAAAAAGATGGAAATAGACACAATTCTCTAGCTATGGCTTTTGGCATACCTTTCACAATTTCTTTGGCAATGATTGTATAGCAAGAGAAAAAATTTTGTTGCTTGTCCTACATCAATGGCTTTTCTAAGAGTTGTTCATGCTCGTTTATTAATTTTCCAAAATCACTATAAGTGCATGCTTGTGTAAGAAATTTTAGTTTTGTATTGAGCTAGACTAAACATTTCATTGCTAGCTCATTGGTTTGTTGTGCTAGCCCATCTATCATCTCCTCAAGGTTTTTCTTTATGATCCTAGGCTTGAGATGTGTAGGGGTTTGCAGAGGTGATGAAGATGTTTCTTAAAACACGAGGTCTATGAGTGGGCTCACAAGCGGTTACTCGTATGTAGATCCTACCTCTATCATGGCCAAAGACTATGACTATTGAGATTCCTATTGGGAAGTAATAGCAATTGAGTAGACTAGCTACTTTCATTGGTTGAGATAACCTACTTGGTCAAATCCTTATCCTGCTCGGGTGTGGCAAAGCTCTTGGCTAATTTTTGTGAGTCTACTTGTGTAGGTTGAGTAGCTACATGAGCCTACTACTATTGAGATTGTTATTTCTTCTTAGGCAAAGCATCCTTAGGAGACTTGAGACTCCTAAGCAAGCTCCTTGATGCCTCTAATGGCTATTCATTGTTTTTTAATGGTGCATTTCTTTCCTCACTTATATGGTCATGTGTAGCTAGAGTAGAACCCTCAAGTGGATACTTTGGTTCTTCTCGTGGGCTTTTTGGCTCAGGAGTTATTAAAAATTTTCCTTGGATTTGACAACTTCATTAATCAATTGTACAATAACCAAGATAGGTCGATTCTCCTTTTTCCAAGTTGGCTTCTTACTTTCTATGTTAGATTGCTCAATTTCTTGGGTGGCTTTTGTCCTAGGTCATGATCCAAGTTTAGATCATTTTCTTCATTTTTTGTGGGCTATGATTGAGAGAGGTGGTGATTTCGCTGGTTTGGGTAACCAAATACACATATTTTCTATGTAATAGCCTTGAGCACATAGTAATGCTTTGGGTATCCATCATGGAAATGTGCTAACTCTCTACCAACATTCATGATGGTATCTCAAGTATCTTCATTTATTTTTTGCACAAGGGTTCGTGTTAGGAAATATTAGCAATGGGATAGTAGCTGTGAGATACTTGGGATTTCTTGTTATAGGATTGGGAAACTTTGCACTAAGGGGCATTTACTTTCAGTCTTGTGCTTTCATGAGTTATCTAAGAACTTTCTGACTCTCTTGGCTTGATTTTCTATCTTGATTACCCTTGTCTTGAGCAATGGTGAGGTTGCTATTCCTCAAAATTGTGATGATGTTTACATCAAGTAGGGTCACGTGGATTTGTTGTGCCTCAAAGTTTACATCACACTTATAGTTGCACATTTGAAAGGTATGCCAAGTAGGATTTCCTTCCTGACATCCTCTCAATCAAGAAGACGGTGAGACATAGCTAGCAATCTTTCAATTTCTAATGCCATTACAATCTTAAATTTTCCTAGAAGAGAGTATGGCAATCCTCCATAAGGATTGGTTGTAGTATGTGTTGGCACTAGTTTGGGTTTCCCTAAAAGTGTGATAGGTGAGGATATTACACTTTTCTCCTTTATCGATGAGAGCTTCAATGATGTGCTCTCATTTTGTGATTAATTTTTCCCTAAGATAGGTAGGTGGGATTAGCTCATCGTCTTTTGGGGTCAATGGTGATAGTCTTTGCAATATGAGCGGAAATTTTAGGGAAACTATGCATAAGGAAAATTGTACTAGATACTACATGCTTTCTCATTCAAGTACATACAATTCATATTGTATCTTGTAGTTAGTTTGTCATGTCATGGAGTTGAAGAAGAAGTTTGTCTTTTTTAAGCATATGATCTATTTTCAATTTTCCATATGTGGAAATGTGAATAGTTCTATGGTTTAGATCAAGTGTCCTATGAGGTTCAACTATGGCCATTATGGGGCACCCAATCCTATCACTTCTTGTGGTGGCACCTAACTAATATATTCCTTGGTCATTCAACTTAATGGCTATATTGAAGGATATTGACTCTACAGTGTGTTGGAAAGGATCCATGATCATTGTTTTTCCAAGACTTTTAACTCGCACTAGGGTTTTCAATATGTGATGATAGTGAAGAGTTTAATAGAAGAAGAATTTTAAAATTCTAAGATTTTTTTTCAATGTGTAAGCACTCTTGGATTTCCTTTTATGCATCCCTAGACTTTGTATTTCTATTGGTTCTAATTCCCAAAATCATGGGTTGACTAGCATGAGCAAAAAATCACACTTTCGAGTTCAATTTTGTGCAAATGCTTAGTGCACAAAAGCAGGCTTTCCTTTCTTTTCAAACACTTATGGATCTCTTGGCACTTGATATGCTAATCACAATTCAGTGATGATTGTAGGGATTGCGGCATCTATTACTAGTGTTATCTCTTGAGCTTGCGATTTTCATTGGCTTCATGCATCCTTCGCCTCCTCCTAGATCATGTCTTACTTGCTCCATCGCTTGTGGTCCCACTTTGAGTCTAGTATATGTGCCTCAAAGTTCACTTGTAAGTGCATATAGATAGGTGGTATAATGTGAAAGCGTAGGTGTATGGCTCCTAGGGTGGATGCATGGGTTAGTATGTGTGTGAGTGAATGTGCACTCATATATATGTACCCTACATGTATGTGAACTACATGTGACTATGTGCAAATATACCTAATTTTTTATGCACATGAGTTTGTGTCTATCCTATTTGCATTAATGTGGAATGCATTCAAGTGTGTGTGTGGTGGGGGAATGAGGTGCTTAAGCAAAAAGTTCCCGGTGGGGGATTCAATGCAACAATGCACTAGGTGTGAATGGGTCCTTAGTGTAAGAAGGTGTTTTAGTGCATTGAATGCATGTACACCACTGTCGAAGCATTTGGGGTGGAAAGTCTACCATAGGGTAAGAGATAGTAGGGTGAAGGGAGATTCAAGGAGAGAAGTAGACGGAAGAGAATGGGTTTAAAGAAATAGAAGATGTAGAAGAATTATAATAAAGGTGAAGCTTGTTAATTTATTTTTGCATCCTCAAAAGATAAATCTCTTATAGGCAAAAAATGTGCATAAAATAATAGTTTCCTCTTTGCTGCTGAGACCACCAATCTAATGCCTCCGTGGGCTTTGAAAGGGGGGTAAAATACCAAGACATGTGGCCACAATTCTCCTAGATCACTCCTTCTTCTCCCAGTTCGAAGTGATGTTTGTTGCTTGTCAACTAGGATCGCACGTCACGCAATTTTGCCAATCCTTCTTTTTTCATATAAAATCCCCCAAAAATGATCGAAAGCCACTTGTTTTTTTTACATGTCATTCTATTCTAGAATTTTTCTAGAACTTTTGGATATTTACAAGAAATAATATCTAAAATATGAAAAATAGGCTAAACTTGTCCAAAAATCTAATATTTTTTAACCATCCACACTACGAACATTGACACTAAAAACTAATATGGCATTGACTCTCTAAATCAATTGAATGATGATACACTGTAGAGCTTTTCACATTGTGTCCATGATGACAACGCTTTGCATGCATCTTTACTCCCTCCTCTCTTCCCTTGACTCCTCCTCGTGTCAATAGGATGGTGTTAGGGGTGAGTTGAAAGCCAAGTAGTTGTAGGTGCCCCACGAGTAGTGTGCATGTGCAATGTATTATGTGTAGTAGCGCTAGTATGTATACATGGGCATTAAGCATGTGAGTGCGTGGATATGTATATATCTGCATTAAATGTTTAATGTGTTTGTGCATGTGTGAGAGTATGTTTTGAGGTATATATGTGGGTACATGTATGTATGGTATATATGTATAGGGGCATGAATTGGAGATGTATGTATTCACATGTGTGTGTGTGTGTGTGTGTGTGCATTGAGGTATGTGTGTAGATGTGTAACTATGTGGTATATATATGTAGAGGTGTGTGTACATGTGTGGTGTCTGTGGGATTTTAACATGTATGTGGGTGTGGTTCATGTAGGATGTTTATAGTGCTTTGTAATTGGGTTTGAGTAGTACCACTATAGAAAAGAGTGCAATCATACTTAGAGACAACATAGGTGGATATTGATATCATACTCTACAGTCAACATTTGAGGTTTCCAACTTAACATAGTCACAACAATGAAGTCAAATACCAAAGCATACTCAACCAATTGAAAGCAAATATATATTGCTATATGAAAAGAACAAAAACTATTTTAGTAGAGATAGAAAGTGATACCAATACAATAGTCGAAAAACAACTAATGAGAGATCACAGAACCCTCATGAATAGAAAACAATCGAGGAATACAAGACAACAGTAGTACTGCTGCCAGGTGTTGTTATTGAGAATAAAATAAGGCTAGCTTAACTTCTAGATAACACTCAGATGCCCTCCTTGAGAGAGACTCGCTAATAGCCAAGCATAGGAATCCTTTGCCTTCAAATCCTAATTTTCATTGGATACTTGATCCTTGAACTCCCAGATTGTTCAACCCTTGATCTCCTCACTCCCTTCCTTATGTAGCCCATTGCCTGCTATGACATTTTCTCGATCCATGTGTCGTGATAAATGGTTTTCACTACTCATATACCCATCATCTCATAAATGAGTGTCTGGTGGCTCCTAGATTTAAAGGTTGCTAATTACCAACACCTTTAAAACTAGGAGCTATTAGTGGTGCATTAATGAGCTCATGGGAGTAGTTGAGACTATCTCACATAGTACATGGATGGAGAGAATGCTATAGCACACAGCGGGCTACATAAGACAGAGTGAGGAGATCAAGGGTCTCATAGTAAAAGAGTTCAAGGATCAAGTATCACAGGGAAATCAAGATTAGAAGGTGAAGGACTCCTATGCTCCCATGGAACCCCAAGAGGAATACCAAGAAAGTGGGGAATATACTATAAGAAAATCTATATTGTATCATTAACAAGCATGTTCTTCATAGTTGAATCAACCACAAGAAGAAAAACATTGCTAATTTTATCAAATCTTCATGCAACATCATACAACAATTCTTCCATGGATTTATCAAATCTTCAATACATTCTTCATAGAAATCATCAAAAGAACCACAATGAAACAAAAAGAAGATCAACTTTTAATGGAAATCATCACATAGTATTCATCTTTCATCATCTTCATAGCCTTCATAGTCTCACTTATGTAGATACAAATTTTATCATTAAAAATTGGCTATCTCTCATACGCTATCTCTCTCACATATGCTCTTTCTCAATATTACACTAGAATAATGAAGAATAACCACTTCATAATCTCTCTTTGATTATGGATACCCCTCCCAAGAGGTATGTTTGATATGAAGAGTCACCAGACCCACTACAATGTTGTAACATGTCAGCTTGTCCACTTGTGGGACATGTCTTAGCAACCCATCGACATGGGAGTCTAGAAAAAAGCACCACCTAGCACTCACAAGGAATGTCACATGGTTTGTGATCTAGGTCTTTCCGAGTCTACGCCAAAGCGAAAGTATCTGGCCGTTCCCACTTAGGACCGACCTGAAGTTAGGGTTTCTTTCCTATTAGCCAAGTCTCTAGGAAGTAGCTAGCGTCGAGCTCTAGATGAACCACTTTGTGTAGGAACAATAGAGTCAAAGTGGATTTATACTGCACTTGATTCATGGAGAATGGGAAACGAGAGGGATGCGAAGCTCAACCTTTCTACCCATAAGGCATAGTCCCATTCCGCTCCCCTAAAACAACATAAATCGGGATTCTAACTCTACTCACTCTAGGTCTTGATAGTTTCGTTATCATGTCTTTTGAGAAAAGTTCCCAGCTAACCGAGACCACTCTTCCGTAGGACAGACCCAAGTCACATCCACTATACTTTCCTCGGGTTGCTTAGTTATCTAATTACCTACCATATTATGTTTGACATGCAAAGGCACCTTCCTTAATTAATCAATTTAAACAAAAGTTCCTTCACGTAACTTAGGCAATGACATTATAAAAAAACAATGTCAAGAAAGTTCATTTTCCAAATATTTGACCTTTATTTATCATAGTCTTGGAATACACAAGTATCATGCCCAAAGGCTATCCCAGCAATCAACAGGATTTCTGCTCCAATTTTTGCCCGTACACTAGTACACGGGCCTCGAGATCCCATCTCAAGTCACGCCGGCCTCTTGTGCGGAATTTGGAGGCAAGGAATTTACAGCCAGAGCCTCCCCTGGCACCCAAGCGTCCTCCAAGCAACACCCACAGAGAGACATCTCGCGGCGGGTTCAGTCCATGTACCCAACACGGCTAACAACCCCCTTGGATAGGGCCAGGCAAGTAGTTAGAGGTAACTGAACTTGCCTCTCCCTCCAAGCTATTAACCTGAAGCATTAAGTGTTTGGCCTTGAATTAGTTCCTTACAACAAAGAAGTTCAACAATGTGCCTAAGAGTACAATCACGATCATTTCTGTGGTCGTTCGTATGACCAACTACTAAGGTGTGATTATTTTTTCCCGAATACTCCCAGCATTTGATCCTGGATCGTTCGCGACTTGGCGAGATTCCAAGGGCTTGGCAAGCTAGGTTGCTTGTTTCCCCTTTTTCTTTGGGTTAGGGTTTGTGCCCTATACCAACCCCAATTATCCGTACCTTAGGTCTCCTTGCAAAATAGAACTTGAACAACCCCGTCGTCCTCAGTTGGTCAATTTTCTTCTCGGCAATTCACAATTTCCCTAAGTTTGAAAAATCGGTCCCCAAGAGAGAGAGTTGTAGTAGGGCGACTACTCGACTTCTTAAGGAATCTAGCTTGTAATTAGATCTCACCTCCCTTGGCCTAAGATGTAGTAGTAGCATCTTATTATTTAGTTGCAATAGCATCTGACCTTGCAGACTAGTTGCACGAGAAAGGTAGCAGTGCCTATCTTGAGGAATTACATCCCTTTGTTGATATTACTAGTATTCATGTCCTAAGGCCTAGTACTCGCTCATTACTCGCAACATAGAACGATCTAAGTACGAGAATGCTAGATTAACTCTGCAAGCGCAATAGTAAGCAACATCTTAACTTAACCTATCTTTCATATTGAATGTAACTGTCATTTCATGCGTATTATGTGATTTTCATCAAATGAAATATAACCCCTTTTTCTTTTCATACATCTACTTATGCATGCAAGTTGCTTATGCATGCAAGTAATGCTACGTAAATTTATAATGTTATAAAAACATAATTTTTTCTTTTCCCGTGCAAGTCACGCAAATAATAATGCAGTTGCTTATGAGAATTCTAAATAAAATATAACTCTTTTATTCCTCCCTATAGCAACTATATATTCATTAATTAAACATCCTTCCATGAATTAACCTTTTATTTCATTCTTTTGATCTTCAAAAAAAAGAAAACAGCAATTCTTCACGCAGCATCATAGTAGATTTCTCCCACGGATTTGATAGAATCAACCATAATCTTCAACATCTTCATAAAATTCACCAATATATCAATGAACACAAAGGAATACACCATCTTTGAATTGAAATCAATCACATATTATTCATCTTCAATGTCTTCATAGTTCTCTCTCTCAATCTCTCATATACAGTTACACTGTTTTGATAGAATTGATTATCTCTGACTCTCTCTCTCTCTCTCTCTATCAATAATACATCATCTCCTTACTACATTGCTCTCATAATAACCCTCAATAATCCTTCTTAGGTCTTGGATGCACCTCCCAAGAGGTATGTCTGATATGAAGAGTCACCAGAGCCACTACAGTGTCTTTTCACAGCTCACTACTATCACTGTCACTTAGTCTTTTCTTCAATCTTCAACAGCTGCTTCTTCCACTTGTTTTAGTTCTTTTGAACTTAGATTCATCCTTTCCAAAGGTTAGAAAACTTTCCCAAAGTCACACATGCATTCTAAAGAACACTTACAGAAGGTCTACAAAACAGTTACAGAATAGCACCATAACAGCTACAGTATAGTTACAGTGCAGAGACAGAGCAGAGATAGAGGCTCTACAAAAGGTCATAAAAACCTCATAACTCATACTCAAACCATTCCAAACTATTAAAAACTATTCAATAAGCTTCCAAAAGATCTCAATCTTCATCAATCATCAATCCATGCTTCATACAGAAGAAAATCAGAACAAAACAGAAGCTATACAGAATGTATACAGAACCAATCAGAAGCTATCAGAACCTATCAGAACATCTAAAAACTTCATATCTCCACTAAGAATCATCATGAACTTCCAAAACATAATCAATATCATCCAAAACACTCTTAAATACTTCCATTAACAACCATAAATCACTCTGAATCCATCAAAAATCAATCATTCAGACCTCAAAAACAACAAAAATCAGTCAAAAATTCAATATTTTTCCACTCTCAACATATCCCCACACTTAGAAAGGAAGCGTCCTCGCGACCTAAGGAAAAGAAGAATATAAGTTCATTTAAGATCTCAGTTGTATCTTTCATAGGATCTTCAATAATCTCTCCAAACCACGACCCCAACTTATCACCTGTATCTGATAGAAAAAACTACTAAAGGAAAACTTCCATTATTCATTAACTCATCTGATTAATCATTTTTAAAACCATAACAAATTTGTAAAAGATATAAGAGGTTGTCTTCAGCTTTCCACTATAGGCTTTCCATCCACCAGCAATCGGTTGAAAAGAGCTCTCGAATAAGTTATTCTCAATCAGCACGAACTCATCACACATAATTAAAACAACACACACTAACACTAACACAACCATCTAAATGACACCTCCAAAAAGAGATATATCATTAAGAATCATCCAAGATACATTGCAAAGGTATCAATGAAGATGATCCCTTTTGAAGGCTTGGTGGTTTCGAAAGTGATCCATGGAGAAGGATTAATCTACAAATGTCTTTGGAGGATTTTGAAAGAACTGCAAGCAGCACATCCTTTCTAGCAAGACAAGGTATCTGCTAGGGAGACATACAAAGTTTTGGAATGGCCTTTTGATCATTATGGGAATGCCTATGCATGTATGCTAGATACCAAGCAAAATGAGCTGTCAATCTCACCGAAGGATCTAGAGATTGTGAATATTGGTGAGAAAAATGAAGGTAGTTTTGGTATGCTTGATTGACAGTTTTCCAATCTCCTAGAATTATTGGCCAGTTTATTTGAGGTACTGTAAGAGAATTAGTCAAGCTCCATCCTCTTCTTGTGGGAATCTGTTGATCAAACCCTTCATATTCACTAACCAACTAAGGGGGTTGAGAGATAGAAGTGGCAGGAGATGGAAGTGGAATAAGTAAAAGTGGATGAAGAGATGGGTAGGAAAAATCATAAAAGGAGGAATAGGTTAAAGAAAGAGTGGCTGAAAATTTCAGGGAATCAGTTAGGAAAGGTGTTGATTGATAAATAGGAAAGGTAGAAGGTACATGAATAGATGGAGAAGGGGAAAATACTCTATCCTTGATAAAAGAGCAATATGTAAATATTGGAATTTGAGGAAAAGATTGAGGTTAGAAAAGAAGGGGTAAGATGGATGTTGAATTGGTTTGATAGAGGAAAAGATAGATATCATAACGGTGAGCCATTTGTTGGTAGTACAATAGGCTAGGAACAGAGGGACCTAAGATAGATATTCTCTGATAGGCATAAAAATAGGTTGAATCAAATGGATTATTTTTGGAAATGTGAGCTAAGCGATCCACCCTTAGTTAGTTAGTGCTCTGTACATAGGTAGAAGCTATGTTCTGTCGTTGATTCAGGACCACAGAATCAATCATGGAGTACCAGGAATTATCAGGGCAAGTAGCCACTTTTGAGGAGTAACTCTGGAACATGTCATCTATTCGCAACTCCAAATAGTTGACATACAAAACACCTTGTAAAACCACATCTCCCACATACCAAGACATATCTACTTCATCTAGAATCAACAAGTCTCCTCGCAGATACATATATGACAGCAACATGGTATTCGTCGTGACAGAATCTTCAAACACCATACAGACCACTTCTGTGAGAAACTCAGAAGACCAAGCCCCACTCCAACCATCCTCTGGAAGAGGAAAATCGATCGTTGAAAGTTTCATATAAAAGGTCAAATTTTACAATTGATAGTGTACAAAGAAAGAATGGTTCGGAGGAACATATTCCTGGAAATGCTCAAATGTAGACCATAGCAGATCCAGCCTAGACTGCAATCTTTCCACTTTATCTTGGATATAGAGGACACAAGGTAGCTTGTCTCTGAAGAATTGCCAAGTCCTGTTGTGAGAAAGAAGGGATTAGGGAAACATTAGGGCTTGGAGGAACAGATCGTGACTTTGCCAGTTGGTCTTGCAACTGCTTGATTTGGGAAGCTTGTGATTCCACTATGTCATTAGCAGTCTGTAAGGCTGAGAGTTTTACATCTGAAAGAGTTTGAAACTCTTCCGCTTCTTGGAACATCCTCTCCTTCTCCTCTGAGATTCTAGTGACCTCTGATTGAGCTTCTGTTAACTGAATCTTCAAAGAAGATGTCTCTTCTCTTTGTGTCTCAATCATATGGGTTTGTTGCTCCATCTGCTTAAACAGATCTGCTAGTATGTCTTTAGTAGAGGCTAACTCGGATGTTGCCTTATGCAACTGGTCTTTGGACTACATCAGTTCTTCATAAAAGGAAGCATACAGCTGTTGAACACAAGTTGTCACTGAAAGTTCAACTGAACTCTGAATGTCTTTACATAGGAATGGAATGGCATCTCATGAAACTAGACTGTTCAGTGAGGGGATTGATATGTTGAAGAAACCCTCTCTATGTGTTCTGAATATGTTGCTACATGTGAGATAAGCAGGGAGGTCACTGCTAGATGTAGTAGGAATTGTAACTGAAGGAGCCTTATCTGCCACCCGCTTCAAGCATTTGCGCTGAATGACCAGGAGAGGAGGAGAATCCAGATCCTCTATATCAATTGGTTCTGACTCTTCTGAAGGTGGAGGGGGAGGTACTGGATCAGATGGAGGAGGTGGAGGCACACCCTTCTTTAAACCTGAATAGGTTAAGAAGGCAGATAGGTAGAATCCATAGGTGACATTTGTGACATTTCCTCTGGTTACTTTGACGAAATGTTGATCCATTTTTGTGAGTAGGTAAGTGCTCCAATCAATAGCTACTCCTTTTAACACCATCCTGGAAGCTATAAAGAGCTCTTTGGACAAGTAATGGGATGGTGTCTTAGCAAGCATAAACCTGTCTTGGAGGAACTGGCAGACCAACTTCCACACAGGATCAGTGATCATGGAAAAGGAAACTCCTGAAGTGTTGATCACTTTCTTAACATCCAGAATTTCCTTGGTTTGTTTCTGTAACAGCTTCAAAATCTCATAGTTAGAGAATAGTTGTCGAGCTATAACAAAGGGCTCTCCTTTGTAGGGAAGAGACAAAGCCTTCCCTAACCCTCGAGGTGTCAATGTCATGGAAGTACCATGGACCGGTCCCGACTTCTTACTCTATGAGGCAAGGAACTCATCACACATGGATGTATCTTCTGGGATCAAGGGGAAGGAGGCAGCCACAAAAGTCGCAAGTCCTGCCTTTGTGAGAGGCTCAAAAGTGAGTAGGGAAGAGTAATCCCTACTAACCAATGGGACATACTGGATAGGGGGAGGAGGGTCAGGTGCCATTCAAATGGAAAACACACATACCACAATACAAACAGTCACAAAGAATGCTTGCAAAACAACCAAAGGGCTATAAAAAAGGAATCAATCCAAAAAGAAGGACACTCATACAGACATAGATGTAACTAACCCAGTTACCACCCCAGACAATACACAGCCTAGAAAAATTTCGGCATGACCTCTACACAGATGCGACCGAAAGCTTCATGCGATGCAACATTCAAGCACCCAAATCCCTGTATCAGGCAAGAAAGAAAGAGCTACACACCGTTTCCATAAGCGTAACACATAGATAAATCAAAATACCATAAAAATGTACATCAAGACTTGACCATAACCTGGACCATCAGTGTCAACTAAAAGACTTCTAGGCGCCCATCCCACGAAGTTTGTTTTTTAAAAAGGGAAAAAAAGTGTAGTGAGGGAGAATTAGTTTAATGAAGGGTTCATTTTAATAAATTATTTACAATGGATGACATTTTATTAGGTTATAAACCTTAATAAGAAAACGGCGGTTCCTTCTTAAAATTTTAATTACAAATTATTATGTTGAAACGATGCTTTAATGCAACCTAGAATACAATTCCCAGACTGGGTCTCTAAATGCAAATTTCTTAATTAGAAATTAATAGTGATGTGGAGCGTTTTTTTGCCAGCACGTGCTCTTGTGACGGCTGGTTCATTTTTATTACAAATTAAGGTACCTCTTAAGCGCACGTAGCGCGTGCAAAATGAATAGCTGGTTGATTTTTTAAATTATTAAATTGTGTGTTTAGCGCGAATGCACGTGAAAAATGTAGGTGAATAAATAGTTCATTTTAGTAATTAATGGTGATTAAGGGGGTAATAAAAATAAATAAAGCTCACAAAATAAATACTTGGTAGGGGTGTGTATGCAATGGCCTGAAGGCGTACGGAGGAGTCTCCCAAAAGCAAGGAATCCAATCAAACAAAATCAAAGACCACTAACTGAACAACAAAGACAACACCTTAGTGGGTTTGATAAATTTTAGTGTATTTTTATTTTTATTTTTTTCTTTTTAATTATATTTTTTTAAATTTAAAGTTTGGATTGTGTGGGGGTTATATTTTAGGTGTATTTTTTTGGTTTTATAGTGTGCTTGGGTTAATTTATTTTATTATGTGTTTTGGCTTATTTATTTTATGTGTTTTTTTCTGTTTCTGTTTTTTAATAAATGGTATGTAATTGTTTTTTTTTTTGTTTCAAAATGAATAATTATTAAATATGGATATGTGATGAAGTTAAAAAAATAAATTACAGCATGTAGGAAATATCCACAATTTATGTTATGAAAATAAGTACTTTATTTGTATGTTTATTTTGTTTTGTTTTTTCAAAGAATATTGGTGCCTTGTATGAAAATATTTTAAAGTGAAAAAATAGTGGAAAAAGGTTAGGGGGTGGGTGGAATTTCCTAGAATTTTTAAGATTTATTTGGTATTTTTTACTAATTTTAAATGAATTTTTTGAATTTTTAGGTAATTTTGAATGAATTGTCAAATATTTAATTTTCTATAATTTTGGTGGCTGAAATTTCCACCTAACAAATTTTCTAAAAATTTGCAAAAATATAGGAAAATTTTTAGAAAATTTTCTAAAATTTTTCTAAGTTGAAATGAATTTGCAAATTAACTAAATCAATTAAAGCATGGAAATCAGGTTAGTTTGGTAAGTAGGGTCAAATCAAGTCAACTAAGTCATGTTAGTCTGGTTGAGTCAAGTAAGTCAGACTAAGTCAAGTCGGGTTAGTCAAGGTTGATTAGGTTAGTCTGGGTTAGTGTAGGGTTGACTAAGTCAATTAGGTTAGTCTGAGGTCGGTCTAGGTTAGTTAAGTTAGTCTAGGTAAGTTTTAACTAACCTAGGTTAGACTAACTAACCTAGAGTTAGTTAGTAGGGTGGGGACTAACTTGAGTTAGGTTAGGTAACTAACTAGAGGTAGGTTAGGGTGAATCTAACCCTAATGAGGTTAGTTTTCAACCTAAGTCTAGTTAGGTTAGGGTTAACTTAAGTCTAGTTAGGTTAATTTTTAACTAACCCTAGTTAAATTAGGTTATAAACTAACCCTAGTTAAATTAGTGTTTAGCCTAAGCCTAGCTAGGTTAGTGTTTAACCACGATTAGGTTAGTTGTAACTAGTCTAAGGTTAGTGGCTAACCTTGGGTTAGAGGGTGGGAGGAGGAGGCAGAGGGGGAGGAGGCATTAGAGGAAGTGGAGGTGGTGGGGAGGAGGAGGCAAAGGGGGAGGAGGAGGAGGAGGAGGAGGGGGAAGAGGGAGAGGAGAAGGAGAGAGAGGAGGAGGGAGGAGGACGAGGAGGACGAGGGGGAAGAGGGTGCCGAGAGGGGTGTTGCGGGCCGCCGGCGGTGGAGGAGACCGCCAGGAGGGCGCTGGGAGGAGACCGCCAGGAGGGGGTTGTGCCGCCGCGGGTGTACGAGACCGCCACTGAGGGAAGGAGAGGCTATTGGAAGAAGGAAAAGAAGAAGAAGAAGAAGAAGAAGAAGAAGAAGAAGCAGGAACAGGAGGAGAGGAAAGAAGAAGAAGAGGAGCAAGGGGAGGGAAGAGGAGGAGGAGGAGGAACAAACCGACAAGTACGTAGGTGTTTTTTTTTTCTCTTCTTTTTTTTTTGCTTATTTCTTTTCTTTTTAAGTTAGATTTTTTTATTTTTTTTTGAAATTATGTGTATAGTTTATTTATATTTTTTTCTTTTGATATTAAATAATGAAAAAAATAAGAAAAGAACACATCCCTGGCCCGTGCGCATGCACGGGCAGGGGTAAAAAAATTTGCAATGACAGGTTCAAATGGACAGGGACGGGGATGTGCGAGCCCTGGACGTCACGAGCGTCCCGAGGTGCGTAAAACCAAAAACCGGCACGTTCACGCGTGAGGCAAGAAACACGGTTAACATAAAAAATAAAGAAAATTTAATAAAATCCAAACCGTTTGTCGGATCAAAAATCCGTAAAAATGAAAAATGGGTCAGGGAACGAGGGGAAAATATTGGAAATATGCAACGCTGGTTACTGGACAAAATCAGGGTATTCACATGGAAAAAACACAAAAAATAAACCCAAAAACACATACGGGCATTAATATCGAAAAAACTGCGCATCGGAATGAAGTATGGAAAGAAGGAAAAGTATGCAAAACAATGTCTCCAACAACCTATCACGTCAAAACACAGTTCCGGTCGAGATAGGATGCGCTTACATGGGAAAAACTTCAAAAATGGGCCCAAAAATGGACTCGAAAATTAATACGAGAAAAACCATGCATTGGAATAGCAGGCAGTAAAAAAGAAAAATGTCCGAAAAAAGGAATTCACAGGAATGGCACATAAAAGCTCTGTTTGGAGGAAATTAGGAAGGGTTCACATGGAGAAAACACGAAAAATGCATTTAAAAACGTTCAAAAAAATTAATAACTAAAAATCCGATAGTCGAAAGAGGGGGAAGGAAAAAGGAAAAAGTGGAGCAAAGGCTGGCAAGACACGATTGTCAAATCAAACTGGAATTCCAATGAAAATAGAGCAGGTTCACTTGGAGAAATTTGAAAAATAGACACGAGAATTATTTCAAAAATCAATAACTTGAAAACCGTCTGTTGGAATAGGGGTAAAAAAAAAGGGAAAAATAGGTAGTTCGAAGGGATGAACAGGGTTGTAAGGTTAAAACTGAGCTTCCGATGAACATAAGGTCCATTTGTATGAAAGAAGCGCAAAACCAAGAATAAGGGAAAACAGTCAAGGAACAACCCCGAGGACAGGGTGAAATAGAACGAAAGGGTGGAGAAGGGACCCTATCAGGATAAAATGAAATCACGACATAGATGCATGATTAGAACAAGGTGTATGCATGGGGGTATGCAACATAGACGCGCAGGGACGCGTCCCCACACTTAAGACCTTAGCAGGAAGGATAAACCAAACTTCACGGACTTGGTATCTCACATCAGACCAACCATGACATCCCCACACTTAAGACATGACCGATACTGAGAAACAGAAGGTGTAGGGTTAGAAACACTTGGCCCTTGCCGAGAAGGAATGTCGACTATCGAGGTTGCATCTGGTGTCGTTGTGTCAATTGCAAGAGGTAACAAGCTGTCTTCACAGCACACGTCCTTCGTCCTTCATGGCAAGGACCAAACGGCAGCACCTAGGGAGGTAGCTGGTTGAAGGAATCACAGGAAATTCGTCGATGGCGAGGAAGATTGCACTCAACTTACGATCACTCAAATGGATTGAAAGAGCAGGCACTCGCCCCATTACTAATATCACTCAAGGAAATAAGGATGAAAACCTAGAGTTCACACCCGATTTAGGAATTGACAAGGGAATGATGTAGAGAGAGTATGCCAGGGTGCACAATTGATGGTGCATCAGTGCATCCAACCCATCTAGCATAGGTGCAAGGACGAAGGCCAGGGAGCCTTGTAGTGCAGTGTATGGAACAGAATGATGTGTCCTGTGTTGATGGCAGAAACCCAGCCCGTGGGTGCATAGGGAAATAGAAACGTACCTGACTCCAAAGGTTGTAACGTTCCTCAATCCTCACCTCTCGGTAATTGATTGAAGAAACTCCAGTCACACTCAACCCACCCTCTGTCTCACGCTCAGTTGAAAGATACAGAGGGCAGCCATGTCCTAAAACCTATTGATGTAATCCTCATGGTCACTTGTGCAGAGGTTGTATGCCTTGTGTGTATTTGATGGTGCAACTGTGCATCCCGCCCTATGTCGGCATACAGTGCAAGAAGGAAGGCCAGGGAGCCTTATGGTGCAATGCACAGAAACAGATCGTGCTTTGTGCATAGAGAGGCTCATCTCGTGCATGCAATACTCCGTTCACACATCTCACCTCTCATTTGATTTGAAAGGAAAGACTGGTCACTCACCCCACCCTCTGTCTCACTCTCTAATAGATATAGAGGGCAGCCCATACTCACATCCCCATCCTGTTAGGATGAAAGCTCACATCACTCAAGGTGTTGGTGATGAAGATCATGTCAGCTATTGTTGTCGTCAAGATCTTGAGGGCAAGGCGCACCCAGGGAGACAGCCTAAAAATCTCATACTTCAATGATTGGTCAGAAGAGTTGTCTGTTAAGAAGGGCAGACGAATTGATATTGTAGAGAATTCACACCAAGGGAGGTGGCTTCAAATTACTTGCTAGAAAGATTCTGTTGGTGATGAGTCAGCTATCCTGAACTGCAGGGTGTTACCACCTTTTCCACAGTCAGCTTCTCGCCCAAGGGTGTTTCCACCTTTTCTAGGAACGAGGCCTGTTATGACAGGAAATTTCTTCCTTTTCTCCCATAACAATTTTGTTGTTTTTTGTTTTTTTTCTTCTTTTATTTTATTTTATCTTTTTTTTCTTAATAAAGGGAATGGTAGAAATACCATATATCAGGACCAACCTCACCACCGTTGTTAGATCATATGAGAAGAGAACAATGTCGGATTGGGAGGTTCCTACAAGGGGGTAGTAGAACGAGACCGCCTCATGAGAAGAATCATAATGGCTATCAGAAGCACAACAAGAAGGACAGTGCAATGCCCAAAAGGGAGAGGGTAGGTTGAGTGTGATTGTGAAGATCCCCAGGGAGGGAGATACTTTTTCAGACGATAGCCATTGATCAGGAAAGGATCATCAGAGGCATCAACGGTCTGCACCTGAATAGAGCCATTAGGATTGACAGCCAGTACTTTGTACGGGCCCATCCACCGTTGTTGAAGCTTGCCAGGAAACTTGCCAAATCTCGAATCATAGGCTAGGACAAGATCACCTTCTTTGAACTGCTTGTGCTTGATGAAACTATCATGATAGGCCTTGCATCGCGCTTGAGTGGTTTCCATGCACTGTAGGGCCATCCGCCTTATCTCGTCCAAGCATTCTAAGTGCAGGAGACAGCGTTGTAGTGACTCACTATCTCCCAAGCGTTCTTTAACTACCACTTGCAAAGAGGGCAATTCCAGCTCAAAAGGGAAAGCGGCTTCTGTACCATACACTAACTGGAAAGGGGTCTGTCCTGTGGTTGCCTTGTGAGAGGTTCTGTACCCGAGAGGGCCTCTGTAAGTCGATCGTCCCAGTCACGACGATGTGCGACAATCGTTCTTGTCAAAATTGAGCAAAGGATGCGATTGGTGACTTCAACTTGGCCGTTGGCTCTGGGGTAATAGGGAGTGGACTTACGATGGCGGATCTTATACAGTTTTGTCAACTCCTCCATGATTTTGTTAAGGAAATGAGTACCTCTGTCACTTACTAGCTCAAGGGGACTACCAAAACGGGTGATAATATTCTCGTACATGAATAGGGCGACACTATTACCATCATTCCGCTTTAGGACTTTAGCTTTACACCACTTTGTGACATAATTCGTACATACCAAGATGTATCTGTTCTACTTTCGTCTGATGGGTGGATCAATGGGACCCACAAAATCAATCCCCCACTTCTCAAACGGCGTTAGGGGGAGAATGGGTTAAAGTGGCATGGCACTTGTTTTGGTGGGTTTCCCCATTCTCTAAAAAGCATCACATCTCTTGCAGTAATCATATGCATCCTTGTTGTCGCTTCTCCTGTGAAGTATCCACCACATGGTTCATCATGGCATGCTTTCAATACTATGCCGATTTTATCTCCTGCAACACATCTTCGCAGCACTTCACCTTTGCCTTTCTTGTAAAGGGCACTACCTAGGAAGGTGTAGGGGCTGATTCTAACAGAAGCTTCTTCCTCTCATGACTTGAGATGCCAGGAGGATACTGTTGAGTTGCTAGGAGATTGGCTATATCTGCATACCAGGGAGTAACTGTTTCAACTAGAAACAAAGAAGCATCAGGAAGGTTTGGATCATCCTGTTCCTCTTCTTCTGTTTGAGGGATCTGTGACAGATGATCGGCTAAGACATGGGAACGGCCAGGCTTAGTGACCACTTCAAAGTCGAACTCCTGAAATAGTAGCAACCATCTCATCAGTCGTCCTTTAATATTTGCTTTGTTCATTAAGAAGGACAAGGCTTCATGATCCACGTAGAACGTGAAATGCGTTGACAATAGATAGTGTCGAAACTTTTCCAGTACAAACACCATTCCCAAGCACTCAAGCTCTGTCATTGTATAGTTCCGTTCCTTATCAATGACCTTTCGGCTTGCATAATATATCAGTTGATCTAATTTAGAGGGGCCACAAAAATCATCAAGTTACACCTCAACAAAATCATGCAAATGATTCTGGAAGGCAGCCATCATTACTCGTTGGAAGGTGGTAGGAGCATTACAAAGCCCAAATGGCATCACTCTATAGGCATAGGTCCCCCATTCCATAGTGAAGGTTGTTTTGGATTGGTTCTCTTCTATGATTTGGACTTAGTTATATCCGCTGAATCCATCCAAGAGGGAATATAGCTTATGGCCTGCTACTGTGTCCAACAATTGGTCTATAAAAGGGATAGGGAAATGATCCTTCTTTGTCTTCGAATTGAGCTTTCGAAAGTCAACACATATTCGAAGTTTCCTATTCTTCTTGGGTACTACCACAATGGGCGAAACCCATTCACTGTTAGCCACGGGATAGATGAACTCTGCTTCAAGAAGTTTCAATAATTTGGCCTTCACCAGAGTAGCGTAATTAGGATTCATCCGCCTTTGTCTTTGCCTTACAGGTTTGGCATCGGGCTCTAGGTCAATGTGATGTTGACATACTGTGGGATCAATCCCCTTTAGGTCTTTGAACGACCAAGTGAACACATCTAAGTTCTCCTTGAGTAGGTCTCGTAGGACCACTAGTTCTTCTTCTGGAAGATTAAGACCCACTTTCAGGTGACGTTCAATACCCTCAGCATCCAGGAACGTTACTTGTCTTTCACCTTCCACTTCGCGGATAAATGTCCCACGGATTGCTTCTGGATAGAGGTCTGACTCTTTCAAGAGAGTAGTATCCTCGTCTGATGTCCCACTAGAACTAGTGTCCTCCTTCTGAATAGATGACTCATTCGTCTATTTAGGTTACTGGAAGGGGATTAGAGCTTTGTCTACTTCTGTGTGAGTGGTGATTTCTTCAGGACTTAGGGATTCATCTTCAGAAGATGCATCCAGGAATGTCACATAGAACGGACCTTCTAGAGGATGGGGCTCAAAGGGCTTTGGCTTCTGTTGGCAGGGGGCATCATCATCATCTTTTCTTTGGGTTGAACAATCAGGGCGATAGGAGCCACTGATGAACTGAATTTTTATGCCTTTAATACATTGCTCATACAGATTCTGCATACTTTGTGGTCCATTGATCAACCCAAATGGAACCATAATCATTCCATCCAGTACCTTGAGATATTCGGCCTCTGAGGTCTCTGTAGGGACATCAACAAGATCTCCTCTATTAGAGGAAATTCTTCATTTTCACTTTCATAACCTGCTTCATTTTCTTCCTCATCATTTTCATCCTCTTCCTCTGAAGGCTCTGTCTCTGCTTCTGTAGAGGCTCTGTAGGAGAAAAACAGATCTTCTACCTCTGCATCTGCTTCTGTCATAGCTTCTGACTTTGCTTCTGCCTTTGGCTTTGGCTCTGTATCTGTTACTGCCTCCGTAACTATCTCTGTATCCGCTCTGTCTCTGTTCTGTAGCCGCTCTGTATCTACTCTGCCTCTATTTGACTCTGCTTTGTAACTGTACTATCTCTGTACTGTCTCTGCTCTATCTTTGCGACTGTCATGTAACAGGGAGAACAATACATCCATGCTTCTATTTCATTGTTAGAGGTAATTTCAGAAGTTGATTCTAGTTGAGGCAGGAGGTATTCTCCCATGGACAAGGATTTTGCTTCTCTTGGCAATTGGCTTACAGTGCCCACTGTTAGGGACTGTGCCTCTGTTTTCTTAGGAAAGATCTACTTAACAGCCTCTTCATCTCCTGATGTACCATCTATTACCTCATTAGAGGAGTCAGTTATGACTTCAATGGATGTGGATCCATCGCCTTTTTGCGATCCATACAGCTTTAACACCGCTTTGTTGGGTCCTCTGCCTAGGGTTAGGGTTCCTTTAAACCAGTCCGTCCTGGCTCTTTCTTCAAAAGGCCAATGTCTTCCTAAGAGAAGAGGGTATGAGGCCCCATAAGAATTTGGTTTGACTACAAAATATGTCAGCCAATAATCTCTTCCTGCAAGGGTTTTTTTTACATATGGGAGGATGCCCAACGGTTTAACTCTGCTTTGGTCTGCCAATCTAATAAGCCACTGTGTAGGTTGAATTCCTTGCAACCCTAAGTCCCTCATTGTCACATCCATCATTATGTTTACTGATGAGCCTCCATCAATCAATGCATCTGAAATGAAGCATCCTTCTATCCATACACTAATCTCTGGGGTTCCAGGATCTAGGAAGGCATTAGCCACATCTACTTCCTTTACAGGCTCCGGGGCCTTAGTACTCTTGGTCGTTGTTGAAGGAGCGATCCTTAGTCCACGACTTCTTGTCAAGATGCTTTTGAATCTCTTTCGGCAACTGGGAGACAGCATCAGCAACTGTCGGAATGTTAAGTTTGGTTTAAAAGTATCTAGGTCTTTGACTAAGTCATAATCTTTGATAGGATCCATAGGCTTCTCTAGCCTGCTAGGGAATGGGGCTACACCCATTTTCATCTTTCCTTTTTCTTCTAATAATTGCAGCATCGGTACTTCTTCTGTCTCTAGAAGTGCTTCTGTATCATCCATCTCCTGGGCCTTTGGTCCTATTTCTGGGACTGTCTGTGTAACTCTCTGTGGCATTGTAGTGCTCTGTACTATATTGTTCTGTTCTGTACTGCTCTGTCCCTCTGTTGGCAGGTTGACCTTCACAGTCTTAGCAGGAGAATCATTTTCATTTTGATCAACTGGTTACTTCTTCTTGGTGCGCGTAACAGCGGCAACTTCCAACTCTACCAAATTGGAGGCATGCTCTTGTACCTTTTGTTGGCTATCAGTGGCATTGGCCTTTACAGGGGCTGGACTGGGACAGTCCTTTGCAATGTGGCCTTCTCCTTTGCATCGGTTGCATAAGGGCTTGTAATCCACAGATCATCTAGGGTTTGGACGATTCGGGGAGATATGTTCCTTTTCCCCACACCTATAACATTCCACCTCTGAACTCTGACCACCGCTAAACTGTCGTCCTCTGTAACTTTGAGAGGGAAACCTCCTTGGGAAATTAGGACCAAACTTTCTAGGCTTTGGTCCAATATCCTGTGTTGTCATTTTGGATTCCAGCAAGTTGAATCTTGCATTTTCATCCTCTGTCTTCGTTCATGCATCTCTTTCAGAGAGAAAATATCCTCTGTATAGTTCTTTCGCAAATAGTAGGAACAAAAGGCTCCAGGAATGGTTGGTTTTCGAGTACATTCAATGGCTAAATGTCCCACTTGATGACACTTTCCGCACCATGTATTAGAGCACATCACATCTCTTCCAGCTCCCACAGGAGTGGAGATATTGGCCGTATTCACCTTCAGCGTATGTAGCTGCTCTGTAGTCACATCCAAAAGCTCTTTCTTGATACTTGCAACTGAGTTGGATAAGTAATCCTTTAGATTTTCACCTCCAGAAGTACTTGTAGTAGGGTTTTGGGAAGCATCTGTAATTACTACATAAACTGGTTGGGTCGGTCCAGAAGGTCCTTTGCTCTGGCTCTGATTCAGAGCTCCTATTGAGACTTGGGGTTGTTGATTCTAGTTGGTAGGATTCCACTGTTGTTGAGTCACCATTGGAGGAACTGTTTGAGGCCACTGTTGTTGTGGTGGAACCATCATTTGAGGCACTGTCGTCTATAGTGACCACACTGGATTAGGTGCATTATACTACGGCACTATTTGCATCTGGGGATAGGGGTAGGGAATTGTCCCTAGGACTGCATTTGGTGGGTATACCATTCCAGGAATGGGAGGAGGTAAGACTCCTCTTCCTGGAGTCATTGAAAGCCTTGCTTCAACTTCGTCATACAATCTTGCACCTTCCACTGCAGCTTGCAGATTGACTGATCTTCTCAATTCCATGAACTTGCAAACTTCTAGTTGTAGACCCTTGAGAAATAATCATTTTTGGATGCCTTTGTCCAAATGATGGTTAGTCCATCTCTTCAAGATGGATTCCATTCGCGAGACATAAGATTCTACTCTTTCTCCAAAAGACTGACTTAGGTTCATGAACTCCTCTCGCATCCGCTCTTCAAAACCTTCATGCCCTGAATTTTGTGAGGAAGGCCAACTTCAGGTCGTCCCATGTGCCACAAGTTCCTACTGCTTGTCTCTCATACCATTGAAATGCCACATCCTTGAAAGTGGCGGGGAATATCGCTAACCAATGCTCAGGGGTTCTGGCATTGTTTGCCACACATGCTATCATGAATTTTGCTACATGAAGATTAGGGTCTTCATTGTACTCTCCCTTAAAAACTGGCAATGGGACTACATTTTCTAGCCTGTCATCAATATTTCCAAGACGAATCTGACTAGGGAGGGGACCTTGAGTCGCCATGGGAACTTCTGTAAAGAGTGCTTTTAGGGCATCAAAGGAGGCTTCTGCTGCGAGCTCGTTCTCAGCTTTGATTTTTTCCTTCTCTCTTCTCACGTATCTTTGGACTTGTTCTAATGCTTGCCTCTTTATTGCGTCATTCATCACGGGGTTGGCTTTAACTAGTTGGTCTGGACTCAACAGGATAGTATCAGAGAGGGCTTCAGTCTCTGGAGGATTCTCTGGCCAACATCTCTTCTACTTCCTTCTTTTCAACATCTCTGAATTCAACTTTCAAACCACTACAAAGGGGAAGATATTTTGTTCTGAAAGTATCAAAACTCATTCTTCTTAGGATTGTTGTTGCGTCATTATAATAATGCCAACTTCTAAGGGTTTCAATGGTGTATGTTGTGAAAAATACTCTGTCTACCAACTTCCAGTGGGTTGCTAATTGGACAAACAGAAGATTATCAGTGCACCAAGCATCCCATGTATCTTGTTATTGAGCATCCATGAACAAATTCCAACTCTTTTCCTTCTTGTCTTCGTGAATCTCCACAGACCAAGACTCCTGAAGCTTCTTCACAATCTCCCATTTGATGAGGTCTGGAAACTTCTCAATGAATTCCAAATCTTCCATGGATGGTCATTCTCTCTGTTTCTTCTTTTCAGTTTGTTCCCAAACAGTTTGCCACTAAGTGCAAGTTTCTGTTGCTTCAACAGGAAGAGGAAACAGTCCACCACATGGACCATGCATCATGATGGTGATATGTTTCCACCATTTTGGGATGAACCTCTTGTGGAAAGTGGCTTTGATTATGAGAAATCACAAATCTTTAGTGGAAGAAGGAACTTTACAAACATCCATTGAATTCTCCTCTTCTTGGCAATGCCATTTCCTTCATTTTCAACCTCTTTTAATGCTTGTTGATGGCAAGTTTCCCCAGCTGCTCACCAAAAACATGGATCCCCAAGAGGAACACCAAGGAAAAGGGAATTATCTTGCAAGAAAATCTATCTTGTAACATCAACAAGCTTTTATTTCATTCTTTTGATCTTCAAAACAAAGAAAACATCAATTCTTCACGCAGCATCATAGTAGATTTCTCCCACGGATTTGATAGAATCAACCATAATCTTCAACATCTTCATAAAATTCACCAATATAACAATGAACACAAAGGAATACACCATCTTTAAATGGAAATCAATCACATATTATTCATCTTCAATGTCTTCATAGTTCTCTCATATACAATTACACTGTTTTGACAGAATTGACTATCTCTAACTCTCTCTCTCTCTCTCTCTATCAATAATACATCATCTCCTCACTAAAATGCTCTCATAATAACCCTCAATAATCCTTCTTAGGTCTTGGATGCACCTCCCAAGAGGTATGTCTGATATGAAGAGTCACCAGAGCCACTACAGTGTCTTTTCACAGCTCACTACTATCACCGTCACTTAGTCTTCTCTTCAATCTTCAACAGCTGCTTCTTCCACTTGTTTTAGCTCTTTTGAACTTAGATTCATCATTTCCAAAGGTTAGAAAACTTTCCCAAAGCCACACATAAATTCTACAGAACACTTACAGAAGGTCTACAGAACAGTTACAGAACAACACCAGAACAGCTACAGTACAGCTACAGTACAGAGACAAAGTAGAGACAGAGGCTCTATAGAGGGTCTACAGAAGGTCATCAGAACCTCATAACTCATACTCAAACCATTCCAAACTATTAAAAACTATTCAATAAGCTTCCAAAAGATCTCAATCTTCATCAATCATCAATCCATGCTTCATACAGAAGAAAATCAGAACAAAATAGAAGCTATACAGAATGTATACAGAACCAATCAGAAGCTATCAGAACCTATCAGAACATCTCAAAAATTCATATCTCCACTAAGAATCATCATGAACTTCCAAAAAATAATTAATATCATCCAAAACACTCTCAAATACTTCCATTAACAACCATACATCACTCTAAATCCATAAAAAATCAATCATTCAAACCTCAAAAACAACAAAAATCAGTCAAAAATTTAGTCTTTTTTCACTCTCAACACCTATATGCGAGATGCAACTAGGACATAAGTGCATCTTTTAACACATGAACCATATAATAAAAAATGCAACAACCTTTCATCATGATAGTGCGAGAAATATAAGTACCTTGTCATGGGATTTAAAACTTTTTTGAACATTTCTATGATCTTTTTTAAAACAAAGTGTTCTAATTAAGTTTTCCTTATGCGAATTTATGCTTAATGCACCCATATCATGTGGAAACAAAAAGAATGAATTTGATGGAACTTTAACATCTGTAGGAGGGGTATTATCAATTCTTGCGCTTTGGATGGGGACTTCTACATGTGCTCCTCTTACTCCCGCGTGTGCTCCTCTTGTGTGGCGCTTTGGGGCCATCGCAATCACGACTTGGGAATAAGTTGGGAAGGTGGAGAGTGTGCTGAAATTCTCTGCAAACTGGCAGTTCTTCCTTCCCATAAGGGAACTCCCTTCGCAAACGAGTTGTGTCCTTCTGCGGTCTGCGGGTGAAACACCCCCTAGGAAGCTTTTTTGTGAAAGCTTCTTGGAAGCTTTTTTTTTTTAACTTCTTGTTTTCTGACAGGGGGCCTTGACAGCGTCATGCTGAGAAAGGAGATGGAGACAAAAATGATGTTGATGAGGGAGGCGGCGTCCTGGTAGCCTAGGGGGTGGTGCTGTGTGTGAGGTGGAGGGGGGGCATGCCGTGTAGGCGGAGCAGGGGGAGCAGCATTTCTGAAGACCACAGGGGGGAAGGGGGGCCTCTCCCCTTAAATAGTGGGGAGGGGGGTGGTTCATGAGGGGGAGACGGCCGTTTAACGGCCGCCACCCCTACACCTGGGGGTGCATGCCCCCTCTCCCACTCATACTCTCTCACTCTCTCTCTCCCCCCGCCATGCTTCGGCAGGGGGAGAGAGGTAAAAAAATTTAAACCAATTTTAAAACTTTAAAAAGGGGGGGTCTCATGGGGGAGGCACGGGAGGGATATTACATCCTCTCCCCCTTAGAGAATCGAGATGTCCTCATCTCGAGAAGACCTAGGGGTATTGTCGATTGAGAGTATTTTCATCTATCTAGGTGACATCCTCTTTGGGATAATCTTTCCACTAGATGAGCTATTTTCTCAAGGTCCTTGATCTCAAATGCCTGTCCCTAACATCTAGGATTCTATTAGGCCATACCTCGAGGACTCCTTGGCTAGGCATTACAATTTGTTGATCATTAAGTACATGATTCAGAGTAGAGAGATACATTTTCAATAGGCTAACGTGGAATACATTATGAATCTTTAGAGTAGCGGGAAATTGTAGTCTGTAAGCATTAGGCCCTAGGCACTTGATGATCTTATAAGGTCCACAATACCTCGGACTTAGCTTCTTGTACTCTCCCAAGGACAATGAACTCTTTTTATGGCGTACACGGATGAAGACCATATCACCTTCGAGGAAGGATTTGTCTTTCCGTTTCAAGTCAGCGTGGTCCTTTTGTCTATCCTTGGCAGCTTGAATGTCTTGTCTTAGTGATTTGATTTGATTATCCATGTCTTCTAGCATCTCTCTTGAAGCTTCTACCCTCAAAGTTGGATCTGAGAAGTTCAAAGGGATATGACAATCATGCCTATACAATGCTTGAAAAGGGGTCATCTGAATACTTTGTTGGTAAGAAGCATTGTAAGCAAACTCAACCAGTGGTAAGTATTGAATCCACTTTTTGGGTTTGCGAGGACAGCAGTATGCCCTAAGCATATCTTCAATGACTTGATTTACTCGTTCTATTTGACCATCAGTTTGGGGATGGTAAGTTGTGCTGAACAGAGTTGAGTTCCAATAGCCTCAAAGATAGCCCTCGAGAAGTGTGATGTGAAAAGAGAGTCATGATCACTAATGATTCTTCTGGGTAACCCATGAAGTTTGAATATTTCCTTGATGAATAATCATGTGATGTCTGAAGCTTTATAGTTTGTCTTGAGACAGGGATGAGATGCGCGACCTTGGTGAGCATATCTACTACAACCAAAATAGAGTTATATCCTCCCTAAACTTGGGGTAAGCCAACGATGAAGTCCACACCAATGAACTCCCATTTCATTTCCCAGGCATTTTAACACGTTTTGCCTTAATGCGTTGACAAGACAAACATTCCGTGACATATTTGAGTACGTCTCCCTTGAGCCTTTCCCAAAAATAGCTCTTCCTGACCGTGTTAAGGGTCTTGGCATAACCACGATGTCCTGAGAAAGGGGAGTCATGGGCTTCCCAAAGTATCTTCTACTTAAGAGTTTGGCTTGTAGGGATACATAATCTTGTCCTAAAGTAGACAAGTCCACTACTGATGGAGAATTTTTGATACTTCGTCTTTAGCTTCGGGTCTTGATCCTTGATGGGGATCTCCCATAGAATTTTCTGATAGTAGACTGGGTCATGATATGCCCCTTCTTTTGCTAGCTCAGGAATCAGGTTGTTTGGCATTGATACCTTTGTGGCTAGAGACCTTGCTGTTGATGGACCTTGCAAAATGAGAGAATTTAGAAATGCCTTGTGACTGAGTGCATCAACAACTACATTCTCTTTTCGAGGCCTATGTTTGATTTCAAAATCATATTCTTCTAGCACTTCAATCCATCGACGTTGCCTCATATTGAGCTCATTCTGAGTGAAAATCCATTTAAGACTCTTATGGTCCATTACTAAGGAAAATTTGTTACCTAGCAAGTAATGTCTCCAAAGTTTGAGAGCATGGATGATAGCCAACAGCTCCAGGTCGTGGGTAGCATAATTCCTTTTATGGCTCTTTAATTTTCTTGAAGAGTATGCTACGAGATGACCTTCTTGCATAAGTACACATCCTAAAGCAAGTGTGCTAGCATTAATTACCACTTCAAACTCCTTACTAAGATCAAGAAGTTTCAGGATGGATGCTGATACCAAGCTTTGCTTTAGTTTTTCAAAGCTGGTATGTTCAGCAAGTGACCATATAATTGCTACTTGCTTCTTTAGTAGATCAGTCGGAGATGCTGCAATCCCATAATCTTTGATGAAAATTCTATACCACCCTGTCAACCCAAGAAAACTACATATTTCTTTGATAGAAGTTGGCGTTGGCCATTCCAGAACGTCTCTAATCTTAGCTAGATCTACTGAAATTCCTTCTACTGATAGAATGAATCCCAGATATTCAATCTATCACTTGAAAAATGTGCACTTCTTCTTCTTGGAATAAAGCTCGTGTGCTGTCATTGTTTCAAGAACAATGCAAAGCTGGGGTTCATGATCCTTTCCCTGTTTTGAGTAGACTAGGGTATCGTAAAAAAGGACAAGTACGAAGTCATCAAGATAGGGCCTAAAGATATCC